>NW_024543094.1:5752500-6952500 GCF_018167655.1 Microtus oregoni
GCTGTCCACATGCCTTGGTGACAGGAGATAGAGCTGACTCAGAGCACACAGCAGGGGGTCAGCTGGCAGTGTAACAGAAGAGGCGTGGCCTCTGCAGTCCTAGAAGTGTGCTTTGACCTCCTAGGACTTTCTCAAGCCAGGCGGCTGGATAATCAGTGCTCACAAACACAAAAGTTCCTTCTTAAGAGAGGGATGACTGTTGTGGAATATTACTGTGGGCAAAGACGTGTTACACTTGTTTGTGCCTCATTTGTTTAACTATGTAAAATGTGTCGCTGTTTCACCTGGCCTGCCTAAGGCACCTGATTGGTCTAATAAAAAGCTGAAGGTCAGTAAGGGATAGGTGGGGGCTCGTGGGCAGAGAGAATAAGTAGGAGCAGAGAAGAGAAAAGAGAGAGAGAATGGAGGAGAGAATGAGGGAGAAAGAGAGGGAGACAGATGCCCAGGGCCAGCTGGCCACCAGCCAGCCAGACACAAAGCAAGCAGTGACAGTAAGACATACAGAATGAAAGAAAGGTAAAAAGCCCAGAGGCAAAACATAGATGAAGAGAAACAGGCTAAGTTATAGGAGCTAGTGACAAGTATAAGACAAGGCCGAGCATTCATAACTAATATTAATTCTCCACGTTATGATTTGGGAGCTGATTGGTAGCACAAACACAAGTAAGCTGCAGACAGCGTTCATCACTGTTTAACACGATATTAGGGTTCAGGTATAGAATGTCCCCCATAGGTTCACATATTTAAACAATTGGCTTTTAGCTGCTGGCACTGTTTTTGGACCCTGGAAGAGGCGGGCCTTGGCTGGAAGAGGCGGGCCTTGGCTGGAGGAGGCTGGCCTTGGCAGTGGTGATGAGGAACTTCAAGGTTACAATGTAGCCTGCTTCTGTCCCATGCCTTTTGCTTCCTAGTCCTCTGAGAGTAAGAAGGCGACCTCATGCCTATGTCCCCAAACATTAGAGACATTCTCAACACCACAGATACTTCCAGGCTGCTCTCCTCATATCTGTGAGCTAAAATAAGCCCTTTCTTCCCTGAGTTGCTTTGGCCAGGTTTTTATCCCAGTGATAAAGCTGGTAGAAGCTGGTTCACGAGGCTAGCCGAGCACAGGAGACACGGGCGCTCTGCGGCCTTCTGAAGCTGTGTGCTTACCTAATGTTTCAGTTTCTTCATCTGCCTTTTTCTACCCAAACTAATGCAGTCACTTGCAGGGCACATAGGACCAGTTTGGGGAGCAGCACCAGCTAACCCTTCACCCCAGCCTGTCCACACGTGGCTCATATTCTGCTCCACGTCTCCTATGGAGAGCACTGAGACAAGGAGTGGGGGGCTTGGCCATCTTGATTTTTCCTGAAGGACTTCTTCATTTTAAAGGCATTCCCGGAGAGGACTTTTAGCCTGTTTATATCTTTCAAGTTTTATTTATTTATTTATTTTAGCTTCACTGCTGACCTACCTTTCCATGACAAAAATTTAAAGTAGTTTAGTTTCTGACGACAACTGATTGTTTGGTTATTTCCACTTGTGAGTTTTGAGAGTGAGTGGGCAACAACCATGTGTGTGCTATTCTGAGCACAGACACCCATGTCTTGAGTGAGGCTGGAGTATGTTTCTGTTTGTGTTAGTTTGTTATTCAGTACCCTGCCATGATGTTATCCATGTTTTTCATGGGGACACTTGAGGAGTCCTGTTTCTGACAAGGACAATAACTCTTACCTATGTATTTGGGTACATTTATAAAGTCACTTTGAAATTCAAGCCACAGCGACCTTATTCTAGCTCATTTTGGCTTGAGAAATTTTATTTCATTATTATTTTCACATTTTATTATTTTTGAGACGTGGTCACACTATATAGCCCAGGTTGCCCTGGAATTCACTATATAGTCTTTATGTTAATTTCTTTACTTAAACATTTTTTTTGTGATATTTGGGATTGAATGGGAAAGTCCTAAAACAAACAGTTTTAAATACTTTTATTGTAGTATAATATTGTTATGAGTCTATTTTATTATTGTCGGTTGTTAATTTTGAACTGGTCTGTGGCTGTTAGAATATGGCCTATCCCCCACAGCCTCCTATGTTTGAACAATCTGTCTCCAGCAGGAGGTGCTACTCTGGAAGGTTGCAGAACTTTCCAGAGGCGGAGCTTTCCATCACTGGTCGGCCTTGAGGTTTTGCAGCTTAGTCCCTCTTTTTACACTAGAGAAAAAGATAGGCCAGCTTAAGCAGCAGGTCCCTCCCCATTCCAGGAGCTCAGTGGGTGGGGCGCAGACAGGGCCTGAAACAAGCCCATCTATCTCAGTCACCACAATTCTTTTGTCTCAGAGGCTTTTGCTCTGCTACTCGTTGATAATTTCTTCCCTATGTTCTCTCTCTCTCTTTTCTTTTTGACACTGAAAGATGTTATATTCTATTCAGAGTATTTTATCTGTTTGTCCTGACTTCTATATATGTCTTTTATTTCTATTTCTAGGAAATCTTCTCAACTTTAACTTACTACTCTCTGTTGAAAAGTTTCTTTTGCTTGACATTTTGAATTTCTCAGAATTCCTTCTTACTCCTTTTGCATCTGTACTGTTCTTGGCTTATGGCAGCTCTGTCTTGCCATTTTGGGGACAATATCTGATGTTATTCCATATCTTGCAATTTCAGTTTTTTAATGCTCACTTTTTTGTTTATGATAGGTTTTCTTTTTCATATTTCAGCTTTATTAAAATAGCTGTTTATTTCTAGTTTTGTATTCTTATTTGGGGTAAGAATATAAAGGTTAGGAATTGAGACTAAACTTGTGTAACATAAACCTACAAAGTACATTTTTTTTAAAAAAAAATGTAAAGTTTGGTTAGACCAAAGGGGAGTGGTCTGGGTCAGTAGAGCAGCTGTGCTCTTCTGAGGTCATCAGAGTCCAGCAATAGCTGATTGTTTACCTGTTAGCGTTAAGGGTTGGGGGACCTGTGTTAGAGAAGGACAGAGAAGAAAGAGAGGCATGACGTTCCAGGAAGTTCTGACTAATGATAGGATAAACAAAACAAAAACAAAAACAGAACAGAGCTAGTGGCAAAGCATCATTTTCGATTAAGTTTTGTTTAATTTTGATTACTTAGTTGACTGAATTACTTAGGTTGTTAATAAAGTCTGTCTCTGGGTAAGCCTGTGAGGATGTTCCCAGATAGGATTACCTGGTGGGAGATGCCCGTCCTGAATGTTGGCAGTACCATCCTATGGGTGGAGTTCTAGACTAGACAGAAAAGGACAGAGCCAGCAGAATGACAGCATCCCCTTCTCTGCTTCTCCATCTGCCCAGCTGTGAGCAAGCAGCCTCGTTCTCCTGCTGCCGTGTCCTCCATGTCCTAACATGGTGGACTGTACCGCTTGCTAACTGTGAGCCAGATGAATCCTTCCTCCAGAAGTCGCCTCTCATCCGACGTTTGGTCATGGCAATGAGAAAAGAAGCTAGTGTAAATTGTCAGGGGACAATCAGAAACACCTGGACAGCTGGACACGTGAGGTACAGTCTCAGTCTCAGGAGGACTCTGGGGTCAGGAGAGGATCAAGGAGCAGGGCGCCAGTGCCGTGTCAGGGTAACCTTGAACTTCTGTGTCTGGAGTCTGTGTGGCTGAGACTCAGAGTTTCTGGCCTTCAGCTGCAGTTGTTCTGGGGAGCCTTAGAGACTGAGACTGTTTCAGGTTTGTTTGGTGACAGGCTTTTTGTTGTTGCTGCTGCTAGGAGCCCTTTGGGGAACTGAAGTGAGGAGGGTTTTTGTTTATTTGTTTTCCTCCTTGTCTATCTAAAGCTATCTTACACAGAAGAACAAATAATTGAAATGTATTAAAGGGTATGCGAACTGAATTAGTTGAAAATGAAAATGAAATAAAAACAAGGCCAGATCAGGAACACTGAACATTTAATATGAACTCCATTAAGAACAAAAGGGTAGTTCTCATATATGGTAAAAGAGAAAAAAATATAAAATGAAAATTAATTGACAAAGCAAATGATTTTCCATGACATGGATTGCAGACGAAGTGTTATAGGAAGAGAGGTGGGCCTGTTGTTTAGGAGAGAAAGACAAAAATGACAAATCTTAAGCAGATAAAATATAAGAACCTAGCTTTTTGTGCTGATATCACTCCCGCCAACATGGTGAACATTCCTAAGACAAGCTGGACATCCTACAAGAACTGTGGCAAGCACCATCCCCACCAAGTGACACAGTACAAGAGGGACAAGGATTCTTCTTAGTATGCCCAGGGAAAGCGGCACGATGACAGAAAAGAGAGTGGATACGGCACACAGACTAAGCCTGTTTTCCACAAGAAGGCTAAAACGGCAAAGAAGGTTGTTCTGAGACACGAGTGTGTGGAGTCCACTGCAGGTCTAAGAGGATGCTGGCTACTAGGAGAGGCAAGCATTGTGAACTGGGAGGTGATAGGAAGAGGAAGGGCAAGTGATCCAGTTCTAAGCCAATTTAGTTATAAAGACAATACAATCACACTTTTACTAACACACACACACACACACACACACACACACACACACAATCTTCTACAGTAAGGTTCACAAAGTGAAATCAAAGAGACTTTAGTCACAGGATATAGAAAAGGCTGGACTCGTAGCCCTGGTGGTAGAGCGCATGTTTAGCAGGCACAAAACCCCCCGAGTTCAGCCTTAGCACTGAATACAAAGCAGGCCTTTGGTCCCAGTGCTCTGGAGGTGGAAGTAGAAGGTTTAGAAATGCAAGGTCGTCCTTGGCTGCACAGTGAGTGTGAAGCCACCTGGACTCACAAGACCCTGTCTGAGAAAAAAGAAGTACGGAAGTATTTTGTTCTTGTTAGATATACAAAGGAATCTGATTTTAAATGTAACTTACAGGATCGAGACAGTAAAAACAGTCTGTTTACTTATCTGCCCTCCCATCCGTTTATTGAAATAGCACCATACAGTTTAGTTCTGGAGGTCTGAGTGGAAACCTCGAGGGGAAAATCTGAGTCATGTATCCACAAGCTTTGGATGCTTGCCCCTGTAAGTTCTTAGCAAGCATTGGTTCCATTTTAGAGAATCTGTGGGGGAGAAGTCACCGGAATAGTAAGTTACACATTTATAAAAAGAATGACCTAGACGTTTCCAGACTGAACTGATACGAATAACCTCCACATCACCAAAGAAGCTGGAAGAACGTAGTTCAGAAGCCATCCTATGAATATTTTAATAAGAGCAGCAGTTCACAGTGTGCCTCTGTAAAGAACAGATCCTGGCTGAGGATGCCGCTCTCTCCATCTGATGATGGAGATCAGGATGATAAGGCAGCTGAGGGAGGTAGTAGGTATGAGCTGCTCAAGCGACTTTACTCAAGATTCCCACTTCTGCTCGGGAGGTGACTGCATCAGGAAATTAAGAAGGAATGAGATGGGCTGGGTGGTGGTGGTGGTGGTGGTGGTGGTGGTGGTGGTGGTGGTGGTGCACATGGTTAATCTAAGCTTTCAAGAGGCACAGACAGGTGGATTTTGGAGTTTGAGACCACCCTGATCTACAGAGTGAGTTTGAGAACAGATAGGACTACACAGAGAAACCCGGTCTTGAAAAAACAGAAAACAAACAAACAAACAAAAGGAATGAGATGGTCGAAGGCTCTAGAATGGTAGCCAGGATGTCTTGAACTGAAGACGGACAAACAGTCAGTTAGAGGACAATCCCTTGAGTGTGCCAGGTGGAGGGAGCCCCCAGAGAAGTGGTCTTGGCCTGTTTGATGGTGAGAGAAAGGGCCAGTGTCTTTGAAAGGCTATGAACAAGTGAGGGTAGATATGCTTCATGGACAGGAAGGGTCTGGGGATACAGGGCCTTCAATTCATGATATACATGCCATGGATTTTATTCAAGGGCAAAGAGAGAGGTGAGGAGTAGATGGGAGGTCGCTGAAGGAGTCAGAAGAGGCTGCTGACACGGAATGAGGGAGCAGACCATTTATATCAGGACACGGGAGAACAGCCAGATTTGCAATCTCTTTCTTCGTATAAGTTGCCAGTAGATTGGTTGTGGGGAGGGAGGGAAGAGGGTTAATCAAAATATGTCACCTGAGCCTTTGGTCTGACCAGCATTACCTGTGATGGGGTAGACTCTGAAGCAAGATGATCGTGGATGGGATTTGGGGTGGGGGTCTACCTAGTGTGTCGAGTTGCTATCTGTCCATTCACTCGAGACTTGAGCAAACCAGCTATTATTCTGGACCTCAGGGGGAGAAATTAGCACCTCGATGAATCAGAAGTCACAGCCTAGAGATTTGGTTTGCATGGTTTCATCTGAGTCCTCGTGATTTGCCTGTGAGCTAGTTAAAACTAACAATAGGTGAGTGGAAGGTCTCGCTCAGCCTCTCATCTTCCGTATACCCTCCAAAGGCTGAGCTTCGAAAGTCAGTATCTCTCTCCCGAGGGGTTCTGGAGCGCGGTAGCCATGTCTTACCCGGCTGATGACTACGAGTCTGAGGCTGCATATGATCCCTATGCGTACCCGGGCGACTATGATATGCACACAGGAGACCCGAAGCAGGACCTGGCCTACGAACGGCAGTATGAGCAGCAGACCTACCAGGTGATTCCCGAAGTGATCAAAAACTTCATCCAGTATTTTCACAAGACTGTCTCAGATTTGATTGACCAGAAAGTGTATGAGCTTCAGGCCAGTCGTGTTTCCAGTGATGTCATTGACCAGAAGGTGTATGAGATCCAGGACATTTATGAGAACAGCTGGACCAAGCTAACTGAAAGATTCTTCAAGAATACACCATGGCCTGAGGCGGAAGCCATCGCTCCCCAAGTTGGTAACGATGCTGTATTCCTAATTTTGTACAAAGAATTATACTACAGGCATATATATGCCAAAGTCAGCGGGGGACCCTCTTTAGAGCAGAGGTTTGAATCCTATTACAACTACTGCAATCTCTTCAACTACATCCTCAATGCTGATGGACCTGCTCCCCTCGAACTTCCCAACCAGTGGCTCTGGGACATCATTGATGAGTTCATCTACCAGTTCCAGTCATTTAGTCAGTACCGCTGCAAGACTGCCAAGAAGTCCGAGGAGGAGATTGACTTCCTTAGATCTAACCCTAAAATCTGGAATGTTCACAGTGTCCTTAATGTACTTCATTCACTGGTAGACAAATCCAACATCAACCGGCAACTGGAGGTCTACACGAGCGGAGGCGACCCTGAAAGCGTGGCTGGGGAGTATGGACGACACTCCCTCTACAAGATGCTGGGCTACTTCAGCCTGGTGGGGCTTCTGCGCCTGCATTCCCTGTTGGGGGATTACTACCAGGCTATCAAGGTTCTAGAGAATATCGAGCTGAACAAGAAGAGCATGTATTCCCGTGTACCTGAGTGCCAGGTCACCACATACTATTATGTTGGCTTTGCGTATTTGATGATGCGTCGCTACCAGGATGCTATCCGGGTCTTTGCCAACATCCTCCTGTATATCCAGAGGACCAAGAGTATGTTCCAGAGGACCACATACAAGTATGAAATGATTAACAAGCAGAACGAGCAGATGCATGCTCTGTTGGCCATTGCCCTCACCATGTACCCCATGCGGATTGATGAGAGCATCCACCTCCAGCTGCGGGAGAAATACGGGGACAAGATGCTGCGCATGCAGAAGGGCGACCCCCAGGTCTATGAGGAGCTTTTTAGCTATGCCTGTCCCAAGTTCCTGTCCCCTGTGGTGCCCAACTATGACAATGTGCATCCTAACTACCACAAAGAGCCCTTCCTGCAGCAGCTGAAGGTGTTTTCTGACGAAGTGCAGCAGCAGGCCCAGCTCTCTACCATCCGCAGCTTCCTCAAGCTCTACACCACCATGCCTGTGGCCAAGCTGGCTGGCTTCCTGGACCTCACAGAACAGGAGTTCCGTATCCAGCTGCTTGTCTTCAAGCACAAGATGAAGAACCTGGTGTGGACCAGTGGCATTTCTGCCCTAGATGGCGAGTTCCAGTCAGCCTCGGAGGTGGACTTCTATATTGATAAGGACATGATCCATATTGCAGACACCAAGGTTGCCAGACGCTACGGGGATTTCTTTATCCGGCAGATTCACAAATTTGAAGAGCTTAATCGAACCCTGAAGAAGATGGGACAGAGGCCCTGAGGATGCTCATGCAGGAGTCGAGAACCTGTTTGATAATAGAGAGGGAAGCACTCTTGTCACCGAGAAGCCTTACCTAAGTCAGCCATCAGCTGAGTTGAAACGTGCTCAGATTAAGGACTGGATGTTTTAGGAGCTCTCAGTAAAGGGTCTTTGTTGGAGCTGCAAAAAAAAAAAAAAAAAAAAAAAAAAAAAAAAAAAAAAAAAAAGAAAGTCAGTATCAAGTGCTTTCTCTGAAAGATTCACATAGTCCTTGCCACCTGTTTTGCTGTGCCTTCACTGCAACCATGGCAGAGAGAACTGACCACCTCACAGTCTCCTTACACTTACATTACCATGACCCCAGCACTCAGGGATTAAAATGTCAATAAGATGCTATGGTAGGAAGAGAAAGTTGGGAACTCCCAATACAGAAAGTCTATTAGTCTAGTCCAAGAAAAATATTTTCTAAGGACCTGGTAACTTCCTAATTGAATTAAGATGAGATTTAAGGGAACTTAAAATGCCTGCTAAAGCCCTGGCTCACCTAAGCCCTGCATGAAATACACACACACACACACACACACACACACACACAACCCTGCATGAAATATACACATGCATGCATGCACACACACACTCATGCACAGTAATCTGATATACAATGCATGTCTTGATCTGAATGGCTATTCCTAGCATGAGCTACCTTTTGAATCTTGGATTCATTCCTGAGATCCCTCCTTGTCCTTCTTATTCCCCTTGTCCTTTAATAACAAGGACCACTGATCTTCATGGACCTACCCATTTACCCATTTACACATGATGGATGGATGATATTTGTGACCGTACAGTTCACAAGCCACCTGTCCCAAGAAGTTTTTCCTATGTCATTCGTCATCCATTCCCACCTCTCTCCTCTGTCATAGCACTCACCTTTCTGCATGACATGCCGCTGTAAGCTCCAGGAACCCAGCACGTTCTTGCTCATTCTGTATTCTGGGAAGAGAGCACAGAGCCAGGCAGTAATGATGGCAAATGAATACTAAATGCTTGAACGCATGGATTGAATATCAACTGTAAAGCCGACTGGGCTGCTGAAGTGGCTCTGCCCTGGTCTCTGCCTTCAGCTCTCTTAAAATACAGTGTCAAGGGTAGGTGTTGGCTTGCACAGCTTCATCTTCCATGACTGGAGTTCATTTCGTCTAGTAGCTCAGCATGCCTGCTACCTGAAAGTAAGCATAGTACCCTGCCAGATGTCATGACCTAGAGCCCTAGGGCACAGTAGTCTTAAAGCCCAGAGATTGTTTTTTCAAGCTCATGTTCCTTAGTCTATCACCTTTAGAAATTTCACCAGGATTAGGAAATTTAATGACAAATTAAAAGTCTGTTAAAATTATCTTTTTTTATTGAAACACCTTATTTTATTTGTATGCAACTAATCATGGTGGCAGTCAGTGTCAACATCTTCCTGAATTTTTTGCTTTTCCAGAACCCCACAGCATCGGATATATGTGTAACCTACCCTTCCCAGGACCACTTTTACCCCAGACACATGGATCTCTTATATTTAAGTCAAGGTGAAGCTGAGATTGGTGTGACCTTGTGGTCAACAACAACAACAACAACAACAACAACAGTATACTGTATGTGCAGGCATCTAACATATGTGACATTTGAGTAAAATGGGAGAGGAAAAAAGAGGGCGCTATTTTGGTTAATTACATGGGTGTTGTAAACTTTTGAAGACTACCTATTGTGTTTTCACTTGTGGGTTAACACAATGGAAGTTCTTTATTTGACAATGAATTATGTTCCTCTGTTTTTAAATGATGGCAGACGTTCTTGAGATACCTTAAGCATAAGACAATCATGATAGCCCCATAATATCTGAATGTTCTCCACCCAGCTGTCCATGAAAATAATTTGAAAATGAGCCAACTCTCCCATTAATATTATTGAAAAAACAAATGAAATGCATCTTTATTGCACATGTATTGCACAGCGATTTCCTTTGTGATAAAACATTTTATCTTAAAAAGAAACTTGCTAGGACTCAAGATGTTCTAATGGAGGAGAAACATCCTTCCCACAGGGGAGTTTCTTAAATCTCAGGAAGTAAACTCAGTATTTTCAGGAAATCCCTGAAACTGATCAGATCCACTAGATTCCTTCCTTCCTAAGTATATATAAACAGTCAGGACTGCTGAGAGACATCCCCAGACAAGCCGGGTGCTTAGAAGAGACAGAGAACAGTCAGCCTTCCTGGCAGAGGCTCAGACCAACTAAGCTGCCCAGAAAAGACTCTTCACCCTGTTGAGATGCCTGTAGTTGTGTAGTAAGCTCCAGGTTTTATTAGCCATCACCCATGCTGGGGTGGGCTTTTGATGATGGAGCTGTCTTCAAGTGACACATTACCCATATTTCTTTAAGTATTCTTAATAAAACTCCTCAATTCACCAAGTTGGACTTTGGTGGTATCCTTACTGTGATCTGTCGTCAGTTTCCTATGTGGGCTGTGAAAGCTTTTGTTTGTGTCTCCTTGGGAATAGAGTCACACATCATGTGCAGATTTTTTCTTATCATTAACCCCTATACAATATGACAACTAGTAACTAAAATTTACATTAATTAGTTATAAGTAATCTAAAGATTATTTTATTTGTAAGTATAATTATATAAATATGAAACATTATTTATATGAAAGACTTGATCACTGGTAGATGTTTGTATTTTCACGGAGTCTAGATAGAACCCACATTCTCTCAATATTTAAGGATTATAGTAGTGTAGATATAAGTTAAGACCAAATCTGCTGGTTGCTTACCTAAGGCTTACCTCAGCAACCCACATCTTGCCAGAAGTTCAAAACTCAGAATTTCTCATCTTTTTGGGAACCTATTCTTCCTCAGGAACCCAGATCTCTTCAAGAACCCAAATATCCATGGGGTCCCACATCTCAGAAAACCAAATCTCCCTGGAATCCCACATCTCCTCTGGAAGCTCTATCTCTTCAGGGTCCCTGTCTTAGAAAGCCATCTCTGCAGAAACTTATGCCTCTTCAGGAAACCACGCCTCTTTAGAACCCATTTTCTTAGGCGTCTGCGCATTTTCTCAGGAACCCAGAGCTCTACAGGAACGCACACATCCTCAGGGAATGCATAACTCCACAGAACTCCCACTTCCTCAGAACCCACATTCTCCTTCTGTAGGGAAGGTGGTTGATTAGTGGGCTTTCATTTATGGGGAGTTGCTCTTTTCTGTGATGACCTGGGATCCTCCGGTGCCATGATGTGCATCATATTGGCTTTTGTATGCTATATATAGGTCAGTTCTGACCCTCTAAACTCGAGTGCTCATGGCGGTTTGGAGCTTAATAATTTTAAGATCGATAAAAGGAATGGACAATATACTGATGAGTGACCTTAAAATCTTAGCAAACCAATTTCACCTAAGCATCTGAAGTGTGGAGGAAAGCATAAACTGGATTTTATTTTTGAACACAGAGTAATCCCTGCCTTTTCCCTGAATTTACTTGAAATTCCAAGAGCTATCCAGACCCTGGTTGGCCTGCAACCAGGGACAGATCTCTGCCAGAACAAATAGACCATGCTAATCTAGACTCTTGGACTTTCTACTTTGGGATCAGGGTATGTGAGGAACACAAAAGAACTTGATCATGGCATCTTCAGACCCCTGCCTCACCATTCAGTAGCTATATGGTCTGCTGAGAATTATAAGACTCGGTCCCTTCTTCCTAAGATGTAAAGATGAAAAGAAATATTAAAAATGCCTGGATCATAGTGAATAGTCAACAAACAGGACTGCATTATCATCATCTCTGCCTTCATCTTCATCACCACCTTCATCCCTATCATTTTCATCTCCATTCTCTTCATATTTTTTCCTCTTCATTTTTATCTTCATTTTCACTCTCATTTGTTCTCCTGGTCATCATTGTCATCCTTATCACCTCCTTTATCTTCTTCATCTTCATAACCACTATTATCCTTCATGTTATTTCTGGTTCTCTGCAGTGATACAAACCTAAAGATTCAGGCCATGTCACCTGAAGACTGACTTGTGGTGATGTCTCCTGAAAACGCCTGGTGTATTGTCCTAGGGTAGGTGCACGTGGGAATTGTAGAAGCTTAGAGAACCTTCAACAAAGGTTCTGAGGGAGAAGTTGGTATTTTGAATTCATATCATTGGAAAACAGTAAATGAATAATCTTATATATGTCCTAATGTTTTGTTCTTTAAGGATGCCTAGAATCTTGCTGAGCTAATGGCGAGTTACATTGTCCCTTTCTGAACTGGGCAGCTGCAGAAATCTCTTTATTAAATGTAGACTACCTAGCAATATTTTGTTCCCCAAACCAAACCCACCCAAGCCCCCCAAAGAAAAACAACAATGAGAAGAGGAAATTTGGTTTTTCTTTTTTTTTGAAGATACAAAAATAGCCATAAAAGGGAACACTCCCCATTTTGAACTTACTGTATTAAAAAGACAATTATTTACCCTTTTATATTGTAACAGAGATCTAACAGAGTGTTATATTTAACATATAAAGAGTCCAGTAATATAGTTGAGCTCACATACTGGTTTTCCAATGCAGAGTGGTTAGTCCTGAAACCAGACACAAACAAACAACAGAAACGGAGTAAACAAGTTGCACTGATATGTATTTGTGAATGCACAGACACACATACATATGTTTGAACAGCTTGAGAGTGGAGGGATATGGGTGAGGTCTGAGGGAAGGTAACTAGGGAGGACCTGGAGAGAGGAAAGGGAGGAGGGAAAATGATGTAATTCTATTTCAATTAAAACATTAAAATAAAATACAAAAGGAGTCTAAGAAAATAAAGCATTATTAAGAAATCATGTTTCAACAGAAGACATGAAGATAGAATATATGCAATATTGACCTAGGGAAAAAGGAACATTTTTATAAAAGCAGAAAAACACATAAAACATTGGACATCCATAATGACTCAGAATAGCTTCCTCTCCTATTTTCTGAATGGTTTTATGCCTATGAAAAGGTCCATTTGTTAATCCTGCTTAACTTAAGTCTAGAGTTAAAGATTCTAGGCATAAAGTTTATGTCCACATTATATTTCTTCTTCTAAAATAAAATTATATTTAACATGGAAAGCTCTCTAATCCCTTTTGCTCACAGGGTTGTTTTTCTATTTACCTTTTGGATGGTGTAATTCTCTATTTTTTTTTCATCTACTGATACAGGAATCTGTCAAGTTTTCAGGTGAGATGATGGGTGCCCTCCTATAACACAGATATCACACCACAGAGTGAGAATATTTGCAGAAAGACATCTGACATTTATTTTTCTTGGGAATAGACAAAAACCCTGACTCTGAGGACAAAGTTAGCAGAAATAAAATGTAACCCGAGCAGAACTTTCTGGTCAGTTTTGATGACCTGTCTGGTGCTATGGCATGTGTACAGAGGGAAATTGCTGCACGATTCTTTATTTTATAATCCCTGCACTTGTATAGGATGGGCATTTGGCAATGTTCCTTTCTCCATATTTTTTTTTTTTTTTAGTGATATTTTGTATTTGGAGACTGCTTGTTCGTTTCCCGGCCACCCAGACCTGAATAATCACATGGAAACCATATTAATTACAACACTGTTTGGCCAATGATTCAGGCATATTTCTAGCTAGCTGTTTAATCTCAAATTAACCCATTTTTTTAAAAATTTATCTGTGTATCAGCAGGAGGCTGTGGCTTACTGGTAAGGGTCCCGTGTCTGTCTCCTTCGGCAGCCACATGTCCTCTCTGTGACTCTGTCTATCCTCTCTCTAGATATCTCTATTTGGATTTCCCGCCTGGCTTTATTCTGCTAAGTCATTGGTCCAAACAGTTCATTCATCAACCAATAAAGCAACACACATACAGAAGGACATCCCACGTCAAAATAAATGAAAGAACTGTGAAATAGGAAAACAAGGGACTGGTTTTCTTGTCCCATTTTCTTCAGACATTTTATTTTCTCAGTCATAGCTCCATCGTTTATTTAAGCATTCATTTAGTTATTTATGTGTGGAGGCAGAGGAAAACTTGTTGCAGGCAGTTCTTTCTTCCCACCGTGTGGTTCCCTGGGATTGAATTTAGGTTGTCAGGATTGGAGACAAGCCCCTCCACTGGCTGAGCGATCTAGCTGGCCCACAGCTGTTTTTTAAAATGGGGATTTGGTTGTTTGTTATTGCATGGAACCTCGTGAGGCTTGGATAGGACATTGTGGAGGAATGCTCAAATTTTAGCCCTCGGGGAGGACAGCAGACACCCTAGGGTGAGTTTAGGGCCATCCACTGATTCTTACTGGCTCTTATCATTCCATAGTTTGTTGTAATTCCTTGTGCAGGTAGATTATGAATTCTTGTGTCTTGTACCACATTGCCTGACAAGATACTCACTTTGTTATTGAATGCTGTGATTGCTAGGCTACCATCGAATACTTTTAAAAATATGTATTTATTTTTATGTATGTGCCTGCATGAATTTATGTGCACTAAGTGCATGCAGGTGCCCATGGAGGCCAGAGAGCGTGGGTTTCCTGGAACAGGGGTTACAGGTGGTTGTAAGCCGCCTGGTGTGGATGTTAGGAACCGAACCTGGTCCTCTACAAGAGCAGCGAGTGCTCTTAACTCCTCAACCATCTCTCCAGCCCCTGTTGTTGAACATTTTGTTACAACTCTTCATGCATCCACACCGTGCCCCTTGTCTGGATCATCTCTGATGTGAGCTTATCTGACTCAATACCGAAGAAACCGCGCCTATCTAGATTCGAGGGAGTCCAAGTGTAAATATCGAATACACTTAGGTAATCCCGACTCTGCGCACCCCGTGAGAAGGGGCTTTGGAAATTGGTGCGGAGAGCAAGCAGCCTCCTTGCTAGGGTTTGAGGTCAGGAAGGGCAGCAGGTGCAGGGGAAAGCTGAGCGCTCTGGCACGCGCCAGGCAATTCCGCGAGCGGCCAGTAAGCGGCGCTGGGCCCCGGCGCTGGCGGCCCGAGGAGCGGGCTGCGGATTACCTGCAGCAGCCGGGGCTGGCAGCTCCTCCCCACTCACCCGCCCCCAGCCCGCCCCCGCCGCCGCACTACCCGAGCTCGGCGGGCTCCAGGCACTCGCTGGCGGGAGCCGGGGCCGAGCGCGCCGGGCAGTGGGGCCTCCTCCCTGCGTCTTCAGGCCGGCTGCCCTCCTCCCGCACCGTGAGGCGCAGGGAGGCCCCGCGCCTCGGCCGCCCCCGCGCGCCCGCCTCCGTCGCGCTGCAGGGGGACCGCCGGGCTCACGGCACCAGCAGCGCGGCCCCGGGGCGCCTCCAGTTCCCGGCTGTGGCCGCCACAGGGGCAGCGACCTGAGGTAGCAGCCGCTGGAGCCCCTAGAGCATCCCGGGTGGCAGTGACTAGAGCGCTCAGAGAAGCTGCAGAAGCAGTAGCAGCAGCGTGAGTGGCCGCGGTCGCCGGGCTCCGCAGGGCTCCGTAGCCTGCCGGGCCAGGAGCGCGGAGCCATGGCTGATGCGGGCGAAGGCGAGGACGAGATCCAGTTCTTGAGAACTGTAAGTGCCATGTCGCGGCGCGCGTCCTCCCACGGGAAGGGGCGCCCTGGTAGCCACCAGCCGGGTGCCCGTAGAGTGACAGCCGGCTGCGGGGCCAGAGGCGCCCCGGGAATATTGGAGGGGTCCGCATCGTCACATGTGTGCAGGTGTGCGTGTCGAGGAAGGGCAAGACGCGTGTCTGTGCGCGCGTGTGGAAAACCAAGGGAACCCCGTGCAGTGACAGCGTGGCTAGCCAGCGGGAGGTACCCGGGAGGGTTCTATCTAGCTGCGGGATCCGGGACTGGCCAGGGACCTCTCCGACGGCCTCAGGCTAGGGTGCAGAGCTGCGTGTTCGGTGGGGCGCGCGGAGCGTGGGGACTTCAGCTGTCGCCGTCCCTGGGGCTTTGGGGTTGAGTCTGCGCGCTGTCACAGAGCGAGGACATCGCAATCCGTGTACTTGGCATAGCTCACATAGTGAGTGGCCCAGGGCTGAGGAGGCTGCCCTGAGGGTGCCCCCAAGTCAGGATGATACCAAAGACACAGGGGCTTGTTCTGGTGGACCCCACGGTTCCCGGCATGGTGCCGTGGTGATTTTGCGACGACAGCTTGCAGAGCACATGGGAACCGTGGTGTGTGTGTTTGCGTGTGTGTGTGTGTGCAATAATGTTAATAAGGTTAGCAAAAGCAAGTGTCCCATTCCTTCATTATCCTCAACTCCCCGACCCCCGGTCATTTTTTAAATGTGCAAATGTCAATATGAGTTATTCAATTTTGCATTTATTTATTTATACATACATACATGCATACATACATACAAGTTTTCACTTGCTATCCTAGGCTGGCTCCCTGTGTAGCATAGGACAGTATAGAATTCATGGAGATCTTGTTCCAGTCTTCAGATTGCTGGGATTACAGGATTAACCATACCTGGCTTCATTTTTTTTTTTAAACCTCAGCCTGGCTTTGAACTTGGTTTGTAGCTGAGGATAGCATTGTTCTGTTGATCCTTCTGCCTCACCTTCCTGAGCACAGGGATCACAGGCGTGCACTCTCATCACCGGTTGATGTTGTGCTGGGGAATGAACTAAGGGCTTCGTGTGTGCCAGATAAGCACACCCCAGCCCCATTTTTTTTTTTTATTTTAAAGGCACACGTACCAAGGAGCATTAAGGCTGCATATCTTGAGGCGATAGTTATAATTTTTGATAGTAATAGACAGGGCTATTATAGTTAAAAACAGTCAGTCCTGGGGACACCATCACCGTGCAGGGGACCAGACATTCACAGAATCTGATTAGCGTGCCCTGATTATTATCTTGTCAGTTGGATTTGGATTCTGCATTCCACAGCGCCTTCCCTTTTCTTTTCTGAACGAGGTCTGAGATGATTACTAAGGGACACAGGTGACATCTTTAATGGAGCCTTTCCATGAGTTATGTCTTCTCTGTTGCCCTCAAGGATGCCTTCGTTTGTGAGAACTGTTAGCCCATCAGTCCGGTTCCTGTCTCCTTTCCATTCTGCTGTTGCTGGTTTTGTTGTCTGCCAAGATTCCTTCCCAGCAGGTGATGGGTGGTTTCCCTGCCAGCCGGAGACGTGCTTGCTCTGATCCGTTTATATTTACAGGGACTGAGAAGATGCTGTGTAAACTCTGGATGTGCCTGACACTTGGGACACATGAATCCTATCATAAAGTAAATTGATAGCACCTAGTGGATTCACCCATTATGTCCAGATGCATGCATGATTTGAGATGCGTGGCTTCTTTTATCTTAAAAACTTTTATGGCCTTTTCAATATAGTGATGACCTGGAATTTGGTATTTAAAAACATAGATCATTTTTTTAAAAAGAAACCATTTATTATTTATTGGTGTGTGTATGTGTGTGTGTACATACTCTTTGGTGTTCTAGTGGAGGTCAGGGGACAGTTTGAAGAGGTCAGTTTTCTCCTCTTATGCTGTGGATCTTGGGGATCGAACTCAGGTTGCCAGGCTGGGCAGTAAGAACGGTTACCTGCTGAGCCATTTTGCCAGCCCAACACTACTCTTTTTCTCAAGCAATCTTCTACAATTTCGTAGAAGGTATAAGATATGCCCTCGACTTAAGAAAACCCGTGTTACTAAATGACCTTGGTTAAGTTTTCAGCCGTTTGCTTTTTCTTTCGTCATTGTTAGAATAGCTGAGCTCCTCTAGAAACATGCTCAGGCAGTCAGTATTATGCACACGAAGAGACTTTAAATTTGGGTCCTGGCTGCAGGGATCATTCTACTAGCGAGGCTGGGAGCCCTTGCAAGAGGAGCTCTTTCATGGGAGGATTTCTTCCTGTGCTTTCCCACCTTGCTGCATCAAGACAGAGAACATCTTAGGACTTGCTCAACAGTTCCTAGCAGTGAAAAGAAACCCCTGAGGTCAGTGAGCAGTGCTGTGAAGGTCAGTGTGAAGGTCAGTGAGCAGTGCTGTGAAGGTCAGTGTGAAGGTCAGGTGGGACTTGCCTGGCCCAGGTTTGTCGGGGTGCAGGAAGATTGCTCATGTGAAACAGTGCCTCCTCCCAGCAGACAGGAAGCCCGGGCTCTTCCTTCAGATGCACAGATCTAGCGACCTGTGGACATTCGTGCCTTTTTCTTCCTTGGTCATGAAACCACAGAAAGCTTAAGATAAAAGTTCTCCATGGGTTCCCTGACGTGTGAGAAGTCCAAGGACCACCCACCTCCATCCAGGTCTAGTAAGGATTGCTCTTTGAGCTGATGAGGGAGGGGGACTTGATCAGGGGAGGGGGAGGGAAATGGGAGGCGGTGGCGGGGAGGAGGCAGAAATCTTTAATAAATAAATAAATAATAAATAAATTTGAAAAAGAAAAAAGTTCTCCATGGTACTTTCTCAAGGAACTGATGGGACACCTTCCTCATTGCCCAGGATAAGTCATTAGAGTTAAAAATAAAAACAAAGTACAACAAAACAAAACTTAGAAATCAGCACGTGCACTTTGCAGGATCCTAGACACCCAGGACACTCATTTATTTGATATTCTGCCTTATTTGTACTTCGACTTTAGATACATTTTAATTTTTGCTTTAAAATCAAGACTGGATTACCGAAGAAAGGATGACAGTGCGGGGCACCGGGTGGCTGCAGATAGCCTC
Organism: Microtus oregoni; assembly: GCF_018167655.1. NCBI lineage: Eukaryota > Metazoa > Chordata > Mammalia > Rodentia > Cricetidae > Microtus > Microtus oregoni. The sequence continues at coordinate 5,771,321 of NW_024543094.1, forward strand.
TGGGTGAGAGGGAGGGATGACAAGGGGCACATTTGGGCCCTGAGACTTGGGAAATTCTGTTGTTTCAGAAACTCATGAGCTGAGCATTTTCTACATGTGCACCATGGTCTTGGGTGTTGAGGAAACGTTTAGAATAAGCAGAGAAAGGTTATATATACATATGCGTGTATATATAACTTTTAGGAAATATTTAGAGGCCGACAGGGGACTATTCAAAGAAAGAAACAACACATTAGACCATCTTTGGTCCCTGGTAGGTGGAGATAGTTAGGAAACAGTCCCCAGTCTGCCCCCATCTCCCTGATCTTATAGAGAATGAAACAGCACGCCTAGGGGACTTGACTTGGTGGGTACAGCAGTTCAGGTTAGTGTCTCAGACTTGTTCAGAAGTTTGTGGCAATCTCTGACGGTTTGCTCTAGGTGCTCCACCTCTGCCTGGCCGCAGCGCTCACACACCATAAGTCTTTGGCCAGGAGCTGGTGGTTCTCCATCCTTCTTTGCTGTTGGCCCCCTCTCTCATTTTGGTTTTTCTTGTTTGTCTATCAATCCTTCCCTCACTGGATTTTTCTTCTTTAAGTTTAACCCCGGTGCCTTCTTTTGCTACCCAACTCCTCCAAATGTGGCCTCTGCTCCGGGTTGTCGCCTCTCTCTGTGGTTCCCCAACTTCACTTCCTTGTTCCTGAACTTGCTGGGAACCCCTGCTTCCCAAACCTAACCTCCCCTCTTCTGTCCTCGAGACCCTGCTTCGAAGCTGTGTACCTGTTCCTCTGTTTTGAAGTTACTTCATGGGGTCGTGGGAGCAGGACACATCCCATGCTATATTTGAGTGTGCTTTTTTTTGGGGGGGGGTTCACTTTATTCTACTCTAACTTTGTGTTTGGTTATTCCCAAAGACTCCCTTCTGGTCCTTCTTCTGTGTCTCTTCTGCCTCCATGAGTCTATGTGTGTCTCAACGTCTGGGACCTGTGGGATAAAATGTACCCACAATGCCATTCATTCCCCGAGGACTAGAGCTGGAAGGGGGCTCTGTGTGCTCCTTTATAACAAGGGCGCTGATGGTGCTCACCAGGGAGTCCATCCACTCTCTTACTGAAGGCCCTACCTATTGAGACCATCATTTTGAGCATTGGGATTTCAACATGAATTTGAAGGGAACATAAAGGACCAGGGCATCAGCACCTGGTATCCCAATCTTCATTATCCCTCACCCTTAACAAATACGCCCTATTCCTGTGAACCCTCCTGCCATTTAATGAGGGTTTTATCCTGAACCCTCTGCTCAGAGTCCTGTTCTGTCCAGACTCACTGCTCCCCTTCAGTCATGACCTTTTCTCATCTTCCTGTTCATGTCCATACTTTGTTTTACTGTTTCTATCCTATAAGGAATTAATAGCACTGTTCCAGCTAATTTTGAGTTAGACCATCCTCCCACACCCCCAATTTTTTCATATATTTTTCTTACCCAGTGTTCCATGGGAGGGGCAGGACCATGGTGGGGGATATTAGTTTCTCCTGATGCTTAACACAGAGTTAGCTACCAAGGACAGATTTAAGGGAAAGAAACCTGTGGCAACTGCAGTAGCCAGGCAAACAGGCCAACAGGCCCCTTCCTCCAAGGAGAGAATTACTCAGATGTGTTCACCAGTAGAACAGTGCTCTAGAGGAGGTGAGATCTTTTAGAGACAGGGGACGAGGAGGTTTGCTGGGTGAAAGTCTGAGATGGAGACAAAGGAGGAGAGCGTGGTGTGGGGGACACATTCTGATAGTGACAGGCCAGAGGTGGCCTCAGTGTTGAGGACACAGTGTCCATGTGCTCGTGTGACGGACACATTCTGATAGTAGCAGGACCAGAGGCGGCCTCAGTGTCAAGGACACAGTGTCCATGTGCTCGTGTGAGGGACACATTCTGTTAGTGACGAGGCCAGAGGCGGCATCAGTGTTGAGGACACAGTGTCTGTAGTGATAAGAGCGGCGGGGCTGCATCCCCAGCACCCCGGCCGCTTGCTAGCTTATGCCCGAAATAACAACACACAAACTGTATTCATTTAAACACTGCTTGGCCCATTTCTATCTAGCCTCTTCTAGGCTAATTCTCACATATTAATTTAGCCCATTTCTAATAATCTGTGTTGCACCCCAAGGTGCGCTTACCAGGAAGATTCTAGCCTAAGTCCATCCTGGGTTGGAGCTGAATCGTGTCTGCCCCCGAGAGCTGAGCTATGGCGTCTCTCTCTGAGGCATCTTACCTCACTTCCTCTTCCTCCCAGCATTCTGTTCTGTTTACTCCACCCACCTATGTTCTAAGCTATGAGCCCAAGCAGTTTGTTTATTACTTAACCAATGAAATCAACAGATTGATATATGACACTCCCACATCAAGTGTCCATGTACTCATTTGAGAGACACCATTGTGATAGTGGCGGGGCCAGAGGCAGTATCAGTGTTGAGGACACAGTGCTTGTGTGAGGTTATTGTGGTCACCCAGAAGACTCATCTGAATAGTCCTGGACGCTGGTTTGGAAGTCTCTCTGGTCTCACAGACCGTATCGGCTGGGGGAATGCCTGCCTACCTGTCTGATGTGTGCTCAGTCAGGGTCCACCACCGTTTTAGGGCATCCCCAGCTGCTGTTGTTGCCTGTTTTATTTACAGGATGCCTGTCTGTATGTGCTGTCTACTGTAGGACTCTTAGGGACTGTGTGTGGATTTCTCATGAAATTCTTACCTAGCCACTCAAGAGTTTGCTACAAAGAAGTCAAGTTTTCAGCCAGGATTGGGAGATATAAATGGGGTTGCAGCTCCAGGTGGTCATTCCAGAACCCTCATTCACCCCCAGGGTGAAAACAGACAATGACAGGAGTACTTGGTTCCTGCTATCCTCTCTCCCAGATGTACATGTATACACATATGTATGTGGTTGCGTATGCATGTGTACATGCATGCATATACACATATGTATGTGGTTGCATGTGCAGGGTGTATATGTCTAGGTCAGAACTCATTCTCACATGACAGTCTTCAGGAGCCGTCACTTTGCTTAAGGAGACAGGGTCTCTCCCTAGGACCTGGGGCTTGCTGACTGGGCTAAGCAAGGTCCAGGGATTCTTCTTATCTATGTCTCTTTAGCAGTGGGATTCCAAATACACAGCACCACACCTAGTTCTGAGGAATCCAGCCCAGGTCCTCATGCCCCGAGCTGTATCCGCAGCCCCTCTTTCTCTCTTTAGAAATACTCTCTACATTATAAAATGTGCGTATTTTGCACTCCTAACACTTGGTGAGGGTAGCTACTGTACAGTAGAGCATTGTTTAATAATGTTTGTGGGCTTGCTCTCACTCTGAGACAAAAGGAGCAATACATACAGAAGGGGCAGTTTCTTCAATGTGTGTTAGGAGCATTAGTTCACAGTACTATAGCTTGAATCTGAAACGTCCTCACAGGCTCATGTTTTGAATGCTACACAGTGGCACTGTCTGGGGAGTGGGGCCTTTAGCATGTGGGCTTAGTTGGCAGAAGTGGGTTCCTACAGGTAGAGTTTTGAAGACAGTAGCTTAGCCTTGCTTCTGTTAGTTTCTGTGTGTTGGTCCATCATGATGTGACTGTCTGCGGCCACCCTGCCACATCTTCTGAGCTATGATGGACAGAAACTTTCTTAAGCGGTTTGTGTTTGGTAATTTGGTTCCCGGGATACAGAAGTCACTAGTACAGGGAGCATGTCCTTCAAGTGTGCTTCATTCTTGGCAGTGTGCCAGGGACCTGTGAAGGGCTGGGAAGCTATGAGAAGACCTAAGTCATGCAGAACAGAAATGGTGAAATGACTGAGACATATACACAGACATGGAAGCCGCAAGTTCTGATGGTGAGGGCTGTGCCCTGTGTGCTGTCGTGGGGGGCAGAGGTAAAGAGGAGGTGAGTGTGGCCATGACTTTAACAGGCTAGTGGCAGTGGAAGCACATTGCATTTCACATCAAATACGACAACGACAGAGAGGGGAGCATTGCTTTCCTGTGTCCAGGACACCCTTGACATGCGTCTTTAAGGACAAATCCACCCTGGGCAGTATGACTGGCTCACAGTCCTGTTGGTCCATGAGAATGTCTGAAGGGTATTTCGTGTTGAGTCATAGACAATGGAACGCTGCCATCAAATCTTTGGTGATTCTCACAGAACCTGGAGCACTCAGCCCCACCGCTGTTCTGTCTGAGACACTCTAGAGCAGCGCCATCTTCTGAAGATGGGGCCATTTTTTAGCGTGAACCTCTTGTTCTTGTTGCAAGGGTCTGAGTCACCCAGGGGTGCCTGCAGAAGTTGTCCCATTGGAGTCTGCCCTCCACACACGAGGACAGCAGACGTGTGAACTGGGAGAGACGGCTGTGCTGGCACTGTTTATCACACGTGTGGTACTGGCTGACTGACCGCCATGTGTAGTACATGGTACCCAGTACTTAGGCACAAATAGGTCTGCCATCTTTCCTTCTTCAGAGAGTTTGTGCCATCTCTGGTGGGAGGGGTGGAGAAGAAGGTGAAATCAAATGTTCTACTTCGAAGAACACTAGGAATGGAGATTGGGAACAGATACTCTAGCAGAAAAGGTTGGTGAGGAGAGAGACCTGATGGCCTGTGTGCTCTCCGAGACTTCGTGAAGGAAGGTGGGATCTACAGTTAAGAACTGTCAGGCTGAGAAGGAATTTCAGGGATCCTGGTCAGACCCCACAGTTTGATCATGAAGGGAAATGGAAGGACAAAGATTTTGGGTCCATTTATTCACCTCAGACAGGAGAGCCATAATTCATTCGATTCCTGGAACAATTCATTTAGTCTCTAAAGTCATTAATTGCACATCTACACATTAGGAAATTAAGCTGCAGAGGGTGAGACAACTTGCTCAAGGGCAATTTCTGAGTGAGTGATGTTGGTGAGCTAGGTTCTTCCAGATGCCCAAATCTCCTCCCTCCCTTTTCCTTTTCTTCTTTCTTTCCTGTCTATTCTTCTCTCTATCCTTATCCCTGCCTCCATCTGAAAACTTGCTAAAGACTGACATGGATGAATAAGAAGGAGTGGTGGCTGTGCCTTTTGCTGGTTTCTGAGTTGTTTAAAGCTACTTGGAGTTGCAGTAATGATTCTGGAAACTCAGACTGTGGGCCTCACTGGTCCCCTCTTTCCTCACCCTAGGAACTGCAGATTGTGTTTGCGGCATGTGCTGTGGCCCTCTGGTGATCTTATGCTTGCTGAGCGCATTGGTTGCCTGGTGGGCTGATAGGTTTGCATGCTTCTTGAGTCCTCCCTCCATGCTGCTGTGGCACCATCCTAGTCCCTTATTCAAGAAGTGAAGCCTTGGTCATGCGTTCATTTTGTTTTCGTTTGAGTCATCTGGTTACCTTGTTGGAGAAGTGACCCTGCATATCATCAATGTGCCTCTACAGGGGGAGGATTTGGTGGGTTTCAGTGAGGAGAGAAGGACAGGGGAGGAGAACATGCCCAGGGGTATGGAGGTGTCTTTTAGGCTTCCTCTTCCCCAGGGACACCTTGTTTTGCCCAGCACTGTGCCCTTCAGACTTCTGTCGGTGGGCGTTGGAAACACAGCATCCCACCCTTGCTGCTCGGGAAGGCTGCTGCTGATCACTACATGACCCGTCCCTTCTGTTTGATTCTGTCCCCTGCTTCCAGCCCACTCCTTGGCAAGTGATCCTTTCATTAGATGGCTTCCAGTTAATCCCACGGGAGTGCCCACTCGCTCCTTGGCAGATCTCTGATGGAATAGGCAGGAAATCTAAAGGGGCATGTTTGGGAAATAGAGAGAGCGATAGCATGGCCCATGGTAGTTACAGAAGGGCAGGGAGACTTGAGACCAAGGTCGGCGGTTTGAATTATGTATGAAAGGTAAGAAGGGTCTTGGAGTCGCTTGTTCTTTCCTTCGCGCTGGAGAGAGGGACGTGAGTCAGACTTGTTTGTTAGGAAGCCGGGTGAAGCATCAGTTTATAAGAGAAATTAGGACTGCGAGAGCAGAGACCAATGCCGAGGACCCTGTGAGGAGCATGCCAGTGCTGAGCTGCAGCTGGATAACTGAGGTCTACACTGGGGTGATGTTTGTGGGCATGTTGAGTATTTCCTCCTGTCTTCCCACTGGTGATCTCTGTTGAAAACAGACAGGCAGCTGATTATATTTAAGTACAGGAGAAGACACAGATGAGCTCAGAAGACTTGAGGAATGGAGTGAGGTTGACGCGAAACCAAGAGGAAGGTTTTATGGGGAGCCAGTAGGTTTTGAGTTGCTTCTGAAGGTTATGGACTGAATCTTCCTCCTGGAATGACATGTTGACACCCCAATATCCAGAAGGTCACCTTATTCAGAAGAAAGGGCTTCACGGAGACAATTAAATTAAAGCCAGGTCACTGCAGCAGGCCCCATTTCTGCATGAACAGCGCTGTCATGAGTGGAGGCTGGGGGACGGACCCACCTCAGAGGAATGATGGGAAGACATGGAAAGCAGCGGTGCTGATCTCAGTAATGCGACTACCTGCTAAGAATCACTGAGGCTTCCAGGAGTAGGGTGGGGAGGCAGCTGGGGCAGATCTCTCCTGTCTATAGGAGGAACCAACTGTGTATTACTACCCTGGCTGTGGGTTTTGGCCTTCTCACACTGTGAGATCATAAATGTCTATTGTTTAAGATACTCGATCTATTTTGCTTTGTTGTCAAAGCCCCAATGTAGAGCAAAAAGTTTAAAAGTGGACTATCTGATTTACTTTTTAAAATTTATTTTGTGTGTTCACATGTAAGTGTGTGTGCGTGTGCATTAATGCATGTGGGGTCGTAGTGTTGGTATTGTGGCCATGACATCAAGGCCTTTTTACCTACAGGGCATGAGGAAGAGGGGAGAAAAAGAAGGGTGTAAAAGAGGGTTGTACTGGTCATCTTTCCTTGACTGTAACAAATAACCTATATAATAAGTTTATGAAGAGGAAGGGTTTGCTTTGACTTACAGTTTTTGGAGGTTTTAACTCCATGATCCATCGGACCCTTTGCTTCTGGGCCTGTGTGGAGACGAGTGTGCACAGGAGGGGAAGTGAAGCGAAACTTCATGGCCAGTGTCTTAGTTAGGATTACTGTTGCTGCCATGAGACGTTATGACCAATGAGCCAAGTTGTGGGGGACAAGGGCTTATTTAACTTCTGCTTCCATATTGCTGTTCATCACTGAAGAACTCAGGAGAGGAACTCAAGTAGGGCAGGATCCTGGAGATAGGAGTGATACAGAGACAATGGGGGATGCTGCTTACTGGCCTGCTCCCTGACTTGCTCAGCCTGCTTTCTTATAGAATCCAGGACCAACAGCCCAGGCATGGCACCACCTACAATGGGCTGGGCCCTCCCCATCAGTCACTAATTAAGGAAATGCCTTACAGGTGTTCTTACAGTCCATCCACACTCAAGAAGCAGAGAAACAGGGAGCAAGACTGGACAATAAAGTATCAAGACCGTAGTTCCTTCAAGAGGCTCTACCTCGTAAAGGTTCCATAACCTTCTCAAACAGAACTGCTAGGTGGGAACCAGCAAGTGGGCCTTGGGGGGCATTTCACATTCAAAGCACAACACCATCAGTGATTAGAAATTGTCTGTGGTTAATGACAAAACTTGACGTGGAGTCTCAAAACCACCCCAAATCAGTGCCCGTCAGACTTTCCCAAGTCTTCTTATATCTCTTTGTGGTATGTGTAGGTCTACACATGTGTTTGAGTATATGAATGTAGATGTACATTTATGTATGTGTACATATGTGTGGGGCCAGAGGTTAACCTCATGTGTTCTTCCTTGAATGGTCCACTTTCTTTTTGTGAGCCAGGATCTCTCAAGGGGACCTGGTGCTCATTGATTGCGCCAGAATGACTTGTCAGGGAGCCCCAGGCATCTGCAGGTCTCTGCCCCACCAATACTGGGATCACAAGTGTGAGTCACCGTGCCTATTCTTACAAGGGTTCTGGGAATGGAACTCAGTCCTCATGATGTGTGTCAGGTACTTTACTGAGCTGTACCCCCAGCCTGGGAATCTTAATTTGAGATGACTTTATTATACCATCTGCCAAAGACTAACTATATTACACACATTCCACGTGTCAAAGACGTGTCTGGCTCTTACCAACTAGCTATATCAGATGGGACAAACAAATCTTACCTTGTCTGAATGTCTTATGTATCATATGTGTTTTGTGACTACATCTACATGTCAATAAAACTACCCATCCTGTATTTATGTGGATGTGTGTATGCATATCACACGCACATGTATATAGTTGCCAGCAGCTGTGTTTGCACATGGGGAGGCAAGAGGAAGATGCCAGATGTTTTCCTTTGTTCCGTTCTGCCTTATTCTCTTAAGACAGGGTCTCTTACTGAACTGGAAGCTCACTATTTAGCTAGAACAGCTGGCCGGTGAGCTCTCAAGATCTACTTTTCTCTGGCCCTACCGGAGTCACAAGCCTTTGTAGCTATGCCCAGCTTTTTGTGTGAGCTGTGGGCATTTGGAGCCAGTTCTTCATGCTTGCACAGCAAGTGCGCTTAGCTACTGACACATCTTCTTAACCCCCAACCTGTATCTTCTAAAGAAACTTGAAAAAAACTAATACTTTTAAAATTTGTTTTTAGACAATCTCAGACATGTGCAGTGTATCTTGGTCATATCTGCCCACCTCTCCTTTCTCACACCCGTTAAGTCCCCTCAGCTCATTCTCTTCCGTCTTTGTGTCCTCCTCTCCTTTTACAAAAGAAATGTTGCCACCTGCCTGGACTTGGGTGGAGCCACCCACCTGACCTTGGGTAATGTACCAGCAGCTACACCTTTGAAGAAATATGGCTCTTGCCTCTCCCAGCAGCCATCAACTGCCAGGCCTCATGAGCCCTGTCCACACTGGTGTGTTGACTGGCCTCATGATCCCCATCCATGATGACATGTTGACTGGCCTCATGATTTCTGTCCACACTGGCATGTTGACTGGCTTGGATTCTGTGCAAGTAACCACAGCTGCTGTGCTCTCATGAGTACAGTGACCTTGTCATGCATGTCTGGAAGACAGCATTTATAGCATTCTTTCCCATCCTCTGGTTCTTATGTTATTTTCCTTCCTCTCCTCCTTGATGTCCCCCAAGCTTGTTGGGGAGGGTCTAATATTTGCATAGCACAAGGTCTTACCTATGGAGCCATCTCCTCTGTCACCATCCTGTATCTTGTTAAGAACTTTCTTTAACCAGTGACAGAAGGCAGAGGTCATGGTTCTGCACCTCTGTGTGCCAGAATACCTTGAAGAATGAGCCACAGTTCAGGCTGACCAAGTCCACACACCTTTGGAAGAACACGAACTGCTCTTATGTAAAAGTTGGTGACAGAGGCTTGAGAATCAAATGGAGAGGAGGGAGGGATGGGACCAAAGACCTCACCTGCCTCTTCCTGGCCAGCTGCAGTGAGACTCTGCCATCTGCTCACCTGCTGAAGGTGATGAGGGGAAAATGTGTGCGTCGTAACACTTGGGCACAGGTACATGGTGAGAGAGCGGCCTCCCGTGTTTTCATGCAGGGTGATGAGGCACGGCCATGTCTACTGTGATGCGTTTCCTCTTTGAATCCCTCCTAGGACATTTTCTAGAGAAGAGAATGTCATGTGAGAATCTCACATGATTAGTGGAACAAGGAGCATGACAAATGTCGCAGCCAACAAAGTGTTGCTCTAGAGGCCGGGGAAATGGCACAGTTGGTGAAGTGCTTGTTGTGTGAATATGAGGACCAGAGTCTGGTTTCTTAGAACCCCATGTGGGAAATCTGGGTGCAGGAGCATGCACCTGTAATCCCAGTTCTGGGAAAATGGAGACAGGGGGTTTCTGGTCTTGCTGGCTGGCCAATTTAGCCAATTCAGTGAGATACCCTGTATCAAAACCAATAAGGAAAATAATTGAGAAAGATAATCGGTGTTGACCTCTGGTACCTACGTGTATACATGCTCATACTGCTTTGGAGACCTCAGACAAGGACTTGAGTGTCACTTGAGAATGGCATCTGTGGTTCCACCCGTCACGCAGTTGCACTGTAAGGATGTTCTGCTTAGCAAGTGAACGTCGCTCTCTCCCCTCTGTTCCTGGCAGTTTGGTACACAGTGACTGCCTAAGATCATGTGAGGACTCGGGAGGGTGCAGAAATGGATGTTAAATCTTCCTGCTAACAGTGACAATGGACCGCCTGGAGCCTGAATAATGGAGCCTAGTAAAATCTGACCCAAACAGAATCTGGAAAGGAAATCAAGAAGAACTCACAAATCTTTGCATCAGAGAGATGAATGATGGTACCCTCTTCTGCTCGCTGTTTGTACTGCCAGGAGTCAAGAACTTTGCATACCTGAGCGGCATAGCTTCCAAGAAGGGCCCTGATATTGTGGAAATATGCTCTATTTTTAGGTTGGATAAATTCAGTCTCTTTTTATGGGCAGGGAAAATTATTGCTGAAGTGTTTTTGATAAGATCCCTCTATGCCGTGGACTGGAATATGTTGAGATTATAATATTTAGTCACGGGGCTGACGTGAGGAAAAGCTAAGTGAGGATAAATTATAGGCTGTGCCTGTGGTTTTTATTTGGGTGCTAATTGCTAAGTTTGGGGCATTCGTTTCTATTGGCTTTCATGATTAGTTTTTCTGCACATGCTGTGATCACAGGATTGATGACCTCTTGGGCTAATGTTTCACTGGGTAGTGTTGATCTAAATGGCTAAGTAAGACCATGTTTCTCTGGTGTGCTGGTTAGTTTTAAATGTCAGCTTGAGACGAAGTAGAATCATCTGAGAGAAGGCCCTGAATCATGGGATTGCCTAGATCAGATTGCCCTGTGGGTGTGTCTGTGGAGGATTGTCTTGACTATTAACTGGGGTAGGAAGGTTCAGGCCACTGTGGTCAGCAGCATTCTCCCAGCAGGTGGTCTTGGGTTGTATGAGAAAGTTAACTGAGCCTAAGCCTGTCTGTGTCCTGCAGTCAGCATCCTTTTTGGTTCCTGCCAATGTCTTTGGCGGTGGTAGTGCTATGTGAATTGGCAAGCAGGTCTGTCTCCAAGTTCCTGCCTTGATTTCCTTCAGTGATGGGCTAACCTGGAGCTCTACACTGAAATACATTCTTCTTACTTAAGTTGCTTTTGGTCCGGGTGTTTTATCACAGCCACGGAGGGAAATTAGGACATGGATGCTATGTTGTTCTATTTGCAAAGGGTATGTTCACTGTTGGTGGAATGTCAGGTATGGTATATCCTAATGCTTCTCTCTTCATGTAGATTTCAAAACAGTTTCTGCCTAGTTGCTAATAAGACTTTAAACTAAAAATATCTGGTGCTAGAAGCCATGAGCATCTGGGTAAGATTTCCATTAAGGTCCATGCTAAATCAGACCCGCACTTCTATATACTATCCTAGTGCACATTTTTCGTTTTTAGCAAAGAGAAAAATTAATGAGATCAATAAAATTCTGGCTGAAACTTTTTATGTTTATAGTGGTAGAAATATCTCTATCAAAATTCATTATTTTCATGACTTCACTCCTCCCTCTCTCTTCCTTTTTCTCTCCTTGCTTTTTTTTTTTCCCTTGAGAAAGTGTTGCTATAACCCAGTTTGGTCTACTCATTATGTAGCCCAGGCTGCCCTTGAACTAGTTAGTGACTCTCCTGCCTAAGGCCCTCGAGTGTAGGGATTGCAGGCATATGCCCCTAGATCCAATTTATTCACACACACACACACACACACACACACACACACACACACACACACTTGTTTTTTTTGAGACAGGGTCTCATTATGTAGCCCTGGATAGCCTGGAACTCTCTATATAGACCAGGCTGGCCTTCAACTCATAGAGATCCACCTGTCTTTGCTTCACAGAGTACTGAGATTAAAGGCCTGTGTCACCATGCTCAGCTAATTGTAATATTTTTAATTTACTCTTTGAGAATTTCATACACACATGCAGCGAATTTAAAATATATTTATTTAAGATGTATGTGCTTGAGTGTATTTATGTGCACACATGCATGGAGGAGCCTATGGAAAGCAGAGGAGGGAATTAGATTCCCTGGAATTGGAATTGAAGACAGTTGTGAGCCCATGTGGATAGTGAGAGCTGAACTCGGGACATCTACAAGAGCAGCCAGTGCTCTTAACTGCTGAGCCATTCCTCTGGCCTACTGTGAATTTTCATATGACTGTTCAAATACATGCTATCTATACTGGATTCTATGCTTGTAATAGAATGTATTAGATATTATCCTTTCTCACAGGAAAAAAATTTCTAAGGTTTATTTTGTGCCTTTAATAGATTGTTTTGTTCCTTTGAAAGCTTTCCAAAGAAGAAAATAAAGTATCGATTGAAATGTAATGTGAGTGTTGTGTAGCAATTACCTGGGAACTGAAACATTCCATCCTGGAGGGAGGCTCTTCAGGATTCAGAAATAGATAACTCAGGAGTTTCCTCCCTCCCCAAGGTTATATAAGCAGTAGGTCTCTTAGAGTAGGAGACACTATCTGTTGAGCTTCCTGCAGGCTGTGAGTGTGCTCTAGGGTCCTAGCTTTTGTGAATTCTCACTCATGCTGGGATGGGCTTTTGATGGTACACCTGCCTTTGGGTTTTCCATGCTCCAGTCAACTCTCGGGTTTACCAAGGTGAACTCCGGTATCATGGTTTTGTTCTGTGCTTGGTTTTCTATCTTGGGTGAGAAGAAATTCGTCCACATCTCCCCAGGAACAGTGTTGTAACTATAACCCAGTGACATCTTATGGTAACATACATGAATCTTACATGTGCAGTTTTCATCCAGATCAGAGCATGAGTTACCAGCTCCTAGGACCACACCTTAACTCTATAGAGTCCCAAGGTTACCACTGGGATGTCTTCTAGGAAAATGGATCTGTTGTAGGTATTGTTGTGTTGCGTGTGAGCAGAGTAATACTGTACATTCCACTTGCTATGTGGTCTGTATGGCTTAGCATCACACCTGTGAGACATAGACATGCTGGGCTTTATCATGGTTCATTGGCTAGTTCTCTATGCCATCATTTGTGGGTCCATTCTAGCGACAGACATTGGGGTGCCTAGCTAGGCTTACTATTTTTTTTTACTAATATGATTAAAACCAGAATGAATACTCTCAAATATATCAAATATGTATTTAGAGATTTGAAAGCACACCTGAACTATTGATACGAGTCAGTTATGATCTGAGTGTGAAATGTGTTTCCCAGGCTCACGTGTTTGAACACTTGGTCCTGGCTGCTGGTGATATTTTAGAGGTTATGGAATCCCTAGGAGGTAGGGCCACCCTGGAAGAAGGGGATGGTTGAGGCATGGTGGCTCTGCTTCCTTCACCATCTCTCCCCTAGTTAGTACCAGGAGCTTCTACATGTCACTTTTTCCCCAGAGCTGAATACTATCTTCCCCGCCATGATAAACTACAGTTCCCAAAACAGTGAGCCAAAACGAACCTCTTAGGAGTTGCCTTTTCGTCACTTGTTTGATTGTAGCATGGGTGGGAGGAAAAGTAATTCTAGCAATGTCCATTCTGGTGAAAGAAGGGGTTGGCATTTACCTGTGTGGTATGGGTTTCCCGGTGTTTCCTTGTAGCAGCCGTCTGCCACCTCTGGCTCATACGGCAGAGTTTCAGACACAGCAGGGCAGTTGCACGTATGAGCTCACAGTGGTTGCAACAATACGTGTAAGACCTATGCAAGCCCAGGCAAGGCAAAAGCCAAGGTACGGGGGAGAGGTGTCCCTAAGTCCCACTTGTACTGAGTTTTTATTGTCAGGAGAGGGAGAGTTAGCTTTCTATAAGGACATGGTCCTGGTAGGTCTAAAAGCCTTTCAATCAGATGACCACATACTCAAGAGAATATCGCCAGCACTAATTAGACTCAGTGGGTTTAAAAAAAATGAGGAAGTTGGGTGGATACAAAATGGGGTATGGATCTTAAAGGAGTTGGGAGAGATGGTGAATTTCGTCAAAATACAATGCATAAAATTCTCAGAGAATTAATTAATAAAATTGTAGTCATAATGGATGTGTTAGTGGTAGCTCAGTGTGGCATTTGTTTGCATTTGGATGTATTCTCCTGTGAAACACTCCTTCAAGTTCCAGCCTACCTTTAAGATAAGGCTCTTGTTTTTCTCAGTTTATTAGGAGTTTAACGCATTGTGGCAGTCTCTGCTCACACACGACTGCTCCACTCTCTTCTCCAGCAGCCTTGCTCTCTTCCTGGTCCTTTGATAGTGATGAGCAGTAATGTCTCATGGACATGAAGTCCAGTTCTCTCCTCCATTCCCACTCTCATTTTAGAGTTAGTTGATGTGGGAGTGTCATATATCAATCTGTTGATTTCATTGGTTAAGTAATAAACAAACTGCTTGGGCTCATAGCTTAGAACATAGGTGGGTGGAGTAAACAGAACAGAATGCTGGGAGGAAGAGGAAGTGAGGTAAGACGCCTCAAGAGAGACGCCATGCCCTGCTCCTCGGCAGACGCACGCGATTCAGCTCCGACCCAGGATGGACGTAGGCTGGAATCTTCCCGGTAAGACCGGTGCTCACAGATTATTAGAGATGGGTTGATCGGGATATCAGAATTAGCCAGTAAGGGCTAGAGCTAAAGGGCCAAGCAGTGTTTAAATGAATACAATTTGTGTGTTGTTATTTCGGGGCATAAGCTAGCCATGCTGCCGGGGTGCTGGGGACGCAGCCCCGCCGCTCATATCACTACAGATGGCGCCCAACGTGTGGACAACTGTATCCACTGAAAGCCTGAGAAAGCTTGGGAAAGAGTAAAGCATGTTTTCTTGGTAGCTGCCATTTCTCGGTTCTATTCTGCTTGCTAGAGGCAAGCAAGCGCTCTCATCTAAGAGGCTTCCTGATTCAGCTTTAGCTGCAAAACCCTGCAGCTCATTAAGAGGTCCTGCCACGAAACACTTAAATGGTGTTGACAAAAAGCTGAATGCATGCTTTTCGGTTTTCAGCCGTAGCAGGAAAAAAGCTGCGCCATTTAAAAATGCCGGCTTTCTGGGCCATCCTGCCAGGGCAAACTCTGACTGTTTGAGGCAGGAGGGCCAGCTACAGAGAGAGGACTTGAGTGTTGTCTGTTGCAGCTTGTTTGATGGCAAGGACCTTGAAACACTGTAGACTTGTGGCACTGAATGCGGCTCTGGCCGATACCTCAGCCACAAGGTTGGAATGGCAGAAAGCTAACGAATGGGCTACATCTAGCCGGCAAAGCCACGGCTTTAGTCCTACTGATATTGCTTGGTACTCATGTGGTCAGAAAAACAGAGATACAGTAAAGAGAGCGTCAAAGACAAAGAAAAATTTTAAATGATTTACAGTGCTAAAATATATATGCAGACTAAAAGTTAAAATTCTTAAAGTAAAAAACAAAAATAAGGAAGAACGAGAGTAGTTTGGTGTGGTAGTACACACCTTTAATCCCAACACTTGGGAGGCAGAGGGAGATTGACCTCTGTGACTTCAAGGTGTGGTAGCACTGGCCTTTAATCCCAATGCCTGGAAGGCAGAGACAGGCGGATCTCTGAGAGTTCAAGGACAGCCTGGTCTACAGAGTTATTCTAGGTCAAAGATATACAGAGAATATAAAATAGAAGTAAAAAGAAATGAAATAGAGATTAAAATAAAGCCGCATGAAAATGGAAAATTCACAGAGAGTCTGGATTATGTACATTGTGTTTTCTTTAAAATTTTTGACTGTGAAGGAGCTAAGTACAGAGAGACATTTCATTACATGGGCTGCCAAGCTAAACCACAATGGATATAAGGGTATTACGATTTCAAAATTCGGGTCTAAGGATATGATGCTTTGGAGAGGGTCTTCTTTTGTTTTCACAGAGGACCAGACCCTGTGGATTGCATCTATCCTGATATGGTATGATAGACCACGACCTCCTGAAAAGTTCCTGTGAACATCCTCAAAAATTACTTCACTCGACTGCCAACTGAGATAAACCTGGCACACAGGTTACACCCTAAATGATCTGATTAACAGCACCCCCATTCAGCAGGAAGCAGTTTGGGGAGAAAAAACTGTGCCCATGTTCCCAAATATGGTTTATAAACGTTCTTTAACATTTAAAGGGGGATATGATATAGATATGAGTAATTTGCATTAGTATAGATTTTGCTTTATTGATAGAGATTTAAGGTCAATTTTGTTATATGTATATGTATTTTTGATCTTTATTAAGGTATTGTGATTGTGTAGTTCATTTAAAAATGTAATGTATCAGAAAAACCAAGAAAAAAAATGTAATGTATATAGGTTGTTAATGGATAATCATTAATAATAGTCAAGTTTGTAGTCATGTTAGTTAAGATTTTCTAGATGTACATAGATATATTTTAGATAGGCATTCTTCATATTTTTCAAAGATTATAGAATATGGCATTTTAAATGTTTTAATAATTTAGGGCTTTTCATGACAATGAGACACGTCTGCTCCTGGCAGCACCAATCTACTTCAAGAGGAAGATGGGCATCGAAGAGGCTCGTTATGGAGTTTTGATAGCCATTTGGGCAAGAAACTGCGCTTGCCTGAACTGTTGCATAAACTGGACACAGAGAACCCGCAGAGAGAGGACTACTGAACTTGCCTAAAGGTGAGATGATCTTTCGGGGTTCCTGATTCATGAAGGAGTCTGCAAGACATTCTGCAGGACACAGCAGATAGTGACTGCCTTTGAAATTTCCTGCTTTGTGGAAATGTCTGCTGGAAACTATGGGCCTGTAGGCCGAAGATGGATGCCCCAACGGTACAGAGGAACTTTGGGTGACTGTACAGGCAGTGAGATGTCTCTGTCATTTCTAGAGTTTTAAAAGTTGCTTACTTTTTGTTTGCTTAGGTAATATTGTATCTTTCTGGAGTCTTTGATGGAGTTAAGAATAGTTAGTTATAGTTATAGTTTTCCTTAGTTATGATAAGGATTGTAATTTTTACTTGATAACTTTTGTTATATGTAATTTTGCTATGTTAAAGTTAAAGCCTTCCTTTTTTTTTTGTTTAAACAGAAAAAGGGGAAGTGATGTGGGAGTTCATATATCAATCTGTTGATTTCATTGGTTAAGTAATAAACAAACTGCTTGGGCTCATAGCTTAGAACATAGGTGGGTGGAGTAAACAGAACAGAATGCTGGGAGGAAGAGGAAGTGAGGTAAGACGCCTCAAGAGAGAGGCCATGCCCTGCTCCCAGGCAGACGCACACGATGAAGCTCTGACCCAGGATAGACGTAGGCTAGAATCTTCCCGGTAAGACCGGTGCTCACAGATTATTAGAGATGGGTTGATTGGGATATCAGAATTAGCCAGTAAGGGCTAGAGCTAAAGGGCCAAGCAGTGTTTAAATGAATACAATTTGTGTGTTGTTATTTCGGGGCATAAGCTAGCCATGCTGCCGGGGTGCTGGGGATGCAACCCCACCGCTCATATCACTACAGTTAGTTTTGTGTGTGTGTGTGTGTGTGTGTGTGTATGTGTTGTGAACTTGTGCCATAGTGTATGTGTGAAGGTCATAGAACAGTTCTCTCCTCCCATCGTATGGGTCCTGGGGACTGAATTCAGTTCATTAGGATTGTCAGCAAGCCTCTTTACCCTTGAGCCGCCATCTTGTTGGCCCATGGCCTCTTTTATTCTTGCCCACTCAAAGGCTACTGTCTCATTTCATCTCCCAAAGCCTTTATTGTTTTTCTGTTCGTAGTCTGATTTGGTATCAATCCCTATCTGTGTTCCTAGTGATGAGGCAGTTTATCCAGATGAGCCGGTCCTGGCTACTATAGACTGTGGCTTCCGTTGCTGGAGTCTGTGTTCTCTCTCATTGGTCTGTTTGGCTTTTTTTTTTTTTTTTTTTTTTTTTGCTCCAGATGTGGTAACTTTTAAATGCCGTTTCATTTGTTGCTGCTTTTTTAAGTGTTGGTGTTCATGGCCAAACTTTCTTGTTTTTCTGCAAGAATGAGTTTGATATTCTTGGCTCCTTTCATTTCAGTTCAAAATTTGGAATTAGCTTATAAATATCCACAAAGACCCTGCTAGTATTTTGTAATAAAATAGTGTCAACAGAAATCAATCAGAAAGAAATGTCTTCCATACAGTATTCAGTCTTGCCAGCCAGCATCTTAGTTAGGGTTCTGTTGCTGTGAAGAGATACCATGACAATGGTAACTATTATAAAGAAATCATTTAATTGAGGCTGGCTTACAGTTTCAGAGGTTTAGTCCATTGTCATCATGGTGGGAAACATGGCAGCATGCAGGCAGACATGGTGCTAGAGAAGGAGCTAAGAGTTCTACAACTTGATTCACAGGAGTTGAAGGAGACTGAGCCACACTGGGCATAGCTAGAGCATGTAAGACCCCAAAGCCTGCCCCCACAGTGACACACTTCTACCAACAAGGCCACAGCTACTTCAACAAGGCCACACCTCCTAATATTGCCACTCCCTATGGACCAAACATCCAGACACATGAATCTATGAGGGTCATTCCTATTCAAACCACTGCATTCCACTCCCTGGCCTCCATAAGTTTGTAGCCATACCATAATGCAGAAATGCATTCTGTCCAACTTCAAAAGTCCCCATTGTCTATCACAGTCTCAACAAAATTTGAAAGTCTAAAGTTCAAAGTTTCTTCTGAGACTCATGGCAGTCTCCTCATTGAAATCCCTTACAAAATCCAAACAAAAAAAGCAGAACACATATTTCCAACATATAGTGGCACAGGATGTACATTAGCATTACAAACTATATGGAAAAGAGCACAGTGAGGAAATGCTGGACCAAAGAAAGACTGAAAACCACCTAGGCAAACTCCAAACTCTGCATCTCCATGTCTGATATCAAAGCTCTTCAGATCTCCCATTCCATTCAGCTCTGTTGACTGCTATATATATATTTTCCTCTTGGGCTGGTTCCATTCCCTGTTAGCAGTTCTCGGCAGTTTTCCTACAGCTCTGATATCTCCAACATTTTGGGGTCTCCAAGGCAATCCAGACTTTGCCTTCACAGCTCCATGCAATGGTCTCTCTAGACCTCCATTCAGGGACACTCCGATACATGCCTGGCCAAATTATTTCCTTAGTTGTAGAGGGAGATTCCATATCCTCTTCTTCTGTCCTTGACTACAGCCAGAAGCGCGTGGCTGGAGCTGCCGAGTTCTGCTGCTTGCTGAGGCTGGAACAGGCCCCCTTGTTCAATTACACGCTCACCAGCTTTCTATTTTTGATAGTTTCTTTCATTGTCTAAGCTTGGATGTCCCTGAACTCACACTGTAGACAGGATGGCCTTGGACTCAGAGATCCTCCTGCTGCTGCCTCTGGGGTGCTGGGCTTAAAGGTATGCGCCACTACACCCAGCTTTAAATTTTTATTCCTTTTTACCAGTTGGAAGCTTAGCTGGATAGGATCATGTTCTGAGGTCACCACTCCCTTTATTCCACTTAACACCAGACTTTTCTTTAATCTATGTATCTCCTTGAACACAAGATTTAGCTCTATTCCACTTCCTGGTACCCCCTTTCCCCTCAGTCTGTACATGTTGTATTTTTACTTGCTCAGCTTGCTTCTTTTCCTTTTAGATCTTCATCGGCGTTAACACTAATAACCACACGCAGAGTCAATGCTAGGCTGTTTTGAGATTTTTCTCTGCCAATGGAATTAATCTAAATTTCTTCACTTTAGCTTCAGGCAGACTCTTCAGACACAGCTGAAAAGCAGCCTCATCCTTCCCCAAAATACCACAAAAACAGTCTCTAGGCCACATATTAATGTTCTTCTCCTCTGAAACCTCTTGAGCAGGCCTGCATAGTTCGAATCATTCTCAGCACCATCGTCTTCCATGTTCCTACTAGGATAGCTCATTAAACAGCACTTTTTTTTTTTTTTTGGTTTTTCGAGACAGGGTTTCCCTGTGGCTTTGGAGCCTGTCCTGGAACTAGCTCTGTAGACCAGGCTGGTCTCGAACTCACAGAGATCCGCCTGCCTCTGCCTCCCGAGTGCTGGGATTAAAGGCTTGTGCCACCATCGCCCGGCTTAAACAGCACTTTTAAAGCAATCAACTGTTTTTCTAATCCAAACTGCCAAGGTTTAGATTCCATGAGACAATAGCATGGGCCAGCCCAGCACAGTAATAACCCGGTCCTGGTACCAACCTCTCTCTGAGTTAGGGTTTTATTGCTGTGAAGCGACACCATGAACCTGACAGCTCTTATAAAGGAAAACATTTAATTGGGGTAGCTTACAGGTTCAGAGGTTTAGTCCATTATCATCATGGTGGGAAACATGGCGGCATGTAGGCGACTATGGTGCTGGAGAAGCAGCTGAGAGTTCTACAAGTTGATCCACAGGCAGCAGAAGGAGACTATGAGCCACACTGGGCGTAGCTTGAGCATGTAAGACCTCACAACCCACCCCACAGTGACACACTTCCTCTAACAAGGCCACATCTCCTCATAGTGCCACTTCCTATGGGCCAAGCATTCAAAGATACGATATGGGGCCATTCCTATCACATCACCATACCAGCTGTGAACGTAGGGTGTCCTTTTTATAATCATTTATCTTTACATTCTCTCAGCACTATACATTTTTTTTTCCTGAGAGGTTTTGTGCATTTTTGGTGGGCAGATTTACACTTATGCCCTTGATGTTTATTGATGTGAATGCAAGTGTTATTTTTAAAAATCTGGGCTCAGTGACTGCTCGTGACTCCAGGGCTGGTCCCACAGAGTCTGCTTAAGCTTGCTCCTCAGTTTCCATGTTTTGTTCTGGCATCATTATGTTTCCCATGGCTTCAGGAAGTGCTGACTAGAAGATATGGTAATAGATCTCTGATACTTTCCCCCAGTGGCAGGAAAAAGTGGTGGTTCATTTGTTTGATATTACCTGTGCTTTCCCAGGAACTTCTCTGTTGTTGTTGTCTCTTAGATTCTGTTTGATGTGGAGAATCTTGTTCCATGCATATGTAGCTTTAAACAACTGTGGTTTTAAGCCTGTTATCTCACTGCGTGCTGGGTTAAAACAGAGGAGGGAATGAGTGTGTTTTACTCACACTCATTTATCAGGATCCATACCCCACCGTGTTGGGGGCAGACAGGAGGGCGTCTGGTAGATGAGTAGGCCATGAGGGCGGAGGCCTTAGAAAGGGGCTTGGCCCTCTTGATAGAGATCCCAGAGAACTCTCCTGCTCCCTTTCTAACCGCTGTGTGAGCATGTTAATGAAAAGGCCGCTGTCTGCACTTCACCCTGGGACTCTCACCACAACCCCACTAGGTCACACCCAGTCCCAGACTGCCTGCTTCCAGAACAGAGAGCGGTAGACTCCTGATGTTTGTAAGCCCCCTGGGCTGTGGCGTTTTGTTACAGCATCCAGAGCAGACTGAGAGTGTGTACTTGTTTGCTTTTTCATTTTGCTTTCTTTGAAATTAATCACGTATTTTCCTTTGCTTGTAAGGCCTGTATTTTTCTACTGCTGTTTCAGTGTTTGTACCAGCAGTGATTGTATGTACCCTTTACTTACTCATACCTACTGTGAATAGTAATTTTATATTTTTCTGGACAGCATTTATCCTCTCCCTCTCTTTGTGCTGTCAGCATCCTGTGTTTTAATGTTACTTCCCTCCTGTATCCAGACTATGTTCCTCAAAGGCAAGCCTCCTTCTAGGTCCTATCTTAATAACTGGGCTGCAGAGGTGGCTTAGTGGTTAAGAGCTCTTGTTTTTATAAAGGACCCAGGTTCAGTTCCCAGCACCCACTGGGTGACTGGCAATGGTCTGTCCAGTTCCAGGGGGATCTGTCCCTTATTCTGGCCTCTGAGGGCACTGTATGCACATAGTACACATGCATATGTGCAGGCTAATGCTGATCAGACAAAAATAAACGAGTCTTATAAAAATACCTGGGTGCCATCAGACTCCTGTGAATGTGAGCATCTCAGGCACTGTGATGTTGCCGTATTTCTCCACTCTGCTGGGAGACATTCTGTGTAAGAGGAGCAGTCTGTCCTGTGATGCAGTCAGTTCCCAATACCTTCAGATAATCTTCTGTTTCATCTAGTTTTATGGTTGTACTTAGAACACTGTGGGAAGGTGTTCTTCATACCAGCTTCATCATAACCAAGAAGCCAAGTCCTCTACTGGATGCTAACTTTTGAGGGTCAACCCACCTGTCCTGCATGCTTCCGTTTACCCATTCTCATCTCAGTGTGTTTATGTGAGTGGGTGCATGGATGTGTGTGCAGGCATCCATGCATTGTTTGTGGATGCTAGAGGTCACCTTTTATGTTATTTCCAGGCTCTGTCCACCTTGTGTCACTAGCCTGGTGTTCACCTAATATGCTAGGCTGACTGGCCAGGCCAGTGAGGCCCAGAGAACCTCCTCTCTCTGCCTTCCTAGTGCTTGAATTGCAAATATAATCACAATATTACTAATGTATACCACACCGTGACCTGTAGTAGGCTTTCTCGGACTGCCAGCCTCCAAATCATGACATGGAGACTTATTATAAGTTATGAATGCTTGTCCTTTTCTTAGCTTTGTTCCACAAGCTCTTATAACATATTTTAACCTGTTTCTCTTCATCTATGCTTTGCTCAGGTCATTTTACCCTTTTTTCACTTTGTATGTCCTACTCCATGTCTGTCTGTCTGTCTGTCTGGCCTCTCTTTCTCCCTCCTCTCATTCTGTCTTCCTCCTATTTACTCTCACTGCCCACCAGCACTGCCTTTCCCCATACTGCCTAGCTATTGGCCATTCAGTTTTTTTTATTAGCCTTAGGCAGGCAAGGTGAAACAGCAGCACATCGTCACATAGTTAAACAAATGCAGCACAAACAAATGTAACACATCTTCACATTAGTTAAACAAGTGCAGCATAAACAAATTCAACAATCTTTATATAGTTAAACAAATGCAGTATAAACAAATGTAACACACCTTCACATAGTTAAACAAATGTAACATAAACAAATGTAACACACCTTCACATAGTTAAACAAATGTAACACACCTTCACATAGTTAAACAAATGTAACACACCTTCACATAGTTAAACAAATGTAACACACCTTCACATAGTTAAACAAATGTAACACACCTTCACATAGTTAAACAAATGTAACATAAACAAATGTAACACACCTTCACATAGTTAAACAAATGTAACATAAACAAATGTAACACACCTTCACATAGTTAAACAAATGTAACATAAACAAATGTAACACACCTTCACATAGTTAAACAAATGTAACATAAACAAATGTAACACACCTTCACATAGTTAAACAAATGTAACATAAACAAATGTAACACACCTTCACATAAACAAGTACAGCATAAACAAATGTAACACATCTTTGCCTAGTTGAAGTAATATTCTATAATAGCAACCTGCATTTTTACATAATTTCTAAACCTGCATTTTTACATAAGTTCTAGGGATTTCACTCAGGTCTTTACCAAGCAAGCACTTTACCTACTGAGGTATGTCTCCAGTCGTGGGAATGATTTGTATTTCTCTAAGATAAATGCTTGGGGGAATGTTTGGTAGGTTATTTCACAAATATACTTCTAGGTTTTTTCAAAGATACATTTGCTAAGTCAGTTTGTAGAAGGCCTGTCTCTCAAACATGGTGACCAACCTTGTGTGGCACATGTAATTTGTTTACATCATTGCCAGCTTTTGGGAGTGTCACGATTTTAAACGTTTAGCCATGTTAGTGGGTGTACAGTGGCACCTCGTCATGCTGTTTATTTGCATTCATCTAATGGTTGGTGATATTGAACACGTTTGCCTGTTTTTGTGTGCTTATTGCCGTATGTGCAATGTCTTTTGCCGGCTTTAAAATCTTTCCCTCCCGTCCTCCTTCCCTTCTTTTTCTTTCCTGTTGATTAAAAACAATTATACACAATATTTGTGTCTGTACATAGGGGCTGTTGGGAGCCAGAGAGGATGTCAGATTCCCTGGAACTGGAATAATAGGTGGTTATGAGCCACCTGACATGGGTTCTGGGGAACTGTATTCAAGGCCTTCGCAAGAACAGTCTGACCTTTTAATTGCTGAGCTGTCTCTCTGGCCCATGCTGTTGTTATCAGTTTCAGATGAGTCTTGTCAGCTGCGGGACTTGCACAAACATTTTCTCCCAGCTCATAGTTCATTTTCTGTTCCCTCTTGGTGGACTTTTTTTTTTTTTTTTTTTTTTGCAGAATCAAAGTTCTTAATTTGGTAAAATACTGTCAACTATTTCTTTTGAGGATTGTGCTTTTTGCCGCATGTCTAGGACGTCTTCCTCAAGCCCCTGGCCCTGAATCTGCTCTCCTGTGTTTTCATCAAAAGGTTTTGTAGTGTTAAGCTTCACGTTAAAGTCTGTGACCCATTCTGGGTTGACTTTTATGCAGGTGTGCTGCTTGGGTTGATGACTTATTTATTTAGCTAACTGATCTCTCATTGCTCTGGCAGCATTTGTTGAAAAGACTGTCTATCATTCTTCTATTGGGTTGCATTTGTACTTAAAGAAATTGTTTGGCTTACTAGTGGGGGCCATTTCTGGATGTCAGGTGTCCACCAGTATGCTGTATGGGTCTGGACTTCAACTTGAGTCCTTTTCTTCCTCCTCTTCAAATTCAGACTCTTACTTTCATTCTGTTTTGAGACAAGATCTTGCTGAATAGCCCTAGCTGGCCTGATACTCTCTGTGGTATCCTATACTAGCCTTAAACTCATGGCAATCCTCCTGCTTCAACCTCCCAAGTGCTGGAATTGTAGGTATACAGTGCCTTTCCTAGCAAGTTTGTTTCCTCTTGGGGAATTAAAGAAGACTTCCAGTTTGTTAATCTATTCCTTCCACTCTGGGTGTTTTTTTGTTATTATGCTCATTCTGGCTTTTTGTATTGGAATTTTTAAAAGGGAAGGTCCTTACTTGTTTTAGGGTTTCTATTGCTGTGAAGGCACACCATGATCATCACAACTCTT
Organism: Microtus oregoni; assembly: GCF_018167655.1. Taxonomy (NCBI): domain Eukaryota; kingdom Metazoa; phylum Chordata; class Mammalia; order Rodentia; family Cricetidae; genus Microtus; species Microtus oregoni. Next base: position 5,796,345 of record NW_024543094.1, read on the forward strand.
ATAAAGGAAAACATTTAATTGGGGTGACTTACATTTTCAGAGGTTTAGTCCATTATCATCATGGTAGAACATGCAGTGTGCAGATAGACATGATGCTGGGCTGGGGAAAGAGTTGAGAAATTCCAACATCTTGACTCTCAGGTAACAGGAAGTAGTCTGAGTGTCATGCTGAGCTAAGCTTGAGCCAAAGAGACCTCAGAGCCTACCTGCACAGTGACACGCTTCCTCCAACAAGGTCACACCTACTCCAAAAAGTCACACCTCCTAATAGTGCCACTCCCTATGAACTTGTGGGGGCCAATTACATTCAAACTATCGCATTACTCTGTTACAATCTGAGTAAATATGTAAATACATTCTTGTTCCCATAATTCATGTTCACTTTGAGCATTGCTTGGTTTCTTTAACTGTACTCTTTGAATTTTTAGGTACAAATGGACTTCTGGCTCCTGTCTAGCTTTTCCTATGTCATGGCCTTTAACTAACATTTTGTTTCATACTGCACTTAGGTGAGTGAGTTAAGAAAAATCCCTGCATTCTACAGAGATGTCATATAGAGCAAAATGTTCTGGATTGTGTCATGTTTGATATAATGATAGTGGCTCTAGGAGAAGTTGCTTTATCTATAAGAAAAGTTATAAAAACAAGAGAAGTTTGACAATGGATTGGAAAATGACTCCTTAGGACAGAGTAATCTCTATTTCAAAGTTATATTTTTCTTTAAATTATGTATGTGTATGTATGTCTCTGTATATGTGTGTGTATACAAGTGTAGGTACCCATGGAGGCTGGTGGTGTCAGATCCTTTTGAGCTGGAGTTAGAGGTAGTTGTGAGCCAACTTATATGGCAGCTGAGAATATAACTTGCATCTGCTGGAAGAGGAGTACATGCCTTAGCCACTCAGCCTTCTCTTCAGCCTCTAAATCTCTAAGTTTTAAAAATGAAACTAAAGCCTATTCTAAGTTTTTCTGGAGGAGAGTGACAATGAAGGTGTTTGTGAAAGTCTTTCTTGGATAGTCACTTAATTGGGTTTGGAATCTCCTAAGAGACACGCCCCTGGGCGTGTCTGGGAGTATTTCTAGTGGGACTTAACTGAGGAGGGAAGGAAGACCCATGCTCAGTGGTGGTGGCACCATCCCATAGGCTATGCTACCCTTGCATGCCAGCTGAACACTAATATTATGCTTTCTTTGGTTTATGATCCACTCAGAAGAAAGCAAACTCCCCTGTGCCATGACTTTCTGACCGCGATAGACTTTATTCTTAGACCATGAGCTGATGTAAAGTCCCTCTTTTAAGCTGCTGCTTGTGAGATTCTCAGTTACAGTGAGAAGAAGAACTGAGTATTCCAGGTCAGAGGCCCATCTGAGCTATGTGCTCCATCTTGTCTCAGCGATGCTGTCACCTGATGGTCTGGCTGGGCCAGTGATGATGAAATGGTGACCCTCACTGCAGGCAAACCACTCCAGAGCAGCCACAGAGGTCTGAAGGCATGATTTTTAGAAAGATTATTATTTTGTGTGTGTTTTGATACATACGCTTGCTTCTTTTTAATGATTTTTTAAACATTGTTTATAACTAGTAGGATTAATTAATTTCAAATGGGACATTTATGGCTTGGACTATGGGTACAGAGAGGACCTTTGTACCAGATTTGATTATTAATGCCTGTTACTCAGATGACAAAAGGAATCCATGAGAATCAGGAATGTTTATGTAATATCTAGCTTAGGAGAGAAATATTTTCCAAGGAAAATGTTTGAAGATATCCACTAGGGGTACAGATGCATCTCATGAATGTTTCAACCCAAGTGAGGCACCAAATTACCTGCAATGAATGGTTTCTTTTAGTGTTTTGGCAAAACTTATTTCTTTTTGTCTTCTATGTAGTATTAGGCAAGAGCCCAGACTTTTTTTTATAATGTTTTATTTTCAAGGTTATTTCCTTCAGCCAATTTCATTATGCCGTTTTTCAAAGACTTTGTCCTAATCATTTTTCATCATTACACTGGTTTTCTCTACCTTTGAATTTTATTAGGTGCTCTCTGTCTCTCTCTGTGTCTCTTTCATGTGTGTGTGTTCCTATTTGTGCTTGTTTATGTGATTGTGCTCATGGGTGCATGTTTATATAGAGGTCTGAGGACAACCTGGAGTGTTGTTTCTCCGGTACTATCCTCCTTTTGTTGTTTGTTTGTTTTAGTTTTGTCTTTTTTTGAGACAGAGTCTCACTCACTATGTAGTCCTTGAATAGTCTGGAACTCACTGTGTAGACCAGGCAAGCTTTAGACTCATAGAGATCCATCTGACATCTCCTCGTTAGTTCTGGAGTTAAAGTGGCACACCATTGTGCCATATTCCACATGGCTTTTGAGACAGGTTAAGTGGATTGGGCCAAGTAGGCTAGGCTGGCTGGCTTGGGACACCCAGGAATCTACCTGTTTCCATTTTCACCAGTACTTGGATTACAAGCATGGTTTAAAATACGGGTTCTGGGGTTGAATTCAGGTCCTCATTCTTGGAAGGCAACACATTACTGATTGAACCATTTCTACAGCCGATGACTGTTTTTCTTAAAATCTTAATATCCAAAGTAAAATGTATAACTTTAATAGATATTTTCTTTTACCCTTTCACCCTATCTTTTAATGTTTTCCCCTTGCCCGTCATATTATCTATAAATTCATTGTATTATTTAACTGTACTACTTGATCTATAGATGTCAATGGGACACGGTTTGTAGTTACCTTCCCCTCTGCTTGATTTATCGCTTTTTCTTTTGCAAGTTGACTTGAAGTACGATGGACAGCATTCTGTCCATTATGGACAAACATCACTTGTCCATCAGTCTCCAGTGTGTTAGTGGCAGTGGGCAAATATTCCCTGTCTTCATGGGTCTTAGAATATACATACAGGAAGAGAACTGGCAGTGTCAAGCAGAGCAATGCTTCATCTTCATCATCAACCAACTGATAAGAATTACCATGGAAACACATTTATAAGTGTGTCTATGAGTTTGTTCCTAGAGATGTTTAACTGAGGTGAGAAGACCCACCGTAGATGTGGGTAGCACCGTTCTGTGGGTGGGGATCCTGGCTGAATATAGAGACGAGAATGAGCTGAGCACCAGCGGTCATCTCTCTCTGCTTCCTGACTTGAGATGCAAGGTGACCAGCTGCCTCAAGTCCCAGCCACCATGTCTTCTCTGACATGACCAGCTATACTCTTATGGGCCAGAATACACCCTTTCTGTCTAAGCTGTGTCATGTCAGTGATGTGGTTACATCAGTATACTCTAGCAGGGTGTGACTCATAGTGGGAAAGTGTTCAGCCTTTCAGGTCCATTGTCTGGTAGCACATCTATTTCCTGCCTGTCAAGGGACTTCTGACAGTCGGTGGATGGGTAGAGAGGGTGAGCAAGAGACAGGTACAGGAAGTCCTCCATTCTTGCATCAGAGGTGAGGATGACTATGAGGCTGTGACCAGGTGGCACTAGGGAGCTGGTGCCCCAAGTTTTTCCATTAATGTGACAATTGGCAGAATGAAAGGAGAGGGTGCAAGAGGCTTCCTGGACTGTCGACATTCACATGACTTGCTGTAAGCACAGAGTTCCTTTGTTGACTTACATTTAATGTTAAAACGAATTGGAAGGGGGGCTGGTAATTTGCTTAGCAGTTAAAAGCACTTGTTCTTGTAGAGGACCTCAGCTCAATTCTCAGCAACCACATGGTAGCTCTGGTTCCAGGGAATCTAATGTCCTCTTCAAATCTTTGAGGCTACCAGGCATACATGGTGTACATGCATACATATAGGAATACACATAAAATAAAAATAAATAAATCTTCAAAAAAGAACTAGAAGGTTTTTTTCTCCTTATTCTGTGGGTAGCAGAGCATTTTAATATAAAAATATTTATTAGTTGGTGCCACAGATGCAGCAGGAGGATGTGACATATTCACCTGAGACTTTATTTATTTTTAGATTTACCTAATTAATTTGTGTGTGTGTGTGTGTGTACGTGTGTACTCACTCTTGCCTGCTTATCTTTGTGTGTACCACGTAAGTGCAGTGCCCCAGGAGGCCAGAAGAGGGTGTCTGATCCCTGGAGTTGGCGGTACAGATTGTTGTGAGCACATGAATGCTGGGAACTGAGCTCAGGTCCTCTGTAAGAGCAGTAAGAGCTCTTAACCCCTGAGCCACCTCTCCAGCCCCTGATGGTCCATTTCCCCCCTTACTCTGCTCTTCACTGCGACAGTAATTCTGGGATCTAGCGGATCTGCAGAGAAGGTCTTTGCAGCACATTAAAGTTAACCCTGAATGCTATTTCAAAGAATGTGGATTTTATCCTGGAGCTGAGTGTCTATTTAAGGGTTCAATAATGATTTAATAGTAACAATAAAACAGTTACAGTTTATTAACAAAATAAACGTAGGAAGCGAGCCTGTCATTTTATGGAAAGCAAGGGAGGTTTCTGAATAATCCACTGCACATTTTAGCATTTCAAGCAAAAGAATTATGGAAATCATGTGTCTGACAGCACATCAATATCTAAAGATATGAGAGAATAGTGTTGATATGATCATGACATTTTGATATTACAGTATATAATGTATAGGATTTTTTTTTTTATATTGTATGTGGTTGGTGTTGAGAAAACAAATAGGGCTCCTATTTTAGGTTGCTCCTGGCTTTAAGCAGGAAAGTCAATGGTGTCAAGGCAGGTGAATCTATGTGTAGCATATACCATGGGAATGAAGGGTGGGCAAGGCCAGAGACAAGCACTGAAACTGTGTGTGTAGCTGTATTTCTTGGCTCCTATTTTTATATGCTTATACATGGCTGTGTTTTCCTTCATTGTAATGAAGGAAATACTTGAGAGAAATAGCTTATAAAAGGAAAAGGTTTATTTGAGGTCATAGTTTTAGATATTTCAGTCTTCAGTGGATGAACTGATGCTTTGGACCTGTGGCCAGATAGCACACCAGGTTTGGTGTCCATGGCAGAGAAAAGCTCCGCAGCTCATGACCAATATGGGGGCATGGGAAGAAGGCCAGTGTCCTGTATTCTCCTTCCGGAGCGTATCCCCAGTGCCTGACGGCCTCTCGCCTCTTATAGGCTCTACCACCCGCTAGCAGTTCCACTCTGAAGAGTAAGCCTCTAACCCAAGGGTCCTCGGGAGACACTTCTGCAAAACTGCTGTCATGTAAGGTATCGATAATTGTCACCCCGTTTTCACAGAAGCCAGGAGAATTTAAAGGATGCAGCTTGCCAAGTTGAGCCAAGACTCAAAACCTGTGTGTGCCAGAGCCTGTTCCCTAGTCTATGACCACGTGACCCCACATGACCACAGTGAAGATCAAGTGGGAGAAGTCTTTCACCAGCTAAATGTTAAGTATTGCTTATGATGTTGAAATTAAGTATTGGTGTTGTTATTGTAAACTTGCCTCCTCTCTCTTTGTGTGTGTAAGTGTACACGTGAGTGTGTTACTGTGGAGGTTAGAGGTCAATCTAGGGGTTCTTCTCAGGTGTCACTCATCTCTCAGGACAGGGTCTCACATTAGCCACCGGGCTAGGCTGGTTGGCCAGAAAGCCCCAGAAATCCTGTCTCTGCCTCTCAGCAGAGAGGTTATAGTCACGCATCACCACACCCATGAGGACCAAGCTTGGGTCCTCATGCTTGTGTATCGAGCACTTTCTTCCTGTTGGAGCCATCTCCTCAGTCTGTAAAAGCACTTTGACTTTAATTTTTTGGTGTTGCTTTTGTGCATTGCCCTATTGTCCTGGTGCAATCAAAGCCCCTGTTTTAGGAGCCTCCAGTTGAGAAAACAGTCAGTGATAGATGCTCTGTCAGAGAGAGCTGCCAGTCATAGCTGGCCCTCCTGTCATCCCCAGAGCTTCCAAAGTCCCAGGACCATAAGGTTAGCCCACCAAGTGCTTGGATAAGCAGCTGTGTGTGGGCTGAGGGCTTGTTAGTCTCTCCGGGAGTTCTTTCTATACGTAAAGAGCGTTAAATTGGACCCCACACTCCCTATGGTTCTTTATGTGGGTTTAATAGGGGAAGCCTGTAAGTTATGCAGCCCATGCACGAAGGACTCGTTTTCATGCACACCTGCAGCGCAAGGCAGCTTTCATTCTTATTCCATCGTGTTGCTGCTGCAGAAGTTACAGAGCCTGGGCAATGTCTACTTTTTATGAAGTGAAGACTCTGGTACATGGTTTTTAACAAGCTGACATGACTTGCCTTTTGTAAGCAGTTACATACTTTCTATTTTGCGAGTGTTTATAAGGACCTGGATCCAGTCCAGGGTTATAGCCTCACCCTGCTTTGGGCATGCAGCATGGAGCAGCTCCCTTTTCTGAGAGTCACCCCTTGAGGACTCAAGGAGAGCTGTTGACAACCACCTTCTCAGAGTTCATTTGTTTGGGGCTCGGGAGTGGGAGGCATGAGCGGCTGAAATTCTCTGTCACAGTTTGGTGCCTGCTTTGTTATTTGCGGATAGAGTTCCCTGCAACCATGTGGAATTTTCCCCTGATCAGTTTATGTGGTGGTTGGAAATCCTAAGCCCGGATAGAGTGGCTGCAGTCCTTGGATCCAGCATATTCTTAGTGATGCCATGCTCCGTTCTCTGCCTGAGCAGTTAGCTTTTTCTCTCTCTTTGCTTGTGTGTGTGTGTGTGTGTGTGTGTGTGTGTGTGCAAGAGAGAGGGGGGAGGAGGGAGAGAGAGTGAGTTGAGTGCAGTAGTAACAGCTTTTCTCATTGAACCTGGAGCTAGACTGACAGCCAGCAAGTTCCTGTAATCCTCCCCTCTCCACCAACCACAGGGTTGTGATTATTAGAACACAGAGTAGTCTGGCTTTTCACATGGTTCCTGGAGATCTGAGCTCAGGTCCTCATCCTTATGTAGCAAGTGTCCCTCCCTCCCTCCCTCCCTCCCTCCCTCCCTCCCTCCCTCCTTCCTCCCTCCCTCTCTTTTCAAGGCAGGGCCTCACTGTATAGTTCTGACTATCATGGAACTCACTATGTAGACCAGGCTGTCTTGAACTCACAGACATTCACCTGCCTCTACCCTCTCAGTGCTGGAACTAAATGTGTGCCCCACCATGCCTGGTACCGCCAGGATTCTTGCACATTGAACTATCTCCCCAGACCCAGGGTTTCTTTTGATGGTGTGAAGGATTTAGATCAAAAGCTGGAATACAGGCATCCAAAGCTCCTCCTTTGACAAACCCCAGGGTGCCTCTTATTCCATAATCACCTCTGTTCTTTGTCTGTGCTCCTTTGAGCTGTTGCTCAGAGGACTTGAGAAGAATGTGAATTGGAGAAGCAGATATGCCAGCATCCTGTTGGGACCCAAAGGGCTGATGTGCTGTTGTGTTAGGTTTCTCATTGCTGTGACAGCGAACCCCACATAAACAACTGGAGGGAGGGAGAATTTCCTCTGACTTACAGCTTAGTGGGGTTCAGTTCGTCAAGGTGGACTGAGCGTGGTGGGTAGAGGCACTCCCATCTCAGTGGCCAGAGAGGAGAGGTCCAGACCTGGATACCAATTGGGGGAGGGGGAGAGACACAGAGACAGACAGACACACACACACACACACACACACACACACACACACAGATCCTGCACTTGAGGGCTTTCCCCATTAACCCCTTTATTCCATCCAGTCCCCTAGCCTGTGGCTTGGAGCCACCACACTGTAGGTAGGTCTTCCCACCTTAGTTAATCTTGTCTGGATCTCCCTCACAGACACCCCCAGAGATGTCTCGGTGCAATCCACTTGACGCTCAGAATGAACCATCAAAGCCATGTCTAAGCATAAGCAGGTGTCCCCTGTTATGACTATGAAACGAAATGCTCTTAACTATGTTTCTCCATCGCCATGCTCCAAATCTGAGACACAGCCACGCGTTAGTCACTTTCTGCCTCCTATGTTGTCCCCTTACCACTTTCCGGAATGGCTCTGTGACAGGTTACCAGGGAGCTCTCAAGTGCTTTCCCAATATTTCAGTGGCTCAGTAGCCATAGCTGGCTTCCACATTGGATAGCATGGGTCTAAATAATAACCAGTTTCCTCCTCACCCAGTGACTTCGCTGCTGGCCTATGAATACTTTCAGGTGTGTTCTTGCCCTCCCTTATCTGCCCACACATTCCTCTTTCAGAGGGTCTCAGCTGTAACCCCGTCCCTAGGTATGGTGGGGGAGGAGCCAGTGCTAGCCCAGCCCCTCACATCTGTCTTTACTTGGGTACCCAATAGGATCTTAGATTAAGCCTTTTAAAAATTTCACCATCCGAGGCTGGTTTCTCTGTTCTTAGCCACCGTTCCTGGATTCTAATGTTCCCTCTAATTTCCTAAAGCAGTTAAGACTATTAGCACACTTAAGGGAAAAGCTGTGACTGCCTGGAAGCCCTGAGCTGAGGGCGCTGTGGAGACTGAATGGCACTTGTCAAAGCCTGGCACAGCTAAGAAAGTGCATAGCTCTTGCTGGCAGCCAGGTGAAGAGGCACAGAGAGCTGTACACAAGCACCAGACTCCTTATTGCTTTTATTCATGAGCAGAGCAAGCGTTTTCTTGGTAGCAGCAGTGGAGGAGGGAGATCTCATGACCTCAGTCTCCTTGATGCAGATACACGGAAGAGCTGAAGTTGGTACCCAACACTCCTAACCTGTTCCTGTTCCCAGCGCCAGTCCTGTAGTTTCCCGGAGCTTTCCCTGTTCCCAGTTTCCTGCTTAGGTGCTTCAGTTTTGCCTGGGTGTTTCCTGAGTGCTCTGGTCCCTGTCTGTTTCCTACAGAGGAAAATCAAAAGCTGGTTTGGTCTCCACCTAAGATGAAGTAAACTGCTGATTTCACCCTCGGCACCCATGCAGGGAACATGAAATGAGCCCGCAGAAGGGCTGAGGCTGTGCACCTGGTGGCCTGTGACTCCAGGGAGCCAGAATGACCCTGTCCTCAGAGATGAGCTCCGTGGGGATGAATAATAAGAAGTGCAGAACTAGGACACCCATGCAATTCATCCTCAGTAGATTATTCATTTTTAAATTTTGAATATTTCTCACTGACTCACTGTCCCTCAAGAACAGATCTAGACTAGTACTAGGCAGAGAAAAAAATGTTTTCAATAATAAATATACGTAGGAAAAATGCTACTCTTTTTAAACATTTATCATTTATTGGAGGGAGGGACTCCCACCATAGCACAGGTATGAGGTCAGGGGACAGGCAGTTGAATTCTGACATTCAGCTGGTTTCCGCCATGTTTCCATTTTATTCAGCCTGGAATCCCCATTCAAAGTGGCTTTCCCTGCACGGTTCTTCCTGAAAAGACCCTTACAGACATGCTCAGAAGTGTGTCTCCCAGGTGACTCCACAACCTGTCAAGTTGACAGCAAGGGGTATCCCTCACGAAGAGTTCTGCCGATGTTTATGAAGGGTCCTTTGCAAAGGACATCCGTGCAGAAAGAGGCCCGTAAGAGGAGCCTGGGATGCCAGCACACATTCTGCTAACAGCTCAGAGCCAGCAACTTCCAATTCACCCAACTTGGTTCCTGGCAAGATGAAAATGCAATATTTTCTGCTGGTTGACATATCAATGGACTAGAAAAAAAAATTCCTGGAACATCTGGCATTACGAATGCATCTGCCTCCATCAGTGGTCCTTTTAAAGAGAACATATGAGACTTCTCCTTTCAAACAAAAACATTTATGCTTCTTTAATTCTGATTTTGCTAGACTATGATGTAGATGATTCATCAAGAACCAGTAACCAAGTTATGGGTGAGAGGGAGAGAGGAAGGAGGAAGAATTCAAGAGTTGGGAACATGGATATACAACAAGGATGGCCCACATTGCCCCCCAGGGGGAGGAGTCATAGGCTCATTACCACACTGCTACCAATGCCATCAAATTTAAAGTATAACTTACGGCTGAAAGCCAACATCAGCTGGAGAATGAAAGCCCATTCAGCCTCTAACCCCGCAGTGACCTTCCCTCCAGGGACTCAGACTCTCCAGCGGAGCGAAGTGACACTACATGGTTCTAGTCACACTGCTTACCCTTGTCCATGGCCTTGCAGAAATCACTAAGACAGGCAGGGCCATGGGCTGAAGTTATCACCTGAGTTCATAAGTTGAATCCCTGCCACAAAGGACCTCAGAATGAGACCAGATTTCAAGATGACATCTTAAAGGATTTCTAACGTTCACATAAGGTCATTACAGTGGACCCCAGCCCTCTTGCCCTTTTAAGATGAGGACACTGGAGAAGGGAAGCACCTACGACCCAGGAAAGAAGCCCTAAGAGGAACCTTGATATCAGACTTCCAACCTCCAGACTGCATTAAAGTATATTTCTGTTGTGCAAATGCCTCTGTTTACAATCCTTGCTGCAGCATTCCTGACAACATAACACAAGCAAACCTCTGGGCATCTGCGGATGTGAGGCAGTTGCTAGATGGCATTAGATGGAATGGAAGGTTCTGCCCTGAATGTGAGCAGCAGCATGCATGCCACAGGCCGAGGCCTGGGCTGAATACAAAGGAGAAGGTACCCTAAGCGCCAGCATCCGTGTGTCTCCTCCTGGCCGTGGATGCTCCTGTTGCAGTGCTTACCCACCATGAGAGGCTGCACTTTGGAACTGTGAGCCAAAGGTGACTCTTCCTTCCTTTCCTCAAGTTGCTTCTTGTCAGGAAAGTGACCACTGTACCCCCTCTCAGTGGTCAGCAGAAGAACAGCAGTGGGGACAGCAATGTTAATTGAGCACATTAAATTTTTCTCTCTACTAGGATAGAATTTATTTTATATGGATGAGAGGAGGTAGTAAACTGAGAAAGGATACATAATTCTTCCAATAGGGGAACCAAGACTTGAACCCAGAGGATTCTGATTCCTTATCTTGTATTCATCCACCAAACCAGTTTCTCCTCTATAGCTGAGATGGACAAAATCTTACAAAACAGTTCTGTAGGGGAGGGGCCACTGCAAACACCATCTTAATGCCCCAGAGAGTGCTTTTAAATTGGTTTTAATTTGAGGGTTTCTACTCTGTAAGCCTGACAGAAATTAAATTACAAAACATTTGAAGTTTACATTTTATAAACCATGCCAAAATGGAATACAAATGATAACATTGCTGGTGGATGCTTTTTGCTGAAAGACAACTCAATAAAATACACATGAAGCATTGCATGGGTGTCCTAGTTCTGCACTTCTTATTATTCATCCCCATGGAGCTCATCTCTGAGGACAATGTCATTCTTGCTTCCTGGGGTCACAGGCCACCAGGTGCACAGCCTCAGCCCTTCTGCGGGCTCATTTCATGCTCCCTGCATGGGTGCGGAGGGTGAAATCAGCAGTTTACTTCATCTTAGGTGGAGACCAAATCCACTGTTCTCTTTGACCCACCTCTACTTCCTGTCTGGTTGTCCCACCTATACTTCCTGCCTGGCTACTGGCCAATCAGCATTTATTTAAAATATAATTGACAGAATACAGACCATTCTCCCACACCACATGTGTGTAAGAAGTACTTGCTGAGACCAGAAGAAGGCGTTAGAACTCCCCAGAACAGAAGTTGCAGGCAGTTGTGAACTCCCTGATACGGGTACTGGAAACCCAAGTCAATTCCTCTGGAAGTAACTGCTGAACCATCACTCCAGCCCCAGAAGAATATTCTTACTAGGTTAGTGTGCTGGATAGTTTTGTGTTAACACAAACTACAGTCATTTGAGAGGAGGGAATCTCAATTCAGGAAATGCCTCCATAAGATTGGGCTGTATGTAAGCCTATAGGGCATTTTCTTAGTAATTGATGGGGGGAGGGCCCAGCACATTGTGGGCTGTGCCATTCCTGGGCTGGTGGTCTTGGGTGATATAAGAAAGCAGACTGAGCAAGCTATGATGACAAAACCAGTAAGCAGCTCTCCCCTCCATGGCCTCTGTATCAGCTCCTACCTTCATGTCCATGTCCTACTTGAGCTCCTGCCCTGACTTTCTTAGATGAGGAAGTGCAAGCCAAATAACTCTTTCCTCCCCAAGTCACTTTTGGTCAGGTTTTTCATCACAGCAATCCTGTTTGGGAAAGAAAGCCCACAGGATGTTTAAGGTTAGAGAGTGATGATGCCACCGTTAACATGGCTTGAGAACATTCTGCATGTGCCTTGGGAAAAGCTAGTCATTTTATAATAAATTAAGCTAGTTAAATGAAGATTAGATACTTGCATTTAATTGCATACGTTTATTTTTGGACAAGTCTTCACATAATATTTATGTTGGGTAAGTTTGAGCTGGTGGAGGAGTGTTACTATTCTGGAGGAAGATATTAATAGAGATCAGATCAAATGCTTCACTCAGAAAATCTGGCTTGGAAAATGGACGGCATAGAAAGACATTCAGGCTGGTCACACCAGTTGTCTGCTGGGAGCGGGGGGGGGGGGGGGCTCTGTGAGCATTAGAGCAATTGTAGCTGCTGTGGTGTGAAGGTCACCAAGGCATAGGCTGTTCTGGATTTCATGGAAGAGCTGGACATATTCTTATATATACTACTCAGAGTGTCCCAGCTGGACATATTCTTATGTATACTACTCAGAGTGTCCCAGCTGGACATATTCTTATGTATACTACTCAGAGTGTCCCATTAAAAAAAATGTAAGGAGAAAGGTACCATTCGCTAGTCCCTAGTAATCTGGGTTCAAAAATTTGCAAACATCAAGGCCTGTTTTTCTAAGACTTACTGTTCTTCAAATCCTGAATTGTGTTCAGAGACAAGGCCTTGCTTTTCCCCTGAACCCTTGTCTTTAAACCCCAGACTTGTGCTGTCTGGCCACAGTGTCACTGCCGAGAAAAGCACCTGGGAGGTGGAGAGCATAGCCGTGACTTACAGAGGACATTTTTAGCATTGTGCATGCAGGCCTCTTACAGAAAGATTGGGTGGTATATTTGGGACTGTGGTTCCACGGGGAAGTGCTTAGCCCTCGTCTGGAAATGCTTAGGTCCTTAAAGAGCAACAGAGCATCAGATGGCATATCGTATGAGTAGCCAGAGAGGCCACTGGGCCCTTTCCCTGGGTCCGGTCAATGGCAATGCTTTGCACAACTGCGATAATCCACACAAGACCTGTTTCCTCTGAGGCTCCATGCAGCACCCTTGTGCACGCACTTCCTGCTGTTGGATTTTACTCACCCAGTCTGAAAGTCGGGCCCAGCTGACTGCAGACTGAACTCCCTGAAACTGTAAGCCCAATGCGTCCTCAGTTCTGCTCAGGTGTTTTGGCACAGTGGCAAAGGGACACCTTATTAAGTAATGATGTCCTTAGGAATAAAGACCATTATCTTATTTTTGGGAGGGAGAAGGAACCATCTGGTATTCACTGTTAAAGGTGCTGAACAAATGTTGGTCAATAGCGCACCTTCTCCAGTTTGACAGATGCTTTGTTTATTCTATCGTCTCAGACTCTGAGCTGTACGTCAGCTACCTTTCTGGGGCCTTGCTCTGTAAATACAAACGGTCTGAACTAAGTGCTGTCTTAAGTCTACTCAGGAGGCTTTTGTGGCTCGAAGAGATTAAGGAGCTTCTTCAGGCTCTAGATGGGAATTGAAGTTTTGAAAAGCCCTACCATATGTGTATTAAGACTTTTCTCCTTTTAGTATTTTTGTTTGTTTGTTTGTTTGTTTTAACCTCACAGTTTTAGAGACTGTCCAGACACAGGGGAGATATGATGAGAATATAAAACAAATTTTCTTGATTCAATCTTTGTCATCTTATTAAGAGAAGCCTTAGTTTCTGGTGTGGAACGTGGAGATATTGATGCCTACTTGGGTTCTGGATCTCTTTATACTTCTGAACTGTCACAAAAGATCCATGAAGGTTGTAGTTCCTGGTATCCTGGACGGTTCTGCAACAGTGAGCCATGGGGCTGTGCAGTAGCCTCTGACAGGTAAATCTGAAAGTCACAGCCTGACTATACTCCTGTGTGCTTTCTTTTTTTTTTAAATTTATTTATTTATTAAGGATTTCTGCCTCCTCCCCGCCACTGCCTCCCATTTCCCTCCCCCTCCCCCTATCAAGTCCCCCCTCCCTCATCAGCTCAAAGAGTAATCAGGGTTCCCTGACCTGTGGGAAGCCCAAGGACCGCCCACCTCCATCCAGATCTAGTAAGGTGAGCATCCAAACTGCCTAGGCTCCCCCAAAGCCAGTACGTGCAGTAGGGTCAAAAACCCATTGCCATTGTTCTTGAGTTCTCAGTAGTCGTCATTGTCCGCTATGTTCACTGTGTGCTTTCTGAAAAGCAAAATCTCTGCGCTGGGACCATGCCTGAGAGTGCTGTGTAGCCAAGAAGTGGTGGACGTGAACAGGTTGTGAGGGCAGCTGACAGACAGCAGGAGGACTGGAACCTCTTCTCAAGTCATGGACCTGCTCACGAGGCAACTGCAGTACAGCTCCCTGGTGATGGACTGGGCACGGGGCCGCTAAGCTCTGGATTCCATCTGGAAGGGGCACCCCGTGTGTCTGTGAGGTCTTGGGGGTGACTGTTGGCAGCCATTGGAGCAGGTGCTCTCAGCTGAGGAGAATTTACACGCAGAGAAGACTAGACAAGAAACAAGATGGCCTCTAATAGGCTACTCATTGCATGGCTCAGTGAGGTTCAGGAGAAATCCACAGAACGAATATAAGTTTAGCGACCTTGAAGTCTGGCATTCCAGACAGGAGCAACGGTGTGAGCCCTGAGAAAGCAAGGTCCCCCTGGACTCTCTCCTGGAGTAGTTTTACTTTGTCTGTAGAAGCCAGAGTCTTATGATGAATTGGACTTAGAAACTACCACAGAAAAACAGTGAGCAGGGCCGTGGCCCCTGGATGTTATTTTGTGTTCCCATAGGTTTTCATGGTCGTGGATTTATGGGAAGGAAAACTATAATCCAGATTTGACAGTCTCTCCCTTCAGCAGTAGGAACTAGCCTTTTAATTTATGCCATTGAGCAATGCCCAGCTCCACATATTTTCCACTGCAGCCCAGCGCCACTGCCAGTCTGGGAAATCTCGCCTCAGGCCTTGTTTCACTTGGGGGTTAAGTCACACGCCCCCCACCCTCCTTTTTCAGTTCCTGTCACCGCACTTGGGTCCCTCCTGCTTCCTCCGCCTCGTTCGTAAACTGTGAACCTTTTCCTCTGTTTTGTTTTTCAAGCCAGAGTTGTGCACTCATAGCTTTTGTTCCTATGAAAACGGCTTCTTTGCAACTCGACGCGGAGGGTAACAGGCCTTGGAGCTTCAAGGGCAGGGCAGACACTTTGCAGTCCAGTTCTCACTGGGGTATCTTCATCCAGCCCCAGCAACAGATGTCTCAATAGTGTTAACTTTTATTTATGTTGGCTTTCATTCCTCCAGCTGTCTTGGGGGTTCTGTGTTTATGTGGTATATGTGAATGTGTTCAGGGGTGTGTGTGCATGTGCTCTCCACCTTATTTTTTTAAATTTGGATATTGTGTATACATGTGTATCCGTGTGCGAGTATATGGCTGTGACTCAGGGCCCTGAGAGCACAGAGATGCTGGAGTCCCTGGAGATGGAGTTAACAAATGGCTGTGAGCTGCCCAGCATGGGTGCTGGGAACCCAAGCCAGGCCCTTTGCAAGAGCAGTATGTACACTTAACCCACGAGTCATATCTCCAACACCTGTTTTTTTTTTTTTTTTGAGATAGGTGTTTTGTTCCAGTTTAATTTGCTATGATAAAACACTGACCGAAAGCAACCTGGGGAGAAAAGGGTTTTTTTCGGCTTACCCTGACTTGAGGGATGTCAGGGTCTGAGCTCAGGCAGGATGGGAGTGTTGTTTACTGGCTCACACTTTGACTGGTTCACAATGGTAATGATCAGTCAGTTTTCTTGTACAGCGGAGGATCAGCTGCCTAGGGATGATACTACCCACAGTTGGCTGTGACCTATGGCATAATTAATAATTCAGTACCCCGTAGATGAACCCACAGGCGAATCTGATAACTCCTCAATCAAGGCTTTCCTCTCCTATGACTCCAGGCTGTGTCAAGTTGACAATTAAAAGCCAAGTAGGACAGGCTCTTTCGGTGAACCGGGTGCTCACCGATTTGGCTAGACCAGCTGTCCAGCCAGCTCCAGGGATCCTCTGGTTCCCCATCTCTCCAGTGCTATTGTGCCCGGCTTTTTATATAGGATTGAGACCCAAACTCAGGTCGTTATGCTTTGCCAGTTGAACCATCTCTCTGGCCCTGAGATTCTTAAGTAGGATATAATGTCCTGACTGCTGGGATAAAAGATGATAAGAGAGGACAAAAGAGCGTGTTCCTGCCCTGCCTTGTTGACCTTGTCTCACTGGCCACATCTCACACCTCCTTTACGCCTGGGGGTTTTGTTTCTGAAAGCCTTCCCCCGCATGGCATTGAACTAGAAGTGCTCCGTCCAGCAGGAGCTGGTACTGGTATCGGCGGATCCTCCAGGCTCTCCACTGGACTGCCATCCTGGCTGAAGGTCTTCAGTTGCACTTGTGACTTCAGGCTATTTTAGTGTGGTCTGTTTATTCAAACCTTACCAAAATTGGCTTTGACTAATGGCCCTCTTCAAGTTGGATTGGTCTTTAGCTTGAATATGTGTTTTCTTTCTTCCCTCAATTTCTGGATGGCGAATGTGCCAGTGAATGTGATTCAAGTGTTCCAGTGCAGGCAAGGATACCAACTATGTCCCTTAGGTAGGCAAACGGAGGCTGGAATTCTCTCGAGTCGCCGGACTGACCTTTTCCGTCTCCACTGAATGCTCTGATATAAAATGGTACAGAGATTTAAGCCTGGAGTTAAAAGATGAAGAAACTAAAATACTCGAGGTGAAGGATCCGGGAGGCTCTGCCCTATCTGTTCTTCATTCATTCCTTGGCATCCATTTTTAATTAGTAAGTGAACCCCAGATGGCAGGACTGATCTGCTGGTATTGAGTGACATTGTTGAAATCAGGGTAAATAAGGAAGAAGCATGCTCTGTTGGTATGGTCTCTGGGTCTCTGGCCATTCCTGCTGTCTCTCTCTTCCCTCTGTGGGTGAATCCCCTGAAAGCCCTACTCAGTGTTGGGAGGGGAAGGAGGAAATGCCCAGTTCCTGACCCAGCTTCTCAGGGTGTCTGGGAGCCTGTCTTGGTCAGTGTTCTACTGCTGTGAAGAAACACATGACCCATGTAGATGGAAGTTTCTACCCTGACTGTCTGCTCCCAAATAACCACTCAGAGTCTTAATATTAATTATAAGTGCTCAGCCAATAGCTTAGACTTGTTACTATCTAACTCTTAAATTTAAATTAACCTATATTTCTTATCTATCCTCTGTCACATGGCTCATGGCTTGTTACCTCATTTTCTTTTCTTTTTTCTTTTTCTTAATAGATTTATTGAACTATATATGCCCAAAAGTGGTATTGCTGGGTCTTGAGAAAGGCCCATTTGGATATCAGTATGGCAATTTCTTGGAAAACATCTCATAATGCAATCAGAGCAAATTGTGGGGCCGGAGAGATGACTCAACAGTTAAGAACACTTGCTACTCTTGCCAAGAACCTGGGTTCAGTTCCCAGCACCCGAATGGTGGCTCATAACCACCTGTAATTCCGGTTCCAGGAGATCTGAAATTCTCTCTGGACTCTGTGGACACTTGCATTTTCATGTACACACACACACACACACACACACACACACACACACACACTTTTTCTGGGAAGTGAAGGATATGGACGTAAGTAAAAGACTCTGCTGTGTTTTACCCCCTCTGGGAACTTAGTTTTTTAAACTATGTATGAAAATATTTCATGTCTGTCTACTACCAGTGATGCCAGTCAGAACGAGTCAGCATCACCCATAGGGAAACGCTGGAGCAGAGAGAGGGAAAGGAAAACTGAACATTATACTCTGATTTCTCGGGAAGCCAAAGCCCCTGTAGGCCTTGATACTGCTGTAATTTCCTTGGAACACATTTGTATTTTAGATAAATACATTGAGTTAAGATCTGAATTTCAAATTGAACTTCCTTTACTATTTTCTTTATTAAAATATATGCTTTGAAATGTTTGTACTTGAAGATAAAATCAAGATAGACTCACAATCTCTTAAATGTCCTATTTATTTCCTAAGTAAATAGTCAATTTGTATAAAAAGTCGTCATTTAAAACCTCTGAAGAGCATGAAATTTTTGTCAAACCATTTGTATTATAAAAATTCCTAATACAGGGTCTGGAGAGTGGCTCAGCAGTTAGGAGCATTGGCTACTTGAGCAGAGACCCGGATGTAGTTCCCAGCACCCGCATGATAGCTGGCAAACACTCAAAATTCATTTAGGGATCTCAATCCCTGTTCTGACCTTCTTGGGCACCTGGCACACATACATATATGGAGGCAAACACTCGTACGCATAAAAGTATATGAAAAAATTGCCGGACTCAGAAGATTGGTCAGTGATTCAATTTTTATTGATTGTTCGTTCAACTTCTAGCTTTTATTTTTGTCAGTTCTGTTGAGACTTAACTGACAAGTATACACACTCACAGATGTATTTAGAGTGTGTGATGAGATACTTTGACATTCATTGTGGAATAATTGCAATAATCAATGTAGTTAACATAACTGTTACCCACATAGTGAATGTTCGAATGTGTATGTGCATAGTAAGGATACTTAAGGTCTCTTTAAGCAAAATTCAAGTATACAGCTGTACACTAGTAACAATAACCTAGTACAGAGACAATCTAGGTCTTTAAGAATAGAATAGTGAGCTGGGCGGTGGTGGAACACACCTTTAATTCCAGCACTTGGTAGACAGAGACAGGCAGATCTCCCTAAGTTCGAGGCCAGCCTGATCTACAAAGTGAGTTCCAGGACAGTCTCCAAAGCTACAGAGAAACCCTGTCTCAAAAAAACAAAGCAAACAAACAACAAACCAACAAACAAAAACCCAACCAGGCAAACAAAGAAGAATGCGACAGTGAATAAAGAAAATGTGAGCTATATGTGCAGTGAGAATCTGTTCAATCTTAAATAGAACAAAATCCCATCACTTCTTATGGTATGGACGAACGTGGAGGACATCATGCTGATGCAACAAACCAGGTTCTGATAGATGACACTGTGAGATATTGCTTATGTATGGAATCTAAAATTCATACAAGCAGAGAGGATGGCATTTGCTGGGGTCACTAGGGTGGTGGTGAGTGGAGAGACATTGGGTGTAAAATGAGTTTAGCAAGATCTACTGACTCCATGTGGAATGAGAGAGAAGTCTGTGTGACGCAGAGCACCTGTGGCAGAGGACGCGGTAAGGCCCTGAGACTGGCTCCCACTGAGGCTGCAAACCCAGGGAAGAACTTGATAGCTTGGGACTTTGTGTGACTGGAGCTATGCACAGCTCTCTTCCAACAGTGCACTTGGCATCTCTCCTCCCTGACCTGTGTGCACTGTGCACACAGACTCCTTTCCAAGCAACACACCTAGTGACATTGGACTTGCACTGTACAGGGCTATGGTATACACTCTCTAAAAACTGGGACAGGGTTCTCTTCCTCTCACAACAGAGTTAGACAGTTCCTAATCAGATATATTCCCGACATTACATGGTGCATGAAGAATGGAAGGGGGTTTCCATTTCTCCTGGGTCTGGGCTGGCTTGGCTCAGCAATGGGAAGATAGTATGGCATGAGAACAAAGCAAACAGGAAGGCAGAGAAGGAATTAGGTGAGGTTAAGGATGCATCTCTCTCCTTCATTAACGTGTTATTTATGGAACTAGTCTTATAGGTCAGGGCCTTAGAAGCTGTGGTTTTAGCAGGCAGTTGGCCAGGACAGGAGACACCTCATGGGCCTGTGATTTTCAGGCTCTCCTGAGCAGGAGTTCCTCTGAAGTTGTCCTGGAGAAAGGAAAGTGCTTCATTAGTTCGGCCCTGTGCTACCATTCCTTCCCTATTCTTTCGTGCCCTCTGCTTTGGCCCCAAAGTCTGTCTGTGCCATCTATGCTAGTTACTCATCGATGGGACAAGATATCTAATATGGGGCACCAGCAGGGAGGAGGGGCTTATTTTGGCTTATAGTTGAGGAGTGAGGTGCATCATGGAGGTGGCAGCTGGAGGAGATGACTGGTCACAATGCATCCACAGCCAGGGAACAGAAAGAGATGGAGCTTGTTCTTGGCTGGCTTTCTCCTTTTCATTCAGTGCAGGGCCCCAGCCCATGGGATGGTGGCACACACAGGTCCAGAGGGTCTTCCCACCTCGGTTAATTAAGCATCCCCCTAACAGACATGCCCACGTGTGTGTTCCCAAAGTGAGGATTCACTTCAAGTTGGCCAGATCAGTCATCACCGCGTTCCACTTTCTAAGTTGGCACACATATCAGTAGGGGCTACTGGCTTCAGAGCTGTGTGACATGTTTTCTTTCAGGGACTAAAAGCTTCCTTTTCTGCCCAGCCACCTCCTTCCCACCTCACTGTCTGTCTAAGGGGTGGTCCTCCCCTTTGACTGATTTGCATTGCAGGAGCCTGCACAAGCCCTCGCTCCATGAAGGGATGAGATTCACTCTTGACTCCAGCCATCTGTTTCTCTCAGGGTTTTAGATGCTAAGAGGCCTTCTTTTTTTTTTTCAGTTTAGAGACAACATTTCGCAGTGCTATTGTTGGTCTCATGGCCATCTCCTGAGGGTAGTGGGGGTTCCTCTCTCCATTGGGCAGAAATCATCTTTGACGGCAGTCATTCTGCATTCTCGTTTCCATCTCTTATGTTCACTAGACAATTTAGTAAGCACCCAAACACACACACCAGCAGAAGTCCTTCCCTGTTTAGTGTTATCTACTTTCCATATACAAATTCAGCCTGGGGCTCTGTGCACTTAGGACTCATTTAGTGAAATAGTGAGGTCACAGCAGGAGGCTGGGCATTGGCAAAGACAAAGGCAGGTGTTTTCTTGCTTGTCCACTAGCCGTCCTAAGAGAGAGATTTTAAAACTACTGGACAGTTAGGGGAAGAAAAGCTTTTTTTGCATTGCCATAAAATACACATTTAACAATTACCTTTTTTGTTTGTTTGTTTGTTTCCTTTGTTTTGGGAAAGGTTCTCCCTGAGTAGCTCAGGCTGGCCTGGAACTCTTGATCCAGGCATGCATCATCACACTTGGCTAAAATTTACTATTTTAAAAAGGGGCTTTTCTTTATTTTATGTGTTGCTGGCGTGTGTGTCTATGCACCATGGGCATGCAATGCTTTTGGAGGCCAGGAGAGAACATCAGATTCCCTGAGAATGGAGTTATAGACAGTTGTGAGCTGCCAATTGTGAGCTGGGAATTGAACTTGGGTTCTTTGGAAGAGCAACTAGTGCTCTTAACCCTGGAGTCATCTTTCCTAGACCCCTGAGATTTACTACCTGCACAGTTCATTAGGATAAAGTATATTCACATAGTTATGTATTAGATGACCCATGTGGGGCTGGACTGCAATGCTTGTTTATCATTGTCTAACAGGCACAGAGGGATTATCAATTTGTGCCTACATGGCTGTCAATCAGTGGCTGTGAAGGTGCTACCACATCCTGCCCACCTCCACTGGAGGCTCTGGTCACAGGTCCGCTGCTGCTTCTGCAGGGTCAGTCATTCTGGCCGACTGTCAGGGTCGAGGTTTCAGCGCAGAAAGGCCTTCTGGAACCTCCCAAACAAGGGCTGCTGCTCACAGCCTGTGACTCACACATGGCTTCTTTTGGCAGAGCCTCCATTCTGGCAAACTTGTCTGTCCAGGTGGAACAGAACCCTGAGCTGGCCCAGCTGCTTTCCTCATGGGTGTTTGGGGAGGCTCAAGGCTTGATTAAGCTACTTACTGTCTGCATGGGCTTTAGAAAGTCATAAATACATGGAAGCACACTAGGAGAAGGGTAAGGGATTGAAGGAAGGAAGAGCTGTGCTGTCCAAGCTCATTACTCGACAGGGCACCTTTAGACATTGGCAAGTGAGCAGCCTTGGAAGGATCCGGAGCTGGCAGAGAAAGGATAGCACCAGAGTGTGGGGAAGCCAGAGATGGAGCAGAGTGTGGGAGGACAGGAAACAGTGAAGGGAAGTTGAGGGGCTGGGATTGATGCAGGATCTGGAGAGCTACCTCAGGACTGGGTTGCATGCCGCCAGCTGTCAGGGAATCATTTCGGAGCTTTGAGTTGAGTTGAGAGATAGTATCTTCTGATATTATTCCTTATAAAAAGCTTCTGTGGCTGCTGGGTTGAGTCTAGACTGGAGCCAGGTAGGGGGCGGCAAGGAGGCAGCTGAACTCTGCTGCAGTCTGTACCTGGCAGTGGCAGGTCGAGCAGCCCCTGTGGAGCATCAGAACTCTGGGGGTGCCCGGCCTCTAGCCAGCAGGATGGCCCATGTTTAGACACAGGCTGAGAAGGAAGAGGAGGAAGGGGTAACCCTAGGTCCTTGGCAGGTGTGGTGTTTCCAGCCTCGCAGCTGGAGAAGAAAGTGAGGTCGGGGTGTGTGTGGGAGGGTGAGCACAGCTGCTGCGGTCAGTTGGCGGGTCTGAGTGTGGGATCTGCAGAGAGATCTGAACTGGGGATGGGATACATTGGGAGAGAAGTGCATTTCTTGCTGTGGTCTACATGGGATCTTTCTGCCAGACCTGGTCCTTTTAGACTGCTTGTCAAAACATCAAGGACTGGGTAGTCTTTGAAACAATTGATTTCTCATCTTTCTGCAGGATTTCTAGTTGAAGGTCAAGGGACCTACAGATTTGGTGTCTGATGATTGCTGTTCCCTGGTTCGTAGATTGCACCTGTTTACTGTGACTTCACATGGTGGAAGGGTCTTTCAAGTGTCCTTTACATTTTTTAATGATGTATATATATATATATGTATATATATATATACATATACATATATATGTATATACATATATATACATATATATATATATATGTATATACATATATATACATATATATATATACATGTATATATATATATACATATACATATATATGTATATATATATATATACATGTATATATATATATACATATATATATATATATATGGATATGTGCACTTGAGTGCAATTGCCTGTGGAGGCCAGAAGAGGGCATCAGATCCTCATGATGCTGAAAGTTAAAGGCAGTAATGAGTCACTAAACATGGGTGCTGGGAACCAAACTAGGGTCCTCTGTAAGAACACCTGAGCTCTTAAGTGTTAAGCCATCTCTCCATGAAGCCGTCTCCCCCCCCCCCCCACCTTTTTTATCTTGGTAGTCATTAAGCCCACAAGCTCTCAGGTTTTAATGCTATCATCATGGGAGTCAGTATTTGGACAAATGAGTCTGTATATATACAGACATATAGCTATATGCTATAGCACACAGAAGATGGGTTTTCTTTAGGACCATATGGAGGGGAAGCTTTCAAGACATAGACGAATGATGTTTGCTAAAGTAAGGCAACAGCAATCATATCACGGCATCCAAATATGAACATCACTTTGTACTTTATATGTCTTTACAGAGAAGTTATGACTAGGTACTGTGAATCTCACTGTGATGGTCAATATTGATGGTCAGCTCAGCAGGATCAGGAATCACCTAGGAGACCAACTTCTGTGTATGTCTGTGAGGGTGAAGTTGGAAGAATCACCCTAAATGCGGGTAGCCCTGTGGGCTGAAGTCTTGGAGCAAATGAAAAGAGAACATGAACTGTGCACCAGGACTCATTTCTTTTTCCCTTGATGGTACTTGTGACATGGCCAGCTGCCCCAAGCTCCTGCCGCGATGCCTTCCCTTCCATGATGGACCCTGTGCTTGAACTGTGAGCTAGAACAGACTTCTCCTCCTTTCAGTTTTTGTTGTCAGGTGTTTTGTTACAACACTGAGCAGAGTAACTGACACGCCCACCTCTGGTTCCTTGGTTATTAGAGTATTATGGTGTGTATTCATTACTTTTCTTGTTGCTATGGCAAGATGCCATACAAGTTAAGGGAGGAGAGGCTGATTTAGCTTGTAGCCCAGAGGACGCAGTCCATCCTGCTGGGGAGACATGCAGGTCTGTGGTAGCACAACCTGCTTACATCTTGTGGATCAGAAAGCCAGAGACCAGGGCAGAGATGGGACCTGCCTATAACCCACGAGACCTGCCTTCCGGTGACCCACTTCCTCTGTGCAATCCCACATCCTAAAGGTTCCACAGCCTTCTAAACAATCAATGTCACTAACTGGGACCCAGGTTTCAACACACGAGCGTGTGTGGTATATGTGTGTGTGTTGGGGGAGGATTGGAATTGGTAGTGGCATTTTATATTTAAATGACAGCACATGGCTCCCTTCCCTGTCTTCTGAGTTCCCCATAATAACTGTAAAGTCACCTTGCTGGGTCACAACATCGGGATGCTTGGCAATTCGAGATTCAGGTTGGTGCCTATACATCCCTGAGGTTTTGTTCCCAGTCCATGGAGATGCTGTCTGTGGCTGTGTCATGCCACCCCAGCTCTGCTTGGGAGTACTTCCTGTGATACCTGCAATGGCTGTCCTTTAAGTGTATCCAGACTTCTCCCTCTGTTGATGGTGGCCCTTGAACTGTCTGGGCTTGACCCTCACGTCTTCAATCATTCTGGAGGCATTAGAATCCCATCATGGGTCCGATTTACAGCTTACCTGTGCTCACAGACTTGGCTTCGTTTTTCTGAAGCTATTCTGTTGTTGCTGTTACAGTATTAAGGTAGAAATGTTATTTGAAAGTATTTATCATTATAAAATTATGTTTCTAAATAAAATATGAATACAACTTTAAAAAAGGTATATATCTCTTTAAAAATATACCCCTTTAAAAAAGGAATAAATTCTACCCAAGGGTTGGGATGTGGTTGAGTATGAGAGCCCCTGCTGGACACACATAGCCCTGAGCTCCTTCCTCAGGACTAAGGTCACAGTTTCTCTGACTTTCCTCTGTGGGACTGATTAGCGCTAAACCCTAAAACTTCAAGGGAAAGTAGAGTAAGGAATCTGATTCTAGAACATTCTCTAGTGCCATGTCCCTCATATTTAAGATTCTCTCAGGCTGTTTGTCCAAGTTTCCGATGTCTTTGGAAACCTCTAATCTGAAGTTGCGGGGAAGGGGCCTTGGGATCTGGGTGGACAGCTGTGGCTGCTGCGGGAAGAACAGCCACAAACATGGGGGCCTCTTCCTGCCCCGTCTGCACTGGCTGAGAGAGTGAGATGGAGTAGGAGGTCAGGATGGCTTGGCTGGAGGATGTTGTGTGAAGTCTGCCAGCACCAGCCCTTGAGCAAAGCCTGTTAATTGAATTCCTGGAATGGAGCTGATTCACGGCAGAGGCCCCAGCAGACCCCGCCCTGGAGGCAGGCCTGGCGCTGTCGTGAAGCTCAGAGTGAAACAGTGGGCTTCTAAATCCCAGGCCTGGACAGTTCAGAGCTGAGCAGGGCCCATGGCTCGGGAGTCTGTATGAGCAGTCAGGGCGGCCCTGCCTACTATGGAAGACATAGCTACTTCTGTGGCTGTTAGAGCGGATCTATGCACTTGTCTTCTATGTGGTTATATAGCGATGGTTCTCAACCTGGGGGTTGAATGTAGGGGTCACATATCAGGTATCTTGCTTATCAGATATTTTTTGTATTATGGTTACTAACAATATCAAAGTTACAGTAATAAAGTGGCAATGAAATAATTTTATGGTTGGGGGTCACCACAACAGGAGGAACCACATTAAAGGGGTCACAGCCTTAGGAATGTTGAAAACCACTGTTCTATGGGGTGACATGCTTTAACAGACACATAGAGGTGGATTTCATTTTGAATGGCAGCTTGTGGTACTCTATGTGCAGTAGACTATCCAGGGGAAAAATTGAATGCTATGTTGCATGTGTATATACACGCATATAAATATTTCATAACACTACATCCTAATACAGACATGTATGACAAATTTATATTAATATTATACATTATTTCATAACCTATAATATAGTGAACTTTTGTGTGTGTCTGTGTGTGTCTGTGCACATGATGAGAGGTGGATGGCAGGGGTCCACTCAGTTTCCACCACCTTAGTCTTTGAGATAGGGTCTGTCACTGGTCACTGAACCTGAAACCCGTCCCTTGGGTGAGTGACTGGTCACGGAACCCCAAGCACCCTCCTGTTTTTGCTGCCTCTGGGAGCTGCAGTTGTGTGCTGCTGTATTAGCATGTGGGGGGAGGGGATCAGAACTGAGGTCTGCATGCTAAGCAGAAAGCACGGCTTTATCCGCTTTGTCACCTCCAGCCCCTTATCCTGTATTGTGAAAGAATTTTAGAATCAATCAAGAATGAACGTAAAACAAAGGTACTGAGAAACCCACAGCCTCTTATATTTTGTTTTCTTTTGAGATAACACTGTCCACACTGCAGCCCAGGTGACCTAGAACTCATTGCTATAGCCCAGCCTGGCCTTTAACTCATAGTGATCCTACTGTCTTAGCCTCCCAAGAGTTGGAATCACAAGTACCGGCTACCGTGCCTGGCTTCCTTGATGGATTTTAAATTGAGAAATAGAATTTGGAACAAACAGAAAAAGGCTTCTTTTAAATCTTCCTTATTTTTGCTTGTTGGCTAAAGCGCGGTGTAGGAAGTTTTGTCTTCTGCATTGATTTTTCCCTGAGGCATTATCTGTGTGTTCTGGAAAACCTAGAAGCAGTGGTGACTGTCTGTGCTTATGTCCCGAAGCCCGCCATCATGCAGAGATGATTGGTTCTGTGGAAGCACCTGTGTGAGGGGCCCTGGCCCAGGGAGGCATCTGTTGCCCGTGGGTAGAATGTGGGTGGCATCTCCTCCCAGCAGCACCCTGCAGCTGGGGTGCCATGCAGTTGATGTGAGAAATTGAACAAAACACATTTGCTAAGTGGGTAGAGGAGATGGAGTTAGCTGGTTAAAGTCCTGTGATGGGTGGTTTCTGGGGATGCTCGTGCCTGAAGGGGTTGGCGCCTTCAGTGTCATCGTGGTGGTTTTCAGCAATGTTTTCTGAATATGTGAACACTTTGAACACTAGGATAGTTTCCAAAATTACAGGTTCAAAACTGGATCCTAAGACAGATAGTTGGCTGGTATGGTACTGTCAGCTCTATCTCCTTTGCTTGTTGGAGAATTCAGATGTTCTTGTTGTGGTTTTGATCAAGCTCTATATCTTGTGCTGTGAGGCTATAGAAGAGAATTCTCTCAACTACTGGCCCCTGGGGTTCTCCACACTGAATGATACTACATCCACTTTCACGTGAACAAACAGATACTTAGCCCTGATGGGGCATTAGTGCCAAGATGCCACCCCAGTTTAGGTTGGTGAACCGATGAGTTGTTAGACTTACTTATGGAGCATGCATGAATGGTTACTCATGGGAATGTGGGCAACCTCAAAGCAGGTAAACCACATAGAAGTCTCACCCCAACATGGATGATGACTTCCCTCTAGCTGTACAGATGGAATCTCCCCATCAATTAACCTTCTGCCCTCTGTATACCCAAACTTTTCTCAAGACCCCTAGACCATGGGCATCCGGGACAGAATTATGTGCATCTGGGTGGAAGTAGGTACAGGAAGGGGTGGCAGAAATCTCCTGTGAGGTCTGATGACCATCTCTACACTCAGCTTCTGTGAGAGAACATTAGCAGACTGGACCCTGAGGGTCTTTGGTGGGCAGTGGCAGCTGTTCTGAGGAGAATGGTGGCCTCTTTTTGCATGGAAGGACAGTGTTCTATAAGCATGTGTTGGCATCTCTTGAAGGACTTGTTAAAATGCAAATTGCTGGGCCCCAACCCTAGAGTCTCTCATGAGATGGGTCTGTGGCAGGGTCTGAAGACATACTTCCAGCAAGGTCTCAGATGGAGATGCTTTGTGGGCCAGTGCTCTAGGCAAAGCTGGCAAATCCAGCTCAGAGAGCTGCTGACTTGCTACCCGCCCAGGCAACCAGTGTCCCTTTACATATCTGTGTCACTCACCTTTGTCCCTGTCTCTAAGTGCTCATGGTCTTATCCTCTTATTGTGGACTAGACCATTCTGTGAGAGACTGAGGCCAGGGTGTCAGAGGTGGCCAGCAGCTAACATTGGAGTGAGTCCCTGTACTAAAAAGTGTTCGTGGTAATTGTTTAACCTTTCAGGCTCCTGAGGCCAGTTTTGATGTTCTTTTATGTGGGCTCTCTTGAGGTCACTGACATGGACAAGGGAAATGTAAAGCCGAGTGGAGCGTGCAGCTTCCGATGCTAGTTGGGCTGGGTAGGAAACTACTCAGAGGGAGATGAAACAGGAGCATGCGTATTTGGTACGTGGTCTCATGTTTTGTGTCAGGCTGTTTAGGGGGATGTTTCAAGCATGAATAGGACAGTCTTTTATAAGATTGCTTAATTTTCAGTGGGTGTATTTTGTCTTCCTTTCTCTCAAAAGTAAGGGTTGGGGAATGTCTTAACAGTTTGTGATACGAAATAGTTAAAATGGGTTCCTTTCTTCCTTTCATGTCATGGAAACTTTGGTGGATGATGGAGAACTAGGTGGTCACCTGGTGGTTGGGTGTGGTCTGAGGATGTAGCACCATGGGAGATTTAAAGGGAAAGTGAAGGTTTATAGCCTCAAGTGTACAGTAGAAGCAGAATAGGAAGCTGTCAGATGGATAGTGCTGCTGTCTCCAGAGTGCTTTGTGAGTTCCACTCACTTTTGTCCATCCTGTGAGGGTTATCAGAAGCTTTTGAATCTTGAAGCATACACCCCTGTGTAGCTTACAGCTTAACTCTGCACAGTGTGAACTCCAGTGCAGGAAGGACTTGCATGGTTGTAGGTTCGGATCTTTTTGAGCCCATACAGCGAGGTGACAAAAATGAAATTTGTTCCATGGAAAGTTCCAGGAGAGCAGGTTTCTTACCTGGCATTCTGTGACATTTTGTTCCTACTTGGTGACATAGGTGGACACCAGCCATGGAGGGTAGGTTTGACAGTTAATGTTCGCTGTCAACTTGACTGGACTTGAAGTCACCTAGGAGACACACCTCTGGGTGTGTCTGTGAGGGCCAGAAATGAAAAGGGAAGATCCACCAGGAGTGTAAGGGCA
Organism: Microtus oregoni; assembly: GCF_018167655.1. Classification (NCBI taxonomy): domain Eukaryota; kingdom Metazoa; phylum Chordata; class Mammalia; order Rodentia; family Cricetidae; genus Microtus; species Microtus oregoni. The sequence continues at coordinate 5,825,417 of NW_024543094.1, forward strand.
CCAGGTCGTAGGCTGGGTTTTGGACTGAATAAAAATGAAAAAACATGGGAAAGCAAGCTGAGGACCAGCATTGATCTTTCCCAGTTTCCTCATCCTCTGTCGTCATACCTTCCCCATGGTGAGAGGTTGCACTCTCAAACTGTTAGCGATAAACCCTTTTTCCTTGAGTTGCTTCCTGTTAGACTTTGAGTCACAGTAATGAGAAAACCAACTAAACGGGACATCTGAGTGGATACTACTGGGTGGTGAGAACACTAAGAGAGACAGTATCTGTACAGAGTTAGTGGGACCCTAGGTCACCCTAATTTTAATTTTCCCCTCCTCTTTCATGTCTCTCTGAATCTTAGTTTAATTGGCTACTTTTGTTTATCTTTTCTACTAACAATTTTTTGTGCAAGTAGGGAGGAGAATTCGCAGTCACTTCTATCTAAATTATAGTGTTAAGGAAAATCAGCTAATGGCTCACCCCTTCCAGGCAAATCTTTAGGGCTAAATGATTTAATGTTTCTTTCCTTTGATGCATGGCTTCCTTCTGTAACTCACGTGTAGTAGTAATTACATTTTAACATTTCTGGGGCCTCATGTTTACGGGTCTAATCTCTCTATGAGGACATAAGCCCTTTAGGAACAGGGACCATGATTCTCTGGTGACATGTGCTAACTTTGAAAATACCACGAGTTCTTGGCTCATGTTTAGTTTATACTCCATTGTGTAACTTGCTGTCACTCTTCTTTTTGGCTGGTGTAGCTTTAATTCTGAGTTGTCATTTGCTTTTTTAACTCTAAGTCCCCTACCTTGGAGATCCTTGGCGCCACATAAATATTTATTGAAGGAACTTTATTGAATCCCAGAAGTGACTCCTCTCTCCTTCGCATCCTCGGCAAGCAACACTTGGTAGGAACCAGGGCAAACTCCTGCTTTTTATGTGCGCTTTCAATAATTTCAGAAAGGGAACTTTTTCCTCTTACCTAGACAGCGATAGGACAACATTGTCCCCCTTATTTAAGGACTTGCTCACATGGTCCTTTAACCATGAGACGTAGCTGCTTCCCGGGATGTTAGAACCACATCCTGCTCGCTGATACTGTTTCTGTTGCTGTGATAAAACACAGTAATAAAAAGTAACTTAGGGGGGAAAGAGAAGTCACACTTCTAGGTCACAGTCCATCCTTGAGGAAGTCAGATGCTCAGAGTAGAAACTGTTTAGGGATGTTGCTGGCTTACTGAAGTTCATTTCTAGGTAGCTTTCTTAGGTCGTTCAGGACTACTTGCCTAGGGATGGTGTCTCAAAGGGTGCTGGGCTCACTTACATAAACTGGGACTCCCTTCTCAGAGGACTGTAGCCTGTGTCAAGTTGACAGTTATAGCTAACTAGGTCAGCTTCTCACATTTCTGGCCTAATCCTGACATTTCACAGTGTTTAGGACGAACAAAAGATGACCCTAATAGATTATGGAGTCTACATAGCACACTTTTGGGACAGAGACAGTAATAGCGGGACTTCGAGTCTCATGTATGGAAAGATTTCCCAGTGGACTGGAAATACACCAGGAAATAATGAGATTGCATGAGAATGGCCATCTTTTGTTGCTACATGGTTAGGTCCTTGTAAAGTCTTGTAACATGGGAAATGGAGGAATTCAGGACTCTAGACAGAGTTGGTGCCTATGGCACATCTACTCTGTGCTTCCTTTCCCAAACACACAACGCGCCTCTTCTGTAGTCCGCTGTCCTTCTAAGTAGTCCACAACCAGCCAGGCCTGCCTGCCTGCCTTCCTTCCTGTCTTCCTCTCTCCCTCCCTCCTTCCCTCCCTCCTTTCCTCCTTCCTTTCCTCCCTCCCTCCTTTCCTCTCTCTCTCTCTCTCTCTCTCTCTCTCCCTCCCTCGCTCCCTTCTTTTAAGCTAAACATTTTAATTATTTTTTTGACACAAGTTCTCATGTTGTCCAGGCTGACTTTGAACTGACCAATCTTGAACTACAAACTGAGAATGACCTTGAAATTCTGACAGCTCTGCCTCTGCCTCACTAGGGCTGAGGTTGCCGGTGTGCAACAAAACCTGGTTTATGCTATGCTAGGAATTGAACCTAGAACTTTACATATGCTAGGTGAGTGCTTTGCCAACTGAGCCACATACTGTGCCCAACCAGGCATTTCTGAACAAAGGGCAAAGACTTTGGTCTTATAAATAAGGAGGATTTTAGGAATACTTGTGTCCCTGAGCTGAGTACTATCCCACCCGATATGACTTTGCATCAGATCTGAGAAAATATTTCTTTTCCTTTTTGTTGGTCGTTTTTATAGAGTAAATACAGAATGACCCATGCCTCCAGGACAACCTTGGCCTGGTCAGTGGTACTACGACTGGCCTGGATGATGACAATTCTTTTTGTGTTTATATTTTCTTACTTACTGAAATCTGTTAAAATTGATATATAAGACTTATCTTGCCGGGCAGTACACACGCCTTTGATACCAGTACTCGGGAGGCAGAGGCAGGCAGACCGCTGTAAGTTCTAGGCTAACCTGGTCTACAGAATGAGTTCCAGGACAGTAAGGGCTATACAGAGAAACCTGTCTTGAAAAATCAAAAACCGAACCAAACCAAAAAAAAACAAAACCCCCAAACCCCTAAGACAGAGAACCAAACCAACCAACCTAACACCCCGGCCCCAAAGAAAACCCAAACAATAAAAACCAAAACCAAAACCAGAAACCAAAAAGCACTTCTTCGTACTGGGAACAGTGGCTCGCGCCTGACGTAGGCGCAGTCAGGAGGAAGCTAAGGGAGTGGGTTGTGAGTTATGTCCGGAAGGGGCTGCATAGTGAGCGCCAAGAGGACATGGAGGTAACTAGTTATTATATAGCTAGATTCTGTTTCTCTGCTACCTCCCCCAATTTTTCTCTAAAAATTTTAGCTATGACAAAAAATATTTTTACATAAAGAGCCTTTGACTAGCAAGACAGCCTAGCACATGAAAGCTTTTGAAAGTCATGAAACACAAAGTTCCTTTAGAAGCAGGTTCTGAATAAGGCTCTGGTCATGGGGTCCAAGCGTGTGAATGCTTTGAGTTCAGACACTTTAGACTCTCAGAAGTCTGGAGATGTCTAGATTCGAAACTGTGTTATCCCATTGCCAAGACTCTGGGAATCCCTCTAAAATCTTCCTTGTAAGGGACAAAAATCAAAGGCGGGTAGAATACGTCTCCCAGGAGAAATAATAATTTAAAAAAATACTGGGGCCGGGCAGCCCAGCCTGAGTAAGATTGGACAGTATGGCTTCTACCCTCTCTATCTAACCTGGGGGCCTTGGGGTTCTCAGTGTCCCTGCACCTTGACTGCTTCCTTAGACTGTCAGGTGGGATTTGAGGTGATGAACAAGCGTGTTACTTGTCTTATCACTGTGACAAATACCCACAGGGAACAGTTTACCGAGCAGTGGTCTTATTTGGGTTAGGCATGTGAGAGGGTGCACTCTGCTGTGGAGGCTTTGGCTCTGTGGTGGGAGCAGAAATGTGCTCACTCATCCCAGCCGACCAGGGAGCAAAGAGATGGGCCAGAACGGTGGCTGGATTATAACCCACAAAACCTTCCCTACGTAGCCCCAGCCTCCCATGACCAACTCCCTCCAACTGGACCCCACCTCCTAAAATTCCTGCAAGTGTCCATACATAGTAGCCTGTGGGGACATTTATGCTCCAACCATAACAACAGGGTAATAGTTATTCTGGTCGGGTCAGGGTGGGGAATGCACTTTGGAATCGACTGTGAGGATGAGCCCATGTGTGTCACTATGGGCTCTGCTGCTGTAAAGAATATTCAGGACACTGCAAGGAGCAAGGTCATCACTGCCAAGTGTAGGACTGGGGAAAGTTCCCATGTTGACTGTGAGGTCTAACTTTATGGCGTGCTTGTGTGTGTGTGTGTGTGTGTGTGTGTGTGTGTGTGTGAATAGTCAGGAGGTTCCCATGTTGACTGTGAGGCCTAACTTTATGGCGTGCTTGTGTGTGTGTGTGCTTGTGTGTGTGTGTGTGTGTGTGTGAATAGTCAGGAGGGAAGCCATATGGCAGCGTCATTTCCTCACACCCAGGTTGGCATCGTGGGTTTACCTCTGGCTGCTGGGAGCTCAGCTGGAGACCATGGCCTCCTTGCTCCACGTTAGTAACAGTTCAGTACTTATTTTAAGGGATGCAGGAGTTTTCTAAAGGGTTGGAGGAGTTACCATCTTTCTTTTTAGATCCACAGGGAACCGCAGAATGTAGTCCCCCTACTGTGTAGACTACTACTGTGTAGACAGTGACAGTACTCCCTGGTACCCTCAGAACCCCAGCTTGCTGGACTCCAGCACAAAGGTGTCTTATAATGGTGTTAGAAAAGAGCTACTGGAGAGTGATAAGGGGATCTTTTTTAGAAAGTGTGATGTCACCTCTTCCCTGTGAGGAGGAAAGTGTGTTGTTCCTCCTCAGCAGCCAAGCTGGGCTCACAAACGTGCACTCTACTCTACGCAGCAGATGTGAACTCAGCTTTGGTACGAGAATGCGGTGTGATGGTGTCTGCCCCTCGGGGTGAGAGCAGACTTCTAAGCTGGGGCTTTCACAGTGTGAAATGACCTCAGAGACTGTAACACTAACTTGGGAAATGGAAAACTTACACCAAAGGTGATTGTAGTTGCTTTGAAATGGAGTTTTGATGACAAGGTTGAATGTGATCTGTTCATCACGAAATTGTCCTGTGTATCTCAGGAAACCATTTAGTATTTTGCTATGACCAATACATCTTTATAAAAGGTTTTTATTGTTAATTATGTGTATGTGTGTATTTATGTGTATGTGAACATGAGTGCAGTGTGTGTGGAGGCCAGAAGAGGAAGTCAGATCCCTTGGAGCTAGAGTTGCAGGTAGTTGTGAGCAGATGTGGATGCTGGGAACCAAGTCTGGGTCCTCTGCAACAGTAAACACTCACAGCCCCTGGGCCACTTCTCCAGCCCCTGATAACACTTTTCCTATGTGTTCCCATCTGAGGTTGAAATGTGAAACAATAGTGATGCCTAGAATTTAACAGAGTGAAAGATGACTTCGGATCTTAAATCCTGAAGTTATGAGAGTAGAATATGAATGTTTTCTGTTTCAGAATTGCAACTTCTTTTTTTTTTTCTGAGACAGGGTTTCTCTGTAATTTTGGAGCCTGTCCTGGTACTAGCTCTTGTAGACCAGGGTGGCCTAGAACTCACAGAGATCCACCTGCCTCTGCCTCCTGAGTGCTGGGATTAAAGGCGTGCGCCACCACCGCCCGGCCAGAATTGCAACTTCTTATGGTGACTTTGCAAACTTTTTTTTTTTTTTAAAGATCAATTCTCCAAAACCCTGCAAGGAAGAAAGAGCCTGCCTTAGCCTGCCCTTGTTCTGCAGGCCAGCCAGTCAGAGTGACTGGTTGACAATGTACCCACTTAATGTACATTATTGTCACCAGGGCAGGCAGAGGAAGCAAAAGTTTTACTGGGCTTCCTTCATTAGAGACCTACTGTGCACACCAGGAAATGTGTCAGGATTTGGAGAGTTATAGCCATCAGCATGTCTTGCCTGCCTTCTAGAAGGTCTGATGCAGTGGAGGAAGCACACTACCTCTCTCTGTTTCTTTTGAAGCTCAGGCGTGTGCCACCACAGCCCTGTTGGTTGAAGGCTTCATAGGGAGGTCAGTCTACTGAATTCACAAACTCAAATGCTGGTCCCATCAGGAAACAGCTTCACGTTCAGACTGGATTTTATGTGTTATCTAGGTACCTCATGGCCCCATCAATTTGATGCATAAAATTAACCATCCTGTTATAGAGGCACCCGCAGCTAAATTAGGGAGGAGGGGCAACATTAGAGTGTGTGGGTGAAGGAGAGCCTGGATCATGCGGAGCTGTCCAGGGACAAGTAGAAACTTCTCATATTAAACAAGACGATAGGCTAGGAGTGGTGGTTTAAGCTTGTCATCCCACTGTGCCAGATGCTGAGCCTAGAGGATTGTGGGTTGTGGGCTAGCCTGACAGACATAGCATAATCTCATCTTATGAAATGAAAACAAACCATCAAAAGACACTAGAGGAGGAGTAAGAGAAATCTACACATGAGAAGGCAGAGAGATAAAATGACCAGCAAATTGGAGGCTGCTGTGAGAACTCCAGGGCCGTCTTTGGTGGACTTAGGGAGACTTTGGGAACAGTTGGTAAGGTGCAGGTGACCAAACCAAACCAAACAACGCTCTGTACCATTAAAAGATCGAACCCAACCCTGCAGCATGGGGGCAGGGAGGAGGGCGTTGCTCTAGTAGGAAGATGAGTGTGGTAGTGGGGTACATGATGGACAGGTCCGGTGGGGAAATGATTTCTGTTCACTTGTTGACCTCTACCAGATAGTTTTGGGTTCTTGAAAGAACGTTGAGGGAGGCTTCATGTCTGGGCTAGGGCACTGGTGGTCTGTGGAAGGGTTAGGGTCTGCAGGTGGCCCTTGCCTCAGTTCTCAGAGTCTGTGTGGCATTGTTTACACAGATGCCATCAAATACCCCTCTCTATTTCCAGCCAGAGGATTATGCTCACATCTATTTTCATTTATTTATTTATAAGGATTTTTTAAAAAATAATATCTATCTATCTATCTACTATCTATCTATCTATCTATCTATCTATCTATCTATCTATGTGCATTGGTGTTTGCTATCTATCTGTCTGTTTATCTGTGCATTGGTGTTTGCTATCTATCTATCTATCTATCTATCTATCTATCTATCTATCTATGCATTGGTGTTTGCTATCATCTATCTGTCTGTCTGTCTGTGCATTGGTGTTTGCTATCATCTATCTGTCTGTCTGTGCATTGGTGTTTGCTATCTATCTATCTATCTATCTATCTATCTATCTATCTATGCATTAGTGTTTTGCTATCTATCTATCTATCTATCTATCTATCTATCTATCTATCTGTGTGCATTGGTGTTTGCTATCTATCTATCTATCCATTAGTGTTTTGCTATCTATCTATCTATCTATCTATCTATCTATCTATCTATCTATCTATCATGTGTACATGTATGTGGGTGTGTGAGTGTACCAAAGCTCTTGTGTGGAGGTCAAAGGATAACTGATAACTAACCTCTCTCTTTCTACCATGTGGATCCTGAGGATTGAACTTGGCCCACCAGGCTTGATGCCAAGTGTCATCACCCGAGCCATCTCACTGGCCCTCCCTTTTTACCTTTTTATTTGGAGAAAAATATGTATTTATAATATATCTATATACTTTAGTAATCTTTATTAAAAGTGACTTGGAAATAAATAAAAATATAACATGCAAAAATCAGCCAAAAGTCTATCCAACTAAGTGATCACCTTATACAGTTAGAAAAGTCATTTCGAATGGAGGCTGTGAGGCTTCATATTAAATCTTCCACTTTCATTATGGAATATGTTTTTGGTTTTACCCATCACCAAGCCCAAAATATCTAATAGAGTTAGAACTAGAAAAACATTTGAGAACTAGGTTTCATCAGATGCATGTGAAATGGGGTTTGAATGTAACCATAGTGCTGGTCCCTTCTGCCCACCTCAGGGAGGGCCTGACCACACCTCCTGCGAGACTGTAGTCACTGTGGCAGCCACAGATAGTGCCAGATATAATGAGACAGCTGGTATTAACATCGGTTGCCTTGCTGTATTGTAGGCACTAGGCTCAGCCCTTGGGCAAACCAGTACTGTCATGGACGTAACCTCTCTGTGAGTGTCAGGGTCATCAGCTAGTCAGAAGAACTCTGTGTTCAGATTCATGGTAGTAAACGTTAGAAAGGAAAATGGGGAAACCATTTTTAACAGGGAAGATGTGCTTTTCTCCTTTTCTTTTACTTCCCTTTTTTTTCTTTATTGAAAAAAAAATTTCCGCCTCCTCCTAGCTTCCCATTTCCCTCTCCCTCCTCCCACTCCTCTCCTCCTCTCCCCACTCCTCTCTCCCTCCCTCTCCAGTCCAAAGAGCAGTCAGGGTTCCCTGCCCTGTGGAAAATCCAAGGTCCTCCCCTCTCCATCCAGGTCTAGGAAGTCCAAACTGGTTAGGCTCCCACAAAGCCAGAACATGAAGTAGGATCAAAACCCAGTGTCATTGTCCTTGGCTTCTCATCAGCCCTTATTGTCCACCGTGTTCAGAGAGTCTGGTTTTAGCCCATGCTTTTTCAGTCCCAGTCCAGCTGGCCTTGGTGAGCTCCCAACAGATCAGCCCCACTGTCACTTCCTTGCTCATGTTCTCCCTCCTTCTGCTCCTCACTGGGACCTTGGGAGCTCGTTCTGGTGCTCCAATGTGGGTCTCTGTCTCTATCTCCATCCTTCGCCAGATGAGGGTTCTATGGTGGTATGCAAGATATTCATCAGCATGGCTATAGGATAGGGCCATTTCAGGTTCCCTATCCTCAGCTACCCAAGGAACTAACTGGGGACATCGCCCTGGGTACCTGGGAGCCCCTCTAGGTTCAAGACTCTTGCCAACCCTAAGATGGCTCCCTTAATTAAGGTATATACTTCCCCGCTCCCATATCCACCCTTCCTTTATCCCAACCGTCCCATTTCCCCAAGTTCCCCCATCCTCTCCTTCTTACTTTTCTCTCCCCATGAGTTTCTTACATCAAATGACTGGCTTGGCAGGGTGAGGTCGAAGGGCATGCATTCTAGGGACTGTATTACAAGTGCCAAGTGGCCACTGGAAAGGCTAACCGAACTGCTTCCCCCCTCTCCCACCATCTACTCCAGTGCAGCATCCTCCCCTGTGACTACCACTGTGATAGCTGACTAGGATGTAGGGTAAGATCATATCTTCCATCTAAAAATGGTCCAGCGTGAAAGGTCACACTATGTGAATTCTACAGCAATTAAAAAAAGAAGCAGAATCTTTGTACATGTGTGTGCACGTGAGTAACTTTGTTTTCAAGGTGTGAATGCATCTCTTGTAATCGGGTCAGCCATTTTTCTGTCTTCCTGTCATGGCTGAGGAAGTTGGGGCCCAGAGACTTGCAATGCCTAGACAAAGGGCATATGCTCATCAGAGGAGGAAAATACGGTTTTTCCAATTATTAAAAAAAAATCTTTGAGCTGGAGAGATGCCTTAAGAATTCAGAGCATTTGCTGCTCTTGTAGATGGGAGGTCAGTTTACAGCACCTCTATTGGGCAGCTCACAACTGCTTGTAACTCCAGCTGCAGGGACTCCCACATTCTGGCCTCCAGGTGCACTTGCACATACGTGTGCGTAATACACACATATACACAAAGGAAAATCCTAAAATTTTTAGGCATGTGATCAAAAACAACCAATATTCCCTAGCTGTGATAGACAGATGGTCGCCAAAGGGAGTGGCACTGTTAGGAGATGTGGCATTGTTGGAGGAATGTGTCACTGTGGGGGCGGGCTTTGAGATTCCTTTGCTCAAGCTTCCCTCAGTGTGACTGCCAGTTGACTTCCTGTGGCCTGCAATATGTAGCACTCTCTGCTCCAGCACCATGTCTGTCTGCGTGTTGCCATGCTCCCCTCCAAGATGATAATGGTCTGAACCTCTGAAACTGTAAGGAGTCACCCCAATTAAATGTTTGCTTTATAATAGTTGCTGTGGCCATGGTGTCCCTTCACAGCAATAAAAACCCTAACTAAGACATTAGTCATTTTTGAGATAAATTTGGCATGCACCCCTTTTTATCATTTGCACATGTAAATACAGGCATGTAGATACACATATGCATAAATGTAAGTATGTTTTAAGAATTGACATCTTAAAGAACATACTGTTTCTTAATCCATACTTTTAAGCTCAAATTACAGTTAGGTAGCTAAAGGAGAATTACTTTATCAGTGATTTTTTTCAAGATATGTAATTCCCATGAAAAGGAAATAAAATCACCTCTCTACGAAAGACGTGTTTAGAATGAGACTCCTGGGTAGTTGTGAAGATGTGATGGGCTCAATTGTGTTTTCCTCAGAACCCATTCAAGTCCTAACCTGGTATCTAGAAAGCGACTGCCTGCAGATGGGTTTATAAAGAGGGAATTAAGGTCAAGCTAGGTCACTCAGTTGGGCCTGCTCAAGTGGGACTGCTGTCTGCATGAGGAAGGAACGCCGAAGGTGCCCGTGCCATGAGCAAGGGCCATGTGAGGACACAGGCACAGAATGGCCATCTGTGAGCCAGGCAGAGGCCATCAACCTCGCTGACATCCGATCTCCTAAGTGCAGCCTCTAGGTTTTCCTGTTGTTTCGGTCACTTCGTCTGTGGCATTTTGTCAAGAGAGCTCTAGCAGAGTCTACTGGTGGGTCATCGCTGAAACTGTAGCAATGCTCACATCCTTTCCCCCTTCACCTTGATGCACCTGTGCTGTTCCCCGAGCGCGTGGGCTGGTCGTGGCAGCCCAGGCTCCAGGTGTCTAGGGACAGATGCCCAGGTGTCATGTTAGACAGGCCTGCCAGGCTCCACAGATGCTCCCCTCCGTGAGGAGGATCAGCTTGGACAGCATGTGTCTGGTGAGTGCCAGGCAGAGCTCAGCTGACCTGGCTGTGGGGCTGCTCTGTTCTCAGGTTGTATGGTTCTAAGTCGGCCACAGGGACAGATTGCAATGCATTGAAGGACCTGCCGTGTGTCATCTCTCAGCTCATTACAGGTCAGGGTGTTAGTTCCTCTGACTTCCTTTTGGCTTTGAATCCCACAGCTTCGAGCTTTGTTCATGGTAGAAATGTTATTCAGTGAGAACTGATTTAATGTTTAGAAGTTAAAGGACAGACTCATCACCTTCCGTTTTCCACCAGGATATCTGTTCTGCAAAGCAGAAGTCGGATCATGAAGTGTGTGCATGTATGTGTGTGCATGCACATGTGCATAGAAGAACATGTGGGAGCATGTGCATATGTGTGTGTGTGCACACCATCCAAGGTCAGAGGTTAACCTTGGGCTGTTCTTTAGGAGCCATCACCTTATTTGTTGAGAAGGGGGTCTCTGCTTCATCAGGGCTGGCTGGTCAGTGAGCCTCAGGGATCTTCCTGTTTCCACACCCTGACTCTAGGATTGCAAGAGTGCAGCATCCCACTGGGCTTTCTGACTGGGTGCCGGGCATTGAACTCAGGTCCTTGTGCTTTGCAGTGAGTATTTTATCTACTGAACTCGCCCAAATGTCTATTTTTATAGAGTTTGGCGGGAGACTGCTGACTTCTCGGACTCCCAGTCTCTGGTTCGATAGTTATCGCTTCCATCACAGGGGTGTTTGGAAGAAAATGAGATCATCTGTTAGTGGCTTAGCTCGTATTGCCTGACACAGCAGACACCTGGCAAGTGCTAGCTCCGAGACTACTATTTAAGCACCTTATTCAGTGGTACCGTAGGAATCATAGTAATTGAGAACGAGAATTTGAATTCTAGAAGCTCTGGACAACTTGCTGACGTGTAAGTTCCTGTCAGAAACACAGTAAATTTGACATAGCCAGTTCGTCTTTATAATGCACAGTTGTTGCAGCTCTAAAGCAGTCTGTGAATGGAAGATGTGTGATGTGGGGGCGGACGCCTCAATGCTACCGTGAATACTGGCGGGAACACGCGTCCAGCACTCCTGCTAAGTGGCTGTGCGATCTCATGGAGCTCTTTTAACTTTGTGCCTCAGCTTCCTCATTGGGAGCCGCTTGTTCTGAGGCTTAATTGTGCTTCCCGGAGCCTCATTTGGCTGCAGTCCGTGACCGTTGGGCTGTTGTCCTCTGACTTGGCTCTTCAAAACCTGATGGCTGATGAGGGGGTAAGGGCCTTCCAGATGGAGCTCTCATGGGCAGAGAGGACAGTCTCACGGTGCACTGGGCCTACTATTTGCCAGGTGTCTGGAGATCTGCATGCCACCTCTTCGTCTCATGAGAAGCCCATCGCTCCCAAGGCTTTGGGGCCACATCCGGTGGGAGGGGCCAGGCATCTGGCTTCCTCAGGAACTCACAGATGTGGGTTTGACCCACTCTGTGTGCATATGTGTGTATTAATGCTTAGTGAGACTGCTGTGGCCCAGGGGTAGTGGAGTGTATAGAAGGCATGGCGGGGACAGAAGGATAAGTATCCTCAGAGAAGCATCTTAATGTTGTTTGCAAAAGTAGAAGCAAACAGCAAACACTCTCATTTTTTGAAGTTGTGTGTAGGTCATGGAGGAGAGTGGAAGCTCACCTCGGCTGCAGGCAAAGAGTGTGGTAAGGAATAAAGGAATTCTTTTGAGGATCAACTTAGTGCCAAGCACCCAGAGTGCATTTTACAAAGATTCTCGTCTACTCTGAAGATGGTGGAAGATCCTGAGTTGGTCAAGGTGAAGGCTGTTTTGAGAAGCGGAACAACTGAAGGCCAAGAAAAGAAGGGGCAGGCTCCAAATGCTAAGGCCTTTCTGATGTGGAACGGGCTTGTGATTTTGCAGAAAGGACCACACCCTTGTGATGAGAGGCAGGGGGCAGAGAGTGAATGTCACAGTCTATAGTGGTGTTTTAAGTATTAATCCCAGGTGACGCTCCGGACTGACAATCATGCACACTCCCCAAGAAAGAGCAAAGCAATAATCACCAGAGAATTGGGTGAGTCCCCGTAGACAGGCATGATGGGTGACCTTGTGGGGCTCGTAAATTACATCACATTGTTGGAGAGATGGGAGGAATATGGTCCATACGGAGCTATAGATCCAGACACAATATAGTTGATAGCTTCTTTCGATATCCTCGGGGAAATTAAGCTGTGAGATTCAAGAACAAATAACAGAGTGATGACTCATAGGTGTGGAGACAGAATTAGCTCAATGGCTGTTGAGCTAATGGCCAGTTAGGAGTGGGGGCCCTGAGAGTTGAGCTCACCCTAGAGAAAAACCTGGATTTACTCCTTTTGAGATCGAAATTGTCATCTGTACTTCAAATGGGGACACAGACGACAGGGTTATCAAATCTCTTGGCAACCCAGAGCCAGTTGAATGTCAGGTGGTAGATACTGGTGCTGAAGGTCAAGGCCAGGGACAGTGAGGATAATGAGGATGGGAACAGTCTCCCTTGCCGTGAAGGAGGCAGTCTCAAGGACAGGGTCACGTGTGTAGTGACGCACTCCGCGTGAGTTCCCAAGTCAGAAAAGTCTTAACAAAAAGATGACATTTTCTTTTCACATGGTGAAAGCGAGAAGAGGACTTAGTGCAAAAGTGATGGGGATACAGGCTGGATGGGGATGCAGTCAACAGATATCACAACCCTATTTCCAAGCATTAGGTAAAGTGCTTGCCTTGCAAAGATGAGGACATGGATCTGATCCTGAAACCACATAAAAGGGATCTGGGTATGGTGATACATCTTACAACCAAGCACTGGGGAGACAGAGACAGGTAGATGCCTGGGGCTCCCTGACCAGCCAGCCAGCCTAGCTTAATTGGCAAGTTCCAAGCCAGCGAGAGATCTTGTTTAAAAAATATAGGTAAGGGGGAAAGATCCTGAAGAATGGTATCTGAGCTTTTTCTCTGGCCTGAACACTCACGTACACAGATATTCACACATACCCCTCTGTCTTAGTTAGGATTCCTATTGCTGCGATGAAGCACCGTGACTAGAAAGCAGGTTGGGGAGGAAAGGGTTTATTTGACTTACACTTCCATAGCATTGTTCATCATTGAAGGAAGTCAGGACAGGAACTCAAAAAGGGCAGAATCCTGGAGTCAGGAGCTGATGCAGAGACCATGGAGACATGTTACTTATTGACTTGCTCATCATGGCTTGCTCAGACTGCTTTCTTATAGCACCCAGGACCTTCAGCCCAGGGCCCTCCCCCACTGATCACTAATTGAGAAAATGTCTTAGTTGGATTCACGGAGGCGTTTCTTCAACCGAGGACCCCTTTTCTCTGATAACTCTAGCTTGTGTCAAGTTAACACCTAAACCTAGCCAGGACACCCCCGCAGATGCACATGAAGAAAGGTATCAGAGTAATCTAGAAAAAAACATCTCTTTTCATGCAGCTTGATTTTACTTGGGTCTTGAAGAAGTGTGTGTGTGTGCGTGTGTGCGTGTGTGAGAGAGGGGGCAGTATTGAGATTACACACAGAGAGATATTGAGATAGCAGATAAACAGAAACTATTAGGAGATATGTCGCCCTTTTTCTCAAGGAACTTTTTATTGCAAGTAACATATTTTTGCTTTTAAAATAATAATAATAAAAGTCGTTATGTATAGAAGGGCTAAAATTAAGTTTCCATGGCATCTCAGGCGAACAAACATTTCTATCTCCTTTGAAGTTACGTAACCAGCACGTGTCAGCGCTGTAAGGATTCCCCCAGTGCTGCTGTCATGTCTGGGGCAGTTTCTGTGACTATCATTGGATAGTCATCATCATTATACTAGACTCTCTTGCCTTCTGCCACATGGTTCACCCTCTGTCTCATGGTTTGAGAGTGGAGTCCATTAGAGCAGGGAAGACGTGGTGACAGCTGCATGAGGCAGCTGGTCACTTCATGTCCACATCTACAGTCAGGAAACATGGATGCTGGTGATCAGATTGCCAGTCCATGAGGTGGTGCTCCCCACATGTCTTTGCACCTCACCTAATCTCCTCTGGAAATGCTGCCCCAGGCACACCCAGGAGTGTGTCTCCTAGATGATTCTAAATCCGGTCAGGTTGCCCATGAGTATCAACTCTCTCAGGGAGGTAGCCGGTAGTAAAGAGAAAAGGCTTTCTTCTGCTCAGCCCATGGAGCTCCAGTCCATGTCAAGGTAGCCCTGTTGATTTTGAGCCTGTGGCGAGAAAGCATTTCATGGTGGCACTCTATGACAGAAATATTCTTCTCATGGCCAGGACATGAAGCAGAGCAAGAAGAGGCTGAAATCCCAGCTCCTCTTCATCCCTGTAGGCACACTCTTGAAAGTTCTTCTGCCTTCTAACACAGTGGGTTTAGGGTAGAGCTTTTAAGGGAATGCTTGTCCCCATGCAGAACTTGCCCAGCCTATACACGGATTGGTGGCTGTTTAAGATTAATGCTGGGGATGGAAAGATGGCTCAGGCAGCAATGTGTGCCAGCACAAGGGCCTGAATTTGATCTCAGAACCCATGTGAAAAGATGCTGGTGTGAACTGGTACCCCAGCTCTGCAGTGGAGACAGCAGGATCTCTGAAGCTCACTGAGCAGCCTGCACAGTGACATGGATGAGCTTCGGAGTCATTGAGAGAGCCTGTCTCAGAAATTGAAAGTGGAGCAGATTGTGGGGCAGCACTATGCGAAAAAATGTAAAAAAAAAGTATTGCAATTAATCAACATACTTTTATTTTTGTCTTTTTCTTTTGAGGCAGGTCTCAGACCCACGCTGCCCTCCAGTTCACTCTAGTTGAGGATGTCTTTGAACTTCTATTCTTCCTGCCTCAGCCTCTCCAGGTGTGTGTCACCATTTTATGCAGTGCTGAGGACTGAATCCAGAGCCTTGTGCATGTAGGAGGAGCACTCTACCAAGCAAGCCATACTTCCAGCCTTGAAATTAAATTTAGATTGTGACCCTTTTAAAACCCTTTCTCACAAACCAGTTCTGCAGAGCACAGTTTTGCATAGTCTCCTAGCACACAGTGGAGGGAAAGATTTTAGAAGGATTTGCAGTGGGGTTGTTTAGCGATCAGCATACACACATTTGCTTTCTTTTAATTGCTCAATTGCACCCTTTCAATTTTCTGCCACTGTGTTTTATAGGCACAGCCTTGGCAGATGTCCTTGTCTGGTCTCTGACTCCAAGGTGGATTTCTAATGTTTTGTTATTAATTAAGATGTTTTGTTTGGGGGTGTGGGTAGTAGAGTTTCTTTATTATGCAAAGAAACTCATCTTCTTCCTTATTTGGTGAGGAATTTTCTCATTAATTTAAGTATGGTTGAATTTTATCTAATGTCTTTTGGACAACTCTCTCTCTCTCTCTCTCTCTCTCTCTCTCTCTCTCTCTCTGTGTGTGTGTGTGTGTGTGTGTGTGTGTGAGAGAGAGAGAGAGAGAGAGATAGTGAGAGAGAGTAATTTGGGTGCTTGGATTTGAACTCAGATTTCCAGAGTTGCAAAGGAAACCCTTTACCATTGAGCTAGTTTCCCAGCTCGGCAACATTTTTAAAGTGGCCTGAAATTTGGTATTATCCCCCAATTCTCTACCATTTATAGGATAGTATGGGATCTGTAGTAATGTAAATTTAGCTATTATATCTTGGGGAGTTCAAAAACCTTACCCTTGATGTATGAGGGTTCCCACTTCATAAAAAACTCTGGAGAGATTACAACAGGCCCTCCTTATCACCAGCCAGTCAGGTAGATTCTAACCTCAGCCAGGGCTTCACCACGCCCCCTGTCTCCTTGGGCCTTGCCGGGCTGCCCAGTGGGCTCCTCAGCCTCCTGTGTGCATAAGCTAGTCCCGGCAGCTCAGGAGGAGCACACCTCCTGAATGGGGTCTGGACCACTGTGTCTTTCAGTTATCGCACTCTGGTGTGAAGGGATCGCGTGCCAGGCACTTGCGTGGAGCCAGAGTACTGGTGTTTCTTTCTTACTCATGGACCTAAAGGCCAAGGCTGTGATTTGCCTGGCATTTGCTGGCCCAAGGCCCTGATCATCTAAGGAAAGTCAAACAAAACTGGATTCTGGAGCCAATAGCCAGGATGACCTCGTGTTCCATTTATCTTCAGTAAATTTGGATTTGAAGCTCCAGGGAGGGGACCTATGTGGTAGGACTAAGGGGAATCACCAGTTCTGGGGGTCTGTAGTAAAAGAAGCCCATAGATTGATCCCTGTAGCTTGGTCCTTGACTGGTTGTGGGGCCTCGTTCATGGTAGGCAAACATGAGTTTATCTTTCTTTCATTCCCATTTTTCATATATGTATATACGTGATATGCATGTGTGTATGGATGTTTTTTGCATGTGTGTGGGCACACATACATGTTTATGCCTTCATGTGGAGACCTGCAGTTGATGTCAAGAATAACAGAATCATTCCCCACTGATCTCCACCTTAATCATTGAGGCAGAGTCTCCTGATCAAACCCAGATCTCATGGATAGGGTTAGTCTTACTAGTCAGTTGGCTCTCTCCCTTGCTCCAGGCCTCATCTCTCTAGCTTTGGAGAGCTTTGTGTCTTAGAGTAGACCTCTGTAGCTGACCCTCATTAGAGAGCCCTCTAGAGACTGTAGCTAAATTGCCTGCATCAGCTGATACCTGTGAATATATGTTCCTGCCTCTCCCATTACCACCTAGTTTGGAAGCATGAAATCTCAGGTCCTTCTGAGGCAGAGATTACCCTCTGGCGTTTCATATGGGACTTTAGTATGCCATGGAGTCCTTGCTTGGCTCTGCCCTATACATGTATTGCATTATCCACACTCCACAGTCTCTCGGGACTTCCTTATTAAACCTCTGGCAAACCTCTTTTCTTAGGGTCTTGCTTGGGAAACTGGTTTCAGATAGCAACCTAATCTAAGTGCCCTCTCTCCTACCCATATTGGGAAAGTAGAATTGCAAACATAATCTTTTCTCTCCTCTGAAAAACTCTCTAGGAAGTGGTAAAGAGCAGTTTTGTGGTCATGTGAATATGAAAACAGAGTAGGGTGCCTGCTCATTGCAAGCCATTGAGAAACAAAACAGACAGCAATCTGTTCTGCTACTTGTTCTCAGGACAGACAACTAGATCCTCAAGAGGATTTGACCTCACAGGGTTACCCACAGTTCCTCTGAGTCAGGTCACCTAGGGTCCAAGCTGATCGTGGGTGTCAGTGAAATGAATTCCTATCTTTGTGACAGAAGATAGTTTGACAGCTTGTAGCCAGGCACCCACCCACTTAGGCTTCTAGCCTCTGTTGGAGACAGGGAGGTAGATAGGGGCACTATCTCCCTTGGGTGTTAACATTCCGAAGTCCCGGGTCCTTGAGAAAGCTATTTTGGGGGTCACAGAACTGACCTTATTTAGCTTTATTAGCTTTATTTAGCTTTCAAAGGAATTCACACTTATTTTGGGGGCATGAAAGAACTTACAAGATGTCTAAAGGAAATACTCTAAGAAAAGGGAAGGGGTGCCTTCTTTCTTATTTTCTACAATGATTTGCTTTTTGGTTGTTGCTTGTAGACCATGTTTCATTTGCAGAGATTCCGTCACACCCTCCGTGTTATTTTCTTTGCAACCTTTTCTCTGTGGTCTTTGCTACATACTGATTGATATGCCACAGATGCCTGGTTATGGAGTTCCATCAAAGCTTGTGAGCTTGTCAGTGAGTTGGCGATTCAGCCTGGATTTCTTCTCCACTTCTAGAAGTCCTGTGGCCTAAATTTACTGTTTGCCCTTTCCTGTCTTGTAGCACGTAGGCACACTTCCCTAGCTAGTAGTTGTAAGCCAAGCCTACTACTTTTGAGCTTCCAAAAGCAAACCAAGCAAACCAAACCCCCATTGTTCAGCTGGTGCGATGCTGGCCCAGTGGGTAAAGGCACACACCACTGAGCCGTAGGATCTGAGTTCAATCTGGGCATACATGGTAGAAGGAAGATGGCTTCCTGCATGTTGTCCTCTGCCTACAAAGAGAGAAAGTAACACTAGCTGATGAGAAGGGATGGAGGGCAGACAAAAGAGCGCACAGGTCATGGACGAGGGTATAAACTGTTTTCTAGTTTCAATCTGTCATGCAGTCCCCCTGTTGAACATGTGTATACAACTTTATATTGTATTGAAGTAGCATGAACCATTTTTGCACCCCAAATAATTCAAATTTAATTTTTTTTAAATTCTCACAATCACTAGTGCAATGGAAACCAGACACAACTGGTCAGTGAGCACATTTATCACACTGACCCACTTAGAAAAATTATTAAAAAAAATTGTTGTGAGGAGAGGCATTTTGTAATCTGAAGTTTTTCTTCTGCTTAAAACTATATCAAATCATTCGATGATAGTGTTATTTATCATATAAACTGTGCTGCTGTATACAAAATAAAGTGTGATTGTCTGAGAAACCAGCAGCACTCTGTAGGCAGGGTTTGGTACCAGGCGTTTGTGGTCAATGTTTTTTAGGCTTGGACATTGTTGTGTGTTGTTCTGTTATGATCCCTTATTAAAAACCCTTATTCCATCATGTGGATATGTGGACAGGCATATTGCCCATATTCCTGCCCATGGGCAGCATGGCTGTTTCTTGTCCTGGAATGCTGCATCCATGAACATCCTTACTGCATTTTCTGGTGTGTCCACACAGTTTCTCCAGCGGGTGCTCTGAGGAGTGAACTCATTGGCCACTTTTTCCCTTGTGGCACTGATGCCTCTGAAAGGCTTGTCCATGGTTCCTGGCTTCCTATCTGTCTCCTGCCGCCGCAGCAGGGTGAAGTCTGTTATCATGAGCCTTTTTCTCCACCTCAGAACCTCAGTGCATGCTGGCCATAGAGCTCCAGGGCACATGAATCCAAAAGCTCAGTTCCCCATGACCGCTTTTCCTCCAGAGACTACTAACTGTCCAGCCTGGTGATGGAAGCAAAGGCAAACATAGGAGCAGCAGTAAACTGGCAGCTAGTCTAGATCAGTCTTTCTGGAGAAATATGCCTCGATCGTAATGCTTTTAAATGTGGAGGTTTCTCGCTGTCAGTGGCTATTATTAATGAAAGCTGAAAAGGTTTTCCCTTATAGCAGTTGCTATGTTTGAATAAACAGAAATCAAACTGAAGGATTCCAAACCTCAGCAAACAGAATCATGTCCTGATTAGTGAGAATGTTAAAGATTGTCCAGAGGTGGTTTTTCTAATAAGAAATATTGGTTCCTAAGGACGTGAGATTAGCAGTCAGTCGGGAAATGATGATATGAGTTATTGTGTCAAAGGAAACACAGTTATTGACTTTCTCTGGGAAGGAACAACTCTTTAGAAAGAGTGAAGGGAAGGTTTTTTTTTTTGAAATTTAGGGAGATATTAAGCATAATTGAGAACCCTTTTCTTTGATTTCAGTATCTGGAATACCATGTTCTCATTTGGTGTGTGGTATCTCTAAGCTATAAATAGTAAGACATCTAAAGAGGACATTTGGGAGGGCCGTACAGGTTCCTGTGTGGCTAGTGTCTTGGTGAACCTGCCTGGTTGACGTGGGAAGAAAGCGTGGACACTCAGTTCCCAGGCCCCCTCTGCAGCTGTGTCCTTCACACAGCCATCATTATCTCTGGGCCCAGGAGTCCCTGCTATTGGCGGGCTGTGTTTCTCCTTACAATATTTTTAAAATTTATTTTTAGTAATGGTTTAGGTCCTTGATAGTTTCATCAGTTTATACAGGGCACACAAATCACATTCACTGCTATCTCCTTCCATTTCCTTCCCTCACCACACTTCGTAGGGCTGTGCTGCTTTTCCTGGAGTTTGTTTAGATGTTTAGAGGGAAGTTGAGTGCAATTGTAAACCTTACTTGCTTGATTCTAGTATTTGGAATCCCATGTGTTTAGTGGGTAGTGTCTTTAAGCTATAAGTGATGACAGTTTATAGTGAAATTGTGACAGTTTCAATCTTTTTTTTTAAAAAATTGTTTATTTATTAAATGTATACAGTATTCTGTCTGCATGCTAGAAGAGGGAGCCTGATCAAATTACAGATGGTTCTGAGTCACCATATGGTTGCTGGTAGTTGAACTCAGGACCTCTGGAAGAGCAGCCAGTGCTCTTAACCTCTGAGCCATCTCTCCAGCCCCTTTAATCCTTAACACTCACCTTCCCCTAGTTTCTGTACATGTGTAAAAGGCTCTTCCTGGTTCTCCGTGGAGGTTCTACTTATTTATTATTTTCATTTAGCCAGCTTCTTTTCTCACCCGGAGAAAGTGTTTGCCCGTCCAGTTCCAGCCTGCATTCCAGTCATCTCATTCCTGGGTTTTAGACTGTATTCATCATTCTCTCCAGTTACTTAAAAAAGAAACAAGAGTTTGGAGACTGAACCTGGCATCAGATTTGTCTCTACTCACTAGAATAATCACCGGCTCTGCATCAGACACAATATTTTAAATTTTATAGACTTATTTATTTATTGTATGGATGCATGCACTATGGCACACTTGAGGAGGTTACAGGACAGTTTACACAAATCAAGTTTCTCCTTCTACCGGGTGGGCTCTCAGTTTTGGTGGCAAATATGTTTATTCATTGAACTATATTGCTGGCTTCAGATATAGTATATTTATTTTAGATTGGTTCTTTTATGTGTATATGCTTACATGTGTGCATGTGCACCATGTATGTCTATTGCTCTTGGAGGTCAGAAGAAGGCATCAGATTTGCGGGAATTGGTGTTATGGGTGGTTCTCAGCCACTGTGCTGGGAAATGAATTGGGTCTTCTGCAAGAGCAGGGATGCTCTAAACCACTGAGCCATTGCTCCAAACCTAGATATTGTGCCTTGTAGTAGGAGGCTGCTTGTTTGTTCCCTGCTGCCCAGACCACGAAAGAATCACACAGAAACTATATTATTTAAATCACTGCTTGGCCAATCACTTAAGGATATTGCTAGATAACTCTTATATCTTTGGTCAACCCATTTTTATTATTTTATATTTTACCATGAGGCTCGTGGCCTACTGGCAAGGTTCCAGTTGGCAGCTTGAATCTTTTCCCTCTGGCAGCTACATGGCATCTCTCTGACTCCGCCTACTTTCTCTCAGCATTTACTTTAGTTTTCCCACCTAGCTCTATTCTGCCCTATTACAGGCCAAAGCAGTTTCTTTATTCATTAACCAATAAAAGCAACATATATATTAAAGGACTTCTCATACCAGTGCCTTTTAAAGAAAATATGTATAATTGCATATATAATTTTTTTGAGACAAGATCTCCTTAGGTGGCCTTAAACTTGATATGTAGACCAGGCTAGCCTCAAACTTGCAGTAACCCTCCTGTCTCTGCTTCCGAGTGTCAGGATTACAGGTGTGTGGTACCATGACTGCCTGACAGCTATACCTGCTCTTAATTTTATATCATCTTTAAGGTTTGGGGACAACTGCAAATGCCCTTTATTCTGGGACATGGCAATTAATACATGGGCCAGTCTCTTTGGGAGCAGCTTTTGGGGTCAGACAGACAACTTGCAACTGTAGGTTTGAAATCCCAGGCAATTCTTTTTACCTGAGATTAACAAATGCAAGCAAAGATCAAGACTACTGTGTGCTCATTGACACATACACACAAGAGAGGCTAATAAACTTCAGGGTATTTGTTGCTATGTCCCAGTCAGAGTGGAATGAGGGCTTTATTATCCCTGTTCAGTGGGGGAAGCTCCCTCCATATTGTGATTCACTGCGGTATCTGCTTTTAGCTCCACTTCAGTTTGTGTTCCCCATTAATCTCACCACTACACTGATACAGTTTCTTAGCTGTCCTCGTTTTTCCTGTATAAAGTGGTACACAAGCCACCTTAGTAATATCTTGTGGTGCTTGCTCTTCTCCCTGAGAATTTTTAGGTAAAGATGATAGGCAGTAGTAATTTAAAGTGTGTGACACGTTGTCATGGTTTATGAAACCTGACCAGTGTTCGACCCAAGAAAGTCCTCCGTGGTCTCTGCTTTAGATCTGCCCTCATCTTCATCAGTGATGGACGGTGATGTGGAAGAATAAGTGACACAAACCCTTCCCTCCCCAAGTTGTTTTTTATTGTCAGTGATTTATCGCAGCACCAGAAAGTAATTATTGATGGACAAAGCAGTCACCACAACTGACTCTAGAGAGAGACTTGCATTGCACCAAGCAGTCACCAACATGGTTTAATGCCCCTCTTCTCTCTGTCTCTGTATGCAGGTGCACATGTTTCATGATGTGTGCATATGTTTTGTGTGTGTGTGTGTGTGTGTGTGTGTGTGTGTAGGTCAGAGAACAACCTTGGTTGTTAGTCCTTGCCTTCCACTTAGTTCAAGACACAGTGTTGGTTGTCACTGCTTTTCAGGCCAGTCACTTGGCCCATGATTGTCCCATCTCTGCGTCTCTTTCCCATTGTAGAAGTGCTGGGGTTACAGATGTACACTACTGCTTCTGTGGATGCTGGAGATCTGAAGGGAAGTCCTCATGCTTGTGTATCAGGCACTTTACTCACTGAGTTATCTCTCCAGCCCTATGTGTTCCTTGCACGCTACTCATGCCATTTTGATATGATTCTAATGAAATGGCTTCTGCTGTCATCAAGCTTTTAGCAGGACATGGCATGCTAATAGGGTTCAGTCAGAAAGACCTAATTTCACATTTTCCTTCTTGTAACTGATCTATTTCTTCGTTAAACCCCGGAACGTCTCACCTGTCACTTGACGATGTGAATGCTCTAAGAGCTTCTGAGACACATTGAGCCCAATGTGTGATGATGGTTGTGGACTGTGAGGAGCATAGGGTAACCTCATGGAGTAGGAGATGGTCAGGAAGTCCATGTACTGGAGAAAGTCATGGTGGGTTGTGGGGAAGCCAAGGCTTTTCAGTAGGACAGGACTTGGCATCAGTTCAGCAAACATTAACTCAGGGCCTTTGGAAGCATCAGATTGATGAATCAGATTTGTCTTTGAAAAGGGCAAGACAGGGTGTAGAGAGATTGGGAACAGAACAATGAGTGTGATCTGACCTGGGCTGAGAGAAACAGCAGGTAGATGTAATGGGCTATGGGGTAGAAATGGACAGAATGGTGAAGAGTTGAATTGCAGAAATGGGGGAGGGGTAGGAATGAATCCTGAATAGGGTAAAGGTATCTAGTGTTGGCCAATCAGTAACAAGTGACTATGAATGAATACAAGACATGAAAATGAAAAAAAAGTACAATGGTGACAGATGGGGAAGGAGAGTATCTCTTTCATAGGAAAACCCTTTAATTGAATTCTGAATGGTTCTGTACTATTTTTTGAGCAAGGATAGGCCATTATCATGTGTCATTATTCTGACAGCTCAGATTAGGTTATGATATTTCTGTAAAATACTTCTGATGCACCAATATCAGACATTTGGAACCATAATTTAATGTTGAGTCAATGGGATGAGAGACTTCCAGACAGCATAAGGCTTGTATGTGCACACCCCTCTTTTATTTTGGCATTTCTTGAACAGTATAAGGTACAGCTCCATAAATATCTTTAGGCTTTTACAATAAGTTTTCACAGAACCTGTAAGACTAAAAATTTTAAGCCATGGGTGGGATATGAACATTGCTCATTTTGAAGATGATTCTGAGTTTGTCTAGTTTTCATTTATGTCACCCCAAGGCTGTGCTTGTATCAGAAATAAAGACGACACTTTCCATTGTAGAAGTAGTATCATATAGAACTAATGTATGCCGTCACATTTTCTCTGGGTCTGTACTTGACACTTCTAGAATCTCTCATAACAATGGACAGTAGGATTGAATGGTAGATGATGTTGGGAATCACTTTGGTTATAAACTGATAAACTTCCTCTTCCTCAATAGCCCCCCTTCCGTTTTATGCCATGTGTGTTCTTTGCTCCTCTCTACCTTCCCTTAATATCTCTTCCTTCCCCTCTCATGTTCCCCTTTCTAGTCTTACATCCTACACACAGGGTGTTTTAGCTAAAGCGTCCTGGGTGACCTGTGTGGATTAGAACTATTTTCTCATCTTGAAAAAATTTCACAGTTTTCAAGATTTGTCCATCACGTCACTCATACTTTCATCTCATTGACTTGACGAATGAAGTAGGACTTTTCAATAAATATAGGTTCCTTATAGTAAGACACTAGTCCATTCTTTTTAAATACACATCTTTTGGTGTGTGTGTGTGTGTGCACGCGTACGCGCAAATGCATGTGTGTGCGCATGTGTATGCGTGCTTGGGTGCCTATGGAGGACATCTTACAGGAACCTTTTTTTTCTACCATGTGGGACAAGGATATCAAGCTCAGGCTGTTATGTTGGTGGCAAATCCCTTTGCCTACTGAGTTGTTTCCCTGGCCCTACCATGCTTGTCAGACATGGAGATGAAGCATGTCCCATGACTGACAGTCAGAGGAAGGGTGCTTCATGACTGCTCAGCTTCTTCTAAATCTCAGATACTGCCAGACCAGTTGTGTGTTCTGAGCCTTGTGGATTCACAGGGACTCTCAGATTTACTTTAGTAACACCCATTTCCTCGTTTCCTTAAATTAAGCTATCTAATAAAACAGGGGAAGTGAAACAAATGTTTACAGAGGTTAAGGATCACTGCTGAATAATGGCTTATTAAAATAGATAAAAGGAGATTAGTTTCCTGTATTGAAATTTTATTTAAGGGAAAGACTATGTTTTTGATTTGAAACTGGATATTACCAGCTTTATGTTAGAGTAAGGTTCAGTAAATACTCATTGGATAATGGAACTGGTCATTAAATTGTTCTAATAATTGTTTGTTAAAGATTAGTTGCGTATGTATGGCAGGCTATTTTGTAGGTTTTTATTTATTAATACATCTAACTGGGAGGGATAGGTTAGTGAGGGCCATTGCTGCTGATCCTTAACCCCAGGCAATGGAATTCTGGGATCTGTATCTATCCCTTCAGCCAATTATGGGACATAACCGTTCAGAAAAAAGCAAAGCATCTATTTTGAAAATGGACAGGCTTACTGTTCTTGTCATGTACTCCCCAAGCAATAATCTGAATTTGATTAAATGTGTGTCAGATGTACAGATGGTTAAAAATATACTTCCATTCTATCAAGGGACTTGGGCATCCTTGGAATTTTGTTTTCTATGTGTGTGAGGTCCTAAAACCAATCCCTGGAGATACTTAGGGATGTTTGTGTCTGAGGCCACCTCTCAGAGCTCTCATGGCTCCGTGGTCCCAATGCTTGGTCCTGTGTGTGTTGAGAGGAGCAGTGGGTTGCATTCCGCCCAGCTCCGGACGGCTAGCTTTGCCTGAAATAATTACATGGAAACTGTATTCTTTTAAACACTGCCTGGCCCATTAGTTCCAGCCTCTTATTGGCTAATTCTCACATCTCGATTAACCCATTTCTAATAATCTGTGTAACAACACAAGGTGGCTTACCAGGAAAGATCTTAACCTGTGTCTGTCTGGAGTGGGAGAATCATGGCGACTGACTGACTGGGCTTCTTTCTCCCAGCATTCTGTTCTGTTTACTCCACCTACCTAATTTTCTGTCCTATTAAAGGGCCAAGGCAGTTTCTTTATTTAACCAATGAAATCAACACAAAACAGAAGACTCTCCACCATCATGTGTGTGTCTTTATGCTTTCACCTACACCTCTCGTCTTGGGCATCCGATCCAGCACCCAGGTGCTCTTTCCTGGCTCCTCAGTTGTGTCTTGGGCTCTGTGTCTTCCTTTTACATCTGCCATTGATCTTCCCCTCATGGTAATGTTTCGTTTCTCAAACTGTATCCTGTGGAAGCTGATACCAGTGCTATCTTCCACAGAATCCGTGGTCAGAAAGTTCTAGAATGGATCCTGGGACTATGTTGTAAATTATCTTTATACCCTGAATTGCATTTAGAATGATCAGAATGTTTACTTTTATGAAATATATATATTAAAATAATAAATAAAACATGAGAATCAGAGAAGTATTCTTAGGGTATATCTTAGGAGTTTTTAATAACACATTAGTAGATTTGAAAATCTGAAAAGTTTTATAGAAATCTGCTTAACTTTGCTTGACTCAATATTTGCAAGCTGTTGGTAGACATTTAAAAAATGCACAATTACCTATTAAAGTCTAGCTAGTTAGTATTCTCTGGAACACTAAGTTCTAATTTCTTGCTTTGTTGAGTTTCTCAGACTAATGAAATAAGAGATAGAGCCACTTTTGTAGTCCTGGACTAAAGGTCAGGGCAAGTCTTCAGTGAAGCATCTGTTGAAAGAAATACAATAATGTGTAAAATCCCCCCAGAGAGTAAGAAAGGGGGGGGTGGGTTAATAAGATCCCAGTGTTGGCTCTGAGCTGCAGTCACCCTCACCCAGTTAGTCTGAGCAAGAGCCTCAGGAAGTTGGTGTGAGGGTTGAGGGAGGTGATGGGTTATGAAGATACTAGATAAGGGCTACTGTCATAACTGGTTGTAGATGACATAAGTTGAATGTTTATGATGAGATGGTTTCTGGATATGAGTATCTGGGGTGCAGGAGAATCCCTGGGAAACAGCTGTGCCTCCAAAGGCTGTTGGAAACTCCAGTGATGTGGAGAGGTTGAGAAGTTACCAGTCCGGAGCCTAATGACAATTTATTTTGGGCTATTCGTAGTCTAATAAATAGCCATTCCTAGCCTCCTTCTCCCCTTTCAGCATCTGACCTAACAGATAAAGCTGATTGAACATCCTGTCAAGTAGGTTAAAAAAAAAAAACCTGTTGGAATGTAAGCCTAGTTTTCCATCAATCAAAGAGCCAAGAGACTAGTTAGAAAGTACCCAAGGCCAATTGCCCTGCTCTCCAGCTTGCTAAAACCCGTCTACCTGATGTTTCCACCAGCATATTTGAAAAGTGTCTTGACTTATGACTTTATTTGTTCTGTTGCTTTAATATATTTATGAAATTGCTATTCCACTGGAACATGGAATTTGGGGTGACTAAATCGCTGTTCCCCAGGTCATGGCTCCAGAGTAAACTATGTCTTACTTCTTTTAAGGTTGAGAATTGTGTTTTTGCATTGACATGTGGAAGCTTTTGTAGTCACATGACTTAAGGGGCTGGAATAATTTAGAACATTGGAGGTAAAGCTGAAGTAGACTAAGCCAGATGAGTTGAGGAGGGGCTTGGAGGAAGGACAGTAAAAAAAGGCACACCCTCAAAAAAAAAAAAACCACCATGCTCTTGCATGTGCTCCTTATCTCTGACTTCGGGGGAGGAAACAGGAGATTGTTTGAAATTAGGCATAGAAACTATCATAATTAGACTGTCATCTTACACCCACACGCCCCCCCCCCCATCCCATCTCTAAAATTGATGGGCTGTTGCCTTCCCTGTCTTTGGCTTCGAATTTAGGCTTACCATGCATTTTATACCAAACATTCTATTCTACAAATGGCTAAACTAGTAGCTCTGGGCCCCTTTAGGATGAGAATCATATTCCTGAGCTGTCTATCCTGTGCTCAGTATCATACTTAACACAGACTAGGTATAGAATGAATGATTACAGATGAATAAATGAGTAAACAAAGAAAGCATGGGCCTTGCATTTGTTATTTATTCCTTGACAGTTTTATCCATGTAGACAATGGATTTTAATATTTGCCATTCCATTATCCTCTCTCACCCCCTCCCTCCTACACTGAAATTCTTCTTCCCAAGAAGTAACTCTCCTACTTTCACATTTTGTATGTGTGACCCACATTTAAGTTAATTTGAGTTGTTTGTGTGGATAATGGTTATTTACTGGAATATGGACAACTGAGCGATGGCTACAGCACTGAAGAATATGCTACTTCATCCCCCAGCAAACGTTAACTGATAAAATTCCTCATGGAAGTTTGCTTCTTATGCTTTAGATGGTTTGTGATTTTTTTTTTTTCCCCCATGAAAAGGTTTCGACTGGTAAAACTATTCACAATTACATCCTCCACTTCAATGCTGACGTTATGAGATCTGGCCTAGATCAGCACACCCCATATGCACTACATAGGTCATCTTGTGTAGGTCTCTACTGGTGTTCGGAAGGGCTGAGGTAAGGCAAGCATAGAATAAGAGCTAAGTCCACAGATGATGAGCATCTTTGTACCAAGACAGAAGCACAACCTGTGATGAGAGTGTCTAAGATCAATTAGACCAGAGAGTAGCATGGTGTGCCCACACAGCCTCCTTATTTCTGTTGGTAGGAAGTACGTAGGCATTTGTAGCACATGTGATTCTGTTAGATACTGGGAATCAGTGGGACCTGAAGAGCTTATGGTAGACAGATGCTTTTGGAAGTTTTCCTGCCAATCTGAGCCATCTTTGAAGACTGACATCCCTCACTCCCCTCCATGAACACCTGCTGTGGAGACGCTCTTATGAAGTCATTAGTGTGTAGCCGCAGCTTATTTTATGGTGCATTATCTTGTTCTTGTTTCCTGTTTGGATTTTAGCCTTCCCAACCTCCCCTCCACCCCCACCTTTTGTTTGAATTTATGAGGTCGGGGACCTCATGCCTTATGGGTCCAACAGTGAAAGAATGGTTATTAGTCTGCTGGTGATCTGATGTTCTTTTCTATTATCTAGATTTGTCATATTTACATGGGATTTCCCCACTCCCTTTCTTTCCTCTCCTTGTTTAGACTGGGAAGAGATGGAAGTGACAGTGTGGCCCCGGATATCTGAATGTGTGTTCCTCTTGTCACTTGAGTTGTCAATTTTATCAACACCTGAAGGTCTCTTACTGATTCTTATAGATTTCTGCTTGGGTGAGATTGTACTGGTCTTGGTGGTTGTTGTAAACTCAGATGTCCATCCCAAGTAGATGGTTTAAAGCAATTACAACAACAAACGAAGAATTAAGAAACCAAGAATTAATCTTGAAATTTATAGAAGGACAGTTCTTTGTAGCTTTGCTCTAAGCCATTATAATAACCATTTTATCACTATTTCTATATGTTTTTCTATACATGCAAATAAGTTTCTTGAAAATATGCTTTGATCAACATTAGACCCATGATGGAATTGTATATAGGCAGACTTTATTGCTCACTTCAGTTTTTTGTTTTTATTTAAAAGTTTTAAAATTTGTGATGGACACATAGTTTTAGATACTTGTGGGGTAAAATGTAGTTTTTATTTTGAGACATGATTTCACTAGGTGTAACAGGCTGGGCTTGAACCCACAGATCCACCTACTGCTGTTTCCCAGTTGCTAGATTTAAAGGTGTGTACCACCGTGCCTTGATGAATGTGATGTGATCTTTTCAATTCATGTATACACTGGGTGTCAGTCAACCCAGGGTAATTGGCATATCTATCACTTTTAACTTTATCATTTCTTCATAATGAGTGTGTTCAATTTTCTCCCTTCATTAGACTAGATAACACAATACTGTTAATTGATTTCCCCTGGGACAGGCAGCATAGAACACCTGTCCTTATTTCTCCTGTTAAACATTAGCATTATAATCATTGGTCAACATTTCTCTCTCTCTCTTGCTCCCCATTGTTTACTTTACAGGCATTTAAGAGCGCATATAACTTCTGCTTACTTGGGATGAAGCTAGTATGGGATCAATGACTCAGCAATTAAGAGCACTACTTTCTTCCACCAGAGAATCTGAGGTTGATGCCCAGCACCCATAGCGAGTGGTTTATAGCTACTCCTAACTCCATTTCCAGGGGATCCAACAGTCTGTTGTGGTCTCTGTGGGAACCCCTACACATGTAGTTTATACACACACACACACACACACACACACACACACACACACACACACAAATAAAATTAATATTAAAAGATATACCTAATATGTTACTTTAGATGGTCTGCTAAATTGGTAGTGTCTATTGTTTATAACTTAGGAATCATTTAAGCTGGTGACTAAGTTTACAAACACATGGATGAAAAGAACTACTTAACTACTTTGAAACTTACCCGTGAACAGGTGAAGTTATAATATTATGTATATTTGATTATGACATTATTTTTAAGAATGTTTCTTTTCAATTTTATTTATGTGTGTAAGTGGTGTGTGTTTGTGCACACACAGTTACACACAGAAGCCAGAAGAGGGCATTGGATCCCATTGAGCTGGGGTTACAGACAGTTGGGAGCTGCCCAATGTGGGTGCTGGGAACTGAGCTTAGGTTTAGAACGACAAGTGCTCTTAATCCCTGAACGATCTTTCCAGTTCCTAATTAAGATTTATAACAAGTATTATTTTGGATCACACATTTCCAATTAGAAAGTAAAGAGTTATTTTTTAATTTTATTTTTTTAAGAAAGAAAAACTATCTTTTTTTCATTATACATACCAATCCAAGTTCCCACTCCTTCCCCTCTTCCCATTTCCTCCACATAACCTTCCACCCCAGCCCCATCCACTCCTCAGAGAGGGTAAGGCACATTGCTTTGGGGAAGGTCCAGGGCTCTCCATACTATATCTAGGCCGGGCAAGGTATCCATCCAAAGAGAATAGGATCCCCAAAAGCCAGTATAAGCGGTAAGGATAAATCCTGGTGCCATTGCCAGTGGCCCCGCAGTCTGCCCCAGCCATGCAACTGTCAACCACATTCAGAGGGACTAGTTTGTTCCAATGCTTGTTCCTTCCCAGTCCGACTGGTGTTGGTGAGCTCCCATTAACTCAGGGAGACTGTTTCAGTGGGTGTATCTATCATGGTCTTGACCTCTTTGCTCATATTTTCATTCCTCCCACTCTTCAACTGGACTTTGGGGCTCAGCCCAGTACTCTGATACAGGTCTCTGCCTCTGTTTCCATCAGCTGCTGGATTAAGATATCACCATAGATATCAGTTGACTACAGGGCAAGGCAAGTTTGGGCCCCCTCTCCTCTATTGCTTAGGGTCTTCTTAGCTGGGGTTTTCCTTGTGGATTCATGGGAATTTCTCTAGAGCCAGGTTTCTTGCTAACCCCCAAAGCAAAGAGTTTTTGTACCTTTCTCATGATAGAAGATACCTCTATCCTGTTTTTTCTGCTAGTAAGATTTTAGAGGAAAAGATGAATAACCTTGTATACTCAGATCTGACAGTGAACTGAAACACAGCTGAAGGAAGTACTTTGCCATCAACTAGGAGTTTCTCATTTTATTGACCATCATAAAAGTTTTCATTAAAAATGAATATAGAAATGCCTTCTGAATATGAAGGAAGAGTACAGTTTGGTAGTCTTCGCATGTAAATATTTGCATAGATATTTCAAATTGGGTACTTACAAATTTATTTTATTACAGACAGATTTATTTCATTTCATATAGAGGAGATTGCTTGTCTTCTGTTCTCAGAATATGGAGTGTCTAACAGGATGGAACCCTGTGGGTGTGGGCTGGGAGGTTGCAGTTCTTTTGGAGACTAATGTAAGTAGGGGTTTAAGGAGTTCTCGTGGATTTGGGTGGAGAAATGATAACAGTGGGGTGACGCTTGTAGAGGAGGTGCCTCACTGTTGAGGGATCTTCACTAAAAGCACTTAGATATGAAGTAATGTGTATTCAGCATTCTTGGGGGGGGCATGTGGTGGAGGTGTGGTGAATGCAAGACTGTCTATGGGCTAATGATTAGCAAAGTCAGGTGCTAGGTGCATAGGAATATGTGGAACAGTTCTCTCTGCATGTAAAACTTTCTATGAAATTGCGGTATGGAGCCTAGTGTGATTAATCCTGGTGGCCACAGGTTGTGAAGCTGCGAGTTCGAATGGAGGGGGTAGAGATTCCTGCCCAAACTCCTGGGGCTTCTTGGTCTTGTCAAAAAAGCTGGATTCTCTTGAATACACTGGCTCCAATCAGCTTACCTGGAACATTTTTTATAAGGCTGTTCTTTCTTTGGCCAAGAGTCCAAGATCAGATAGGGATGTCTGTGTGGAAGGAGGAACTGAGGACACTGTGCCAAGCCGTGCTTGAAGCATGCTGTGCACTTTCAATGGCAGCTAAAGAATAGTAGAGGATCTGAGCAGAGGGAGGACCCTAGCTACTCGGCTGCCTCTCCCGCTTAGGGCGTCATCTAGGCTTAGAGAGAATGGGTGGGGATGTGCTATCAAACCGCTGTGTTGTGAAAGGTGGAGTTTATTGTGCAGAACACTAATTCTGAGCAATGAAGTCATCTGGTGGTTTGTCCCATAAATTTTTTTTGGTTTTGTGAGTAAACTCACCAGAACCCCCCCTCCCCCATGACTATCTCTCTAGTCTCAGGAAGCTTTACAGGTCAAATGGAGATAATGTGGGCTGCCATGTTGGAAACCTGTTTTACTTCTAATGACTTATTGTATGTGTTGGAGTACTTGTGCCATGATGCACATGCAGAGGTCAGACGACAGCTTCCAGGAGCTGCTTTGCTCCTTCATCATGTGAGCTCTGTGGATGACGCTCAGGTTGTCAGGTTTAGTGGCGACCTCCTTTCCTGGTGGCGCCATCTCACTGGCTCTAAAACCCGCCTTCAGTTTAACAGACATGCTGTCGTTTGGACCCTAAAGGTCCACATGTTAAAGGTTTGGTTTTGGATTGGTGTTCTTGGGGGGTTCTGGAACCCATAAAAGAGGGTGCTTAGTGGAAACTGGATCTCTGGGTTGCCAGTTTCTTTCTCTCTGTTTGCTTCCTGGACACCCTGAGTTGAGCAGCTTCTTTGAATATGTATTCCTACTGTAATGGGGTACCCCAAACAGCAAAATAATTTTTTTCTAAATTTTTGAAACATTTATAAACTGTCACGATGCGTTCTTGTCTGAGTGGTGAGGTATATATGATATGGACAATGAAATGGTCCCCTCCCCCACATTTAAATGTGTTATTAACAGGTGCCTTTATTGTATAGTGAAAAACTACCTGTATTAGCCTAGCCTTAACTTTGCTTAGGCTTGATTTGGCACTTGTATTAAATAAATGTGCTCCAAATGTCCTTTGGCAGAAGCTGGAGAGATGGTTCAGTAGTTACGAGTACATTCTGCTCCCCCAGAGGACCAGAGTTCACTTCTAAGTACCCACTTCCAGCAGCTAGTAGTCTCCGGTAACTCCAACTCTAGGTAATCTGATGTATTCTTCTGGCCTCTGCAGGCATTGTGCACACATACACACACACACATACACATTTTAAAAAGCCCTTTGTCATTTCAAAAACCTATAAAACCACAAGAAAGATAATTTAAACAGTCCTTATAGATTTTTTTCTTCCTACTGGAAAGAAGGACTGGAGGAAGGGAAGCAACACTCGCTGGCTCTGGGTGGTGAACACTCGCGTCTTGCAAGTGTCTGGGTCTAATTTTCTGACCAGAGATTCAGGAGCTGACTGTGGCCAGACAGCGGTGGAGATGCTCCAAGTTCATGGCTGCTTAACTTTTGGGCTTAGACATGCCTGAAGGTTCTGAAGAGCTGTTGTTGATGTGGGTTTTATCCATTAATCAGTGTTTCTACCTTGATAAAAATTAAAGCAGACACACTTTAACATCTCCTTTATTAAAAACAAAAACTACTGTTGCACAGTAAATAACTTTCAGAAACTACAAGTGAGGATGACATCATTGCATCATTGTGCTTTTTCCACTCCAGATCTGATGCTTATCTCCAGTCCGTCAGTGTCATTCAGTGTCATTACATCATGGAAGTGCATGAAGAAAATGCCCCCCCCCCCATTAAAATCTTTGCTGAGAGGATGGGACTCTTGGGCCACTGGTAGCCCCTTGGGGTCCCTGAAGCTCAGGCAGACAGTATGGTTTTAAT
Source organism: Microtus oregoni (assembly GCF_018167655.1). Classification (NCBI taxonomy): domain Eukaryota; kingdom Metazoa; phylum Chordata; class Mammalia; order Rodentia; family Cricetidae; genus Microtus; species Microtus oregoni. The sequence goes on from NW_024543094.1 coordinate 5,859,704, forward strand.
CTACAGAGCACTGCATCTTAAAATTGTAAAGTCCCTAAATCGACAAAAAAATTTGCCACCCTTTAAAATTCCAGATTTGACACACACCAAGGACGTAATGAATGGGCCCTTACTTCAGTTCCTGAGCAGCATAGGGTAGAGTTTAGGTACTCTGTCTATTCACTTATCAGCACACACAGGATTGTGCTGCCTCATGGGACTTGAAGACACTTTTAAATTAGGAGAAAAGGGACCCGGTACAGCTTAGATACCATTTCCATGGGGGCAGTGTTATGATATTTAGAGAGACAAACAGAAGGGTCTCAATGTCTGGATGCTCTGTCTAGACTTAACAGTTATTTGGTTCCTACACATATGTTATATATGCAGAGATACACAAAGAAAGGGCCTGAGTTTGAGTTCCGGCACCCATGGTGGGTGGTTGACAATCCTCTTTAATTTTAGTTCCAGGGAACCCAGTGCCCTCTTCTGGCCTTAACAGTCACCTGCATCCATGTGAACATTTCCAGTCTCCTCACATACATATAGTTAAAAAATAAAGTCTTTTAAAAAGGAGGTAATGCTTTTTCAGAAGACCCCTTCACCTCTTTTAATGAAGTGCTGCTTACCCGAGGATGCTGTTACCCATGTAGGTACGCGTTACTAAGACTAACTAGTAGCTACAGGACCAGTCTTTGCTTATGAAAACTAGAGACTATCATGAAACACTGACTTCTAAGCATCCCAAAGATTACTGTCTTTATGGTAGCGGATCAAGATGGTCTGTGGATGATCCCTCAGAGGAGCAGAGGGTGGAACGGTCCTCACTCTTCATCTGCGAGCCCAGCTATTTGTTCCTTCTTTCCCTGATGGCCACATGTAATTCTTCCCGGTTGCCTGTGATTTCATGGTTTGGGGAGGTGTTAGGATATATCAGGTGCGGGAGGCCAACGAAGTGGGGGGATTGCATGTGTACAGTTATGGGATGCTGTCATTCATACTGAGATCAATGACATCTTGCAGCACTGTAGCTGTTTGGGGGTCTCCTGAGCTCACCCCGCAGCCATGCTGTGTGGATAAGCTATGAAAACTCACCTGTCATTGAACTGTGCATAGGCGGAATCCTTCATTGGGGCTGTTGTTAGAGCCCCATCTAGTATGGGTAGACATCTGCCTCCCTGAGCAAAACCCATGCAACCGAAGACTAACAAGGGAGCTGGAATAATACTGCTTTTCCTGTTAGCTTCAGTGGGAGCTTTAGCACCAAGACTTGGTCCGCAGTAGTGAGGTCTGGAATATGTACAGGAGATCTAATCCTTGGAGTCTGCCATGGGCACAGTAGCCACCGCTGAGGAGGTTCTCTGAGGGGCAGGGCTATCCCTGTTTTCCACTTCCCACCCAGGTGGCTGATGGAGGCTGAAGTCTGGCTCTGCCTGGTACATGGTAAGAGATGTAATTGCATTAGTGTCCTTGAGCTAATGAGACCGCTGCTTCCAGGCTGGAGAGCTGTCAACAGGCAGGAACAATGGATGGTGCTGATGCTGAGCAGAGCCTCACCCCAGCCGTCTGGACTCTTGTCTCTGCTCAGCTGCGGGCTTGCTGAGCCCTGGTGGGAGTGTGCCCACTCCACAGGGATCCGGGCTGCCAGGTCACAGGTCGAATGTGACATTATAGGGTCTGCTGCAGGCGCAGTGGGGTGAAATGACATCAGGTTGCACCGGCAGCAAAGTAGACACTCCGTGGATCAATGTGTCCGAGAGGAAGGCGTTAGCTAATCCTGTGTCTAGCAGCACACAGCCTCTCAATATAAGTGGATGATCACTTTGCAGCTTGTGGTTTGATAATGTCGTGGTTTTTAATAAATTCTCTCAGGGCTGGTCTAAACTAAAAAAAAATAAAACTTTTATCACATTTTCATATATGTGTTATGATTACAATCCCCTCCACCTTACCCTATTTTATATCCCACACCCTCTCGGAAGTCTTTATTCCTCTCAATATATTCCCCTCCTGCTTTCATATGTATATATGTATATATATATATATATATATATATATATATATATATATATATATATATAAAATGACCCACTGAGTTTAATTAGGCTTGCTTGCATAAGTGTGAGATTATTTACTTGGTTGTGGACAGCTTATCAAGGGCTATCACCACTAGGAGGAAAATGTTTTCCCTTCTCCAGCATTCATCTACCAACAACTCCTCAACCAGGGCTTTGGAGTTCAGATTTTTGAGTGATTGTGATTTTTCTTTGCCATGTGAAACTGTAGGGAGTGGACTCAGCTGAAGGTTTAAAAAATGTATAAACATTTATAAAAAGAGTTGCCCGTTAAGCAGGTAGAATCTAAGGTGTATTTTATTCAGTATCTGTGTTCCGTCATTGAATCACACAGTATTTGTGAAGGCAGAAACCTGAAGCCCCAGGTCCGATGTTGGCAGCTGGACCCGGGAGAACATCTGCAGTTCTCGCTACAGACTGTACAGTACCGACAGGCTCCTGAAGTATTTGCTTCTTCCCATGTCTGTGGAAACTGTGCAGTAAAAACAGCAGCATTTGCTGCTTGTGTGAGCATTTGGGGTCAGTCCCTGGACGAAGGGACATAGCAAGCCAGAGGACCCTTGCTGGAGTGTGTGCTTGGATGTGAGGACCTGAGATGGAGTTAATTGCCTTTGTTTAGGTTTGAACAAAAAGATGCTGAAAGATAATGAAGTAAGCAAAAGAACCCCCTCCCCCCTCCACCACCACCACTGCAGTTTGGCTATGAATGCCTAGCATTTGAAGATGGTTTCCCCAAGAGGCTGTCATCCAAGCTTTTTAATTTGATTTTGAAAGCTGTGCTTTGTTGAATATTTGATGACACCGACTGCAGCTCTCTGCAGTGCCTCCTCCGTGAGTCCCTTCTGGCAGCTATAGGAGCCTGTCGTTTTGGAGATTTCCAGGAGTTGATTTGATTCTCTGTGAGGGAGTAGCAAGAAGAAGCATTCCTATTCTAGTCAGTTTAGCAAGCCTGGGAGGGGTAGGGGGATGCTCACAATCCCCTACCTTCTAATAAAAATCCCAGTGGTCCTCTGTTGCATAGAGGGCCAGGAGCTATAGCTGTCCAGTGCCCCAGTGAGGGCTGTTCTGCTGAGTAATGTCTCCAGAGATGATGGTGAGGATATCCTTTGGTTTGCAGTGACTTTCCAACCTGATGGCTGCACTAGCCTGGGCATTCTCATCTTTAGGGCAGAGAAGTAAGTCCCACGGTGGCGTTGAGAGCATTCTCTAACACCGGAAACCACTCTGTGGATCCACTGGAAAGAAAGTTTGCGTGTTCGGAGCCCATGATTGACAGCTGTAGGTTCTCAGCTACATAGCTCTTAAAACAAAACACCCAAGCAGTCGCAACTGCTGCTGTTTCTGGATGCTGCCCCAGTCCACTGGACACACTGAAATGTTGGGAGACTCAGCAGAGATCAGGAAGGAGGGAGGCTGGATCCCACGGCTGGCACGGTGCACTTGGGAAAAGGCTTGTTTCTTGCATGGCTCACTCTGGAATACTCAGTGTGGATGAAGCATGGGTGTGGGAGGACTGGGCAGCTGCAGGCTGAGGCGACTGCAGTCTTACTGGGCTGGTGATGTGCTTGCATTCCTGGGCGTGGGAATGGTGCTGTAAGAGGCTTGGGGGAGGATGCTTTAGGAGCCTCATGGTACATCTTTCTTTGGGGTCCTTTATTTGACAGTTACTAACTTTACTGTTTTTTTTAATCATCCTGTAACTGTTAGAAATAGTGTATCTTTATTTTTATTATTTAGAGGTTTTTTTTTTTTTTGGTTTTTCAAGACAGGGTTTCTCAGTAGCTATGGAGCCTGTCCTGGAACTCACTCTGTAGACCAGGTTGGCCTCGAACTCAGAGAGATTCTCCTGCGTCTACCTCCTGAGTGTGAAGATTAAGGGTGTGCATCATCACTTTCCGGCAATTAATTAGAGAATTTTATGCCATGTACTTTGGATATGTTCTCCTCTCCCAACTCCTCCATAACCACCCTATTCACCTTCCCATCCCTTCCCACCCAACTTTGAGATTTCTTTTTCTCCCCCTGCTCTTCTTCTTTGTTCCCTCCTTCCCTCCCTCCTTCCTTTCTTTCTTTTTCTCTTTCCTTCAGTCCAGTTTGTCGTCTAGCTTGTCTCGGGGTGCAGTCCCTGCCCTGGTGTGAGGTTCATTTTCCAGGGGTCCCATCATTAAAGAAAACCGTCTCTCCCTTTCCCAGCAGCTGTGAAATGCCAGCAGCCTCTCAGTCCATGGTAGAATATTGTACTGTTACTTCTTAAGAGATTTCTTTTGTGTTTGATGCTGATAGGTCTCCAAGCCTTCAGTCCCTTCTCTTCAGAGAATAATCCCTGCTTCCTGAGGATGGGAGCAAAAAAAAAATATGAGTCTATCCTATAATATGTGAATTATAGTTTTGGTGAAAAACGTTTTGAGGCTATAACTGAAGTATTTGAGATTATGCTTGTATTCCTCTCTGTTCAGAGGCATATAACAAGCTAACTGGTTTTAGCTGGAGAGTGGGCCTGGTGCTGGAGGACATGAGATGAAGTTATTTTGTCTTCCCATGCTCATCAGGTCCCCTGCTCTGTGCTTGGCAGGCAGGCTCCTTACCATGAGATGCACTCACTGCTCCCGACTTCTGCTAATTTCACATGTGAATAAGGAGAGCGAGCTAGTCAGTTCTACCTGGGTGATCTGCCTTGCTGGGAGACCTGAGCACTGACCAGAGCTTTTTTTTTTTTATGTCATTTTGAATGGGAAGGATGTTCATTTGAACTCAGAAGAAGCGTTTTGTTTCCAGCAGGGAGACACTGAGGACGAGGGGCGGCCAACCTCACTTTTGCTTCACTTCCTTAACCAACCACCAAGTAAAGCGGCTTACATGTCTCAGGGAAGCTGCCTTCACTCTTCCATTTCTATTGTTTGTCCTTCCATAAGAGTAGAAACTTTCCTTTGGATCATTCCTAGTGATTTCTCTTTATGTGGGCGGTGATAGAATGTGATACCTTTGATTAACACATTAAGACACTATTAAACTTTAGTTACTGTGAGTATGAATTTATTATTTTCTAAATGTCTCATTAGATTCTAATTAATTTTCCCACCCGGACAACAAAGACCATTTTTTTTTTTGGGCTGATAGACTTGGGCTTAGACTGTGTGTGCATGCTGTTTTTTCTGGGTGAAGTGTCTTAATTTCCTGCAAGACCTCAGAACAAATGTGGTTGGATGTGCCCTTTCACTTTGGTAAATGCTTAACAGACTTGTAATATTTGAAGTTAAAAAAAATGGCCAAGTAAGCAAATCTACTTGAAACTTTAGAAATGCTTTGGGTACCATTTGTAACTGAGTAGGTTACAGATACAATATGCAGTTTGGTTAAAATGATAAGCTGGTTTGGTGAAACTGCATGCCACCAAAACTCGCACCCTTATCAGCTGTTATACACCACATAAAAGTTGATATATAAGTGTCCCTCTGAGATTAGCTAGTTAGTGTTATTTGGCTAGGGTTTAGATACTGTTTTCATTCTTTTATTCATGTGTTGAGTTATTGCTGTATACATTCGTTATTCTAAACGGCGAGATTCAGCAATCAAAAAATAGACAAGTGCTTCTCCCAGCATTTCCATGTGTTATCTCTGTGTATGCATGCTGTGTGTGTGGTAGGGGCGCACACATGTCAGAGTTACATGTGACAGAGAGAACTTGCCGGAGTCAGTTCTCCCCTTCCACTGTGGGTTTCTGGGATTGAACCGGGTCACCAGGCTTGTGCGGCAAGCTCCTCCACCAGCTGCCGTGTGAGCTTGAGGGGGAGAGCGTAGGATTATGGATGAGAACTTGTAGGTGTCAGCCTCTGGCAGCAAAGCTCTCTGGGTCTCAACCACACAGTCTAGGTAGCCTCTCTGCTAGCAGAAGACAGGGAAGCAATGATAAAATGTGGTGAGATTAACAGAAGCAACCTCAGACTTTACAAGAATATGACATCCGTTTCATCTTGCCCTCATAACTAGTCTCTAGCAATCTGTATGATAAACTGGACATGAAAAGTGTGCCTGTACTTCCAGCACTCAGGCGGCTGAGACATGAAGGACATGAGTTCAAGGATGACCTGGGTTATATTGTGATACCTTGTCTTTCAGAAATTTTTTTTTTACAGGATTACATGTTTGTTAAGATACTTCTGATGGTACAGGGCATGGTGAAACAAAAGGGGGCTACTTCCACACATGGAGGAAACTCCCTCCCCCCTCAGATATCTGTTTTATTTTTCAGATGACATTATTTGGAAACATTAACAATAATACAAAATATTAACAAATGTAAACAATGAAAATACATTTAGAGAATGAAATTTTCTATTAACTAACATGACCACAATTTACCTGATATGCAGGTAAATATGAATAATTCCTCTGTACTGTGGCCTCTTGATCAGAATAGACTGACCAATTCTTTTATAAGGTCTTTGCAGCAAGAAGAGGAATTAGGATTCTATTTTCTAATGTTTCTATTTTTCACATACTTACACATACACACACACACTTACTCACTCTCTCTCTCACACACACAAACACTAAAAAGGTGGAGGTGGGGGTATCTCCTTGACTTACTTGGCAAAATGAAAAATAGTTTACACAGAGGAAAGGGACAGAAGAGAAATATACAGTGATCCTTGCAATTATTACATGATGAATTAAAGCAATATGTAAAGAGAAAATGGTGGCTTTGTTGACAGGTAGCTTTGTCTTTGTTTACTTTTTTAACAACTGCAAAGACTACCAAAGAACTAATGAGTGCATTTTGTGTTTGAAGAAGCCCAGCCTTCATGCTATCTTGGGTCCTTGGTAGTGACTGCAACTTTCCTAGGTTTTCATGATCCCATCAGTAGCATCTCTCAAAAAGGTAAACCCTTCTTTTGTTATGAAACACAACTTACCGTTTCTGTATGCATTTATTTTGTAATCTCATATTCATTTATAATTCTTAATCTTACCTAATCAGTCAGGGAAAGGACTGCAGCTGACATCAGGAACCACACAGAGTCCTGTGTATCTACCTCTGGCTGCAATTGATTTTTGCATTTTGCAGTGCTGGAAATTGAACCCATGTTCCATAGCATGCTACCCATGTGCTTGGTACCACAGAGCTACAGACTCAGCTGAGTTTTGTACTTTGTTCTGGCTATATAATGTGACAATAATGCACATAAGAAGTTCCAGAAATAATGGATATTTTTAAAATATAACTGGGTGTGGCTGGAGAGATGGCTTTGTGATTAAGAGGAGCTCCTCTGAAGGACTCAGGTTCAAATCCTAGCACTAATATGATGGTTCACAACTGCCTGTACATCTAGTCTCTGGGATCTGAGACCCTCTTCTGGCCTCTGAGAGCACCGGACATGCATGTGGTGCACAGATATACTTCCAGGAAAAAAACACCTATATATAAAAAAAAACACACACACACGCAGAGAGGGAGAAAGGGAGAAAGAGAGAGAGAGAGAGAGAGAGAGAGAGAGAGAGAGAGAGAGCGTTCCTTCTCGGAGTTTGAAATTAGTTTAAAGTAAATCTAGAGATGCAAAGTTTTGGACAATTGAGGTGGCACCTGACTGTAATTCGAGCACTTGGGAGACAGAAGCAGGAGAATTACAAGTTTAACATCAGCCTGGGCTACTTTGTGAATTCTAAGCCAGTTCTGGTCATACGAAATATTTCCCGGATGCATGGAGGCTGTGTGGATGGCTTGTTGCAGTCAGGCCTGTGCTGTGGAGGTGGTGGAGGAAGCAAAGGATGCAGACACAGCCTGGCTGTGTTCAGCAGAGGTTCTGGAGAGCAGAATCGGTGTAGGCGTCGGGCCGTGTGGCAGTGGGGGTGGAGAGGTGGTGGAGGTGTGTGCACAGCACCATCGATTCTCCATCTGTGTTCTGAGTAGTTTTCATTCTTGGAGGTTCCAGAAGGTATTGATTGTGGTGCAGAGGAGATGGAGGCAGATGGTCAGGTTTTTCTTGAGCACTAGTCCTTCCTTCATGAAGAAGAGGTCTTAAAATACTTGGCTTTGAAATGTCAGCAGCAATCTGAAAGATGACATGCAGTAATTGCCAAGGAGTAGGGCGGACTTCGAGCTATCTAAAAGCAGGAGCCCTTCTTATTTCAAACCCTGTTCACTGACTGCCTATGGAAATCCCTCACTACTGGGTTGCATTCCTACCTCCAGAATGCCCAGATTACATGTAGGTATGTGGCATCACCACACCCAGTTCATGAAGAACTGAGGACTGCAACCTTGTGCATGCAACCCTGGCAAGCACTCTGCCTTCTAAGCCACTGCTGGCAGTGAATGCATGGCAGGTACCTCCAGAGTTTGCTCGGGTTCCCAGGCTGGCAGAGCTATGATTTATTGTCTCCCTTCCCATTTCTCACCTCCTTTCCTGTGTGCTCGAGCTCCCATTTCAGTGCCAAGGCCAGCCTTATTGTTGAGAGTTCAACACATGCATTGTCAAAAATAATTGTGGGGACAAATGGGAGACGCTGAGCCTTGTTGCTGCCTATCTGATTTCACCCTGATGCTCGGATGGTGCCGTGCAGTTCTTCAGAATGGACCACAGTAGATCCCTGTGTTCTTGTCCTAAAGCTACAGAGTTTTGTACCACATCGTGAGTAACATGCATTTGCTTCCCAAGCAGGAGAGGGATTATGAAGGCCTGCAAATGCATATAGTTCCTTTGCTGGAATAGCAAGGCTGTTGTTACTCGTGGCTTTTCCTGTTTGGTTCCCAAGAGGCTAAAAGCACATGTGCAGTCTCTCCTTGGCGGTGCCTTTAAAAATACTTAACACTTTCGAATGAGAGTGGCAAATTAATTGGAGTGCCTGGCTTCCACGATGGCCCCTCTCACCAGTACTCTGTGGGCAAAATTAAATTACAGCTTAATTCTTTCTGTTAGGAAGAACACTTTCCCTTTAACCAGGTTCTTAATATGTAGTTATAAAAGGTGGATTTAATTAGTGAGCTTTTTCACTAGGCTTTGGATTTTGCTTGCTGCTGGGGGAGCTCTTTGTGCCTCCTAGTTCTAAGTCCTGGTGGATGCCTCTCTCATTGTGTTAGATACTTTTATGTTGATGTGAACAAATACTTAACAGGCAACTCAAATGAGGAGAAGCTTATTTTGACTTGTCCTTTAAGGGGATACATTTTATCCCTACAGGGCACTCCTCAAGGCTGTAGTTCCTCTTGTAGCTGTGGGAGCTTGTTTTTTTATATCTTGGTGTGTCAGGAAGCTGTCAGGGCTTGACAGAAAGCAGGGCCTGGGCTGTAACTTTCAAGGTTCAGTCCTAGCAATTCACTTTCGCCCGTTTGGCAGTACCTCTCAAAGGTTCCACAATCTTTCAAATAGCGCCACCCAGTGAGGAACAAGTGTTCAGCCACTGGTGCCTGTGGGGGACATTTTACATTCAAATTAAAATTATTATTACCATGGGAACAGTCTGCAAACCATTACCACCTTGGAAGACATCAATGTGTCATTTCTAGAGCCTCGGAAATGGATGCAGACCCCTGCACATGCAGGCTGAAGAACCTCTCCTTTAAAACTGTTACCTTTCATTTCCACTACCTGTTTTGATTTTTGCCTTTTAAGGAGGAAGCTCACATCTCCAGTGTCATGCAGTAGGACAGAGAGCATGGTTTTATTAAGAGAGGAAGGGAGAATTGCAAGCACCAAGGACACCCTCCCCAGTGTGTCTAAACCTTCAGTCCTTGCATGCTTCCTGCAAATTCTGTTTTAATGATTTTTCCACATCTTAAACATTTGTACAGTGGTGGAGCTATGAGTAACTGTGGTGCCATTTTGATCTGAATGAGACTGTGGTCTCTGAGGTTCTGGGGGTGGAAGAATTGATAGTTGGAGTCAGGCTTTCCTTTTGCTGGGAGAGTTGTTTGTGTGGTGCCATGCATAAGGTTCAGAGTGATGGATGGTTTTGATCAAATATGCAGGATGCAAAATGCCAGAACCTACATCTAGAAGGATCCCAGCAAAAAGCTTGCAATATGAATTCTTGTTCACTGTTGATTATTGTTATCGTGGTTTAGCCCATTTATGCTCACAATTACTGTGTGAAAGTGGTTGCCATCATCGTCATCATCATCATCACCACCATCACCACCACCACCGCCACTTTAAGAGAATTCCCTTAAGGGAATTATTGCTCTGACATTTCAGTTGTGAACAAGCGGGTCAGAAAGATTAATGTACAACCAGATGACTGATGGTGATGCTGTAGATAAAGAAAGTGCTCTTTTATCTGCAGTGTTTTCTATCCGGACAGGGCTAAACGTAGATCTGAATTGGAGTGTGCTCTCGGCTTTGGGCGTGTCTTGTTTCATAGCTAACCCTTTCCACTGGGTTTGAAATAGAAGACAGTGGATTTCAGTCTTAGCATTGCTGCTCATTATCAGTGTGACTTGATAAGCCACATCACCAGCCCTGTTTGCCAGTTTTCTGTTACGATAACGGAGCACCAGTTTGGGTAATTTATAAAGAAGTTGATGAGCATGGTGCTCACTTCTTGCCATCTGGTAAAGGCATTTCTTCTGGTTTATGGTATGGTAGAGGGTCCACATGGGGAGACAGAAAACTTGTTTTTATAACAGTACATTTGCCGCAGTCATGCATCAGTCCAGGAATTCACCAGTCAATCATGAGAGCAGAACTCTTCTGAATGATCCAACTCTCAACTACTCCACGTGGTGCTTCTCCTTACTACATCACAAGCTTTTCTGCCCTTGTTTGTCAGCAGTGACAGCATCTGACCCATTTCACTGGCCTGGAGAAGACCATAGGGGAAGTGTGTGCAGCCTCAGAGGTGCACCTGGGAGAGCTGCTAGAGCAGCTGGGTCAGATGGCGGTCACCTTTCATCCTGGGATGACTGGTCTTCCTGACAAACAGATTTCCACAGAAGTGGGTGGGGACATATGTGTGTGTGCATTGTCACTGTGAACATCTGTCTGCACATGTGTACGAACAACTTTGATGTCTGTTCTTAACTGCCCTGCGGTAGCCGTTGAACTACAGGTTTTCCTTCTGTTTGTTCTGGGCAATAAAAGATGAAGTTGATTAAATAAAATAGTTTAATTAAAAACATAGCTTCAATGACACCTGACTATTCAACCTTATGAAACTTTCAGAACTTTCATTTCTTTTCATCCCATCTAGCTCAGCACTTAGGCAGAGGTATTTGTGGTTGTTTGAATAGGTACAGCCCCCATAGACTCATAGGTTTGAACACTTGGCCATAGAGAGTGACACTATTAGGAAGTGTGGCCTTTGTGGAGTAGGTATGGCCTTGTTGGAGAAAGAGTGTCACTATGAAAGTGGGCTCCGAGGTCTCATATATGCTCAAGACACACGCAGTGGAACAGTTCACTTCCTGTTGCCTGTGTATCAAGACGTAGAACTCTCAACTCCTTCTCCAGCACAATGGCTGCCTGTATATGCCAACATGCCCCCCACCCCAATGATAATGGACTAAACATCTGACACTGTAAGCCAACCCCAAATAAACACGTTCCTTTATAACATTGCTGTGGTTACAGTGTCTCTTCACAGCAATAGAAACCCTAACTAAGACAGAATTTAATGGAGTGTTTTTATACTAAACAGTGGGACTTGGAGATGTATCTTCAGTCTTAATCCATCCTCACATTAGCGCTGAGGAAATAGCCGAGGTCTAATGATAGTAATGGAAGCTTGGCTGAGGATACTGCGTTTGATTCAGCTTCCTGTTTTGCCTAAGGCATCACACTTAGTCATTCCCTCCTAGTGCAGGTTCACGTCCCCTTATGTTTTATTTTTGTGTATTTCTTGAGGACTTTATACATGTACGCAATGTGTTTTGTTTGCCTTGTTTTTGAGACAGGGTCTTACTCTATAGCCGCGTCTGGTTTGGAGCTTTCAGAAATACACCTGTCTCTGCCTCCCGAGTGCTGAGATTAAAGGTGTGCTCCCCCATGTCCAGCCCTATATAATGTATTTTTATTATGTTCCCCCCAACTCAGACTCCTCTCTGCCATACCCCCACCGTCTTTAGAACTTTGTGTCTTTAAAACAATGATCTACTGAATCTAATTAGTGCTTCCCATAGGCTCATAGGTATAGGAGAATTCACTGGAGCACAGTCTACCAAGGTGGACGTTGGTTCTCCTGTCTGCAGCCATCCACTGCCAGCAGCCTTTCCTCACCCCTGCTGGAATTCTGACTGCTTGGTGCTCTGCAGGCCGTGCGCAGGCCATCACACCTCCTGGGAGATCCTCAGCATAGTGGCCCTGTCATGCCAGAAGACTTTGCCTCCTAGAAGTCCCGCCCAACCTCCAGTGCTTGTAATCTTCCTGCCCTCTCTTCTATGATGCTTTCTGTGAACCTTGGAAAAGGGGTGCAATATAGATGTTTTGTTTAGGGTGTTTATGAATCCTCCCAGCTACAACTGACATGCTACCCTCTTCTTCTCCCTTTCTCTGCATTCACTGTCACTTTTCATCCTGCCCGGTGCCACCTAGGGAATCTGGGGCTTGATTGCCATTTTCTGTATGGAACCTTCCCTGGTCTCACTTGCACCAGGAATAGATCCTGGTCCCACTGCCAGGGGTCCCACAAATAGACCAGGCTACAAAACTGTCACCCACATGTAGAGGGCCTGGTTCAGTCCCATTCAGGATCGCCAGCTGTCGGTCTAGTGTCCACTAGCGCCTGCAAGTTCAGATCAGCTGTCTCTGTGGGTTTCTCCTTCTTGAACTTGACCTCCCTTGCTCATATAATCCCTACTCCCTCACTTCGACTGGACTCTTGTAGCTCATATGCTTGTAGCTCATATGCTTGGATCTGGGGACTTGAAAAAAATTGTATTAAATATTCAGGAGTGACTCCAGGATGGGGCTCCTTATAAATATTCCAGCAATGATACAAGATCAGAACTAGGTAACATTGTGGAAGCACTGGTAAGGGAAAAGGGATCTGAGAGACTCAGGATTTGCAAACAACCAAGTCCCTGCTTTATTCAGATTGATCAAGAAAGGCTAAACACCTGGGTGCTAACTGAGGTTTTTCTCTTCTCAGTCTTTGGAAATTTATTCTGTAGATTAGGTGTGTCATCATGGGTCAACTTTTATGATTGCGGAGCTTCAGCCTTGTTAATAATGTATAACCGCCTAATGAATCATGAGCTTATGCAGAACACTTGACTATGCAAATTTATAATACTCAGACACTAGAGGCTCAATTTTGTGTTTATCCAAAATTGTTCTGTCTTATTTGCTTCAGATTGCATGGTTATATTACATACTGAGGGATCTCTGTGTATCAGATTCTACTGAGATGGCATCCCTGAGGGTCTTGGCATTATATGTGAAACTTCTTCAATTCTTTTTATGTATTTTATAGGAATATTTTATATATTTTAAAATAGCGGAAATGATGACTTTGACTCTGATGTTAGGGAAGTTGGGCTTGAGGTTATGTTTCTGTTTTTCTTTTCTTTTATCTTTTTGGGGACCAATAGAAGTTTTAGTGTTACTTTAGACTTATAATCCTCAGATACATTTCTTCAACAGGTGTTTTTGTGTGTCTGCCTACATACATACCCATGTCTGCCTGTGTATGTGTACCCGTAATGTGCTTGAAAAGTGGCCTTGGACCTTCCCCAAAGCAATGTACCTTATCCTTTCTGAGGAGTGGATGGGGTGGGGGGGTAGGTAGAGGGAATTGGAGGAGGGGAGGGCGTGGGAACTGGAATGATGTGTAAAATTAAAAAGGATAGTTTGTTTTCATTTAAAAAATGAAAGAAATAAAAAAAAAGGAAAGTGGCTGAGTTGGGATTTCTTGGGCAGTGCTAAGAGGACCCAGTGGGTGTGAATTATAAGGATATGCATTGCTATTCTTCAGCTCCTCTTGGTTTTGCAGCATGGGGAGTTGAACCTCGGACCTAAGATGTGCGATATCGTTGTTCTCCCACTGAGCTACGCCTTTATGCCTGCAACACCATTCTTAAATGCCCATGTTGTGTCTCGTATATAATTTTGAGTAGCTGAGGGGGCTTTGTGAGTATTTTGTGCTTTAATTTGCTCGATTTGCTCAGGTTGTTTGGAATTGGCTCCTGCAGGATAAAGTCAGCTGTCTGCTTCAGGATTGCAGGAAGGTTTTAGAAGGAGATGTGACACAGTAAATCTGATCTTAAATACCCTCTGAAATACCATCAACATGTGAGTGGATAAGGAACATGTGGAATGTATACACAATGGACTTTTATTTGGTCATGAACAATTATATCATGTGAGATGGTAATATTTGCAGGAAAATGGTTGGAGACCATCATACAGAAGGAAAAAAGTCAGACTCAGTCAATCTGGTTTGTTTTTATCATACAGAATCTACATTTAAACACACATAGATATATGTATGCTGTATAGGACTATCCTCTAAGCCAAACTGCTGCCATATTTATAAGCTGCGTTTCCTTGTAAAAGATCATTACAGCTGGGCTTGTTGGCTGGTGACCTGCCCTTACAGGAGAGGTGGAAAGTGTCATGGAATCCTCACTCAGCTTTAGACACTCCCCCCAATCAGTTGCAGTTCTTCATGTAGCCTCAGTAAGGGACTTCAGGGAGAGGGCTGTGAGAGGAGAAGAGATTTAAAGGAAGGGGAGGGGCAAGAGATGAGAATGGAATATATGTGCCATGAAAGCAGAGTGGGAGACTATTTGGGGCAGGACAGAAGCCAACAAGAGTGGGGAGCAGGAAATGGAGGGTGAGTAAAAGCAAGGTGTAATGATATATGTGGGAAAATGTTATATTATAATGAAACTCAATGCTCTGAAATGCTGGCTAAAGTCAATAAAAACACGAAAAGGAAGCATTGCATGTGTGTGCCTGTGCATGTTCATATACACACATGTACACATACACGCATGTACACACACATATGGGGTGGGCAGAAATTCAGATATTTAGAGCAATGTTATGGCTAAGTGAGAAGCCAATAATAAATTGAGAATGTATGAACATACCTCTGCAGTGCAGGAGAACGGCCAATGCTTGCACCTCCCCACAAGAATTTTTCTGATTTCAGTCTCTCCTTCCAAATAAATAGTCCCTGTCCCAGTTTCTCTGTCATTTTCCCATCTTCCTAACCTAAATAGCATAAGATTTGTTTATGCCTGAACTTTAAAGTAATTTCAAATGCTTAGCAACTATTTTTTAAAATCAAACTTTGTTGATGCTTATAGCTTTAGATTCCTGAAGAAGAAGGACTCTCCTCCAGTAGTCAATGCATATATACATACCACACGCATATATGCACAGACACCATGCATACACACATTACACACTCACACATCACACATGCCATACACACACACACACACACACACACACACACACACACACACTTAAGAAAGAGTTCAAATGGAGTTACCTTGTTTGGGTGGGATAATGACCTCTCCCAGATGCCATAAGTTCTCAAATAAAAAGCTCAGTACCAAGTGTGGGTAACATCCTTTTGAGCTGTCAGTGCCCCCTCCCTCCGCAAACAATACTGGTTACCGCTATTGCTCTAAGTAATTTAAAATTTACCAAAAGTTTTACTATAAATCTTGGGGTTCTTAATACACCAAGAATTTCATTTTCTGCATACAGTATAGCATGAGAAGATATCTTTAATATTTTTTCAAAGTACTTCTCACCTGCTGCCCTTGCACTATACGCCGGATGACTGTACTTTCCCATTACTGTCTTCATGATATGTGTGTTTCTGAGCCTATTTCTGTGCTGTCTCTCTCCTGACTGAATTATTACAGCTATTACAAGTGTGGTGTCTTTTAGAACTGTCCTTGCTCTTCATGACCATCCTAATTAACACACTTTATCTGCGCTGCCTGACTGTGCTCCAGAGAAGAAACAAGACTATGGTCTTGGCATTGCCTGTGTTCATCTTCAGAGATGTTTCAGCTATCAGGAGACACTGTTGAAACAGATTGGTCAAAGGTTCATTAAAATGCTGTCTCCTTGTGAAGCTAATTACATTGGCTGACCTCTGCCTTTGTCATTATGATGTTTTCTGAAGCTATGATCCCGAAGCTAGGGTTAGACTGGGCTGTGGTTTCCCCAGTAAGCTCTTTGTAGTCAGGAGAGTAGAAAGACCCTCAGAAGTTCTTGAGATGGCCCAAGAAGAGAAGAATCAAGAAGAGAGCTCACAGTTCCTGATGCCAGTGAGCCAAATGACTTCTTACACCCTTTATTTGTGTTACCTCGTTTAACTTCCCTGTGTCTCCAAGATGGGAATCTTTGTTGCTGTCGTGCTGTCTGGTGTGGACTGTAACACCCACTATTTTTTTCAACATTGCCGATGTTGTTCTTGGACTCACCACAGAGTGATGAATGTTTGAGATGAGGACCACTCTGCATACTGGTTAGCAGTGTTACACCAGGCAGGATGTGAGGATCTTTGGCTTCAACCAGTGGTTGTCATGGTTTCAGCAGAGCTCTGTCTAGGTATGGAATTCATTTCCTTAGGTTGACTAAGGAAAGGAGTTAGCATTCCCTTGGTATGCCTTCATACATACAAGTACAAGCTACCCAAGTGTTTTTCTGACTGAATTTCAGGTCTGTGACACAGAAGTGCTACAGCTTTCAATTGCAGGGGTGGTCTTTCTATTTTCAAATTTATTTTTAACTCTTTGACAGCTTCCTACATGTATATAATAAACTAAAGTCATTTTTGTACCCCATGTCCCCTCTCTCCCACCTTCTACTCCTGCTTAAGCTGCCACCTTCTTCTTTGTCTCATTCTTCTCCTCCTTATTTCTCCTTTTATTCATTTTTTCTAATTAGATGTGTGTGACCCATTGAGTTTAATTATCTAGGAGTGTTTTTTATGGGAGCCCAAGCCAGCTGTGCCATGCTCTTATCTTCTGTGGTAAGTCACAGGTAAATGAAAAAGAAGTACAGGTCACCAGTGAGAAAGATAGGTTGGGAGCTAGAGCCCAGGACCATGTTTTGAAGGGGGATTCTCTGTTCCAGTAGCCAGGAAAGGTGGACTGTTGGTGAAGTGGGTGAGCAGGGCACAGGTGACACACATACCTGTCACCAGCTCCCCTCCATATTCTGCTTTGGATGCTGGGCTGCTCTAGGCAGTCTGCAGCACACAATTCTTCTCTAACTTCGGGCTTTGATTTCTCTCTATTTCTCTCTGGCAACTGACCCTCTCTTTCCTTCATTGCCAATGCACAGTGCTCTCCCTCCTCCATTACTGATGCACAGTGCTCTCCCTCCTCCATGACTGAAGCACAGTGCTCTATCTCCTTCACTACTGATGCACAGTGCTCTCCCTCCTCCATTACTGAAGCACAGTGCTCTCCCTCCTCCATTACTGGATGCACAGTGCTCTCCCTCCTCCATGACTGAAGCACAGTGCTCTATCTCCTTCACTACTGATGCACAGTGCTCTCCCTCCTCCATTACTGAAGCACAGTGCTCTATCTCCTTCACTACTGATGCACAGTGCTCTCCCTCCTCCATTAGGTGCTCTCCCTCCTTCATTACTGAAGCATAGTGCTCTCCCTCCTCCATTACTGATGCACAGTGCTCTCCCTCCTTCACTACTGATGCACAGTGCTCTCCCTCCTCCATTACTGAAGCACAGTGCTCTCCCTCCTCCATTACTGAAGCACAGTGCTCTCCCTCCTCCATTACTGATGCACAGTGCTCTCCCTCCTCCATTACTGATGCACAGTGCTCTCCCTCCTCCATTACTGATGCACAGTGCTCTCCCTCCTCCATTACCGATGCACAGTGCTCTCCCTCCTCCATTACTGATGCACAGTGCTCTCCCTCCTCCATTACTGATGCAAGTAGGATTCATGACTCTCTCTCAGATTTTCCTGACTTTTGATCTTTAGAGATACTCTTCCTTTTCTTCTTTGACTTTGTCATCAGCTCAAAAAATAACAATGATAATGATGATGATGAATTAACATGCTAAATTTAATTACATCAATTGACTGCACAATTAGTTCAATTCTGTAATTAATTATATTTGTTTCATTTAACACCACAAAGATACTGGTATTAGTTAAAGTTTAAATTATATATGTGGACATTTTAATGTGAAATGCCCCCCATAGTTCAATGAATATGAACACACCAAGTCCCCAGCTACAGATAGGTCTTGAGGTGGAACGTAATTGGATGAAGTGTGTCATTGGGGGCTTGAGGTTTCTTCGCCCAGCTCAGCTTCCAGTCCTGACTCTTCACTGCGGACAGGATACAGTGTGACAGTTACCTCACTCTTTGTTTCCATGCCTTTTCTGCTATGATGAACTGTAGCCCCTCAGTGTGAGCCAGAATAAATTCTAACTCCCTGAAGTTGCCTCATGTCAGGTGTTTGATCAGAGCAACAATCAAAAGTAACTAGTGCAATATGATAACATCAATAATTATATGAATAATGATAATAATTACCAGTTCTCACTGAGGAGTGTTGAAGGCACCTTTATCCATTGCCTTAACCATCGCCACAAGACTAAGATGAAAATATCAATGCTCTATCATGTAATGTAGGAAGGTCAAGTCATTTTCTCAGTGTCAAGGTCCTGGCGAATGGTGGGCTCTGTAACTCAGCCTGGGATCTCTGCAGAGGTCTCTTGGCATCTCCACACGGGGCTCTGGACTTATTCAGGAGACATCAGAGCTCCCGAATGTGTGTCAGAGCAGGTGCTTTCCATGTTGCAGCCAAGTTGGGGGCAGTTGGAGGCTTGTGTATCATCTAAGCTGGCTCTAGAATGCCACAACTCCAATACTAAAGTAACTAAGCCAGCAGTTGCCTTGCAGAAATGACACTGCACAGTCATTGCCAGGTAGAATGACAGATCTAATAAACATGAAACATGGACGTAAAGTAGTGGTGTGTGCCGAGGGGGTACAAAACTGGCTGGCATGGCTTGATATGGTCTAACTAGGAAGATTAGTAGAGAGATAATTGTATTTAAATTTGGAATTCTCCTAATTTGTTGATTTTTATGTCATGACGAGTCCAGAAGGACCAGGACCAGAATCTAGCCAACCAAAAAATCCACAGCTTGTCATGATCAGCTCTTGGTGCACATTAAACTGAATTGTATTCTGGTTGCAGGCAGCTTAGAGTGGTAGGCACAGCCTACTTTGTCTACATCTATCTATCTATCTATCTATCTATCTATCTATCTATCTATCGCCTATCTTCCTCCTCCTTTCTCTCTTTCTCTTCCTAGTTTTGTCTTGAGATCCTCGGGAGATAACGGCCTGTTTTACAGTGCACAGATCCCTATCCTTTAGGTTGTTGGGGCTTTGAATTTCCAAATTGCTGACTCACTCAGGAATTAAGATGCAATATGACGTTGTCCTCAGCTGTGGGATAAACGCAAAGACTTACGGAAACTCATTAGTATCAGCTGACCTCATTAAAAATCCTTCCTTCTTTTTGTGCCCCGTTCCCTTATAACTGGATTTGGGGCCACGACAAGACAGAGATGTAAAAGGGAACAAAGGAAGAGGCAGAGTATTAGGTCCATGCTCAGGAAAGAAAGGTCATTTTGTGTCTTGATTAGTATCATTCACAACTATGACATCTTTGCTTTCTCCAAGTTCTCTGGACCTCGTTGCTCTACTCAGTCTTCATCCTCACCATCAGAGAGTTCCTTTTTTGCTAACCTGATCATGTCATAGTAACATTGAAATACATGCTCCGTACTTGGTGTCCCCAGTGACTCCATGCCCACATCTTTCCTAAACCAGTGTCTGAAGGCCACCTGTGGCTGCTAAGTGGCAACTCCCTAGGCCTGGTTGCCGTTCTCCACCCGCGGCTTCTTGGGGTCTTGCTTGACACTTGGAGTGTGCAGCCCCGCTCCCTTGCTCTTCCTTCATCCATCCCTGCAACAGACTTTCCTCAGTCAGTTTCACACTTGGGGGACTCAAGAGGGTTATGAGTTTGGGGCTCACCTGGGGTACACAGCTGAGGACCTCAGAGCTTTTACTAATGCTCCATCAAATACACTGCCTCTTCCTCTGTTCCCTTTTAACGTCTCTGCCCTGTCTTGGCTCAAATCCCAGTTATGAGAGAACAGGGGCCGAAAGGAAGGAAGGATTTTTAATGAGGTCAGCTGATGCTAGTGAAAGTTTCCATAAGTCTCTGAGTTTATCCCACAACTGAAGACAACTTCATATTGCGTCTCCATGCCTGGGTGAGTCAGCAGTTTGGAAAGCCAAAACACCAACTTCATAAAAGGTGGGGATCCATACATTGTAGAAGTTTGAGGTTAAATTGATCAGGATTGAGGGCACATCATGTGTTGCAGTAGGAAGCTTGCTGTCCCTCTGCCACTTTCCTGGAGAGCCCACCATTACATCAGAGTGCAGCTCTGGGTGAATGGGTACTGGGAAGATGGCTGAAGCTTGGAGCTGGTCCTGCGATCCTGCCTGACAGCACCTTTGTCTTGGGGACCGTACTGTGGGGAAAGCCCAAGTTTAAGCTGGATTTGGGGGCTACAAAGATAGAAGCTGGTGATGAGACCGGAGGAGGTGGCAGGCATGGGGAGCCCAGGAAACGTGGCCCATGTGGCTGCTGCCTCAGGAGGATGGAAGCTCCTGACCTCTCCCAATTAAGAGATGAGAAGATGCTGACTCTGCTGTGCCTTCACCTCATCCTGCAACTTTCAGGTTTGCTCAAATTATGGGACACAATTTACAAGAAAAGGAAAGAAGGACTTTCCAGGAACCATAAATAACTACCATTAAAGCTTAATTTAATCAAGGATGCATTTCTTTTTCAGAGAATTACGTAACTTGTTTTTGATAAATAATAGGCACTGTCGCAGGACTCATACGTTCTTGGCAGAATAAATCATCTCTGACAAAAGCACTGCTTATGTGGTCTGCTTTTATTCAAACCTTATATAATGGTAAGCTTCAGTTTTCACTGAGGTAGTGTGTCAACAGGAGGGGGTTTATAAATAATCTACAGAGTCTGCAGACCCCGTTGTATGTTAATATTTCCCATGTGGTGATGCTTACACTGTTTTCTTGCATGATAAATATATTTGCTTGTTTGCTCCTTCTTGATCCCCCCTCCCTCCCTCCTTCCCTCCCTTCCTTCCTCCCTCCCTCCCTCTTTCCCTCCCTCCCTCCCTCCTTCCCTCCTCCTTTCCTTACCTCCCTTCCTTTCTTCTTTCCATAACTTTCTTTCTTTCTTTCTTTCTTTTTTTTTTTTTTTGGTTTTTTTCGAGACAGGGTTTCTCTGTGGTTTTGGAGCCTGTCCTGGAACTAGCTCTTGTAGACCAGGCTGGTCTCGAACTCACAGAGATCCGCCTGCCTCTGCCTCCCGAGTGCTGGGATTAAAGGCGTGCGCCACCACCGCCCGGCTTTCCATAACTTTCTATGTTCCTACTGAAAGTGGTGTTGATTTCTTCTCTTTGGTTGTACTGAAGGATTTTGGTCCCTGTAGAGAGTTCTGAGTTCTGAAGCTGTTAGACTGACACAGTTAAACATCACAATCAGAAGGCATTGAGATCTTGTTGCATTCTACAAAACTGCCTTTAAATAAGTGTAGGTATGTTGTCTGTGTTTGTGTACACGTTCATGTGCACATGAATATGAATGTTAATGTTGGGAATCCTAAAATATTCTCTACTTTATTTTCTTTTCGTTGAATCTGGAGCTCCCTGTTTAGACTAGACCAGCTGACCTGTGAGCTGCAGAGGTCCTCCTGTGTCTCCCCAGCAACAGTCCTGGACTTACAGATATGCACTACTCCTGGATTTCACATAGGCACTAGGGATTTGAACTCAGGCCCCCAGGTTAGTGCCACAGGTGTCTTACTGATAAAGCCCTTTCCTCAGCCAAGTCTAACCAGAGCTCTTTGTCTTTATTCAGTGGACTTGACTTCATTCATCTGTTTCCTGTGGTCTTTGGACTGACTTGTTTGGATGCAGGACGACGGTCTTAGACTCTCTCTCGTTGCTCCTGCTTTCAGTTAGATAACTAATGGGCCACCCATTAGATGTTCGTGTGGGGTGGGAAGCAGCCCGACGGAAGGCAGGAATCACCTCCTGAGAGCTGTCTGTCTTCTGGGGACAGAAAGTGGTGGTTGTGTGGCTGTGAACCCCCAGGGTAAAGTGACTCTCTGACTGGTGCTCCACAAGTTTCTGGGCGATAGTCAAGGTCTGATTGGGGGGGGGGGGGGAAGGAGAGAGAGAGTTCTGGAGGTGTAGACAGTAGCAGGATTCCAGACACTTGAACACCAGCAGGCATCCCCAAGGTTTTTCTGTGGCTTTGGTGCACCCAGCAATGAGCCTACAGCATGGCCCCAGGGCAGTTCTCCCCTTGCAGTGTGCAGCCCCTGCTCCCTGTTCTTGGCTCAAGGGCCTGGCTGCCAATAGTTCATTGACAAACATCAGTCTCTGGGGCTGGGGTCCTAAATTTTTCAGTTTCAAGGGTAACAGAGCTGCTGCTGTTCAAGCCCTTAGGTGTCTGCAGCCTAGAGCTTACCAGTCCTTTGGGATCTGAAGCCCTCTTACAGGAATCAATCCCACATCCTGATTCTTGATGGGATCTTGTCTTGGAGGGATTCATAGTAAGGAACTGGGAAAATACTTATTTTATTTTCCTTTCTCTGTTCTGTTCACAGATAGAAACACTACCCTGGCAAAGGCCACCCTTTCTTTAGTCATTTAGATCAATTTGTTGTACAACCACTGCTTATGTTTGCATATTTCATAGCATTATATATATGAAAGAAATAACCTGAAGTCTTAGGATAATAGCAAAGACTCTACATTTTACTGCCCCTCTCGGGGCTTTACTTTAACTCCACCCATCAAGCATCTGGGGCTAAGTATCAAAGTGGCTTGATATTGTAACGGTACAGTGACGGTCATTTACAGTTTGGGGCCAGATTCCTTGACTTGACAATTGTGTTTTTGCCACTTGGATTACCAAGATCCAAAACGATGTCTCCTGGGTCATTATGATGAGCCTTCTTCCTAATGGGGTAACAGAGACAGAGTGGGACCTGCTTGCATAAGTGGCCCCATCACTGGGAAGCCAAGTACAGGCTGTCCTTCCCTCATGTCCCCAGAAACCCCATCATCGTGATTTACTGTAGAATACAGGGAAAAAGAATGACTTCCCTGTGGCTGTGAGTGGAGGCAGAGCCTGCAGTAAGTTCTCAGCAGCTGGGTGTGTTTGTGTCAAGCCGCTGCAGAGCTGGTAGTTTGCACAGGAAGCTGCCCACTTGGAGAGGCTTCCCAAGGGCCTGGCTGTGCAGGCCATGCCTCCGTCCACTGCGGAATCTTTAGAAGAGGAGGCTTGGAGATGGAAGAGCTCCGTGGACGGGTGCCTGCATGCAAAGGGGCTCAGCTCTCTGCCAGTTCCCCGAGTGAGAGGCAGACTTGGCTGCAGCCTGACTCTTGCTGAGCTCCCGGAGTGATGGGGGGAGAGCTGGCCAGCACCCCCACTTCCCACATTTGGATTAGAGATGCAGTAAAAGCCCAGTGGGGACAGAGTCACATAACTTTCCAATCCCGAAATTGTTCTCTGGACAGTAAGCAGATGGCTACATCATACCACGTTCTGTGGCCTGAGAGATTTGGGTGTTATTTTAAGAACTCAAAGCTCTCTCCAGACTACACCTCTATTACAGCTGACGTCCCCCAGTATGTGAGGGTTAGTTAGAGTTTGATTTTGAGCTGTTATTGTGTTACACCTCTACGCAGTGTGACTCATTGTGCGTAGTTCTAAACGGTGTCCTCCCCATTCCTGCCCCTCTTTCTTCATGTATGTGTGTACATACACCTATGTGGAGGCTAGAGGACACCCTTGGGTGTCATTCATCAGCTTCTGTCTCCCCTTTTCTGTTTGTATTTTTAGAGCCAGGGTCTTTAACTTGCTTGGGCCTGTGAAGTGGATTCCCATTTTTACACCCCCTCCCCCCCAGTGTGGGATTATACCTGTTCCACCATGCCTGTCTTTCTAGCATAGGTCCTGGTGATCAAACTCTGGTTCTCATGTCATGTGACAAGCCCTTTACCAGCTGTGCTCTCTCCCTAACCCTTGCTTTCTTCTCAGACTTGAATTTATTCTTCAGATGGCTAAACCTGTAGACAGCTGATGGGATTGTAATATCTCGTGATTGAGCAGCCAGTTTGGAGGAGACAGCTGATGTTGCTCTAGGAATTCTGTTCGTGGGGAAGGATCATGACCATGGCCATGACTGTGGCCGCGCCCATGAGCGCCTGGCATAGTTTTGTTAGGGGAAGTGAGAAGATGGGTCCTTTCAGCTGTGTAGTTTTTCAACGTTGGTGTTCTAGCATTTATTTATAAATGGGTCCAAAGGACAAAGAGACAATAGGGACTCTCTCTTTTTGGTGGGTACAGTAGGCCATCTGTGCTGAGAGTGGGGACGGATGCTGTGAACCTCCAGGTGTTTGCTAGCACTGCTTTCATTGGCGGTGGTTTTTGTTGAAATTAGGAAAAGGTGGGCCTTAGTTTTTGTCAGCTTAACCTGGGAAGAGGGGATCTCAATTGAAGAATTGACCTGTGGGAATGTCTATAGGGTGTTTCCATGACTGTTGATTGATCTGTGAAAGCCCAACCCAGAGGGCAGAGCCACTGTTGGCAGGTAGATATGAGCTGAATAAGAAAGGAGCAAGCCAGGAAACAGTTTTACTCCATGCTTTCTATTTCTAGCTCCTACTTTGAGTTCCTGCCCTGGCTTCTCTGGGTGATGGACTATATGTTCTGTAAGCCGAGTAAGCCTCTTTCTCCCAACTTGTTTTTGTTCTGAGTGTTCTAGCACAGCAACACAGAAATGTAACTAGAATAGGTGATATCTAGTGGGGCTTTTATTCTACAGTCTATATAAGTGTGTAGTCAGAAGTTTCTAGCTACTGTATTGCATAGACTTGGATTCATGAGGCTCTTGACAGGATTAGATGAGCTAAGCTTCAGGTCATATATGAAGAGAATGATTTCTGTTGCAACTATTAGGGTTGTTAAATGAATCGGTACATGGAGACGTTTTAGCTCAGTACCTGCCATCTTTGTTCACTAAATTTTATTGATTAGCGTTATATCACTTAAAACAGTTCTTGGGTGACGATATAGGTAGGCTAGTGTGCACCAATGTTTTGTAGACCTAATTTTGGTTACTTTAGATTTTTTTCTTTTCCAATTTTGTGTGTGCATGTGTGGTATGTATATGCATGTTTACATGAGTGCAGGCACACGTGAGTGGATGTGCATGCATGTGGAGGCCTGAGGATGATGTCAAGGTCATCCTCAATGACTCTTCCACCTCATTTATTGAGGCAGAAGCTGCCAATCAAGCCCAGCACTCACTGTATGGCTAGATTTTCTAGCCAGCTTGTTCTGAGGATTCTTTCCTTCCTTTGCAGCTAGAATTGTAGCTGGGGTGACACACCTGCCTGGCATTACTTGTTTTGGGGGCTCCAAAGACTGCTCCTCATACTTGCATCACAAATGCTATAGCCATCTCCCCCACCTTAAGATTTTTTGGAAATAAGGTTTTGGTCTGATGTCTTGTCTCTTCCTACATTGTGCCATTACTAAATTTGATGGACACCAGAAATCTAGAATTTTCTCCTTTTGCAAAATTGAGGGTCCTAAAACACTAATCCTCCTTCTCTCTCACCTCTTGGAGTTGGCACCTATCTTTCTACTTAACTGTAATTTTGACTCTTCATATGCTCTGTATGAGCTGGAACCATACCTTTCCCCGCTGACTTAGCTCATTGTGACATGGTGTCATATTCCTGAACTCATTGCTATCTGTGTTCTTCATATTCTGCCTCCTGCTTTGTTCTCCTTTGCAAGATTAGGCTTATATATTTTGCTTATTCTTAGAGATCCATTCATGTTGTAGCATGTAACAAAATTCCCTTCTTTTATAAAAGTCTAATAATATTCTTGTGTGCACATGATCATTTGTGCATGGACATGCCTGTTAACATGTACATATGTGTTCATGAGTGTGGCCAGGTATCTATGCATGTGTTTATTTGTTCATGTATATGCACACATGTGGTTTGATACATGTGCTTGTGTATGTGTATATGTGTATATGTATATATGTGTGTGTGAGCCACATGGATTGCTTTTACCCTTTGTCTATAAGGAATAATTCTTCAGAAATATATGTAAATATTTCTTTGGATGCTGTTTTGAATATTTTTGAATATGTGTCTGTGTTATGAATTGCATAGGCTACCCCAAAATTCGCATGTTATTAAAATACAGTCATTAAGGTGATAGGATTTGAAGCTTTGGGAAGATAATTATATCATAAAGGTAGAGCCCTCATTGATGATATTGGCATCCCTACAAAAAAGGGGCCAGAATTAGCTATCTTTCTCTCATGGGAAGACACAGTGAGAAGGCAGCAATCTATAGTCTGGAAGGTGCCTTCTTCAGACCCTGACATCTGGCTCCTGATCTTGAATCTCCAGTCTCCGTGGCTATAAGAAACAAATTTCTGTTCTTTATGGGACCCCATCTATGTTTGCTGTCATTGTCTTTATTTTCTAGACTAGACTAGCCTAAGAAAACAGCCTGGAGGTGACGTTGTTGGGTCATATGGAGATGCTGGTTTAACTTTTTGAGGAACTGCTATACTTTTTCCCATAAGTGCTACCACTTTATCTTCTCATCAAAAATGGGCAGACATTTCCCCAGAGCCTCATGAAAGATCTGTTTTCTGTTTTTCTGGTGCTGGCCATCCTGACAACTGCTAGGTGAGATCTCATTATGGTTTTGAATTTTAGTTCTCAGGTGGTATGGTTGAGCATCTCTTCATATGTATAATGCACTATTGGTTACTTTACTCATTGCTTTGACCAATACCTGTCAAGAAGCAGTTTTAAGGGAGGAAGGATTTATTTGGGCTCATGGCTCAAAAAGGGATACAGTCTATCATGACGAAGAAGGCATGACTACAGGAAAGTAAAGCATCCATAGTCAGGAAGTAGAGTGATAACAAGAAGTGGGCTCAGGTTATAGAGCTTCAAGACCCACACTCTAGAGACCCACTTCATCTAGCCAGACTCCAGCTGAGCTGGTAAGAGACATTTCACATGGCAGCCACAGGGTTAGTCATTTATATATCTTCAGAGAATTGTAAATACATGTCCTTTGATCATGTCAAAACTAGGCTATCTGTTCCTTATGCATTCTGGATGTTAAACTCTTGTCAGAGACACGATTTGCAAATATTTTCTCCTCTGAGTTCATTTCCACTCTGTTTCCCTTGATCAGCAGAGAAGTTCTGAGTTCCATCGTTTCTGTTCGGTTTAGATCCGTAGTCTGCTGTGAGTTCATTTTCACGTGTGGTACAAGGAAAGGCACAGCTCCTCCTTAAGCACAGATACTGTTCCCCTAGCACCGCTTGAAGACCCTCCTTTCCCTGTTGGAGCCCAATTGGCTGTACATGCAAGCATTTATTTCTGAGCCTCTCTTCTTTTCCCTTGCTTTTTCTGTACCTGTATCTCAGTACCATGCAATCTTGATTACCATTTAAGTGTATGTTTTAAAACCAGAAAGCATGCGACATCTGTTTGTTTAGATTTTCAAGATGGTAATGATGATGGTTTTATTGGCTGGCATTTGAGAAGCGTGTGTGTGTGTGTGTGTGTGTGTGTGTGTGTGTGTGTGTGTGTGTAGACAGGGTTTCTCTGTATAACAGTCCAGGCTGTCTTGAAATTCACTTTGTAGACCAGACTGGCCTTGAACTCACAGAACTCTTCTTGCCTCTGACTCCCAAGTATTGGGATTAAAAGCGTGTGGCACCACTAGGCAAGAATTCTGTGTTTTAATGTAAGTAGGGGTTTTATCGGGATTGCCTTGAGTCTTGAATCTATTAGATATTTTTACGGTTTATTTTGTTTTTAATTATACGAATGTGTTTATAGTCCTGTATGGATATATGTATGTGAGAGCAAGTGCCTAGCAAGGCAGAAGAGAGCATCATATCCACTGAAATTGGAGTTAAAGGCAGTTCTGAGCCATCTGATGTGGATGCTAGGAACCAAACTTGGGTCCTCTGCAAGAACAGTGTGAGCTCTGAACCACTGGGCCACCTCTTCAGTCCCAACTCTGTTAGATTTTGTCAGACAAAACTGTTGACCAAACTTAGCAAGAATAGTGAACTGTTGGCTGTAAAACATTTCTCTGGTTGCAGAATGATCTTGTTGCCAATTGTGAATTATAGTTGAAACTATAAGAGACAGCACCATCAAGTGTCATGTAGCAGTCCAGAGACAAGTTGTCTTTAGCTTTAAGAGATGAAAACAGGGGAAGAATAGAGGGCTTAGTAACCACTTACTGTGCACCATGAACACTGGAGTTTGTATCCCAGCATCCCTGGAATGAGCCAGGAATCCTGTGCATACTGAAACACTAGTTTCAGGGTGATGGAGACAAGAAGATCCCTGGGGCTCACTGGCTTCCAACCTCGTTGAGAAAACACAAGCTCCAGATTCAGAGAGAGACTGTGACTCTAGTGTTGGTGGAAAGTGATGGGGAGGACACTCTATGCCCTCTTCTGGACCCTGGGTGCACACACAGGTGTGCATACACATGTACTTACACTCACATAAATTAATATTTAAAAATAATGAAAAGGATACCGTGTTGGAGAGTATGAAGACTGAGTATTTATTATTCTCATTTACAAGGGCTCATATAAAATAAAATCCCCTAATAAACAATTTCTCATGTTATATGACCATTGCAAATATTTTGTAGCCTTGGAAGCAGGTGATGAAAGTCCCCTGATTATTGCTGCAGTTGTTTGTCCTAGATGAATAACGTTCTCTTCATTTTGGGTCAGGTCCCTTAAGTAAGAATGGGTAGGTTTGTCCAAATCCTTAATTAGCCATGATAATACCCGATTTGATTTCTCAGCAATATTATCACCTGCAGTGAGGTAGGTAGAGTGAAGTTTTAGGATAATAGTGTAAAGAGAGTCTACATTCAGGAGAGTCATGTGGCATGCTCAAGGATGGGTGACATGCATGGCCAGAGCCATGAGGTGACCCCATGTCTCATTGGTACAGTAGCCCATGTAGTCCCTGAACAAAATTGTTTGATGGTTTTTAGTATGCTATCATTAAACTTCATATTCTCTGAATTTGCTTCCAAAAGAGAAATTACACATTCAGTCACCACACCAGCTTGGTCTTGGGCACTGCTCTAACCCAGGAACCAAGAGATCATGGGAAACATTCGTCATCTCCAAGTTCAAGAAAGGAAGTGAGGCTGCAGGAGAGCATGTACCCTCCTCTAAGGTGGTCAGCATGGCACAGCGAGTCTTGCTAAGGAAGGTTTGGTTTTCTTCATTCTCATTTTGCTTCTTCTTCTTCATCCTCCTCCTCCTCCTCCTCCTTCTCTTCCTTATCCTCTTTCTTCTTCCTTTTTTTCCTCCTCCTCATTCCTTTTCCTTTTCCTCCTCCTCCTCCTTATCTTCTTTCTTCTTCCTCCTTTTCCTCCTCCTCATTCTTTTCCTCCTCCTCATTCTCCTCCTCCTCTTCTTCTCCTTCTCCTCCTCCTCCTCCTTCTCCTCCTCTTCCTTTGTTTTTGTGACAGGTTTTTCCGCTGTGTAACAGTCCTGGCTATCCTGGAACATGCTTTGTAGTCCAGACTGGCCTTGTTCTTAGAGATCCACCTGCTTCTGTCTCTCCAGCTCTGGGACTAAAGGCACGTGTCCCCACTACCTGGCTTCATTTTGCTTCTTGTAAGCATGCCTTCAGGTTCATCATGGAATAAATAGTCATTGGTGTACATTATTTGGGATAGTATTCTAGATAATGTATACAATTAAGTTATTTGATGTTATTTGGGATCCAGGCATGAGGACAGGGTGAACCAGTTTCTGAGTTTGTCCTAATCGAAAGCCCATGGCCATGATGGCATGTGTTTGCAGATTGCCAGACATTCCCTTCCTGGGGAATATTGGGGATAGTTTTGAATGACCCCATTGAACCTGACACTGTGATAATGTTCATTAAGTGGAATGAAACTGAGCAGTGGTCCCTCTGTCACTCCCTGGACTGCTAAGCACTTGAGTGACGCTTTTGGAAGACAATGGTCACATAAACTGCAGATGTATTTGGAGTGAGGTGTGTGTGTGTGTGTGTGTGTGTGTGAATCTGTGTAGCAGATGTATTTGGAGTGAGGTGTGTGTGTGTGTGTGTGTGAATCTGTGTAGCAGATGTATTTGGAGTGAGGTGTGTGTGTTTGTGTGAATCTGTAGCAGATGTATTTGGAGTGAGGTGTGTGTGTGTGTGAATCTGTGTAGCAGATGTATTTGGAGTGAGGTGTGTGTGTGTGTGTGTGTGTGTGTGTGAATCTGTGTAGCAGATGTATTTGGAGTGAGGTGTGTGTGTTTGTGTGAATCTGTGTAGCAGATGTATTTGGAGTGAGGTGTGTGTGTGTGTGTGAATCTGTGTAGCAGATGTATTTGGAGTGAGGTGTGTGTGTGTGTGTGTGTGTGTGTGTGTGTGTGTGTGTGTGAATCTGTGTAGAGGCCAGAGGTTGATGTCTGGTGTCTTCTTCAGTTCTCTCCATCTTGTCTTTTGAGGCAGGATCTCTCAGTGAACACGGAGCTTGTTGGCCAGGAAATCTGAAGTATACCGTTTCTACCTCTCAGTGACTGGCTTTTTTTCTATATGGGATTCATCCTCTATGAGAGAATGACACTCAGGTCTTGATGCCTGCAAGGCAAACACTTTACCGAATAAGCTATCTTCCTAAGTTTTGGATCTCTCTCTCTCTCTCTCTCTCTCTCTCTCTTTTTTTTTCTTTTTTACTGTTCTGCCCAGTTTTAATTGGTTCTCTGGATGTTCAGATTCTGCCCAGCCGTAATTGATGCGGCTCTCACCTCCCTTTTTTATACATGACCTCTTGGGTTCTCCTAAGGCTCCCTAAATTTCATCCTCCCTCAGAGAGTTGATTCCAGCTCTGGATCTCTTTTTAATGTAATTGATACTGCTTTATGTTTTGGAAATGCGGAAATGAGACACACATTTTTTCCTAGTGTCTTAACTGACAAATCCTTAGAAAGGCATGCAGCACATGATGAAAGAGAACTGTGGGCAGCGGGATTCTCACCAAGGTCAAGGGGAATGTGTGTTACATCTGCCATTCCTTTCTCACTGTGTTGGCAATGGCTTAGTGAAAAATGTCTTCTCATGAAGAGGAGGCTATTTTCTCTCAAGCCACAAGGATCCTAACTGCCACCCCATCTCTAACTTTTCTTTTTTCTTCCAAATGGATGAAGTGGAATTTTTTTGAGGTCTTCACATGCCTGTCATTGATAAGAGCACTTGGGAAAGAATCTTGCTTAGAATTATCGTTCATCTACAGTCTCAAATCTTTGCATAAATGTAGTTAGTTTCTTCTTGTTTTGACTTTGACATAACTGCTTTTGAGTATGGGCATGATATTGTATTTCTTGGTGTGCACCGATTCTCCTTCTTCTCTGAGGCCTTGGTGGGGCTGGCTTGGTGAAACCTGGATTGGGAAGCCGGAGAAGAAAAGAGGTTTTGTGGCTATCCCAGGTCTACCAGACACCGAGACCCAATTACTAATGAAGTCTTTACTTCTGGGCTCTTAGTTACACGTATAACATACTATATAATATACACAGCAGAGACACAGGCCACAAGGTATGTTTGGAAAAGTCTCTGAAATGACTATGTGGAAGGGAGGTATGGAACTACTGAGTGGTGATGGACTATTCAGGACAATGTAGGAGGACAGGGCCAGAGCATTAGGTAAACAGGTTCTGTGGTCCCATCATTAAGGCCAGTCTGATCTGGACTGTCTCTCAAGCAAGACGTTTTCTTAATTTCTGAGTCACGTGACTCTAGGCTGTGTCATGTTGACAATTAAAGCCAGCAAAGATAAGAGAATATCACAATAACATTACCAGGGTCATGACTTTGACCTGGGTAATGGATTACTGGCCCACAAAGCCTGTGATATTGAGATAGCTAATTGATAGCCAAGATGGCTACTAAGTAACTAATGGGTAGGAAGCCTATAGGACATGTACTCAAATCAGCAGTTTGAAACATTTCAATGATTTGTTTCTGGTATTTATTTCCCATTTAGGGTTTTCAGAGCTCCATTGACAGCAGATAACTAAAACTATGGGAAATGAAACCCGGACTAAGGGGGAGAAGCTGTAACAAGTGCAACGGCTACTGCAGCAGCAAAGGTAGCCGAGGAGCAGCAGGGGAGCACTGGACTGAACTCTGTTTCCTCTAGGAATTCAGAAAGCCCCAGGGTTTTTTTTTTTGTAGGAAAGGTAAACCTTTGCAAGCAGGAAGTAGGGTGAAGTTGGCCTGCCTGAAGAAGCACCTGATACCTGTTAGGCAATCAGTGTGTGTTTGCAGAGCTCTGAGTAGACGTGCTAAGAGTTCTCCAGATCTCTGAGATGTTTCAAGTGATTACTCATGCATGATTTTTTTTAAATTTCATTTTTCAATATGTTTGGTTTTTCTATAAAAGTTTAAGAAGTTCATTCTACATCTTGTAAAGTATAAACTATAGAAAATATAGAAAAGTAGACTCTAGACTCTAGATCTTTAAATTAATGCTCAGTGAAAATTAAGTCAACTAACATGTTTAGCACTTAAAGTCACCAGTGATAGAGTTTCAGGTGTCACATTCAGTCTCTTCTATACATTAGCTGGAAGTGTTCTCAAATCTTACATTTGCATGTGTATTTCATGTATTGAAGTGTGGAGTTGTGGGTTAAATATCAGATTAGGCGTCAGATGGGCATCGCTTCATTATGATCATTGTGTGATCATGAGTTACACTACTGCTTCTTCAATCAAAGGGGGCTATTTGTGTTGTGTGGATTTGAAGAGTAAAAGAGAAAGCGCTTGTAAGGGCTACAGTAACTGTGAGCACTCGAGAAATACTTCTGCTTAGGACTCTTCAATTGCACATGTTAAACGCAAAACAAAAATGAGCCCTTGGGCAAGTTTGCAGTGATTTCTCTTCAGCTCTGCATCTGCCTGGCAGGCTGTTGGAATCGTGTTCGGAGTTACGCATGACTTTTCCAGTCCCCAGTATAGCCTCTCCAGGGAAGTAGCAGTGCTTCACTATCCCTGAGAAATCTCCAAGTCAATGGCAGCTCAAGGAACATTATACTGCAAGAATACTCAACATAAAGCTTCTAGAATGCTTTTCATGTTCTTGTCACAAATTGGCTTGGTTGCATTTTAACTGCACTAAAAATTAGTTTGAAATTAAGAAAATTTTATTTTGGGGCAGCCTCTCATGTAGCTCAGGCTAGCCTCAAACTTGCTGTGTTACCAAGGATGACCTTGAACTCCTGATCCCTTGCCTCTGCCTTGTGAAAGCTTGAATTCCTGGCATGTGCCTCCATGACCGATCTCTGCTGTGCTGGCGATGGAATTCAGGACTTCACAAATGTTAGGCAAGCACTCTGCCAACTTGACACATGTCCCCAGACCCAGCAATGCTACTTTAGGTGATCTGGGTAGAACAAAACACATGGGGTTGTACTTTGGTGGCTTTATAAGTGTAGTGTTGCTCTCATATATTTTATGGTTTGCCTTCTGTATTCATTATTTTTTTTGCCCTTCCCCCAATCTCTTAGTAGCTAGGTAGGGTAGAACAAAAACCTAAAGTAGCAGCTTTATTCTATTAGTATTAATTTTAATTCTCTAACTGGTGTTGCTTCTGACATTTGATGGTAGCTTGTGGCCAGAGGGTCAGTTTTCTTTAGGATGAGTCGTGTGGTCAGTTGCCCATGCTCTGGTAAGTAGATGGCTTCCACACATGTGAATAACAATACCGATTAGACTCAATGGACTATTATTATTTTTTAAGAGAAAATGAAGTTTGGAGGATGTGGTGGGGTATCTGAGAGGAATTAGAAGTGTGGGTAGATGTGATCTAATACTTCACTTACAAGTATAAAACTACAAAAATATAAAAAAGTATCTTGGTTTCACTTTTCCTAATTACTTGTTGTATCCATTTGGATTTTCTTTGTGGAATTAACCTTATTTTTCTCCATGAATGGAATTTCTTGTTATTTATCTTCATCCGGTGATTTATATGTAAAGTCTGAAATTTATCAAGTTGCCATATGGTTACATGTCTTTGCTGGCTGTAGGATGGGGGAGATCTGAAGAATGAAGTAAGAATTGCAGATCATAAGCTTCAGAATCAAGTACTATTTGAGTCTGAGGTCTATGACTTCACAAGGCTTTGGGTAATTTGCATCCGGAAAAATCTATATGGAAGAGAGGCTTTGGGGTGTATATTTTCTCATCTTTTAAAATTTTAGTTATTTTTTCTTTGATAGTTTCATGCTTTCAATGAAATATGATCATATCCACCCCTCATTGCTTGCTAGATCTGCTCTTACATACCCACCTCTCTGTAGCAGCAGTCGCTTGTTGGTTCCTGGCCGCTTAGCCCTGAAATAATCACACAGAAACTGTATTAAATCACTGCTTGGCTCATTAGCTCTAGCTTCTTATTGGCTAACTCTTACATCTTAATGCCACCTATCTCCATTAATCTGTACATTACCACGAGGTCGTGGCCTACCAGCAAAGTTTCAGCACGTTTGTCTCTGGCAGTGACTCCGTGGTTTCTCTCTGACTCCACCCTTCTTTTTCCCAGCATTCAGTTTAGTTTTCCCCACCTAGCTCTGTTCCCCTATAGCTCTACTATAGGTCCAAAGCACTTCCTTTATTAACCAATGGTAATCACAATCACAGCATACAGAGGGAAATCTCAAATCACCTCTCAAAGTTGTGCCTTCTTCTTCTTCTTCTTCTTCTTCTTCTTCTTCTTCTTCTTCTTCTTCTTCTTTTAAATAATACACTAAGTCTTTTTAATGCTGCCTATAGGTGCAGGGGTGTGAACCATCCCATGGGCAGCATGTAAGTGGCTACATATTCTGGAGAAGCAACAGTATATCAGAATTACATCTACCCAAATTGGACTAGGATTTCAACAACCTTTAAAAAATTATTTATGTGTTTGCCATGTGTGTCTATGTGAGTGTATGCCCTGTGCATATGGGTACCTCTAGAGGGCTATTGTGTTTTGCAGACATTGGTGCTGGGAATTGAACTTCTGTCCTCTGCAAGAACAGCACATGCTCTTAATTGTTGAGCCATCTATCCAGCCCCGAGATTTGACAGTTTT
Organism: Microtus oregoni; assembly: GCF_018167655.1. Taxonomy (NCBI): domain Eukaryota; kingdom Metazoa; phylum Chordata; class Mammalia; order Rodentia; family Cricetidae; genus Microtus; species Microtus oregoni. Next base: position 5,895,024 of record NW_024543094.1, read on the forward strand.
AATTGAATATAAGTTAATGCCATAGAAATTGTCAGATTAATCCAGTCAAGATGAACGTGGCAGTGTGTTTTTTCCTCAGTGGTGAGGGACAGATGCATAGATCCTCAGGAATTCCCTGAAATTTTTAGGGACCTTGTTTAAAAACAAACTGGGATTTGCAGTTTTGATGCTGAGTAGAATATCAGGACTAGATGGTACAGTGAAGTAGAATTGGAAATTTTATTAAAGATACTTTAATATAGGCTTATGCATGAGTGTTGAGAAAGAAGACAGTCCAAAGGAGGGGTAGTAGTTTCTTACGGGAGAGTAAGACATTAATTGTCTTGGCATCAGCTACATACACTCTTTTTTCTCAATCTCAAAAGGTTGCTAAGAAGCTTCTTTTGTTTTCTCTCTTGGTAAGAGAGATGTGTGAGGTGGCTCCAGAGCAGCCTTGGGTGGAGTGATAATCTGATAGACTAAACTCCGAGAAAAGCATCTCCTCCAGCCATGACCCTCACCAGCATTTCAATCAGTCATATGGGAGAAAACCCTTCAGGGTCCCTCAATTCATTCTTTCTATTGTTTCTGCCAGACCTCCCTGTGTGGCTTTTTATGACCTGGGGTAACATTTGTGAAAAGATGGTATTTTGAATGAGGAACATCAAGAATATTACTTTCTCAGTTCTGACAAAGTTAAGAATTCAAAGTGTGTGTGTGTGTGGGGGGGTGCTTAGGGAAGTGGCTTAGTTGACAAAATACTTGAGGCACTTGTTAAATAACCTGAGCAAGAAATCTGGGTGAAGCTTTATAAACTTAGAGTCCCAGTGTAGAGACTCAGAAGGCAGGAGTATCCTTGGTGATTGTTAGCTGGATATTCTAGCCAAATTGGTGAGCTCAGGTTCAGAGAGAGAGACAGAGAGAGAGAGAGACAGAGAGACAGAGACAGAGACAGACAGAGACAGAGACAGACAGAGTTAGACACAGACACACACACACATGCACACACACGCATGCACGCACGCACACATGTACACACCCTGCAAACTGAAAGCGACTGAGCCAAGACACGTTTGGGCTGTGTCATCTCTGCCTTCCTTGCTAGCAACTGAACGGAGGGAAATCAACCTGACTGGATCCTCATTCACTACTTCCTTAGTCCATTAGTGTCACTTTGAGGTCTTGGCTCTGCCCTTGCTATTATTCAAGGTCTCATTTCACCGCAGAATTCAGCCCGGACAGCTGTCTTCTTCTTTCCCTAATCATTCTGGACAGACATGTTGACGTGTAGCATCTGATGAGATGCGCACTTGTCAACCTGGACTGAAATTGCTGAGAGTGTTCCTGTGAAGCCTCAGTTGTGTTTATCCACCGACCACAGGGAAATCGCCAGCAGATGTGCCACATCTTTCCTTAAACACCTGATGTATGAGACATGCCATCAATCTTTAGACTATAGGTTTAGTACATATAATCATTTATGAAAGTCCCTTTTCAGAAATGGACATTAGAATTTTCCTCGCTTCATCTACCCCCATTTCCACCAACTATTGTCATCTCTGATGTTAGAAGGGTACATGTTTCCAAGAGGAATCTTCCGTGGATAACATGCTTTTCAGATGGCCAAAGTGTCCCTCCTCTTGTGACTTGTCTGTGATGGTGGCACTGTAGGTTTTGATAATCCTGTACCGGCTGATGCTGTATGTCAGGGGATAGACTAAAGTATGCAGGACCCTCAGGTCAGTTTGATAACCGTCATTTTGTTCTGACTTATTTAAACTTATCTGCTGATTCTTGTTGACTTGTCTACCAGATGTCTAAAGGATAAGCTGTCACATAGATTGGATTTTCTGGGTTAATGGAAATACAATATAGAGACTGTCCACAGAGAAATTGGAGAAATGAGAAAAGAATGAACAAAATCACAAAGGTAGGATTCTAAATGAGATGTTTTAAATGAGAAACATCCTCCATAGGGTCAGTTACTTGAACCCTCGGTCCCATTGGTGGCACTGTTTGAGGAGGTTGTGGAGTGTTTAGGATGCAGAGCCTTGCTGGAGCGAGTCCATCACTGTGGCGGGGTTGAGAGTTTATACCCTCACCCCACTGAAGTCTGCTTGCTGTGCTTTCTTAATGTGGATAAGAGATGTGACGTCTTCGTTTTCTGTTCCTACCATCTGTTACTACGTCTTGCTTGCCATGATGGACTCACTCCCCGGAACTGTGAGCCAAAATCAGCTCTTACTTCTGGTCATGGTGTTTTATCTCAGCAGTGGAAAAGTAACTGGCGCATTATGGATTTATGATATAGAGGAAAAGGTTGGATGCAGGAAAACCTACCCTGTCTATTAAAATCTGTATTTGCTTGTAAACTTTTCAAGATCTGCATATGCATGTTATGAGTATATTTTATGTCTGATGACACTTGGTTTTCATTTCTTTGTCGAACATTTCTTTTTTTTATAAACTTAAAAAGTTATTACATTTATTTTGTGCATATGTTTTTATATTTGTGCATCATGTGTACACATACATTATGGTGGGCACACACAACACACACACACACACACACACACACACACACACACACCTGTTTATTTATGTGAGTGTGATTAGGCCAGAGGTCAACCTTGAGTGTTATCCTTCCTCAGGTACCACCTATTTTGTTATTACGAGATAGGTCCCTCTTTGGGAGGCACCTGAGACTTGCTGATTAGGTTATACTGGCTGGTAAATGGAATCCTCCTGTCTCAACATCCCCAGTGCTGGGATTCCATGAGTGCACCAGGAAACCCAACTTTTTACATAGGGGTTGGGAATCTATGTCAGATTGCCACTCACATTCACAGAGGAAGCAGACAACCAACTGAATCGCTTCTACAACTCGGGACTGAGGCTTTGAAAGGGAACCTTTGTCTCCTGCTGCCTTCCACCTTCTATTCTGTCTTCTGCCAGGGGAAAATAGAGTAGGAACTTCCTCACTGGATAGGTACATGCTGATCTGCGTTTCCCAGCCCCTAGAAAGTGAGAATATAACTTCCTGTTACAGTAGCACACACTGAGACACAGCTAGTGGGACCACTGTGTTCTACACATTCCATCTTTTCCAGAGTTGCCCATAATGACAAAATGGTAATAGTTTCCTTGAGTTTTGTCTTAGACGGGCTCTTAGAAAACAGCCGAGGGCCTGTTAAGTTCCAGAGGAAGCAGAAGGGCTCAGATTTGCTCTAGGGAAGGCCTGTGTGAAAATAGCCATTTGTACCATCTCAGTGGTCTAGTGCTAGGTTTGTGACTTATGGGAGAATCTCTTGCATTTGGACACATTTGCTCTGCTGCCAGTGCAAGCTTTGTGGAACTGTTTTTGTTTGGATGGTGAAGAATTGTGGAGTTATCTCTGGGATTGATTGAGATACAGACAAAACCAGGTGTCATTTCTCTGGGCTTCGCTGACTACACAGTTTATGGACAATAGTGAAAATTTGGAGTGTCTAAGACTTCATGCTAATGTGGATCTCTGACTGATTTCCTCCATTGAAACAGTGTCTATTGTACAAAGTAAACACACTGAGATGCATAGGCAGGGAGGGAGCTGTCTTTTCAGACTGCTTGGAGAGGAGAGCTTTGAGCTAGAAGCGCAGAGTGGGCGCTTCCGAGGAGGCTTTTTGTCACACTTGTTTGAATGGTCTTGACTTTAGAAACACCATTTTCCTAGTTACCTTTAAATGCCAACCTGACACAGCCTAGGGTCCCTGGAGAAGGGGATCTCAAGGTATTGCCTAGCACAAAGCGGCTAATGGGTGCTATGTGATAGAATACCTTGATTGTTAATTGATAAGGAGAACCGAGCCCACTGTGGGTAGCACAAGTCCCTGTGCTGTATAACTAGCTAAGCATGAGCCTGAACACGCCAGTAAGTCGTCTTCCTCCATGGTTTCCTGCCCTAACTTTCTTCAATGGTGGGCTAAGGTCCTGAAGTGTAAGTTGAGTAAACCTTTTCCACGCTGCTTTCAAAGTGGTAGCATAGCAACAGAAAGAGAACTGGAACAAAAATTGTGCTGATTTGTTTTCAATTTTATTAATCGACAAACATCCCTATATTTGAGATGTACAGGTAACAGCCTACTATACACATAGATCGTGAAGACTACCACAATGCAGACAATTAACATATTGTGCCCCACAGCATAGTTAACGGTGCATGCAGGATGAAAACACAGAGCATCTACTGCTTCAGTCAGTTTCAGTGCAATATAGCATCATTAATATGCTGCACATCATATCTTTAGAACATACTCCTCTCATGACGTATTTATAGGTTTTCACCTTTAGGTCAACGTTTCCCCCTTTTCCCTGGCTTTCAACCTCTTGGGAACCCAAGAAGTGTTGGCTTCTGTATGTGTGGATGTCTTTACTTGGGTTCATCCTCCAGGCTAATTGACTATAGTCTGAATGTGTTCCCTTGGGCACAAGGCATTCAGAGGGTGGTTAGATAATAGGTCCAGTCCTTGTGAAGAGAGTTACATCTTTAAAGAGGAGTAGCAGAGCTAGGAACAGCAGATCCAAGTTGAGAATGATCCCTTGGGGATTGATAACTCATGCATATTCATATAGATCATTAATATTCTTAATTTTCAGGATGTCTCCATTGGCTTAGGTTTTATGTGTTGCCATGGATATTTCTGTTGGAAGGGGTGGACAGGCTAAGGACTCAGAAAGTAGCTGTCACCCAGCAAAGAGGTAGTGTGCTGTGATGCTGTGGGGTGGGTTAGAGCCTGGACACTATCAATGCTTCCGAAGGCATCTCTGGTAGAGGACACAGCAGGATATAGAGGTTCCCAACACCCCACTAACATATACTACAGAACACCCCACTTTTGAACTGCAGTGTGGATCCCATTTCAAGTATAGTAACACCCAGGGAACAGATTCAGGGAGCTAGTTATAGCTACAGCTGCACTTGCATCTGGTTTTGCACTGTTGGTGAGGATTGCGTATGTTCTTTAAGAGACATCCTGCTAGCACTGCAAGCTTGTGTTTGTACCTTCGACCACCGTCTGCTGTTTAAGTCGATTCCTTTTCAGGGGAAGAAATGAAAGCTCATGTGTATGGACTTGCCACAGTTCGCTTACCTCTGCCATGAGAGCCGAGCGTTTACCTGCGCTGTGTCTAGTGCATTCTCCACTGCTGCATTATTTATTGATTTATTTGTAAGGGGATTGAACCTAGGGCTTTGTGCATGTCAGGCAAGTGCATAGTTGCTAAGATATATCCCCAGCACTAATCACCCATTTTTGTTCTCTCCCTCCCTGTCTCCCTCCCTCCCTTCCTCCCTCCTTTCTTTTCCTCCCTTCATTTCCTCTTTTCTTACTCTATTTTGCTTGCACTTTCTTTGGAGATGGTTTCATATAGCCCGGGCTGACTTTGAACTTGCTTTGTAGGTAAGAATGACATTGAACATCTGGTCCTCCTCCTCCTCCCCACAGAGTGCTGGTGTTGCAGATGGGCTGCTGTGCCTGGGTTCTGTGGTGCTGAGCACTGAACATAGGGCCTCACGAATGCTAGACAAGAACCCCTTGCAACGAGCCACATCTCTAGTGCTTCCTGTGCCAATTTTAAAACTAAATCGTGAAATCATTTCCAGACGGTGATCTCATTGCAGTGAATTTATTCTTTAGCTTATCGCTTACCTACTTGACAAGGCTCCAAACCATGATTGCATCACTTTAGAGAAATACCAATAATGCCACCCTTGATTGACATGCTCTTGGTGTGTACTGAGTAATTGTGGTGTGTGTTTAAAGGGTGGTCCCTGTCAGTCACATCCCCTTTACTATACACTAGATAACATGATTTATTACTCCTGAGGATGGTTTTGAAGTAGAATATCCACTCAAGGAAAATGTCATCTTTTATGTGGGACATAGTTAGGACAAAATTGATGATTAAAATAAACGATGTTAATTAATTAGCTGAGGAAAATTAAAATATAAAAAGAAAATATTTTTAGTCAGATGTGCATATAGCAACAAAAGCATTGGCAAATCTTAATCAGTTTGACAGATGAGTAAGAATTAAAAGTTAAAGACATGTCAAGATTTTTATAGTTTCTTGCCGTGTTTTTTTTATTTCTCTGTATTTTATCCATTGCAAAGAATGTTCTTTGGAAAATGACATAAAAAATGAAGTTCTCCCTTAATCCCAGGCATGATATTCCTGTGATGGTTTGTATTGTCACCTGGACAGGCCTAGAATCACCTAGAAGACAAGTCTCTGCACATGGCCGTTGGATTTACTAGATTGAGGTAATGGAGCTGGGAAGACCCCACCCTAACTGTGGACATTACAAGCACCAAGGTTCTGGACTGAATAGAAATGAGAACGTGAGCTGAGCACAGGTGTCATCTCTGCTTCCTGAGTGTGGATGCCATGTGACCAGCCGCCTCACCCTCCTGTGGCCACACCCTTTTGCCATGATGGACTGCACCCTTCAACTATGCTTTAGTTAGGGTTTCTATTGCTGAAAAGGGACACTATGACCACAGCAGCTCTTATAAAGGAAAAACATTTAATTGGGTGGCTTACAGTTCAGTCCGTTACCATCATAGTGGGACACGGTGGCATGCAGGCAGATGTGTGCTGGAGAGGTAGCCGAGAGTTCTATATCTTGCACAGGCAACAGGAAGTGAACTGAGACACTGACATAGACATGGCTTGAACATATATAAGATGTCAAAATCTAACTCAACAGTGACACACTTCCTCAAACAAAGCTAAACCTACTCCAACTAAGCCACAACTCCTAATAGTGCCACTTACTATGAGCTTATGGGAGCCAATTCCATTTAAACCACAACATGCCACTCCCTGATTCCTATACACTTGTAACAATGTCATAATGCAAAATACACTCCTACTTCAAGAATCCCCATCGTCTATCACAGTCTCAACAATGTTTTAAAGCCCAAAGTTCAAAGTCTCTTCTGAGAGTCATAAAATCTCTTAACTGTAATCCCCTAAAAAATCAAAATAAAAAACAACCTCTCTCTCTCTCTCTCTCTCTCTCTCTCTCTCTCTCTGTCATACACACACACACACACACACACACACACACACACACACAAAACTGATCACATACTTCCAACATATAATGGCACAGATATATATGACCATTCCAAAATGTAGGGAGGGAAGCATAGTGAGTAAATACTGGACCAAAGCAAGACCAAAAACCAGCTGGACAAACTCCAAACTCTGCATCTCCATGTCTGATGTCAAAGTGCTCTTCAGATCTCCAACTCATTTCAGTTTTGTTGACTACAATACACTTCTCTCTCTTGGGCAAGTTCCACTCCCTGTTAGCAGCTTTCCCTCAGGTATCTCACAGCTCCGGCATCTCTAACGTCTTGAGGTCTCCAAGGCTATCCAGGCTTCACCTTCACAGCTCCATGCAGTGGCCTCTCTAGGCCTCCGTTCAGTGACACCCCTGACGCATGCCTGGCCTCAGCGGCTTTTATTAATCATGGAGGTGAATTCCATAGCCCCGTTCTTCTATCATTAACTCCAGAGGAAGCTGAGATTTCCACATCTTGTGCACGCAACAGGAAGTGATCTGGGACACTGGGCATGTCTTGAGCATAAATGAGAACTCAAAACCCACCTCTACAGTGATACTCTTCCTCCAACAAGGCTACACCTAATAGTGCAACTGCCAGTGAGCCTGTAGGAGCCAATTACATTCAAACTACCACAAACTATGAGCCAAAAGGAAAAAAAAAAGCAGCTTCCTCATTTAAGTTGCTTTCATCAGACATTTGGTCAAAGCAGCAAGGAAAATCAGTAACAAATTGCCCCACACTTTTCCATATTAGTCTTCCTTTCTCAGTTAAAACTATCACTAGTATGTTAGGGACACTAATTATTCCCATTATCTATACTCAATGTCTTTATAGTATTCTGTTGTATAATACTCTTATTAGTGAGTGTTTTAGTTGTGCTCAGATCCTCACTGTAATGATCTGTCCTGTCCCTTTAAAAGACAAGCCACGCCCACTCCTCCCCATCCACTGAGGTAGGCAGATCTTCTTGCTTGAAGCCTGAGTCTCTTCCCTGAAGAGGCAGCTTCTGCCTTGCTCCATTCTCTCCCCACTTCTCCCCTTCCCCCTTCTGCTTCTCTCCTCTCTCTCTCTGTCTGTGCCTCTCTGCTCTTCTCCCCTTCTCCCTTCTCTTTCATAACCAACTAAACAAATATCCAACCTCACTCTGCACCGTGTGTCTATCCATCTGTCTCTTGCCCGCTGTGTGGCTCCCTGCCCAGGACCAGCTGCTTTTGAAGATCTGTGGCGTGGTCTCGTGGCGTGCCCATTTGTCTGTCTCTCCCTGTGGGACTCGCTGCCCATCGCGGCCCACTGCAGCTACTTGGGAATTGTGCCATCCCTGCCTGGGACTGACTGCCCAATGCTGCTGCTTGGAGACCTGCAGCATTTCTGCCACTGCAGCCACACAGGGATCTGCATCATTTTCTATTAATCCATTACACTCACCATTATAAATAATGATACAGGAAATAACATGCACTTTTGAGAACTTGCTAAATTCTTCACTTTTCTCTCTCACTCCCTCCATCCCCTCCTCTTTCCCCTTCTTTCCTGTTCCCATCTTCTCTCGCTCCCTCCCCTCCTGTCCTCTTCCCTCTTTCTTTTTTTCCTCTTTGGAACATGTCTCATTCTAGCCCCAGCTAGTTCAGAACTCATTATGTATCTCGGGCTACCCTTGAAGTATTGAAAATTCTGTTCAAGCCTCCCAAGTGCTGAAGTTACAGGCTCATAACCCAGCATTCCCGGCTTTTTAGATTATTTCCATATGAAATAATTCCTAGAAATAGTGTTGAGGAATCAATGCTATATTACATTTTATAACTCTTTTGAATCATTTTGCCAAATGTAAAAATAGTATGCAAGTCTAGCCATACAGAATAATGTTCATTTATCCCTGAGTTATGTTAACCTTGGTATAGTGAAGCTTTTAAGTAGAAAAGTGATATCTGACTTATTTCTAGGGTTTGCGATCTGGTCTAGAGGACAGATCTGTGTTTACATGGATCATTCATTCTGAGTCTGCCAAGCTTACACCTTGCCTGTTTTCTCATGGGAACATGGTTATCAGTCTCTGGATGCCAGACCTTTCTATAAGATTATTTGACTTAATGAATTCTGTATTATTTTCCTTCATTGAGATTTGCTTCAACTGGCTTTATAGTATATGGTCTTTGCATTTGTATATAGACACACACCTTCATTACCTCCTATGACTATTTCTAGGTATAGTTCCTTAAATTAATTTCTGTATTTCCCTTGTCTTTTTTGGTTTTGGTGATTTTATTTATTTATTTATTTATTTATTTATTTAGTACGCCACATTCTGCCTCCAGGTATGCCGGCATGCCAGAAGAGGGCACCAGATCTCATTACAGATGGTTGTGAGTCACCATGTGGTTGCTGGGAATTGAATTCAGGACCTCTGGAAGAGCAGCCAGTGCTCGTAACCACTGAACTATCTCACCAGCCCCTGGTTTTGGTTTTTTTAAAGACAGGGTTTCTCTTTGCAGCCCTGCCTGTCCTGGAACTTGCCCTTTAGGTCGGTCTGGCCTTGAAGTCAAAGAGATTCAGCTGCCTCTGCCTCCCGAGTGCTGGGAATATTGGCATGCACCACCGCTGCTCGGTCTTAATACTTCGATTTTTAATCCATATGAAAGTGTAAGGGAGCATGTTAGTGCTTTCCCTGCACATCTACTCACTTGTCCTAGTCCTCGATTTCCTGGCTGGCTCCCGATGTTTACATGTGTACACACAGAGTCCTACACATTATTTTTGCTAGTGCACGTCTCATACTGCTTTACTTACTACAACTTTGTATTTGATTTTAATGCGTGACATAAGTAGCCAAATCCAATATACCCCTCTTTGCAACTTAGTTTTTACTTTCCTGTAAATTTATTCTTGCAGATGAACTTTAAAATATAAGAATATTCATTGAATATATTTGCAAAATCTACTTGAGAAATGAAGTGCTTGGCATGAGATGTTTCCCGGAGAAGGCATTTCGGGGAACAGATATATCTAGAATTCGAATAGACCTTAGAAATCTTGCAAGGCTTGATCATTCCAGAGTTAGAGAAAGAGGAGCATGCACTGAAGGTGTTCCTCATCTTAGACCAGTCAGCTTGGGGGGTGAGGGCAGTCTTTGTGGTTTTGGTTCATTCTGTTATTTTTGAGGGACCTGGCAGCTTCACTTTGACATCCGTTGTGTCTTCATTTGGCTCACACATTGGGCCAAGAGAATAGGGCAAAGTAACCTTGGATCTGCCTCTCAACGCTGCCTGTCTTAATCACTTCATGCCAGGAGGAATCTGTAGCTTTGTAGCTTTGTTAGAAACAGAGTGAAGCACTGCTTTCTCTTGAGAGTTGAAAGCGAGGAGGCAGCTCCTGCCATTCCACCTCAGTGTCTGAGGTCTAGTTGGTTCCCCACGCATGGTAGTTGGTGCCCCTGAACCTCTCTGGTGACACTAAGACGGTTGCTTATTCTCCCTCTATGTACATACCTGCTTTGTTTCTGTCTTTCCAGCTCTTCCCACCCTCTTTTCCTTAGCTTGATTTTAGGTCTCTGCATTTGTCTAGGTATTAGTAATTCCACTGGGAGAAAACCCTTTAGTCCAGGTGCAATTTCTTTTCCTGAGAATTTCCTCTAGAACCTGGACCTAGATCTAGACCTAGACCCAAACCCAGACCCAGGCCTAGACCTAGAACCAGGCCTAGACCTAGACCTGGAACTGGACCTAGACCCTGATCTAGATACCAACCTTGACCTAGAACCAGGCCTAGACCTAGACCTGGAACTGGACCTAGACCCTGACCTAGATCCCAACCTTGACCTAGAACCAGGCCTAGACCTAGACCTGGAACTGGACCTAGACCCTGACCTAGATCCCAAACCCAGACCCAGGCCTAGACCTAGAACCAGGCCTAGACCTAGACCTGGAACTGGACCTAGACCCTGACCTAGATCCCAACCTTGACCTGGACCTCAGCCCAGATCTAGACCTGGACCTAGACCTACCTAGACTTGTACCTCAGTCCGAACCTAGAGCAAAGACCTAGAGCGGGACCTAGAGCAGGACCTAGACCCTGCCCACTGCTCTAGGTGTTGGTTTCATTTACCGAACATCTTAGTTAGGCTTCTGTCACTGCCATAAAATACCATGAACAGAAGCATCTTGGGAAGGCAGGGTTTGTTTCAGCTCACAATGCTCAGGTCACACTCTGTAACCGAGGGAAGTCAGGGCAGGAGCTGAAGCAGAAGCCACAGCAGAGTACTGCTTACTGGCTTGCTCCTTAAGTTCTATCATCTGTCAATCAAATGTCTTATTGTCTTGCCAATAGGTCAGTCTGGGGGCATTTTCTCAACTGAGATTCCTATTTTTAGATAACAAACTTGTGTTGAGTTGACAATAAACTAGGCAGGACACTGTACAAATAAATAAGAAGTTAAAAGATTAGATAAATGGGGGAGCATTTCCCATGGCTCCTTGCATCTTTAAAAAGGACAGTAAGACTGCTACTATAAATCATTTTCAGAGAAGTTATATTAAAAAATCCAAATAGGGCTGAGGGGATGGCACATCAAGTGAGGACACTTGTCTCCAAGCCTGGAAACCTAAGCGTAGTCCCTGGGACCAGTGTCATAGGAGAGAACCAACGTCTGCAAGTTATCCTCTGCCCTCCATGCATGTACTGTGGCATGTGTGTGCATACGAACATACAGATACACAACACATGCACACACGTGACAATAAATGAATAGGCAAATGATTTCTATATTTCAGATTTGGAAAATGAGGACTCAAGGCTTAACTCAACCCCAAAGACTGCACTTAATTTTCATCTCCCCAAGTTTATAAGTCACGAGCAGGTTGCCTGGATTGGAAAGCGAGTCCCTGTTGAGGACCGTGTAGGAGTTCTGGATGCAGGGACTAAGATACAGGAGTGTTTGTTGGTACCAGTGTGACTCACTAGGTTGTCACTCCAGTCTATTTGAATCATTTAATATAGGGCTTGATACAGCAACTGAGTGTATCGTGTATGCAGTAGGTACTCAGTGAACGTTTATGAAAATGAAGGGCCACCTCTCACATCTTCCCAGCCCCTCACCACAGCAGTGTTTACCAGGACACTGAGCATCCTGGGCAGAGGAGGCGTACCCAGAAAGGAAGTGACTCTCCTGTCAATCACAGCTCTGGGTGGGTGCTGACTAGTTTTCCATCCCATGAAATCTTGTGTGAACATTGTTTTGCCCAGTCCCGCTTTGTCTGACAACACTTCCTGGTGACATTATAATGTGACCTTTCTGTGCAGTGGCTCAGGATGCAGTCTTTCTATGTGTCTGATTTGTTGGTCTACTTGTCTTTTTTTAAAATTATGTATGTGTGTCTCTGTGTGAGTATGTTCATAGTGCAGATGTTTATAGAGGCCCGAGGTGTCCAAAACCACTATGTGCCACTAACCACCAAGCCACCTCTCCAGCCCTTCTCTATTTGTCTTTTTAATGTTTGCATCTAGATGACATTGTATTTAACACTGTAAATGTGCCTTCCATTATCTGAATGTGAAGTGTCCCCCACAGGCTCATGTCTGTGACCACTTGGTCGCCAAACATTGGTACGGTTTCTGGAGGCTACTTTATACCTTTAGGATGGGGGGTCTGGCTAGAAGAAGATGTGCATCTTTGTGGCATAGGCCTTGTGGGTTGTGTTCTGGCCCAAGTTCTATCCTGAATGCTCTGCTACCTGACTATTCCCAGGATACAGCCGTCACCCCACGTTCCCTCCACCATAGCAGTGAGCCATTCTCATCTCCATGTCTTCCCTGCTGTGAGGGAGTTTGTCTCCTGATAAGGCTCTCCTTTCTTCTTTATGTAAGGCATGTTGTCAAATAACAAGCAAAATATTTACTCCAGCAGCTAAAGTGACCCGGGGTATTGGGGAAATCTAGTCTCAACTGCTTAGGCAGTTACTAAGAGCTTCGTTCCAAGCATTGGTCAGCCTGATATAGAAATGCGGCTGAATGCAGTTGAAGTTTATGTTAGCTTAAATTGGTGGACATAGAGAAAGAATTCAGTCAATGATGGTGTGGTGACTTCCTGCAGTTCTGGCTGGGCACAGCATGTGGTAATTGTGCCCCATGATTAAAGAGTGGCAGCAACAAGTGGCACCCTCTTCCTGCACTCCCTTTAAGAGAAGTTCACTCTGAGGATGTGGGTGGTGGGGGAGCATACACATGCACCCAAGCACGGGGATTTATTCCTGCCCCGACTTGTGCTCTGCAAACACCAACTCTGTTGTATTTGTTTTGTGTAAAGGGTTTATTGCTATGCCATTCTGAATGTGAAATGAGAGTTAATGGAGACAGGAGGATTAATAGCAGAGTTTAAAATCATTTAGTGACTAATAACTCTATGGCTTAAAAAAATGTACCTTGCTATGCAGAGCGGCCATCCCATTAACATTTCTAAGCTGTTTAGAATCAGCTGGATGCTGTTGGGTGCACATCCATTTTTCATCTTCTCACTTCGATTCAGGAAACATCAATAGAGTTGAATAATTCCCTGCCATTTCTGAGACAATAAATAAGGCCGTAGATTATTAAAGGGTTATTTTTCATTTTCATGGTAGGTAAGCATTAAGAGGGATCCTCACTGAGTAGAAGTTGTGACTTATTGATTATGATCATGGGATTCATATGAAGTGGCTCAGACATTTCCACGATGCTTTCCCGGTGCCTTTGTACTTCCACTGAAGAACGGCATTAGCTGTGATGTTTTATTATTTACTGGGCACCTGCTGGGCACATGCTAATTATATGGCTTGTGTGTATTATCTTTGATACTGACATTAGCTTCTCAGAGTTGCTCGCTTTTCTAGCAGAGGAGATACAGGCTGCGGAAGCTGCAGGAAGGATCCTAATGGCTCAAAGTCTTAAATATTTTTAAAGAATTTTTCTCTTAAAATGGAGTGAAATCTAGCCTTCTTTTGGAGGCATCTTCTGTGGGGAATTTGAATGCTGGAGTTAATGAGTTAGTTGCTGACTTGTAGGATTGAGTTCTGTGTTGCATGCTCAATGTCTAGGGGGACACGTCACAAAGCCACTACTTCCCTCCACCACAGGCTTTGGTTTGGATTCCTGGTGTTCCTTCTGAGACCCAAAGAAATGAATGTATCCATCAAGGAAGCAAGCTGGGGGAGGCAGACCCAAGACTGAATATGGCATCTTCCAGCTCTGAGGGCTGGCTCTTCAGGGTTGCTTTTAGCTGCAAGTTAGAAGCTCCTTTTTATGCATGTCTTATACTATGTGTGTATAGATATATTTATTTGTATATAGATGTGTATATCTGTGTATGATACACATTTAAAATTTGTACATTTGATGTTAGCCAGCAGGATCCAATTTTGTTGGCAGCATCTGGAGCATCATAACCAGTAGATGGGATGAGACATGCCTTGTTCTCTTTATCTGGCCTCATCGGGTGTTGACCTTGGTCCTCCTGATGTCCCAGCACTTCTTCCCAGCCTTTTTGATCTTGCGCTGTTGGCCTCAAGCTCCACACTGAACACAGTTGTGTTGTCCCCTGTCTTTTCTAGTACTTTAGTGGTCAGAAAAGCTGATGGTCAAGTGTGTGCCTCCTCGGTTTTCAGGGTCATGGGTCTTCTGGGTCCTGGTGTCTGGGGACACTGAAAGGAGAGGACTGACTTGACTTTTTGTGATTGTTGTTGCCTGGTCATCACTTGCCTCAGTGGTTTCTAAAGTCTTTGCTTTGGCTCTTGCTATGGGGTGAGGTCTGAACTTCCTTCTTCACTTTGATATTACCTTCGGGAAAAACCCAAAGATGATTTCCCCTCTATTTATTATTAATTTTTGAGATAAGGCTTAATGGAGTAGCCAAAGGTGACCTTGAAATGGCAGGCCTCCTGTCTCAGCCTACCAAGTATTGGGGTTATGTGCACCGTTATGTCTGCCTGGCAGTCTGTAATAGTTCCAGAAGGAAGGGTGAACCAGAATGGGCTGGCCCTAGTCGCTCACTCCTGTGTTCTTTGTGCAGCCCATTTAGTAATGAGGAACAATCAGGCTTCCAGACACCCTGTCCAGAGGAAGTAGAAAGACCATTTCTTTTTTTTTTCCAGAAGAGCAGTCTTTCCAAAAACCTCTTTCCCCAGGAGACTTCTGTTTATGTCTCATTAACCAGACTTTGGTCAAATGCCCATTACTAAAATAATTGTTAGCAAAGTAAAAATACCCAGTGCAGCTGGGAGTGAGGTGGTGGCTCCCCTTGAGGCACATAAGCTGTGGGGACAGAACTGGTACCACAGAGCATCAGGATCCTGTTAGCTAGGAGGAAGGAGGGAGGATGCTCATCTGTTAAGACTGGATCTCCCTGTGGATACGCGTGGAAATGTGATGCTTACTTCATTTGCATAGTTAAGAACTTAGGCACCATTCTGAAGACCAGTTACCATGAATGCAAAGAAGCCTGGGACCAGGTTGTGCAATCTTGAAATAGGACATGTCAACAGCATCAGTACTTCCTCCCTAGGTGCTAAAGAACCTGGAAAAGAACAAAGCCAAGAAGTAATGTTATGTTTTTCCTGATGGTGTGCCCTGTTCCGTCTGGACAGTGTGCTTACTCCCAAGAGGAAGAAACAGCAGAGCTGAGTTGAGGACACCTACTCATTCCCAAATTTACCCGATGTATGAAGTCATCTTTTAAGGATGAAGGGAAAGGAAGGACTAGGCAAGGTCCAGAGTGGGTGTTGAAGGAATTCTTTCCAACCAGGCTCTAGGTGTGGGCAGGAAGGGCTCCCTGTAAAGGCAGTGTTATGAGTAGATGGAGTTGGAAATGGAGTGAAAACATCACGTTACCATTAGAGTAGGGGATGGGACAGGTTGCCATGAGGTACTCAACAGTGGTTCTGTAGTTCTGTGAGAAACCTGCTGGTCTAAGTATAGCTGGTACCCTGTCCTGGGTTTCTGTTGATTACTGCATATGTCAGGTCTCACTGATTCCTGGAATTTAAATATGGTTTCTCCTGAACCAAGATGTGTGTGTTTTGTTTCTGTAGCTCTGAAAGGCATATCTACTTTGCCACATTGTTAGTGGCATGACTCATATATTTGTTACTGACAGGGGGCAGTAATTGTATTTCAAAATAGATCCCTATCTTTGAGAACATTACACAGGGTGAGCAGAAATTCTGATTACTTGGGAAAGCACCTAAGGCCCTCTTTATGCACCTTAGAGATCTTGGGGAGCAACACAAGAGGGGCCTGCCTGAGATAGCGGTGTCCTCAGAATCCATCTTATACCCAATTGTAATAGTCATTTAAGAGTGTCTGAGCTGCTGTTTCACCAAGTGGCAAAGAAATGATTAGTGGAGAAGTTTATGCTATTTGAAAGAGACAAACTCTGCAGAAGGTAGGGAGGCCAGATTTAATTTCTAAGATTTGTATTTGCAATTGAATTGGAAGGGATGTGTTGTAGGCCACATTGTATTCATTTCTGATTATAAGTTGGCAGAGGTTGGTCCAAGAATGTAGCCTTTTAGTTCGGGTATGTAGGTTCTTAATCCGTTGTACAGTGCATGAGTAAGGCTAATGCATTGGCGGGCTGTTGAGATGACTCAGTAGTCAGTGCCCGCGAGCACAGACCTGTGATCTATGCTGGATCCCCATTCAGTCCCTGGATCCCACAAGGTGGCCAGAGAGAAATGACTCAAAAAGTTGTATTATGACCGTTACCATCAAAACACACACACACGCACACACACACACACACACACACACACACACACACACACACACACCTTTCACACACAAAGAAACACTTATTGAAAAAAAGAGAAGAAACTTAAAAAAAATAATGTGTTGTGTTTGGAAACTGTTAAGAAAATATATTTTCAATCTTCTCACTTGATATTCAACTTACCATGTATGGACACTTTCTCCAATTAAAATATTATTAAGGAATTGACAGAAGTACAGTCTAATAACACTCAGTTTTTAATTTTTCTGGGTGTGTGTATGTGTGCTGTTATATGTGTGGGCATGTGTATGTGTTCTGGTGTATGTATGGAATGTGTATGTGTGCTGTTATATGTGTGGGCATGTTTATATGTTCTGGTGTATGTATGGCCATGTGTATGTGTTCCAGTACATGTATGGGCATGTATATGTGTTCTGGTATATGTATGGAATGTGTATGTGTGCAGGTACATGTATGGGCATGTGTTTGTAGTCTGGTGTATGTATGGGCATGTGTATGTGTTCTGGTGTATGTATGGGCATGTGCATGTAGTCTGGTGTATGTATGGGCATGTGCATGTAGTCTGGTGTATGTATGGAATGTGCATGTAGTCTGGTGTATGTATGGGCATGTGTGCTGGTGCATGCATAGGTGTGTGGCATGTGTATACAGATGCAAATGGAGGCCTCAGGCACCAACTATCTTTTTTGAGAAAAGGTTTCTCACAGCCCTGGAACTCACTAATTCCACTTGCTGCCAGCTGGTCTTTGTGCCTCTGTCTGTCTGGTGGTGTTGCAGACAGGAACTAACTAACACCTGGGCCTCTTTTAGGTGGTTTCTGGGACTTGAACTCAGGTCCTGTGGATTACAAGGCAAGCACTTTTACCAACTGAGATACTGGCTCCGGTCACAAATGGCTTGTGTAAAAAACAAGGTTATCTGTTTACCAAGTGCAGGCTTAGTCCTGTCTCTACAGAGCTTAACAGAAGACTCTTGGCCATTGATACTGTTAGATTTTAAATCATAGTCCTTAAATTATGGCTCCTTATCTTGTGGAGTACATTTGCTTTCCCTTGTGCATGAATTAACCCCATGGTGATTTAAAAAGTATAATTTTAGCATGCTGTGTGAGGATGGGAAGATTGTGTATGTAATTGACTGAATAGTCTCTAAGCAGGCGCATATCGAATATCAAAGAACTATATACTTTTTTGTCATTTTAATGTCTGTTTTTCTTTGTTTGATTCTTTTAAAGCTAGATAAATGTTTTTCTGAAGAAGTATGGAGAAAATGAACTAGTACTTTTTAGAACTTCATTACCAAATACAGTTCGTGTTGGCTGCATGTGTTTGGATCTGTGGTAGAGATCCCAGTCTTGGCATTCATGGGTTGGACATGACTTCTTAATATAAATGTTGTGCTTTCTTATGTTTTATTTCCTAAGCACTAGCTAAGACTTTGAAGTAGAATAAAGCAGAGGGGTATAGAAACAGAATATGTGTTTTCACATTCGCTGATAAAGAGAGATGTGTCTGGAATTAGACTCCATGGACAGGCAATCTGGATGGACTAGCTTATACAAGGAGGTTGTACTAATGACGGTGTCATTGTTGCTGGGTAACCAAATTCTTTCAAGTCCTTTCCACTCCTCCCCAACCTCATTCCACTTTGTTTTTTGAAAGGAGACCTTGTGAATACCCATTTTCTCCATTGTGGGTGAGGGTATGATGGACACTCATTTAGCATTTCTGGAACTCTCCTGGGCTGAGTGTGAAACTGGCTTATTTTCCCCATTAGGTGTCCCCAAAGATGAAATCTCACTATCAGTCATGCATATCCCACTGTTTTCTAGCTTGCTTGAAATGAATCATTTCATACAGTAACTTCTGTATGCTGTATGAGGGAATGTGAACATAGGGAGGCTTTGGGTGCTGGCATGACTAAAATTTTTGTTGGATGCACTTCAGTATCCTTGTACCCCTCGTCTCCCACAGCATGGGGGATGTGAAGCACAAGCCCTGCATAGCTGGGGTTCCCATTAATTTTCACAGAAGGGAAGGAGATGGAAGGAGAAAGCCAGGGATCCTACAGGAAGGAGGATGAAAGTGGAAGAAACACTTCCTTGCAGTTCCTGGACTCCAGTGGATATTGTGACTTTGTGTTTGTGTCTGTGCTCCAATCCATTTTAATACCTAAAAGGTGTTTAATTATACTGTGCAAACTTAGACTGTTTATACAGATCCAGAGGGTACCGTTTCCTTCTTACTTCTTTTTCCTTGTGCAAACTTCATTTGTTTGAGCAAACCTTTTTATTTTTGAGCAATAGAGAGATTTTTATGATGTAAATGACAGTTCTAGATAGCTTCTAGCTTCTTATTATTCAGTACTTTTCTGTTCAATTTTGATGTGCTGTTTCTGTGTGTGTCTATCTCTGCCTCTCTCTGTGTATGTGTGTGCACACATGTCTGTGCATGTATGTAGAGGTGAGCATACATGCCTGTGTCAGAGCATGTCCTGTTTTATTATTCTCTGATTTACTCTCTTGAGAAGTGGTCTCTCTGAACCTAGATCTCAGCTGGCAGCCATCCAGCCTCAGTAATCTCCTGCATCCGCGGTGCTGGGGTTACACACACTTGTCACCGTGGCCTTCTTTCTTTGAGGATGCTAACAATGTCAGGGTATCACAAACACTGCTACCCCTGGGCCATCTCCCCAGCCCTTGGGTGAGTTGTGATGTTTTGTTTCTTCTGGGGGATTTCTTTTTTTTTAAAATTTATTTATTTTTATTTTAGGTGCATTGGTGTTTTGTCTACCTGTATGCCTGTGTGAGGGTGCCTGATCCCTGGTATAGATGGTTGTGAGCTGCCATGTGGGTTCTGGGAATTGAACCTGGGTCCTCTGGAAGAGCAGCAGTGCTATTAACCTCAGAGCCATCTCTTAAGCCCCTGTTCTGGGTGGATTTCTAAGGGATGTGTTCTGTACTTTCACATAGCTAGAGCTTAACATAATCATGTGTCAGCCAAGAATAATGGTGATTAGGCCTGCTCTTCCCAGGTTGACCATTATATACTTTAAAAGCTTAGGCATGATTCATTGCAATGTTCCCTAGGAGTAATACATATTTTAAAATTTGAGTTGATGGGATATTGAGCAAACCCAAGCTTCAGTGTGACTCTGGCAACCATTATAATGTGGGTTGCAGACATGGATGTAGGAAAATGTCTTACCAGTCAAGCTGGATTTGATGTAGATGGTATATTTTTATTCAGTGTAACACATATTCCAGGCTGACCTTGAACTTGTGATCCTCCCATCTCTATTTCCCTAATGCTAGAGTTATAGGTGTTTGCCTGGTTTATTCAGTGCTGGGGATCAGACCTAAGGCTTCATGCATGCTCGATATTCTGTTTAGATTTCTGTGTTACCTTGACACTAGCCAGGGTCTTCTGAAAAAATAGGAAGAGAGACAATGCCCCCATTCAATGGGCCAATAAACAAGTCTGCCAGGTATTTTCTTGATTAGTGCCCGATATGGGAGGACCCACCTCACTGTGGATGGTGCCTCCCTGGGGTGCACGTGGCCCTGAGTTGTGGAAGAATGCAAGCTGAGCTGGGCAGTAAGTAGCCCTCCTCCAGGGCTTCTTCCTCCAAGTTAGAGCCCTTTTTAAGGCCAAGCCTTAGCTTCACTCAATGGACTGTAACCAGGATCTATGCTTTTGGTCATGGTCTCTAAAGCAGCAACAGAAACCCTAAGACAGTAGGCAAACATTCTACCAACTGAGCTATATCCATAGCTGGATGTTTGACTCAGAATTTCAGAGACAGAGTCCGGCAGAACTTTTCTTAACTTGGTAGGTAGAACTTGAATCATCCAGCCACTGGACAGTTTGGTGCAATGGTCTCTTCCTTAGATAACTAGAAGCACAGTAGCCCAAAGCGAAAAGGTTTAACAAACTTTTTAAAAAAATGAGGCCCAGGCAAAATCTGTGTGATATTCGTAGAAATAAAAGCTTCCTGTTTCTACCTTTAATATCTCAGAGCCCTTCCACCCTCTGAAAGGATAGATACTTTATACTAGGGTGACGTGATGATTAGCCTTGTCAACCTGGCACAGCCTAGAATACCTTGGGAAGAGAGTCTCCATTAGGGATTGTCTAAATTGGGTTGAACTATGGGCATGTGGAAGATTATCTCAATTAAGTTGCTGGATGTGGGAAACCCTAGCCCACTGTGGGTGGCTCCATTCCTTAGGCAGAGAGTTTTGAACTGTGTCAGGGTGGAGGAAAAGAGCTACTCACCAGCAAGCAAGTAGGAAAGGACACGCTTATTTCTCTCTGCTCTCGACTCTGTGGATGTGACATGACCAACTGCTTCAAGTTGTTGTGGCCTTACTGTCCCCACACTAATGTAATGGGATGTGACCTGGAATTCTGAGATAACATAGACCTTTCTCCCAGAAGTCGCTTTTGTTGGGTTTGTTTTAATCATAGTAACAAAAATGAAGCCAGAACAGACCTATTGGTTTATTCTTTTCACAGGAATATCTACTTTTTGCCGTGTGATGGAAGCTGACATTACCATCTGCTTCAAGTTTTACATTTTTTTAAAGGCCATATAATTCAAATCCCTCCATCTTGAGTAAAGCAACAACAACAATAAAATTGAAAAAATTAACATATTTTTTAAAAAACCCATTTTTTGATAACTTACAGCATTTTATATTTTATTTCTATTTACCTGGTTTGTGGCTTAATGGGCAAAATTTTTAATGTTTATTCTGTATTTAAATTCCTCCATAAATTTTTACTTCTGCTGACAGGGAATAATATATCTTGAATTTAGATTTGTAAAAAATCTAAAATTTGAAAGTATCCCTAAATTAAGACTCTTAAGAACCCTAGGACACAAAGCATATTGGTCACTTCTGGGGATATTCCCATGGGCTGCTGCAGTAGTGGCATTAGGGAGCTTGTAAGGGACACACTGAGAAAGTGTTTTCCTTGATCGCTTGAGCTGCTGACATTTTTTTTTCCCTCGGCTCTCCGACGTAACCTTGATCTTAAAGTGAAAACTCCAATCTGTCATATGTTTTCATCCTAAGATCATAAATTGGGGTGCTCAGGTACTGCACTTCTAAGCTGGGTAGACCCTTCGAAATGAGCCCCAGTACTCCCTCATCCATCAGTCCCAGCCCCCAAGCTTTCCCACCTGACTACCCCCAGCCTTAATCCACAGCTTTCCAGTTGGTGGGTTTGGCTGTGATGTTGGTGTTGAGTGCCCTCATGAGGTGTTCTAAATAGAGAGCTAATGAAATACATCAAGGTTTGCGTCCGCAGTAAGAGTTCAGTGGGAGACGGTGTGTCACCGACTCTCAGGCGTTAAAATACTTCCTTACATATTTCATAGGGGAATAATTTCAAGTTTCTTAACTTAAGGGGATGAATTAAAATATGTAAATTGAACTGTTGCAAGCACACTCCTAACTGTCAATTGATTTTCTTTTTTGCTCTGAGTATTGAACTGGGGAGGGTGATTCAAGGTTAGTTTTCTAGATGTTAGGATATACTTCTAGGTAGTTTACAAACTTTACTTAGTGTCTTAGTTAGGGTCACTGTTACTGTGACCAAAGCAACTTGGGGGAGGAAAGGGTTTATTTAGCTTATTCCTCCACATCACAGTTCATCATCAAAGGAAGTCTGGACAGGAACTCAAGCAGGGCAGGAACCTGGAGGCAGGAGCTGATGCAGAGGCCATGGAGGGGTGCTGCTTACTGGCTTGCTCCCCATGGCTTGCTCAGCCTGCTTTCTTATAGAACCCAGGACCACCAGCCCAGGGATGACACCACCCACAAAGGTCTGGGCCCTCCGCCATCAATCATTAGTTAAGAAAATGTCCCACAGGCTTACCTACAGCCCAGTCTTATGGAGACATTTTCTCAGTTGAGGCTCCCTGCTCTCCGATGACTCTAGTTTGTGTCAAGTTGACATAAAACTTGGCAATGCGCTTAGATACCTGGAAACCAAGGTTCATCATGGTTTTTCAGTGAGTCATCTCACTGGCCGTCACCCACTCTCCTGAAGAGCTCACCTCTTCAATTGCTTGTGTTGAAGAAGTCTATCATTCCTTTCAAAGAAACTGGAAAATGCCCCCCAAATCCTCTCTGTATATCTCTATGGGCACAGAATGCTCAAAAGAGTTCTGATTATTCTGTTATTCTTCAAAAAACTCCCATCCACATTTAATTTTACTTGTGACCTTTAGTTTTCATAGGTCAGATACCATCCTACCAGCCTAAAATTGCCTGAAACTGCATTCAGGTAGAAACACGATGGTGCCCGTTTACAAACTGTGCATACTGATGATGGTCCTGTTGCTAAGCAGTCTTGAGTCTTACACTCATCCAAGCTTGAGGTCTACAGTGGCCAAGTGAGCAAGTTGCAGAGGGCTCTTCTTGGCTCTTAGAAAGAAAAGCTAACATTTCTTCTTTTCATTTATAAAACACCAAGTGATTTAGCGACACCCCTGCCCAAAGTCCAAATACCGTCGCCCAGAGAGCCCTGAGGTTCATGGGTGAGGTGGGCGAACTACCTGGCAGTTTCTCTCCAACCCCATGATCTCATCTAAATGTCATTCCTAAAATTAGGTTATTATTTTTCAATGGGTTGGCTGCATAGGGTGGAAAAAATAATTCCATTTGTATGCAAGCAGACAAATGAAAACTAATACTGCTTCTGACATGACCACTGTCTTAAGATGACACAGCATTTCAAAGAAGATTTGCAGATATTATCATTTCAGATCAGATGGAGATGGGATGAAATAAGCACCGTGGGATTCATCAGGCCTTTAATCATTAGACTCAAGGGTGCTGGCATTTGAAGGAGGAGGCAGATATCTAATTAGAAAACTGTACTCCCCTATAAACCCGGTAATGAGGAGAGAAGTCATGTGGATTGTTAAATCTGTTGTCAGACAGGGGTTGGATGGAGTGCTGTCTTCTCGAGAACATTGAGCCGTACTGTGCTGGACTTTGGGTCAGTGCTTTTGTGTGACAGCACATCTGTGATGTCACCAACACATGAAGCATCCTAAGCTTTAATATGTCAGAATGTAATGTGTCTTAGGACACGTGGGATCTTATTTATTCCCAAAACTGATTGTTAGACGTTGACAGGTAGCAGTGCGGAGTTTGAATTACTCTAGGATTATACACAGTGTTGAGTCGGTCAGCGTTTATGTTTTAGCGGTGAGTGCAGTATAGAGATCTATCCGTAACATCCAGTAGTCAGTTGCAAAGATGATAATAGCAGCGCATATTTTTATGCATTTTCACTCTTTGGGAAAAGAAATGCAAGGAAAAAAGCTGTTCCTCCTAAGTGTTTGGTGGTGAAAAAAGAGAATACTTCTAGGGTTCCCCATGAGGGTGGAGGCAGAGCTCACAGAGGCACAGAATTTGGTTTTGTGATGCATGTGTTAGAAGCCACGTTCTCTAATCATCTGTTAAGTCTGGGTTCTGTACTTCATTTCAACTCAACGCATAAATTATATCAGGCATTTGGTCATAGCAAGAGGAAAAGTGTATCATGAAGATGGGGGTTCAGACAATGGTCCAGAGGTGTGGGGGGACCACCATCAACCTTCAAATCATTTGTACAGTCTGAGTGGACCCTCTTGAAGACAAATATTAAGGTATCTTGCCGGGAGAGAATGCACTCAGCCGCGCACCTATCCAGACTGCAGGTAGACTGTCCCTTTTGCCTGGGTGACGCTGCTCACATGCACCATGTACCAGGTGACATCTAGAAGTTTAGAGAAACCTCAGCTTTCTGCATCTGTGGCTCTTTACTCCCAGGGCAGTTGCAGGATCTGGGCAGAGACTTCCTTTGTTAGAACACCCAGTACACAGCAGGGCGGTGGTGGTGCATACCTTTAATCCTAGCACTCGGGAGGCAGAGGCAGGTGGATTTCTCTGAGTTCAAGGCCGGCCTGGTCTACAAAGAGCTAGATCTAGGACAGGCTCCAAAAGCTACAGAGAAACCAGGTCTCAAAAACAAAACAAAACAAAAGAATATCTAGGACACAGCTTTTAGTGACTGTCTCATAAAAACTCAGGCTCTTACTGTTTCAAAAATGGATTTTTAGTCCTCACTGGTTCTTTGTTGTGTCAGCAACTTGGAAAGATGGCTTATCTGTATCTTAGTTGGCTTGTTGAGAAGATCTTTTGCTTCTTCACCTGTGGTAGTGTGTCACTGGGCTCACTGAGCTGCTACACCTGCTAATGTGTCATGAAGCATGTGACTCTCCCAGTGATGTCACTGGTCTCAGTCCTCTGCACAGTGGTTGAATCTTCCTTTCTATAATTTTTTAACCTGGTGGTTTGCAGATTTTGCTTTCTTACTATGTTTGATTTTGTTTTTGCATTGAAATAGTACCCTACCTCACTTCTTTATACTTAGATATGTGCATTTGGATGGCTTGATTTAAGGAGTGGCTGTTTAATCAATGGAGCCAGCCATGCTATAGAGAATATAAGGCATTTGATTGCCAACTTTAGCTAGACATGAATATAAAATTTGTTTAACTTATGATTTTACTTTTGATGATCCTACATATTATTTTGCAAATGATTACTGGTTATTAACCAAAAGCTATCTTTAATTTTTTTTTATTTGTCGAATACTGTCACCAGTATAAATGAGTTTTACTCCCATCTCCTTAGTTTAATTTGAACAACTGTGTTGCTTTTTCCTGGTTGCAGTGCTGGGGACTGGGACTGAACCCAGAACCTGGTGCATCTTAGACACGAACTCTATCATTAAGCCACACCCCCATCATTTTAATTTTAAAGAAAAAATATTTAGCACTGTGTCCATTGTCATAAGTAGTTCTCTCATATTTTTAATGAAAATGCTTAGAAGAAGGAAAAAGAAAAAATACTCAAAAGAATTAACATGCCCAAGAAGAGGAAGCATTCAAAATTGTGGAAACTATTTGCTTCTTTAAAATCCCGTTAGCCAAGTTATACTTTTCTTGTCATTTTTCTTTTGGTCTCAGGTTTTATATTATTCCCCCTTCCTGCTCTCAGGTTTTAAGTCCCTGACTTGCATGGTTACATAGCCCACTTTGCCATTCATTGCAGAAGGTTGCTGTCAGGGCTGATCTTGATTAAGGCAGTTGTAGTAACTCCACGGGGAAGGGAATAAAGCCCAGGCCCACTCAGATGTCACTGTCCAGTGAACTGCTGGTGGGTTCCAAGCTCCATTGTGTCCCTCTGCCACCAGCACCTCCACCTCCCAGTGCTGACTAGGGAAGGGACTCAGGTGACAGCTTCATAAGCAGCCCCTTGCTGGCCATTTACAGCACCGTGGGAGGGTCACACAAAAGAGGAACACATTGTGGAACAAAGACTTCTCCTTGGGTGGCCCGTGAGCTAGCTAAAGAAAAGGAGAACCTAACTTGGTAGAGAGGAAGGGAAAGAGAGAGAAGTCATGCTGATGGTTTCTGAAGAAATCAGAAAGAACCTGTGGTGTTTTAGGTGGAGCTGCAAGTGGCAAATGGACCACAGTCCACTGAGCTGAGCATACCCAGAGCTCTGTAAGACTGGACACTTGTTCACTGGATAAAAGGAGTCATAAGTCAGATACATGCAAACTTGACCCTTAGCCCCTTCCCAAATGCAAGCTTCCCCTTCCCAAATGCAAGCTTCCCCTTCCCTGGCATTGATCATCTCAGTTCATGGTTCCACTATCTACACAGGTATTTGACCATAAGCCCTATGATTATTATTTCCCCTCTCTGTCTACCCCACATCAGCAAATCCCATTGATTCTGCCTTTAAAGGCCTTCTCCCCAATACTTATACACGTGACACTGAGGGTGGGTACTGTCATTGTTTGATGTGGCCACGGGAATACGTTCTTGGACCCAGAGCATGGCAACCCAAGTAAGGCTTTTAGAGGAGATGTGTTAAGCCTATCATTCCTGTTTGCAACTGGCCCTCATCTTTGTCTATGTGCCAAAGCCCTTTCCTTGGTCTCCAAGGCCCTCTGGAAGCATACTGTGGTGTCTTTGTCCCATTTCCTCTCATTCATGTCAGTGCCTCCCTCTCCTTCTAGAGTACCAGGCCCTTTCCTTTGCTGAACACCATGTAGATGGTGTCTGGCTGGGCTATTTCACAAACTCACTCATAGCCTTGTACAGATAATGGTTAGTATCACGAGAGAAGTCAGCTCTGGCTGACTTATAGCACACTCTCTATTTTTCTTGATAATTCGACCTCATGTTGCTTTTATTCTTCAATCAATTTCATAACAATGTCCTTTCTCACTGTCAATACCTTTCCCGAGTTTTGTAAATGAATTTAATCCTTTCAAATATAGGAAGGAGAAAGAAACAATTATTTATCATCTTTTTATATTTTGGGCACCATTTCTGAGGTACTTTGTACAGATTATATTCATGATTAATGTGGTTCCTTAAAACAATCTTCTTCAAGAGAGTTTCATTTATTTTCATAGATTGGGAGGAAAAAAGACAGCCCCGGTGACCACATAGAGAAGTGAGGAATGCTGGGATATGAACCCTGAGTGTGGCTCACCCAAGAGCAATGCCCATTTCACTTCATTTCTGTTGCTATGAGCTGTTAACTGATAATGTGAGGATAAATGACTACACATGACCATCAGGGAGTGACTTTTTACAAAGGGAAAGTGGTAGACTAATCGCCTAGGGCTTCCCCGATTGATTCCCATTACTGCAGTGGGACATAGGCTGGAAACCCAGCTTCCTGATTTGACCCCAGGAGGTTCCTTGTGTCCAGCCAGAAGATTTTAGTGGCTCAGAATCTTCTTCCTTCCCATGTGTGAGTAAGCCTCTTATTTTTCTATCCATTTGATTTGACCCTTGTTAACTGACTCATATTCTTGTGATTTCAAGGCCAAGCTTTTGAAAATCCAATCCTAAAACCTGTAGCCTGAATTTTACCTGTGTACAAGCTAACATTTAGCTGATTTCTACAGCATCAGCATGTGTTCAGGAAAAACAGCTGAGCAGAAATCTGTCCCATTTGCCAGCACTGATTTTCCTGCACCTTTGCCCATCTTGTTTCTTAGCAAGAAGAGATTACATTTGGGTATAAACTCCTAGCTCACTGATGAATTCTCAGGCCAGAGAAAAGCCCTCATTGGTAATGTGTACTATTTGTAAGAAAAGAGAATCAATTCAAGAGACAATGAAACTGTGGGAGTTGCAGTGTCTGCTACACTGGATGCTCATTAACATTTTAATTAAATAATTAGATTTATCATTAGCAGGAAAGAAGAGAATTGAATAGCTTCATCAGTAACAGAAATGCATGGAAGGTTGGAATAAAAAAAGTTTTGTTCTATTTTCTCCAGGCAAATCTATGAATGCACAGGTAGTCGCGATGCCTGTGCACAGACTGTGGATGCAGAGATGGGGGCTAACACAGAACCCTGGATGCAGATGGAGGCTGTGCCTTTGCGAACAGCTGTGGATGCATAGATAGATGTTGTGTCCATGCACTGAGCTTATGGATGCACAGAGAGAAGCCATGCTAGTGCATGGCAGTGAGGAGACAGGCATCAGGGCATGCCCTGGAGAGAAGAGCATATTTACTTATATGAACCATATTAGATCAAGCTCCTTGCATTTGTAGAAAGCTCTTTGCTGGTTACCCTCTTACAGTAGAAAACTGTGAATTTATCCAGATTACTGTTATATAACTTTACTGCATCCTGAAAATTTGTCCTTACTTCATACAGTCTAAGAGAAATATGTTCACTGAAGGTCACTGTATTGTACACCCAAGAAAGGATGGTATTATCAAAAGCTGAATTGCCTTATCTTGATAATGACTTTTGGATGCATAGATTCAGATCTTAAAAATTAACCCCTCCACATCCTCTTGTAGAACATTCTACTTAGGCAATGAAGAATCATTTCAGTATCCTTTCTTAAAATGGGCCCATTTTAACATTTTTTATTAAAATGAAGGCTTTTCAGAATCCTTACTCAAAATGTTGGGTTAATTAGTATGCTGTGGTTTTCCTTTTAGAATTTTAACATGGATTATGCCATATGACTGGGAGTTGCATCTTGGGACTTCCTGGCACTTGCTCTTTGTGGGTTCTGTCAGTATTTAGAGGGGAGGAGGATGGCGCCCAACATTCTAAAGTATGCATTTATCAATGGCCATATTACCCTGAACATGCGATTTCCTTTAAAATTTAGCTATAACCAAACTAATATGTATAATATGTACATATATTCATACTTATGTATAGGTTCCATCTGCTTTATGTAAATTCTATACTTCAAGGTACTATGAATAAATGTATTTAATTTGTATGGAAACATAGATCACAGTTTGTAGTGTAGGCATTGCCAGTATAGATGCTAAGGGGCTAACCCATTTGGAATTTATTTTGGTCTCTTAATACTCTATTTGAGGATTTGGGGATGTAGCTTAGCTGGTAGAGTGCTTACTTAGCGTTCAGAATACCCTGAATTCAACCACAGAAACTGGACATGGTAGATAGCTCAGGCTGGTATTCCAGCACTTGGAAAGTAGATGCAGGAGAATTAGAAGTTCAAGATCATCCTTGGGCTACATGTGTTTGAGGTGGACCTGGCTACAGGCTATATCCAGCTCAGTGTCTTACAGTCACAGGCACCCTCCTTCTTGTCCTACACATGTACAGCTCTGCTCTTTCCTGTCTCAGAAACTAAAAGTTATGCTTGAGCTCTACTGGGATGGAGATATTATTGGTGGGTAAACTACTCTGCTTACCTCTGTGGGGATGTAGCTGCGTGAATAGGAACAAGTTTTCTGTAGTACTTATCTATGATCTGCTTGTAGGTGTGTGTAGGGGGTCAGATAACTTTCTCAGACTCGGCACATTTATGAAGATGAGTTCAGCAGAAGTCCTGATAAATGGACCTGTGCTCATTGCCAAGCAAGAGATGTGGGCCACTGAGCTACGACCACAGATGTCTATCTTATTTATGCTACTTTTAGTTGGAAAGTAGAAATCGATGTATTCTGTACTTGTGATTTCTTGGAGAACGTATCAATCAAAGTTAACTTCCATCTTGCTTGAGTGATGTAGACTTTGACTCTCCGAAATATGTCCCTTATTTTTCAGTCTGATCTCAAAACTTTTCCAATGTTTGTTCAAAACCCTTTGGTATTTATTCTCTTATACTAGAATACTTCTGAAAATGTACTGCTTTCAATAAAGAATAAATTTAAATGCTCATTGTTTATGACCTACTTTCAGCTAATTGACAAATATTATCTAATCTATTTTAGGTCTTGATCTCATATGTGTGTGCATTTGCTTATGTATATGAATAGTATGCACACGTGTATGTGTACTTGTGTGTGAGAGTGTTTGAGTGCATGTGCATATGTGAGCAGATGTGTGTGGAGACCTGAGGTTGACATTGGGTGTCTTTCTATTGATCTCCATTTTATATTTTGAGATGGGGGCTCTTGTTGAACCAGGAACTTACTATCTTGACTAGTCTTTCTAGCTGATTTGTCCCAAGGATTGCTTGTCTCTGCCTCAGCATTGGTATTACAGGGGGGTTATCATGCTTCTAATTCCAATGGCAAAAATAAGACCACTACCACAATTTGAGCCAAACTGGAAGTGAGCTTGATTTTTTTTTTTATTGGGGTGAACCCAAGAGCTGGCCAATGACTGCCTCCTAAGTCATGTTAAAGAGAGCAGTCCTGAATTTACCTCTTGAGCCCCTTTTAAGGAGTAAAATATCAAGTAATTTTACAGAAGGGAGATAATGAGGTAATAAGAAAATATACACAAAAAACATTTAAAAACATTATTTTGTCACCTACCACTGAGTAGGGAGGATCAGGGAGGCCCAGGGGAGGGTCAGGGTCTCAAAAACAAATCAAGGTCTTGGGTTGGGGAAGGTCAGGTTCCAGAAAACAGAGAGCAGCTCAACTCTCACAGTAAACAGTAACTTATTTTTAAAAATACAGCATAATGGCTCCCGCCTTCGAAATGGAGTCAGGCAGTTTTCTCCACACGCACCCCAATTTTGCTTGGGTTCTAGGAATCTGAACTCTAGCCTGTACTTGCACAATACGTGTTTTACTCACCAAGCCATCTTCCTAGTGCTTCCTTTTCTTCTACTAACCCTAAGTGCCATGATACCATAGCTCTTAACCTATTTCAGAAATGTAGAATAGTTTCAAGATTTTGTAAGAAATGTCCTCTGACATTGTCCCATTGGTTCTGGGACCTTTTCTTCTGCTTTGGTATCTACCAAGATATATAGTTTGCTATATTTCATATGGCTTCATGAGCATATCTTCAGTCTTTCTGCCACATAGTTTGGGATATTGGAGAAGACACACCTAGTTCACTGCCATGCAGCTCTACCCGTCATCCATGTTCCTCAGTTGTGCATCTCTGCTCCTTTGCATTTCAGGACCTTGTTTCCCCATCTGCTAGAAATGGTCTTCTGCTGATCTCTGACTCTCCTGTCTTATGTCCTTGTGGGGGTCTTACCACATAGTACCCTAAGTTCTTTGCCAGCCTGTCCCATCCTTGTCCTCCCAGTTCCTTTACAACAACGGTCATGCTCTGTGATGGGCCCTGGAGCATGATGGATAAAGGATGCTCAGAGGAAGGAGGTGACAGCTCCTGTGAAGCCAGGCCTGTAGAGGGGCTGGCATGTGCTACAGCTGACATGCAAGCAGAGCATGTTGCAGGGTTAGGAAGTGTAGTAGTCGCTCTGCTGTGGCTGTACTGCAACACCATGACCAAGAGCAACTTACAGAAAGAAGGGTTTGTTTTGAATTCCAGTTCCAGTGGAATTGAGACCTTAATGGCCGGGAAGGCATGACATGGCAGCAGGACCAGCAAGTAGGCTGGTCACATTTCTTCTACACACAAGAAGGAGAGAGAGAGAGAGAGAGAGAGAGAGAGAAGAGAGAGAGTATTCAAATGCACATGCCTATGGGGAATATTGATGTGGAATTCCCCTCTGTATGCTGTGAATATGTTTTGTTGCCATTGGTTAATAAAGAAGCTTCCTTGGCCTATGGCAGGACAGAATATAGCCAAGCTGGAAGAGATATATAGAGAAAGTAGGCAGAGTCAGAGAGACACTATGTAGAGGCCAATGGAGACATGCAGGAGCCTTACCCATAATCCACAGCTTTGTGGTGATACATAGATTAATAAAAATGGGTTAATTTAAGAGGTAAGAGTTACTTAATAATAACCCTGAGCTAATAGGCCAAGCAGTGTTGCAATTAATATAGTTCCTGCGTGATTATCCAGGTCTGGGCAGCTAGGAAATGAATGAGCAGTCTCCATCTACAGGACATTTCACATTCAAATTATTGAAGACAATTAGGAGGAAATACTAAAGGGTACTAGGTATATGGTGTTGATTACTACTTGATTGGCAGTATTGTTTGTTAAGATAGGGAAAATGTGTAAATGGCATTTTGAGGAACTGCAACAAGATCTGTATGCTGGGTAGATTAAATTCCAAGTAGACTATAGATACTTACCAGGTATGGTGGCACATGCCTGGTATCCTAGCACTCAGAAGTGGAGGCAGGAGGATCAAGAGTTCAAGGCCAGCCTTGGGCTACATGGCAAGTTTGAGGCTAGCCTGAGTTCCATGTGACTTTGTCTCAAACAAGAAAGCAAAAATAAAAACTACCATGACACGATTTGTGGGTGCTGATAGGATGGGGTCTGAGCCTTCTTTCTTGTTTCTCTCTGTCCCTCTGACATTTGTAAAAAGGCACGCAAGAGTTTTTCTGTTGACGTCTCAGTCTTTCATTTTGCTAAGTCTTTGATGGCAGGAAGCCAGTCTTCTCCTCTCTGGAGATTATTGGTGGCCCATGAGGAGTCCATCAGGGTTTCAGTGAGGTAGCTGATGGCAAGTGCTTGCCTGAACATTATTGGTGTAGTAAAGTTTTTTCAGGCTTCATTTAGGAAGAAAATGAAAAGTTCCTTTCTGATAGAAGTTCGTGCTTCAAAGATGGACTAGAAAAGCCCTGTTGGAATGTGTGTATATTCAGACACAGTGCTGGCTTCAGATTTCGGTTTGGCCGGTTGCCATCTCTGGCTGGTGGAAAGAAAACAAGAGGTCTGGCATCTCGAGTTGGCCTGAGAGTTGGATGTTCCCATCCTGTTTTCCCCTTAGCTGACATTACCCAGGCCCAGGGTGACCTCAGGCCTTATAGCGCGTAAATCTTTACATGCCATCTTGTATGTAAACTTCCATATATGAGGCATCAATATAGAGCAGGAGATTACTTCTTCAGTTTGCTGCTTGTGAAATAAAAAACATTGTGGTTATTTTGTGTCCTAGTTCCTTTATATAATCAACTCAACACAACCTAGTGTTGTCTGGGAAGAGGAAACTTCTATTGAATTGTTGACTCAATCCATTTATTTTGTGATATATCAGTGAGTCACTGTCTTGAGTGATAATTGACGTAGCATAGCCAAGCCCACTAGTGGGAGGCTAGTGCAATACTGCCCCTAGGTGGGAGGTCTTGGGCTATGTAAGAAAGTTAGTTCAACATAAGCTGCTTGAGTGAGTCAGCATGCAGCATTCCTTCACGGTTTCTGTTCCAGGTTCCTGCCATGAATTCCTACCCTGACTTTCCCTGGTGATAAGCCAAACAAGCTCTTGCCTTGATAACTTGCTTTTGGTCAGAGTATTTTATCCCAGCAACAGAACAAAGCCAGAACTCTGTGCGTCAGCCCACATCACAGCACAAATTAGGAAAGCCAGTAAAAGAAAGGAAGAGAGACTACAGGAAAGCAGGAGCCTGTAGTCCCCTCTATGGAAAGCTTTCCTTAGTCCCCTCTCTTGAAAATCATGCCAGACATAGTCGTTGTTAATGTAATTCACTGAATTTCTCCCCCTGAGATTGCACAGGGAGGTTCCGCCTCCTCCCTTGTCTACAGAACTATAAAATGTGAGCACTGAAAGAGACTTTGGAGAACTTTGAACTCATCTGCTGGTGGGGGACTGAGATTAGGCAGTCACACTTTAGTCTAAACAGAGGAATATCACTACTAATAAAAATGGCTGAAGAAAGCCAGATACAGTTGCATGCTCATCTTGGCACTTGGTAGGTAGAAACAGAAGATCCAGGTCATCTGGCCACTTGGGCTACACAAGAACCTGTCTAGAAACAAACACACAAACAAAGCATTAAAAAACCTCTAGAATTTCCCCGAAGTTTCTGCAGTGTCATTAACCCATGGCACCTGTCACTATGAAACCACAGGTGTACATGTCATGAGGTGTCAGGTCACTTTTTGTCAGTGGCAGCTCCCTGCACCTGTCTGTAGGTCAGGGCAGCAAAATGTGTTGTGGGGTTCCTGTTGGTTAGTGCACAGAAAACATGTAAAGCTTGACAAGAGGGAGTTGGCCAGCGTGGATGACATGAATCCAGGCAGAAGGGGGTACCGCTAGAAGAAAGCATTCCCGTGGCACAAAGGAGTTAGAGAGAGAAAGGAGGGCTGGGCACAGTGACGGCCTGGGAAAGGCTCCACACACAGTGAGAGGAGCACGGTAAAGTTGGGCTTCTTGTAAAGAGGACCATGTGACAGGAAGGCATTGTCCTAGAGGAGGTGGCACAGGGTAGAACAATTCAGAGAGATCCCCCTGTTGAAAGCACACAGAGAGTTCTGGAAGCTGATCCCAGCAGAGAGGAAGTACATGTTCTCACGAAGCTTGCAGTTGATGCGTGTAGCTCAGGGGTATTTCAGGGTTAGGTAGGCGAGCTCCACACAACTGTTCTTGTTCAGTGTTTTATAAGGAAATGAAATGCCCCAACTCTTGATATTTCCAATGTTTTGAATTATAGTATACTAAATTAAGTTTAGTACCCATATTTCCTTTCAACTTTCTGTATATTCATTAATCTCATAGTAAGAGGTTTTAATCTTTTGCCAAAAATTTAAAGGTCACAGAACAAGTATAATTTTCATAGTTTTCTCAAGGAGTGTTAGAAATAAGCCTATACTAACACATAAATTGAAGACTATATAAATGTAACAAAACTCCAGCTATATTGTCCCCCTCTTCTTCCTTACAGCTGTTTGAACTTGCTGTGTTATCTGTTTCTCTCTTTGGGGGGGAATATGAAGTTAACATTTAGTTTGGCCAGATGCCAGAACAGTCTTATGCAGTGACAGAATAAGTGAGATGAAGTAATGGGCATGTATCATGGAGTTCAAGACAGATCAGGCATCCAGGTGATATCTGCAAAATCTGATCTCTTTGTACCTCCTCTACTGCCAACCTAGCTTCAGCTGCCATGTGCCCATGGATGGTAATAACCCTCATTGGCTGTCCTATCTCCTTACTGACCACACAGGCTGGCCTAGTCGTACACCACTTCCTACACTACAAGCACAAGTGTCAGTGCTGGCCTTAAGGCATTTCATGATCTGGTCCCCTTGTTGACTCCCTTAGGAATAACATACCATTTCCCGCTCATTTAGTGCACTCTAGCCAAAAGGTCTTTGCTCCTGTTTCCTTCCTTTCTTCCCATCACTCTTTCCCTCTCCCTTTCTTTCCCTTATTTCCTCTTCCTCCCCTCCCCCCTCTCCATTTCTTCCCTTTTCATTGCATCCTTTTCTACTCTTCTGCACATCTTTCTTTTTTCTCTGTACTAGGGCTTAAATTAAGGTCTCAAGTGTGATATGCCTACAGTGTACTCAGGAACTATACCCTACATCAGTGCTTTTCTGGGTATTGCTAAGACTGTTTTCTGGCCTTGGCACCTCTCCCCAAACCTCTCTCCCTGGGTCCTACCTCCACACAGTCTTCAGGTTCATGATCCTTCCCTCCAAGTTTTCATTCAGAAGTCACCCCCCAGTGAGTCCCCCACAGTCCTTCCCTAGCACGATAGCACTTCCCATCCCCTTAGATTTCTGTCTTTTTTTCCGCATAGAACTTTTCATCGTCTAAGTAATTATACATTTACTGTGTTTCTGTGTATTGAGTCTCTTCCCTTGCCAGCATGTAAGCCTAATGAGTTTGGGGATCTTTGGTGTGCCAGGCGATTTATCTCAAGCACTTAGAGCAGTTCTTAGCATATATTTGTGTCCCAAGCAAGGATCTGTTAAATGATGAATGAACATTTGAAGGAGGCTGTTGATGTTGGTTGCAAATTATTTTCTGTGCTGCTCTGTTTCAGAAGACTTGGCATCGTTTGTTAGAGAAATCATGTCTTATTAACTTGTCACAAATTTGCCGGCAGTTCTCCCCATAAATATCATACCTCCATTTTAGGAAGTTACATTTTTATTTATTATTTATTGGGAATGGGGCACTCCCTGGCATGTAGGAAGGTCAGAGAACAACTTCTGGAATCGATTACCTTCCTCCACCGGTGGGTTCCAGGGACTGAACTCAGGCTGTGAGGCTTGGTGACAAGCACTCTTACTGTGCCAACTTGCTGGTGCTGTTGTGATAACTTTTAAAGTCCCAGGACATGCAGGGGAGAATTAAACAGAGGGAATCCAACTCTATATTTATGAGCCACAATCACATTCTGTGGTTTAACATGCCTGATGATATGATTCTTTTAGGTTTTAGCTACAGGGCATATTTCAGTTTTCTCTCTTTATTTCATGTGTATGTGTATTTTGTCTGCATGTGTATCTGTGTACCACTTGAGTTCCTAGTGCCCATGAAGGCCAGAAGAGGGCATTGGAGCCCCTAAGACTGTAGTTTCAGATGGTTGTGTACCACCATGTTGGTGCTTGGAATTGAATTTGGAGCCTCTGGAAATGAGTCAGTGCTCTTAATTACTGAGACATGGCTCCAGTCCCTAAAGCATATATCCTCGTGGAGCATCCCTCTGGTTTCTTTTTATCCCCTGGACAGATAACCACACAATAAGACACATAATGTGAGCACACATGTATGTGTGTGCTTATACGTGTCCTCTTATGCTTATATTCATTGTGTCTGCCTATTTATGTGTGGTGTGACGTGGGTACCTACCTGTGTACCTACCTGTGGAGGCCAGAGGTTGGCATTGGGACATTAGTCTGTTCTTTATATTTTGAGACAGGGTATGCTACGTAACCTGGAACTCACTGATTTGGTAAGACCAGTTGACCATCAAGCTCTAGGGACCCACTTACATGCAGCACCCTCAACCAACACCCCAGTGCTAGGAAAATAGGTGCATGCAGCTGAGTCTAACTTGTTATGAGGGTTGTCGAGATTTGAACTTGTGTCTTCATGTTTTCATAGGAAACACTTAGCAACTGAACCATCTCCTTGGCCACAGGGAAAGGTTTTTAGGTGAGACAGACTCTGAAGAGACCCTCATGAAGCAATGCAGACTAATAATCAAAGGCTTAAACCTGAGTAAACCAAGACAAACATAGTGAGTTTATGTAAAGTACTTGCCATGGTGAATGACTTGAAGCCATCCAGAGCTGTTAAGGATATCTTCTGAGCTTTCATGATTGTGCTATAGGGAACTGGAGAGATGGCTTATAGCTAAGACCACTTGATCCTCTTACAAAAAGTCCTTGAGTTCAGTTCCCAGCATCCACATGGTGGCTCACAACCATCTATCACTTCAGTTCCAGTGGATCTGGCTACCTCTTCCAGCCTCTATGGGTACACACAAATATAATAATATAAATAGTTTTTAAAAGGTGGGATGGAGAGATGGTTTAGAGGTTAAGACATTTACTGCTCTAGCAGAGGACCTGAGCTCAGTTCCAAACACCCAAGTCGGGTTTCTCACAACCATCCACAATTATACCTCTCCCAGATCAGTCCCCTTCCTCTTTCGGCATTCATGTGCACATAACCTCCCACTCCAGTAAAAATAGAATAAATATGTCTAAGGGTATTCTATAATTGACTTGTGTAAATTGTATATGAGAAGATAATAGTAATCAAAGTTTTATTGTATTTATGTTACAGTAAGATTTGCTGTAGCTCTAATATACAGGCTCTATAATTTTCCTCCAGTTTGCCCTATTTCCTGGCTTCCCCTAAATCATCAAATCACTTACTAGGGTCATCCAATATTCAGCTCAATTGGATATTATGTAGGCTCTCACCTTGGCCGTATTAATTGGTGATTCCATTTGTTGGCATGGCAGCATGCATCTGTGAACAATTGGAGGTGGTATAAGACCCCCAGCCATTCATCTAGCATACATTATATTCACTGATCACAGAATTTGACCTGGGGACAGACCTAAAGCAAGGCAGGTCTTGTTTCTTTCCTCATACAGCTGTTTATACCATGACACATGCCAACAGGCAGAATGGGGCCCGAGGAACTGGTTTCCGTCCACAAAGAGCTTATCATTAATTATACTTCTGGTTATTCAGTAACAGTTGGGAAATGAATATGGAAGCATGAGGAAAGATGAATAAAATATGTAGATGAATGTTTGAATTCTTCACAAGCTTTACAATGCTAGTATTGAAAAAAAACTGAGTGTCATTTGTTTTGTGCTTGCTTGTACAAAGCAAGAGTCTCTATAAGGATAGCCAGAAGAAGGATTCCAGGTGCCAGGGGCTGCTATGATAGGCTGGCTGACTGTAGAAGGAAGTGGCTCCTTTCTTCCACAGATGGAGAGCCACATTCAAGATATATTTGGTCAAAATTGTTAAACCCAGCTGAGCATGGTGACTCACACCTATAATCCCAGCACTTGGGAAGAAGAGATGAGAATATTGTGAATTGAAAGTAATCTGGATTGCATGGTAAGGGTCCTTTGCTTTGTTTTACACACATCCTCTAAATCTCACCTTTCAGCCTCTTCCTCATCTCCCCTCCCTCATCATCACCTCCCCTGTGTATTGATTTCTAGATTCTCTGGTTCCAAGCTTAGCTTTGGGGTTGCCCCTTTACCTCTTTCTGGCTATCTGTAGTTCTATTCTCTAGGACAGTTAACACTTCTTGACTCTTCAGAGATATCCTCGTGTCTTTGTACTGGGATCAGCCAGTGTGTATTCTACCCCTGTGTGAGACCCCTAGGGTATTCCTCAATGTCTTACCCCCTTTCTTTGCC
The DNA here is from genome assembly GCF_018167655.1 of Microtus oregoni. NCBI lineage: Eukaryota > Metazoa > Chordata > Mammalia > Rodentia > Cricetidae > Microtus > Microtus oregoni. The sequence goes on from NW_024543094.1 coordinate 5,933,942, forward strand.
AGGCTGTACCAACCTGCATTACTACCTTGTCATAGTGTTTGTGGGAAACCAGGATTTCTTCAGCACTGAAAAAGCCTTCATGCTGAGCTTGGATCTGGAACTGTAGGGTCTTCCATGAGTTGAGTGAAAGGGTGGTACTCACCTATTAGAAATTTTGGCTTTTTGTTTTATTCCTTCATTTGACATTCTTGCAAATGTGTTCATTGAGATTCATGATTACTGGCTCCCTCTTCCATTCCTGACATTATGGTTTGGGGATGTGTTTCTAAGTAACAATAGTCTCAATTTAATAACTGGACATTAATAGCTACAGAAATGAATACATAATGACCAGAGAATCTAAAGGGAAAAATTCAGTGACAGGGGCATAAAGCACAAGAACAGCCTGGTGGAGCAGGAGAGGCTTGTGTCTGTAACCAATGCTTGAATTTAAACTTGAAGGCTGGGCAGCTCTTAACTAGAGGAGGACAAAGGGACTTAGCATATTGAAAAGACTTATAGGAGCGTCAGAAGACAGGAGGTTGGTTGGAGATGGTTCCTTGACGACAAACCATGGGACAAAAGTCTTAAAAGCTGATGGATATTGGGCCTTTATTCTTTCAGAACTGGGAAGCCATTCAAGGGTCTTCTTTAATGCCAGTCATGTTCAATGTTTCCCTCCCTCCCTCTCTCCCTCCCTCCCTCCCTCCCTCCCTCTTTTCCTTCCTCCCCCCTTTTTAAGAGAGGGTCTCATATAACTCAGGCTTACCTCGAACTCAGTATGTTGAGGATGACTTTGAACCCCTGATCCTCCAACCTCCCCCCAAGTCCTAGGATTACAGATGTCCAGCACCATGCCAGTTTATGTAGTACTGGGGATCGATTCTTCAAGCATGCTAGGCAAGCACTCTACCAGGATATGTGAATTCAACATTCTGTGTACTTAAGCAGCTAGAACCATTTTATATTCCAGAAGAACTCAACATGTGTCGTTCCTTAGAGAGTGGGCTTTCTTCTTAACTCCGTAGATCATTATTATAATAGCAATTAGACATTGCTAGTCAATGGATACATTTGTCACGTTGACCTACTTAGAAAAAGTGATTTTTTAAAAGTATTTCTTCCATGAAGAGGGCTCTAGTAATCTAAAATTTCCTTTCTTTCTTTCTTTCTTTCTTTCTTTCTTTCTTTCTTTCTTTCTGTGAGACAGGGTTTCTTTGTGTAGCCTTGACAGCTCTGTAGATCAGGCTGGCTTTGAACTCACAGAAATCCGCCTGCCTCTACTTCCCTAGTGCTGGGTTCAAAGGCATATGGCCACCACTGCCCCACTAAATTTTCAATTTTTTATGTTTAATACTATATCAAAACATTCTATGACAATGCTATTTATATGTAAATTGTATACCACACATAAAATAAAGTATGTTTTTATTTTAAAAATAAAAAGACAGTCTACCAATTGAGCTATATCCCCAGCCAAGCTAACCTCAAACTCATGCATTTCCTGTCTTTACTTACCAGTTTCTGAAGGCCTTGTGCCAACACACCTAGCTTCATGACGTTTTTCTAAATCAAGTAAATTTATTGTTTGAAGTTTATTTTACAAAATAGAAAATGATAGATTCAAGTCTTTGTGGGAGCAGCAAGAACATTTTATGATGCTACTCATTTGTGCTTCATTTACAGCTAGGTTTTGAAATTAAAAATAACAGTGAAATAACAACTTGCATTGAATCTATTTTGTGGTGATTTGGTTCTGGAATATGATTTATTGTGAACTGAGTATACATGTGTTGCTCTAGTAAGGCCTTAGGGCAGTAGACAGAAAATGTGGAAGGAGGTTGGATAACAGAAGGATGCCAGTAGGGGCACAGGGATGTAATGTGTAATATGACCCCAGTATATTGTACAAAAGTATAAAATTACCAAATTTAAAAACTAATGCTTGAAAAAAAAGTGTAGTCAGTGTAAATTTTAAGGTGCTTTTAGCTTTATGTGCTAAGGTAGGAGGCACTACGGCCATTGCTTGCCTGCCTTAGACACACAACAACTGATGCCCATGACCAGGTTCAGAAGCAAGAGCTGTGAATTTCAGACTGAAGCCTCAAGAGCTCATTTGAAAGAAGCCTTACGACCCAGGCAGACATTCTTCCATTGTTAGTATTCTGGACCTCTTCAGTGTTAGGCAATATTAGTCTTCAGCTTTGGGGATAGAAACTAGGTTTTATATACCTGAATATTCAAGCCAGATCATCATGCACATATCAGACAAATGCTAAGCAAAGCCAAAGTAGCTGCACACGGTTTCAATCAGCAGAAAACTGCAAGTCGTCCCTACTAGCTCTTCCTGGAAAGCCTGCAGGCTCTTCTATCACAGGAGAAAGCGTCTTCATAGGGATGAGTGATGGGCTAATAAAAGGGAGTTGGCAGGTGGCTTGCATTCTGCTGTTTGGTCCATCAAGTGTTTGGCATATATTACTTTCTGTCAAAAATGGGAACCCGTCTTTCGGGGCTGTAAAATAGAGATTGTTCTCATGTATACTAGAAAAAGCTTTGTGGGTATGTCAGGTTAGGCTCTGTCATTTCAAGCCAAGTCATGATTGGCAGTCCTGGCTATATCCTGTCTTCTTGGTAATGTAGTTCAGCTTTTCTGAACATAGTGTTATGTGGTTCCTGGGTTGCATTGTCACCCAAGTTTTGCAACATGGAAACAAAATTATGTGTGAATGTCAATTGCATAGGTTCGATAGTGTTCTTTCTTTTTCATTTGTTTTTTTATTGATTTTATTGAACTCTACATTTTTCTCTGCTCCCTCACTTTCTCTCCCCTCCCCTTCAACCCTCTCCCATGGTCCCCATGCTCCCAATTTACTTAGGAGATCTTGTCTTTTTCTACTGCCTATGTAGATTAGGTCAATGTATGTCTGTCTTAGGGTCCTCATTGTTGTCTAGGTTCTCTGGGATTGTGAATTGTAGGCTGGTTTTCTTTGCTTTATGTCTAAAAGCCACTTGTGAGTGAGTACATATGATAATTGTCTTTCTGGGTCTGGGTTACCTCACTTAATATGATGTTTTCTAACTCCATCCATTTGCCTGCAAATTTTAAGATGTCATTTTTTTATGCTGTGTATTATTCCATTGTGTAAATGTACCACATTTTTCTTACCCATTCTTTGGTCGAGGGGAATCGATAGTGTTCTTGAGTAAATTGTTTAGCTTCATTTGTTCTCTCGCATAATTGGTATTCCTGTCATGTTGCTGGACATTCCAAATGATTTCTACTTTTCTGTTTCTTCCCCCCAGTATACATAGCATGAATGACTGACTTCTTTTCCCGTCATTATTTACTTATTTATTCAGTTAGTTTGAGACAGGATTTGAGCTATCCCAGACTGACCTCAACCTGTTCTATTGTCTAGGGTAGCCTTTAACCAATTTCTGGCCCGTCTTCCTGCATCTCCCCAGGGCTGAGATTACAATTTTGTGTCACCACTTAGAGTTTATGAAGTGCCAGGGATTGACACATGGCTTGATGCATGCTAGGCAGAATTACTGCTTACTGAGCTACATCTCTAGCATAGAGATTCATTTTAATATCCCAATGCTTTTATTGGTGGCCTCTTAAACACTTAGGGAAGACCAGCCATGTCTTCTAGCATCCATAGACCCATTATGGATCCTGGATACTCAGAGAATGGCCTTAAACACTGGCGTTTATTGGACATGCACTCTTAGTGCCACCCAAAGCCTGCAGAACAGGAGTGCACATCTTAGCAAGATCCTCTGGCGTCAGGATGCATGTGAGGATATGGGAAACAATCATGCTGCTCAAGAGTATGGTTAAAAATTCAGTTCCTGGTAGAAACAATGTGGATATGGCTTTCAGATTCAGATACATTAGATTTAATGATTCAGTTCCTGGAAACATGTGTAACAAGTCTTAGTGAGGAAAAAGTTACATTGTGCCTCATTTTCTCCTCCTATGTGTGTGACTAGTCTTTGTATCACATGGGAGTAGTGAGGGGCAGACATGCTTCGTGCCTTTGGGAACTATGTGATGCTTTCCCTGTTTTCAGAGTTATTTAGTAGGGCTGCTGTTCTCGTGAGTCCCCTACCTACCCTCAGCTCTCACTGTCTTCACCTCTGTTCACTTCCATGTCTTTAATTCACGAATAGTTGCTTACTAAATGACATCGGGCAGTCTCCAGCTTTCCCCAAAGGTTCTTTTGCCTTAGAGTGTTGTTTACATAATAGAGCTGGGTCCATAGGACATGTAATACAAAATAGTAGGAGGCCTCTGGGATTTGCTAGGCCCATGAGCACATCAGTACCATTTCCAGCTTTCTCATTATACTGCGAGTTTGGAAACCACCATATAGCTTTGATCTTGTCGTAGATTATGTAAAGCACTTCATGATCTTTTATTTTGCCATGCAGCACATGAATTTTGCATTTGCTTTTACTTATAGGGAAATCAGGCTATTTCCCCCCCCCCCAGCAAATGGCTTTTCAAGTAAAATGAATGTTCACTCAAATTAATGAGCAACCAGCAGTGGAGTTGGAGGGTGGAAGTTAACAGCCGGCCTCAGCCCGTGGCAGGCACTATCTGCTCTCTGCCATGGTACGGCTGCCATATAGGACATGCGAGCAAATGACAGACTCCAGAAAGGTTTAAAATGCAAAGCAGAACTGTGGGTTTTTTTTTTCCTAGATGCACACAGCATTTGCTTGAGTTAACCAAAGCAGCTCATTTTCTGTTTCTGGAGATTCAACCCACTTACTCATCTTTCCCCTTCCATTCTGCAGTGGAATGCAGTACAGGTGCAATCATCGATGCAGGGCTTCTGGGGCAGCCCTCTTATGGGAAGACCCATGAGAGGATCAATGGGTGCTTGCCTCTGCCCCCAGTCGTAGAGAGATGGACACAGGAGGATACCTGGGATTCATTGCTCAGCCTTTTGAGTCAGTGAGTTCCAGACTCAGAGAGAGACCTTGTCTCAAAAAAAAAAAAAAAAAAAAAGAAGTGAAGAGGGATTAAGGAAGACACCCTGATCAGATCTTTGTCCCCCCCACTACAATTGGTAGTATTTTTTTTTTAACATTTGCCATAAATAATAGAACCTGATAAATGGGATGACATTTTGTTACAAAATAACTTCGTATCCTCTTACTCAGAGTCGGTTCCCTCCTGGAGTCACTGGGGTAGCACTTTGTCTTGTATCATTTCAGAGATTGAAAGCCTTGCCTGAGATCACATGACCTAGTGCAAGGCAGAGCCAGGATGACAGATTCTGCCTATTCATTTTTGCAAGGCATAGTGGGCTGGTCATGATCTTTCTACGTAGCCTAGTCTGACCTTACTTAGGAACTCTGTGCCTCTTCTTGGATAAGTCACAGTCTCTGTGTCAAGTCATCCTGTTGATCACCTTTTCCCATGAGCATATTTGTCTGCAATCCTGCTTTAGTAATTTGTTTGAGTCCCTTGTTGTATTTCCAAGTATTAAACTCACAAATGGTCTCACTACGTTTTTATGCAGCCCGGGTTCTTCTCAGATAGGATCTGCCACTGTGTGGTAAAACTAGAACGACTTACCATCAACTGGAACCCAGTTGAGTTATTGGCATATTTCCCTGAGTTAGTTTTAGACTGACATGCATGCCAGCCTGTAGAACCTGTTTCGTTCTTGAAGATGTTCAATGTCCTCAGAAACAAATGGTTTCTTGGCACTTCTGGTGATTGAAACTGTGTGAGTGTGGAATAGAAAAATCCTGCCTTCACTTATAAATGTTTGCCTTTGGTGATAGCAATGAGAAAATTGATGACCATCAATGGCCCTGGCTCTTCCCTTTCTCCAGCATCCAGCTTCCTTCTTGCAGATTAAAAAGCACCCAAGGGACTGACACTGTATAGCCTTTTCTGGTGGTTATGTGTCACCATGTGGGTATTGGGAATGAAACATGGGTCTTTTGCAAGAGCAGCAAGTGCTTTTAACTGCTAAGCTATCTATACACCTCAGATTATTGATAGGTAATAAAATCCCGTTTTTCTAGATCTTACTTAGCCCAGCCTTGTGGAAGCTCATCATCTTTCTGTTTCTTTCTGCAGGACGATGAGGTGGTTCTGCAGTGCACTGCGACCGTCCACAAGGAGCAGCAGAAGCTATGCTTGGCAGCAGAAGGGTTTGGCAACAGACTTTGTTTTTTGGAGTCTACATCCAATTCCAAGGTGGGTTGAGAGCTCTCAAGACTGACGGGGTATTCGCGTTTCACTCATGGTACTGAGTTTGTGCCTGAGCACTGTATTGCTTTCTATGGGACAGACAACTTATAAACTAAACAGGATAGGAAATGTTTTTACTTTTTCATCTGAAAGCTAAGTCTTTATGGGTCGCAGAGAATTGGGGTGCACTATTCACAAGTGTAGAAAAGGCCTTGATTCATAGTGGCCATTTGGGAGTGGAGAAGCAAATGTGTCCATAAATGGTGTGATTACTGAAGGGGGAAAGGCCTGGGAGGAAAGCAGAGTAACCAGGAAGACAGAGATCCAGGAAGGCCTTGTTCAGGGGAGGTGTTGTTCTTTACAGAGATTCAGGAAGGCTTTTTTGAGAGCGTGATAGTAGAATAGGCCAGACTGAAGTGACTCAGTTCTTGACATTTCCACTAAGAAGAACAAAATCCTGCCACAAATCCTGGGCAGAAACGAGGACTGCTGGACTAGCACAAGGGGACCGGTTGTAGTAGAGGAAGTCTATAAGGATGACTTAGAGCCTGGGATGGGAAGGAGTCCAGGTTTCTTTGTAAGGCAAAGGGAGACTGTAGGGGTGGGACACTGGAGCTGGGCAGTAATTCCATTTGTCTGAAGGGCTCTAAAGAATCTCATGGCTCTTACAGGGATTTGGGACCATGGAGAGTGAAAGAGGAAACTGGGAAGGAGCAGGAAGGTGCTTGATTTGTCTGGTTGGCAGCTGATTCTTCCTCTTACTTGGTACTGTGACCATGGGAATTGTGATTGGATTAGACTATGCTCCAGGAACACCCTGGGCCTGTTGATAGGTCAGTTGGTGAAGAATTGGAGAAAGAAGATATTTCTGGGAGTCATAAAATGAATGAGAAATGGCCCATGCAGTGATCTCTTGTGCAGTACTTTCGGGTTTATAGTGTACTTGGTGTGTGTAATCTCATTTCAATTCCACCAAAAGAGAAAGTATGTATTGCGATCATATTCATTACACAAATAAAGAACTGGAAATAGATATCAATTCCTAGACTTGAAATATTCAACATGACTTCAATAACACTGTTGGCAAGGGCTGTGCACACGTATACCAAAACTTTTGGCTTCAAATATTTGATCAGTCCTTCATGATGCAGCATCTTTTAGTTGCAAACTAACAATGAGTATATATGACATATTTATTATAATTATTTATGCCATGTGACATTCTTTATAACTATCAATGTTAGATATATTATGCACCTGTTTTGATTTTTTTAAGACAAGGATTAATGTAGTTAAGTATATGTTAAGGATAGTATGCTCTTTCTTAGATTTTTTTTTTTTTTTTTTTGTAAAAAGGTCTCACATAACTCAGGCTCACCTTGAACTTTCCATGTAGCTCAAGGAGGCTCATGAACTTATGACCCTCCTGTTTCCATTTTCTGGTGCTGGAATTTCAGGTGTGCACCAACACACCTGGTTTCTGCAGTGCTGGATTTGAACTCAGAGCTTTATGGATGCTGGGTAACAACTCATCCAACCAAGCTTCATCCCAAGTCCTCTTCCTACACTTTTAATTTGACAAATTTTGTGGAACATTGTCTTTATAAAATTTACTGTTATATGTCTAGTTATGAAAGCTATTCTTTGAAATCTAGCTTCTTCATATTTAGCATTTTCCTTCTTTTTTCACATTTTTGTGATGGCTAGAACAAGTTTCTTCTGTTAGCTAACTCTTTAAGAATACTTTCACTTTTGTGAGTATTTGCCTATATACATGTATGTACATCATGTGTGTGGTACCCTTGGAAGTCAGAACACAGCATCAGATACTCTGGGAGTGAATTACAGGCAGTTGTCAGCTGCCATATGGACGCTGGGCACCAAACCCAGGTCCCTTCTGAAAGAGCAATAACCTCCGAGCCATTTCTTCAGCCTTGCAGCCTGATATTTGATTATCCTCATTATATCGAACATTGTATTAGATGGTATTGTTTTGATTCTTTGTTAAGGGAGTTGGTTTCTGATACTAAATATTATTATGGGTTAGGGAGATGACTCCATTGGTAAAATGCTTGCGCACACATGGGTCCAAGTTTCATCCCCACAATCAACATAAACAACTTTGGCATGGTGATGCATACCTGCAATCTGGACATTGGGAAGGCAGAGGCAGGTAGATCCCTGGGACACACTGGCCTGTCAGCCTAATTTCCTTAAATTGCTTAAAGCCAATGAGAGACCCTGTCTTAAAACTTAAAAAAAATGTGGACAACCCCCAAGGAATGACACCCAGGGTTGTCTTTTCTCCTCACATCTGGTAATACATATTCCTAGTTCAACAACGGGTCTATCAAGTGACAGCCAAGCATTCACATAGGCCTAGATCTTCACCTGAATGGTTTAGTTCCTAGCAGGGAAACTTGACTCTTTATTTGCTATGGATGATCCATTGAGCCGAATATATAATCCTTTACATTCACAGTGTCTTACATTCTTTCTCTTATGAAAGACTGTAGTACAAAAAGTTATATTGGCTTGTTTATAGAGTGTAGATTTAAAGTCAAAACCGATGCTGGGCTGAGCACCGAGTTGTCTTCCTATTTTGTTACAACGTAAGATCCTTCCTCTCCACCCTTTAGGTAGCTGGATCTCTGGGCCATATTAGCCTGGCTCCTGTTCTTGCCTGGCTTCATTTGGATACGCACATGCTCCACTGTTCTTTTCTCCCTGCAGCTTTTGCTCTTTGCCTTTTTCATGTAGAGCTGGGGCTCTGGGCTTCCGTTTTCAGGACTTAGCAACTTTGAGACAGAAGCTGATTGCTGCTAAAAATAAGGGAAAGGGGGTTTGTCCAATTGAAGCCCACGTAAAGCAGCCTCTTCCAGGTTACCTTTCCCCAATTACCATTGTAGTCCCCACTTTTTTTTTGAGGGGGGCTGTATTTCTGGGATGTGCCGTTTGGTCTGTATCCTGCTGTCTTTATCGGACATTGCAGAGTTTATGCTGATGTTTCTTTTGCCTCTATGTATCAAGCCCTGGACCTCTGGGGACCAGATTTAGCTCATTTCTTGTCTTTTGGTGACAAGCTCTGTGGCCTGAACTAGAAAAATTTAACAAGTAATGACAGAGAGATAGGACTCCAGGCCTTCGTTCATGATTGCAATATGTAAACACAACTGTCGTCCCGTATTTCACCTGGATGTAGCTGGATTTGACTTTCATTGGTAGAAAAATGGGATGTAGTTTCCCTCTCTCCAATTGGTATCTCCTGCGTTTATCATGGAATAAGGAGCATAGAGTGATTGTCGGCAATAACCAGTCAGACTATGTAAATTATATATGAAGGCCTGGAAGCGGTCCCAGAAATAGCTCAAGCCTTAGCATCTCTCCATCAAAGACAAGACTGCCTTCCTGGAGGAGATTATGCATTATGCTCCTCAGATGTTTATTCAGGCTCATCTTCCCCTGAAAGGGAAGGTTTGAAATATCAACGTAGATTCTCCTGTAGAAAACAGAAATGTTTACCTCTGATGACTTGATTGGTTGGTTATTCCTCACTCAACACAACAGGCGTTTGCTGTGTTTTCTTTATGCAAATGGCACTTCATTTTTGCCTCTATAAATGTGGGAAGTCGGGCTTTGATTTTTGGGCAGCAACTCTGAGGCAGAAGTCAATTTTTAACATTTTAGTTGGGGGCTAGAGTGGTGGTTCTGGGGTTAAGAGTGCTTTCGGCTGCTGAAGACAGTTCAAGTTGGTTACCAGTACCTTTGTTGGGTGGCTCGCAACTGCCTGTAACTCCGATCTCCAGAGGGCTGGATGCTCCCTTCTGGATTCTGCGGGCACTTACACATATGTGCACATACCCCACTGAACTGCTGGCCACATAAGTAAACCTTGAGGAAACTTTTAGAGACCTCAGTTGGGCAGAGGCTTAGTTGAGAGCTTAGAGAGCTTACTATGCCGGCATGGAGATGTGAGTTCAAGTCTCCAGAGTTCATGTTGTCACTGCTTGAAAGCTCAGGGCTGGAAAGATGGAGCCAGGCAGATACCTAGGGGTCACTTCTGGCCAGCCTAGCAGCATCAGCTAGTTCCAAGAAGTGAAAGACTCTATGTCAGAAAAAGCAAGGCAGATGGCTCCTTAGAAATAAACTGCAGGGTGATCTCCTGCCTCCGCATGCACACATGTGACTGCACCAGCGCATCCTTGCATATACACATGCATAAAAATATGAGGGAGATGCCATAAGTTATCGGGCAATCATAGTTTTTTAAATCTTGTTTATTTTTTGTCATAAAAACAGAGTCACATAGGGTATAAAACACTGTCTCCACATCTCTACATAACATATCAGGTGAGCTCAGTGATTGGCATTCTTGCGCATGGCATCAGTGAGCAAACAGGAAGATGCAAAGGAAAGATGACGTTTGTATTGTTTCCTAATCTGGTGACAAGAACATATTGGAGAGCACAGTTGACCAATGTGAAGGAGCAGCCTTGTCCACAACCACACCCTCCCCCAGAACAAAAGATCCCTATACCTTAAAATTAAGAAGCACAGTAGGAAATAAATCTTGGGTTGAAGGAGAAGCACAATGAAAGGAATATGGAATTATGTTTCCTATATGGAAAGATAAATCAGGATTCTTAGGATGTGTGTGGTGTAGTGAAGCAGTGAAGATAATATTTATAGCATTAAATTCACATGTTCTTCCAAGTGAGGAAAATGAGCAACTAAGTAGAAAAGTGGGGAAAGAACATCAAAATCACCACAGGAGAGCAGCAAGACGGAGCAGTAAGGTTAACTGAGGGGATAGTTACTTTAAAAAGATTGTTCTTTGAAAGAAAGTCAGTAGAAAAACCAGTAATCAATCTAATGAAAAAGGACAAGATCTCAAATAGTCAAATGTTAAGTTTCATAAGGGTTGAAGGGGTTAATAACCCCAACAGAGGAAATTAAATCATAAAAAGACATTTACCTACTCATATTCAATTGAATTTAAAAATATTCATGAGATGAATAATTTGCTACCCAGGCTAGCTACCACATGCTACTAATCTTCCTGGGTCAGCCACTCCTGAGTGCTGGGGCTACAGATATGCACAATATGTGTAGGGCCCTATTGTATTTTAAAAATACAAGTAGAATGGCCCTGTGTAGTGGTTTGTACTAGAAATCCTAATACTTGGGATACTGGGACCGGATTGCAATGAGTTTGCAGTCAGCCTAAGCTACATCGAGAGTTCAAGGAACGCCTAGGCTGCAGAGGAAGACCCTGCCTCAAAGGTACAAGCAAAAGTGCACTTCTGTGCCTAGCTTTCTGTGCTTAGGACTTGAGGTCCTCGAGTCTTTGCAGCCTGAGCCATCTCTCCTGTCCTTGGCACACCTTTTAAAAAGGACACATCGAGTGTAGAGTGTAGGCTCCATCCCTGGATGTGGCCTGTCCTGCCTGGCTTTGCGGATGATCTAGTCAGTTATATCAGAAAACCCACTTCTGACCAGAGTGGCTTATAGGGGGGCACAGCCTGGGAAATGGGACAGTTCTCATTTTTCATTATTCTTGTCACTTACCATGACTTTGTGATCTGCAAGATACTTCATTAAGTAATAAACAGTTCACCTAATGTGTCCTTGGTAAATTTACATTCCCCAATGGTGTTGTCTTGAATTATATGAAGAGACTACTCATGACTGATGTTTAATAGCTCTATTAAACCAATCAAAAGGTGCCTTTCACAGAGTGTGATCAAATACCCAGGGGTTCTTATAAATTCCTTGCATCTAAAGATGTCACAGACTCCGTGTTGCTTAGACTGGCCCTTGTCCACAGCATGCATAAACATCACTGTTAATTTTTTATCTGTCTTTTAAGAGTTGCCAGTGAGCTCTTCTCAGGGTTCTGAAGAGGTGGTTCAATGGTAAAGAACACTTGTGGCTCTTGAAGGGGACTTGGGTTTGATTTCCAGCACCTAGATGGTGGCTCACAACCTTCTGGAACTTCAGTTCCTTGAGCTCTGACTTCCTGTTTTGGCCTCTGCAGACACTGTGCACATGTGTTACACATACATATATAGTAGGCAAAACACCCGTACACATAAATTTAAAAAGAAAGAAAGCTTTCCATTTCTCATAGTTTCTCTGGCTTCCCTTTAATTACAAGTATTTCTTCCCATAATGGGATATGAAAAACCAGAACTTTATCTCTGGCGACTTCTCATTTCAGGATATTATTCACCCCATCAATAATGCATGGGGCATCAATGATGCATGGCAGTTGTTCTGGTCCAGATGAACCGCTCTTCTTTCTCAAGTGGGAAAATTTGAATAATAAAAATGTCAGTATGAGATAAATGCTAGATGATGTAAGAAAGGTTGGCTTTACAAACCAGGTTCGTGAGACTTCTTAAACTTCAGAGGCTTCTCTCACAGTATGTTTCCTCTAACATCTAATTGAAATAATAAAACATGCTATAGGGAAACAAATACGAGTGTTATTGTAGCTCTGCTTATTCATTTTTGCTTTTAGGGAAGTTTTGTTTGTGCAGAGGGGACACAAAAGAAAGACCAGCGTGTTGGGGAAAGAATGTGAATTTTTCAACAATCACTTTTTCTTACCAGCATCCTTGTGTTTCGTTATATATCACTTATTTACATGTATTTTAGGAGGAATAAAAAATAGCCAGTGTGTGTGTGTGTGTGTGTGTGTGTGTGTGTGTGTGTGAGAGAGAGAGAGAGAGAGAGAGAGAGAGATCTCCACGAGGGCAGAGGAGATAGCACAGGTAGTAAAGTGCTTGACCTGTGAGCTTGATTCCCAAACCCATGGAGAAAGCTGGCCACGGTGGCATGTGCTACTGCTGAAGTAGCAGAGACGGGCTGAGCTCTGAAGCCTGCTGACTGGCTAACCTAGCTTACTTGGTGAACTCTAGGCCAGAGAGAAAGAGAGAGGGAGAGCGCCTGTTACAAAAAGTCAGGTGGCTACCTTCTGAGGATGAAGGTCCAGTGTTGTCTTCTGATCACACACACACGTGTGTTGCACATACCCAAGAAAATTTAGAGTAAGTGATTTTATGCTTCAATCGCATTTTGATGGAACAGAAGACTAGTAACATTTGATTGGGGGAACAGATTATTACACTGGGCTAGAATTGGAACTGTGTGTTTCTACAAGTTGTAGGTGAATAATTCCTGCTGGAATTTAAACACTCATTCATGGTGCTACCCAGTTTGGAAAGAATAATTGTAGAATAAGATGATATAATTGAAATTCTCCATCTTGGAAACATTTTATGCAGTTCTAGATCATAAATGCAACATCACTATATTACCTTATAAGCTGAGATTAATTCTGAGGAAATTTCATAGGTTTTAATGAATCTTTGTCGTGGTGAAGATATGGCTGCTCTAGTTTCTTGTAGGCTTTATTTGCAAGATCTATTAAATGAAATGAAATGAAAACTTTGGAAGAAATAACTTTTGCCCATCATCTGCTGGAGGTCTCAGCTAAGCATGGAGCAGATGGGACTGACTGGAGCAGATACCTCTTGGGGTTTCCTCTTGCTAGTGGAGTTCCTCCGAGCTCTGGAAGAAGACTGGCAGATGCTCTAACTCACCCGTTCTGTCTGCTGCATACCCAGGTGCCATGCTGGCAAGTGAAGTGAGCAATGGGGTTGCATTCCTGCACCTCATCCACCAGCTCATTCTCTGCCTTTGGAGGCCAAGAAGGTTAGGATTTGTTAAGCTTTTGGTTCTGCCCAATAGGCGCCAAAGGCCTTTGGGAATTAACAGCCTTCTAGAATCTCAGGTGGGGCTGGGTATTTGATGATAGTTTATCTGTCCCCAAACCAGAGAACAGATATTTGTAGGGGAAAGAGAATCTTCTAGTCTCACCCCCTTTTCCATTTCTCATGTGTGTTTCATGCATGCATATGTATGCATGCTTTTTGAATGTATGTTTTCTAACATAGTCTCCATAAAACAGCGTGCTCTCGGTATTTCATTATTTGACTTCTGGATGCCACACCTACCCAGAATTCACATGGGGTTTGGGGATCCGATCTCAGGACCTCGGTCTTGGGAAGCTCTAAACTACTGATGCCATTCTCTCCACATCCTGAAGCTGCCAGTCTTTGATACTAAGCCCTGAATTTGAAGAAGAGTACTGTTGTGCTGGGGGCCTTCGTGCTCCTTCCTTTCTAGATCTGAGAGTGTGGCTTAGCTGTGGTAGATACATAACAGCCAAAAGAGCTGGCTTGGCAGCTTTTCTGGGAAGAGCCAAAGAGAAAATATTTTAGTTGTCTTGGGTCATGTTTTCTTCTCAACTCTGACATTTAGCCCCAAAGCAGCTGTAGGCAGTATGCAAATAGATGAGCCTGGCTGTGAGCCTAAAAATTGTATGAATGGGCACTGAAATGTGAATTTCAGACATTTCGCCCGTGTATGTGTTTGTCTTGTACATGTGTATAGGGATGTGCAAGATGTGTGTGTACATGCAGGTGGAGGTCAGAGGTCAAAGTTAGTTGTTTTTCTCAGTGGCTCTCAACCATTTCTTCCTCTTCTTCTTCTTCTTCTTCTTCTTCTTCTTTTCTTCTTCTTCTTCTTCCTTCTCCTCCTCCTCCTCCTCCTCCTCCTCCTCCCCCCCCCCCCTCCTCCTCCTTCTTTTTCTTCTTCTTTCTTCCTCCTTCTCCCCCTCCTCCACCCCTTCCTCCTCCTCCTCCTCCTCCTCCTCCTCCTCCTCCTCCTCTTCCTCCTTGTGTGTGTAGGGTCTCACAGAACCAGGAGCTCACCGATGGGCTGGATTGACTGTCCAGTGAGCTGAAAGGTTCCTCCAGTGGCTGCTTCCCAATTCTGGGATTGCAGACATGTGCTGTTGCCCAAGTTCCTTATTGTCTTCTGGGGGTCTGAACCCAGGTCCTCATGCTTGCAAGACAAGCATTGAGGTATCTTCCCAGATTCCCACCATACCCAAGCACATTCACAAAATAGGAAACTATTCTATTTCATAAGTTGAAAAAAAATGTAGTGGCCGTATATGGAGCATCGAAGCACCGTGGCTCTGTCTAGTTTAATACGTAGGAAGTATTACATTTCAAAAGAAGCAGCTGGAACAAATGCTATAAGATTAATATGCAAAATTATGGCAGAGGAGATTTCATATGAGTTAAAAATTCTCATCCCATCTTAAAGCTAAGAGAGAAAAGACTTATCTTGAAGTGTTAGTTGAGTATTATGACAGTGGAGGAATAGGGTTTGATGGATCTTTTAGATGCATGGCAATTAATAACTTAATGTTTTTGAAACTTGAAAGGGACCAAATGGATAGAATTTGGTTGTATAGATTACAAATAGAGTGTGGTGTAGAAGCGAGCAACTGTGAAGTGCTCTATCGAGGGATATGCTGGGCCTTCAGACTCCCTGTCTCCAGTGTGTTAACCAAAAGACAAGGACCAGGGGGCAGTTCTTGAATTGCATATCATATGCTCCGCATACTGGTTTGGTGCTTTGAGATATGCTTCTACACCCCTAAAGTATAAACGACCTGGTTCAGTTTTCCTATAAAACAAAACAGAGCTCTGTGCCTTTGAATACGCTCCCCTTTTCTCTCTCCCTAGCACACCCTTGCATACACTTCGCTTGAAGGACGTGAACTCCTCCTTTATTCAGCTGTTAAGCAGGACTTCCTTTGACAAGCCTTCCTATATCTGTAGTGCATACCCTTTCTTTCTGAAGAACCTGCCGGCAGAGGCAACCACTTACCTGCCTCATCTCAGGAACTAACATATTTTTGAAGGAAGTAGATGCTCTCTATCTCTGTGTGTATAAGGTTCTCCTATATTCTCCATAACACACAGAGATTGCCTTCCTGCTTTGTGGAGTTAACTGAGTGTCTTTAACATGAACTGAGTAAACATATCTGTGGCTACAATAATGCTTCATCCTGTACTGGTTGACTATGGGCTTAGTGCAGCACAGTTGGAGTGACATTTAATTTACTTCTTGTTATAAAGAATGAATCCTTATTGTCATACTTACACATAATATAAAGACTCAAAGGCTTTACAGAAAAATTCCGAAAATAGATAATTATAAAATTTCTATGCTTAAAATGCTAAGATCTTTTGCTAGTATAACTTCTAACATTTTTCCATAAAAATATTTCAGCTGCAAACATTGGTATGTGAAAATGAAGATCATGAAATTATATTTTAATACAAAATGGGGCAATCTTTTTGAAAACTAGTTTGTTATTGCTGATAAAATTAAACTTTTATGACATAGCCCTGTAATCTGCTCTATCTGAGAGTTACCAGCTTCTACTCAGAGTCTTGTACTACTGTGTTAGGCACTTTTCTCATAACAGTCTCAAATTTAAAAGTAACCAGAATTGACATCAACTGACAAAAGGATATTACGTAGTAAGAAAAAATGAACTATTCATTTGTTTCCATAATTACTAGAGTACTCAGGGCCTCCAGTGTCCTAGTTATGGTTTTCAGCACAGAGTGACATCTCCTGTTTCAGATTTATTAATCTGTACAACGCAGAATCCTCAAATAAGAAGACAGGAGTAACAAGCAAACAGCAGTAACAAAAGCAACAACAAAGACCCAAATGTATCTCTGTAGATAAAACAGTAGAACATGAAGGGTTGGGAGAGGTAGATGAAAATCTGCTGTAGAGATAAGTAGATGTGTTTCTTCCATAAAATAGATGAACACATCGTGCTTTGCAAATTTGGCAGCCAAATGATAGTAGAAAAGTCTGAAAATGCATCGGATTGTGTGATTTTATTTGTAAGGTCTACTGCTTGTGAATTAATACTAGAATAAAACTGATTTTTATGAAAAGTTCCAAGAATCACAAACATCAAAGCAAAACTATTATTTCACAGCATCAAAAGGAAAGACTTCTGGATAACAACAGGTCCTGTCATACAGAAAACAAACAGAACAACAGGACAAAGCTTGGGTTGGGAACCAGGGTTTTAAATTGTGCACACACAATAGGAGAATTTGACTCTGGAGAATAAACAGAGGTCTTCCATGAATGCATAATGAAAAGAGAGAATCTAAGTAGAAAACCATACTTCAAGCATTTTAAATTTCTCTAAGAGACAGAGCTTACGCAGCTTCCTAATGTTTTGAGAATGTTTGGTAGTGTTTGGGGTGACCAATGAGCAAAGGAAGACCACATTGTGATGAGTTCTATGTGACCCTGGTGAATGGTCGCAAGGGTGGCTGTTTAACATGGGGACAAAGGGAATCCTCATACATTCTGTGAGCCCATAAAATGTCTTTAGAAAGCAATATGGTACGTACACATACACACAGAATGAAAGTGAGAGAGAGAGAGAGAGAGAGAGAGAGAGAGAGAGAGAAATGTTTACAGTCTATTTGACAATCTCCTCTCTCCTGCTTTTCTCCCTGCCCCTCACTGCATTTCCCTCCCATGCTCTCCTTTTTGTAACCTTCTGAATTCAGTTAGTGCTGCTTGTATACATGTGAGTGTGAGGCTTGTATACACTAGAGTGTGGGCAACCACATGCCAGAGGCCATAGCCCCTGAAAAATCTGACTATCCTTACCCAGCAGCCATGAAATGGCAATATTCCCTCAGCTAGAGATGAGGCCCCTTGAGCCTGTGCCCTAGCCACACTGGACTATTGACCTGCTTACTCTTGTACAGGTCTTGTGCATACAGCCACAGCTTCTGTGAGCTCATCATGTCTTGTCACATCTAGAAGACACTGCTTCACTTCACAGCAGTGCTCCCGACACTCTGACTCCTACAGTTGATGGAGGAAGGTCATTGGCTAATCAAGGAACTGCCCTGGCCCATTTTATTGGTTAGAAGTTAGGTGGGAGGAGTAAACAGAACAGAACGCTGGGAGGAAGAGGAAGTGAGGTCAGAGTCTCGACAGCTCTCCTCTGGGGAGCAGACGCCTGAGAGAGATGCCATGCCCCGCTCCCGGCATGAAGCTCCGACCCAGGATGGACTAGGCTAGAATCTTCCCGGTAAGACCAGTTCTCACAGAT
The DNA here is from genome assembly GCF_018167655.1 of Microtus oregoni. NCBI lineage: Eukaryota > Metazoa > Chordata > Mammalia > Rodentia > Cricetidae > Microtus > Microtus oregoni. The sequence continues at coordinate 5,952,169 of NW_024543094.1, forward strand.
TATTAGAGATGGGTTGATCGGGATGTGAGAATTAGCCTGTAAGTGCTAGAGCTAAAGGGCCAAGCAGTGTTTAAATGAATACAGTTTGTGTGTAATTATTTCGGGGCATAAGCTAGCCGAGCAGGCGGCCGGGGTGCTGGGAACGCAGCCCCGCCGCCCCTATTACCACATACAGTCTCTCCATCTTCTCTCCCACAATGTCCTCTGAGCCCCGTGAGAGAGAGGGTGTGATACAGATGTTTCACAGAGTGCTGGACACTCCACAGTCACTTAAAGACCCTCCTAGAAACATATTTGTCCTGGACCAGCTGGTTCAATATGTGATCATGAAAGCATGCACAGACATGTCAATGTCAATTTATTTGTAATAGAAAACCAAGATCTAATAGAAGAAACAAACCCAAGTGATGATGACATCAAACGCTAGTGAAGCTGTGGAGCAGTGGAAACTTGTCCATTCTGGTGAGAAGACAAACAGGACAGGCATGTCGAGGGATTATGTAACACCTTTATACCAGTTAACATGTCTTCACTATGGGATTCAGTTACCCATAAAACTGAATATATAACAAGAAAATGGCTTGAATTGTAAGGCCCTCTAGATACCTGCATTTGAATACTAATAGATGCTTATGTAAGTCATAATTCTCCCACCTTGGGAGCAGCCAACATGCCTTTCAGCAGATGAACAGATGAACTTTGGCACACCATAGGATTTAGCACTAAAAAGAAATGAGCCATTAATGTGAGACTATGTGGTGGAACCTGCAGTGCACATTATTAAGTGAAAGAAGCCAGTCTGAAAATGATTACACCTTGTGTGCCGCCAACTACGTGTTATTCTAGAAAAGGTAAAATTGTGGGGACAATAAATAGATCACATGAACAGGAAGCACACAAGAGTTTTTAGCAGTGGGTATTAGTCTTTTGGGGGCAGTGTTGGTGAGGTTCAAGTGATAGGGGCAGGGAATACATGGGACCTCTCTCCACCTTCTTCTTAGTGTTAGTGTGAATATAATTACACATAAAATTACTATAGAAAATTTATCCATTTGGAACATAAACTAAACAACCAACAGATATCTCTAAATATTCACCAGAGAGGAATTAGAGTGTATTTAACTCATGCACATTGAAACCATAAGCACACATGTCAACAGTAATCAACTCAAAAGTTAACCCACAGTGTATATAGACATATGCTTTGTTATACTATGTTAATATAGGCAAGATAATTCTATGTATGCAATTAGGATATGTATGTATTAATATCTGAACAAGTATACATAATGGTAAGCGGTAATTTCAGCGGAAATTATGGCATTTCTTCAGGATGGAATTAAATCAAGGCTGGGTAGTTTGCTTCATTTCTGTATGAAAGGACTTAATCTTTGGCTGGCTGGTAGGACTCAGATGCTGGTTAGAGAATTGTGTATGCCCATTTTAAAGATTGCTTATGTGTATGTGTAGGTGAGTGCTGTGCATGCAGAGGCTGGAAGAGGGCATCAGGTCCCCTGGAGCTAGAGTTAGAGTTATAGGCCAGTGTGAGTCACCTGACATGCACGCTGGGAACCAGACTCAGGTCCTTGGCAAGAGCAGCAAGTACTCCTAACTGCTGAGCTGCCTCTTCAGCTCCAGAATTTGTATATATTTCATTTTGGAAGTACTCCATTTAAGAGAGACTGTGAACAATGATGCTTGATTTGCAGTTGGGTAGTTTAACATGAGAAGCACTCAAACAACGAATCTGGGAAGCGCTAATGCCATGTATATATATTTGCACTTTCAAGGTTGTATCTTCAGAGCTCCAGAAGAAATGAAGAAATTGCTTTACTGTATTTTGTTGCAATTCCAAGCTTAGTATTGAGGGAACTGAGTCGACATGCTGAAGAGAAATAGAACCAAGAAGAGCTGAGGAGGTTTGCACTAGCACCTACCTTGCAACACAGAGTCCTCACAGGCTGAAGTTTGAGCTCACTCTGTGTTCTGACTACATAACAGTTTACTCCAGTGTTTGTTTTAGAGCTGATATGAGAAGCAGGAAGCAGAACTTCTCTTCCATTGTCTCCCACACATTCAACACAGCACTTTACACACTGGGTAAACAGAGGCCTGTCTCAGTACATCTGGCATTTATTTTTCCACGGGCGCCAATAATGCATCTTGTGATTTAACTCATTTTTGCACTCTTTACCCTGGAATGGCTTAGATCGTATGTATTGAGAGCTCAGTCTCACGAGATGGGATGTCAGACTCCAGGTTCCAGCAGTATGTTGACTCTGATAAATCTGAGGGCTACCAAGTCTCTTTCCAAAAGCTCGGGTGACTCTCACAAATCAGACAGTGTCTTCACTGATGTTTTCAAAATTAATTTTGGGTTTTTATTCTTTGGTGTTTTCATAGATGTATGTAATGAATTTTAGTTATTTTACCCCCATGACCTCTCATTCCCTCCTTTCCCACTGAAACTCTTCTTCCCAGCAAGTATACCTACCTTCTTCTCCTTGCCACAGTCACTCACAGTGCCACTGGCTGGAAACAAGTGATCAAAACAGGAGCCTGAGAGGGGCCATTCATGGTCCAAATATAGCAGTCGACAACATAGTGTTGTGACCTGGTGTTATAATCAAAGAATGCTAAAAGGTATTTAGTAACTCTCCAACTCTAGGGTTTCTGACCCCGGGTGCAGAGAGCCGGAGAGAGTAGAGTGACCCGTGGCAAGCCCTGCTGTATTGCAGCATCTGCTCTACTGCTAGTTCCTGCCTTGGTGATCAGTGTCCCTGCCACATACAGACTGATCTTCTCACTACAGAGTCAGCTAATCACATCCTTCACAGCTGACCCACAAATTACCTTGGTGGTTCCAGGCTTAGGAAATAATACGAAACCATTAGGATGGAAGGATTGAATCTACACTTAGCAGAGCTTAGACTGGATACTGGAATGAGGATGTCTTCAGTTAAATTTCAGCACTTGCTGGGTGTGGTGGTAAACACTTTAAATCCCAGTTCTAGGAAGGCAGAGGCAAATGGATTTCTGAGTTTGAGGTCATTCTGGTCTACATAGCTTCCAGGTAGCTAGAGCTATATATAGAGAGAGCCTGGTTCAAAAAACAAAAACAGACAAATGAACAGACAAACAAAATGAACCAAAATAAAATGTCAGCTTTTTATATATTTGCTTATTTTTCTTTTAAAAGATTTATTTCATTTTTAAAATTTGTGTGTGTGTGTGTGTGTGTGTGTGTGTGTGTATGTGTGTATGTGTGTACATATACACAGAAGGGGGCATTAGACCTCCCTGGGGCTGGAATTCTGGGTGGTTGTAAGAGGCCTGTGTTAGGAACCAAATACAGATCCTTTGCAAAAGTAGTACTCATTCTTAACCTCTGAACTATCTCTCCAGTCCTGTCTGTCTGACTCCTTCCTTCCTTCCTTCCTTCCTTCCTTCCTTCCTTCCTTCCACATCTATGAGGAGCTCTCCCTATAACTGTAAATACTTTATTTTTATTTTTTATTTTTTTTGGTTTTTCAAAACAGGGTTTCTCTGTGGTTTTGGAGCCTGTCCTGGAACTAGCTCTTGTAGACCAGGCTGGTCTCGAACTCACAAAGATCCGCCTGCCTCTGCCTCCCAAGTGCTGGGATTAAAGGCGTGCACCACCACTGCCTGGCCTCTCCCTATAATTTTATAAAATGTATGAGAATATAAAATTCTAGCAGTTTTTCCATATTCCCATCTGAAAACAGGTAAGAAAGGAATGTGATTTCATCAGTAAATGAGCATTTCCTGCTGCATTTATTCTCTCCTTGATTGGCATGAATGATATTTGGTTACATAACATCCATTGTATAAGTAACCCAAGGATTTCTGCTGACGAGTGGCAATTCTACACTTGGAATAGGTCTGATTTTGACTTATACCAACAAAATACTCATCTGTATTGCAGGGATCATTTGAGAGCAAGCTCCTGTGTGAACTAAGTTAATTGAGGTCAAGTACTCAGAACAGTCACAAGCTAAGCAGAAACTTAGTGATGATATTTGTACTGGCTGGTTTTATGTCAATTTGATACAACCTAGAGTGGTCAGAGAGGAAGGAGTCACAATTGAGAAAATGTCTTCATAATGTAGTCAGACTTTTGGCAGGACGGTTGGCTCCCCAGTAATGACACAGAGACTTACTATTAGTTATGAAAGTTTGGCTGATAGCTCAGGCTTATTTCTAACTAGCTCTTGTAAGAAATTGATGTAAATCATTTTAAAGTACTTTCATAGATTTATTACCTCATCTCCATAATGCCCATCTTGCTTGCTCTGTGTCTGGTTGACAAACTCACCTTCTTCTCCCAGCATCCTTCCTGTCTTGAAAATCCTGCCTAGCTATTGGCCATTTGGCCTTTTTAAATTAAATCAATAACAGTGACATGTCTTCATACGGTGTAAAGGAATATTCCACAACATCATAAAACCAACTGTAGGCATTTTCTTAATAAGTGATCAATGCGGGAGGGCCCAGTCCATTGGTGGGGGCAACGAGGGAAGGTACCATCCCCGGGGCTGATAGGTCCAGGTTCTATAAGAAAGCAGACTGAGAAAACCAGAAAACAGGTCAGTAAACACTACCCCTCCATGGTCTCTGCATCAGCTCTTGCTTCCATATTCCTGTCCTGCTTGAGTTCCTGTCCTGATTTCCTTTGGTGAGGAACAGCAATGTGGAAGTATAAGCCTTTCCTTCCCTACTTGCTTTTTGGTCGTGGTGTTTTGTTGCAGCAATAGAAACCCTAACTAAGACCATATTACCATTATTTATAAGAATATTCTTCTTCCTTTTTTTTTTTTTGGATTTTTTGAGACAGGGTTTCTCCGTAGTTTTTGGTTCCTGTCCTGGAACTAGCTCTTGTAGACCAGGCTGGCCTCGAACTCACAGAGATCTGTCTGCCTCTGCCTCCCGAGTGCTGGGATTAAAGGCGTGCGCCACCACCGCCCGGCTATAAGAATATTCTTAAACATTTCAGTTCTGCTCAGATATGCTTAAAAGCACACAGTTCATGAGAGTCTGCAGAGAGAACACACACTGAATACTGCATTAGTAAAGAGCTGCTGTTTATCCCCTCCAGTCTTTGACCACTGCACTATGAGGAGTCAGACTTTGACAGCAAGTAGGTCAGACATGACCTTGGCCCCAGACATTCAAGTCTCATAGGAAACCATATGTGAGTTTATGGTGTTAATTACAGCTCTTGTGTATGGACCTATGCCTCACAAGAGAGGCTGTTGCTCTTGTGAGGTTAGCAGGGTCTGGGAGACACTATGGACTAAGGACAAGAGCTAGGGATTTAGCTAAGAGGTAGAGCCCTTGCCTAGCATGCTCAAGGCCATGGACTTCATCCCAGAAAGTTGAGCAAATAATAAGAACTTTCTTGTGGGACCTAAGTGTTTGAACACCTAGTTAGCATGTTATGTCTCATGTACCATCCCTGAGAAAGAATTTCAGTTCCTCTTTGGGGCATTAATTGGTAGAAGATAGAACCTGAAGTCCTATGGGAAATTTAGCATTAACTGGCTGAAAGCATGCTAGAAAATGGTTTTGTTTCTGCTCCTTGGTCTCTCTCCCTCTCTTCCTCCTATTTCCTTTCCCCCTACCCTCCCCCCTTTCCCCAAATCTGCTTTTCCCTCCCTCTCTCCCACTCTTCCCTCCCTCCTCCTTGTCTCTTCCCTCTCTGCTCTTTCTTCATTTACTTAACTTTCCTCTTTTCTGGCTGTCTACCAGATTTCCACTAGTGTCTGGACCAGATCAGAGTGTTCTACTGCAAATATAATTTTCAGTTCTTTTGAAAGATAGCACGCAGAGAGATTAATAGCTAAAATTCCATTTGGAGGGATGATTAGTCAGCAAAAAGATGCCCTGTGTTTCATTGTGCGTTTTTCGAAGGTCAGTTACTCTCCTAGCTCTTGGTCTGGCAGCTCTAAAAGACAGCTTTATGTATGTGGCAGAGGAGGCTTTGCACTCTCCCGAAAACCCTTGGATGGGTACCAGTTCAACATTACAAAGAAAGCAAAACAAAAGGTACCCACTTCTCAGGCAGCTCTACTGAGCCTTGGGTCACCTGTGCTATGGAAAGGCATTGCTAGTTGATTGGATATGTGTCATTTCCACAGGAGCAGTGTAAGCTCATTAGTGTTGGAGGTGTAGGAAACGGAACAGGGCCAGGCAGCAGGATGCTTAAGGGCAATACTGATGCCACTGTTGTGTTGGGGCAGAGATGCAGGTGGTTCATCCTCCAGTCGCTAGTGTTATGCCCACGTCTGCTCAATCCCCGCAAGCCAACGAGGAAACCAAGAGTCCTATATGTAAAAGCAAAGAGCCTTTATTTTAATCAAGTTTGCAAATTCAGTCTCCCCACATGTCCAACGTATTGGAATAACCGGAGAGCCCTGAGCTCAATTAGAATTGGGTTTTTATAGTAGTAACGGTAGGGGTGAGGGGTTTCTGAGGTTTAGGATCCCTGATTGGCTGACATTTGTCTAGGGGTGTCCTGGTGAGGTGCGCTGGCAGGTGATCTATCTACTACAATGGTTGGAATGTCAGGTATTTCCTTTAAATGGGAATGGGTGGGGCTAGGGTAATCTCAGTTTGTGGTTCTTTCCTGCTACCAGGTATTGCTTCAGGGTAAGCTACTGAGACTCAGGCCTTTTATTAAATTTATCAAGAGCCAGAGTTCTACTCTGGCAGGTGATAATGGTTGGAAGTAAAGACCTTCCTTTGGGTGACCCGCCTATACTTAATTTATCATGGCTGGCCCTCATAGCTAGCATATCACCTGAGCTGCTCCTCTTTCATCTCTGTAGCCTGGTACTGGGTTATGAAGGAGTCAAAGTTAGCTTCTCCAGGAAATGAGGTTAAACTAACAGGCATTTCTCAGGCCCAGAGGTGCGCTTCATTCTTTCGCCACCCTCAAACACAAACTGGGGTACAATATGGATGAAATGAATATAAACTGGGCTTAGCTTGGGGAAATCAGATAGATAGTTACTGTAATGGAGGATATTACTGTCTTTTAGAAAATTATCAATTTATGTGTTTGTGTATGGGTGTGAACGGCACATCTGCCAAGGTCAGAGGACAATTTGTTATGGTTCTCTCTTTCAACCGTGTGTGTCCCAGGCATAGCCCTAAGGTTGCTAGGTTTTCTGGAAAGTGTCTTTCCCACTGAACCACCTCCCTTGTCCTGATATTAACTTTCTTTCGTATCACCAAAGCTGGTAGTTTCTTATATTGCCACTCCCATCTGTCATCGCCATGGTACAGAAAATCCCGTCTTTTCTAGAACTTCTGAAATAGAATCCTTTCATGTTACTTCTACTAAAAATTTTTTTCTAATTATGCCTGGTGATACCCTTGTCATCCGACTCCCAGTCTCTGCCTTCTTCACCCCATTTGACCTCACTATCGAATTTGCTCCTTTGAACATGGTGTGCCTCCTCTTTTCCTGTGGTTGTCTACCTGCCTACTGCATCTTCTTGCTTCTTCTTCCGTGTGTGTAGGTCTGTGTGCACATGCACATGTATGGGTGTATATGCGTGTGTGGAGCCCAGAGGCTGAGGTCAGTTGTCTTCCCCAGTTACTCTTTGCTTTAGGATTTCCCCACTGTTCCCGCAGCTCACCAATGTAGTTGACCTAGCTGCTGCACAGTAAGTTCCAGGGACACTCTGGTCTCTACCTACCCTTCAGTTAGCATCACCTAGCTTCCTGGCATCTCAGCATGGGAGGCAGTCACATTTCCTCCTGGACCAGACAGGCATTGTTCCATTGTGTCTGATATCATCCCACGGAGACTTGCTTATTCCGAGGCTTAGGGTGTCCTCTACATTATTCCTCCTCTGATCCTCAGTCCAGTCAATAGTGGCCCCATCTCAGCATTTTAGGTGTCAAATTCTGGATCAGTGCCTAGTTTTTATATTATTCCCTGACCTCCTGCTTGTCAACTCTCCTTTCCTTTCCTTTCAATACTGTGCCTCCGAGTTTCGGCACATGAATCTTTGATGTGTTGGTGAGGTGCTGTATTTAAACTCAGCCCAAGTCATAGCAGTAGACATGTTCTAAATTTAGAGCGTTCTTGTGGTTTTGTCCAGACCCTGTGTCCAGCACCTCTTCTCATTGTCTGATATGTTAAATTCGATAGAAGTGGAATGATGGGTTTTCATGTATTGCTACATCTTGTCTATAATGAAAACCTGCCGTTACTGAGTGGATCAAGTCAAACAGCTTTTTGCTGTTTGCTGTCAAGCATTGTGAAAGAAAGAGCCCACCAGCTTATCTCAAAAGAATCTTGTTAATGGTTAGATCCTCCAAAGGCACATGGTCTGTGTTAGTCACCTAGGTGCCCTAACTGAGCTAATAATGCTGTTTTGAATGATGTTTTGTTCCCAGTTCCATCTCGTATTGTATTAGTAGTATAAAACTTGAATTTTGTGGTTCTGGAGAGATGGCTCAGTGGTTAAGAGTGCTTGTTGCTCTTCTAGAGGACCAGAGTTCACTTCTTGACAGCCGTGTTGGACAACTCACAGATGCCCATAACTCTAGCTGTGGGGCATCTGGAGCCCTTTTCTGGCCTCTGAAGGCACATGCACCATGAGGTGCACACAGATCTGCACATGTGTGTGTGTTGATGTTGATCTTCTTTGTTAGGAGTATTAGGTTTGTGTATGTGTGTTACCTGTGCCTCCAACTATGTATGCATGATGATGTGGAGAATCAGTTTCATTTTCTTTCTGGTATACCTGTCTTTATCCCTTCCCATCCCTCTTTTCTTCTTTTCTTTCTTCATTTAATTGTATAATTTTCATGACTTAATTTCTTATCTTAGAACCCATTTGTCTCTGAATAATACTGATGCAGCTTTTTCAGCCTTCTCAGAGTTGATTTTCATGTACATTTTATAAATATATTTTTATACACATCTCTTTGTGACTTTTAGTCTGTGGGATGTGTCTTATAGGGGATGCAGAGTTAGAACATGTTTTTTTTTTTTTTAAAAAACTCCTGTTTGATAAAAAGTCCTCTTCATTCTGGCTAGAGTTTTTAGAATATGCATATTTAATGTAAATATTGATATTTTTACTAACATTTGCTGTTATTACTTTTACTTTTAAAATTTTGCTTTTATATTATGTGTGTGCTCATGTGTGCATGTGTGTGCATTCAGTGCCTGCAAAGTCCAGAAGAGGGTGTTGAATTCCCTGGAACTGGAATTATAGGTAGCTCTGGGCTGCCTGAGCTGGATGTTGGAAAACAAACTCAGGTCCTCTACTAGAGCAGCAATCATTCCTAACTGCTGAGTCATCTCCCCAGCCCTTGTCACTGTTTCTATATGGCTGGTACGTGTATCATACTTTAATTTTTAAACAAGCTTGTGTGATTTACTGACCCTTCCCTTTCTCTGTCTTCCTGTCTCCACTCCCTTCCTACCCTCTCTCTGATCTTCCCCCCACTCCTCCTCTCCACACCTTTCTCTGTATGGAGGATGAAATAACGGGCTATAATGCTGAGTGAAAGGTCATGTTACACATGGTTACATGTATATATGCTTATGTTTATTTATTAATGATGTCATACCCAAGCTACTCTTCGCCAGCTTTATTTTCTAATTTGGTACAGGGGCCTGAACCAACAGTGTGAGGCAGGAGTTTTCCCACTGAAGTATACACCAGCCTCGTCTTCCATTGTTAATCTGTATTAGTAAGAGTTGTTTTCAAGTACTTCCTCACTAAGTCTAATCAGATATTAGTTTTTCTGAGCATTTTTATCACTACAGTATAGATTATACTTTGCATTCTTCTTGTCTGTGCCACGTTTTTGAGTTAGAACTGTACATTTTAGAAAATATAGCAATTCTAAGTACTTTGATATTGATGGTTGCTCTTGCTATATTTTTATTTGCAGTTTTCAGTGTTTCTTGGAATAAATTTTTAAATTGTGGACATTGTCCTTGGTCAAAATTAGAAAGGTTCTTTTAATTTTAAGAAGAATTTCCTAGGTGAGTCCTTGTTTGAGCATTGCTTAGAGTCCAGCGCCACTGGTGCAGAGATCGTGTGCCATCTTAAGCAGGAAGGAATCCATGCCCTGTGAGTGGACCTCCTGTGTAGGAATGTAATAGCTGCTGGTTGCCTTTGAGTCTGCAGGCCGTCTGTGTGTCTCGTGTGATTTCAGTGAGGATTGATGGAGTCAGGCCCGGGAGTCACAGGGCCTCCCTACACTTCTCATCTTCCCAACATGCCTACTGTGGCCGTTCCTGGGACCAGGTGTCAGAGTTGCTGGTCCTCACAGCCTAGCTGGTGCCATGCTCTTGATAGACCTACTTATCTACTGAGCGAGCGGTGTTATGGGGTGGGGAGGCAAAGGCAGGGGTGGCCAAAGCCAGGAAGGAACAACACAGGTGTCTCACCCAAAGATCAGCATCTACCTAAGCCATGGACATTCTCACACCCTTAAGTAGATTCACATGGCTCCGAAAGTGTTGGGTATTTATTTTATCTGTTTATTGTCATTTTTATTCAGTTTTCTATCTTAGACAGTGGATACACTAGCCTTCTCCCTCAGCCATAGGAAGAAGTGAGAACAAGTGCTCTTAAATCCCAAGCTACTGTTGGTTTCTTTATGTCATCCACTGACCCATTCTGAGACAAATGATTTGTTAGATAACGTGAAATGTTTGCTTAACCAAACTGTACTTCAGTTTGTTAGATTCAACTTCAGGTTTCTAGACTATGAGACTTAACTGTGAGTTGTCCAGATCTCTCAAATTTAGTCAAAGAAAATCACATGTTCAGGCATAGTTCCAAGTTTAATTCCACATAACAGGTGGAGTCTCTAAGCTGCCCTGTCTGCTCGACCTTGTTTGCATTGTAATTCCATCTGTACCTCTCCCATGAAGGTTCCTCACCCAGAAATCATTGCCCCTTCTACAGCAACGGTGACTCTCTTGGGTATCCAGATAACTCTACAGCATGACGAACCAGCTGACCCTCTTATTCCTGTTTGTTCTTTCTCAGAGGGCTGATCCCAGGTCATGAGCTTCTAAAATGGCACTGGTTTCAGATCCCAAGTTGAGGTAGTGTCCCTATAAATGGTTCTGTCTGTGTCTCCTTTTCACGAAAGTCCCATGGGATCTCATTACAAGTCCACGATTTTCTCAGGAGTTACCATCAAGCTTGTTCATGATTCATGGGTTGTTCTGATGTTTAGCAGGCAGAGCTGAGGTCTCTCTCTGATCCTAATGTTCAACACCTGTGCCCTGTGTGATATTTCCCTTTCTTAAGTCTGTATTACTATGACAAGGCCAGATGCTTGCTACATATGTGGTCATTAACAACCTAGCCTTGGAGCAGTGTGGGAAATGACCTTGTAGCCGATTAAGCTGTTTGGACAACAGCCATGGAGCCAACATTTTCATTCACTATTGTGTCCTTTCCACTTATGTACTCGTGTCTTTATGTCTTTACTCAAACTATTCTAAATTCTGAGATTTCAGTTCTATAATGACAACTTTAAACTTTTAATTTTTATCCATTTATTTTTATGCACATGTGTGCGACCCATGGCAAGGGCATGGGAGTTAGAGAGCAGCTTTGGTGATCATTTCTCTCCTTCTACAGTGTGGGTCAGATTGATAGAACTCAGATGGTTGAGCTTGGTGGGAAGAACCTGTACCTGCTGAGCCATTTAACCAGCCCTAAAACTTTTTAGTAATAGAGTTTTTCATCTTGAGTCCCTTCTCAAATGCATATTCTAACATTCATGTAAATGACTGGAAATTACGGATTTTAAATGCAGTAAACTTGTGAATCATCTCTAGAGTTTGAATGGTTGGTATATAGCCCTCCTATTTGAGATTATAAACAATAGTGTGGGGGTGAGAGATGGCTTAGTGGTTAATAGAACATACTACTATTGTAGAAGACATGAGTTTGGTTTCCAGTATGCAGGTGGAGTGGGCTACCACTGCCCATAACTCCAGCTCCAGGGGATCTGGTGCTGCCTCTGGCTTCTAAGGGCAACTCATAACATATGCTAACACAGGTATACACATAAGTACAAAATCAGCACTGCTTCACATTTAATAGGGGAGAAATCAACTTGCTTGCAGTGAATTGACCTTGCCAGTGTTAGAAGCAAGGGGCTTCATGGGATGCCTGGGTATTCCCATGATACTTTGTAATTTTAAGAGACCCGATGGATTACTTTTCTTTGTTTTATAGGACAGGGTCTCATTTCGTGTAGCCCAGGCTGACCTTGAACTCATTAAGTAGCTGAGGGTGACCATGAATTTCCAATCTTCTGCCTCTATTACCCCAGTGCTGAGATTATAGGATTGTATGACCCACACTTGGTTTTTGCTTCTTGTTGAACCCAGGACTTTGTGCATGCTAGGCAAGGACTTTCCTAACTGAGCCACATCCTTATCCCTTGGGCATTACCTTAAGGCTCCTTTGTAGCAGGAGCAGGAGCAGGAGCAGGAGCAGGAGCAGGAGCAGGAGCAGGAGCAGGAGCAGGAGCAGGAGCTTCTCTGGTTTTGTGTGCGTGTTGCCCTTCACAAGTTCATGGATGCTAGTCAGCAGTGACTCCCACTCAAGATGCTGGTGAAGAGAGTTGACATGATAGAGTATCACTGTGTTGATATTAGAGAGAGGCCAGTGGGAAGGACTTTGAGAAACTTACTCCAGCATACTTCCAGTTTTGCATGGGCACAGTTGGTCTTTGCTATTTAAAGGAAATAGTTTTAGAAAGTAGCGTGCTCTTCCCATGTACTCTTAGATTTGAAAGATACTGCACTATGGATTCAAATAAGGTTTTGCAGCACCATGAATTCCTTGGTTGTTGTGTTGCAAAAGATGGATATCGAGGAGTGGGAACCCTTTGAACCTCGACTAATTCACCAGGGATTTTCATAATTAAGAGCTAAATTGGCACAGCTGTGGCCTTTGAGGTACTAATGTCCTGCTAATCATCCCTCATTTGAACCTGCTAATGCCTCTCTCCTACCTGGACCCTATTGTGGTCCAGAATGCCAACTTCAATGCCTCCTGCTTTTCTGAACAATCTCAATGCCTGGGGATACCCAGATTTACCAGCTTCATTAATTAGCAAACATTTACCCTTGTCTTTCAAAGAGGTGACATGCAGAATCCATTGACACAGGAACAATGTTTGCTTTGCCAAGGTGATCATATTAACTTCTGGGGCAGAGAGGGATGGAGGTGGGAAAGAATGGAACAAAAGGGTTCTGGGGAAGTGGCTCGGTGGCCTTAGTATTTGCTGTGCAGGTGTGAATGCTTGAGTTCAGATGCCCAGTTTCCGTGTTAAAAACCAGGTACTGTGACATGTGTGTATAATCCCTGTGTGAGGGTCTGAGACAGAGGATCATCAAATCTCAGTGGCCATCAGTCTAGTAATCTGTGAGCTCCAGGTTTAAGGAGAGATCCTGTCTCAAAAAAATAACATGAAAAGTGATGGAGAAAGAAATTCAATGGATATCAGCCTCTGGTTCCATGTATCTACACACACACACACACACATGCACACACATTAACATATACACCTACCCTCACAATTTAAAAATAAACTTAAGAAAGACTTGGAAGAATGAATATCCATGGAAAAGTAAAAAGCAAAATCCTTGAAGTAGTATTTCCAGGCTGGCACCATGGTAGGGTATTATGACCGAGGTTTTGAAGAGAAAACGGGTACTGGGATTTTTGTGTATTCTGGCTCATGTTTCCCTCCCACAGTGTGTAGGAAAGGTCACTGGTCACAAGACCCGCGTTATACTGTCACCGAGAGAAGACAGAAGCATCAGAACAATGGTTTTTGCCAGCTGGTGCGTGAAACCTTGCAGGGTCCGTGTGTCCAGTCGGTACATCAGCAGCACCATCGCTATGGTACAGCTTTGACATCCATCTGATGCAGGGAGGGGCTGCCCGTCAGTGGTCGTGGTACTTTGCCAGAAGCTGCTCAGCAGATGGGTGGCCGAGCCGTGACGAGCCTGCCTCAGCCACAGGCCATCTGCTCCATCTTAAAGTGTGCTCTGGGTATCTTCCCATGTCTTAGCTAGCCAGCAGCTTCTCTCTTAATTTGCACCTCTGAGATGCTGAGCTTTTATGTGAATGTGGGCTTTTCTTAAATTGGAGCGATAAAATTATATTTTATTGGCATTTCTTTTCAGCTTAGAAGACAGAGTTTAAAAGACTTGAGTCTCGGGGATTCTTTGGAGGAGGAGTGCTCTTCAGTCCATAGATAGGAAGCCCAAGCATTGTCCCATATGGCTTCTGGCTGGCTACCGATCAGAACTGAAATCCGAGTCCCTTCTTTTCTCTTTCCTGTCAAGCTATCAAGATTGAAAACAGAATCCATTTTTAAAACACATTTTTGAGTTTCTTCCATGTTGCCCTGAAGGTCGCTTGAAGCACCCTGAAAGGAGGTATAAAAGTTAAATGAACTGCTTTGCCTTCTTGACGGGAACCCAGGATTCCTAACAGAAAACCAAAATGAGGCGAACTCACTGCCCACGTTAAAGCTCTCTCCATCCCTCTATGCATTTGTTTAGCTTTCTGGAAACAGATGAAGTTACATACATGTAAGTAAAAATAAAATGGGAAATACAGCACATGCTTTTGTGCAGACAGGAGCTAAATAACCATGTCCCAAGTTGGAGGCAAAAAAAAAAAAAAAAAGGAATCCAACTACAGGAATATAAATGTTTATCTTATACAGAAGAAAAAGACTGTGTCAATGAATGTTTTATATTGATTCATTTTTGTGTTTGCTTAACTCCAGTATTAATTTGAAGCAAGTGTTATTTCTCTGTCTTTTCAATATTTTTGAAATCGTCAGCCTACTTGGTAGTCTAGAAATGAATCTTTGAGACCTGGAGAAACCCAGATTCTAAAGCCAGCTTTAAACATTTTGTAATTCTGTGGCTTTGGAAAAGCAGCTTAGCTTCTCTTTTGTCTTGTCAAAGTCACTGTTGTAGAGACCCTGGCCATGTGACACGCGCTGGATAGACACCAAGTGTCATGTATCTGAGTAGATGCTCTGTGAGGGACAGATATCATTCTCAGTCAGCTCAAAGTGTGTTAGATGGGGGGCGGTAGGGAGGTGGTTGTCATCTGCTGAAGTGGGGGCTGGGGAGGTGTCTTTCATCTGCTGAAGTGTTTGCTCTGCAGAGGACCTGAGTTCTATGCCCTTGAACCTGTGTTAAAATGAGCCGGAATGGTCATGCACACTGGTCATTCCAGGACTGGGAAGGCAGAGACAGGAGCGTCTGTGGGGCTGACATTCAGCCAGCTTAGACTACTTGGAGAGCTGCAGGCCAAAGAGAGACCCTGTCTCAATAAAGAAAAGGTGTGTGGGGGTGGGGACTGGAGAGACAGCTCAGCAGTTAAGAACACTTGCTGTTCTTGCAGAGGACTTGGACTTGGTTCCCAGCGCCCATGTGGCAGCTCACAACCATCCTTAACTCCAGTTCCAGGGGATCAAATGTCCTTTTCTGACCTCTGAGGACACTAGGCACACACATGATGCATACACATAAGTGTGAGCAAGCCATAAAATAAAAACGTAAAGTGAAAATAGTAACCAAGTCTTGGAAGGGTTGAAAGCTGACTTTTTTTTTTTTTTAAACTTTTAACTTCATCAAACATTTTTCTTTTTACATGGTGGATAAGTGAATTCAACTTTCTGTATTAAATAACAAGAACCACTAAAAGGGTAAAAAAATAAAAACTGGATAGTGAAAGTGTGAACCCTGAGTGGAACCATGGCTTCTTAACGGCCACTTGAGCAGTATGGGAGTTCACTGGGCATAAGGGGTTTGGGACCGGCTTAGGTGACTTAGATCAGCTGCACCGTGTTGTTATATGTGAGTTGATCAGAATAGAGTGATTTTGTTTCAAATTAATTTTTAAAAAGTAGACAGCATCTGATGACTAGTACTCGATTGACCCATGAGCTCTGCACACACCTGCACATGCACACTGCTGCACCAGCACACACACAAGCATATACCTGCATGCATTCACAGACTCATAAGACAGTATTAACCATGCACCAAAAGCTCAGTGCACCCTACATGGGAAGACGGTGGTGAGAGGTGGCAGGTGGCAAGGGAAACGGAGCTGCATGCTTGAAGAGGAAGTCACCCTGATGGCTCTTCCTCTCTCCACGTAGAATGTCCCCCCGGACCTGTCCATCTGCACCTTTGTGCTGGAGCAGTCCCTGTCAGTGCGTGCCCTGCAGGAGATGCTGGCCAACACAATGGAGAAGTCAGAAGGGGTAAGTACTCACTTCTGTAGACTTCTGCTCTTTTACTGAATGTAGCAGTGTGTGTGAATGTTTGCCTGCTTGGGTGTTGCGAAATATTTTTTCCTAAGCCAGTGGCTTCTACATGTGGCAGCTTTATGTTTGATTTCCCACTTTTATCTAGCGAGCCTAGAATGTCTTAAAACCATATATAGAAATAATTCAACCTCAATTCACTTCATGCTTATGTGTGTTTTGCAGGTGTTTGTGTGTCTCCTTACATGTTCCCATGTCACCGTTGGACTGCTAGCTTTGTTTGCCATTGATCTCGGTATTATCTTCAAATGTCCTCTCCATGTGACATGTCCTCAGCATCTTTGTGACACATACAATTTCATGGCACCATTCTGTATTTTAAGTAGCAAAATTACAGCAGTACAGTTTCAGCAGATTATAATTTTGCAAACAGCAGACTATCTTCTGAAAATTAAAATTCCTATTCTGTCTCCTAATAGAGATATTTTTCTTTGAAAGTCTATTGGGTTGTTTTAATTATTTTTCCAGGAGACAAAGGGTTGCTGTTTTTTTTTTGGGGGGGGGATATTACCTGCTCTTAATCAGTTCATTAAAGTTTATAGATAGTCAATAGGATGAATGGCCACCCAATGCCCTCCCAGTTACCATAGTGCTTCAGAGTCTAATAAACTATTTCTTTCCAGCAACTCAACTGGACTTTCTTTTGCCATTACTCACTATTTGTTGTTATTGCAAAGACTCTTTTTTTTTTAGTTTGGATAAATAAAGAAATTAAAAGATATTGTCACTAGAACATTTCTACCACAGAGAAGTTGGATCCATATCTTACAAAACCCTACAGGGTTGCCATGTACATTAACTAGGATGGGAGCATGGGAGGAAGCGTTTATAGCAGTGATTCTCAACCTGTGGGTCAACGACCCCTTGGCAAGGGTTGAAAGGACTCTTTCATGGAGTCACCTAAGACCATAGGAAAACACAAATATTTACGTTATGATTCACAACAATAGTAAAATTATTATAAAGTAGCAATAATTTTATGGTTGAGGGTTAGTACCAATATAAAAGTTCCCAGCATTAGGGAGGTTGAGACACTCCAGCCTGTAGAACGTGCACGTTGGGATGCTCTGAACCTTAGGGAGGTCTAGGTTAGGAAGCCCTCTTGGATGGCAGCTGTTCACAACAGAGAGATAGCTGTTTTCCCCTTTAACAGCTGTGTTGCCCATTGGGGTGTATATATCCTCAGCTCAGGGTTAGGCTGTGCTACTGGCGTGTGCTGCTGGCCGTGTAGGAGCCGAGTCTCTTGGACTCAGCAGACTTGCCTATCATCTTTTTCTGTCACATAATACCTCTCTAAACCTAAAGCATTCTGAATTATCTCATCCAAAGTGCGATGAAAATGGAGGTAGAGATCTGAGCTCCATGTAGCATTTCGTTGAATTTCATTTAATGTTTGTTCTTCAGAGCATCGTGACAGTAAAGGACCAAGAGCAGATGCCTGAAGATGCTGAGGACAGAGACCCCAGTGCGGCCGCAGGAGGATGCACCTGCTGCACTGTGTCCTCTGCATCTTTGCTCCAGTTCCCCCCCTCCGGACTTCTGCATACACACATGTCTTTCCTTCTCCTCCTACTGTCAAACCTAAATTTACTGTGGATCTTAGTTTTTGTCTGCCTCTGCACCCACAAGTATGGGTTGGTTCTTCCTCGGGGCTAGTTGTGGGTGTTTCTCTAGTACAGTACTCAGAGGAGAGGCTTGAGAGTGCCGTCACTGCCACGTCTTAGCTCTGTCCTCTTTTCAGAGGGAATGGAGGTCTTCATCACCAAGTTTGAATAATTACCAAATGAGGTTGGATATATAAGAGGTAGCACCTTCTTCAAAGTGGCTTTTAAGCCAGGTATGGTAACTCACACATATAACCCTAGCATTCAGGAGACTGAGACAGAAGGATTGCCATGAGTCTGAGCCTAGCCTGCAGCTACATAGTGAATTTCAAGAAAGCTTGGACTACAATGTGATATCCTGTCTCCACACAGAGAGGTAGCTATTTATACCCTTAATTCTCATACAGGGATAATTCACCTGGCTGTCCCAGAACTCATTATTCCTGCCTACCTTTCCTTTGATTTTCCTTTCTAGAATCTTGAGTAATCCCACATCCTCTTCCTGCGCTGATATCCCAAGTAGGTCTGCCACACAGAGTTAAGCAGTTTACTAATGATACACACAATTGTTAAAACACAATCAGTGACAGCACTATACTTGCTATTCTAGTTTCAAAAAGTTTAACATTTCGTTTAACTTTTGCTCTTGCTGTTAGTTTTAGTATCTTAGTAAATGTACCAAAAATATTTGGCGTACCCTTCTCTTTATATGGTTTTATTTTTAAATACATAATTGAATCTAACTGTTCCACTTCCACGGGCCCACCTGCCAAGAGAAAAACGATGCAGGGTAGTGGAAAGCATGTTTTCAAGAGACTTACTGAAGGGTCTTTCTAAAGGACTGATTGTTTGTAGGGAAGGCTGCTCTTTAGCTTAATGCTGTGAGTACAATAAACAACCTGTGTGTCCTACTTAGCAAGTGTTTGAAAAAAGAACATTTCTTTGCCTTTCATTTCTGTATTTTGGTTTAGTAGCTTCTGGGAGGCTGCTAGCCTTGACTGCTGTTTAGACTACTAAAGGTACTATATGTTTGCCCTAGACCTTAGATGTAGGGGATATACAGAAGGGCTGGATATCTGCTGCTGGATCGTGTCTCTAAGACGGGCCAGGGAAATCACACCCATGAAATCTTAACCATATGGTTTAATAAAACCAACACGATGACAGCACCAGTTGACATGACCAGCTGGGCAGGGGACAGTCAGTAAGGTCCCACCACTAGGTGAAGAATTCCAGGTGATCAATGGGGCTGTTGATAATGGAATAATTGATTTTCTCTGGGGACTCCCACATGGGTTGTCTAACACCAAGTGATCATCCCTGGATACATTACCAATAATGATAAATGACACCAAGTGATCATCCCTGGATACATTACCAATAATGATAAATGGATTAAGTAGGTTGTATATACATATGCATGTAACAGTAAGAATTGAAGAAGAGGTCATGAGTTGGGAGGGAGGGGGACATCATAGGAGATGAGGGAGTGAGACAGATTTAGTATTCATGCATGAAGTTCTCAACAAAAATTAAAATTAGACACTAACAAAAGTAACTGTTAGCTTAGTCCTGAAAGATCAGCCAAGCTCGCCTATACTGCCTGTTTTCAGATAGGGATGTATTCTAGTGTTTGTGACACTTACTCATTTTAATTCAGGAGATGTGTGTTGCACTGTGGAACTTAGGGGCTTGCTGTAGATTGTGGGTGATGCTTTAAAAAGAAATCAAATCTAGGATGTGATGAAATAGTATGAAGATATAATATTGAGTTGAAAATGAGTGAATTGAATTTCAGTCATTTATTCAGCGCTAGCACTTTAAATATTTGTGAAATAAGTTATGTCATATAAGGTCTCTGTGGCTCTAATGATAACTAATGTGAGTTTTGCCACCAATGGGCCTATGATTTCAGGGTTTGAAAAACAATGACAGTGCTCCTGTGAGGACTATGTGAAGTATGTAGGGTTCATTATTACTTGGAATTTTCTCTTAATTTTTAAACTCATCCTCCACACAGTTAGAGGTAATACGAAAACTATTTACATGAGTCTGTTTCAAATTTGTTCCCAGAAATGATTTCATCTTTTTGGGCCATTCTTCAGAATTGAGGTAGAAAACAAAACTTCCAGGATGCAAATATATAATATTTTCATCAGAAGCCTTTATTTTCTGGGGAAAAAGAAATCTCATTTCGTGTAACAGGCTCTCACAGAGATCTTCCTGCCTCAGACCCCTAGGTGCTCGGATTGCAGGTGAGAGCCACCACCCTGCTTCCTGGGGTTTTCTTAAAGAGTCCTGAATGGTTCCATTTTCTAAAATAGTTTGTTATTTGATATGAAACTATGGGAATACGGCTTGCTCCCAAATCAGACTTTGTCTTCTAATGAAAGGGACAGGGATGCCCCAGTGACTTGTTGGCAGAACTAGCAATGGAAGTTGGCTCTGTGTTTTTGTGTGTGTGTGTGTGTGAGAAATGATTGCTGTAGAATGCGAAGTATTAACATTCTAGTCTGTGTTCACATAAACTCCCTTCTCTTTGAGTCGTGTACTCTGAGAACAATCCAAAGTGCATCAAAAGGCTACGAGCTAAATTCACGGGTACATAAGTTTTTAAAACTACACTTTTCAAACATCAAAGCACCATAAATGAGTTTTTATGAGTACATGTGTTGAGCCTTGAGGCTTGTAATTTCAGACAAATAATTGCAGCAAAATGGTCTTGTACCTGTCCAAGAACAAAAGGTGAATTTCAGGGAGTCTGATGCTGCAACTTACAGTGCTGAGATTAAACCAGACCCTGGTGAGGTAAGGAGGCCATTGAGCAGTCTCTCCACCCTGTACCCTCCTTATTTAGAAAGTGAGACAAAACAATAGCATTTCCTTCATGGAGCCAGGAGACAAAAACGGTGACAGACATAGGACAAACCCATCCCAGAGCGGTACTCTGGGTGTGTGCATGTCATTTTTATGATTTCTCTGTTGAGTAGCACTGAGTAGCTTTGCCTGTATATGCTCTACCCCAGGAGAAAGCAACTAGAAACTGTGGACTAAATATAAAAACATCTGAATCATACCCATCACTCCACTCGACAGAGCAAACATTCACAGATTTTAGCTGTAGTTTCCTCTCTCTTAAAACAGATGACCACACCGAATTGTGGTGGCTTTAAAACATTGCTTATCAGCTCATACTGCCTAGCATTTATGAGTCCCAGTGAGCTGGAGTAGAGGTGGGTGTTAGCAGCCATGACAGTTAAATTTCTCACTATCAAGTAAAGACACCAGACCAAAAAAAAAAAAAAAAAACCACCTATAGGGAGAAAGGGTCTATTGTGACTCAGTCAACACCACAGTCCATTACGATGGAGAAGGTATAGAGACTGGTGGGTGGTCATATTATATCCACAATCAGGAAGCAAAGAATGATGAATCCTAGTGTTTAGCTCCCTTTCTTATTCAGTCCACGACTTTAACCATGGGATGGTGATACCCACAATGGGTACCACCTCAATTTAACCTAGTCAAGATAACTACCCTACCTCATTCATGGCCAAATGCTGGTCTACACAACCCTTTCGTGGATCTTGGGGACTTGTTTCCTAGGTGATTCCAGATCTGGTCAAGCTGACAATAACAGTGGCCATCACTGTTATCCAGTGTTTTCATTTGTGCTTCAGAATGCACAGGGGAAGCTCCTAATACTCAGATGTCCCACTCCAGTCCTCCCTCACATTTGAAATGCTTAGAGGAGCCATGCTTTGTGTTGTGGGCACTATGATGTCACTACCTCTTTGTATGAGAAATTGCCGTTCTCTTATACACCCTCTTGAGAGGCTGGGCTCTGTTTACATCTGGTTTCTAGAGCATCCCTCTTAAGTAAAGCTAAAGACGACCACTTCAGGGAAGAGCCCAGATAGCTTTGAAATTTTCCTAATGGATGTGTCATTCACTGTTTTATCTATTTATGTATTCTTCCCTTCATACACAGAAGTGAAATTTTAATTTAAAATAGATGGGATTATAATTTCCTAAAGGGACTGTGGAAGTCTGGGTCTCCAGCTGCACACAATTGCTGAGCCTCACCTCCGTTGCTGTCATGTATAGACTGTGGAAGTCTGGGCTGTGCATCCTTTGCTTGTGGATATTTTTTCCTTTCTATTCAGGAGCAAAGGCAACATGAGTCTGCGTTTGACTGACATGGTTTACAGACTCCAGCATCAAACTCAATAAGGAGGTCAATTTAATCAGTGTGTAATTTAATCACAGTGGCAGAGTTATAGACTGTTTTAGATTATGAATCCTGAATGTATAGATTATTGGATTTGATTAGAATCATTCTATTTGGACATTTTTCCTTAGTTTTTTTTTGTGTGTTTACTATATAAAAGTATTTTTCACATGTAGCTATTTCCCAGCAAGTGAACAACAGGGAACATTGTTCACCTCTGCACACCATTTCTTCACTGTGTATAGAGCTGGAGTTTAAGAATGTGTTGTTTTTGTGAAGTCTAGGGATATTCACTGTGGACCTAGAGCTTCTATAAGATTAGTATCTAGGATTTTTCTCGTAATGGTGAAGTAATAGACCCACCATTATCCACGGCAGGTGATTCTCTTCCTCGTGTTGGTTATCATTTCTTTTGAGACACATTAAGTTTGTACACAGTTCCAGGCTTGAGGCTCAAGGTTAAGCCTTGTACCACACAAGTATGGCTACTATTGTCCCTCTGATCACAGTGATTTCCCATGTGTCACCATCCAGTGAGGTCTGTCCTAAGTGTTTGCATTTTTCCCTCTACACATTGTTCATATTCTTGTTTTTTTTTAATTGTCTCAAATGAGATTCCTCGCGACATTTAATTGTGCTTAGTAATTCTGATGAACTGCCCACCGAGCAGCCAGCTGCCTGTTATTAACTTAGGGACCCATCATTTGAATTTGCTAACATGACAGCTTATGCAAGAACCATGTTGCCATACTTTCTGCTTTGTGAAAGAAAGCATTGGTAATTTTGAGCTTTGTGGTGCATATTTTCCTAAATTTGGACAAATTCAGGAATCATTTAAATAACAATAAAGGCACAATCCTGCCTCTCTACGAGGAATAATTGAGGAGACCTTAATTTTCTGTGGTCTGATGTAGTTGCTAGAGAGGAAAAAAAAGAACTAAGTTGCCGAATAAAAATTCAGAGGACTTTTTTGCTGAATTAGGTCACATGTGAGGGATCAGGACTCCTGAGGTGACTGGAGTCATGACTGACAGATCTGCCAGAATGGAAGCATGTGGGTCATTTAATACAAAGCAGTATAGAGAGAAAGTTGGGCTAATTATATAATTCAGCAAATTACTAGACTTGCTTTTGTGGCCTCATTTGCTTAATTAAATTTATGGTAAATTTTTTCCCTCAAAATGAGAGTAGAAAGAGTTTTGCAGTCTCATGCGGTTTAAAAATACACACCATAGCCACTGTTCTCCCAGGCAGATATGGCTTAGTACTTAAAATCTCTCTGATAAGGACGCTGTGTCCATGTGTCCTTATTTACTGCTTTCATTTCCCATTCTGAAATTTCTTGACCTGTTCCTGGAAACACCTCAGAGACCTCAGTCTGAGGTCTAAGGAATCTCTATTCTCATATTTGAAAATATGTATTGGGGGCTAGAGATGGCTCAGCAGTTAAGAGCACTAGTTGATTTTGCAGGGAATCTAGGTTTGGGTCTTATCACCCACATGGTGACTTAGCGATTATCTGTAACTCCAGTTCCTGGGGATACATCCCCTCCCCTTCTGGTGTATGTGGGTGTCAGCCACACATACATGCAGACAAAATATCCATACACATAAAAGTAAATACATTTTTAAACAAGAAAATATGTACTAATACAAGAAAAGAAAAAGGGAGATGGCTTAGCCCTTAAGAGTGTGGCCCTAGTCTTCCAGAGGACCCCAGTGTGGTTCCCAGCATCTATACCATGTCGGACATAGCTCAGGAAATATGACTCTGCCTTTGACCTTGCTGGGTATCTGAACCCATAAGCCACACACACACACAGTTTTGTTTTTTTTTAAGATGAGTGTATAAGGAGAACTGAAAGTGTCCTTGGTGACTTGTGTCCAGTAGTTAAGGAAATCACACCAGAAAGCCCGCTCTTGTGCCTTTCGCACAGATTCACAGTAAGAATTAGCATCTTCCCTGTCAGAGGACAAACTCACTGTTGAGCTAAACTATGTTAACTATGTGGATTTCTTTTAGTTCTGTGTTGATTGGCAGTTTGGTCCCTTAATACATATTAGGTATCATGGAGACCACATATATTCCATAGCAATTTAGCAGGGAAAAGAAATTTAAAAACCCAGGCAATGTTTGTTTTATATGTTTTCTCACTTGAGTCAGGCACTGCATGAACATTTGGAGAGGAATAAAAAATAAGTAATTTTGTTGTGTATCTAGATAATTCAGAGGTGAATGGCCAGTCAGTAAACAAATAAATATAGTTAAATGCAAAACAAAACAAAAAAAATAAGTTTGTTTCCAAAGAGCAGTTGACCAGTATTGTAACTGTTGAGATGAAAATTTTAAAAGCCTTAAAACTAGGAACATTTAAAAATGACTAATTTAGAATTCATTAACTCTAATAAGAGGTATTAAGTTATATAAGGAATATGTTTCAGATAGAATGGAAATTTCCAAGGTGGCTAGAGTGTGCAGCCAGAATTCCAGCACAAAAGAAGTACACTGAGGTACGCCTAACAGTTTCAGAAACTTAGCATTTAAAATATCTGTGCTATGGGGGCTGGGGAGATGGCTCAGTGGTTAAGAGCCGTGGCTGCTCTTGCAGGGGACCTGGGTTTAGTTCCCAGCACTTGTGTCTCAGCACACAAAGGGGATATGATATAGGCACCTGCACATATGTGGTGCACATAAACTCACACATGCCCCCACATATACACATAAATAAAAATCATATATATATATATATATATATATATATATATATATATATCTGTGGTTAAATTGCACAATAAAATAACACAAAATGGGAAGATATAAAACTGCTCTTTCTGAAACGTGCTAACGTTACTAATTCGTACTAGAGTATTAATACCATCAATGCATAAATAATCTTTATCATGGAAAAGACTGGTGTACTCAGCAGCCTTCAGGGAAATGAAACCAAAATAGTTGATTAACATATAGAAGAAGAATGAAGAGATGAGAAATAAGAACATAATGGGATTAAATTTTTTCTGAACTTAGATTATGATAATGTCCTTCTGTTTTCTGAATATTGTAAAAAAATTGCTAATTTTGTGCTTTGATAGGCAGAATCATGAAAGGAAATTTATTTCAATCTCTTTCCTTCCTCACCCTCTCTTCCTTTCTCCTCTCCTTTCCTTACTTCTTCCTCTTATCTCCTCTCCCCTCCCCTTACCTTCTCCTTCCCTATTTTCCCTTCCCTTCTCTAGGGGGTACAGGTTCTGGGGGTGTACGAATCAAGCTAAGGACTGTGCATATATTAGGCAGCCCTCTGACCCTCAGCTGAGCTATAACCTGTAGATTACTTTTAGTAACACTTTAGAAAGACCAGGAGACCTACAGAATACAAGTACAACAATAAATATATTTCAGTAATAAAGCTAAATATAAATGAATAGAATATTATGGTGAAAATTCATGAATAAGGCAGGGGCTGAACATGCAGGAGGCCCCTGTCTTACTTTTTCTGTTACTTGATTAATAGTCATGTCCTGTTTACCATATTAAGTTATAGGAAAAATCAAAGCAGCAGTCTGACAATGTGTGTGTGTGTATAGCTGTGGTAGTGAAGTGACTGTCTGACTAGGAAGAGGGCAGAATCAGTTTGGGAACGAAGATGGGCATTTTGTTATGAGGATACAGCCAATTTGTAAGACAAAGATAGTAATTGTAAATTTATATGAGTCTGATAATAGAGTTTTCACATTTAGTAAGTCAATCTAGGCACAGTGATAAGGGACACCTAACCCATCAACCATTGGTGAGAGACTACAGCTGTCATAGTAACTTACTGTACGGTATACTGGGAAGTCAGGCAAAAGGGTGTAGAAGATGGATCCCATTTCAGGCCACTCACCGAGACTCACCCCTTCCCAGTAACCTTTTACACTTGGTGGGGAGAGGGCCTGTCACTCTTGTGACTTTATGAGTTTTGCAAATGTCACCAGCTTTCCGAGTCTTTAGAATCTCGTCCTTCTTTTGAGAAGGGGGTGTTTGAAGAGGAGGAGTAACTACACAGCCCCATCTCAAACAAAATGTCAGAGACGATTTCAAGAAGCAACAGCAACAGTGTAAGGGCATGGAACGTCCATACTTTTGTACATTAGACTGCCATTAAAACATGAATGTAAAATATAGGTGGTATATGAGTTACCTGTTTTTCATTTAATGATACAATTCTAGCATGAGTCATTTTTCTATTGGACTGTTGTGTCCTCTGCTAAATCAAGCTGGCATTTACGTGGCTATTTCTCTTAAGATAAATTTTTTGTTTTGTTTAAAAAAAGAAGTTGCTCTTTTTTACTAGTGTTCCTATGATAAAAAATTTGATATAATCTGCTCTTGAGATACAAGAGATCTTGTCTTTAAAAGTCATATATTAAGTTCTTAGAAAAATGTTCATTTTTCTCTCCCATTTTTATGAATTTAGCAGTTGTTTAGCTTCTAAAACTGTTGTGTGTAAATTTCTTGATTATCCCTATGAAAATTTTTTTCCTCCCCACTATTTGCAGGAATTGCAAAAAAGTGATCCATGTTGAGTTTGACAAGAGCAGTGTCATGAAATCACCCTGCCTGGCATATGTGTAGTTACAGCCCTGTGGTCCTTGTCTTGTGTGTCTAGCTGACCATTCACTGCCTAGCCCTTGCTGTCACTAAGCCTCTCTGGTTATCTGTGGAGAGGGGAGTTCATGTTGTTTTTATCAACTCCCACTACTGTGTAATCACCAAAACTCCTATAGCTGATAATGTTAACTGTAGCTTGATTCCCAAGTCTGTCTTCTGATAAATCCTACAGTGTTTATCTTTGCTCTGGTGTGTACAAGCCTGTGTGGTGTGTGAATGTCTAGCATTTAAATGTGAACATGATGGCATTGTATATTTTGATAGTTATTTCTATTATTAAAATACATCATTAAAAATTTCCTGATAAATATGGAAGAGAAATAATTATTTAATATATTGTCCATTTTGGAGCAGAATGGTCAGTGACAACTGAACTACATTTTTCTTCCATTGTTATCTTACAAAGAATTGGGTTTCATTATGGCAGTTTTCAAACAAAATTTCCTTATTATTTTTCTCTCCCTTTCCCAGCCCCCCTCACTGTGCCCTTCCATCCCTAGGGACCCCTTTCCACTTTCGTGCCACATTGGAGTTTTTCCCTCTCCCCAGTTTGCTTCTATTTACTCTAAAGAAACTGCTTCACTTTTTGAATGATCTAATGTTTAAGATGAACACTTGGAAGTACATGGAGGCAGACATACCCAGGGAGCGCCAGGCCTTCCTGTTCAGCTCAGCAAGGAGTTTCCTTCTCTAATAACAAATGAAAGTATAAGGAGTGAGTTGTCTAAGAGCAGGAACTGCTGGGACTTAACACATCCCTCAGTCAGCCAGGATGTTGTAAAAGAATCTTTGGAATTTCCATAAGGGCCTCTCTCTCTCTCTCTCTCTCTCTCTCTCCCTCTCTCTCTCGCTCTTGGCAGGATCTCCTTATGTAGCTCTGGCCTAGGATTCACTATGTAGACCAAACTGGCCTAGAACTCACTGAGATTGGCCTGCCTCTGCCTCCTGAGTACTGGGATTAAAGGTCTATGCCACCATACTCAGTCTTAAAATTATTTTATATCATTTAACAAATGTTGCTTAAAAGGCATGGATATACTTAGAGATATCCTGGATTTCCCCTTAAGCAGCTTTAGCTTTTTTTAAAAATCTGATTAATGAAATTTTCTAAGGAGAAAAAAAATCTAAATTTATATATGAACAGTATGACATAAACGTCGATTCTCACAGGACATGAATCGTGTATTCGATTCTATTCCATTCCATTTTATTCTGTCCTATTCTAGGAGTGAGTAGTGGAGATTTGCTTTTAGAATTGAGTGTGTTTCCACCCCCCCCCCCCCATGATGAAATCCAGGAACATTCCAAAAGGCATTCTTGTTGACATTTTTGTGATTTTTGTTTTCGTTCTCTTTCCACCGTGGGTGTAATACTCACGTCACTTGGTTTTTAAAGAGTCACACTGTGATTAGAGTACCTTGCATTTCCCTAATAAAAACAATTTAAGTTAATCTGAATGTCATATCATATCAGAATTGTTTGACACAAGCATGCTTCTTTTTATTGTGGAACTTTATGTAATGCCCTAAAGAATGAGGTAAGAGAAAAATTTTTGCTTTTAATGTTTGAAGGGAAGCTACTGTGCAGCAAGCATCATGTCTCCAGACTGTCCTTGTTCTTTATAATTAAGTGGAGCTTGCAGGGAGGGGGAGGGGTCCTTAATATCAAGATGAAAGATTGTACTTGAGAATCCCATCACAGCTCAACCCACCCTTTGAGTGCATTGGGCTGTCTTCTGGACCTTTAGCAGGATACCAGGATATGGGGTTGCTTTGCTAACTGAGA
This sequence comes from Microtus oregoni, assembly GCF_018167655.1. Taxonomy (NCBI): domain Eukaryota; kingdom Metazoa; phylum Chordata; class Mammalia; order Rodentia; family Cricetidae; genus Microtus; species Microtus oregoni. The sequence goes on from NW_024543094.1 coordinate 5,980,832, forward strand.
TTGTGTTGGCTTATTGAGATGACTTGCTAATTGGGAAGTTTGAACACTACGAGCGTTCTTTAAAACGGGAAGTGGATTTTGGGTCAGAGGTCACATTTCAGTTGACTTAGAAACCATCGGAAGCAGTGTTAGTTTTTGTTTTGCTTTGTTTTTAATTGTTTTGGCTTTTTCTTTCCACAGCAGGTTGATGTGGAAAAATGGGTATGTGTTTCCCCGCCTTTCCAAAGGGCTTGTGATTGAAAAGCGCATGCTCGCTGCTGCCTCTGAGCTTTTTAATTTTGCTTCCTAGCACAGCTTCTTTTAGTGTTTGACCTCACTGCTCGGCTGTAAAGAGTACACTTTTCAGATCACCAGTTAGAACCTCTTGGGTCTCTGAGTTACCGTCACCTGCAGCGGGCTCCATCAAAGGCCTCTGCACTCCCAACCCGTTCATTTTATGCAATTGGTTTAATTATAAAAATGTTGATGTGTCTCTGGCCATAGGAAGGGTTTTGTTACTAGTATTCAATGTTTTGCTAAACAGAAGTGAATGTTCTATCTCAAAAATGCTACACTGTAGTCTCAATATTGTCCCATGTGTTACAGAGAAAAATTCAAGGCTTTTTCTGTATCGGGGCAGTCTTGAAAAGTGAAGGCGAAAAGCAAAAGCCACACAAAGAGTAGTTACAGGTGTCTGCAGGCAGTCTGAGAGCCATCCTGTTGGCATTCTGTGTCTTGGTCTAATGGCATTGTTACTCTGTTTCTTCATCTGTTAAGAAAAATGATGAGGAATGGAAAGAGAGAGAGAGGAAATAGGGTGTGCGTGAGAGGGAGGAAAATAAGAAGTGAGTGGGTGGGGGATCAATTTAGATGAACCTATCCAGTATCCAGGTCCTTCTGTTAATACTCCACAGCTGAGTGGAGGTCAGTCACAGCAGCGTCTACATCCCCACTCAACTTGTCCCCAAACTACAAAGCAATGACAGTTTTCCTTAGCATTTGGCTTTAACTTGTTTTTCACTTCACAAGGAAGAGTCTCTTGAGGTAGACTGAAACTGCCATTTCATTTTACCATTGTCGTCTATCCTTATTTGGGCCTGGTTCTCTTCATTTTTGTCTTGGGGCCTGGTGCTCTCCATCACTGTCTTAGAACCTGATTCTTTCACTGCATTGCTTGGAGTCTCCCCACCTCCCCATACCGTCCAGGAGGCTTTCAAAGCGATACCCGAATGACTACATTTCCATGTGGATGTCGATATTTCTTTTCTTTCATTCAGCCCTTTGTATCCCAGCAGGTTCTATTGATGAAACTGATGGTTTCCACGAGGACAACATCCATGCTATTCTTCGAGAACTTCCATATGGCCCTAGGAAAGTCCAGATCCACCATATCTTAGACTACTCTGTCTTGTCTCACTATTTTATTTTTTTTTTAACTTGAGATTGTATACCTTCATTCATAGCAAGAGTTAAAATTCTGATCCCTGCTCAAACTTTTCCTGATGGGCTCTGGGCTCTTGTTTTTCTAAGCAGCGCTATGGTTTAATCCCTACTCATTTGCTGGCATTTTAAAACATTTCTCTCTTTCTCCATGTCTCTGTTCCCTTCTTTTCCACGGCAGCATTTCTGTGCTATGTCCAGACTGGCACTTTCTTCAATATCCCTTCAACCCACTTTTAATTCTTTTGAAAATCAACTATGTAAAAATGTTTGGTGAGACATATCAGTAAATGAAGCCACCATCCGCTGTCATTTGAAAGCCTTTGCAGTCATCCCTCTGTGTGCTTGGCCTGTTTGCTTCAATCCGCCTCACATGCCCCTCTCTTTCCTCAGCGATTTCTTATTTTAAATTTAAATTCCGCTTTCCGGTGTGACTTTTATGTTAGAAATTGCTTGTTAGTTGTAAGGAGGTCATGGAAACACCATTGAACTGAACATCATGGGCTTTGTTTGGCTGCTGGCCAGTCTGGTAGGCTCTTCTTGTTCCTGAATGTTAGTGTTCTGTCAAGAGCTGCTGAGATGTGCGTTCATTTAGAATCCACGTAAACGAGCAGTCCCTGTGGAGTCCGTGTACTTCAGACTGATGAACACTTTCTTTGACCTCTTTCTGTATAATTCAGATCTCACTCATTGGCCATTTGAACTTTGAAATTCTACTGTGCTGTACATACTGGAAGGGTGGTTGGGAATAACCGGCTGGTGTTGTGTGGCCCTGTCCCTGGGGAGAAGTGAGCGAATGTCTGTTCACCCATAGCGGAGAACTGGTATCAGGCTGAAGAGTGGATACTATCAAAGCCCAACTTGGTGAGCTAGGGAGCTTCACTGGATTACTTAGAGGGGCAGAAATGACTCAAAGATAGACATATCATCAAAAGTCCACCCCTGAGTGGGTGACAAGCTCACAAAAGCTGCAAACCCAGATGTCTTAGTTAGGGCTTCTGTTGCTGTGAAAAGACACCATGACCATGACAACTTTTATAAAAGAAGACATTTAATTGGGGATAGCTTACATTTTCAGAGGTTTAGTCCATTATCTTTGTGGGGGGAAGCATGGCAGCATGCAGGCAGACATCATACTGGAGAGGTAGCTGAGAGTTCTGCATCTGAATCTGCAGGCAGCAGGAAGTGAACTGTGAGCCATTAGGTCTGGCTTGAGCTTCTGACACCTCAAGGCCTGCCCCAGTGACACACTTCCTCCAACAAAGCCACACCTACTCCAACAAGGTTATAGCTCCCAGTAGTGCTGCTCCCTGTGGGCCTGTGTGGCCATTCTTATTCAAATCACCAAACCAGAGGGCAGCACATAGCTTGCTGCTCTTTAGGTTAGTGAGTCTCTTCCAGGCAGCTCAGCTGATCTGAGAATGAACCACAGCAGGCCTTACTGCTTTTATAAGGGTTGGCAGGGAGGGACCAAGGGAATCTGGTCAGTTTCAGGAACTTCCTGAAGGCTTTGAATTATTTACTTCCCGAGTTCTAAGGAGCTTCTCTGCAGGAGGTAATGTTTCACCTCCCTATAGAAAATTCTGTCTTTTAATCAGCTTCCCTGTAGGATGGGATATTTTATCTTGGAGGAGATAGCTCCACAACACCTAGATTCTGCTCACATTGACCTGTGGGTGTGTTCTTCTATGTCCCTTGTGTCCTGCTAAAATAGCCTTATTCAGAGATACAGTGTGCCATGGTCATCTCCTTCACACCAGTCTCATCATGATGCCCTATTGGGTCAAACCTCTGGGTCTCTGAAGTGTTGCTTAATTAGGGAGCCCGAGCCACTGTGGCCATATCCCTGGGTATGGAAGGCAGCTTTCAGGCTCCTCTTCTGAGACTTTTCCATGTATGGTGGGATGAGGAGACCCCAAGGTTGACTGGAAGGCTTCTGATTCCAGAGTCCTTTCATTCATCAGGGCCTTTTTGGGTATCTTCAGGGAGCTGCCGTCATGGCTGTTTCTGACCTGTGATTCTCTTCTGCAGCCCGATGCATCTAATCTGTCTTGTCTGGGTGTTAACTTTCTCTGGTGTGTCCTAGAACAGCCCTAGGCTAGATCTCCCCAGGCTGCCTAGGTTGTCTGTGGGCAGTGCAGTCCCTTCCCAGATGCCATTCCAAGGGAGCTGGATGTATCAGTTCAGCCTTTGGATTTCAGCTGTCAAGAGTCTGCTGGCTTCCAGCTCCTGTAGACAAGAACGACCTTCACCAGGCTTGTGATGAGGGCAAACTTGGGAAGGGATGCAAGACTCCCAGCCTAACAGCCCCTCTCTCAAGGAAGCCAGCTTCTTGCTCTGTTGGCTATTGGCAGTCTGCTGAGAGAGTAGTCAGTCCGTGGAAGCAGGCGGACTCTCACCCTGCTCCTTTGGCACCAGGCTAGGTGGTGGTCCACTGTGTGACAGGCACCATTGCTCCTTTCTGATGTGGATGCCTCACCTTCACATCAACTTCACTGGCTTGCAGAGCATGCATTCAGCAAGCGAGATGAAGATCTTAGGAATCTCATAAAACTTAAGCATATGCACAGTCATGTACACAGATAGTGTGTATATATGGTAAAGGAAATTAAAATGGTGCCTCTGGATTTTCTTATGCCATAAATCTGAATAGCTTCAAGATTCAAAATCCCTCTCCCTACCTCTTTCCTTTCCCCCCATTCCTTGTTCCTTTCTTTTCCCTTCTGCTCTATTTTTCTCTCTTCCCCTTTGTCTTCCCTCCCTTCCTCTCTCCTCAGTTCATCCCTCCCCTTCACTCTCTCTGATCTGTCCTCTGTGCTCCTCTCCTTCCTGTCCCTTCTTCTTTCCCCTCCCTACCTCCTCCTTTCCTTTCCCTCCTTCCTCCTGCTCTCCTTCTCTTTTTCCTTTTATCTTTTCCTTCATATCTCCTTCTTTCCCTCTCTGTTTACCTTTCTTCCTTCTTCTCTTTCTCCATTTCTCCTCTTCTTTCCCCTTACTTCCCTCCTTTCTTCTTTCCCTCTGACCCTGTCTCTTCATTTCTCCTTCCCTTCCTCTTTCTTTCTCTCCCTCTTTTCTCACTTCCTCTTCTTTTTTATTCTCTATTCCTTTCTCTCTTTCCCTTCTCTACTCTCTCCCTTCTCTTCTCTTTCCTTCCCTCTTCCTTCCTTTTCCTCTCGTCTCCTCTCTTTTCTCTTTCCCTTTCTCTTGCCCATACCTCTTTTCTTCACTTCTGTCCTCTGTCCATTTCTTCCTCCTCTTTCTTTTTCCTCTTCTCCTGCTTCTGTCTTCCTTGATTTCCTTCTTGTTCTTCCTTCATTCATTCTTTTCTCCCTTCCTTCCTCAACTTCTTTTTCCCTTTTACTAATGTCTTTTTGGAGCATCTCTGTACTTGTTTAACACACATCCACTGAATTATAAAATGTAACTCTTCACACTTAAAAGAAAAGGCTATTTCTGAGTCTTGATTTAAAGAATATTTAACTATTGTTTTCATCCACCCTATCCTGCCCTGACCTTATCCTAATCTTGGTGTTAGTTTCCAACATGAGAATTTCAGTTTGTGGGAGGAGATAAAAAGAGAAACATATTGAAATTGTCACATATGATATATTATTTGTAAATCAAGTGACTATTTACACTTATATTTTAAAAATTCATAATGTTTCTATAAATATTAAAACACAGAATAATTTAAAATGCTTCCTAACTTCAAAAAATAATGCATTGTACACCCAGCTGTCATATGAGGGTATGTGGAAAAACATTATCAGGGTTCATTCATACTCAAAATGTTTAAAGCATTCGGTCTCTTGAGATTACAGGTTTTTTAGTGGCAGTCTTAGTGTATAGGCCGGGCTTCATATGTCTTCAGTCATTTTGATACAAATGTCACTGTAGTATTTTGTGTCAAGAAATTCTCTTTTGAGACAAGCTAGAAAAAGAAGAAAACTCCAGGTAGCTATTGGCATCTTATTTCAGGCATTCCTGAGTTCTGTGATGCACACACATCACTGAGATAGAATGCCAGGACATACTCTAGCTTACCAGCACCATTTATTATAGACGAAAGTTTCTGTCCCGCCTGGTCCCGCAGCTGTTCAGTCCCAAAGAAACACACAGAAGCTTATATTAATTATAAACTGTTTGGCCTTTTAGCCTGGCCAGCTCAGTTGGTAGAGCATGAGGCTCTTAATCTCAGGGTTGTGGCTTCAAGCCCCATGTTGAGTGCCATTTTAACTTCCTTCTTAAGCAGAACTAGATAATTATGAAAACATATATCTGTCAAATTTATTACACTCAGAAAACCAGGTCATTTAAATAATGTCTGTACTTAGTGATTGATAGGTTGGAAAAGATAACAGTTGACACACATCTGCTCCAAATTATGCTGTGTTCATTGTAAGCATAACCACACATGTGTGGTCAACTGGATGTCAATAAGCGACTGAATGCCGGCAGCATGAGTGACGTAGGAGTGTGACTGTCGGTGGTATCCCGTGTGTAACTGCTCTTTGTGGGTTGAAGGCTGGGCCCTGTTCTGATACTCTCTAGATCTACACTTACCATGCCTTCTCATCATTCAGTATTAGATATTTTCAGTAGGAAAAGCCTTAGAAAGTTAGCCATGCATACAGAGTATGTTCATCATAAGAGTAGTAGTTGACATTTCCCACAAATAATACATCTACATGTGTTATTCTATAGCATATAAGGGGTAAGCGTTGAGTTTGGGATTATTCATGTTAGACTATGTTTATTCACTAAAATTTATTGTCAGCATTCTTAATTACCAATGCACCAAATCTTCGATGATTAAGGAACTTCTTTTTCTCAACATAGTGAAGCTGCTTCACTCATAAGAGAGCGAGGAGAGGTGGCAGATGGAACATGGTGGGAAATCCTTGCATCTTAGCACATGGAGAGACAGGATATAACAAAAGGCTGACTTTCAATGAGTGTCTTCTGTGTGGAGCAGTATGTTTTAGTTTCTTAAAGGGGAAGACCTGCCACTGAACCTACACCTCCCTGCTCCCTCCAAGTCCTGCATTCAGACCCTTTGAATGATAGGCCTTCTGAGTGTATGTTCCTTGGCTCCCAGTTCGTCTAGACAGTTTTTGGGGACATCTTCCAGTAAAGATTCACTTAAAAGATTGTAAGAGAGAATCTTAGACAGAAATCATTCATTCATTCATTTTGTGTGTGTGTGTGTGTGTGTGTATGTGTGTGTATATGTGTGCGTATGTGTGTGAATGTGTGTATGTGTGTGTATGTACGTGTGTGTATGTGAGTGTGTTGTGGGGTGAATGTACCGCAGTGCATGAGTGGAAGTTAATTGGTGGGACCTGGTTCTCTCCTTTTACGATGTAAGTCCCAGGAATCAAACTTAATTCTGCATGATGCCTTCCTCTTTAGGGTGTAAGAATGGGTTCCTTTTCTTTGTCAGTTAAGGAATTAAGGGGCAGGAAAGAAATGTGACTGGGAATCTTGGAGAGTTCAAGTGGGGTCACCAATGATACCAAGTAAATTAGGGTCCCTTCTGGGGAGTTCTTAGTCTCACTAATAAAAAATATTAAGAGCGATATCAAGTAGATGTTCAAGGATACTTTATCAGAGTTTAAGAGAATTTTTCCCAGGCAAGCCCACTGTGGCTCTGAAGATGAGTAAGGAGTTAAGTGGAGAACATGAACTAAGGTGGAGGTCACCCACTTGGTACCAGGAGGCCACAGAGTAAGGAGGGGGAGCTTTACAGAAATAGTAAGGAAGTTGTGAACATTAGAAAGTTAAAAAGAAAAGATACGGTGCAGGCAAGCTGTAAATATTAAAACTGCCCTAGAACTTACCTGGCCTTTAGTATATTCTGGACTCACAAATAAGTAGGCTCTAGTGCCAGTGAAGAAATGGATTAGCTATCAAGGTGAGGACAAGCAGATCAAGAGCAAAAACTTCCTGCTTCCATGTCCTTATATAGTCTTCCGGCAGAAGGTCTGGCCCAGATTAGAACTGGATTAAAGATCTTTTCCTATCCCTTCTAATAAAGCTGTAGTTCACCATCAAAAAAAAAAGTGTGGCCTTTCCCATCTCTAAAGATCTGAATTAAAGGCCTGTCTTTCTACATCAAAGATACAGATTAGACGTGGATTTTCCTGCTTCAAATTAAGCAACAATCTCTCAGAGATGTGTCCTCCATTTTTGGATTTTAGTTCCAGACTTAGTCAAGTTGATGACCAAGAATATCATCACATACACTTCTAAACTGGATAGAGATAGCAAGGCTAAGCCGCGAGCCCTCACAATGGTCAAAGCGTTCTGAGTGACTGTTTCTTGCTTTGTACTGGTAACAAATTGAGCATGAATTTGTGTTCTTTTGATGTCCAGTGTTTGTTGTCAGTGTGAAGATTGATATTTTGCTTGGTTTTCTCCTTGTCACCATCTGTGTTTCCCAAGAACAACCTCCTAGGGTCTTTCAGATCTATGGCGATGGGTGACCACAGGGGATTCTGTGGTATTAAGCCAGTCATCTGTCTAGTGACATCACCTCTGCTAGCATTCATGTCAGTGAATGTGTGGGCAGTCATGCCTCCGCTCGTGCTCTTCACATCAGCTGTGAAATCTGTAGCAACTGAACTAACCCTAGACAGCACGTGCCCACCTCATACAGCTTTACACCAGAAACCTAAAATTCGGTGTTTCTGTGCAAATCGGTCGCCATCTGTCTTAGTTAAGATTACTATTGCTGTGATGAAACACCATGACCAAAAACAACTTTGGGAGGAAAGGGTATATTTCACTCACAGTTCCATACAACAGTTCATCATTAAAAGCAGTGAGGGCAGGAACTCAAACAGAACAGGATCCTGGAGGCAGGAGCTGATGCCGAGGCCGTGGAGGGTGCTGCTTACTGATTTGCTCCCACAGAAAAGCTTATTAAGCTTTGAACACTCAATGACTTTTCTAGCCCAAAGTTCTATGCCATCTAAGAACTTTTATCAGGATGGGAAGTGGGTCAGGACCTATGCAACACGGCCATGCTATCGTCAGCCTTATCATGGCCCCTTACTCTACTTTCTCTAGTGAAATTTAATCTAGTGCCAGAGAAATTTGAATTCAGTTCAGTATATCTTTTATTATATTTATTTTAAGCATAAACATGGTGTCCTCAGCATGGAGAGAGGATGTGTCTTTCAGTATCTTTCTGCCTCAGTTGCCTTTCCCCGTGTCATTCACATTTTAGAATGTTTTTTTTCATTGATTTTGTTGTTTTCTTTTTTTTTTAAAACAAATTAGATCTAAGTAGTGTTTAGATGTAGATCAAACTAATATATCTATTCCTCTTGATTTAGTGCAGTAGCTTCTTTTCTTTTTCCATGAGTGATCTCTTTAGAAAAATATTCTATTGTTATCATTTTGTTAATAGTTGCAACTTAAACCAAATTATCCAAGAGATTTGAAAAAAAGAAGGGTTAATCTTGATCTAAACTCCAGTCAGTCTTTCATGCTCCTGGTTGTCTCAGGAAAGTGGCGTGGCCTTCACGGGCTCTGGTCTTCCTCATCCCACAGGTGGATGCTTGCAGCTTCGCTTGGATGTTCTGTTCATTCTCTCCCTTTGTACAGCCATGTCTCCCACTCCGTGTCTTACTCTCCCCGATGCCATCCACAACAAGTGTATTCTGAAGAGCCGTCCTGAGCAACTCTGCCGAACACTTTGTAAAAAACCCCACTACCACTGTAATGTAGTTAACTCAGATGACTGGCCAAATCAAACAGAATTATTTTTTAAAGAAAAATTCCCAACCCCAGCTCAATTAAAATCCACAGAAAGTATCTATCATAACTATGTACCATTGAAAAATGTTAGCTATTTCTGGTTGTTTCTTCTAAGTATGACATCAAAATGATTTTTTCAATTCAGTTCTTGGGTCATATTTCCATTGTCCTATTTTGAACTCTGTTGCTGTGATAAAATGCTCTGACCAGAAGCAACTTGGGGCAGAAAGCTTCATCTTCCATTTCCAGGTCAGAGTCCACCATTGAAGGGAGTCAGGGTAGAGCCACAGAGGAAGGCTGCTTGTCGGCTCACTCTCTCATGCTTAGCTGGCTTTCTTACACAGCCCAGGGCCACCTACCTAGGAAATGATTCTCCCCATGGTAGGATGGGCCCTCCTGCATCAATTAACCATCAAGACAGTTCCTCACAGACATACATACAAACCAGGCTGATCTAGGCAATCCCTCTACTGTGGCTTCTCCTCTAAGAGAACTCTAGGCCATGCCACATCAACCATGAAGGTTAAAGGACATCCAATAGTGCCAAATATTTGTTTTTGTTTCTGTGTAGAAACTAAGTTTTCTGCTGTCATTTACTATTAATATCAGCTAGATATTTTTCATAGCTAACTTCCTGCATTTTCTAAGTGAAAAATAAAATTTCTTTCTATTTATATTGTTTGACATTTTCATATTTATGCAGTGCACTGAGGTCCATTTTACCCCATTCCACCACTTTCTTCCCCACGGAGACCCTTTTCCTAAGAAGCTCACCTCCCATTCTCATGTCTCCCTTTCGTCTGTGGCCCACGGAGTTTAATTAGAGTTCCTCGACTTAGTATGGTGGGAGGTTATTTATTTATTTATTTTTGAATTTATTTTCTTGTTTTTACATCCTCACCAAAGCATCCCCTTTCTCCCAACCATCCACTCCTTCTCCACTCTTTCCTTTTAGATATAGGTGGGTACCCCCTGGATACCAAGCTGCACTGAGGCCAGGCACCCCCTCTTCCAGCAAGGTTGAATGAGGCAATTTGGCAGGAAGAATGGGTCCCCAAAGTCAGGCAGTGTCATCAGAGACGTCCTTCGCTCTTACTGCTGGGAGGTGGTGGGAGGTTATTTATCATGAAAAGGACACCACTGAATAAGATGGCATCCTCCTCAACAGCCATTAACTATTGATATTCCTTCAGAGAACCTTATGGCCTCATGTGGTCCCACCCTCTCTACATTGAATTGTTGGTGGACCCAACCTTGTGTAGGCATTTTGTGGACTTCCATGGCTGCAATGTTTATGAGTGTGATGGTCATAGCATGCCAAGAAGACATCTTTCTGACTCACAGCTCCCCATCTCCTAACTCTTGACACCCTCTCCACCACCTGTGCCACCGTGTTTCCTGATATTTGGGGGGGAGTTTATTTAGAGTGGAGCAAACCGCCATCTCTTATTCTTACCACTTTGGCCTGTTATGGTTCTCCGTGTTACCTGCCTGCAGAAAGCTTCTGTCATTATGGCTAGGAGCATTGCTAATCTCATTGGTAAAGCAGAGCTGGGCAAGAATGAAATTCATTACAGTTTCTCCCTTGATATATAATATTAAAAATGAAAAGCATCACTCACAATGGTATTTCCATTTATTTATATACATGTTTCTCTTTCTGTGTGTTTCAGGGAAGCAACTGTACCATTTATAAACATCTATGTTGAAAAGTGTTCTCTGGATGATTTGCTTAAACCTAATGGGGATATATCTACTTTTTTTTTCCTTACTCTGTTTTATATTTGTACATAATAATTTACTTCAGTCCTAAGTAGGGAAATCAAACATCATCCCCTTCTTGGATGTTTATCTTATACTCTCCTGGAAACAAATCTGGGAAACTGGAGGGCATCCAGTACAAACAAGGAAAGATGCGTATGTTTTGCAGAAGAGATAAGAGCTGTGTGAGAGAGGTGGTGCTGTGTTTAGAGAAAAGGAGAAATAGTTTGTCTGCCTCTCTTTGAAATGCCCCTCTCACCATAGGCAGCATCCAAGGGACTGCTTCCCGTTCATGCATGAAGGATGTTGGACTCCATGGTTCAGACTCTCCTAACCTGTGGCTTCCACTACCAGCTTTACTGAACTTAGTCAAGTTGCCTTGTGTCACTGCACTTACGCCAAAAGAGATGGAATGAAGTTTTTGATTTAAGCATTTTCAAAGAATAAACGGTAGATTGTACCGCCTCAATGCTTGGATGTTGGAAATTGAGCCAGGCATTTTTCAAGTAGTGTGGCATGTATTCACAGAAAACAGCTGAACTAATGTAAAGATTCTTTTCAAAAGACTTTGCTTGCTATAGCATTTTCCTAGCATGTAGTTGAGTATAAGTTCTGTTGCAACAGCAATGCAAATTTTCTGTTTATCATTGACGTAGTTTCACTTAGAACAATGGGGTCTTGATAAATAAGATAGTTTTAAGTCCTTGAAATAATTTGTATTTAATATTTTCTCTCTTTTCTTTATGTCTCCACAGAAGTTCATGATGAAGGTGAGGCCTTGATCTTCTGCTATATGTGTGATAATTCCTGTCATTGTGGGTATATGTGATAACTCATGTGTCTGAGTGTGGGTATATGTCATACTTAATATATATATATATATATATAGTCTATATATATAGTGTATATGTATGTATGTATGAATTGGCTTTTTGACTTTTTGAGATAGGTTTTCTCTGTATAGACCTGGCTGTCCTGGAACTAAGTTTATAGATGATGCTGGCCTCAAACTCAGAGGTTTACCTGCCTCTGCCTCCCAAAGGCTGAGATTATAGGCTGTGCCATCACTCTTGGCTATAATATTGCTTATGTATGATCATAGGCAGTATCCCATAAATTTTAGAATGACTATATATAATATTTTATAAGTTTTAGGATTGTTATATGAATTTGCTTTATGTTTGCATAATGCTTTTCCTTTAAAATTTTTAAATGAAATTAAATATTTAACATTTAAATGTAAATTACTCACCTTGAGTTAATAATTTAAATAACTTTTGACATTTTTGGGTTATATAGAACCAAATTAAGTTTAATTAGTCATCTTTAGGGATTTCTTCCATTACAATATTTTTTTTATTGTTACTTGATTAGAATGTTCCCTTTGTAGGGATCCTGGCTGTTTTGCTTTTGGAAGACACTTGTGAGAATCTAAGAGGACCCTCCACTGGGAAATTAGAAGTGTCACATTTGTTACCTTATTGTTGCTGTGGTCAAACGCTGTGACCAAGGCAACTTACAGAAGACAGAGCTTGTTTTAGCTCACGGTTCCAGAGGGTTAGAGTACACCGTGGTGGGAAGGAGTGGCAAGCAAGCTGCAGGCATGGCGGCAGGAGCAGCGACTTGGGGGACCACATTCAATCATAAACATGGAGCAGAGGATTAGCTGCACATAGGGTGAGGCTATCTGCTCTCCACGCTTGCCCCAAGTGACTTTCTTCCTCTAGCAGGGCCCATAGCTGAAACCACAGTGTCACCAACTGGGGGATCAAGTGTTCACATAACCCTGGTGGGGCATTTCTCATTCAAAACACCACAGGCATCAGCAACTACATTTTTGTTCTAGAAGAGAAAATAATTCAGTCTTGTTTTACTTCTCAACTAAATTAGAAAATTGGAAGCCCTTCCAAGGAGACATATAAACAGATGAAGGAAGAAGTTGAAGACAGAAAGAGGAAAATGAAGTTGATGGTTTTGTGTCGTTTCAGCCAAATTATCCTACAGTTATTCAAGAATCTTGATGTTTTATGCTAAAACCTCAGAAGCAATAAAGACATCTAGTTCAGTATTCAGTTAATAAAGGCTTAATACAATTTGTAACTTGAAAAAAAACACATCATTTCAAAGATAGAAATTTCTAGAAATATGAATGAAAATTTTGGATATGGATTGAAAAGGAAAGAAATGAAAGAAGTTCTCTTGCCCACCCATTGAATGAGTCAGTTAAGGCTTTTATTCCCATTGCAAACGCCAGGGTCATTGTTGTTGTGTTTCCCAGGTTGGCCCTGTTCACTAATAGTAAAGACCATGACACTGCTAATCAGATGACAGAACCTAGTGTCTGTTTCTTTGAAGCCACCTCTCTTCAAGGATGCAGAGCATATGATAAGGCGAGGATGCTACATGTTCTATTACATCTATCGTGACAAGTGGCTTGTGTAGATATGATAAGCATGAAAATATGAATATATGCCATTTTCTTGCCAATATTAATAAGCAGTGAACCTCAGTTGAAAACTTCAATTTTTCTTGCTGACTATGCATCTACTGTATTTACTAAATCTTCACCTGCTTACCCAGGCCCCTAAACAGTGCTGTATCCACAGGTCATACAGTCACCAACCAAATCTGTTACCCTCCCAGCTCCTTTGCAGGAGCTGATTTGTAAAACTGCAGATAGAAAGATGAGGCCAGTCTGTAAACTCCAGGTGTTATAGCTCATTGATAGAATCGGGCTCTGATTTCTGTTAAGTGTGGGACAGAGTTCATCACATTGGATGTTGAGGAAGGACTAGTGTCTCATGAAGCAAATCACATGCATGTGTTTAGAGTAGTTTGTTCCCCTTAATAGGAAGAGAATGCTAAACATGATCAGTTTTTATCTTGTAATCCTGATTTCCAGCCAGGTGGGTGTGGGCTTGCTGTGGGAACCCGTTTGTGATTGTTGGTGCCTAGGGGTATATGTTGGTGCTGTCTAAAGCCGGGTAGTTTCTTCAGGAGACTTGGGGTTTCCACACTAGCACAGACGAGAGGCCATCCACTTACCATCAGAACTCTGATGGGGTTGGCCAAACCAGGTGTTCTGTTATTACGATCATTTTTGGTATCTTTGTGGGGATCAGGACTTAAGAGTTGCAGGACTGTTAGAGAATTCCTTGTAGCTGGAACTCACAGGTGGCTGGAAATGCCAGGCCCCACAGGTCCCGATCCCCCTGTGTGCTGGGTGCTGCTCATTTTTGCCTTCTGCTCTTCTTAGACAATAGGGAAGGCTGGGTAGAGAGGCATTTTCTCTGAAGATTTTTTCCCCATGAAACAACTAATTTTTCTTTATTCAAGATGTTAATATTTGTACACATAGTTAAATGTTTCTCCACTTAAATATCTGGACACTGAAAGAAATCTTATTACAGATGCTCCTTGCTGTGTATAGTGTCTGTTGCCAGGGTCTTGGTTCTGTATCACTGGACTTCTAGAGTTACATGACACATGACTGTCTCCAAGGGATGTAGAAGTTTATTGAATCACATTTCCTTCCTTCCCAGTTCCCTTCCCTTTGTTTTCTTCACTCCTTTCTTTCTTCCTTTTTTCCTTTCTCCTTCCCTCTGCTCTCTTCCCCTGTTCCTCTCACCCCTCCTCTCCACGGCCCTTCTCTCTTCACTTCTTTCCCTTTCTCCCTGCTATCCCCTCCTTCTCTCCCCTTCCCTCAGAATCATACCCAGGACTTGCATGTAATAATCCTTACCACTCTACCACTGAGCTGCTTTGCAGCTCTGATTTAATTTTTTTTTTTACAAAAACCTCACATAATGACAGCTTTGAATTAGACTAGCAGAATGTTTCTGTACAGAGAAAGGGTTCTCTGTACACCCTGGTTTAATATACAACTTCTAACAGGGCCTGACATATTACAGCCATACTTAAGATGTTTATATATTTCATAGTGAATTTAATGGCTTTAAACATTGCTAATATAAAAGATAGATTATTAAGTCACTATATTTTACAATCATGTATTTGAAAAACATAGAGCCTAAAAAAACAGCACTGAAGATTTAATGCAGAACTAACAACATTCATGTAATGGTTTTCATCAATACCATTCAGATTTTATACTTCTGTGGAGGGTTTTGTGACTATAAATTTAAGCTCATGGCAATAACACCTCACATGCAGCTGTAGAAATCCAGCTGCCCGTGACCCACAAGATATAACAGACAGATAGCCCCTATGACTGTTTCTCTAAAGAAATACAGATATAGAATGTACATTGAGTTTATCCTAAGTGTGAACACTGGCACCTTAGTTGGCAATGTGATTTCCTCAGGTGGACTTTTTTTCCCCCCATGATCCTAGAAATCTAAAGGTCCACACGTGGCCAATGATGCTAAATTTGTCTTCCAGTGACTTGTGAACTTTGCATGAGGATTTTTTTTAGATGACATTCAGGAGTATCAGGTTTCATTTGAAAGTTGGGACATTTTTATCCACTTATCTCTTACAGATTTATTTTATATTATTCCGTAATATTAAACCTGTCAGTCATCTCTATGGAATGAGAACAGTCCCCCATCCATAGAACTTGGAAAACCATTTTCACAGATATTTTTAAAAGTCAAATTTTACCTTTCATTAAATCATGAATGCTCTTAAATTAAATTAAATTTCATTAAGGGAGGATGGTCACCCAAATACAGAATTTCTTTACCCTACCCCTTCTTCTTTCTTAAGCGTTTTAATGTATGGGGAATGTATGGTATATGCATTTGTACACATACACCACACGTTAGATGTATGCCTTTGCACACCTACACAATAGGTAGGTGTGTTTGTTTGCATACCTACATCACAGTAGATGTATTCCTTTGTACACATATAGATGTATGCCTTTGTGTACATACACACCCACTTCCATAGACTGAAATGCTTTAACCCAATTCAGGTTTTCACTTAACAAATGTTTCTTGACTGATTACTGTCCACGTACCTTTTCTTAGAGCTAAACATGAGCCAATGTCACTCGCTGGGTTCTCAGAATGCTTAAGAAGAAGCTGTTTTTGCTTGCAAAGTGATAAGGCCAGTGTATAGGTATAGCTGAGAGCTGCAGAGGGTCAGGGGAGAAGCTAACATAGAGATCTGCCTGCCTCTGTCTTCCGAGTGCTGGGATTAAAGGTGTGCACCACCACCACTCAGCAGTTAGTAAATATGTTTAGAATAGAGGACTGGCACCAGAGAGGATTGAGATTGAAGGTCTCCTGTATTTGTCCATCTCCAACTATGATCCTTGGGACAGTGGCTCAATGGGAACACATCAGAGGCCAAGATTTTGTGATTAGTGAGTTCTCCGATCATGAAAGGGATTTGACTTATGCCTATGAGCAACTAGGAAGAATGAGAAGCTTATACCCCGGAGATGGTGTGGCCAATTTGGGGTTTTGCAAAGACTTATTTGTCAAACTGATGCTTACTGTGTGCTTACTGTGTGCTGGGTACTTAGTGGGTCTCTGGATACAAAGGTAACAGGGTAGTCTATCCAACAGAGGCTGCGTATAATTGAAACACAGGCAGTAGCTGTGTAGACTGTAAATGGTTAAAGTTGTAATAATTATTCACCAAAACCCAGTTATCTTTCCAGAGCTGTGTGAGATGATGGGATGCTTGCTCCATGGCAGGTATTTCCTTACAGCTTCATTTGTGGTTAAGAACTGGTTCCAGGGGGATTTGTTTTCCCAGTGCTTTGGTTTCATCTTCTCTTGCTGTGAACTTTCCTGTGAAGAAAAGACAATTGACTTAGTTCTTTGCTCATTCATGATTCTCCTCTTCTCTACCTTCTTCTGTCCTTTCCATAGACTGCTCAAGGTGGAGGTCACCGCACACTCCTCTATGGACACGCCATATTGCTACGGCATTCCTACAGTGGTATGGTGAGTGGACATCTTGATTTCATCTCTCGTGTGACCATGCTGGTCCAGGGGCAGATAAACAGTTTAGAATGTTGAGGGTATCATTTCAGTAATGATAGCAATGAGTTTGAATAGATACATTCGTTAATATCCTTGTACTCTGTTTAGTTTTCTCATTCATAAGATGAAGGTTAGATTTATACATAACAGTTATGCTCCTATTTTCAATGCCTTTGATAGACTTTTAGTACTTAGATAAATTTTTAAAAGATGCAAGTATAAAACTCAAATGTTATTTCCCGTTTCTAATTTTGTTTTAATTCTTAGTTTATAAATGCATTAGATACCCAGATCCAAGGGATGTGACATACTTTTGTGGACTCATATGCATATATATATATATATATATATTATAAAACATAAAAATCAAGTAAATCTCAAATTACATTTCTGAAGACTAAGATAAAATACTACCTATGGATATCCTCAGAACCTGTTGTCTGTCATCTTGAGAGGGAGTGCTTTGTAGTCAAGGTGCGCAATGAGTCTCCAGATCAGTTTGGTCCCACAGCCCTAGGATCTTGCCTTTCACCTGCTGTGCCCTGCCCATCCAGCCCATTCCTTCATCTCCCTTCACACACCTGTGAACACCATGTAGCCAGATGTGCCATGGTCCACACAGGACCGCTGGAGTGATGGCCTTAAGCACCCAGGTCTTCAGGGAGACCCAGCCTTGCTTAGTTCCCACTCTTGTTTCTGGATTCTCTTTGATGGAGTCCCTTCTTGCTGGCAGAGCCCTTGTCTCGTGCAGATGGTCCGGTATTTTAAGCACATGCCACATCCATCTTAGTGTCCTCATTCTGCTGTCACTTAACAAGGTGTTTGAAGTTGGAGGTGGGGATGTTGGCATGAAAAACGATCTAAACTTTATATCTGAGAATAGATATACTTAAGATAATCTAAAGAGGGAGGAAGCAGACAATGCAGTCGAGAGAGTCAAAGCTCTCTGGGAGAAATGTGTATATTTATATGTATATTCATGTTGCCCTCATTTTAGCAAGATAAAGAGTCGCATGCCCAAGTACGTTCTGGGTGTTTGTTGTTGTCCTTTTAATGAAAGCAAAAGTGGATGATAAAAGTGAATAGCTTTCTTGTTTCTTTCGGGGATAGCTTTCTGATGATGTCTGATCATATTGTACTTTTGCAGAGGACCATGAATATCACATGAAGGGAAGAGACATGCAAACATGTCCCTGATCCCTTGTCCCCTTGTACTGACAGAGCTCATTTCCTCAGTCTTTTGTGAGGCACAGAGGTCTCCTTTCCTTTGTCCTGCCTCTCTGAAGGCCTGCTGTGCAAGGGCTGCTTTGCCTCAGATGTTGGAATGTCTCCATATCTCACAGAATCAAGATTGTTAGAAAAATGCTAATCGGAGATAGACCAATAACAACTTACTTGTCCAAATGGGAGTCTGATATGACCGTGCACATTTTGCAATAATTTAGTTGGCATATGAAGTAGTAGGCTTCATTACTCTATGCCTGCACCCCTGTATATCATGTCTATTATGTTTTGTTCCCATTCACCTCACTCACTGCCGTCCCTCCTCTGCCCTTACTGCTCTTCTTTTCTCCAAATAGTCCCCCTTTCCTCTTTCATGTCACAGACCCTATTGCTCTCTCTTATGTCCCCCCTTCTCCGTTACACCTCCCCCATCCTCTTCTAGTCCCTCTTCTACTTCCATGCACCCACTCATCACCCCTCACCCTAGTCAGAATGGCTGTCATCAGAAAAAACAACAGCAAATGCTAAGGGGACTTTGGGGAGACAGGAGCCCTTATGGGCCAATTGTGAGAGTGTAAACTCTGTAGCCACCTTGGAAATCTGTGTGGAGGCTCTTCCAAAAAGCTAAAAATAGAATGGCCATATGACTCAGCTCTGCCATGTGTGGGTATATGCCCATAGGCTTCTGAGTCAGCGGACTGTAGGTACACTTGCTCATCCATGTCTATTGCTGCATTAATCACAGTAGCCTCAGGAGGACTGTGCACATTTCGTGGTGACGATTGATCTTGTATTTTTAGTATTTGTGCTGTCTCTCCACCTCCCGGTCTTCCACTGACAAACTGGCCTTTGATGTTGGCCTTCAAGAGGACACCACAGGTGAGTACCCTGTACTGTCATGGGACCTTATTCAGAGCGAGGCTGGCTAGACATGATCAGACACACATGAGGTGGCTGTTTTTGTAATAAAGTCACAAAATGCTTTTCTCTTTGACATTTTTGATAGAGTGAGAGAGTGTATTTTTTCCTCCTGGTTGATTTTCTATAGGTGATTGGTTAGATATCAAATTTTGATATCATATCCTTTCTTTTTGTGGGTTGAGAGAGGAAAAATCAGTTCCTACTACATGATCGACTGGCTGTGTGAAGCGTGTTGACAATCACCGACCAGTTTGGAAAGTATTACTGTGTGACTTTTAACCATTCATCTTAAAACATCCTTAAGTATAAGATACTAGTGTGCTCAACGTTAACACTCAAACACAAGAGTAGAAAATAACATTCTTTGTTGCTTTGCCTCCAGGGCTCTGTGTCCAAACAGACACATGTTTCCTTGTTGTGAGAACAATGAAAAAGGTTTATATGAACACATTTAGCCTTTCGTAAAATCCAAGAGTGAGAGCACAAGGTTTATCTGTGTTCTTCTTCTTTCTCATTGCATCTACGTTAACTCACGTGCCCCGATTAGAACATCTTGTCTTTTACAACGAACAGCATGACTTATGGAATGAAACTTTAGTAACAGAGCTGGGGATGCAACTCAGGGTTAGAGCACTTGCCTGCCGTGTGATGAGTCATGGGCTCAATTCTAAATGTCAATAAGATAAAATAAAATAAAATTCAATGTCAAATAGAAAAAGGGTGGAAGGAGAGAAACCAACGTTTATTATGTTGTTCTTCCCTGGAAGGGACCATCCCTCCAGCCACCACTCACTGCATTTTACCTCTTAAGAGAAAACAAATATGCTCACAGGAGATGTAGTTCAGGGGTAGAGTGCCGGCATGTGCAAAGCCCTGGATTCTGTCCCTAACACCATGAACCAAGCAGAACCCATGTAACACACATGCCCAAGGTTTCTAGGAGCTATAATTAGCGCAGCGAGTTAACTACTAGTAGCAGTTTTATATGCTACAAGCTTCAGCAGGCAAGAGGAAGAGAACTGAAATCTTTTCTCCACACAGAGAAGTGATGCATGCTTGAGGAGAGTTCTTCATCCTGATGTAAGGTTTATATAGCAAAACAGTACATGGTACCCACATGGGAGCTATGTGTTTACGTTCTGTATATTCATTAAAAATGGTTTTTCATATTAACTAAATTTTCATAAAATAATGGAAATGATGATAAAAATATATAGTGAACCCAGTAAATGGATTTTTTTGGGGGGAAGGTTTCGAGACAGGGTTTCTCTGTAGGTTTATAGCCAAGTGTCTTTTGATAATTTTGATACTCCTGGCAAGAAAAAGATAAACATAATATTCAGATATTTTACTTCATCTTATGTAAATTCAGTTCTGTATTTTTCTAGTTTCTCATTTTTTAAAATATATTTTAGAAAACATTAAAACTTTGATAACTTTGATAATCCTTGGAAGAAAAAGATAAACATAATATTCAGATATTTTACTTCATCTTATATAAATTCAGTTCTGAATTTTTCTAGTTTCTCAATTTTTTTCTTAATGTATTTTAGAAAACATTTAAAAAATCTCAAGTAAAACAAATCTTAATTTGCACACCTGAACACAGGACATGTATTTATATACTGAGCTAATTTCATGGTAGAAACAAACAGCCACCAGCCCCCACCCAGAGTCCTTCCCTACACCGCGAGCCTTTATTCTACCCTGCTTCCTCCCAAGCTTTGACTCTTTGTGAATTATTGAAGAACCATGGCCTTTATCCTTCGTTCTCTGTTTGCCTTCCCCAGAATTAAACACGGCAGATGATCTTTTTCTTTCTTTACTGTCGATGGATTTTCAGCTACTAAGGCAATGACTGAGAAGTAGTGGATGCCCTGTCACTGGGCGAATGAGAGAAAATGTGGATCGCAGGCATGGGAAAGAAGAACTCTGACTGGTGATGGGCAGTTAAGATGGGTCGGAGTAAGAACAGCTCAGGCCCAGATTCTGTGTTGACTATATGAGTTCTGAGGATATATCCCGGCTGAATTTACTCATTCATACAACATTAGTTGTTGAATGCTACAGTGTGGTGGCAGGACCCGGGAAAGCCACCCATGTTCTGGCATCGGGGAGTTAGTTCAGGAAAAGAAATATTACAGAAAAGGGTTTTGTATCTTGCTAAGTGGGCAAGATGACTTAGCAAGCCTGACAGTTTGGATTTGATCCCCAGAGTCTTACATGGCACAAGGGGAGAGCTTGTGAGCTTTGCTATGGTTTGTGGTATGCAGATGTAAATAAATGGAAGTGAAATAAACTTTAAAAAAGAAAAATAATAAAGCTTGGTCAGGAGGAGAATGGCCCTTGTAGATGACAGGTACCACCGGAAGACACTTGGAGTTGTCAGAGAGACCCTGAGCCTGGGACTCGGCAGGAACTGTCTGCCTTTATGCTTCTGGCATGGGTGATGGGATGAAGAAGGCAGGTGGACATGAGCTTTTTGCTTCTACTTGGCTTGCTTTAGACGGATTTGTTTGAATGTACGCCTAGCTCTTCTAGTGCGTCTTTCTGTACTGAGAGTCTCTTAGATGAATAAGAACTAATGCATTTTGCAAGGAAATAAAGTAGAACAGAGGAGACACAGTAATGAAATTTTTAAGATAGCAATCCTTTGTGTCATTTTTGAATCAACAAAAGAACATTTATAATGCAACTATACCAACAGAACACTTCAATTCGTTTTGATGAAAATCATGTAAAAAGTAGATTTATTTTTAGAGAGTAATGTTAGCAAGATTGCTTAAGGAATGACGTCATCTCGATTGACAGATACATCTAGGCCTACTTTAATTCATGTAAATAAAATGTCCTTTTGCAGCAATTTTTATTGGAGAAAAGACACCAAGCTGTTACACCTATTTCCCATTAGGAGTAAGTTTGTCTTTCAGTTTGTCCTGCCCTAAGTGAATTTGGCTGAGTTCTTTTGATTTTTCAGGATCCAAGAGATTAATTTACACAAAATCATGTATTTCTGAAAGTGGTGTCACCTGCAGAGGAAATGGATCTTAGGTTAACTGGATCTTCCCCATGTTTCAATTCTATTGCTCCCAGGGGAGGCTTGCTGGTGGACCATACATCCTGCCTCTAAGCAGAGATCAGAAGGAGAAAAGGTGCGGGTTGGAGATGACCTCATCTTGGTCAGTGTGTCCTCTGAAAGGTACTTGGTAAGTATGGGAACAAGACTGAGGACTTGAGGCCATGCTGAGAGATGGGCCCATAAAATGATGCTTCTGAGGAAGTGTGCTCATGAACAGACACAGCTAGGGGTATGGCTCCTGAGAAGGAGACCTTGGTGGCCTGCAGGGGAGGGTGGCTCCTTGGGTCTGTTGAGCAGGCTTCCCTCCAGACCTTGATATGCATATTCATGAGGCTGATGGTGCCTGTTCTTGGAGTCTTTTATTAATAGCATGTAAAAGGAGTGTAATCAGGAGTTTCAGATTCCGTAGTCTTTAATTTGTGCCTCATATAAAGGATGTGTCAATTGGGTGCTCATTCCATATTTTGATACTTATGAAAGTAATTGACTGTGTGAGAGACACTTTTAAGTAGCAGCTTGTCTGTCATGAGCACTGCCTGGATTCAAACGGTAGGGACTGAGCGTAGGAAATGAAGAAGTGACTTAGTCATTGAATGTATTTTTTGATTTTTGTGTTGAGGCAATCATGGGTTTAGTAAGTTTTTAAATAGGTTGTAGTTTTCCTAATCTAAAGAGTAATGTTGTATAGAAGTTCACAGAAAAATGAAATCCATGAAATGGTAGAAGGAACAAGTATACAATATTCTTTGTTGTTTTGTAATTTTATTTGTTTTTGTTTGTTTGTCTGTTTGTTTTGAGAGCAGGTCTCACTATGTAGTCCAGGCTAGCCCTTGAACTCATCACCCTTTTACCTCACCCTCCAGTGCTGGCATGGTAGGTCTTCACCACCATACTCAGCTAAATATTATCTTTCTTTTTTGCAGTATTGGGTCTTCAACCCAGCCCTTGTTTATGCTAGTCAAGTTCTCTACTACTGAGCTACAATCCAGTCCACTCTTTAAAGATTGAACAACTAATTAGACATTGTTCTAGCTTGCTTTTCTATTGCCGTTATCAACACCATAGCCAAAGCAACTTGAGGATGAAAAGGTTTATTTCATCTTATAGGTTACAGTCTGTTATTGGGGGAAGTCAAGGCAAGAACTTGAAGCATAAACCATGAAGGAAAAATGCTTACTGGCTTCCTCCCACTGGCTCATGTGAAGGTAGCTTTCTTATACATCCCAGGCCCACTGGCCTAGGGCTGGTACTGCCTGCAGAGGGCTGGGTTCGCCCATCCCAATTATCAATCATGCCTCACAGACACATCACAGGTTTATCAATGAATCAAGGTAAATTCCAGTTAGGATTCCTTGGACGACTCTGAGCTGTGTCAGATTGACAGCTTAGGTCAACTAGGAGAAACAGAAAAGATATTTCTGTTTTTTGTGAATATCTACATAAGTATCCCACATATCAAAGAGGTTTGAGGGTGCCCTACTGCTCTCTAAACATGGAAATAGAAGCTAGGGAAACAGGTCAGCCCATCAGATACTTGTGTGCAATCACGAGGACATGAGTTCATATTTCAGAGCCCAAACAAAAGCAGGGCATGGTAGTACACTTGTCTCAATTATGGCTCTTGGTGCTTGCTGGCCAGCCAGCCTAATCTACTTAGTAAGCTTCAGGTCAGTGTGACCCTCTCTCAAGAACAAAGTGAATGGCACTTGAAGAGTGACTCCTGAGGTTGACTTTTGGCTTCTACATGCACATCACACACGTATACATACATTTGCATGCACACCTACAGGCACGTGCACACACATACACCCAAGACTGTAATAGGGTGGGCTTGATAGTAAAGTCATTTTCAATGTGCCACACATTCAGTTTATTCTCAAGTGTTCCTAGGAAGAAGAGCCTTGCCCGACTTCCTGTATACAAAGTGGTGGTGCTATAGACAGGGGAATAGCTCAGCAGGGCCATGTCATGAAGAGAAGAAATTGTGCTGTTTGGTGTGTCTGCTCCTACGCAGCTGTGGGAGGCCTGGAGTGATCTTCCACTTTTGTCTCGGACATTGTCCCTGTGACTTGTGTCATGCAGCTGTGCAACTTATTAAAATACCCATTATCAAACCACTGATGTGTGCCAGGGCTGTGCCATGAGGGTGATGTATGCTAATCAGAAGATGTGCATTTCAAGTTTAGCTGTGCTTAGAAGCCAATAGCAAGAGAAACAGCTCATGCCCCCTTCAGTGCAATACTCCAAACAAATGTCCATTTGGTTTGGACCTGATAGTTCCTGTCTGCTGTGGTTTTCTGTAAGAATGAGGAGCGGGCTGCATTCCCACCGCCCGGCTAGCTAATGCCCGAAATAACAGCACACAAATTGTATTCATTTATACACTGCCTGGCCCATTATTTTTAGCCTCATATTGGCTGACTCTCACATCTAGTTAACCTATTTCTATTAATGTGTATTGCCACTTGACTGTGGCTTACTGGCATGAGTCTAACCAGCATCCATCTTGGAGAGGAGAGCAATGGTGTCTGCCACACTGCCTTCTTCCTCCCAGAATTCTGTTCTGTCTACTCCACCCACCTAAGGGCTGGCCTATCAAAAGGCCAAGGCAGCTTCTTTATTTAACCAATGAAAGTAACACATACACAGAAGACCCTCCTACACCAGTTTTCTAGCTTGGACTTTGTACTGTGTAGTAGAGGCTGATTTGATAGGGTAGTTTCATTATGAATCTGAGGAATGAAATATTCAGAATTTCAAAGAACTAGGCTTCTAATGTCCCTTCTATGGTTGTTAACCTGTCCAGTTCTGGAACCAGCTCCCTTACCTCCAGATTTTGCTGTTTGTAAAGTAAGGTTGATGCTAGTGGGAACACCCATCCAGACCTTACCGTGTAAGGCATTGAGTGATCAAAGACTTCTGGAATAAATGACAAAACAATGACACACGCGGTTCATGACCTACTAACTTTGGAAGAAATAAACTCGCTTCATTAAAATTTACTACTGGTTTCCAAGCTTCATTTTGCTCAAGTACTTAACTTCATTTTCCCGAGTACCCTTTACAAATATATATTACAGAAAATATGCTATGGATATAATATATAAATAATTTATATTAGATATAAGATTATATTAGAGATAAAACAAAATATATAAATATACTTATATAATAAGTATATCTTTATGTTATATATAAAATTATATAAATATAAACAAATAGATATGTGTGTGAATGTGATTTTGAGACCTGATCTTAAGCTGTAGCCCAGGCTGGCCTTGCACTTGTTGTGTAGCCCAAGATGGCCTTAAACTCATAGTGATCTTTTTTCTGCCTCAGCCTCCTCAGTGTTAGGGCATTAGCTCCCACACCCGGTTCTGGGTAATCCTTTAAGAAGAGGTAAGCAGAGCAACAAGCCGCAGTGCTGGGATTCCACGCTCATGTGCTAATGAGGTCAGTGCTTTTATTATTCAGATCCACAGACTCCCGCTTATATAGAAAGAAGGAAACCCAAGAACACGCTCTTGTTTCTGTCCTTGGAGAAGTAGTGTTGGAACCAAACTATGTTAAGCCAGCTTTCTGCCAGTGTGACAGATATCTGAGACAGGCAACTTAAAAGAAGGGAAGACCAGTGGTGAGGCAGAGCATGGTGTCCGGGGAGACACGGTAGAGCGAGGCTCCTCACTTCATGGAAGTGGAGACATGGCTAGAGGGAATTAAGGATCCTCATCTTCCTATCACCAATCAGCCCAATCACCCAACCATCTCCCTCTAGGCTCCACCACCTAAAGGTTTCCTCCCAACAGTTAAGGAACTGTCAGTCTTACAGGACAGGTGAAGGATGCTGATGCTGTCAGCTGTCCCCTTTGCTCTAAGGACCACTCATTACTGACTCTCATTTCTTCTGTGATTGACTAGTAATGGGTCGAGTACTGTGGTGATGGGTTCAGGGGTGCATCTGGTGGACTCAGTGCAAAGGCTTTTAGAAAACAAATGGTAATAAAGAAGCAAAGTAGTGAATGGACTTTAAATGGCCCAGGCCTGACTGATCCTCGTGTCTCCACCTTCCAAGTGTTAGCTAGGATTACAGACATGTGACACTGTGCTCAGTGTGTGTGGTGCTGGCATTCGTGCTCAAGGTCTTGTCTATTCTAGACAAGCACTCTGTTAGCTGAGCCACATCTCTAGGCCCCATGTGTAGTTTCTGGAGTCCTCAGTTTCTTCATCTTCAGTATGGGAATTATGAATAATGCGGCTGATGCGGGCATTCAGAGAATCAAATGCTGAAATCTAAGCAAGGTCATCAGCCCTTGTGTAGTAAGTGGCTGCCATTGTTTGCTTGGGAGGTTTGTACCTTTGCACGATGGTTAAAGAAGTTGGCTGGTATTTAGCTCGAGGAAGAAAAACTTGGCCAGAAGAGGACTATTTATAGAGAGTCTTAAATAAAGATCTATTAAGTGAAAGCAAGGTCTGTCCTTCTGAGATGCTGACATGATTAAAAATGAATTAAATCTTTTGTCTCAGAACACATTGGTTAAAGAGACTGTTGAAAAAACTCCCAGCCTTTGACTTTTTCTTATCGGGTCTATGACTGCCGAGCTATTTTTCTTTCACTTCTGAGCTCAATTAAGGTTAATCCGACTTTGGAACACTAATGGGGCTTGAAGCCCTTGCTGTGGTGAATTGATGGCCAGCTGATTTTCCTCCCTCCCATCTGCAAAGGCGCCTCCTAGACAGAAGAGGGTGCTGTGGTCAGGAACCCTCAGCCTGTCAGCCTTACCAGTTGGACACGAGTCAAGGAATAAGGGTCTAGGCTGTAAGAATGGTTGCAAACTACTCATGCTTCTTATGTTTGCTGTTCTCATTTGAAATGGCATCCTGATCTTTTTAGGAATATCCAGAGGATTTTTCTGTGCTCCTATTGGATGATTTGTCTTCTAAAGAGGCTTTTCCAAAGGAGCTTATGTGTAAGAGAAAGAACTAACCCTCCTGAAAGCAGGACAAGCGGTGTTACTGACCTAGGATCTACTTCAAATGGAATAAAATAGGATCAGTCACATGAAACTTCATTTTTAATGTGTCAGTTGTAGAATCTCTCTGGTCTTCACCAAAGTTTCCCATCTGTGATTTGCCTTTTTACTCTTTAAGTGTTAGTTTTCTGTTAATTGTATGTGATAGACATACAAAGATCTTATGATCCATAAAACCATGATCCAATCACTGATGAAAAATAAACCAGGGGTCTGGATAGATAGCTCAGTGGTTAAGAACTCATGGTCCTCTTTCAGGGGACCCAGGTTCTGTGCCTTTGTCATGCATACACACAGAAATCAGAAGACACCTTTCACAAGTTGGTTCTGTCCTTCCACCATGTGGGTCCTAAGGATTGAACTCAGGTCAGCAGTTTTGATGGCAAACAACGTTGCCTTCTGAGTTCGTTCGTTCTCTCCCTCCCCCCTCCTTTCTCTCTCTCTCCCTCCCTCCCTTCCTCCCTCCCTCCCTCCTTAGTTCCATATTTTATTAGTGGCAAACAAGTAACTAACACATGTTGTTTTCAGAGAGTTAGAAAAAAAAGATGCTGATGGTACCAAAAGGAACCAAATTCATGTCTTTAGGTTGGCACTATGAGCCTTTACTCACCTACTGAACTGTCTCTGTGGGCCTTAGTTAGGGTTTTTAAATAAGAAATACAAAGATGTTTTGATTGCATGGCAAGTTATTGAATTTCCTAAAGCTGCATAAATATATCAACAGAAGGCAGGGGTCAGTAATATTTATGAGTGATTTATTATGTCATCCAGTTCAATTTGGGGGCTATCCTAAACACATGCTCTGCCACTGAGCCATCAGTACCCCCGATTCAATTTTATCCTCCCTGTGGACCAGATGGTGGAGGGAGCCATCGAATATTACATTTAAAAAAGCATTCATATCTTTGTTCACTATTTATCTTTTCTTATTTTTTTTTCCAAAGAAAAAGCTGTAGCCCGAAGGGTAAGATGGCTTGTTTACTCATGTTTCTTGTCCCTGGATGTTAATTTATTTGGAACTCTGTATCACAAGGGCCCAAGTGCCTGACATTTAATAAGACATTTAATAAACGAATGAAAAACTGCATCAGACAAGGGCTGGATTCAGAGAATCTTAGAAAAATGTTGGGATGACAGAACCTCCTGGCAATGTGATAAAACACTGGGACCTGCTGTCACAACCAGCCCTTAGAATGCTTCAAATAAATCCATGGGATTAGAAAGGAAATTAAAAGGTCAGACTATAGCTCTGTGGCGTTTGGTTTGAGATCCCCAGGGAAAGCTATGGGTCATTTAGGTCTCTGTCATATAATATCTCATTCCCCCAACATAGTTTGGGGCTTAGCAATTTTGATGGGTCCTGCTCTACTGCTCCTAAATTGGAAACTACACTTCTTTTCCTCCTCCTCCTCCTCCTCCTCCTCCTCCTCCTCCTCCTCCTCCTTCTTCTTCTCTTCCTCCTCCTCCTCCTTTTCCTCCTCCTCTTCCTCTTTTTTAATTGCTCAAATGATTCTTGTGTATTTTAAAAGCTGAAATCCATGGGCTGGAGAGATGAGCGATGGGTAATGGCTTGCCAGGTAAGCATGAGGACACGAATTCCATTCAACAGAACACACGTGTGAAAAGTCACGGGCTGGAGAGATGACCGAGGGTTTGGACCACTATTGCTCTTGCAGGAGTCCCAGGTTTGATTCTTAGCACCAACATGATGGTCCCCAGCCATCTGTAACTCCAATTCCAGGGAATTTAATACCCTTTTCAGACCTCTGTGGGACCAGGCATGCATGCGGTATACACACACACACACCCCAGATAATAAAGGTTGAAGTAATTAACATTAGGTTAAAGGTGAGTGAGACCTGATTGCCAGGAGCCCTGAGTCCGGACACATGACTTTCCTATGGCTGACACTGCCATCTTACACATGGTTGAGCCTGAGGCTGACTTTCCTTTCAGCCTCTGTTGTCGTCTGTCTTTTCTTTAAGGACAACTCCTCTTGGTTTCAGTGATTAGACTGTTGCTGCCTTCTGCATACTTTATAACAATGGCCCTGGCTTGATGTTGTTCCTACTCAGATTTCTGTTTTGCTGGTTTTTTTTTTTTTTGAGGTTGAATGTTTATTCAGGGGGTTATGGAGGAGGAAGGGTGAAGGGGGGACAGAGAGAGAGGGAGAGAGAGAAAGAGAGAGAAGAGGAGAAAGAGACAGAGAAGGGGGGAAACAGAGAAGTGGGGAGAGAGGCAGAAGCGAAGCTGCCTCTCCGAGAGGAAGATGGAAAAGGGAGCTGTTTTGCTGTTTAAGCAGCAAAATTAAGTAGACAATTCTAGAGATAATGCATCCTGAGATGATTCCCTTTTGAAGAGTAAGTTTCATTTAGACAATTCTCTCTGCTGCAGTATGCTCGTAGGGACAGAGCTAGGACTCTTCCTAACAGACCAGCATGTTCCCATGTTTGTATGTCTCCAATGTATGTGATTCATCTTTGTACACAGGTGTAGTTTACAGATCCCATTTCGGTTCCTCCACACACTCGCTGCTTTTTTTTTTTTCTGCTGTAGTGGGTCCTGTCTGCCTGACGTGGGAGGGAGCTCCTTGATCTGGCAGCAGCCTTTGTCTGCAGGTCCGTCCTTCACTCCCCTCTCCCTGAAGCTTCAAAGAGAGGACTGTATACTGTACTCTATGTCCCCATGACTCTCACCTTTGATTCTGGTAATCTCTTGGCCATATTTTCCCTTTATCAGAGTTTTTAGGCAGCTATAGGGGCCTAGCCTACAACCATGGCAAGTAGTCTGATATATTAAAGTGTAAAATCTAAACTGACTCATAAAAACTTTTATTAGCCTTAAAACATTTATAACTAAACCATTGACATATTAAACATATATAAATATGAAGTATGTGTCTACTTATTTGGAAACAATGTATCTCAAATAAGAAGTCTAGGCCATGTGATCTCTCGACTTCTCTCAAAGCCTTTACCGTCGGAACTCCCATCCCCCTCCCCCCCATGGAATCAATGTGTCTCCTCCAGATGAAGCCTCTTCCAGTTGTTTGGTTGGAAATACTCCCTTTTGGTAGTTCCTGAAGCAGTTCGTACCTTACACATTAAAATAATATATCAATGTGTGGCATTTTGTTGCTCACTTATCTCCCCCTACAAGATTACAAGTGCCCTCGGGGCCAGAAGTTTACTCTGATAAAACTCAGAGCAATGTTTCCGACAATGCAGGAACGAATCCATGATGAATTAACATATGGCTATCTGTCATGAATGTGTATGAACTTTCGCTTGGTTTAAAACCAAAATAAAATATAAGCATTATTATTGTGAATTATTTTCTGAAGACTTGGTAAACTCCATTTGCTGTGTATATACACCAACATAGGTACAATTCTGTTTCACAAGTCACTGACATAGAAATAACTCAGATTTTTTTTAATGTGTACTGAGGGCTAGGAGGTGGCTCAGTGAATGAACTGTTTGCCTTGCAAGCAAGAGGACCTGAGTAACAATCTTCAGCAACTACATTAAGAGTCAGGTACAGTGGCATGTACCCACAATTCCAGAGCTGGAGGTGGAGGTAGGATGATCCCTGGTGCTCCCTGGCTGGCCAGTCTAGTTAAATGGGTGAGGACTAGAGTCAACAAGAGATGATTGTTTCAAAAACCTAACATGGAGAAGTAACTGAACAAGATGCCCAACATCAGCTGCCCACCGTGCTCACGGGCACCGACGTGTGCGTGCAGACAGACACACTGACCCTTACACAAAAAGAAATGGATAATAATGGTTGACGAAAGTTAGTGCTGTTTGGATTTCAAAAGTCTGACAGGCATCTTCTCCTCATGTGTTGAGTAGCACTCTGGATGGTGAGAGACACCTCTGTGAACCTCTCTCAGGCGGCATGAAAGGGAGAAAGGAATGAATCAAAGAATTTGTTGTATGCTATCATCACAGAAAACACGCTGTTCTTATTTATGGAGCGAATAGGAGAGGATTTTTATCTGTGAACACTAAAAGCATTTTCACATCAGAAGAAAGAAAACTGAGTCAGTAAA
The DNA here is from genome assembly GCF_018167655.1 of Microtus oregoni. Taxonomy (NCBI): domain Eukaryota; kingdom Metazoa; phylum Chordata; class Mammalia; order Rodentia; family Cricetidae; genus Microtus; species Microtus oregoni. The sequence goes on from NW_024543094.1 coordinate 6,012,047, forward strand.
GGAGTCTCAGGCAGGGCCTGAACATAGGAATGATGACCCTAAGGTGACTAAGAGGTTACATGAAAACAAAGTAAGAGCTGGAATTTGAGAGAGAGGAAGAAAGAATTGCTAAACTTGGTCACCTGGGAAACTTTGCAATCTGTTGATTGGTATAATTACTGATGTGGTTAATATGTATATTTTGCAGTGTCAAACATTTTTTATTTTAATTGCTTTTTTGGTTAGCATACCAAGAAATGGATTTCAATGAGATTTTCTTTCACACATAGATATAGATACTTTATAGTTAGCTATCCTTCTGTTAGGGTATGCCCCCAATTCCTGCTCTCCTCCACTCTACCACCCTTCGCTTCTGCTTTCATGAAACACATATTCTTTTGCTCTCTTGTTCATTTATCTCTATCCCCTCTAGATCTTTCTCCTTTTCATAGCCATATATGTACACACATATGTATGCACGGATACATATTGTTTTCCAATCTATATTTTTTGCCTTTTGAGAAAACATGAAATATTTGTTATCCAGCCTTCCTTATTTCTCCTACATAATGATCCACTATCCTTCAGATACCGTAATGCAATTCTTCATTATGGAAGAATAAAGTTATATTGTTTATGTGAGCTGTATTTTCTTTATCCAGTGGTTTCTTCTTAAAAGAAAGAGTGAAATTGTTGCTGAGGATTGGCATCACCACCTATTGACTCTGGCATCAAATTGCAGCTAACAGTCGTGGAAGGGTTTTATCTACATAATGGGTTGCCAATAAACTATCAGAGAATCCTTTGTATAAAAGTGAATGATGATTTCAAGTTCCCACTATAATAGTATTTTGTTTACCAACAACCTAAAGATAAAGTTTCTTCCTTACAAATAAGTTTTCTCAGTGTATTTGTTATTCATGTGTGTTTTCTGATTACTGTTTCAAGTCAGTAACTCTACAGATGAAGCTGGAAAGTATCTAAAGTTACATTGTGTTCTAGTTAACTTTACCTGTCATCTTGACTCAGCCTAGACTCACCTGAGAATGGAGTCTCATTTGAGAGGTTGCCCTGAACTGATTGCCTATACGCATATCTAGGGGATTGCCTTTATTTGGAATTGAAGTAGGAGGGGCTGGCCACTGTGGGCAGCACCATTCCCTGGTCAGGTGATCCTAGACTGTATAACAAAGTTAGCCACGCATGGGTCTTGGGGAATGAGCCAGGAAGCAACATCTTCCGTGATTCCTGCTTCTCCCACTGTGACCTGGAATTGTAAGCCAAATAAACCCTTTCCTCTCCTAAGTTGTTTTTGGTTAGAGTGTTCCAGCAACAGAAAGGGGACAAGAACAGATTGTAACTTCTATTATTTCTTTTCTTACTCAGGCTTTAATTATCTTGTTTAGGTTTTTTTATCTTTGAGTCAGAGTCTTGGTATGTTGTCCAGACTGGCCTTGAACTTGGGATCCTTGGCCTCAGTTCTCTGAGTGTTGAGATTCCAGGGATGTGCTACCATGCTGTCTAGTGTTATAATCTTTGAAGAACAGACTGAAGTGTATGCTCCTCTTGGCTGTTTGCAAATCAGCAGTGTTACTGTCAGCTGCCAGAGATTTCTGTGCTGGGCTTACCGCAATGCCTCTTCTTGCCTCTTGTTGCAGCACTTGTCCTATGGCAACAGCAGCTGGCATGTGGATGCTGCCTTCCAGCAGACCCTCTGGAGCGTGGCCCCCATCAGCTCCGGAAGTGAAGCAGCCCAAGGTAAGCGATCCACTCTAATTAAAAGATTTGTCCTTGATACAGAGTTGATGCGTATCTTTGGAATCGTGATAATGAGCTGATGGCTAATTAGAGACCTTTCATGTCCTGATAGTCCATCATGCAGAAACGTGACATTTTAGTATCTTGCCCAAGTTGCTGTTTAAAAGTGAAGCCTGTGCCAGACTTCATCGTCTCTTGTTTTCATGGTGTTGTCAACTTTGGCTGGTTTCTGTGATTTCATGTGCTAGCTCTCTAAGGACTGTTTATCCCACTTGGGAAACCTCATGGTACTGGTCAGTTAGTCTAATGTCATCATCGTCGCTGTAGCTGGATCACAGTGATGTTTATGCAGCAGGGTTTCCCAAGGGGATAGCTGCCTTGATTATAGTGGTTCTCAGTCTTGTAGCTTCAAATCAGAGCCAGTACTTGTTTGTTTGTAAATGTGTGTGTGTGTGTGTGTGTGCACTTGTGTATATGTGTATGTGTCGGTACATGTAGTCATGAGGGTTAGGTATTGTTTACTTTTTGTCATATGTGTGTGTGTTTGTGTATGTATGGGTATGTGTGGTCACGAGGGTTGGGTCTTGTTTACTTTTTGTCATATGTAAGTGTGTATGTGTGTGTTTGTGTATGTGTGTTTGCATGCATGTGGGTGTGCAGGTGCAAATGCTCATGTTCATTCACTTTATTTAGTTTTTGATTGAGTCTTTTTGATGGCTTAGATCATACTGATTAATCAAGACTGGCCAGCCAGTGATTCCCGGGGATTTACTTACTGACTGAATGGTCTCCAGAGCTCCACATTTTGTGTATTAAATGGCGATGTTTATGGGGTTGGGGCCACACCCTCTGGTGCCATTCAACTTGGTGATTTGGTCACAGGTCCAAGATCATTTACTAGTCCATTGTTTCTCTATCAGTGTAGTAAATGATTGTATCAAATGCTCTGTCTGGACATCAGCATCTGCCAGGCCTTCTGAACACAAATGACTTTTAATCCATGCAGGGTATCTTATTGGTGGCGATGTTCTCCGGCTGCTACATGGACACATGGATGAGTGTCTCACTGTCCCTTCAGGAGAACATGGTGAAGAACAGCGGAGGTTGGTACTCAAGCCGGCATATTGCACTGGCTTTGATGTATTTGTTGGGGAAAGAATAATCTTGGTTTTGTACAGAGGAGCACACAAACAAACTTGCAAGGCGTTTTCCTTGTGCAGAAATGGTGCATCTGAGCCCAGACCTGCTAGCTAGCATGCTGGGCAGAATGTCCTCTGTCTGTCATCACTGGAGTAGATTGTCACTATGTCTTATCCCATTGGTGGGAGCTTGACTTCACAATTGGCTAATTGGCATGAAGGGGAAGGGGGAGGTTAAGGAAATACTGGCCCTTGTTGGACTGACTGTGTTTGACAGAAAAAAAAAATGTTTCCCACAGACTGACACATTGTGTTGTGTTGCTTTGTCAGAAGTTTTCTTAACTAGGCATAAGCAGGTCTGTTGCAAGCATTAGCATCTCCAAAGGCAGATAACACACACTTTCTACTGAAGCCTTCCACTTCATGGCTTCCTAAGAAGGCTTTCTCTAGTTTCTTAAATACCAGAAGAAGCATTGAACATCTCCATCTACTGAAAACACAAAAGCATGGAGTGGGAGGAGAGAATACATAAAGTATTTATTTATTTATTTATTTATTTATTTATTTTTTCAAGACAGGGTTTCTCTGTGTAGCTTTGGTGCCTGTCCTGGAATAGACCAGGCTGGGCTCGAACTCTCAGAGATCCTCCTGCCTCTGTCTTCCGAGTACTGGCATTAAAGGCATGTGCCACCACTGCCTGGCAAAGTTAAAGTATTTAACTACCATAATTGTCCATTATTTTTGAATGGCATTTCTGGAAGGTTTAATCTCACACCCAGTCTCAGAATTCTCAGGATTCCTTTCTGTCTTTTCCCATTTATTAAAAAAGTGGTAAAGTTGACCACTTTTTCTCAAATTTCACAGAGACAAAGTTAAAACTGTCTTCAGGTACGGGAGAAGTATTGGGTGTGATGAAAATGTGCCACTGTTTAGCGTGCTCCAGCTGCTCGTGGTTTGCCTCGTGAACTGAATTAATTAACAGGTGCAGTAAGTTGAAGAGGTCACACATTAGAGGAGAAGTAGCTGGGTGATTTGTTACGTGTTTTTAAATCTCTGAGTAGGCTCTTCTCCTGGGTATTTGGGTAACTTGTTCAATAGACGCTATCAGTCTCATTTAGTAAAAGGATACGAGTCTTTAGAAAATCAGCCATTACTTCAGTGGCTCAGAAAGACTCACTGGGAGTCTGTTCTCATGGGTAACTTGGTTTAAGGTCAAGAGTGGAGCACAGCTTGTAGGGAAGTTCCATCAACTACAAGTGCTGTGTCACCTGTGACTGTGAACCCCCTCCTCCAAGGTTCCAGTGTTTAGTCACTCAGTCCCCAGTGGTGCTATTCTGATGTGTGTGCTTGTGTGTGTGTGTCTGTGTCTGTGTGAGTGATCTTAGAGAGGTAGGGGTATCATTGATGTGGATTGGAGGCTGGAGGTAGGTGTTGGGGTTTCTAGGTGGTGTGTGCGCGCATGCACATGTGTGTGTCCGTCGGTGTGTATCCGTGTGAATGATTTTAGGGAAGTATGGGATATTGTTGATGTGGATCTGAGTCTGGAGGGTAGGTGCTGAAGTTTCCAGGTGTTTTACAAAGAATTGTACAAAGAGGCCTGGTTAATTAGAAGAAAGGAGATGGCACATTAAGGGAAAGAGACATGGGGGCCTAAGGAGCGTCATGTCTTACCAGTGGCTTGGTTCCAAGGAGGCAGAAACGGGTGAGCCATTGTATACAGTGACCTTTTGTGGGTCATCATCTTAGTAGCTGCCTGTCCCAAGGGCATAGAATGCAGACAGCTTTTCGGAGCATGCTCTTTTGTCTGATCGAAGCTCAGCTAGACTAAAGACTGCTGGTCTTTCAGCTGCCATCTTCTGTATGTTAGTCTCTGACATTTCCTCTTCCAGTGTCCTATTCTCCTGCATCAGTGCCTAGCTGGAGGGAGGGGCTGTTAGGGGCAGGCATTGAGATTTTTATGCCCGCCACACTTTCTGTCCATGCAGTGCTCCCTGGTCCACTCAGATGTGAGCAAGCTCTAGACACCACCAGCTGCTCCTGCCATTGTGCCATTACCCCCATGGCAGACTATAGCCCCTGAAACCATGCACCAAATTAAGCTTTGTGCTTTTAAGGTGCTCTCACCAGATATTTCACTTGTTTGTTTAATTGCACTTATTTATTGTGGTGTGGTGTGTGTGTGTGTGTGTGTGTGTGTGCACATGCGAGCCACACTGTACATGTAGAGGTCAGAGGACAACACGTGTGAGCCATTTTTTTTTTCTGTATGGGTCCCAAGGATCAAACACAGGTCATCGGGTTTGGTGGCAAGTGACTTTTCCCTCTGAAGCATATAGGTGGCCTGAGCCAGGTATTACTGTGGCCAAAAATGTATCCAGTACCTGTTGCTTTCAGTGTCTTAGGAATACCAAGAGGGTCCTAGAATGCTGAGGAGCACATCAAAAAGCAGTTGACTTGGGGAATTATTTCCAAACAGAAAGTGAAGCATAAGAGTGAACATGAGTGATGGAAGTCTGTTCTATCCAAACAGTTTTTCCCTAAGCGATGCAGAGAGATTATGGAAAGACTAGAAGCTGGATGCATCTGCTGCACTTGTTTTTCTGTCAGCCCCAAGCTCATGGCTCAGCTCTTCTCCTGTGCTTCCTGAGTGTTGAAATAAGAGCAGCGGGGCTGCATCCCCAGCACCCCGGCCGCCTGGCTAGCTTATGCCCTGAAATAACAACACACAAATTGTATTCATTTAAACACTGCTTGGCCCATTATCTCTAGCCCTTACTGGCGAATTCTGATATCCCGATCAACCCATCTCTAATAATCTGTGTAGCACCGGTCTTACCGGGAAAGATTCAGCATGTCTGACCTGGTGGCTTGCTTCATCATGTGCGTCTGCCCGGGAAAGGGGAGCATGGCCTCTCTCTGAGGCGTCTGCCCCTGAGAGGAGAGCTGTCGAGTCTGAACTCACTTCCTCTTCCTCCCAGCATTCTGTTCTGTTTACTCCTCCCACCTATGTTTTAACCTATGAGGCCAAGCAGTCTCTTTATTACTTAACCAATGATCTTCCTCCATCACCTGAGCTGGGCTTGTGGGGCTGGGATGGGATCCTCATAGCTGTGAGAGGCAAAAGACACTTGGATTAGAGGTGAGAAGAACTTATGTCTGGGGAACCCACGAGAAAGAGGGATATCACTGAGTTCATGTGGCAAAAGGTAAGGCCTTGTGTCAGTTACTCTCTATTACTATGGGAAAGGACCTGCCGTAAGCAATGTGATGGAGGGAAGGTCTGATTTACCCATGGTGTTGGGAGAGATAGTTGGTACGGAGGATGGCAGCAGCAGGTGTGTGTTTGTTAAGAGAGCTATGTTAAAATTGGATGCAGTGAGTTCAGAGAATCTAAGTGCATCCAGTAGGAAATTATGGTATCTGAGTCTGACTCAGGGGGGAAAAAGTGTGTGTTGAATATAAATTATTAAAGCATGAGGACATTTGAGGGAAGGGGCAACAATCACATGTTCACTCAGAGGGAGAGGAACTCTGGGGACCGGTTGTGACCAGCATCCATGGTTAATGCAACTTTGGGTACTAACTTTGATTGAATTCTTAGAACATTTGCCAACTGAATCTCAGTGTGTTCACCTCAACACACTGAGAGACTCTTCCAAGGTCTTGGAGGCAGTGAGAACACATCTGATTGCTATCTTTTTATAGCATGTTGACATGGTGCAATTAGCTGAACGTGGATGCCGGATCATGGCTGTAGGGAGAACATGAGTCAGAGCGAGGCAGGACGGAGCCTCGGGGAGGATGCTTAGGGAAGAAAAGTTCTATGTTTCTTGATTAAGTTGTGAAACTGAGCAATTATATATACATGATGAAAAAAGACTCCCTTAAAATTAGGTTTATGGAAAGCCTTATGATTTTGAATCCTGTTGATATCATTACATAGACCTTCAAAATTGCTTCTTTGTTCTCCCCACAAGCTATTGCCTGTGTCTCAGAGAGCTAGAGAAGGCAGCAGCCCACAGGCAGCACTTTCTTGTATTAATATCAATCGATTTTTGGGGGAATAAATGCATAATGATAGCCTCAGCATATATTTTGATTTATTAGAAAAAGAAGTTAAAATGATTTGATTATTTTTTTAAATGGTGAGTTTGAGCAAGGAAATATGTAAAAAAACAAAACATAGTACTTTTGTCTTATAGGTTTTTGCTTGTAATTTTGATCTAGATGTGCCTATTGATTGTTTCCTGTTATTAAAATTAAAGATCGGATGTCACATGAGATTTCTTTCTAAGTAGTAGAAATGACCGAGGAGATAGCCAGTGGTGACATTTGCTTCTGAGCAATTCAGGTCTATTTTGATCATCCATGCTAGGCTCCATAGTGGATTTGGCTGTTGGCTGTACCTTGTTCAGCCAGGTATTTAATAGCTGTAACTGTAATTGTAGAGCTAGAGAAAACTGTTCAGTGGCAGGGCATGTAATTCTAGATACCGATGGACTTGGCTCAACTTTTTCACAATGAGACGTATCTGTATTCATCCTCCAAGTTACCTATTCATTCTCATAGAGTACTAATAAGACTCGTAGGAAGAATAGTCTCCAGTGTGCTATTCAGCTCAGTAGGATTGAATCGGAGAATGAGCTATCAAGATTTAACTACGTAGATATTCCCTCATACTTCCTGCCCATCTTACTTGACAGATTGAGTTTTGACAGGGTCAGGAAGTATATGTCACTATTATTTTAAGTTCTTTGAGGTTTTTTTTTTCAGGCAGGAATTTAGCTGTAAATCTTCTAGTGTATGTCTTACAGGGCCAGCTGGGCAGCTGCAGTAGGTGTGAGCAATCAGACAGATGTCTCAGTGTTAACTGTGGGGAAGCTCTCCAGAAAGGGGACAAGTTACATCATGGAGGAATAGGTTCTGGAGGGGGGGTCAGTAAGAGAAATCAGGTGTTACATGATGCTTTAATTAATTTCATTTAATTAATAGGCTTCACATTTAATGATCAAATTTCATTTGGAGCAAGATGGACTTTTGGTTGTTACAGATTTTGTCTCTTAATGTATTTAAAAGTGTTCACAAGGCCCTTATTAAATGTACCTGTATTTATTTATGAGCAGAATATACATTCTGGGAATTAAGTATGTTATATCTTTGAGACAGTACATTTTATTCTGTTTATTTTGTTGCTGTTGTGGTGCCAGGTTTTGAACCTCAGACCCAAGCATTCTGACATTGAACAATATCTTTGACAAGTTAATAAATTTAAAGCAGTTACATTAGGAAATATTACTTTGAATCTTCAGTTTAGAAATCAGTATGGGGTCAATGTTTATAAAGAATCATTTTATTTTTGAAGACAGGTTTACAAGGTATCTTTTGTATAGCTGAGTTCATTCTACACAATGTTGGGGATGGCTGTCATATTCTGGATTCTGGGCTCTGAGCTGAGTGGAAAGAGACAGTGGCTTCTCTCAAGAAGGCTATGTTCTATAGTAATAATAAAATAGGCATGTTGATTCACAGTTATGAACACACATTGCCCATGTGCACATAGGTTGAATGAACTGGATAAAAACTATGAGGAAATAAAAGGATGGAAAGGAATCAAGAGTGTGTAGATACTGCATGTTCTGCAGAAATGATGGGGAAAGGAAGAGACAGAGGGGGGACAGAGGGAAGGCGCTGTGTTTGCGTCTGATCACGCACTGCATCTGGAATCTACTTACTTTGTCTTGTTCCTTTCAGGGAGGACAGTGAAGACACAGTACCTTACGTGATATGGAAATAAATGCTATATTTGCTTTCTAGAATGTGACCTAGTAGACACAAGCTTTGCTGCATGAATATATGATAATAGTTTTACTTCTATGGCCTTTGTAAAACAGCGATGACTCAGTGTGCTGTCATTATGAATAACTGATAAATCATGAGATAAGCTTCATAGGATGAGTTGAGTGTCTCTTGGTCTGACTTAGAGAGAGGCATGTGGTTTATGATCCTGTGCACAGTTATGATCTAGTCTCCTTAGGAGGATAGTGTTCCCAGGTTACTGCTCCAGGTGGCACCCTCATGTGTCCCAGCACAGTCAAGGATGAAGCTGTCCATGTTTGCTGGTTTTGTGACAGGTGTGCGATCTTTCTGGGTATTTTTGCTCATGTGATTTTGCAAATGAATATCAAGTGCTTGAAAAACTACTTCTAACCTATTGCAGTATCTTTGTCTTGTCAAAGATTAGTAGACTATATTTGTGTGGATCAATTTTTGGTACACAAAGATAGTTTGTCTTTATCCCATTGTGTATACTTTTCTTTCCTTTTTTTTTGCTTTTTTGGTGTATTTTTAAAGGTAAGATCTCATGTAGCTCATATTAGCCTTGTACTCACTATAAATCTAAGGATGACCTTGAACTTCTGACCCTCCTGCCTCCTGTACTTCCCAAATGCTGGAATTATAGGCATGAGTCACCATGCCAACCCAATTGGTTTTCTATGCTTATTTACTATCTTGGAGCTTGTGTTATTTATGTTATGTAAGTTATTGGCTTCAGTAGTATGTGCTAGTATTGATGAGACAGATGATATAATTTTTTCAGTGAGAATATGTTGAGACCTAGCTCTAGCATTGGCCCTCAGGAGGAGGCTGGCATGGGATTGACTGGCTCGAAGACAAAGATTAGCTTGTTGTTCCTAACAGTATGTGTAACAGAAAATAACCCAGGCCTTTGAATACGTTGCCAGTAACTCTTCTATGATTGTGACAAAATGTCCGACAAAAACAACTTATGGAAGAATTTTATTTTGGTTCATGGTTTCAGAGGATTCATCATTGACAGGCAAAGTAGGCTTGCAGGACCCTGTGGTGGAGACTCTTTAAGTCCCGGCTGCAGAGTGACAAGCAGAGAGAGTAGGGTAGGGCCAGGAATGAATGTAGCAGTCAAAGGCCCGCTGCTGGGGACTTTACTTCTGCCAGTGTCTACCTCCAGTAAGTTCCACAGCCTTCAAAATAGCACCATAGTGTTGTAATAGGAGCGGTGGGGCTGCGTCTCTGGCACCTGGCCGCCCACATGGCTAGCTTATGCCCCGAAATAATTACATGGAAACTATATTCTTTTAAACACTGCTTGGCCCATTAGTTCCAGTTTCTTATTGGCTAGCTCTTACATATCGATCTAACCCATTTCTAATAATCTGTGTAGCTCCGCGAGCAGGCTTACCAGGAAAGATCTTAACCTGCGTCTGTCTGGAGTGGGAGAATCATGGCAACTCCTGACTAGGCTTCTTTCTCCCAGCCTTCTGTTCTGTTTACTCCGCCTACCTAATTTTATGTCCTATTAAAGGGCCAAGGCAGTCTCTTTATTTAACCAATGAAATCAACACAAAGCAGCAGACTCCCACATCACCATAGAATGGGGACCAAGCATTCAGAACACAAGTCTGAGGATGGTAGTTCAGATCCAAGCAATAACAAATGTCTGGAAGCCCATAATACTACTGATTTGACAGTCGTAACTCAGTTCAAGCCAACACTATTGAGTCTTTGCTTATCACTATGAAAGGACTGACTACAAACTGTTTAATATGGACTCTTCACAGTGCTATAGAGAGGTTGTATCATTCTTAACTTCCTCATAGTAACCTAGGGAATTCTTGAAGAAATGGAGGTGGGCCAGAGAGATGGATTAGTAGCGAAGAGTGCTTATTACTCTTGCAGAGGATCCAAGTTTAGTTCCCAGCAACCATGTTCACAACTGCCTGCAGATCCAGCTGCAGGGAATCTGACATGCACTTCTGGCACATGTGAACACACACACACACACAAACACACACACACACACACAAATAAAAATAAGTCTTAAAACAAAAAAAAGTGGAGGCCGTGAGTTGGGCAACCTGCCCAGGTTTGTACAATGAGATGTCTTCAGAAACTTAATAACAATGAGATATGAAAGAGGCTTGCCAGATCCTTGGTGCCCTCCAAAAAAAAAGTGAGCTCATGGCTGTGACATCGTCTGGAGAAGGTGCCCTCTGTCTGAACTCACCCCTGTAGCCATCAGGAGTCTCCTCATAGCACCCAGTGTTTTATTAATGATGCTTTATGGTTATATCCTAAAGCTCACTAATTGGAATGGTGTATACTATAATTTTTTATGAATAAATACCCTGCACCAGGCAGTGAGAAGCTTGTAAAATTTGTACTCTCATTAGCATGCGATTGTAGTACTTTCTGGGCTTCAGATTCAGAAGATGAATATGCTGACTGTCGCAGCCCTTGCTTTTACCCACAGAATGAGTAGTTGAACAACTGAGGTAAGATTTAAATTGTATTTTATGACTCCCAGAGCCAAAAGAGCTAACTGCTTATGTTTCGGTGGACAGTATTTTAATAACTATGAGAAGCTGAATTGATGAGATTGCGGGGAGACTCTGCTTAGGATAAATATAAAGTTCCTCTTACACGGTCAGTCTGAAATATGAGTTCCCTAATGAAGGAGGAGAATGTGTTACAGAGGCATAATGTACAGCCGGAAGCCTGGGAGTTTTCAAAGTAGTCATGAATGTGCTTGTATGATTGGCTAGTACATGTGTAATTAAAAATTCCCTTCTTGGTGAAATTGCAGTGACTTCAACTTTTTCCAATTATGATCTAGAGGCTTCTGTTAAAAATGTGTGGTTAGTATCAGTTTTGGGGTTTGTCATCCTAGTTACTCAAGAGGCTGTGGCAGGGGGATCTCCAGTCAAAGACCAACCTTGGCTACCAAGTGAGTTCAGAGTCAGCCTGGGCAATTTAGGGAGACCTGTTGCAAGCTTAAAAAGTAAAAAGAGCTTCAACTTGGTGCTAGAGTGCTTACCTTGTTGTGTGTGAAGTCCTGGGCTCAATCCCTAGTGCTGCGCAGTCATAATAATTTAGGATGTTAGGAATGTTATCAACTTGCATTACTTTTACTTATTTTCTTCTCCCCCACAATAGCTCTAGCAGGGTAATGAGGAAAGGGTTTATTTCCATCTCAGAGTCTTGTGATCATCATAAACAGCGAGGGCAGGAACCTAGAGTCGGGAGCTGATGCAGAGACCATGGAGGAGTGCTGCTTACTGGCTTGTTCCTCCTGGCTTGCTCAGCCTGCTTTCTTATAGAATGCAGGATGACCTGCCCAGGGCTGGCCCCACCCACAATAGGCTAAGCCCTCCCACATCAATCACTAATAAAGAAAATGCCCTACAGGCTTCTCTACATCCCTGTCTTTTGGAGGCATTTTCCCCCTCGAGGCTCCCTTTTCTCCAGTGAGTCTAGCTTGCTTCAAGTTGACATAAAACTTGCCCACACAAAATCCATTCATCTTCCTTGAATTTTGACAAATTGCTGCCATTTGCATTGAAGTCCCTAGTGGCTGCCCGAAGGGCGGTTGTCTAAGCTGTGTAAGTCTTTTTAACTTCTTTAAAGAAGAGTGTTTTTTTCCCCTGCCAGTCTTCCATGCAGGAAGGATAATTACCCTGAAATAATCATTGAGTTGTCTGAGTTTAAAGATAGTAATACCACTTGGTAAACTTGTTGGACTTTGTGATCATTTCAATGAGAATGTCCTACGTAGGCAATGTTTGAATGTCTGATCCTCAGTTAATGGGACTGCTTTGGGAAGGATTGGAGGTATGGACTTGTTGGAGGAGATGGGTCACTGGCAGGAGCGGCGGGGAGTGGGGTGGGGTGGTGGCTTTGACTTCTCAAAAGCCCATGACAGACCCGGTTTCTCTGCTTTATGGTTGTAGTCTCAACATGCAAGCTTTCAGCTACTGCTCCAGTGCCATGGCTGCGGGCCTGCTGCCATGCTTTCTGCCATACTGGTCATAGACTCGCTAGCCCTCTGAAATCATGAGCCCTCAAATTAAATTCTTTCATAAGTTGGCCTTGGTCATGGTGTCTCTTCACAGAAGTAGAAAAGTAACTTAACCAGACTTTGAAAAAATGTCTTTCTGGACTCTGATTTTGATGCCTCAGATACACGGTGGGCCAAAGTGATGCCCTGTTCATAGACTAGGGGCATGCCTCCAGGTGGACCAACTTTTAAAGAAGATCGCCTTCCCTATTGTCATTTAGGATGGGCCTATAACCTTGTTCCATTTAGGGTTCTGATACCTTGCACCAACATTTAAGCTGAATCATCCCATGGATACTTGCTTTAAAAACCATCAACTTCTACACATTCTGTTTATATGGGGATCCAATAAATAACCAAGATGTCCTGGCCAGCAGTGAATACTTGAGGGGGACTCCAGATTCTCTATGCCTCATGTTGGACTGGAACACTTTGCAGAGTTCAGTGCAGAAGGACCCTTAGGAGTGAGCTAATAGAGTTCAGAAAAGAGTAGGATTTACTCTCTTTTCAACTTTATGGTTGTGTTTTAGAAATCTGAATTAAACTTACCCTTAGTTTTATACTCATATAAAAATTTTAAAAACTTCCTGTTAAGTTGAAAAGAGTTGTGAAAGAATATGTTTGAGCAATTCCATATATATATATATATATGTTATATAGATATATAACTTTACATAGACATATCCGTACTATTTGTATCTTAAAGCCCATTTTATTTTCAACCTTGTGATTTCTACATCCTACTCTGTTTAATCAACATCCTAGGTTCGTTACTCAGCACCTTTTTCTAAGCTCATTTAGAACTGCACATTTCTCTATTTGACATAGTCATAGTGATTTATTGCTGTACAGAAAATGGGTATTGTTTATATTTCTGTCTTAGTTTCTTTCTCTGTTACTGTGATAAAATACTTTAAAAAACACAACTTGGAGGAAATGAAAGTGTGTATTTCAGGCTCCAGTTTCAGTTTCTGATCTACCATGGTGAGGAAGTCATCATGGCAGGGCCTTGAGAGACTGGTCACATTGCTTCCACAGGCAGCAGAAGAGAACAATAAATACATACATGTTTGAATTCATTTCTCTCTTCTATTGACTGTAACTGTGATGTTTCCAGGTATTTCAAGGTCCTGCCACCTCGATTTCCCCACAATGGTGGGCACTACATGGACGTGCAAGCCAAATAAGTTCCCTTTTCTAAGCCAGTGTGTTTTCTCACAGTAACAGAAAAGCAAAGCCAACTCCAGTGTCTTTATATTAACATGCATCCTAGAGCCCCATCTGTTTTGTACTGTTTTGTTTTGCTCTTTCTTCTCTTCAGACAAGAATATGATCTTTTATTGCCATTTTTGTAGTAATTTAGGGATTTTAGGCTAAAAGTTTTCACTCTGACTCTTGTTGCAAAGCATAGAGGTTGTGAAATGGTTGTATCTTCATTTTATTCCATGTACAGTAAATCTTTGATTTCCATTTTGATCCTGAGAAAATTTCTTTATTTTTCAAATGGTTTTTAAACTTACATTTATACATTTCATTGTTAACCATCAGAAGAAATGACAAGGAGTCCAGAGGGTTGGAGAAGTGGCTCAGAGGTTAAGAACACTGACTGCTCTTACAGAGGACCCAGGTTCAATTCTCAATACCCACATAATGGCTCACAGTTGCCTGTTACTATAGTTCCAGAGGATCTGATGCCCTCTTCTGGCCTCTGTGGGCACCAGGAATACATGTGATGTAAGGTATATATGCTGGCAAAGCACCCATATGCATAAAACAAAAGTAAACTAATACACTGTTTTTTCTATAATGAACACAGACTTTTATTAAAGACAGAGTAATCTAAACTCTATCATCTGTCTGTCTATCTTTCTATCCATCTGTCTCTTTATCTCTCTACACATCTGTCTATCTATCACTTATCTAATTTATTATTTGTGTATATACACACAGAGAAGCTGAATGTCTAGATTACTTTTAATTTATTATTAAAACATATACCAGGAGACTGGTTTTGTTAGCCCGAGTGTTGTCGCTGGCTTCTCTTTTTCTAAAGCTGCTGAAATATTACTATTATACAACCAAGGTTAAGAACAATGTCACTGAAATAACAAGTGCAGCCCCATAGTTCTCAGAATGTCAATCTGAAGAATATACTTCATGTAGGGACTTATGAGAAATGTAGATTCATGGATTTCCCCCTTGACTTCAATCAGAAACTCTACCTATGAGGCCAGCTTGGATCTTTAGAGGATCTTATAAAAATTCTCACTCACTAAGCTTTAAGATTTATCCACCTGCATCAGTGGTGCTGTACTTGGGCTGATTTTGTCTCAAGGGACATTAAGCAATGTGAGAGACAGTTTTACCTGTGCCAGCCTGGGAGACTGCTCTTGGCATTTAGTTGATAAAGGTCAGATTGCTGCAAATATCCTATAATGTAGGGGCAGCTCCAGCAGCAAAGATATACCTAACCCCACACAGCAGGTATACTACTATGTAGGTACCCATATATGGGAGGTACCCATAAGGGGTCTAAGTTTTGGCTCCTCTTTGGGCTCAGCTGAAGACTTGAAAAAGAGCCAACTCTGCATCTCTTTTATGTCCATTGGCATAGCATTTTTGATAGTTTCTTGACTGATGACTATCCTCAGCCATATTGGAAAGTCAGTGCTGTAGATAGTGTTTACAGATCTTGTCACTGTGCACAGCTGAGGATGGTCCTGAGCCTACTGGTCAATCTTAAGAAATGAACATTCAGACATTGTGTGCCTCCTGATGGTTGTGATATCACAGGAAGTGGGCAACATGGATAGCTGAAATGTCATTGAGAAAAATCTAAGTTGAATAAGCAGATATTGTTAGAGGTGGATTTAGAAATTAAAGAAAAGGTTTTTGTGAGACAATTTAGAAAATTTGAAAAATCAATATTTTTGCAGGTTGTCTGTGGAGGGATAATTAGAGGCTGGTACGCTGAGCTGATCTTCCATTGATAATTGTTGGCCTTTTGTTCTCAGTGTGCAAAGGCTGATTTAATATAATTTCGTGTGTCTTTGAGAAATTCCATAGTAAAGACAGAGAGAAAAGGGATGCCAAAGGGGATAAGGAGGAGAAGCAGGCCAGGATGGTATGGCCCAGAAAGAAAGGGTTCTCACAGTTTTTTCTTCAAAAGAACCCTCTATTGGAGTTGGTGACATGAAGGTCATTTGACAGTCACAGCACAGCAAAATCCATGTCATTGGAGAAGCTGCAGGTCTGGGGATGAGACTGGAGCACCAGGAGAACCAACAGAAGGCAGGTGGTAGCGAGGCAGAGGGGAGGCTAGATAGAGAAAATTCCTGTGTGTGCTTGTATCATGAGGACTGTGCTCTAGAGAAGACTGAATCCTTGGGAAAAGATGCAAGGTGTGTTCACAGGCTTCAGCTTCCTTGCAGCAGTGTTGAAGGGTGGTCGCAGAGACAGATTTGACTAATTTGTGTAAGACTCTCGATAACATGTTAAATTATTAGGAGTGCTTGCATTTGAGTGCGTGCGATGCACATCCAGAGATGCACCTTTTCTGAATTTTTTTTGCTTATGTATATTTGTGCATTATATATTAAAGAATTTATTTCTACTTACGAATGTATGTGTATGTGCATACATGTGTGGGTGCCTATGGGTGCTGGAAGAGGGCATTGATTCACCTGGAGCTGGAGTTACAGGCAGTTGTGAGCCATGCAGCATGGGTCCTAGGAACCAAACTTAGGTTCTCTACAAGGAGAGCAAGTACTTTGAACCACTGACCCATCTCTCACAATCTGTTTATATTTTGCCATACATTGCCCATTTGGTGTAAATTGCAGATGATTGTATTAAAATACTAATAATCAGTCTTCTTATATTTATCAGAAGTATTTTAAATAATAAAAGTCAAATATTTATCTGTGAACATTTACATACATATATTTAAATAATAATATGTAAAACCATGCCTAACCTGGTAAGTATGTGCTTCCACAGACAAAAGTTGATGAAAGAAATCTGTCCTGTAGAGGGTAGTTATGGAAAAATTTATTAATATTATTGAGTGAAATGATGGTGAGAAAATATGTTTAAGTAAATGTTTATTGGGAAAGAGCTTATGTTGGTCACTGTTACACTTATTTTTATTTCCAGCTGTCTTATCTCCTGCCTCACAGTAGATCTTTAACTGTCCATACACAGGCTGTTCTGTACCTGCTTTCTTTCAGTTTGCTTAAAAGACAGAGTTCCCAGGATGAAACCTGTTAAACTCAACCTTTTTTTCCTGTCAACAGAACAGTTCATTACGAAGGTGGTGCTGTATCAGTTCATGCGCGCTCCCTCTGGAGACTAGAGACCCTAAGAGTCGCGTAAGTAGAACTTCTAAACCCAGCCTAAGGTTCTGAGGGTGCAAGGTGGTCAGTACCTTTGGCTTCTAATTCAGGGTAAGATGGTCCAGTTAATCGCTCCAGCAGCAAGCAACATGGAGAATGTACCCAACCCCTTGTTGTTCTTATCTCTTTCTGCATCTTCCGTCTGTCTTGATTCACTAGGCACTAGACCTAAGAATGGTCCCACCCATTTCATACATTCCTATAGCCTGCCTTTATCCTGAATCTCTTTTGCTTTGTTACATCATCTTATCCTACACCTGGTATCTTCCTGGCATAAAGTGTTACCAGGACAGATTTATGTCAAATTTGGAAGCAGGACAAGTTATCTGCAAACCTGTCACTCACCTGAAGCCTGAAATTTTGTAGGTTTAAACTTATAAAGGTATACCTGAATATGAAGAATCCAGTAGTTATTTGCAGAGACCATGAATTTTATTGGCAAGTAGCTTGATTGGAGTGGGACATTCTGGATAGTAGCAAAAATCACAACAGTATTCATTATAGCAGCAAGAATTTTGATAGACATACTTGTACACATATTTCTGGTAAATTTAAAAGTTATCTTAAGAGTGACTTTTAGTTCATTTAAATGAACACTACATCACTGATAAAGGCATAGCTTTAAACTGCTTTAGACAAAACTAAAATATCAGTGAAGTAGTTTTTAAAGATAAATGGAAGACTTAGTGTATGTTTAACATGCACTAAGCTGTCCATGGATTTTTCATATAATATTGCACTCCAGTGGACATTATTAGTGTAGGATACAGACTCGTTGAGCGGAAACCAAGGGCTGTTTTACTAGATTCAGTGTCTATAGATATATATATTTTTTAAAAATGTGAGCTATTTACCTAATTTAATGATAAATGCAATAATTTAGTGTCTGCAGTCACTTTGCTCAGGTAGTCTGTACAGCAATTTTAGAATTGATTAGTATTGTGCTGATATGTTTAAACAGATGGGTGGAAAACAACTTCCTGTGTATGAAAGAAGCAATGTTTTTGTTTTGTGTTTTGAGAAAGGATTTCTCTGTGTAGCCCTGGCTGTCCTGTAAGTTGCTCTGTAGACCAGGCTAGCCTTGAATTTAGAGATTTAGCCTGTCTCTGCTTCCTGAGTGCTTGGACTAAAGGTGTGTGACCGGCCTAAAGAAGCGATATTTTGTAGATGTTAAATTCTCATTAAAGTACAGAAATACTTGCATCTCTATGCTGACTTTTTCCTGTGGCACTGTGTCCTGCACAATATTGTGTGACAACTATTTGTATAGCATTACATTTCCTACCAGAAATCCAAGAATTATTTAACATACATGGATGCAGAGCTAGAACATTTAACAGAAAAGTCTAGAGTGCCTGTGGGGTTTGCTATCCACAGGTATCCCAGAACCAGTTCCCTGTGAATCTTGAGGTTAACTGTGTGTTGTGACTTGGCATTCATATACAGATAACTATACTCGATAACTGGCAATTATATGATATTATCATCAGTTTCATCGCCAACATCACTATCATCACCATTATCACTTCTATTTCATATATTTTCTATGATATTTATAAATGAAAATACAAAGTCAAGAAGTATATGACTGAATTTATTTAAAGTTTCTTTAAACCTAACTTTTTTATAGCAGATATTCTATTAAATGAAAAGTGTGTATACTGTTTTTAAAAAAAAAAGAAGTGATATTTTAAAATAAAGTGGCTTCATCACTGCTTCCCAAACACTGAAGTGAGAATAAAAATTGCTGAGTTCATATTCTACTTCATTTACTTAAAAATACTCAAATTCTTTTTTCATGGGTAATGTTGCTTATTATTCTTCTTTCTCAGTTGTGTTAGTCAAGAGATTTTACTTCATGGTGGTGTGATTTTGTGAGTGCCCAAGTTTTCCTTCTTCCTGCTTAGCAACAAGATGTTCTTGTAAACTCTTAAATATTGTTCAGTTAGTCTCTACCACCAAACTTCTGTATTCATAATACTTAATGTTTAATAATTAAAAACTTCAATTATTTTTTTATATAAATATAAAGCTGATTAAGTCCACCTAAATTGTAATACTTTTGATAATTATTAAGCTTAGGAGTAAAATTTTATTAGATATGCATCTAATATATACATGTATATAATTACACTGCCATTTTATAATATATAACTAAGGGAACTATCATAGCTACATATTAAAGTAATTCTCCCCTAATAGTATAAAAGTTGTGAATTTCACCTCCAGTTTTCTTAGTCTGTCTTCTTTATTGCACCTGGTTCTGAGATGTTTATGCATACAGACATATAGCATTTATGTCTGTACAAGCTATTTATAGTGTTTATCCACACATGTGCATTGCATGCACACACACATATGCACGCATGCGCACATGCACACACGTGCCCACTCACACTTGTCCTTGTCAGTAGCTGCTTCTCTCATGGTGATGTGGTTGGATCAAGTTCTGGTTTTTTGGTCAGGTGGAGTGGAAGTCACATAAGATGGGGCCAGCCGTTCCGACTACGGCATGTCACAACAGGAAAATACTTAAGCCTTATGGAAGACAAGAACCTCCTACTCATGGACAAAGAAAAGGCTGATGTAAAATCAACTGCATTTGCCTTCCGGTCTTCCAAGGTAAGATGGCCTGCGTCATTTTGGAATTTCTGTTCATGTGTCGCGGTTCTGTTTCTTTGATGTTGAAATTATAGAAAGAACTGATGTAAAGTCTTCTCATTCCCAGCTTCTCTTCCTAACTTTTCATTAAACTGGTTTCTCAAACTACTGAAATGAGCCGAGAGACCCTGCTGGCTTCCTGAGTTTCATTTTTAGATAAAGCGCACCCTCCATCTCCTTCTTGATTGCTTTTCTTTTGTATTTTTTAAATATAAATTTTTATTTTATATTTTTCCTTTTATTGAAAATGCCTTTTTTTCTCAATAGTATATCCTGATTATGGTTTCCCCTCCCTCTCTTCTTTCCAGTTCCTCCCCACCTCCCCTCCCATTCAGATCCACCCTTTCTTTTTTTTTTCTTTTCTTTTTTTATTGAGAAAAGGAGAAAAAAAAAACAAGTTTCCACCTCCTCCCAGCCTCCCCTTTCCCTCCCCCTCCTCCCCCCTACGCCCCCTCCTCCCACCCTTCTCCCCCTCCCCCCCACTCCTTTCCCCCTCCCTCTCCAGTCCAAAGAGCAGTCAGGGTTTTCTGCCCTGTGGTAAGACCTAGGACCTCCCACCTCCGTCCATATCTAGGAAGGCGAACATCCAAACTGGCTGGGCTCCCACAAAGCCATCACATTACGTAGGATCAAACCCCCATGCCATTGTCCTTTGCGTCACATCAGCCCTCATTGTTCGCCATGTTCAGAGAGTCCAGTTTTATCCCATGCTTTTTCAGTCACAGTCCAGCTGGCCTTGGTGAGCTCTCAATAGATCAGCTCCACTGTCCCAGTGGGTGGGTGCATCCCTCGTGGTCCCGACTTCTTTGCTCATGTTCTCCCTCCTTCTGCTCCTCATTGGGACTTTGGGAGCTCAGTCCAGTGCTCCAGTGTGGGTCTCTGTCTCTATCTCCATCCATCACCAGATGAAGGTTCTATGATGATATGCAAGATATTCGTCAGTATTGCTCAAGGATAGGGTCATTTCAGGTTCCCTATTCTCAACTGCCCAAGGAACTAACTGGGGACCTCAGCTTGGGCACCTGGGAGCCCCTCTAGGGTCAGGTCTCTTGACAACCCTAAAGTGGTTCTCTTAACTAAGAATTGTGGTTCCGTGTTCCCCTGTCCAACCTTCCTTTATCCCAATCCTCCTGCTTTCCCAAGGCCCGACCTCCTTCCCTTCTAACTTTTCTCTCCCCATCTCCCCTTACCCCCAACCCACCCCACCCCAAGATCCCAATTTTCTCTCCGGCAATTTTGTCTACTTCCCTTAGCCAAGAGGATAACTATATGTTTTTCCTTGGGTTCCCCTTCTTACTTAGCTTCTTTAGATTCACCTATTGTAGACTCCGTGACCCTTATTTATGGCTAGAAACCAATTATGAGTGAGTACATCCCATGTTCATCTTTTTGGGTCTGGGATACCTCACTCAGGATAGTGTTTTCTATTTCCATCCATTTGCATGCAAAATTCGAGAAGTCATTATTTTTTACCGCTGAGTAGTACTCTAATGTGTAGATATTCCATACTTTCTTCATCCATTCTTCCATTGAAGGGCATCTAGGTTGTTTCCAGGTTCTGGCTATTACAAATAATACTGCTATGAACATAGTTGAACAAATGTTCTTGTCATATGATAGGGCATATGGGTATATTCCCAAGAGTGGTATTGCTGGGTCCAGGGGTAGGTTGATCCCGAATTTCCTAAGAAACCGAAACACTGACTTCCATAGTGGTTGCACAAGATTGCATTCCCACCAGCAATGGATGAGGGTACCCCTTCCTCCACAACCTCTCCAGCAAAGGTTATCGTTGGTGTTTTTGACTTTAGCCATTCTCACAGGTGTAAGATGATATCTCAAAGTTGTTTTGATTTGCATTTCCCTGATTGCTAAGGAAGTTGAGCATGACCTTAAGTGTCTTTTGGCCATTTGAACTTCTTCTGTTGAGAATTCTCTGTTCAGATCAGTGCCCCATTTTTTAATTGGGTTAATTAGCATTTTAAAGTCTAGTTTCCTGAGTTCTCTATATATTTTGGAGATCAGACCTTTGTCTCTTGAGGGGTTGGTGAAGATCTTCTCCCAGTCAGTAGGTTGCCTTTGTGTCTTAGTGACAGTGTCCTTTGCTTTGCAGAAGCTTCTCAGTTTTAGTAGGTCCCATTTATTCAATGTTGCTCTTAATGTCTGTGCTTCTGGGGCTATACATAGGAAGCGATCTCCTGTGCCCATCTGTTGTAGGGTATTTCCCACTTTCTCTTCTATCTTTTTCAGTGTGTTCGGGCTGATATTGAGGTCTTTAATCCATTTGGACTTGAGTTTTGTGCACGGTGAAAGATGTGGGTCTATTTTCATTCTTCTACAGGTTGACATCCAGTTGTGCCAGCACCATTTGTTGAAGATGCTTTCTTTCTTCCATTGTATACTTTTAGCTCCTTTATCAAAAATGAGGTGTTCATAGGTTTGTGGGTTAAAATCCGGGTCCTCTATACGATTCCATTGGTCGACCTCTCTGTTTTTATGCCAGTACCACACTGTTTTCATTACTGTAGCTCTGTAATAGAGTTTGAAGTCAGGGATGGTAATGCCTCCAGAAGATCCTTTATTGTATAGGATTGTTTTGGCTATCCTGGGTTTTTTGTTTTTCCATATAAAGTTGATTATTGTCCTCTCCAGATCTGTGAAGAATTTTAATGGGATCTTGATGGGGATTGCATTGAATCTATAAATTGCCTTAGGTAGAATTGCCATTTTTACTATGTTGATCCTCCCAATCCAAGAGCAAGGTAGATCCATCCATTTTTTGGTATCCTCTTCAATTTCTTTCTTCAATGCCTTAAAGTTCTTGTCAAATAGATCTTTCACTTCCTTGGTTAGATTTACCCCAAGATATT
Organism: Microtus oregoni; assembly: GCF_018167655.1. Taxonomy (NCBI): domain Eukaryota; kingdom Metazoa; phylum Chordata; class Mammalia; order Rodentia; family Cricetidae; genus Microtus; species Microtus oregoni. The sequence goes on from NW_024543094.1 coordinate 6,034,722, forward strand.
TAATGCTGTTTGTGGCTATCGTGAATGGTAAAGCTTCTCTGATTTCCCTCTCTGCTTCCCTATCCTTTGTGTATAAGAGGGCGACTGATTTTTTGGAGTTTATCTTGTATCCTGCCACATTACTAAAGCTGTTTATCAGCTGTAAAAGTTCTTTGGTGGAGTTTTGGGGGTCGCTTAAGTACACTATCATATCATCTGCGAATAACGAAAGTTTAACTTCTTCCTTTCCAATTCGAATCCCCTTGATCCCATTATGTTGTCTTATTGCTATTGCTAGAACTTCAAGTACTATATTGAAGAGGTATGGCGAGAGTGGACATCTTTGTCGTGTTCCTGAGTTAAGCGGGATGGCTTTGAGTTTCTCTCCATTTAATTTGATGTTAGCTGTCGGCTTGCTGTATATAGCTTTTATTATATTTAGGTATGACCCTTGTATCCCTAATCTCTCCAAGACTTTTAACATAAATGGATGTTGAATTTTGTCGAATGCTTTTTCAGCATCTAATGAGATGATCATATGGTTATTTTCTTTCAGTTTATTTATATGCTGGATTACATTGATAGATTTTCGTATGTTGAACCAGCCCTGCATCTCAGGAATGAAGCCTACTTGATCATAATGGATAATTTTCCTAATGTGTTCTTGGATTCGGTTTGCCAGTATTTTGTTGAGGATTTTTGCGTCGATGTTCATGAGTGAGATTGGCCTGTAATTCTCTTTCCTGGTTGAGTCTTTGTGTGGTTTTGGTATCAGAATAGCTGTAGCTTCATTAAAGGAATTAGGTAATGACCCTTCTGTTTCTATATTGTGGAATACATTAAGGAGTATGGGTATTAGCTCTTCTTGGAAGTTCTGGTAGAATTCCGCATTGAAACCATCTGGTCCTGGGCTTTTTTTGGTAGGGAGGTTTTTGATAACAGCTTCTAATTCTTCGCGACCAACAGGTCTGTTTAGATTGTTCACCTGGTCCTGGTGTAACTTTGGTATATGGTATTTATCTAAAAAAGTGTCCATTTCTTTTACATTTTCCAGTTTTGTGTTATACAGGCTTTTGTAATATGATCTGATGATTCTCTGAATTTCCTCTGTGTCTGTGGTTATGTCCCCCTTTTCATTTCTGATCTTATTAATTTGCGTATTCTCTCTTTGCCGTTTGATTAGTTTGGATAGGGGTTTATCAATCTTGTTGATTTTCTCCAGGAACCAGCTTTTTGTTTCATTGATTCTTTGGATTGTTTTCTGTGTTTCTATTTCATTGATTTCAGCCCTCAGTTTGATTATTTCCAATTTTCTACTCCTCCTAGGTGAGTCTGCTTCTTTTTTTTCTAGAGCTTTCAGGTGGGCTGTTAAGTCTTCAATATGTGCTTTCTCTATTTTCTTTAAGTGGGCACTTAGTGCTATGAACTTTCCTCTTAGGCCTGCTTTCATAGTGTCCCATAAGTTCGAGTATGTTGTTTCTTTATTTTCATTGAATTCAGGAAGACTTTAATTTCTTTCTTTATTTCTTCCTTAATCCAGGTATGGTTCAGAAGTTGACTGTTCAGTTTCCATGAGTTTGTAGGCTTTCTGGGGGTAGCATTGTTGTTGAATTCTAACTTTAATCCATGGTGATCTGATAAGACACAGGTGGTTACTAATATTTTTTTGTAACTGTGTAAGTTAGCTTTGTTACCGAGTATGTGGTCAATTTTCGAGAAGGTTCCATGAGCTGCAGAGAAGAAGGTATATTCTTTCCTCTTCGGGTGGAATAATCTATAGATGTCTGTTAAGTCCATTTGCTTCATTACCTCCATTAATTCTCTAATTTCTCTGTTAGGTTTCTGTTTGATTGACCTGTCCATTGGTGAGAGAGGAGTGTTGAAGTCTCCTACTATTAGTGTGTGTGGTTTGATGGCTGCCTTGAGTTTTAGTAATGTTTCTTTTACATACGTGGGCACTTTTATATTCGGGGCATAGATATTCAGGATTGAGACTTCATCCTGATGAATTGTTCCTGTTATGAGTATAAAATGTCCCTCTCCATCTCTTCTGATTGATTTAAGTTTGAAGTCAACTTTGTTAGAAATTAGTATGGCCACACCTGCTTGTTTCTTAGGACCATTTGCTTGATAAGCCTTTTCCCAGCCCTTTACTCTGAGTAGGTGCCTGTCTTTGTGGTTGAGGTGTGTTTCTTGTAGACAGCAGAACGTTGGATCCTGTTTTCGTATCCAATCCCTTAGCCTGTGCCTTTTTATAGGTGAGTTGAGCCCATTGACATTAAGTGATATTAATGACCAGTGGTTGTTAACTCCGGTCACTTTTTTAGTAGTAGGGTTTGTGTGTTTCCCTTCTTTGAGTTGCGCTGGTGAAAGGTCTCTAGATGACTGAGTTATTGTGGGCATTGTTGGACTCCTTGGTTAGTGATTTTCCTTCTATAATTTTCTGTAAGGCTGGATTTGTGGCTACGTATTGTTTGAATTTGTTTTTATCCTGGAAAATTTTGTTTTCTCCATTCATAGTGAACGAAAGCTTGGCTGGATATAGTAGTCTGGGCTTGCATCCATGATCTCTTAGTTTTTGCAGTACATCTATCCAGGACCTTCTGGCTTTCATGGTTTCCATAGAGAAGTCAGGTGTAAGTCTGATAGGTTTACCTTTATAAGTAACTTGGCCTTTTTCCTTTGCGGCTCTTAATATTCTTTCTTTATTCTGTATATTTTGTGTTTTGATTATTATATGGCGAGGGGATGTTTTTTTTTTGATCCAGCCTATTTGGTGTTCTGTATGCTTCTTGAACCTTCATAGGTACCTCTTTCTTCAGGTTGGGAAAGTTTTCTTCTATAATTTTATTAAGTATGTTTTCTGTACCGTTGAGCTGCACTTCTTCTCCTTCTTCTACTCCAATTATTCTTAGGTTTGGTCTTTTTATTGTGTCCCAAATTTCCTGAATGTTTTGTGATGAGAATTTGTTGGTTTTGCTGTTTTCTTTGATCAGTGTGTTTATTTTTTCTATGGTATCTTCAGTGTCTGATATTCTCTCTTCTATCTCTTGTAATCTGTTGTTAGTACTTGTTTCTGTCATTCCTGTTCGTTTACCCAGATTTTCCATCTCCATTCTTCCCTTGGTTTGTGCTTTCTTCATTGCTTCCATTTCATTCTTCATGTCTTGAACCGCTTCCCTAACCTGTTTGATTGCTTTTTCTTGTTTCTCTTGGTTTTCTTGCGTGTCTTTGAGCGATTTATTCATTTCCTCTACCTTTTTGTTTGTAATCTCTAATTGTTTATGGCAGTTTTTCACCTCCTGTTTAAGGTCCTCTATTATTTTCATATAGTTCACTTTTGAGTCGGTTTCTTCTATTTCTTCAGGAGTAGGGTGTACAATTCTTCTTATTTCGGGATCCCTGGTTTCTGGTGGTGTCATGTTGCCTTTCAGATTGTTGGAGGAATTCTTGTATTGGCGCCTTCCCATCTCTTCCTTCAAATGGAGCCAGAAGAGGCCTGGTCTCTTGGTCAAGTCTTTGCTGTGATTGACTCTCAGGGTATATCTCTTCAGTGTAGAAGCAGGAACCGTTCCCGTCCAGATGGGATTCCTCAGCAACCGTCCTGATGGGATTCCTCAGCAACTAAACAGGGCCGCCGGTAGCCCAATGATCCAGAGCCAATAGGATGAATGGAGCAGGGGGCGGGGGGTGGTATCCAGGAGCGCGCAGGAAGCCTGGCGCGGGAGCTGAAGGTGCCCGGCTCCCTTACAGGGGACCCTGAGGCCTGCCCGGCTGGCAGGCACTCACCGCTCTGGGTGGGTCGCCTTAGTTTAGGAGCTTAAGACTGTAGTTGAGCACTGGTCCTAGCATACAGCAGGGCAGGGTTGGGGAGGGGTGCTGGGGGTGCTGGGTCGTGCGAAAGAAAGACAGCCCTGCAGAAGGAGCTGGGGGAGGGGGTTTGTGCTCTCTTCCGGGACAGTCCGCCCCTGGATAGCACACACTCACCCGTCCTGATGGGATTCCTCAGCAACTAAACAGGGGCGCCGGTAGCCCAATGATCCAGGGCCAACAGGATGAATGGAGCAAGTGTGTGTGTGGGGGGTGGTATCCAGGAGCGCGCAGGAAGCCTGGCGCTGGAGCTGAAGGTGCCCGGCTCCCTTACAGGGGACCCTGAGGCCTGCCCGGTAGGCAGGCACTCACCGCTCTGGGTGGGTCGCCTTAGTTTAGGAGCTTAAAACTAAAGTTGAGCACTGGTCCTAGCATACAGCAGGGCAGGGTTGGGGAGGGGTGCTGGGGGTGCTGGGTCGTGCGAAAGAAAGACAGCCCTCCAGATCCACCCTTTCTATCTCTGATTAGAAAACAAACAGGCTTCTAAGGGATAATAATAAAATAAAAATATGACAAGACAAAAAACCTAACACATCAGAATAGGACAAAACAAACAGAAGGAGAAGAGCCCAAGAAACAGCACAAGAAGCAGCTAGAGATGCACAAGAAACAGATACAGAAGCAGAAACCCTCTGATTTGCACGTTCAGGAATCCTGTGGAAACACTAGACTGGAAGCCATAACATATATGTAAAGGACCTGTAGGGTAAAAGAGAGAGAGCGAGACAATAAAAGGTATATAAATAAAAAACTTTAAAATGTAGAATAAAAAAAGGAAAATCCATGACTCAACATTATAAGACAAAGAACCACCAAAGATGCTCTTGGGTTCCTTTTTTGTTGGCCATCTACAGCTGGGCATGGAGCCTGCCCTTAAGAATAGTTTGTTTCTCCCTTGGAGAAAACTAAATTTTCATTTGCAGGTGGTTGTCAAGTGGAGATGACTGCTGAGTCAGGGATGGGGACGTGTGTTCATTTCTAGCTCTAGGCCTCCATCTGGTGTAAACCTCTTCATGCCCCATGCAGGCTGCCTCAGTGTCTGTGAGTTCATATGACCCTTGACCATGCTGACTTAAAGGGTTTTGTTTCCTTGATGTTCTGCATCCCCTCTGACTCTCATACGCTTTCTGCCTTCTCTAACACAGGGTTCCACGAGCCCTAAGGGGAAAGATTTGATGGAGATGTCTTTTTTAGGGCTGAGTGTTCCAAGGTCTCTCACTATCTGCATAATGTCTGGCTGTGAGACTGTGTGTGTGTTCCCATCTGCTGCAGGAGGAAGATTTTCTGATGATGGCCAAGCAAGGCACTGATCTATGTGTACAGCAGAATGTCATTAGGACTCATTCATTAGGAGTCATTTATTGCAAAGAACAATATTATTTGGTTTTATGCTAGATCCCTGAGCAATCTTGTCTCAGGTTCTTAGTTTCCAAAGCAGAGTTAAGTATGGGTTTCATTTTGTGGTGTGAGCCGAAAATCAAATCAGATATTTGTTGGTTTCTCCTACAAGCTCTGTCCCCACACTGCACGAGCATATCTTGCAGGCAGGATACCATTACAGATAAAAGGATTTCTGGGTGGGTTGTGTTTACATTTATCCTTTGATAGTGTGCAAATTGCCTTCCTGTACCAAAGATGCTGGCACATAGAGGTAAAGGCTGTACGTAGGCACCAGCTTGACTTTTCCATATTCAGTGAGGTGTATTGGTGATATCTTCAGCAATAGTGCCTGGATGTCAGTTTGTGGGGTGGATAGCCTTCTCTTGTTTCTGATTTTAGTGGACTTGCTTCAGGTTTCTCTCCATTTAAGTTGATGTTGGCTATGGGCTTGCTGTAAACTGCCTTTTTTATGTTGAGGTGTGTTTCTTGTATACCTAGTCTCTCCAGGATTTTTATCACGAAGGGGTGTTGGATTTTGCCAGTGGTCTTTTTTGCACCTAATGAGATGACCATGTGGTTTTCAATCTTTCAGTTTGCTTATATGGTGGATTACATGTATCAATTGATATAGGCCTGGAAAGAAGCCTAATTGATCATGGTGAATTATCTTTTTGATGTGTTCTTGAGTTTGGTTTGCAACTATTTTGGTGAGATGTTTTGCATTTATGTTTATAGTGGAAATTGGTCTGAAATTCTCTTTCTTTGTTGTTTAAGTGTCAGGGTAACTGTGGCCCCATAAAAAAGAATCAGGCAATGTTTCTTTTGTTTCTATTTTGTGGAATAATTTGAGAAGTATTGTCATTCGTTTTTCTTTGAAAGTCTGGTAGAATTCTGCACTAAAACCATCTGGCCCTGGATCTATCTTAGTTAGGAGACTTCAACTTACTACTTCTCTTTCACTGGATTATAGGGCAATTTAAAATCCTTATTTGATATTTATTTAAGTTTGGCACATGGTATATATCAAGAAAAAATCCATTTATTTTTGGTGTAACACGGGATTTGAAGTATGTCCTTGTGTTTCTTTGGATTTCCTTAGTGTCTATTGTTAATCCCCATTTTTCATCTCTAATTTTGTTAAATTTGGATATTCTCTCTTTACCTTTTAGTTAACTTGGATGATAGTTTGTCAATCTTATGATTTTCTCAAAGAAACAACTCTTTGTTTCATTGATTTTTTGTATTGTTTTTATTTTCTTGATTTCAGCCCTGAATTTGATCATTTTTTGCCATCTCTGCTTCTGGGTGTGATTCCTTCTTTTTCTTTTAGAGCCCTCAGGTGTGCTATTAAGTTTCTAGCATGAGAGTTTTTCATTTTTTGTTTTTTTGTGTGTACGCACTTTGTGCTATGAACTTGCCTGTTAGCACTGTTTTCATTGTGTCCCATAAGTTTGGGTATGTGTATTCATTTCATTTAATGCTAGAAAGTAAATTTCTTTACTATTTTTTTTTTAAGTTCAGTAGAGTTTTCCATGAGTTTTTAAACTCTCTGTTGTTTCCATTGTTAATATTCAGCTTTACTCTGTAGTGCTCAGATAGGCTACAGGGTGTTATCTGAATTTTCTTCTATATGTTGAGACTTGCTTTGTGTCCAAATATGTGGTCAACTTTGGAGAAGTTCCATGAGCTGCTGAGAGGAAAGTATATTCTTTTGTGTTTGGGGGAAATGTTCTGTAAATATCTGTTAGGACCATTTGGTTTATAACATCTGTTAGCTCCAGCATTTCTTTTTAGCTTTTGTCTGGGAAACCTGTCTATTGAAGAGAGTGGGGGGGGTATTGAAGGCACCCACTATGAGTGTGTGAGGGTCAGTATGTGATTTAAGTTGTGGTAGTGTTTCTTTTGGAATTTGAGTGCCCTTGTATTCGGTGCATAGATGTTAGGAGTTGCAGTGTCTTTTGTGGTGGATTTTCCCTTTGATTAGTATATAGTATTCTTTCAAAGACAGGATGCAGCCCAAACTTACCTCTTTCTTGTGTTTATTCTCCTGTTTCGACCTCCCATGTACTGGCAGCACAATTATGCATTAAAATTGGTCTTAATGGCTTGCACTGATAACCTCAATACTAGGGAGGCAGAGATGGGTGGATCTCTAAGGCAGCTGGCCAGCCAGATTAGCTGAATTGGTAAGCTCAAGGTCTCAGAGACCTAAAAAGAAAGTGGGCAGAACCTGGAGAATGCTACCCAAGGCTGCTTCCACATGCATGGCTGTGCATTTGTATATGCACTTGCCATTGGGCACACACAGAAATGCACAGATAGACATATAGACAGACACACTATGCACAACTACGTTGGAAAACATTGAGAAGATTTCCTAAAGTATAACATTTAAAATTCAAAATCCTTGTCTCCAAAGCTGGTGAAAATGAGAGGAACATGGAGTGATTTGGTCATCTCCTATGAAATAGAATCATAATGATCTTTTGTGTTACGGATATGTTTCTTTTTAGAATTATTAATTTTTAGTTAGCATGCAAAATAACAGCTTTCATTATAACATTTTTTATGTAACATAATCATCCTTTGCCACCCTCTCTATATTTCCCACCCACTCCATTATTACCTTTCCTTGTTCCCTCTAAGGTTTTAAAAATGAGAAATCAAGATACCATAACATATACCTGATACTCCAACACTTGGGAGGCAGAAACAGGTGGATATTGAGGGAAGGCTAGGCAGGAGGATCATGAATTCATGGATAAAATGGATTATAGAGAGGCTCTCTTGAAGTAGAAAAAAAACAAGACAATATTTTCTGGAAACACGGATATAGCAGTGACAAGGTAAATATTCTTTTATGTATAGTATTTATTAAAGTAAGGTGACAGAAGAGAGGTCGATGAGCAAGAAGATGCTGTATTCACCCTCAGCCTTACACAAATAAAAAACTTTTCAGGAAGAACTGCAAGTGCAGATGTTTACAAAGACAGGAAGCCAAGAACATGGAGAGCAAGGAGATCAGAGAACCTAACATGTGGTAGAGGATGGACCCAGTACGTTGGCTTTATCAAGATATATGAGTAGAATAAAGTGCAATTTAAAATGAAAACAATTTGGCTTTGGATCACGAAATATAAGCCATGATAGAGACCTGTAATGAGATTTTATTTGGAGAGATTAGGAAAAAAAATGGCTTATGGAATATTGGAACAATATGATCCCAAGGCAAGAAAGGAGCTTGACTGAAATACGCACTGGGATAATATCCAGGCAAATGAAAGTATTGAATGTGACAAAATGTATATATTTCATGGTATTAAATAGTGAAAAACACTGAAGATGTAAGTTGTGAAATTTAAGTGCCAAATCTCTAATGCAGCCTTAATCATCATAGACCTGCAGGGAATAAAACAAATACAAAGACTGCATCTTTGTGTAGGCTATGAAAGAAAAATGCTAATCTTTCAAGTTCATAGACTTTGAAGCAATCAGAAAATAAGAGTGGGGGAGGGGAGATTTTTGTATTGAGCCTTGTTGTGGCAGAAGTCTATAATCCCCAGCCCTCCACAGGCAGAGAAAGGGGATCCCTGGGCAAGCAGATTAGCTATTCTGAAGCTGATAGTCAAATAATGCCACCATTTCCACTGAAGGCAGTGAGGCCATTGTCTGAACATGACAAGGACAAACTCTTTCTCTGAAGCTCAGTTTTTGCTTGACTCCCATGTCCTCAGTACTGCTCCCCTCTAAAGGGTGCTGAGAACCTGTTTTCCCACACAGGCTCTTTATATGCAATTCTCAATGGCTGCCACACACGAGGAGACAGTGACGAACAGTGGAGCTGGGTTCCGGAAGATGCTTAATTTTAAAAATGACAATAAATTTTAAATATTACTGGCAGGTCAGGTAATAGATTTTTCTAAGAGGTCGAGACAATTGCTTGTGTTACTTCTTCTAAAAATTACCCTTTCTATTACATAGTTTATACATAGCTACCACAGCACATTTAAAAAAGAGGGTCCAACAGCAGGGCTCAGCAGGTAAAGATGTTAGCTCCCTGCCTGATGGCCTGGGTTTGATCCTCTGGACCCACATGTTGGAAGGAAAGAAACAGTGCTCATAGATTGTCCTCTGCTTCCCTTGCACACACCCACCCATGCACACACACATCCATGCACACACACACACCCATGCACACACACAAACCCATGCACACACACACCCATGCACACACACACAAACCCATGCACACACACCCATGCACACACACACAAACCCATGCACACACACACCCATGCACACATACCCATCCACACACATCCATGCACACACACCCATGCACACACACACCCATGCACACACACACCCATGCACCCACACACCCATGCACACACACACACACCCATGCACACACACACCCATGCACCCACACACCCATGCACACACACACACCCATGCACACACACACCCATGCACACACACCCATGCACACACCCATGCACACACACACCCATGCACACCCATACCCACCCATACCCACCCATACCCACCCATGCACACACACCCATGCACACACACACCCATGCACACACACACCCATGCACACACCTATGCACACACACCCATGCACACACACACACCCATGCACACACACACCCATGCACACACACCCATGCACACACACCCATGCACACACACACCCATGTACACCCATACCCACCCATGCACACCCATACCCACCCATGCACACACACCCATGCACACACACACCCATGTACACCCATACCCACCCATGCACACCCATACCCACCCATGCAAACACACCCATGCACACACACACCCATGCACACACACACCCATGCACACACACACCCATGCACACACACCCATGCACACACACCCATGCACACACACCCATGCACACACACACCCATGCACACACACACCCATGCACACACACACCCATGCACATACACACCCATGCACACACACCCATGCACACACACACACACCCATGCACACACACACCCATGCACACACACACACCCATGCACACACACACACCCATGCACACACACCCATGCGCACACACACCCATGCACACACACAACCATGCACATATGCACTAAATCACCAAATGGAAAAAATTAAAAAGAGAATTCAGTAATGCACTACAGGATAAATTAAGACAATTTGCAATCTGTCATCCAAAAGTAACTCCATCCCTTTATTGAAACTTTTAAGAAATGTTGATAGTAAACAGATTTAATTATATACTTGTTGGGCTTAACTACTATTTAATAAATGTCTTGCATTACAACATTCTTTCTATAATGAAAATTTGGCAGTCCTGCTAGAATAAACAAAACTCTGTTCACTGTATGTTTTAGATTTACTTTGATTTATGAGTATTTGCATATATGCACATGTGTGTGGCTGCCCATAGAGGCCAGAAGAGGGCATTGGGGTCCCTGGAGTTTCAGGCAGTTGTAAACCACCTGATATGGAGGCTGGGAACTGAACTCGGGTCCTCCGCGAGAGCAGTAAGTGACCTTAACTGCCAAGCCATCTCTCCCGTCTCACCTTTATAGTTTAAATTTTAAATATAGATGATAGATTTTCACAATTTATTGGTAACTGTGTGGAAAATAGAGCGCAATTAGAATGAAAATGTTGTCTAAGAAAAGCACTCAGGGGCATGCACGTATTCAGGTGTTATTGTAGTAAAAGACTAAATTGGTACAATTTTTAAATGTTTTATGTAATTTTGATTGGTAGAAAATATTTCTAAAAATAGATGTTTCTGATATTTAAGAAATTAAGTTCACTTATGTGCTTTTTTTGATGCACATAAATTAGTGTGCTATGTTTACATAAGTTTCTCTGAGACAGGGTCTCTCTCTATACTCCAGACTGACTTGAGATTCAGGATGTAGTCCAGGTTGTCCTCGGACTCAGACTTTGTGCCTTAGCCTTCACAGCACTGATATTATAAGTATGCATCAACAGTTCCAGGAGTGAATGCTATCTTGATAATTTAGCTTTATTTAAAATAAATTACAATATAAAAATGGGAATCCCAGGAAAAAATAAATGTCACAGAAACACACATATAAAATACATTCCCCACACATAGACTGTGAAAAAATTAAAGATGCTAATAGTGTTGATTGTAATGTTTAAAATACCACATTTTAATTGGAAAGAAGCCTAATGAAATTAAAATTCATTTATGCTTCCAGAACTCACTGCTATTATATAATAAAGACACATTAAACCAATGGAAACAAAAATAAAATTAGAGTGTTCATATTATCAAATTTTAGAGAAAGTGGAATATAGTTTTATTCTTTTCTTTATTAGTGATAATTTGGTTCCAGATCTGTATTTTTAAAATACATGTTGAGCTCACACACAAATACATATATGTGAACACACATGAAGACACATAGGAAGAAACAGGATATCTCACTGGCCTGTTTCCCGACTAAGCTAGACCAGCCAGTCAGTGAGCCCCAGGGATCTACCCGTCTTCATTCCCAGGGCTGGAAGTAGAGTGTTTGCTGGCTCTTCTCATGTGGGCTCTGAGGCTAGAACTCGGGCAAGCTTGCAAAGCGAGTTCTTTACCATCCGAGCAATCTCTCAAGCTCCTCTTTCCCTATGTGCACATGCGTGTTGTGAGACTGTTTCTTCTTGGCGTGTCAGTGATATATACGGAATGTATGTTGCACTTTTCCTTTTTTTTCAGTAGGAAAAATGAGCACTTCCCTTCTGGATGATCTCTTGAGTAAAATTGGTAGCATGGGGACTTTGGGGGAAGATTGAAAGGGGGGAGGGGAGAGGCAGGGAGGGGAGCAGAGAAAAATGTAGAATTAAATAAATATCATGGGAAAAAATAAAAATAAAAAAAAATCCCTTCTTAATGTCTCTGACTCAGGTAGGCTCCAGGTCTGCAGTGCCTCAGTGACTTGGCAGATAGTTTCTCTGTTAATGAGAGTAAGCTTTTCTCGGTGAGAGGAAATGATGGACTTCAACTGTAGATTCTCTTAGTATCTTCAGCTTTATGAATTCTAAAATGAAAATCAACCCCGAGTCTGACCTGGCAGCTCAGGCCCATTTTTCAGCTACTGAGGAGAGAGGAGCACAAGTCGGTCTGGTCAAGTTTGTAAGATCCTATCTCACAAAACAAAGATGTAAAGAGGACTGGTTACATAGCTCTGCCAGTTACATAGCTCGGGGGTTGAACATTATCCCAGTGTGCCTGAGGCTCTGGGTTCCATCCCCAGCACGACCAGAAGCTTCGAGTCTACCTCAGTGGTCCCTACAGTGATTCTGGTTGAGATGTTCTTCCTTGGCCATGCTAAGCTCTGCCATTGGGCTCCATCACATCCTCAGGACTCTTCTAATTTTTAATTTTGAGAAAAGATGTCAATAAGTTTCCCTGGCTGTCTTCGAACTTCTCTAAATGGAGAGAGACATGGCGCTTGCAGTCTTCCTGCCTCGGTCCTCCCAGGAAGAACTGAGCTTGAAGGCCATCACCCCAAGGCCAGACTATAGTTATATTCTCAAAACTTACAGATCACGAAGGTCATGCTTTCTTAATATTCATAAGTGACAAGGGTTTTTAAAAGTGGTGTTACAAAAAAAACAAAACAAACAATAACAGCAACAGAAATAAAACCCATGCTCCTAATTGACAGGAAAGACTTATTTTGGGGGGTTGTCGCAGGGGTGCCTGTGACGCTGATGTGAATGTTCAATAGCCAATCTCAAGTTCGGGAATTGTCAGAAAAATCACCAGTTGCTGACAGCCCTGTGTATTCAGAGGCAATTGCATCAGGTGGTATATGGTGTAGAACGTAAGTGGCATGAGCTCTCCATTAAGGAAAGCAGTCAGCATAATGAAGAATGCAGAGCGCACCTGAGGTCTTTAAGGCATATTTTCTACTCCTGGAACTTTTAACTGGCTCTTACCGATGTCTTTAGATGTCAGTTTAAATCATAATGTAGGCCCTGCCAGGTACATATGTATTGTACACTGGTGTAATTTTCTTGTAGTTTAAAATGCCGCTGACATATTCCTTGGTAGGTGAACTCCCAGCTTTCTCTCCCTCGTGCGCCACAAATAGAAGCCTTTTGCCTTTGAGGTGATAGGATGACAGCCCCAAATGAGACTGGCAATGCCATTAAAAGGACTGGAGATGAGGGCAAAAATAGATAGAAACATTTCCAGGCTGAGATCCTTTGTGTATTATTTTATTTAAGATTTTTATTTTTGGTTAGGGAAATAGAAGTTTTAAAGCTCCCTCCCTCTCGCCTTCCCACCCTTGACACTCTTCTTCATCTTGCCTCAGACTTGCTAAGTGTTTGAGGATGACCTTGAACTTCTGATCCTCCCACCCTGGTTCCCAAGTGCTGGCAATATAGGCATGCATCACCCTTCCTGGTATATGTGTTTGCTGCAAGGGAGCCAGCCAAGGGCTTTATGCATGCTGAAAAAGCAGCCTCTCTACCGAGCTACATCTCCATCGAGCCTATAAAGCATCCACCCACACACAAAGAAAATAAGAGTTAAGTGTAACAGTTTATAGTGTGCCATTTAACTTGCCTACTGCATTTGGTGTGCTGTGTCAATTAAGATATTACAAATCTGTGGCTAGAGATAATTTAGAGATTATTTTTAATCTTCATCAGGCAGTTGTAGAAACGGAGGCCTTGTTAAGTTCTGTGGAAGATCCAGCCCTAAGCCTCAGTGATAAAACTAATAGAGATGAGAGATCATTCACCTGGCATTGTCTGCATTTCAAAGGGATTCAATATCTAAAAAGTAGAATTTTTGCATGATTTTCTCATAAAAACAGCTATACAAAATTATCAAGAAAGGGAAAGAGTATAACACTGAATATGGAAAAGGGTGAGAACAAAGTGTGTGTGTGTGTGTGTGTGTGTGTGTGTGTGAGCGTGAGGGAAGGAGGGAGGGAGGGAGGGAGGGAGGGAGGGAGGAAAGGAAGGGAGGGAAGGAGGGAGGAAGGGAGGGAGAGAGTGTCTTAATGAAACCTAGTACTTTTGCATGATAGCTAAAAAATTAATAATAGAAAACCCCTAATTAATAATAGAAAACACCAATCCGATCTCAAAGCTAACATGGAGATAAACTTTGCTTGTACTTAGATTAAATTCAAAGGAGCTGCATATAGCATCTTTCTCTAAAGAGGAGCTGATGAAAGAATGAAAAACAGTGGAGATGATGGTTTTCCTAGGAGATGTTTGGTTACAACCATGCCAATCCTGTTCAATAGCATTCAGCATGAGAGTGAATGGCCTGAGACCTTCAATGGCCATGAGAAGTATCTCAGTAGGGGTCCAGCCAGAGAAGCGGAAGCAGGATACCTGCATGTTCAAGGACTTAATGTGTAGGTTTGTCTGCTGGTACCCGAGGACTGGCTAAGGAAATGAGATACCCACAGTACAGTTGGGCTAATGGGATGATTTTGAGATCCATTTCCCAGTGACCGTTCCCATCGTATTATAATATCATAAGGAAACACATTAAATCATCTTTATCTTTAAAAAAAGTGTTCGTTCGTTTGCTTGCTATTTATTTATTTTTGTGTGGAGGAAGACATGCACATGTGTCACAGAGCTCCTGTGGCAGTCAGAGGACAACTTGAAGGAGTTGCTTCTCTCTCTCCACCATGTGAATCCCAGGTTTAAAACTCAGGTCTTCTGGCTTGGCAGCAGACACGCCGACCTGCTACCTGCTTCCAAAGCCTCACATTCTCTTTGACCTTTTAGTTTTTCTTAACTTTCACCACTGTTTGTCTTAAGGAGATGGGTATGTAGCTAGATATTATTAATAACGTATAATTTAAAATGAGCAAGATTGTCATTATTCAAGATTAGGAGCCTGTCAACTCCCCCACCCCATTGGTTAGTTATCCGGTAGATGCACAGGGTAAGAATGATTGACGTCAGCCAATGCTAGAAGAGTCCAGACAGCAATTCTACAGCATTGGTTTTGGTGTGCTCATGAGTCTATCTTGGCAACCACAGTGCCTGTGTATCACTTACTAAGGCCATAGTTGGCTTAGAAATAGTTTCCACTTTATGAGAAGCCAGATTAACATGCCCATTTGGGGGCATTATTTTATACTTGAAAGCCATCTTCTAAATGGAATTATTTCAGTAGTAGTTTGCTGGCACATTTTCTGTGGGACATAGGAAAGAAAATATAGTTTTTGTTTAATTCATTCACTTATCAAATTACTGTTGACAACTGGCCTTTTGTATAGCTGGACAGATATGTCTGCATTTAAGAGAAGATGATGCCCTTGCAGAGGCCAGGAGCTCTATTCCCAGAACTCATGTTGGGCAGCTCACAACCATCTGTTACTACAGTTCCAGGGGATCTGATGCCCTCTTCTGACTTTCATTGTACCTGCATTTAGGTGCACACGCCCACATGTACACACATATGTACATAATTATAAATAAAAGTATTCTTTAAAAGAGTTTCACATTCGCAGACAATGATAAGATTCTGAGGATACAGAATAGTTACTGGTATTTTCAATAATTAGCACACTGATTGATAATGGAAGACAGTAGTCCCGACGATATATAAATAAAAAGAGAAGAAAGCAATGTCTGCACAATAATGGGCTAAAAATATTTCTTGAGAGTTTATAGTCCCCCAAGATCTCAAAGTGGACACAAATTTCACTTATGAATGAATGAATGCCAAGATGATATTCCAGCAATGATCTCAGTGTTTCTTGACTGGCTGTATTCCTGATGGATATGATTGGTATATGAATTAAACTAACTGTGTTGCATTTTGAAGGAAGTTTCTATTTAACAGCAGAGTATGTATCTTAAGTATATTTTATTTCTGTTTTGGTTTGCTTTAAATAAGATGGGGTCTTGCTCTGAACCCCAAGACTTGCCTCAAGCTTACTGTGCATACCAAGCTGGCCTCAAACTCATGCATTTCCCTTGTCCCAGCACCCAGCTGCTAAAATTACCAGTATGAGCCACTAAGCCTGGCAGCTAGAGCACTTTTGGTATCTATGTGATTCTCAGATTAGATATTCCTGTTAATATTATTTCAATTTCATTAACTTTTTGCCTTCCAGTTCCAGTGATATCCAGCTAATCCAATATTCTGATTATTGCTATCAGTCCTTGCTCTGTCTCTCTCTCTTTCTCTGTATTTAAATATACATTGCATTTTCTGGCAGAGCTCACCTATCTGTGTATTCCTTGTGTGTGTAAAGGATTTTTCTGGGCATTTAAATATATTTTATATGTGTAATAGATTCTTTAGTGGATAGAGAGATGGCTCCGTAGTTAAAATGTTTGCTGCACAGGTATGAGAGTCAGAATTTGGGTTCCCAGAACCTGTGTAAATGCCTTATGGGGTCCAGGCTTGGAAGACAAAGACAGGGATCCCCTGAGCAAGGGGGCTGTGGAGAGTAGTCTTATCAGTGTGCTGTAGCTTTTCTTGAGAGACTCTGCCTCAGTGAGTCAGATGAAAGAACAGTGAGAGCAATTGCCAGCATCAAACATTGGCTACCGCATGCACAAGAACACACAGGTAAGCATACCTACACATGTGCTCACGCACGTAAAAACATACATATACACACTTCTCAGACATGAAAATGGAAACATAAAAAAAAGCTGCCATAAAGTCTTTGTCTTCTGACTGTATGATTAGGATCCACATTCACATGGTTTCCTCACATACACATGGTTTCCTCCCTTTGACATTTACTTTGACACTATAATGGATACCAGAAATGTTACAGCGTGGAGACTGAATTTTGCTTTTCTTTTTCTGCTGAACACTTATTTCAGTTTTGCAGGCAGGTAACCGTGTGAGACTGAAACCTGCTTCTGCCTTTGGCAGTGAACGGTTCTTATGTTTCTGCTCAGTTCTCTCAGTCCCACCTTGCTGCCATTATTCCCGACGTCCTCCCCGTGTGCGCAGCTATTGGCTGACAAGAATTCGGATGGGTTTCTGTAAGTGGTTTGGATCCCTCTGCATCTGAGTGGGTTTCTTTTGATACTGTAAGCCAGAGAGCTTTGTTTCCTTTTGCCCGAGTGGTCTTTATAGGGCTAGGTGTGCCCTGAGGAGGAGACTCATATCCACGAGCCAGGCTTAGTGTTTCTTGTCTTTCTAGAGTTCTACTGTCCAGTCCTTCCCTGCTTTTCTGACTTTTCCAAATATTCTAATAGTTAACAATGGGAAGACTTGTGCTACTAATCTCAATTTTCAAAAACATAGTAACTCAATAGAAAAATGACATTTTACATTCAAGGAGAAAAACAAAAGCCCTTGATTTGTGGAAGGGAAGCCAGTATGGAGTTTCTGCATGGCTATCACTTTTCTAATCTGCTTACTTCACTTGTAATAATGTAGGCTTATGTTCTGTTGGAAGCTTTTACTCTTTGTCTTCTTCTTGGTTCCCGATAGTCTATGCTTATTGTTGGTTAACACACCTGAGGCAGGTAATTATAGAGGATGGCTTCGCAAACTAAGACTCTGCTGGGTTTGGTATACACACACCCTCCTTCCAATAATGCACTGGGAAGCCTGGATCTTTACCTGGAAATACTATGTATGTACACCCCTTTGTGACAATGCAGTCAGTAACTCATTAGCAACCTGGGACCTCTACCTCTAGTGAGCTGTAGGCATACCTCTCTCAGGGTGGTGGGATAAATTTATTCTCATCTTAACAACCATTAAACTTAGAATCTGTTCAAACCTAGGAGGATAGAAAGGTCAGTCCAGCCTAGACAAGTTTTGCAATAAGGCAAACTGTGTTCCCAAGTGAACTTTTGCAGACAATCTTCTATTTTCCATCTTAGGTCTGTGCATAGTTGGGCATGCTTGTGATTAAAGTTAGATGCGTTGTGAAAGGGGGATTCACGTAGACTTGATCTGTCAGTGATCAGTATAGAGAACTCTCAACTGTGCCCCTAGTAAAAAAAACCCTTCCTTCCTTTAGTTCCGTGAAAACAAAAGCTCCTTGGTTCAGAGAGATCGCTCAGCAGTTAAGAACCTGCATTGCTCTTGTAGAGGCCAGGAGGTCAGTTCCCAGAACCCATCCACACAGGGAGGCTACCAACTGCCTATAACTGCATATCTGGGAGAGCCACACCCTCTCTGGCCTCCACAGACAGTACAGACTCATGTGCTTATTCCTTCCACACAGATCTGTCGTCACTGTGACTAAACATACCTTGATACTTTTTCAAATCCCTGTGAGCTCTGTTTCAATCCTTTGACCGATGCCAAAAGCCTAGAGATATCCAGCCCAAATCCTGCCTGAGAATGCCTGATTATTTTCATCTGAATTTCTCCTAAGCCCGAGGCCTAGGAAATAAAGGAAGGAATTAACAGCCATGACCCTGCTGTTTCCTTTGTCTCCTGTTACTTCAGAAAGTTCTTACCTGACTCAAGGGTCAATATAACTACCAGAACACAGTCCTGGGGAAGTCTCCTCATTTAAACCTTCACAGTGACTGTGGCCCTTTGCAATAGAAAGCTAACAAAGCCTCACCACGCAGCTAATGGGTGCAGGACTTCTCAAAACACAAATAATTAGGCTATAAACTCATTTCCCGGATAAAAGAAAAAATGTTTAGGGCCTCATTGTTTTCTTTTGAAGAGATAATTACATTGTTATATTTTCCAGAATTTAATTTTCCCATTGACAGGGTTGGCATAAGTAGATTAGCACTCTATCTCATCTGATAGAATGAAATTACAAGAGTATATCTGTTTTATTGCTGATTCTCAGACGACTGTTCCAAGTTATTTGCATAATAGTTCATTTGACTTAGTTGATAATTGTATGCTTTTGAGGCGGCTTTGACCTTTCTGTATTGATAATTGAAGCTCATTTGAATTCAAAGTTTATCCACTCACTCACTCGCTTTAGGGTCATTAAAGGGCCATTAATTATCACTACCAAAAAAGAAAGATAAATCAGATGGCATGAAGAATCTGCGACACTTTGTTTCGTGTTGTGTTGATTTTTGAAACAGAGACTCCCTATGTAGCCTTGGCTAGCCCAGACCCTGCTGTGTAGAGCAGGCTGGCTTTAGACTTGAAGCAATCCTTCTGCACCTGGATCTCAAGTACTGAGATGATAGGTGTGTGCCACCGTACTTGGTCAGTCTTCACTTTTTGTTTTGTTTTGAATGACTCCTTTAGATAAAACAAAACTCAAAACTTACGTAAGTTTAAACTATTCTTCGATACACATTTATGTACTGAACAGCTTAGTCAGTTCAGTGCTAACCTTGCAATATGAAAAATGATAATTCCCAGAACCCATGGAAAAAAAGAAAATCTGGGTGTGGTGACACGTTTGTAATTCCAGCATTAGAAAGGCAGAGATGGGCAAATCGCTGGGGCTTGCTGCCCAGCCAGCCCAGCCTTCTTGGTAAATGTCACCAGTGTGATACCCCGTCTCAAATAATAAATGGGGGTCAATGTCTGGGAAATGATACTCAAGGTTATTCTCTGCCTTCCACAAGCAAGCACACCTATACACATGTGAACACATGCCCACACATGTGAACACACACAAACACACAGTTTCAAAAGTCAAATAACCAAAGACCTAAAAGGAACATATCTTGAGGATAGTTGTTCAGGGGAGGCATGGATGAGAAACAGGAAAGAATTCACTTAGCTTTGAGACTGTTATTTTAAGAAATATTCATAATGCTAGAGAGATGGCCTCTGTGTTTAGGGCACTGGCTGCTTTTTTAGAGAATGCGGGTTTGATTCCCAGTATCCTCATGGTGGCTTACAACTGTCTGTAACTCCAGTGACATGGAGCCAGTGCCTACATCTGGGCTCCATGGATGCCGGGGATGGCACATAGTACACAGACATATATGCAGGTAAAATGAACAGCAAAACAAACAAACAAACAAACTAGTGTTTATTGATTTTGCAGATGGTGGGAATTCAGATCCCAGCACCCACATCAGGTGGCCCACAGATGCCTGTAACTCCAAAGGATCTTTTACCTTTTTCTGTTCTGACCTTCAGAGCACCTTGGTTATATGCACATGTACATGTGTGCACATACACACACACATGTGCGTGTGTGCAAACACACATACACACACACGCATACCTTCAAAAGAAGATTGAAGAATTTGACCTAGTTCGTTCCTGAATCCCAGCTCTCCTTAGTAATACAAAATCCTCTCCAACTACAACACACTTTGAAAATTGCAGGTGCCCAAACTACAGCCCTGATTGGTTCAAGAGAAATAAAATTCGGTTATTACTAATGGCCTCATTAACATCAGCATCCTCACAGTTGTGTCATTCAGGCAGACTGAAGGGATTTTTTTTTTAATTCCAGATATGTTTAAAGCTTTTCAAGTGTTGTCTCATTTTTTCTGATTCTATAGAAAGATACTTTTATTTATAGATTATAAAACTGAGCCCTGGGCTAGAACGATGGCTCAGCAGTTACGAGCACAGGCTGCTGTTCCAGAGGACCTGAGTTTGGTTTCCAGCACACAGTTAGGGGCCTCATAATCACCTCTAACTCCAGATTCTGGGTCTCTGATTCCCACTTCTGCTCTCCAGAGACACTTGCACACCCCCCACATGCACATACACACAAATTATTAAAAATAAAATAAATCTTAAAAGAATAATATGTAGCTATTGTTATTATTTCAGGGGACTTGAGAAAACTGAAACTTCAAGGCATGTTTTTACAAGATTCTATTGATATAGACTAATGTTTTTTAAAAAAAATGCTATTCTCTTTTTATACATAGGAAAAATTGGATGTAGGGGTGAGAAAAGAAGTTGATGGCATGGGAACCTCAGAAATCAAATACGGAGACTCCATTTGCTATATTCAACATGTGGATACAGGCCTGTGGCTCACATACCAGTCTGTAGATGTGAAATCAGCACGAATGGGATCCATACAGCGTAAGGTAAGATCATGTGTGAACATAGCTTATGGCAGCCGTGTTCATGTTCATGAATGAAGAAACACTGGGTTCGTTATCTTACACTCAAAATGTCAAATTGTACCATTTACTTATTTAGTATTTCATCCAAAACATTTTGATGATCAAGTTGCTTGCCTACGCATACAAATGCAGTGCCCAGTCTTTCAGATCCTAGTCATCTGAGGATGCGGTAACAATTACTCCTAATGAATTATGAGATTTCCAGCCCCTTGGCTCTGTTCAACAATGCCACAATGATAGACCCCCCCCTTTTATTCCCAGTAAACCCTTGTGGGGGTTTTCTTAATGGTGTGTAGGATTACAATTTGGGGATTCATGTATTCAAATATTAGGGGAATAAATTCATTATCTTCTAGATTCTATCTTCATCTACCCACTTTTCTTTGTCCTTCATTCTTACTGCTACCTCCTCTTGCTCACAGATAACCACCATTCTTCTTAGTGATGGTACCATTCTAGGCCTGCCTCCATTCTAACCCTTTCATCAGTTTCCTTTGTCTTTTCTATTTACTCCTCCCTCCCTCCCTTTCTCCCTCCCTCCCTCCCTCCCTTTCTCCCTCCCTCCCTCCCTTTCTCCCTCCCTCCCTTTCTCCCTCCCTCCCTCCCTTTCTCCCTCCCTCCCTCCCTTTCTCCCTCTCTCCCTCCCTCCCTTTCTCCCTCCCTCCCTCCCTTTCTCCCTCTCTCCCTCCCTTTCTCCCTCCCTCCCTCCCTTTCTCCCTCCCTCCCTCCCTCCCTCCCTCCCTCCCTCCCTCCTTTTCTCCCTCCCTTCCTCTTTTCCCTTTCTTTCTTTCTTTTTATTTTTTTTTTTTGAGAGAGAGAGAGAGTCTCACTATGCAGCGCTGGCAGCTTTGGAACTATCTAGTCTGGGAGGGCCTCGAACTCACAGAGAATTGCTTGCCTCTGCCTCCCAAGTGCTAAGAGTAGAGGCATACACCACCACTCCTGGCTCTTTTTCCCAGTTTCTAGCCATCACTTTTCAGTGACCCAGTGTCACTTAAGTGAACTACTTGCCCTTCCCCAGAAAAATCACAGCTTTTCACACCTGAGTTTTTGTTAGGCTGCTTTGTCTCTTTAGGGTATGACTCCTGTTTTGTCAGCCCAAGATTTAGCCATTTTTTAGTCTAAACTTAAATGATCACTTTGAATGTTCTTCCCTTTCCAGCTGGTCCACTGTACACTCTCAGTGCTCTGAAAACATTTATATAGAGCTTACTAATTTTATGCATACTCCCTGTGTTGCTTGATTTACTCAGTATTATGGTCTGAATGTGAAATACCCTGCAACTTAGTCCTCTCTGGAAGTGCCCTTATAAATACACTCAAAGGCATGCCTCATTAATTCCCTAGATGCTTTTTATTTTTTTATTTTTTTGATTTTTTTTTTTTTGGACCATGAGGGGTGCACCCACACACTGAGACAATGGGGATGTTCTACTGGGAACTCACCAAGACCAGTTGGCCTGGGTCTGGAAAAGCCTGGGATAAAACCAGATTCTCTGAACGTAGCGGACAATGAGGACTACTGAAAACTCAAGAACAATGGCAATGGGTTTCTGATCCTACTGCACGCACTGGCTTTGTGGAAGCCTAGGCAGTTTGGATGCTCAACTTACTAGACCTGGACGGAGGTGGGGGTTCCTTGGACTTCCCTAGATGCTTTTTAATCCACACAAACTGATAATCACAGTTAAGTATCACAGAGTCTGAACTGCTGAAGCTGCTTGGGAGAGCCTCAGAATGAAATCAAGAGACAGGCTGAGTGGTCAGGACTCGCTAGCTGACTCCCTGCTAGCTGTCTGCATTACTCTGTCTTCGGCGCACATACTGTGGTTCTGTGTTCACAGCTTTTACTCCCAAACATGTTTGTTTCTCTTGCCTGGCCATGTTCGTCCTTAAGTAAACTTCTGTTTTCTTTTTTCAGTTGTTTTGAGATTTCTTTCAGTTTGCTTCCATCCATCTCTCATCTATCTATCTATCTATCTATCTATCTATCTATCTATCTATCTATCATCTATCTATCTATCGCTATTTCTCTTACTATTTCTATTACTTATTTTTCTTAGTATATCCTCCTTTTTTATTTTCTTTCATGATAGGGTTTCTCTGTAGCTTTTGGAGTTGTCCTGGAACTAACTCTTTTAGAACAGGTACCTCGAATTCACAGAGATCCTCCTGCCTCTATCTTCTGAGTGCTGGGATTAAATGGTGGCCTGGCTTAGTATATCCTCCTCTTAAAAATTTTTCATCTAGCTTTTGTAAAATTTCAGACTGTTTTCATTTGATCTGTTTTACATAGTTCCTCACTGTGAATTTCACTCCTGATTTGTAGATCTTACAGGATTTTGCATCCTTAAGACAATTGAAATTATTTTTATTTTCAAGTGGTCTCATTTTATTACTTTTTGGTGGTATTTGAGAAAAAATAGAAGCAATTTCTGAGTTTTATAAGTTAAAGCCAACGAAAATCATGTTTTAGCTTCCTTTAATTTGCTCATATAATTAAGGTACCAGACGTCTAATTACTAAAGAATCCTTACATTCATAGAATTAAACCCTACTTGACCATAGCCCATTATTCCGATAAAATCCTACTAGATTTAATTAACTCATTTTATTCAGAACTATTACATATATTCATGAGGAAAATTAAATTCTCTTTATGAGTTGTCAAGTTTTCATTTCATGTGATTTGCATGTTTGCTAATTTCCACATGTCCTGAAGCTCCACTCTTCCTTGGTCTCTCTTCAACCAAGGGCAAATGGAATGACTTTCCCCAGACCACAGACTTAGAAAGACAGATGACAAGACAGAGTTCTCCATCTCTGGGACTTGGATATCATCTCTTTGAAGCTGTACTGGCATTCATGTATGCAAGCATCTAGTCCCAAGTTCTTCTAATTTGTGAGCCTCCAACTATCCAGTGTTGCTGAAAACAAACTCTGTGTAATTGATTTTATACTTAGTTGACGGAACACCTTTAGAATATTGGGGCTTACTGTTGTTTTTTGAGATAGAGTCTCATTTTGTTTCCTAGGCTGTCTTTTAACTCCTGCGTTCAAGTGATCTTCCTGTCTCAGTCTCTAGACTAACTGGGACTGTAGGGATGTTCCCCATGGCCATCCCTGTTGATTGTCCCTCTGAATCAGCCAGGCCATTTGCTGCTTGTATTCGCCATTGGGATTCACATAGTACTGTATTATCATCCTCAATTTCCTGCATTGTATGATCTTTCTTTCTATTTTATTTTCAGTCAAATCTGTGAGAGGTTTATTTATCTATCTTCTCAGAGAATCAAATTTTGGCTTTACTCATCCTTCCTATCTTTTTTATCCTGTTTTTAAAATCTTCATCAAATCCATCTTTCTACTTTGTTAGTTATCCTCTTTGTGAGACTTTTTGAGGCTTACTACGTCACTCTATTATTTTTTCTGTTAATAAAGGCAAGCAAGTGAAGCATTTTGCCTTTGAGTATAGATCTGTGTCTCATTTATTTTTGCTTCAGAGGTTCTCTTTATTCAAGATACACAATACTTTTAGTTCCAGTTACATATTTTGGTTCATACAATTGATTCAGGGTGCTGAATTCCCTTGTTGTAAGTGTTGAATGAAGGAAGCCATACTTGAAGGGACATATGCTATAGTTCTTCACAGACATTGTGCAGCCCGTTGACTGGAGCCATTGAAAGCATGAAAGGTGGTGAGTGCTGTGATAGACAGGAAGCCCTGGGGAGATTTGAAACTATTCTGGTATCTGCTTCTGTGATGTAGGTGTTGGCCACACACACACGTGTGTGTCTCTCTCTGTGTGTGTGATCTCTGGAAAATTCATTGAACTGTAGTTATGTACACTTATCTCTCTCAGTGTTGCGCTTTCATGGAATGTTCGAGATATATAAAAACTAGCAAAGAACTAGTGTCTCTGTGTGTGTGTGTGTTTTCACAGTTTTGATACCTCAGAGTCAGGGGTTAGTGCTTAGTGATCAGTCCACAGTACAGCTGATGATATCACACAGAGAATGGAATGGAATCCGCAGTGCTGCCTTCTCTGTTGGTTTGTAGTTTGTTAGTCTGTGGATAAATCATTACATGCAGATATGAGGCAATGTTTTGCTGTTGTTTCATTCAGCTCGATGTATTATTGAACTGTCTTTAAAACAATAGCATAGTCAGTGCACTGCATGGCTGCCTTGTACAGGGACTCTGAGCCCAATAGCACCCCTTGCCTGGTTTGATTCCATTTGTTATTATTGCTCGTCTTTTAAAAGTGATTTAATTTTCTTTCATACATGAATACATTTTATTGCGCTCAACTCCACCCTTCACTTCTCTGGCTCTTAATTCTTTCCAGGTCCTTTCCCCCATCTCAGCTTTTTAAGGTTTATTTTTTAATTAATTTTTGTCAAGGAGGAATATTTGGGATTGAGCCCAGGGTCTTCCAATGCTAGGCATCACTCTGCGTCTGTGCTTTATGCCCAGCTCCCGTTATTTTAGTTTGAAATAGACTCTCACTAAGTTGCCTGGCTGGGCTTGAGCCCTTTCTGTAATCCGCATGGCTCTGCCTTCTGCGCGGCTGGGGTTACAGAGCCATGCCTCCCACAAGGCAAGAGCATGTCTCCCTCAATCTACCTTGCTGGGAAGATGACGCTGCTTTCTTGCCCCTGCAGGCCATTATGCACCATGAAGGCCACATGGATGACGGCTTGAACTTATCCAGATCGCAGCATGAAGAGTCCCGCACGGCCCGTGTTATCCGGAGCACAGTGTTCCTCTTCAACAGATTCATAAGGTAATTTGTGTAGTGATGTTGTTTGATACTTTCTGTTTGACTTTCTTCCTGAATTTACAATCAGGTCATCCTAAAATACACTAGCCTCATAAATATATGCTTTGCTAGGTTCACAGAATACGATTTAAATTGCAGCTTATGTTAGAGAACATGAATTTGTAATAGATAGCTTTTGGTCATCATCATCTTTTAATTTATCACCAAACTTATTAAATTCTGTTATATATGACAGCTGGATACTTGAGGAATTTTGAGAAACACTAAAAAGACCATGATTCTTAAAATGAATAAATTTTTCTCCTTAATAGTTGAAAAGATTTCTTATCCATGAAACAAATTAACCTTGTGGCCACACTGCTTTCTGGCAACAGCATGTTAATATACAACATAGCCTGGATGGAAGGCCTTTCTCTGTTTAAGTTTGAAGACCCGAGAGAAGAAATTTTTTTATAAATACACAAATCTATATGCATACTTATATGTGTAACTAAGCATAATGAAAACTTTAAAATGTGTATTATTTAAAATTTGCAGTCATATACACTTTAAAAATTGCTGATTATGACAATGGATATATTTTACATTTATTTTTTGAATTACACTTTTATTCATTAATATTCTTGCCAGTGTATTAACAACCTAAAATTTACATTAGAGACATTAATTTCTTGACTAATTGTATCTTTCACAATTTATTAGCTCAGAAAAATAATTCTAAATTATTTTCATAGTTACTGCCTTAATCATCATTTTTTTGCTTTCCTACATTAAAAAGACCTTTCCTATCAAAGATTATATTAAAGCTCATCTCATTATTTTCTGCTTCATTGGTTGCTCCCGTTGTCTGTGTTTACCAGTATGTGTGTGTTTAGATCTAAAATGGCATGCAGGAAGGCTGAGATCGGGTGGGAACTGCTACCAAAACGTGGAACCTCAGCTTAGGCACAGCACAGAGGGAGGGTTTGGCTAGTCTTTATAGGAGGCCTCTCCAGGCCATCAGTCTCAGGCTGTAAACATCTAAGACAAAGAGGCTGCAATTGTTAGTGTCTGCACACCATGGTCAGTCGTCCATAAACGCTCACATTCAGACTTGCCCTGAGGAGAGCTTTGCCGTCCCTCCGAGCCACTCCCATGGGGCTGAGGCATTGGAGTCTTGGACATGGCTGTGTCCATGTCAACAATACACTTTGACTCAGGACTTTGGCCACTCAGGACTCCCTTCATGACCTGTAAGATGGCATAGTTGCCAGGGAATCTCAGGCAAATACCCAAGAATAGTTGTTGTTTTACTTTTTCTAGTGATTGGAAAGCTAAATTCATCTATTCCAGCATCACTATCACTCTATATGAATAACCATATATTTAAAATAAAAATTTGAATGTTTAAAATGGAAAGCTGAGCTAATTGTCATTAATTTTAAAATTTTAATTTTCCAGCAATTTCATATATGTGTGTCTTTTTGTTTAGTTTTAATTATTCTTTTTGTGACCCATTGAGAAAGAGTGCAGGTTTATTTATGGGAGCATGCAAAACTTACCAGTGCTACACCACTGAATACAATGGCTCCCTTTTCATGAGCAACCATTAATCACCAGGAGCTCCTCATAGAGGACCCAGGCCTCTTTGAGAGCCTACTCTGTAGACTCCCCAAACGCTCCATCCTGTGCAAATAATCTCACCTCTTAGTTCATGAGAGAGACTTTAAAAGATATAGTTTTAATCTTAAAACTTAGGTGTCTGTGTGGAGTTTTGTGGATGTGAGTGCACGTGCTCACAGAATCTGGGAGAGAGCATTGGAACCCTGGGCCTGGAGTTGCAGATGGTTGTGTGCTCACAGAATCTGGGAGAGAGCATCGGAACCCTGGCCCTGGAGTTGCAGATGGTTGTGAGCTCACAGAATCTGGGAGAGAGCATCGGAACCCTGGGCCCTGGAGTTGCAGATGGTTGTGAGCTCACAGAATCTGGGAGAGAACATCGGAACCCTGGCCCTGGAGTTGCAGATGGTTGTGAGCTGTCTTCTGAGGATGCTAGGACAGAACTCAGTAAACATTCTTAACTGCTCAAGCATCTCTCCAGCCCCCACAAATGCATGTTTTTAAAAAAACTGATAGGAGTTATGGAGTAGCGACTAGTGTCAATGTTAGTAAAACCTAAAATAATCCCTTACCAAAAGCCAAACCAACCTTACAAAAGCAAATGTCAGAGCTATGAATCAGGGAAGACACAGTCTTCCATCTTAATGTAGTGCTATCAGTTGACTTTGTATCTGGACCATTTCTCCATTGGTCCAGCTGGGTTTGTCCTAGAGGCGTGACTCTGGATGCTGTAGTCTGGGATGCTTAGTCACTGTGTTGGACAGTTGCAATGTGAAGATGGCCGCTATGGCTGGTAGAAAGGATGCCTTGCACATTCCTTTGTGCCTTCTGTAAGGGAGCCTGTCAATGTCAAATCATCTGCCAATTGAAAAACACGGAACTGAAATTGTGGATCACTAACCCAGAGAAGTGTTTGCTATTGATTCAGGGGCCTGGATGCTCTCAGCAAGAAAGCGAAGGCACCCACCATTGACTTGCCCATTGAGTCTGTGAGCCTGAGTTTGCAGGACCTCATCGGCTACTTCCATCCCCCTGATGAGCACTTGGAACACGAGGACAAGCAGAACAGGCTGCGAGCCCTGAAGAATAGGCAGAATCTCTTCCAGGAAGAGGTGAGATCACACCAGTCCATTTTCTGTTGTTCTCTTGGGAAAATGACTTCGTAGTGAGGGAAATTGCCTGTCCTTTCCACATCTCTTTACATCCCAGTAGAGAGTAACAAGGGCAGTTCTTTGCAGAGGAGCAGGCTTGGGAGAAAACTGCTCATTACCTTCATTTCTGTGTCACTTCCCGGCAAGGGACACTTAATTTTACCATCAACTCTCACTGGACCATTTTTAACACTGCAGTAGCGTGCTGCTGGGTGGACTCCAGTAGAGGTAGTTCCGTGTTACAGCATGCTGTTTGCCCTGTGACTGTCTTAGACTTGACTTTAATGGGTTTGAGTTTGCAGCATTTTGTTGGAAGCTCTGGGTTTTAAAACACAGCCCCAATAAGCTGAACAAATGAACACACTTTGATCCCACTGTTTTATATTGGTTCCATAAATTCAGAACACACATACACACACCTACCTCATGAGGCCTTGAAAACTGCATAGCAGGCTACAAGAAACTCCTTGAAAGAGCCTCAGGTCAAAAGGGTTGTGGGCTTGAAACTGAAGTAGGAGGGAAGCTGGCTCCCAAAGAAGAGGGTGAACTCCAGTTTCCTGCCTGAACAGAGTATACTCCTATCATTGCCTTTTACATATATTACTCTCTCTCGCTCTCACTCTCTCTTGCTCTCTCTCTCTCTCTCTCTCTCTCTCTCTCTCTCTCTCTCTCTGTGTGTGTGTGTGTGTGTGTGTGTGTGTGTGGTGCTGGAGACAAACCCAGGTGCTTTTATGTGCTGGGCAAACGAGGGAGCTGTCCCCAGTCTCTTGTGTTCCTTTTCCATGTATGATTTATTTTACTCAGTGCCCACTGCTTAGAAAAACAAACAAACAAACACCCCAAACTCATACACTATACTTTATGCCAGAGTCAAACAATCAGTTTGCCAACCTAATGTCCTGAGGTGGTTGTCAGTATGAGTACCACAGGTTTCAAGCCTTTAAGTGTTAGTTTTTAGACAATAGAGCCAGCGAGGGTCTCAGCAGGCATTTCAGTTCTAAGCGTCCCAAACATGGCAGTAATTTTTTTTTTCAAGAACTAATTTAGGCTGGAGATATGGTTCAGAGGTTAAGAGCATGCACTACTGTCTCCTAGAAGCCCTAAGGTTCCTAGTGCCCATGCCAGGAGGCTTATACTGCCTGTAGCTCTAGTTCGTGGGGATAGCGTGCCCCCTGTGGCCTCTGGAAGTACTGCAGGCATGTGCATGTCACATACCCACACAGATATTTACATATATGATTAAAAATAAAACACTTTTCCTCTTCCTTTCTCCCCGTCTCTCTTACAAGAATAAAGGACCTTGCAAAAGCATAAGGAAAAAGTGTAGAGGATGTTGTTGAGTTTCCATAATCCCCAAATCCATGCTGTACTTTTAAAGCTGTTACTTCTTCCTGATACTTTTGAAACTGATACCAAATTTTGCAGTTGTTTCTCTGTGTAAATAAAATAAATGATCTGTGGCCATCAAGGCACAAATTGCAGCAAGGGCTGTACAAGATAATAGTAAAAATGAGGGATTAACTGAAGGAGTTCGTATGTTCACATATGCCGGATCATTGGACCAATTGTTGAGAAGCAATATTTCATACCTATTGAAATTCCACGTAAATATTAGGCTATGACAATTTAAAATACAAATTTAAATATTTTCAGTCAAATGTGGATAAGTCATTTTTTCTTTGTCGTTTTGTCACATATGACCACCCAGAAGGAGCCCCGTGGCTGCTGCTAAAATCCGGTCCAGTGAGTGAATTTGGTCTCTCGGTGTTTTATAGCTTTGGTTTTCATGGTGCTGCCTCATTCCACAAGCCTCAGCTCAGCGATGAAGGCTCTGTAGGCTGCACCCTGTAAATAAATATTTCACTTGCTCTAAAATTTATTTTTGGTGTCTTTCTTTCACTTAATTCAATATACCTTTAATTTAGTAGTTAAAATAATGATAGTTAAAAACACGGATGAAGTCACTAACAGTAGAATACCACTCATGACCTGTTTACCCCAACAACAGTTAAACCTTACGAAGTAAGTGTGAAGAAATCGTTTTACATTTTTTTTCACTTTTGTTTGAGAATGGAAACCAAGATTGAAATTCTTAGTTATCTGAAGAATATTTAATTTCTCATGCAGGCATGTTTCTTCTTGTCTTTTGAATAAATGATCTTAGTTTTCTTTATAATGAACTGATGATGTTAAGCTAGACTTCTCTTTGAAATCAAGTTATCCCCCCTTTTTCCTTTTGTCCAGAGCACAACTAGTTTCTTTCTTTTGGGATAGAGTCTTACTCTATAGCCCAGACTACGATTGAACTCACAGTGATCCTCCTGCATCAGCCTCCTGCGTGCTGGGATTGCACAGATGAAGTGCGCACTCAGCGCGGAGTTGGTTTCTGATGGCGATTTGTTTTTACCCCCTCTCCCAGGGAATGATCAACTTGGTTCTGGAGTGCATAGACCGCCTGCATGTCTACAGCAGTGCAGCCCACTTTGCAGACGTCGCAGGGAGAGAAGCGGGGGAGTCTTGGAAATCCATCCTAAATTCTCTGTACGAGTTGCTGGGTAAGGTCATGGCTGCCACGGCTGTGCTTCTATGGAAAATGACATTGCAGCAGTTGTACAGCATACTTTCTAGCCAGGACTTTTAATTCTAATGGTATTTAATTGGTAAAGCCAATGATGCTTTGTGGATAAATCCTCAGAGTGAGGAAGGCCACCATTGAAGGAGTTGTGTCTTGGTCAGGGCGTGGCTTTTGCAGGGCTCTGATAATAACCAGTATTACTTATTTCCTTCTTGGTCCTCAAGTGGTGTTATAAAGTCCCTTTCCGTTCAGCTCTGGTTTGTCAGGGGTTGTTCTAGTGTCCTCCTGTAGTGTTCATAGGATCTGGTTTGCCAGCTTCCAGATATATTTTATTTTGAGCAACCTTTGCGGTGGTTTTTAACATTCCAGGGCTCTGTGCAAACACAGGTCTTCCTGAGCTTTGACCTGAGCTATTTCTGTAGTCTCTTCATGGTTCTTGCCAAGAACATGGGACAGTCTATTTTACCCTGCTGCAAGCCAGTAAGCTGCTTTCATGGCAGTTAACATGTTACCTGTACGATATCACTCATCATAATTCCTATTGAGTGGTACCTGGGGTTCGTTTTAAAGGGAAGACTATCAGCTTTCTGGGATTTGTGTCTCATTTGGTTTAATGCCTGGTGTATAGTAGGTACCCAGTATCTATTGCTATATCGATATTCATTAGATGTGAATTTTGATGGAATAGGAAAGTATAACTGAATTAAAAATGATGAAGTATTTTTTAATGTGAAGAAGAATGGGTAGTCAAAATATTTGGAAATCCTCTAAAATATAATTAAACTTCATTAAAATTTATAGAGTCATAAAACAATTTATTCATAATTGTTCCAGTTAGAATTTTTAATGTTTTCTTTGGATGAGCACTTTGATATGCCACTGAAATTAAGCACATGCAATTTGGTGCTTTCATGGGGTTGGTGTTCGCACCCTCTGAACAAGACCAGGGATACTGAGGCTTTTTAGGAGTCTAGTTTTGCTTTTTACCCACAAGTGTTATCAGGATAAAGATTTTCTGGCACCAAAATCTAGAGAGCACATTTTCTAGAGAGTACATTTCCTTGCAAATGTGGAATTAATGGCATTGAATTTCTTAACAAAACAACAAAAACCAGCCAACCAGCCAAACGAATAAATAATAAAGGCAGCAGAAAGAGACAGAGGAAAAAACTTCAGTTTGGCAGGGTTTTAACCTAGCTTGGTACCTTTCTAACACCATAGTGTAACTTCTATACATAATATGATATGGATTGTCTGCAGGCAAACTGTATGTTTGGCCAGTGGTGTGTTATAAGGTGGAGCAAGTTGCACATATATCACGACAATGTGAAGCCTTGGCTTTCTCTTTGTGTCTACAACCCCATCTCATGTGTCCCTTCAACGTGTCATGGGCTCACCTTCATGACCCTGGAGTGATAGGGACTTGACAGAATTCACCATTCAAGTTACTTGCAGTCACACACGCACTTAACCTCCCCTTGAAGCCACAGATCCCTCAAGGGCACTCCCTATCACTGCACAGAATTTGGGGGTCTTTAATTTGATTGCTTTAGAGTCCATTGAATAGCTTTAATATACTCTACAAAATGCCGAGAATTGCACAAGAGTTGTAATTAGGTTTGTGGCTTCTTTTATTGGAACATGATGAGAGATGTGACTTTAAATTGGTGCACCTGTCTCAGTAGAGAGAGATGGCAGCAGGTGTATGGGTAAAGTGATGTAGCCATGCCTTAAATATCATTTAAATGGCAGTCTAACATAAAATATAGCACAGTGTCTTCATCGTACCTGGAAAACCAGCTTTCTCCTCCTCCTCCTCCTCCTCCTCCCCCTCCTCCTCCTCCTCCTTCTTCCTCCCTCCCTCCCTCCCTCCCTCCCTCTCTCTCTCTCTCTCTCTCTCTCTCCTCTCCTCTCCTCTCCTCTCTCTGCCTGCTGTGTGGCCAGCTTCCCACAGTCTGCTTTTCCTTTAGGACACAAGCTAGCTCTTGCCAGGTCATATTACAAGCTTGCAGTGTGCTTCCACTTTGGTGTTGGGGAGACAAAGGAAATTCTGTCTTAAGAGCCCACTCCTTCCTCCAACAATCTGAAACCCATACCTGCCATCTCACAGCCCCAAATCATAGCCATCCCAGAACCAGGAACTCTGGCAAAGGGCTGGGTGGATGAGTACTAACCAAGCTTTAAACCTAAGTTAAGCCCTTGTACTTTGTGGCTCTGAGCTAGAGGATAGACTTTACAGGGGAAACTTGTCTGTCCATCATGGATCCAAGGGGCTCTTAACTAGAGGGTAAACCTTACAGAGGAAGCTTCCCTGTCCATCAGGGATGCTAGTGGCTCTGAGCTAGAGGGTAGATGTCAGAGAGGAAGCTTGTCTGTCCATCAGGGATACTAGTGGCTCTGAGCTGGAGGGCAGAAGTTACAGGGGAAGCTTGCCTGTCCATCATGGATGCTAGCTCCTGTGCTTCATCCATGTAAACGGTTGGATGAACCAAGGATTTAAGCAGAGTGCTTTTATCTGCTGCCCCACACTGTGCATCGGGCAGAGTCACATTCAATCAATGTTATTTTAACTTATTTAATAAACACCTTGCAGAGATAGTCATTGATTTTTTTGTAGTGGAGTGGATATAGCCATTAATTCACTTTATTCAAAAACAATGGGCCTCTTACTCCCTTTTCATTGGGCGTTTTCATTGAGAAATGGAAGTCTAAACTCATCTGTAGCCAACAGCCTCTGAGAAAATATCTTTTCCACTCCCCATACCCTAGCCTCTGCCTCTGATGTGACTTTGGATACAAATGTAGCTCAATGTTCTGATTGGAAAAATGGAAAAAGTAGAGGTGCCTGCTTCTAGTGTTATTCTGCCGATTTTATGAGTTAACACACCAGGCAGATAACAAGTAACACTTTTTTTAAAAAATTTTGTTTTTGTTTTTTCTAGACAGGTTTTCTCTGTGTAGCTGTGGAGCCTGTCCTGAAACTAGCTCTTATAGACCAGGCTAGCCTTGAACTCACAGAGATTCGCTTGCCTCTTCCTCTCAAGTCCTGAGATTAAAGGTATGCGCCACCACTGCCCAGCTGACACCTATTGTTTTGAATACTGTCTGTAGAGTTGCTGGGCAGCTGGTATTTGATTTTTGTGTCTCCATACTTAGCCTAGGACGGTACTTTCCTTCTTCCCTCCTTTTCAATCCCCAGCATCCTTTTCCTTCTGGTTATTTTCTGTATCATCCTTTGCCCTTGTCAACCTAGTGTTACTTTTGTCTTCACCTTCTGCTGTATTTCACTCATGCCCTAGGAAAGAAACCTTATGTCCGTCTCCTGGATATGACAAGGGAAATTCTAGATTAACTCTAGAAGATGATATGACATGATTATTCTTAGAATGTACTGGTGTTTGGTTTTCACATATAGAAAGTACTATTCACTTTCTAGTACTTTCTCCAATCATGTTGTGATGGGAAGGGGCGAAATGAAGTTTCTTTATACTTCCTGCTGCACTAAAAGTCGGGAATTCTGCTCTCTCTCTCTGGATATAGTGTCTCTACTTCCTGCATCTGCACTGGCAGCACCCCACGCCCAGCTGATTATTTTTTTTAAAAGATTTTATTTATTATATATACAACATTCTGCCTCCATGCACGCCCACATGCCAGAAGAGGGCGCCAGATCTTATTACAGATGGTTGTGAGCCACCATGTGGTTGCTGGGAATTGAACTCAGGACCTCTGGAAGAGCAGCCAGCGCTCTTAATCACTGAGCCATCTCTCCAGCCCCGCCCAGCTGATTCTTAGCAAATACAGCCATCCCTCATATTCATAGGTGTGGCAGCCACACTTTCAAGTGGCTGTGGATTAAAAATAATAGAAAATACTGTGTTGGAACTAAACATGGATGGATTTCTTTTCTTGTCATTATTCTGTGAACCATACAAGTTAACAACCATTCACTTTGTCTGATGTGAATGACCCAGAGATAATGTAGAGTGTGTGGCAGGAGGCACACAGGTTGTATGCAGAGTGACATCATGCTGTGTGAGGATGTTGAATGTCTGAGAATGTTGGCATGTGTGGCACTGACTCACCAGTGGTACCCCGGGTGACTGAGCTAGAGATCTCCAGGATGCAGAGATGCTGTCAAGTTTCTGTTGCTTTCTCTGACTCTGGTCCTCATTTCTTCCTGTATTAATCTCAGACATCTGTAGCCCACTCTCACTTCATCAATGATTTTCATTGACTCTAATACTGGTCTCTGTGTTTCCTAGAATGAGGCATCCCATGTCTGACTTTCCTTTTCCTCTCACCCACTCTTTGTAGTTGCTCTAAATTTCCTCTTTCTAGTACTTTCTTCAATGAAGAATTATACTTCTAGAGTGTCTATCATTAATTAATATCTGCAAGATTTGAATATTCTTAAATGCCTATACATGCTTCCTTAATTATTTATAGCTCATTTGATTAAGAAAGGATTTGATGGTGCTATTACTTAATATTGACATAATTAGAATTTCCTAAAATTTACATCTTGCCAGTGTAATAGCAGTATGGTACTAAGCACACAGAATAGTTTCAGCCTCATGAATATATTTTACTTTTAAATTTAATTTTCAGGATGAATAGATGGCTCATTGGATAAGCACATGTACTTTTCTTGCAGAAGACTGTAGTTGGGTTCCCTGTGCCCACATCAGGCAGCTCACAGCTGCCTGTAACTCTAGCTCCAGGAATCTGACACACCTTCGTATGGGCTCTGTTGGTCCTGTCCTCAGTGAACTCCCCACAGCACACATACAAATAAATAAAATTAAAAAATAAACTTGGTTTTCAAAGCAGCAAAACATGAAGATTTTCCCTAGTGTGTTCATGTTTCTTGACTTTTGCCTTTCCATGCTGCCGTCCTTGACCAAGTCTTTTTGTTAAGCTACGTCTGCACCTATTTGCCCAGATTGTTTTGGCTATATATTTATTTAAATGCCTCACCTCAGGAATGGTTCCTTTTCCCTTCTGCCTGCTTCCTTAAGCACCTCAGCTTCTTCCCTGGTCTCTGGATAAGACATCCTTGTACAACAGAGACCTCCAGGTTGGGGGAACATAGACTTCGTGTCTGGTATGTTTCCATGCCAACAGAATCTCTCATGCAGTCTGAGTTGCTGCAACAAGATGAATAACGTAGATAAATGGCTTATATACAACAAATGACAGTTTCTCATTCTTCTGGAGGCAGAAGTCTAAGTTCAAGCCATCAGCGCACTGTGTCTGCAGAGGGCTGGTGAGAGGCAATCTAAAGAGATGCCTTCTGACCGTATTCTTACAGAGGTGTGAGCATCTCTCTAGGGTCTCTATGAATACACTAACCCTCCACTCTGATGACCTCATTCCAACCCAATGACACCATCTCTTAGTGTCATTCATAAGGCTTGGGATAGCAGCGTGTGAGTGTTTGAATCCAATATTCAGATCATTATCCAGATTTCATGAATGGATTAACTATTTGTTAAATACCTGCTTTGGGAAATACTCTCACTCAGGCATTGAGGGACAGTGGTGGCCAAAATACAGCATCTGTGCAAGCTTTCAAGGAGCTTAGAGAGGAATGGAAAAGACAGTAACACACATCACAATGCCAGCAAGGATGTGTGCAGCTGTCGACTGGGCTGCCTTCACCATCTCACGACAGTTTTATTAGATAATGGTAATATGTGACTAACCAAAGAGCCATGGAACTCGAAGAAATATACTAAAGTTTCCATGAATGTAAAATCCTAATTCCTCTAAAATGTGGAGTTTTATATACCCAAAAGAAAAATAAAAAAATATCTAAAAAAATAAGCAGATAGAAGTAAAAGCTAATATAATAACGAATGAAATAATAAAATATTTTTACCATGGCAAATAAAGGCAAATTAAAATAATAAGAATCTTATGTTTTGACTAGATTGACACAGAAAATAATTTTGCTCGTGCACATGATTAGGGAAAACGCTGAGTAATGTGTTCTGGTTTGGAGCATGAATGATGGGATTTTAGTAGGATGACCAATCCTGGTCTGACTACATCTACAGTTTTAGATGTGTTCCTTTGCCCTCAAACACCCTGCTTTAAGAAGTGTGTTCTATACTTACATTTGTGTAAATGTGAAAAGAGCATCCACTGTACAATTACTTGTAAATACCATAAAATTGAAAGCAATCTTTTTATCAACAGGGGATTGGCTACAGAGCTTGTGGTATACTTAAGTGTAGTACTGTGGAAAATTGAGATAAATATATCATTTGGAAACCTGTGTGAATCAAACCAAATTGTTTCTCTATTTCTGTTTGGAAGCCTGTGGTATGACATTAACTGTGAAGGAGCAAAAAAGCTTACTTACGTCTTGATTATGATCCCAACTGTAGGGTTGGAGAAATGCCTCAGTAGGTAGGAGAATGTGCTGCTCTTGCAGGGGACCCACATTCATCTTCCAGCACCCACACTGGGTGGCTGCCAATTCCTCTAACTCCAGCTCTAGGGGATCCAATGCCGCCTTCTGACCTCTGAAGTTACCTGCTTTCTTCTCCTTCTCTCTCTCTCTCTCTCTCTCTCTCTCTCTCTCTCTCCACACACATTACATACATATACACAATTAAAAAATCAAATCTTATTTTAAAAAGGATTCCAACTGCAGAAATCATAGATGTATAGAGGAGACAGTTTGTGTCCTGTGTCCAGTAGACATTCTGTAAGAGTCTAAGGAAAACTGTGCAGGGCTCCCTCTTAGCAGGGGAATTTTGATTTCTAGCTTGTTTCTACTTCTGTGTCACATTTATTCTTAATCTTTTGTAATGAACAAATTTTGTGATTGACAAAACTGTTAGCATATGCAACTTAAATTGATATGCAGTGGTAAAAGAAAAAAAGCTATATATTGGTTCCAGTTTAATTTTTTAAAAAGCCTAGATCACACACACATATACACACAAAATATATATACATATATATAACATATATATCAGTAAAAATGAGAGTCCTTCCTCATATACAAGATAGTTTAATGAATTGGAGGTGTTCTAAGTACACAGAATAATGGGAAATTTTAAGTTTACAAGATTCCTTTGATTTATTTTCATTTTTAAAATTTATTTTATTTTTTACCTTTCTATTTATTATGTTTTTTAAATTTTATTTTACATACTGGCCACAGTTTCCCCTCCCTGGTCTCCTTTCGAGTTCCTCCCCCAAGTCTCCTCTATTCCCACCACCCAAATCATTCTCTCTCCATTTCTGTTCAGGAAAGGGCAGGCCTCTCCTGGATATCAACAAAATATGGCATATCAAGTTTCAGTAAGACTAAGCACCTCTCCATGTATTAAGGCTGAGCAAGGTAACCCAGTATGAGGAGTAGGGTCCCCCAAACCAGGAAGAGAGTCAGAGACAGTCACTTCTTCCATTGTTAGGAGTCCCACAAGAAGTTCAAGCTACACAACTGTAACATATATGCAGAGGGCTTAGGTCAGTCCCATGCGGGCTTCCTGGTTGTAGTTCAGGCTCTGTGAGTCTTTATAATCACAGGTTAGTTGATTTGGTGGGATATCTTGTAGTGTCCTTGACTTCTCTGGCTCCTACAATCCTTCCTGTCTTTCTTCAGCAGGATTCCCTGAGCTCGGCCTAATGTTTGGCTGTGGGTATCTGCATCTGTTTCCATCAGTTGCTGGATGATGCTTCTTTGATGACAATTGGACTAGGCACCAATCTATGTGTATAGAAGAATGTTGCTAGGCATCGTTACATTGATATGTTTTTTCCTTTCAGTTGTGTTTGATTCTATCTGTGGTCTCTGGGTCATCCAGCCTATGGGTCATGGTCCTCCAGGCATTGTAGGAGGTGGCTTTACTCTCCTGGCATGGGTTTTAGGCTGGAGCTGTTTTCATTCTTACTATTCTAGCGATCACTGATGTAATGACCAGGAAAAGATTTAAGAAGTGCATACATAGATTACATTTTGGCTTTCGGAGACCGTAAGCCCATGTGAGTTTATACTCCAGCTTAGAAGAGGTTCAGTTCTGCCATAGTCATTACAGTTCTGTAATAGATTTCCATGTCACATTCCCATGTGGCTCATTTTCCTTAGCTCTCAAAAGGTTTACTTTAAATACCAACTTTAAATTTATGACTCTCCCTCCCTGATTCTTCCAAAGATTCAAGGATTCAGGGGCATATGGGTAACATGCTTGTATAGCCTGTCTAAGGACTTGAGTCCTACACAATGTACACACACACACACACACTCATATAAAACAAGCACATAATAAAAACAAACCCAAATAGCTGGACTTCAGATTCTCTGCTCGAGCTATGGAGGAAATGAGCTGCTTCCTGCTGTTGCTGCCCATTTCTTTGGGGTGCTTGCCATATGGAGAGCAAACGCAGAAGACAGAGTGATAATCTATAACAATTTGGTGCTTGACATAGACTTAGTGAGTCCGGGTCTTAGGTAGAGATTGATAAAGGCGGATTTATGAGCTGCCGTCAGAAAGACATCAGGATGTCACAGACACCTGTACTTGGAATTGGAGGAGCATCGCTGTGGCCCTCTTTCATGTATCTTTCCTGACATCCACCTAATTAATCTGTGGGATGCAGACAAGCCAGGACGGCTTCCTAAAGATGTCTGAGAAATGGCCCTCTGGCAAACTATGAATTCTCATTTGCTGAGGATTCGAAGCAAAAAACAAACAGAGCAGGCTGCTGCTCTTTCTTGTTTAGCAAAAGTGATCAGTCTCTGAATCCTTGAAGAGTTGGGGAGGTGGAGGCTTAAGTCCCAGTGCAGTATTATAAGTAGGGCTTTTGGGATTGAACTATGGGGGCTCTGAACTAATCAGTGTATTGATCAAATGGAGGCTTAATTTGACTGTCTGCTAGGAAAGGGTTTCCAAGAGGAGGAGACCCAATAGAATGACCTCTTAAAAGGAGGTTTTTGGATTGACTCACACAATACAGGCTGAGTAGTTCAACAATGGCTTCCTCACACTTGAGAGTCTGAGAGATCCCTAGAGAGCTGCTGGTCTTCAATGTGTGTTGGATGCCAGAAGATTCTTGCTATTGATAATAGGAGAGGGTTCCAACAGCAGTAGAAATCTACATTTATCTGGGCCGCCACTGGACAGTGCTGCCAACACTTGGGGTGACTCTTCTTACTTCAGATCACCTCATCAAGACAGTACCTCACAGGTGTCCCCAGCAGCTTGCCTTGTCATTAATTCCAGATCCAGCTAAGCTGACAAGATTAACTACCACAAAGGCATCACTTAAGGTAGGAGAAGGTATGAGGCGAGGCCCTTGGAGAAAGGTGGGCCAATGAGGATTGGTCCTCGGCTGGCATACCTTGTCCTTAGTCCCTCCTTCTTTCTATCTGCTTTCTGTCTTCGACCATGAGAGCAGTTTTCCCAGGGCCCCTTTGCTACTGTGTTTATATCTTGTCACAGGCACAAAAATAGTGGATTCTGTGGATTGAAACTAATGACGCAGAATTACTCTTAACTCCTTTCAAATGGTTTTCTCTGACATTTTGTTACCGTGATGGGTATTGACTGTCTCAGGAGGATACATCAGCTAGAGACTTCAGTGCCTCCAGAACATTTTCTAGTGTTGCTGGGAGGCAAATATTTCTGGATGCCGGAACACCGGAGAAGTCTACAAGTATTGAAAACCAATTGCCTGGCCTTCCCAAGTGCTAGCACAGGAGCTACCCCATACTTATCTACAGAGAATACTTCCTGTTTTGTTCCCCATGGTTCTGGCAAGGCATTGTGTTTCAAATCAAGACATGCTATTTTCTGTGTTTTACTATGTTGTCATAGTCTCTTCTCCATGAAACAGCAATGACTGTCACAGACATAGTTTAATAGGACTTTGTTGTATTGCCAACATTGATATCTTTCTGAATATGGTTATATACTTGTAGGGCTCTAATCTTTAAAAGTATTTACTTATTTGTTTATTTGTGTGTGTGTACACATGTGTTTGCATGCTATAGTCTGCGAGCAGAACTTTGGGGCCAATTTGTAAAAGTGCCTTTACTGGTTGAGCCATCTTGCTGGCATGAAGACATTAACTCTTAACACTTTTAGAACACTGAGAAGTTGGGCAAGAAGACCACAAAGGCTGGTGTGTGCCCATAGTTCCAGGACATCACCGCCTGTGTGTGGGCTTGGCTCTGTGTTCATAAGCCCGAGCATGACCTGGATGTCATCTTTCGAAGCAGCTTTTTCCCCCAGACAGCTGCTCCTGAACTGTTCTGGGTGCTGAGGAGATGGGGACTGCACTATTGTTAGTACTTGGTTTTGTGGCTGTGCATTCCGTGCAGGATGTCAAGATTGACATCCTCGGGGGCCTAGCAGTAGCTAAGAACCGCTTTCTCTTGCAGGCAGATTAGAACTTCACAGAAGAGCCAGTCTGTCTTACTGTTCCTGTGCTAAGGCAGTAACTACCCTTATCTGAGTGGCTCTTTGCTAGCCCCTACTTGGCTTTGTGCACGTAGTGACCCACGTCCAACCTCTTTTCCTTAAAGCCACCTTGCTGGTTCCGTGTCCCCACTGAATAGACACAGAGCAGCCCCTCTGTGGAACTTCCTTCCTATGGTCAATAGAGAACACCTGATTCTGTGGGTGCCTCTTTTACTCCAGTGTCTTTGGGCAGAAATCACCCAACTGCAGTTGCCAAGGTCCATCATCCTCAGGGACAATGTCTTGATTTCTCTAATACCCTCTTAAATTCTTCACCTCCAGTGTTTAGTGGACTTTAAGTGTCTTCTTAGTAATCTAAATGTTCTTAAACCTTTTAGCCATCTTAAGAAGGGGAGACATAGACATGCCACAGTACACATGTGGAGGTCAGGGGACAGCTTGTAGGCCTTGGTCCATCCCTTCCACCATATATGGGTCTTCATGATCAAATTTGGGTTGGCAGGCTTTGGGGAAAGAACCTGTCCCCAGACCCAGTCACGGCCTGTACTCCCTTTATTGTGTTCCTGAGGCTCCCAAGTCTCCCTTCAGAGAGAGAGAAAACTTTCTGTCCTTCGTGGTTTTCTATTTTACTGTCTGAGCAGGAACCAACTTTATTCGTTGACTTCCTTTGAAAGGAGATGTGAAAGGCATCTTTAAGTGTGGTTTGTGCAGTCTAACTGCAGGCTTTTCATCCTCCTGTTCTGAAGCAGTAGGTTGCAGGCGAGAGCCTCACACTCCAGTCCTTTATCTGCTTCCTAGTGTGGCGAGACTGTGGATAATGACTGTCCCTCTGGGGATATCTTTCTGCCTTTAAATATCATGCTGTTCAAAAATCTCACCCACACCTTCGAGCACTTACACTGTTTCTCAATAGTCTTACAGGTCTAAGCATAGCACTTCTGTTAAAAATTTACTAGACTTGCTGTCACAGAACTGAATCTGCTGAGTTTTTAATGTGGAAATTCAATTTTTTTTATTTGAGTCTATAAACCGGGTGGAAATAATTGTCATTTCAGAATTTCATGTAAAAAGGGGCCTTAAAGAACTTGAGAATCCTAAGTCTAGGAAAAGTTACCATAGGTTTCTCTAAACTGTTTCTGTCTTTTCTACGATTGGGGACCTCTAAATGAAGAGCGGTAGATAGACCTGAGTGACTTAGGACTTTATTAGTTGCTGGTCTGCCATCCTTTCACCTGCCTCGTCTAGTTACATCTCCCAGCACACTTGTTAGAATCCTAGCTGCTAGCTGCATGTCCTTTCAGTTTGTCTCAGGCAATCTGATATGTTCTTAACTTCTTTGGAGCATAGGTATGAAAATTGGGCTCTGGAGAGATCAAATAGTTCAGTCTGGTGGCTAATTAAAAGCAACGCATGTTAGAATCCAAGTGGGGAAACTTCCAGGGCACTGGCTTCTGCTCCTCTTCATTATCACCTCCCTGTGTGAATTCGTTACTTTCCGGAATTGTTTGCCTTCTAACGAGAAGAGGAGTTTTCAGTCCCTTCCCAAAGATGCCAAGACATTCTCAAAAGCATCCAGTTTTGTGTGTGTAGTTGCATTTGCATGTGGTTTAGATGACACTGGGAGATGCTTTGTGCTCTCCATCCCATACTGTATGCCTCTTGCAACCTTACCTTGGTCCCTGAGCTTGAAAATCACATTAATGTAAGTTCTTCTTTTGCAGCGGCTCTAATTAGAGGAAATCGTAAAAACTGTGCTCAATTTTCTGGCTCCCTCGACTGGCTGATCAGCAGACTGGAAAGACTGGAAGCGTCCTCTGGTATGTTCCTAGTTTTCTCCTTGATGTGTATGGTGTTCCTTCCTGTTTACTTCTGCTTCTTCTCTTTAAGACAAAGCAAGTTTGAATGTTCAGCATTACATGTTTCTTTTTAATGGGTGGAATATTTTTTTATTTATTGGTTCTGTTATTCTGTTATTCCTGAATAGTGCTGATGTAACAACAGAGCTCTTGAAAGAAGGAAATAATCCATTCTAGAGGCAAATATAAGTGACCATGGTCTGGGAGCGTAGACTTCCATGTTTCACAAAGTTTGTATACTGGCAGAATGAAGAAAGCCATGAATCAGGGAGCTTTCCAAATGCTCCAGTGGAAACACCCAGTCAATGAGGTCACAGCAGAGGAAGGAACGCTCAGCCATAGGCCTCGGTGCTATCTGATGATGCTCAGCCTTTTGGTTGGTGGAAACAAGTGATTTGTTAGAGTAATACATTTTGAGAGGTTGTATCTGCTAGTTATGAGAATGTTAAGTCAGACCCAGAGGTGGGTGAGGAATAGCTGGCTATTAAGGATGCCGAAGATAGCACAAACTAAATCGTAATCAAAATTAAACTCTGGACCCACACCATTCCCATCACCTCACCATCACTTACGTCCCGGACAATTACTCAGCCTTGTAGAAGGGCCAGTGGGAGGCACAGCTTTCGTCCAGGG
This sequence comes from Microtus oregoni, assembly GCF_018167655.1. Classification (NCBI taxonomy): domain Eukaryota; kingdom Metazoa; phylum Chordata; class Mammalia; order Rodentia; family Cricetidae; genus Microtus; species Microtus oregoni. The sequence continues at coordinate 6,079,020 of NW_024543094.1, forward strand.
CATGTTGGCTCACAGTAGAGATCCAGTAAAACCTTGTCCATTTATATTTATACAATGTCTAATGATAAAGTCCTAGAATCCACTAAAGAGCTAAGACTCTTCTTCCTAATCAAACTGATCCATCCTGATATTACTCAATACACAAAATCTTTAGATGTTAGATTTCTTATTTTTTCCTTTGTCATCAAAAAGAACTTAAAGATACAAGGATATTTGGGTGAATTTGGGAAGTTAGGCTCCCAAATGATACAACACCATTGTGAGTTGGAAGAGGCTTCATAAACACTTAAAGACTGTCCACAAAATAGGGTATTTGTTGCAAGCAGAAACTCTGCTTGTCTTTGGCCAGTGTCTCCCCAGCCTCCCTGCCCTCAGACTCTGAAAACCGCTGTTTTCTCTGTCCTCTTTGTTCAGTCATTTTACTTTCCATATGGGGAACCAGCTGGAATCTTAAGTGTCTAAATACCACCGTCTGTGGGGACAGTGCACACTTAAACCATGACAATGCACGTCTGTGCCTACTAGGCCAGAGTTCATCAAAAGATTGCAGGGTAGAATGAGCAAGTGCCATGGGTCAAGGTGAAGTGTTCCCCATGGCTGGACTTTTCTTTGGGTGAACTTGGCTCTTGCAGTGGCATTTGTGGGGATGAGTCAGCTAGAGAAATGTAGCCCATTAGTTGGGGATGAGGTGACTTCTGGTGGGTATCATCCTTTGTGTGCTCGGTATCTGCACAATTTTATAGACCTGGACGTGTTCTTACATGGGGAGCCTGCCACTCTGCTTCCGTGCAGAGCCAGCCTAGGGGTTCTTAGTGAGCCTCAGGTACCAGAACTTTGAAACAGTGTTATGCTCCTGGACATAGGGTGGTTTAAACACCCTAAAATTATTATACTTAATGATTTCTTAGAATTTTGAAGCTCTTCATATTCTAAAGGGGTTACTTCCACTACCTGGGCAAGAGTGTCTCAGCCTCTCGTGTCCTATGAAACCTTCCTCCTTGATACAAGGTTAGATGATAGACAGGTTGAGTTAAAAAGAGACTAGGTTCTGGGGTTGGTTTTTGAGATTTACTATTGCTGGTGGAGAAATCACAGCTACTTGGGTGACACCAACTCAGATGGCTCTTATGACACAGAAAAAGAGAAAGAGGTTATTTCCTTGGAGACAGTGGTCTTAGCTTTAAAAACATTTGGTGGTTTGTGCATGTGTGTGTGTATGGTATGTGTGTGTGCGCGCACACACATGAACATGCACGCGTGCAAGTGTAAAGGTCAGAGAACAACATTGGGCATCAGTCTTCGCCTTCCGCCCCATTTCTTATGGGAGGCTCTCTGATCCAGGGGATTTCAGGGCTCTCTTGTGTCCACTCCATCCTCAGTACAGAAGCCCTGGAATTAGAGATTCACATTACTGCCTCTGGCTTTCACGTGGATTCTGGGGCTTCAAACTTCTGTCCCCATGCTTACACAGAAAATGGCTTTTCTGCTGATGCTAAGCTTTTGATTTAAAGCTTTTATTTTGCAGAAAGCCCACCATGAGATATTGGAGGGATTATGTTCTCTAGTCAAAGGAAAGATAAAACAAAAACAACAACTACAAAATGCAAAGCAAGAATAAACTAAACTAAATCAATCACAATAGCATTGGAAATTTTCTAAAGAAAATGTTTGGTGATAGCCACTGGGATCAGGACCTCTTTATACCCTAATATTCCTGATATTCCATGCTATAATCAGCCATATTTCCTACCCTGATCTGTTGTAACAATTAGAGTGGTGTTTTTATGTGATGATAAGGTGGTCAGAACTTGTAAACCATGCTTTATGTTGCAATTTCCTAAGAATGCAGGAAAATATAGAATGCATTTTGTAAAACTGATTTACTTCAAATGCCCGAAATAAAGTGTTAATAATGAGAAGGTCCTTATTTAGTAGTTAGGTGTTGTCTAAATTTAAAAATTCTGTCCTTGTCAAAAGTTAAACCTTCCTGAGACATGTCAGGAGGAGTGGTGTGCTGCTCACTTCCTTTCTCCATAAAGCATTAAATTGCAGCTAAGAAGGAAGAGGCCGGGAAAGAATGGAGTCTTCATTTGGAGGCATCTTGTGCTTTGCTGTATTTTATCAATAAGATGATATGTAGCACTTGGGGCGGGGGATCCCTCAAAGGAAACTCCAAATGAAACCGAACCCTTTTTAATGGGCGAAAAAATAAAAGAGAAGTAAAAATGTTTAAAGCTACTAGGTCTTCCGACCTTTTTATCTTCTACAGAGCGCTTTTATTAAAGCATGTGGAGAAGGAGGATGGCAGATTACATTTCTAGAAAATGGGACTTTTGGCTATTTCAAAGTCTGGAATAAAAGGTGCGCTGCTTTATGGCAGGTAGTGGAGTGATTTAATAATCATTTTCCATGGTTACCTGAGGACCATTGTTCACTTCTAGCTATAGTGCAGGGTGATGGGATAACAAGGTTTGCTGGATTCTGACTTACAGATGCAGATGTTTCCTGATTGACTTAGTCATGAGTGCACCCTAGATGTTACAGTGGCTGTCAGGTATATGGCTTCTAGAATGTACTTTGTCACTTATCAGGACTGCAAGTTCTCAAGTGGGCAGCGTTTCCTGTGTAGAGTAACTATATTTGCACACGGTTTATACTTCTACCCCAATGACAGCTTTCATTATTATTTCATGGTTGTTCTTCATCTTTTCTAGAGAGTTTTAGAAAGAAAATAGGTTTCTTTGGTACGCTGCAAGGGACATTGGAATGAGCAGTGGCAAACATGCTGTCTGCAGTCCACTTTATAATTATTCTTGGGGTAGCAGATACCCAGTCACATGACCTGGGTCCCTTCCTTGTTCTGTGAGTGACAGTTTCTCTTCAGTTTCTATTAAGGAAGGACCCAAGGATATCCCTCCATTTAAGCACTGGTGTGAGGTTGACCCCCTGAGGACTGTGGGTACTACAGCATGGATGCCCTTCAGATCTGCTAGTGTGGCAAGGACCACTGGGCATGACCATCACACTCAAGAGCTCATAGTAGCCGTGGTTCCCTGCACAGGACTTGCATAAGATCAATCCAGCCCAAATTGGTGTAGAAGTAGAAGGTGCTACCAGGCCCCATCGCTTCTCAAAGGAGTTATTGACAGTTGACAGAAATGGTTGTCCCTCCCCCAGCATCTCCCTCCCTCTCTCCGTTCCTTCCTTCCTCCTTTCTTTCTTTCTTTCTTTCCTTCCTTCCTTCCTTCCTTACGCATATCCACTTGTAGATTTCCTATGTTCCTACAGATGGCCCCATATCTATGCCCACATATGGACAGATGTGAAGTTGGGCAGGGACTGTGTTGGAATGGTTGTGCTGAGCTAGAGAAGAAGCGGGAGTAGATATGTTCACATATGAGATTATCAAGACTGAGAACTTGATCTGACATGCACAATTGCGGGACTTGTAGTTCACGTTCATCTCAAGGTTCAGAGAGCCATGAAAAGCGATGACTAACAACAGAAGGCAGGTGGTCTCCTGGGTCCTATTTTTGTCACCAACAAGACACCACAAGTAGAACGTTAGATGACTGACTTCATGTATTGGGACACAGCCAAATGCAATGTTTTGCACACTTTACTCAATGTCTAGTAGAAGAAGGCCTTATACTCTTTTATCTGTGGCCTGCTGTCTGCATTTCATGTGAAAAGTTGTTTAGAACATTGTATCACATAGCCTTTAGACTGGCAGCATGGCTAGGCAGGTCGAAGTACTTAGCGCTGAGCCTGATGACCTGGGTTCTACCCCTGGGACCCACACAGGAGGAGAGGACCAACTCCCAACGTTGTCCTCTGGCTTTCATAGCACATGCTATGATGCACACACCACTCATATACACAGTAGACACTTACATAAATGAGTAAGTACATAGTGTAGTAGACATTAAAAAAATCAAATGACTTTTAAAATATGTACATAAGGTATATATGTGAAGCATAAAGGAATTTTGTGTTCAGACTTGGACTCTGTCCCTAAAATATATCTTTATGTATATGCTGACCTATAACAGCAGTGAAGAGTCCCCCTGAATTTAAAGCTCTTCTGGTCCTGATGTCCAGGCAAAGGAAGCTCATCTCAAGCCTTCTGCTTTATTGAATGTCTGACATCCTGTCATCAGATTTCCAGTCAAGGTGGAGAAGACAAGGCCAAGCACTTATAGGTCACTTGCTTGAGGTCAAGGAAAAGCAGAGGAGGATTGAATCTGGTCAGCACTGTGGGCTCTGGAGTAATGTTATCTTTGTGCCTCATTTTGCTCAGACTAAAGAGCTTACAGAGACTCGCCCACTGGATGAACTCAGTAATAAACTGAGGAATAAAAAAATATCTAAAGCCAACAACCATAGTGCTAAAGTATCATAGAAACATCTTATAGTGTTTATGATTCAGGCTGCTACTGTTCTTTGAGACAGTCTCACATAACCCAAGCAAGTCTTTAACTCACTGTGCAGTGGAGGATGACCTTGAACTTCTGCTTGCAGACTCCAATTCCTTAGTGCTGGATTACTGGTGTGAGCCTCCACACCTGGTTCTAGGCAGTGCTGGGGATCAAACCCAGAGCTTCATGCCTGCTAAGCAAGCACTCTACCAACCAACTGAACCACACCTCCAGCCTCTATTAAACAACGATGTATCCTAATAAAAATTTGAATAGTATCAAATTTCTAATAAGGTCTTCTAATTTTTAAATCACAAGCTGTCTTGGAACTGTCATTCCTTTTTCCTAACTGTCCTTTGGCAACTGTCATTTCTCTGTCCTTCATAAATCCTGGCTCCTCCAACTGAAGGGCTCAATCATCAGGAGCCTCATTAGGCTGAACTGTACATTATAGTTGCCCTGCTCTGTGTTTGTGATTTCGCTCAGTGTTCCCCAGGAAACTTCAGACTCACACCCACCTTCTAATCCTGAACTGCAGTCTTTCTTCTTAGCTTATTTATTTTGCTGATGCTTCTCCCAGAGTGTTTCGTTGCTTTGTGTATGCATAAGAATATTATGTCTTCATCTCTCTCCCGATTTTGCCAATTTGTGTTCTATTTTCAAACTTAACCTTTGTCAACTTTTCCCCCTCCTCAGTATCACATGAGTTTGAGAAATAATAAGTTTATTTTCCTCTTTAGGTTCAAAAACAATCTGAAAAATTCAAAGTATATGTAATTATGTATTTTCTCTTGCAGCCACGATTTTTAAACTTTATACATTTGAATACTAATGTGATATACATTTTTTCTTTCTCTATTTGTGTAAGCTATGGAAATCCTATTTAGGGTAGCTTCCATTTGTTCTTATGATTTAGCTCTTGTTAACAAAAAGAAAGAAAATTTCATGCTGTTTCTTTATTTTTTGTTCCCTTTTCTGTTTGCCAGAAGACTTAAAAGTAAATTGGTCATTTATCTTGTGCTGAAACTCAAATCATTTCTTATTTTAATCTTGGTGTATGTATATGGTATATATATATATATATAAGTGTGTGTGTGTGTGTGTGTGAGAGAGAGAGAGAGAGAGAGAGAGAGAGAGAGAGAGAGAGAGCACACAAGTGTACAAATGCCATGGCATGCATGTGGAGATCACAGGACCATCCCAGATGTTGAGCATCACTTCCTCCCTTTGTGTCACATGTCCCTTTGTATCTTCCTTACTGTTCCCTCTGTGAACACAAGTGTAGCTCAGCCCAGAACTTCTCACGAGTCTCCTGTAGCTGCCTCCATCTGCAATCAGTGGTTTGTTCTCACATTATCATTCTGCTTTGTGGTATAAACTGTTCGCATCTAGATCTAGCCATGCTCCTCTTCTGATACACTCAGTTTTGAGCATGCGATGAGCTTTGTGAGCCATTATTTGCTAAGAGAACCTGTTCTCAGTCTTTTATTGATTTTTTTTCTGCACACAGCAGAGGCTGACAACTTTCTATAAAAGGCCAATGCCTCAGTCTGATGATTCAGGATACCACAAGCCCCAGAAATGTGCTCCTGTTCTCAAGCCTAGAGGTGCCTGGACAGGAAGGAGCTTTTGGATTTGATGTGTGGGTCTCCTCTCACATTGACAGTTCATGCTTTCCTGAGTGCCAGGGATAAACATGCTCCTGTAGCCTTTTTCCTCTGTGAAGGGTCAACCCATTTATAAAGAACCAGTCATCACCATCTCAGGTTATGGCATCCAGGTACATGTTTTAGAGCCTGTGTGCCCTACGGTCTTTAATACAGCCCCCCAGTTCTTATTCGTAGTGAGAAGTAACCACTGTCAGTAAATGTATGCATTCAAACAGTACAATAAAACTATATTAATAAAAGTAGGCCTCCTTGTGCTCTGTAATATAAAAAAATGGAGAGACATAAAGGACAGGCTGGCATGGGAAACCTACTACAGGTACCTTCCCGTCACTGGCATCATATTCTATATTGGGCTCTGGATGATGAGTTTCTCTGATTGCTGCATCTTAGATGGTGGTGACAGCATGGAGAGCTTTGGTACACTGATGTCAGCATCTCTATCTCAAATCTTGGCTTCTTGAATTTCTGTTTTCTTTGATTTTTCCCCCATTATCATCAGACTGTTGGACAACAGCTAAATTATCTCTAGAGTTTGAGGTCCTATAGAAATTGAATAGACGTGGATATTTTAACAGACTAACACACAGTGAAGAAGTCAGCATCCGTTGTCCTCATCCATAAAGGGCAAGGATTTGGGTCAGGCGCTGTTCTTGAGAACTTGAGAGGATGACGTCTGCATCCTCTTTTGTGAGCCTGACATTGCAGGCTTCTTTGCTAAGAAAGCGAATTCCACTTGACACATAAGAACCGTAATACAGGGTTTTAGAAGCTTCTTCTCAATTCTTTGTAATCCTTAAAGATGCTGAGAGAGAGCCAGCAGTCTACATGTTGTGTCTCATGGTCATGGAAGACTGGCACCATCATTATTGACAGAGAGCAGCACTAATTGGTGGCTAATTAATTCACTTCTTTATTATTAATTGTGGACATTGCATTTGTTTGTATTTGTGTGTGTGCATTTGTGTATGTGTGCTCAAGCATGCTGTGGTGCCCTTGTGGAGGGCAGAGGACAACACTTCAGGCTTCTGCCATGTGTCTCCTGGGATCATACTCAGATCAAATAACAATGATGGGACAACAGAAAAAAGGGACATAGTTTTCAGTTAGCTTTTTAAGTATAAACTAAACATTCTGATAATGAAACCCATTTTGTCTTTGTTCTTTTATAAACCTTAAGAAAAAAGGGCATATTGTACTTTTGTGATAATTTTTAATTTCTGTACTATTTTATTTATTTCCTTTGTTTTTTAAATGAAATATTTTTTTTCTGGGGATCCAACTCAGGTTGTCAGGCTTGACAGCAAGTTCCTTCAGTCACCTATTCCTCTTGCTGGTTTAGGATTATGTTTTAATGCCAGAATACTAGGCCAACCAGTTTATAATTAATGTAGACCTCTGTGTTCTTCTTCGGGACTCAGTGACTGTGGGACTAGGCAGGACAGAAACCTTGGTCAACAGAATGGTGCCAATGTGGACAGCTAAATCCACTTAAAGCCAGAGAAACCTTGGGAAGTAATTCTAGACATAAAAGAATAGAGTTAAGCATGGCTTCTTTTTAACAGCATTTTCTCAGGTGGGCTCTGTTTACATGAGGCAAGCACGTCTCATTTAAGAGAGGCTTCCTGACTCAGCTTTAGCTACAAAAACCTTACAGCTCTTTTAAGAGGCCCCACACCAAACACTTAAATGGTGTTGATGAATAGCCAAGAGTTTGTTTCTTGGTGGTGGCAGGGACCTTGAAATGCCATAGAGTTGTGGCGATAAACATGGCTCTGGCCAGTACCTCTGCCATGAGGCTAGACTCTCAGAAAAGTAAGAAATGGGATGGATCCAGCTGTCAAAGCCACAGCTTTAATCCTAGCCACATCGCTTAGCAAATTAAAGGCTCATGTGGTCAGAAAAAGAGATATACAGTAAAGATAGATTCAAAGACAAAGAAAAACTCTAAACGGTTTACAGTGTGTTTAAAAATATATATAAGCTTGTGAGAGAAAAGAAAAAGAATAAAGTCCTTAAAATAAAAAAGAAAGAAAGAGTAGTTGGGTGTGGTGACACACACCTTTAATCTTAACACTTGGGAGGCAGAGGCAGGTGATCTCTGTGAGTTCAAATACCACTGTGTATTTATTTTTTTTGGGACTGAACGACTGCGGGACTGGGCAGTGTGGAAACCTAGGTCAACACCAGAAAGCTTCAGAATCTGCCCTATGTTACTGCCCATCCATGCTAGTCTCACATGCTGGCCCACCCTGGTGTGCCTGCCCCAAGCATGCACTGCTGTTCTGCCCCCTCCTCTCTGTGAATGCCTGGAGGGAATTTGCTGAGTCCTCCCAGCCTGCTACACTGCTTTCTGTTATACTCCCGAGCTACAGTCAGCTTTCTCAGCTAAGCTCCACACCTCTCTCCACTGGGATCCGTGACTTTGGATATCTGTCAGTCCTGACAAATGCCACCTGTTGCTTTTCCACAGTGCCCTGTGGCAAACACATTGAACACAAAGTAATTACATGTCAAACAGCGTGAGTGTGGTTGATTTTAAATATATATATATATAACCTGGTTCCTAGAATTTCAACCTTCTTTCCCCTTTTTCTTGTCTGTAGGCATTCTGGAGGTCCTCCACTGTGTGTTAGTGGAAAGCCCAGAAGCTCTGAATATCATCAAAGAAGGACATATCAAATCCATCATCTCACTTTTAGACAAGCATGGAAGAAACCACAAGGTAAGTGAGCTTTTGATTTCTGTGAGTGAATTCTAGAATCATTACATAGCGAAGAGTGGGCTATATATTGCCAAAGGCTAGAAGAAAGGACTTTACGTGTTTTTTACCATAATGAAATGATAGGAATCTTGAACCATGTGCATATAGTTGCATACTGAAAGTATAAACAGTGATAAAAACAGGATAAATGTCAAACAAGCCAAAAAGGAGTGAAATACTGAGAGGCCAAAATATCTAACATGTTATATAGTGGTTTAAAATTCGGAGCATGTACATTCATCTTAACCATACTTGATCGCCTGTACATCAGCCTGGCTTTTGTCTTTATGTATCTGTTATAGATGAATTAATAGTTAAGATATATACCAATCTAAGATAATTTCAAGGTGTTGACATTTTCATGAGTGTTTTTTATCCTTGTAACTGTGAGAGTACAAACAGTTCTTGCTCTGTATGTGAAAGAAAGCTGGAGAGTCACTGGGACCTACACTGTCATGTTGCAAGGACCAAGCTGAGGCTGTGGGCAGGACATGATCAAGTGTTGTGAAAGCAGGACACCCAGAGTTTATATTCCCTTCATCCATGTGAATGCTGGGACACTGTGACGGCTTCCTGTAATTCCAGTGCTTGGGAAGCACAAATAGGGAACCCCATTGGGCAAACTGGATCTAGAGTAGTCAGATTGGCAAGCTCTCAGTTCAAGTGAGAGACCCTGCCTCAATAGATAAGGTGGAGAGAATGATTCAGGAAGATGCCCAACATCAACCTATTTTTACATGCACATATACACATACATGTCCACACATATACATGCATATACATCATACATGAAAGAGAGAGGGAAAGAAGGAGGAGGAGGAAGAGGAGGAGGAGGAGGAGGAGGAAGAGGAGGAGGAGGAGAAATATGACAGTATCAGTCACAGCTGGGGTTGTTTTTGCCTCATGGAAAGATCTGTTGATGAAATCAGGGTCAGCTGGATGTGCTGTCTCTCCCCAGGTCCTGGACGTGTTGTGCTCTCTTTGTGTTTGCCATGGGGTTGCTGTCCGTTCCAACCAGCATCTCATCTGTGACAATCTGCTGCCAGGACGAGATCTGTTACTGCAGACCCGTCTTGTGAATCATGTCAGCAGGTAAGTTCCCATGGGCATCGTCTCTCACTTCACACCACGGCAAGGAGCTCTCTCTCCAGGGAAGCCAACAGGAGGCCTGTTTGTATTACTGAGCATTTGTGTCTGTTCCCCCATTGAACAAACATTGTTTTCTATGAAGTACAAAGGTTAATAAAATAGCAATGGAGGAACAAAGTATGGACTTAGTGCAAACACACGTGTAAGAGTTTCTGTTCACTTTCACATGTGGACAGATAGCCTCGGGCATCCTCAGAAGCAGGCAGTAGCTGCACTGATATACAAGGATACAGCTAAGAGGCCACACTGTTCTTCAATATTCTGCAAATGTGTTTACTATCAGTGCTTAAAAAATATAGTGCCCCAAGTCTAAAACATTTCAAACTAAATAACTAACGAAATGGTATTTTCCATCGGATCAGCCTTTTAGGGAATCTGACAGTCATGAGTGTCACCTACAAGCTACCCAGGGCTGTGCCTTGCTGATGGCCTGGGTTGTCTGTGTTTTGTGAGCTTTCTTTGGTACTACTCTTGTCTAACTTTTGTAGATGATGACAGAGTTGGGTGATCCTTGGGTCTGTCTGCAGAAGCTGAGCTAGTGAGCACTATGCCATTCTCTTTAAATTAAAAAAAAAATCCAGTAAACCATAAAAACCCATCAACAAAATGCTGTGTGATAGAGTAACCAGGGCTTTGCATAAGATTCTGACACTTTATTCTTCTAAAAACAGAAGTGGTATGAGATCTACAGCTTTTAAAAGATTTTCTCATTTTTACTTTATGAGTTTGAATACATGGTATGTTTGTGTACCACATACATGCCTGGAGGCTAGAGGAGGGCATCAGCTCTCCTGGGGCTGGAGTTAAAGGCAGTTGTGAGCCACCTTGTGAGTTCTAGGAACTGAACCAGAGTCTTCTGCAAGAGCAACCAGTGCTCTTAACCACTGAACTGCCTTTCTAGGCTCCCTGTGTTGTGTTGTTTAAACAGGAGTGGTGAGGCATTTTTGTGTGTGTCAGTCCTGATGTTAATGAGTGATACTGCCACCTCCACTTCTCCTTGGGATCACCAGAGAATGTAAGCCCACTCTTAAAATAGATTTAAATGAAACTTGTCAAAAAAGTCATCTTTTCAAAGCAAGGAAGGAGTTGACAGGCAGCAATAACCCTGACTAGTGATGTGTTACCTTAAACCATATCATAACCCATGTTTCATGGCACTTATATTAGGAAGGTTTACATGTCCTGGGTTAATATTGACTCCATTTATTATGTGGTCCTGTTGTATCAAGTATTTCATTTTGTGATCTACATTTGATTAATGTTATGAAATTTTCAAAATATTAGTTAAGGACAAAGTCCAATTAGACCATGGGCAGACTTGACTGAGTAAACCAAACATCAGGTGCTGGATGCTCACAGTGAACTGGGGGTGCTGTCTGCCCGGGTATCAACACAGTGAACTGGAGGTGCTGTCTGCCTGGGTACCACCTCAGTGAACTGGGGCTGCTGACTTCCTGGGTATCACCTCAGTGGTGGTATTATAATTCTGTTATATTTTTTAAAATATAGGTTTAGGAGATTGGATCAGTTACTTTCGTTGGCACGAGAAACCACCTGGCAAAAGCAGTGTGGGGAGGGATGGTTTATTCTGGCTTACAGTTGCAGGTACAGGTGGGGCAAGACATGGCGACAGATGCACAAGAGGGATGGGCGCTTTGCATGGGCATACAGGAAGCAGGGCATGAATGTTGGTGCCTAGCTTGCTTTTTCTCTTTACTTAGTCCAGAACCCTAGCACGTGGGATGGTACTGCCCACCTCAGTGAGCTGAGTCTAGAAACATGGTCACAGACGTCTCCAGAGGTTGGTCTCCTATGAGTCCAGAGCCCGTCAAACTGACAGCAGCGGCTATCCCACATGTACATCGTAGAGAATCAGGAATAATATTAAGAATCATGAGTAATGGAACCAATTGAAGTTTCCTCTGTCTTTTTCCGTTTAAAAGCATGAGGCCTAATATCTTCCTGGGCGTCAGCGAAGGGTCTGCGCAGTATAAGAAGTGGTACTATGAGCTCATGGTGGACCACACTGAGCCCTTCGTGACAGCAGAAGCTACTCACCTGCGAGTGGGCTGGGCTTCCACTGAAGGGTATTCCCCGTACCCCGGCGGGGGTGAAGAGTGGGGTGGTAATGGCGTTGGTGATGACCTCTTCTCCTACGGGTTCGATGGCCTTCACCTCTGGTCAGGTAGGCACCGTCCCTTTCCCAGATGGAGCTCTGGTGACCTGTTGTGCTCTTCTGAACGCTGAGAACTTTGGATGATCTGAACGCTGAAGTGATAAGTTCAAGGGTTTAACGGGAAGTAGAGTTTCTCTACAGAAAAAGAAAGTAATTGCATTAGAGTACATTTCCAAAAGGTTGTAAAGCTGGTGAATGTGTGGTTTAACAGGACATTCTAGTACATGAACAAACTGCAGGAATCTCAGGTGTTTCCGAATCACTTTAATTGGTATGTGCAAAGGTTTAACATTCATCATAAAACCATACATATGACTAGTTTAGATGTCAGTGAGATAGTGTAAAAACCAGTCAAATGGAAGCTCCAGGGGACCAGTCCAATCATAGCATGGCTTAACAGGTGTGGAAAACATAAAACTACATGTATAACCAAGATACCAGCTGCCAATTCTCAATAGTGACTTGAATGCTTATTGCAAATGCTATATGTTAACAATTTGTATTTCTTTCTACAGATCACAAATGGGTATAATTTGGTTTACTTCAAAGTTTAGTTCTTGCATAGTAATATAGTATATTTTTGCATAGTATTATTGTTTTCAGGTGCTAGGGTTCACCTGAATGTTGCACGTATGTGCAGTTCATGAAGCTTCATTTATATGACAGTTCTTGGTGACCTTGACATATCCAACACTTAGTGTGTGAAAGACACAGAAAGTTACCTTAGTTATAAAAGTTATAAAAGCTGGATTTTGTCTCTTGGTTGTGAGTGATGCTCATTTAATAGTGTAGAGGCCTAATAAATTCTGAAAAAAGGCTTAAAGATCTAAATGAATTAAGTCCACGAGTTGATGATAAAGAGATTAATGAACTCAAAGCACTTTGTAGAGTTACACCTACATAATAATAGTTATTGGACCTCTTTTATCTGGTGCCAGGAGTTCAGATGTCACGAGGGAGCCATGTTTTGAATAGCTCATCTAGTACTTGGAATTTGTGGTTAGGCACCTCAGAAGAGTTTATATTGCGTCTCTTCAAGAGCATGAGCCTTCTGTGTTCCCACGGTAATTTTCTGTGGTCCCAAGGACAGGAAAAGAGCGCTTAGCCGAATACTGGGCTAAATTCTGTTTTACCCTTACTTCTGAGAATTGCTTCATGGGAAATGAACCTTCTACTGGATAAACGAGCCCTGTTAAAGTGTCTTCCTTGTAGGTAGTGCTTGGGGGAAGTGTTCCTCAGATACAAAGCCTGGGATTGCTGTACTGGGCACCTCGCTACTTCAGATCTCACGCTGCCTTGCAGCTTTTCCTGTTGACATATTAGAAGAGCTTCATGCTGCTGCAATGAAAGCCTGTGCTTTAGGCCTTTATGAGAACGTGCTAAAGAGAGAAATAATAGCCGGGCGATGGTGGTGCACGCCTTTAATCCCAGCACTCGGGAGGCAGAGGCAGGCGGATCTCTGTGAGTTCGAGACCAGCCTGGTCTACAGAGCTAGTTCCAGGGTAGGCTCCAAAGCCACAGAGAAACCCTGTCTCGAAAAAGCAAAAAAAAAAAAAAAAAAAAAAAAAAAGAATAAAGAGAGAAATAAGGGCAGAACTTAAGTGTGTATGGATGTGCTATAGGAAAGATGGCAGGTCACAGAATTCCTAGAGAAAATTACCCTGAAACTCTGTTGTCAAGAGAACTTACTTTTCAACTTTGAAATCTTTTTCTTTATGTGAGGTGTATTTGTGTGTGTGTGTGTGTGTGTGTGTATAGAGGTCAGAGGACCACCTGTGCCTTCTGCCCAATTTGAGACAGAATCTCATTACTACCGTGTACAATCCACAGAGTCCAGAGATTCTCCCATTTCAACACAGGGGAGCTGGGATGACAGACATGCATGTATTGTATGACAGACTATGTCTATCTTTTATATGAGTTCTAGGGATGTGAATTTGTGTCCTCATGAATATGCCACAAACCTTTGTCAACATAAAGCCATTCCCTGGCCCCTTGGCCATCTTTTAAAGTGCCAAGAAACTACAAGTCATAGTATGGACTGTTTTTGTTCTTTTTTAGGGGCTTATGGCACAATTTTCTAACCTGGGATTCAGTCAGCAAAGACCATTGTAAAGTAGGTAGAATTTGCCCAAGTTCTCTATCACATTCATACCAAGGCAGCTTCCCTTGGGGTTGCTCGCCTGTTTTTCTTCTTTTTGGTGGTTATTATAGGATTGAAAGCATCAACCTGGCAGCTTCTCAGAGAGAACACATGTTTCCCCCACTGAACATTGTGTAATTAGAGTCCAATATTCCTTAACACAGGGAATTGGCTCCAAGTCAAGTTCTGAGTGACGTCTTCATTTGTTCTCTCACATTCGACCGTGCACACCATTGTTACTGAGGCATCCCAGATGAGCTCTGGAAACTTTGAGAGAATTGAAAGTTCTCTAAACTCTCTAAATGGAGGGTAATTGTAGAGGAGAGATCAGTGTGGATTTACTAACCAAAGCTGTGAATCTACCTGCTGCTCCTCCCTGTCGACTAAGCAGGAAACAAGGATGGGCCGGTGGAATGGCCATTCAAGTCGAGACCTGGGCATGTGATCATGAAGGTTCTACACCGTGTGTGCCATTTAGGCCATGGCTCGAGTTCTTCATTCACTCTGTCTTAGCCGTGTGCTACAGACTTTCCAGAGAAGAGGACATGAAAAACCCTTAGGTGTTCATCAGCTTCATCGCAGCAATGTCAATAAAGCTGAACAATCTATTGGATTGCAGTTAATGTGTAATTTTAGTATCATTATCCTAAATATACCCTAAAATAGGAACCCTCTTATTAACTGTGGGTCTTGACATTAGCAAGGAAATCAACATTTTTCCCAGGAACTGCTTTGCTTTTGTGTTTTTTGTTTCTTCTTGTTTTGAAAGCCACTTTTTACAATATTCAGGGAGTTCTAGAAGATGTACTTAATAATGATTCTGATGCTGAAAGAGCTGTAAATTGATAGGATCAAAACAGTGTCTACATTCTAGAAGGAAGAGACTTTCACTGGTGGTGGTGGTTGTTTTGCTTTTCTGTTTTTTGGGACAGCGTTTCTTGCGTAGCTTTGTAGCTTGTCCTAGAACTTGCTCTGTAGACCAGGATACCACTGGTGTTTTAAATGTGTTCTTGCTTAGAACTCTTGGTATGATATATGGGGTGTGTGTGTGTGTGTGTGTGTGTGTGTGTGCTTATGCAAAGCATAGGGGCTAGAGAGAAGTCTCAGTTGGTATTATAGGCACTTGCTGTTATCCTGAAGAGCAGAGTTTGATCCTCAGGACACACTTGATAGAAGGAGAGAATGGGCAGTTTGTCCTCTAACTTCCACAGGAACGTCATGGCACACATGTGTGCCTGAGTACGTGTGTGCATACAAACCTATCTTAGTCAGGGTTCTAGTGCTGTGAAGAGACACTAAGACCAAGGTGGCTCTTATAAAATAAAGCCTTTAACTAGCGGCTTGCTTACAGTTTCAGAGGTTTAGTTTATTATCTTCGTGGTGGAAAGCATGCCACCAGGTATGGCAGACATGGTGCTGGGGAAGTAGTTAAAAGCTGCTATCTGATCTACCATTGGAGTGTTTTTTTTATTTAAAATATTTTTAATTAGACATACTAGCCCCAGTTCCCCCTCCATCCTATTCTTCTACCCTCTTCCTCCTCCCATTATACCCCCATCCATTCCTAAGAGGGGCTTTGGGGAGTCAACATATTCCACCATAGGGAATGGGCTCCAAAAAACCAGTTTATGCACCCAGGATATGTCTGGTCCCACTGCCAGGGTCCCCCCCTCAAACAGATCAATCCACATAACTGTCAACTACTTTCAGAGGGCTTAGTTCAGTCCCATGCAGGATCCCCGGTTGTCAGTCCAAAGTTCGTGAGCTCCCACTAGCTTGGGTAAACTGTCTATGTGATTTTCCTAATCATGGTCTTGACCTGCTCCACCTTGCTCATATGATCCCTCCTCCCTCTCTTCAACTAAGTTCTAGAGCTCATCCCAGTGCTTGGCTGTGGATCACTGCATCTGCTTCCATCAGTTATTTCATGTAGGTTCTATGATGACAGTTAGGGTAGTCACTAATCTGACTATAGTGGAAGGCCAGTTCAGACACCTCCCCTCTCCACTATTGCTAGGAGTCTTAGCTGGGGTCATCTATTTTACCCTCTTACCTAGCTTCTCCAGAGTTGTGGATTGTAGCCTGGTTATTCTTTGCTTTGTGCCAAATATCCACTTAAGAGTGAATACTGTGTTTTTCTTTCTGGGTCTGGGTCACCTATGGTGATTTTTTTCTAGTTCCATCCATTTGCCTGCAAATTTCAAGATATTGTTTTTTTTGCCACTTAGTAATATTCCATTATGTAAATGTATCACATTTTCTTTATCCATTCTTTGGTTGAGGGGCATCTAGGTTGTTTTCAGGTTCTGGCTATTACAAATAATGCTGATTTGAACATTGTTAAGCAAATGTCTTTGTGTTTTGATTGTGCGTCCTTTGGGTATATGCCCAGGAGTGGTATTTTTTGAAACCTCAAAGCTTACCCACAGTGACACACTTCTTCCAATGAGGCCACACACCCCCTAATTCTTTTTAAATAGTACTATTGTCTGTTGACTAAGCACTCAAATATATGAGCCTATAGGGGCCATTCTTATTCAAATCATCATAACACCCATAAACAAACACATAATAAATGTGTTTATTTGAATGAAATTAAAGTGAAAAGTGTTACAAAAATTTATAGCAAAGTGTGAGTCATGAAGTCCTTCCTCTAATTGTGAATATGTTTGTGTCTGTCAGCCAATGTTTTGAGTTGACCCATACCTCCCTTTTTTTCTAGCATGCTGTGTGTGGTGGATGCCCCTTGGGACTAATTAGCTGAGGACTTGTGATATCAAGAGTGGGTTGATATTATTGGTTGTCCAGAGGAAAGTATGACATTCATCAATAACTTCATGTCTCTGATTGTATTCTACTATACTTAAGACACCAACCAAGACCATGTGTAAAGTAAATTTTATTATAAAACAAAAGCAAATCAGCCTTTAATTTTCTCATAATAAGCAATACGCTGCAAAAACAGAGAAAGTTCCTGCTTCCACTGTCCTGACTTTAGTTTGTATTTATGAAATTAAGAGGATATGAAAATTGAAGGGTACCAACCATCCACTGTGCCTTCAGTTTCAACTGCTGCTTTTGAATCATTTATTACTTTTGTCCTCTACTTATTCTAGAAGGTGGTACTATTTAGTGTTCTGCTTATAAGAAATCAATGTCAGGCACGGTGGCACATGACTTTAATCCTAGCATTTTGGAGGCAGAGGCAGGTGAATCTCTGAGTTCGAGGCCAACCTGATCTATAGAGCAAATTCCAGGACAGCCAGGGCTACACAGAGAAACTCAGTCTCAAACAAAACAAAACAAAACCCAAATCAATAACACATGCACAAAAACAGAAAGAAGTCAAAGTTCAGAGGGTAAGTCATTTGCCAAGGGCTGTATGAGTCAAGTGGTAGGTGGCAGGGACTTTTGACAGTTAGATACTTTCCTAGATGCCCTCTGACATCATTATATTTTCACTGAGATCATTTCTGCATCAAATAGTATACATGTATATGCAGAACTTTCTAGATATGACAAGGTCCCTTTTCCAGTCAAGCTCTCTAGCTCTTGCTTTCTTTTTGAGCAAGAGTTTAGCACGTGATACTTATTTTGGAGACCCACAGTCCACATATTAGTCACATCTTGTGAATGTGACAATATATCCATCAAAAGCAGTTTCATTAAGGAAGTACTCATTTTGGCTCAAATTCCAGGAGATACAGTCCATCATGGTGGGAGAAAGCATGATGGAAGGAGCAGAAAGCAGCTGGTTATACTGTGTGCACAGCCAGGAAGCTGAGAGCACCATTGCTGGTGTCGGCTCTCTTTCTACCCTTTGTGGAATTTGAGATTGCTGCCTGGGACATAATGCTGCCCATTTTCAGGGTGGGCTTCCCACCTCAACCTAGTCTAGACAATCCCAGATGTTGATCACTTTGCTGGTCCCCAGTCCTGCCCAGTGGGCTATAGACATTAACCTCCGCAATGTGTTCTTCCCTTATGTTTTGGTCATCACTCTTGCAGTAGCTTGGAGCATGATTCTCTGTGTTAAATCTCACCTTGCTTACTGTTTCCCCCTACAGGTTGTATAGCTCGAACTGTGAGCTCACCCAATCAGCACTTGTTGAGAACTGACGATGTCATCAGTTGCTGTTTAGATCTAAGTGCCCCGAGCATCTCATTCCGCATTAATGGACAGCCTGTTCAAGGAATGTTTGAGAACTTCAATATCGATGGCCTGTTCTTTCCGGTTGTTAGTTTCTCTGCAGGAATAAAGTTAGTATCTCTCTGTTGCTTGGCTTGTTTCTATTCTCACTGCTCGTACTTCCACAGAGGACTCTCCCCTGCTTCACTAACCTTAGGACTTCCCTTCAAGGTAACCATTTCCAGATGTGTCTAATCCGGAAGAGATGGCATGAAAATGAATTATAATGAATTATCAACTAAAAGATGTTAGTTGATTTTTTTTTGTAAACTGAACACCTTTATCATTACCGTCATGCGACTGTTTCAAAGTTCCTTCCAGAAAGCTCACGTACTTAATTGAATGTAATGTGCACAAAATTTTAGTGAGTTCTTTGCTTTTGCTGAAATTGACAAAGTATTGTGATTATGGCTCCCTGCTTTCTTCGGCAAGCAGAGGTGACACATAGGGCTTCTTTATGGAAGTGTTTTTAGGAAATTAGATTCAGGATAGTGACTGATACTTTTTCCCTGGTAACTCATCCAGATCCTGCCATTTTAAGCACACAGGTAGTTAGGTCCCATCTTTACTGTGCCTGATTCGTCCTTGGGTGCCTTGAGACATTGAGTTGCTAGAAATAAATTTTTCATTCATGGACATGTGATAATGTAACTTTCAGTACAGGCTGTTATTTCTAGTTCATCACATGCTAGGTCATCACTGACCTGTGAATTTATTTGAGCTGAATTTTCTTCTTTGGCCATTATGATGCTATTGTGTTTAGCCTTTTTTGGGGAGAGGCTCTTAGATTCCTAGGTGATTAGACTAGATATTGTATTGGCTACTTTTCTGTTGCTGGGAAAATTCCATGACCAAAAGCAATGAAGAGTTTATTTTGGCTTGTAGTTCAAAAGGGTTAGAGTTCATAATGGTAAGGAAGATATGGCATGGCAGCTGGAGCAGAAGTCAGGATGGTCACATTTTCATCCATACATGAAGCAGAGCCAGGGCAGCCATTAGTGTGAACCTGTAAACCCTGAAAGCCCATCTCCAGCGATACATTTCCTCCATAACCTCCCCAAACAGCACGAACCACTGGGGACCATGTGTTCAGATGCATGAAGCTATGAGGAACATTTCTCGTTTAAACCACTAAAGATACTTAGCAGGGAAGAGAAATGTGGCCATGACAAAGTTAGTTTTGTATTAATAAATTTACCTAATGGTTTTCAATTAGAAAACTCTCATGTATATCAAAGATATGATTGACTCATACTTGCTTCCTTTACAGGGTTCGCTTTTTGCTTGGGGGAAGACATGGAGAATTCAAGTTCCTCCCTCCACCTGGCTATGCAGCTTGCTATGAAGCTGTTCTGCCGAAAGAGAAATTGAAAGTAGAACACAGCCGAGAATATAAGCAAGAAAGGGCATACACACGAGATTTGCTGGGGCCCACAGTGTCCCTGACCCAAGCTGCTTTCACCCCCGTTCCTGTGGACACCAGCCAGGTACAGAAAGAGACACTGATGACTATCAGAATACGGTGGCTCTCAAGCTTGGATGGCAGCCCGCAACAGTGCACTTTTCAGCCATTCAACTAATGGATCCCGTAAAATAATACTTTCCTTTGTGTTCTCCAAACATCTATTCTGTGTTGGCCTTTCATAATGAATTATCTCAACCATTGCAATGCTTCCTTCATAATGCTCCACTGTATCATAATATAAAGGATTTTTGTCTCATAGATATAACAGGATCCTGAGGTTGGGAGTGAATTAAATGACACTCTATTTGAAGGATCTGATAACTCCAGTGATGTTGATTATATCATTCAGCTTGTTTATTAGTTTGGAGCATGGAAGCCATTCTAAAGTCCAAAGTTGACTTAATAACAGGTTCCAGAACCTTCGGCTTTTATTAGTCATTTAGCCATCATATCTTCCTTTGGTAAACCACCTTGTGGGCTTTTTCAAGAGGTCCCTAAACACTTTCTCCATTAGGGAAATGTAAAGTTCAACCTGCCCTGTTCCTGGAAGTGTAAGTTGAGGAAACACTGAAAGGATTCATCAGAACTCTCATGGTAAACCAATCACTTTGTCAGATGCCCGGGATTATGAACTATCTGCAGCCTCCTGACTTGCCCTGCACTAAGCCTGTGGGCACTGACTGGATGGCCTTGAGTGCTGGGTGATTCTTCTTTCTGACTGATGTGCACTTGGTATTGGTCCATGTCCACTTAGCACCTCTCAGTTGTCTCCACCAGTGCTCTTGGGAATCTTTCTGGAATAAGCACCCCAACATCAATGAGAGTGGAAGAAGGGTGATATCACCAGTGGATTGAAGCCAGGATAGCTCCTGGAAGACTTCAAGACTGGGTCTAGTTTGTATTTTCATTTTGTACTCTAAAATCACAAGGTGCAAGATTTTACAAAAGCATGTGTGTGTCAGCAGGTTGTTAAGGGCAACGACCCATGGATTCAGCTCTTTTTCAAGGTCATTCTTTTCCAGTAGCAAGTAAAGCTATGCTTATCAAATAGGCAGTGTTAGCAGTGCTTCTGGCAAACCACTAAATAAATCAATAAATCAGTATCTAATAATTGGTCTTTTCTACCTTATTATACTTTACTCTGTTCCCTTTGTCCATTCATTTACTTGCAGTGCTAAATGTACACACACACACACACACACACACACACACACACATACACACACACACATACACACACACACATACACACACACACACCAGCATTTATCTAGCAAACACCATGAAATATCTGATTCAGAACCCAATTATTTTATTGTATTTTAATGGCCTAGGAGATACCAGATGCAAGGCTAGTTGGTGCAGCACCTTTCAGCATCTCCAGTATCTGTTCCTGATTAACCTTTTCTCTCCCTTTTATCCAGATTGTGTTGCCTCCTCACCTGGAGAGGATAAGAGAAAAGCTGGCAGAGAATATCCATGAGCTCTGGGTTATGAATAAAATTGAGCTTGGCTGGCAGTATGGTCCGGTATATGATTTTG
The DNA here is from genome assembly GCF_018167655.1 of Microtus oregoni. Taxonomy (NCBI): domain Eukaryota; kingdom Metazoa; phylum Chordata; class Mammalia; order Rodentia; family Cricetidae; genus Microtus; species Microtus oregoni. The sequence goes on from NW_024543094.1 coordinate 6,100,533, forward strand.
AAATTTATTCTCATATTCTGTTCTTTTTTTGCATTTTATTTTTTTTAAATTTATTTATTTATTTAAGGATTTCTGCCTCCTCCCCACCACCGCCTCCCATTTCCCTCCCCCTCCCCCGATCAAGTCCCCCTCCCTCATCAGCTTGATCAAGTCCCCCTCCCTCATCAGCTCGAAGAGCAATCAGGGTTCCCTGACCTGTGGGAAGCCCAAGGACCGTCTACCTCTATCCAGGTCTAGTAAGGTGAACATCCAAACTGCTTAGGCTCCCCCAAAGCCAAATGGATGGAAATAGAAAACACTATCCTGAGTGAGGTAAGCCAGACCCAAAAAGAGGAACATGGGATGTACTCACTCATATTTGGTTTCTAGCCATAAATAAAGGACATTGAGCTTATAATTCACGTTCCTAGAGAAGCTAAATAAGAAAGTGAATCCAAAGACAAACATATAGTCATCCTCCTGAATATTAACCTTCATCAGGCGGTGAAATGAGACAGAGACAGAGACCCACATTGGAGCACCGGACAGAAATCTCATATTCTGTTCTTAAATCATTTGGAAAGATAGCATTTTCTCGTTCAACTTGCTGTGATATGACATGAATCAATAGAATTGATTTTTTGAGGCATCTTAGTTCTGTACATCTTTTTAAAAACCAAAGGAAATGGCAATTGTGGTAGACTTCCTGACATGAAAGTTACTAGTGTTTGAACTGAAAGTTGTATTTTAAAATCAAGTTAAATCTAGATAATGAGCCTTTATTTCTAAATTAGAAAACGGCAAAAACAAAAGTTGAAATTGGAATGAAAATAAATAAGTTAATTTGATTTTTCTCTGATATTCTCCTTTTATCCCAGACAGATAGTAGCAGAGACCCATGGGTAGATGTTCACAGTTGGCTCCATGATTTGAAGAGTGTTTCTCCAAAAACTCCCACATATTTCTCTGAGCTCTCCTTCAAATTTGTGGGCTTTTCCCCATTAAATTTTGTTACATGTGTATGTGTGTGTGTAATAAATATGTGTAGATGCACACATATATTACACACATATATATGTACGTATATATTCCTAAATATAAACTGTGCAGTCTATATAATGTTACTTGTATGTATGTTTTCAAGACTAACTAACCATTTGTTATTGGTACATGATTGGTGTTCTCTTCCCTGGAGATTATTTCTCATGACCTCAGTATTCCTGAGCTGCCTGTAGTTCTTTATGTAGGTCTGAGTCCTCATAGACTTTCCTGCAGACACTTTGGCATGTCTATTAGTGTTTTCCTTGTTCATCTCATGTTTGAGCAATCATGTTAGTAGACTTTTTGGGTGTAGCTTCTGACATTACTAGGAGGTATATAATCTTGCATCAAACTCCCTGATCTGGCTCTTATAATCTTTCTGCCCCTTATTCTGTAATGTTCCCTGTGCCTTAGGTGCCAAGTGTTTTACAGATGTGTTCATTAGGACTGTTCTCCCCAATTATGCATTTTGTTTGATTGTAGTTTTCTGTAGTGGTCTCTATCTGTTTCAAAGAAAAGTACCCTTGATGAAGGGTGAAGACTACACTTATTTGTGGGTATAAGGACAAATCTTTAGAGTGATATTAGGGATTATACTTGTTTAGTAAAGTAGTAGTTGTAGGTTCTCCTTCAGTATCCATGACTTTCCTAACTGAGTAATCAACAAGGTGTCTAGTACCAGGTGTGCTTTCACTCTTTAGTACAGATCTTAAGTTGTTGGTTACTGCCAATGTATTGTGTCACTACTGTACCCATAGATTATCTTACCATGCTGGTTGTTGATTTGGTTTATAGGTGTCATAGCTGAGTAGGATTGTTGGTGGTCTCCCTACTCTGGGAATTTTCCTGGTGCCTTCTGGTACCATAAAAGCTAGTCCTCAGGGAGGAGTCATTCAGGTCCATTCTAGCTCAAGAGTCTCTGGACCCTGTTTCTGAAATCATGGTATCTTCAGCAATAGATTTGTTTTATACCTCTGGGGGTCAACCCAGGACAACAGCAGTAGACTATATGTTTGGGAAGACTCTTGGACAGCTCTGCAACATGCTGGGCTAGCTCAGTCGGTAGAGCATGAGACTCCTTAGATGCTCTTTCACTGTATAACTTCTGGAAATCAGCAGCAAATAAAGATTCCCTCCTCCACTAAATGATGCTCTGCCCTTGCTCAAACTGGCAAATACTGAATGCCTTCCTTTGGGTGTCATTCTTTGGCTTTTTTGTTCTTTGCTTGCTTTTACTTTTTGTGAGATGCTTGGAATTCGCTCTGTGGCTTACACTGGTACTGTGCCTGTGACCATCTTCTTGGCTCTGCTGAGCTTACAGATGTGAGTCACCCAGCTTGCTTGGCTTCATTGACACTTAAAAACCAAGGAAGTAGAGAAGTACTGAATATAAGATTGAGCCATTGGCTAACTAAAGTCACCAGGGAGAGAGATTATCATCGAATCAGCTGTCAGAGGAATCATGGACAAAATTCACCAAAAGTTTCAGTGTGAGACAAGGATGGTTATAGGCTTGAAAGATTAAAAGAGTTTGTGCAAAAGACAGAACAAATTCCCATACAGTAGCAGCCTTTACTGGGCCTGTGCTTACACAAGATGGCTTGCTACAAGGTCATAAGGTGGCCTCAGAAATTTTTCAGCAAGTCTTAGTTATGTGGGTTTTTTGTTTTGTTGTTTGTTTGTTTAACAACAGAGTGAAATAATTCCCATTACACTTTGGTTAAATCTTATTCCATTTACTATCACATATGCTCTTCCTGCTACATGCAAAGCCCTTGGAGTTCCCAGGTACTAAAGGGAGCTAAAGGTACAGAGTGTCCCCCTGCTAAAATGCATCCCTCCCTCTCCAGTCCTCTTTTACTTTCTACTTTGAAATTAGGTCTCAATAAGTTGACCAAGCTGCTCTTGAGTTCACTCTATAGCCCATGCAGACCTTGAACCTGAACTCTCCCTGCCTTAGCTTCGTGAGTAGCTGAGGTGGCAGACCTGAACTGCTAGGTCTGACTCGGTGTTTGACTTTTAGGGACTTTGTCTTTACTTGAGTGATAGACAGACAAACAACCTCAGAGTAAAAAGAAATGTATACATCTGTTTGTAGAAACCAAGGAAAGCTTACAGATGAACACAGACTTTAGAGGCATAAAGGATAATTTGGCAAGCAGAGACCAGGACTGCAGTATAGGTAGAAACTCAGCTTGTGTCAAAGGACATAGAAGACGAAATGGGACATTTCTAGTGATCTGTCAGTGGCACAGTGTGGTTATAAGGCAGAAACCCAAATCGCCATGGTACAGAGGAAGAAGATGTGGACAGAAGGCATTTGACAAAGAGTTTGTTTGGTTCCAGTGTGATTTTATTCTATTGGGGGCTAATGTGTTGAAAGGTGACATGCTTTTTTTTTTCTTTTTTTTTTTTTTTTGTCTCTGCTCGGGCTCAGAGAACTTTGATGGTATGTAAAGCATGGGACTAATGTGGCAGGAACAGAAAGAGTAAACCAGGTGTTGGAGGAGAGATGTCTTTCTGATACCCTGGTGCCTAGAAGTGGGCTTGGTGAGACATTGCAAGGGTGTTTCCAAAGTCAGGTGTAGGATACGGTAAGAGAGGGAAGGGATGAGGCAGGGTTCTGATTCTTTCTGTTCACCTTGGAGACATGGCAGTTCCGGCTCTTCTCTGGAATAGGGTGGAGAATTAGATGGAGATTACATAAACGGGGGACTATGTCCAGGCTCATTCATTCTTACTTTCATATTCAGAATTTAGGACTTAAAAACTGGAGTCTTCAGTTCAATTTTGTAACTCTGCTTCATTTGTATTTCATATTCATTTCTAATGATCCAGAGAAAAAGGAATAAAGTCATGATTTTCAATTTGTCTCTAAAGAAAAATTTGCTCATGTTTGCATACTTTTTCAGTGGCATATATAGAACTTGGTAATTATTCCCATGGAGTAATTTATTCTTTCACAACTGATGGGCTGTCGTCAAGGTGCTACCAGGGCAAGAATGCCTGTGTAATCTAGGACTTTACAAAGATTACAAAAATTTAATTGCTAAGTTAAGAATAGAGAACATCTTCATGAATTCCTTCCTATAATCTTGAATATAGTGTTACCACTAATGCCCTTGCCTCTTGGCTCTTATCACTGGGTTCTACATTCATGGATTCAATTGCATGTAGGTAAAAAAAAAAAAAATCAAAAAACAGTGCCGAAAACGGTTAGACTTCTTTTTGTCATTATTCCTAATGACACAATACTATCCATTCTTCAGGTGTTAGAAATCATTTAGAGATGACTTAAAACATGCGTGCATGGAGGTGAGGAGGCATTTCATAGGTTCTGTGTACAGACATTGTCACCTCAGAAAATGGACTTGAGTATCCATGGAATATTTTGGATCTGGGTGGTTATAGAAAGATTGATAAAATTCTGTGCCCAGTCTCCAGTGGACACCAAGAAACACCGGCAAAGATTACTGTGAAGGAAACCTTTATTGTGCTAATCAATCTGTTAAGGTCATGGGTTCATTTGTGATCTCAGAAGGTGATTATGGAGGCTGAGATGAGCAACCAAAACTACCTTGGAGTTCATGTGTGTCAGTCAGGTTGTTTATTCATATCCCTGAACAGATGAATCTAGATGGACAGGGTACTGCAGAGTAAAGCTGAAGTCATATCTTTTCAGAGTTCATTCATATTCTAATGCTGTGTGTCAGGGGCTTGGCTATAATCAAAGGCCCCATTGTTTTTGAACTTCGAGTGTAAGAAGATAGACAATAAATTAAGTAAAAACTTAGTCTTCTGGGCATGATGTTGCAGGCCTACAATCCCAGCATGCAGGAGACTAAGGCAGGAAGATCCTGAATTTAAGGCCTGCCTGGGCTACCCAGTGAGTTCAAGGCCAGTCCAAGATACCAAATAAACCCATCCCTCCCAAATAATCTCATTACCAAATAATGTTATGTACAATGGAAAGAAATAGACAGCAGGACAACTGGGCAGATTACTATATTATGAAGGCAGATGGGGTAAACTTCATGGAAAAAAAGGAGATTTGAGCAGATTCTGGAAGGAACCCAGTGAGCATGCTCGTGGACCTCAGGAGGCAGCCTGGCAGAAACATGTGGAAATTGAGAGCTAAGCTATCTTTCTCAACTATGTAACAAGAAGGGAGTCGGGAGTGCAGACCATGCCGGCCTTTGCAACAGACATTTGAAGATTTCAGAAGCTTTCCAGGGGAAGCTTTCAGAGGTTCCATCTCCCTAGCTAGCCCCCTCACAATTGTGTTTTACTCTGCAAGCTCCGCTATGCTGATTTCCCATCTTGTTTCAGGTTAGAGATGACAACAAGAGACAGCATCCATGTCTGGTGGAGTTCAGCAAACTGCCGGAACAGGAGCGCAACTACAATTTGCAGATGTCACTTGAAACTCTCAAGTGAGTGCCTTTATACTTTATTAAGTTCAGGTAGCCAGATATTGACATTTTCACTTTAATTATACTGGGAAGTTCTTTCTACTATTAGAAAGTTCAGTGAAGTATAGGTGGATTGTATCAGTATTTGTTGGGAATTTGACTTCGAGTTGGTTTTGTTTCTTTGCTGGTACATGGCTCTAGAGTTTTTTGTTGGTTAAATTTTTCTTATTTTATCTATCATCTATCTATCTATCTATCTATCTATCTATCTATCTATGTATCATCTGTCTGTCTGTCTATCTTCATATTAATGTTTCTTCTACCAGTGGGGGCATTTAGAGTGTTCTTAAGAGGACAAGTCTTAATAGGGTAGAGGTGTTCTCTTCCTCTGTGGGGTGGGTATGTACAACCAGAGGCTCTCTCCCTAGTCTTTTTCAGAGGGTCAAGTACTGTATTAGTTGGCTCTGGCATCCTGATTAGGTCTGTGATATGAACTGGAGGCTAGAGATTTCCCTATGCCTGTGAGCCTAACTCCCAAACCACTGTCCTTCTTCCCTAGGTCCACAGCTTCAACAGCTAGGAACTGTAGAAGTCCACACTGACCTAGGGGTCTTAACCTGAGTTAGTTCTGGTCCCACTCTGGCTCCACGATTCCTACTGAATCATCTGTGAAATATGTTGGTCCCCTCATATTTTATGTATTCTTGATGTACATCAGTAAGAATTACAAGCGTTCTAGAACCCAACAGCACTGCTTGGAGTGTGTACCAGGGACTGGGCTGGTCTCAAACTGTCGCTGATCTGTGCTGATTTTAGATATGAAAATTAAGTGCTTAGAAATATTCATGCCAATTTAAAGGAGAAATGTCTATAGCTTTAATAACTTTAAAATATAGGCTCATATATATCTTGATTTAAATGTTTTAATTTTATGTAACAGTTTTATTACCCTTCATTAGAGTATCAGACTGATGACTAAACATGAAGAGAAAGTTAGCCCTTCATCACAGTTATCTTGATGAGCACCGATTTAATATTTTTACAGGAGTTACTCACAAGAGTTAACCAGGTTTTCATTTTGATTATGGGCTCTGTAACTGGGACCCTTGATCACTAAATGTGGGTGGAGTCAGGTTCTTTTGTTTGCTAAACTTAACAACAGTATACTCTTTTGGGGGAAACCTGGGAGGCCATTTACCTGTGCAGCATGGTTTGAGAATGACTGTGGTCAGCTAATTTATGCCATCTCATAAAGGCAGCTATACAGTATATGTGGTATGTATATGTACATTTCTGTGTGTGTGTGTGCATGCATACTATACAGCATATGTAGAACGTGTGTGTAATCTGTATGTTTGTGTGTGTATGTGTGCAAATATATACACACAGGCACTCATAAGCAAGTTTGACACCAGTGCCTTTCTGGAGTGCTTGCCACCTTATTTTCTGAGACAGGGCCTCTCGCTGAACCTGGAGCTCACCAGTTCGACTAATCTGGCTGGTTAGCAAGCCCCAGCGATCCTCTCTCTTCTGTGTCTCTTTAGTTCTCGGTTTACAGACATGGACTGCTGCATGGGTCTTTGCACGAGGGTTCTGGGTATCCAGTTGAAGTTTTCATACTTGCACAGCAAGCACTGACTCAGTACCATCTCTCCACTTCCTAGAATATCTTTATTGTTTGTTGACTCGACGGGTGGACATTGGGGATATACCATTTTCCTCTGAATAAACAATTTGATTAAGATGGGATAAGTAAAGAATTATGTTTTCAGATTTTATTTTAAAATGTTACTTTAAATCCTGTAACTTTTATTGTTATTTGTGGTGTGTGTGTGTGTGTGTGTGTGTGTGTACACTCGTGGAGGCTAGAAGGGGTGTCAGATCCCTTGGAGCTGAGGTTATAGGTAGTAGTGGGATACCTAACATGGTCCCAGAGACAGAATTTGGATCCTCTGGAAGAGCAGCAAGTGTTCTTAACTGCTGAGCCGTGTCTCCAGCCCCTATAACCCCTGCCTACCACCATATCCATCCTAGTGTCTTATAGAAATAGCTCTGATCAAATTACTCCCTTATGCACTTCTGTGTTTGTCCCTTTCCTTTGTTTCATGTTTGTAAAAAACAAGTAATAATTCATACTGAAGGCACTTTACCACAGACTCAGCATATACAACCCAAATGATGTTTCAGATGCTAGGCTTTGGGCGCAGGAGCATCCCACATATGACTGATGAACTTTAATGTCATGGAGAAAAACACATTAGGAATGAACACAGGGTCAGCTGGTTAGTTCCTAGGTGGGGGTCAATGGAACCTCCTGAAGGCAGACAATGACCAAGATGGTTGGGCTAAGGAATATAGTCCGTGTCACCATGACCAGTTCTGGCACCCTGGAACTCTAGCTTTTGTGTGTAGTCATGACATAACATTCATACATTTTGTTCTGTAGTTCATGGTGGTTTGTTATTTCCCCATTTTGTACAAAACAATTTACTTAAATTTGCAGTGCATTCCTTGCCGCTGGAACAATTGGCAGCTAGGCCCACTGAGTGTAGAAATGTCCGATCTGCATGGAGTGTGCTAACGCTTTGACTGCTGTGTATAATCGCTTCTTCCTTCTAAGCGCTCCTAGTGACTGGGTTGATGAATCCGTGGACGCCCATGTGTAGTGTGTTTCCCTGAAGGGAATACTAATGATTCTGCTCATGACTCCGTTCTGAACATTTCCTTTTTGTTTCTCACAGCTAAGGAGTGTGCATGCATATGGTTTCTGGTTCACTGATTTTACCTGCTTCTTTAAAAGTAAGATTAGAGAGGATAAAGCCTCACTGTTCCTACACACATTTACATTGTCAAGCATACCAGGTTCTTGGGATACAAATACACACACTGGGGTGTGGGGGTTGGGGAGAGAGAGAGGAGACAAAGACACACTGAAGCACACACACACAGACACACACATACAGAAGAAGGTGGGTAGACAGACAGATACACTAATATAGAGACAGAGATAGACAGAGAGACAGACAAACACATAGACAGGTACACACAGAGGTGGACAGAAGAGGCACAGACATATTCATACACAGAAGCAGTGAGAAAAAGACACAGACCAAGAGATACATACTGGATTGGGTGGTATATGTAATTGTAATGGGCTAGTCCACAGAACCAATAGCAATGTTCAGAGTCCAGGGAATTCTTCTGAAACACAGCTCTTGACTTGAGAATTTCCAGTGTTTTCTCAGAGTTTCACATAGCACAAAGTCAATCTATTTGAATGTTCCTCTCAATCAAAAAACACCTTCAGGGGATGGTCTGGAAGTGTGATCAGATACCTTCCTACAGTGACTCACTGGAGTTGACATAAAAAACTAGTAGGACACAATAAGCAAGAGACTTTTACTGTGCTTCAAGAAGGTGCCGAGCTTGGGCTCAGGTTTCTTTCTACCTGTAACTTACAAATGTCCCTCTTCTCCATCAGCTCTGCTCTCCCCACCACACACATCTACAGACCTTGGCTCCTATAGACATCTGTGCTGTCTGCAGTCTGAAGCCTTTCCTTGCTTAGCCAACCCTTTATGCGCACAGAGCCTCACTTTTGAGTGTTAGTTATTATTAGGGTAGATCTCAAAACTGCTTATTAAAAACGTAACTTGCCCTTAGTTCGAACCTTATCTGGCTTTACTGTAATTATTTGTGAGAGCCTTCTTGCTCGCACTCTCTGCTCACTGTGGGAGTTCTATAAAGCTTTCTTGCAAAAGGCCTTATCCACAGCAGTAACCTGGAGCATCCCCACTGCCCTGTGTCTTTGTTCAGGCCCTGCCTATGATGGTCGTTCTCTGTGTGAGATGAAGCCACACTTCCTCTAGAAAGTGTTTTCTGGGAACAGGATTAAAAGGCTGCTGGAATCTGTATTGAGAAGGTGACCCTACAGTTTGTAGAAGCCTCTGACTTTTGTTAGAGCCCACAGGGAAAGGCTAGAGAGAGGGCACAGTGATTAAGAGTGCATATTGCTCTTTCAGAGGACCCACACTCCCTGTGGGTTTAACTCCAGCCACTGCACTCATGTGGAAAGCCCATACACATACACATCATTAAAACAAAATACAACTGAACAAAAAGCCCATAAGAAGGTGACAGACACCAACTGAATTTTCTACAGGCCAGGCCTTTAGTGTCATTATCCATATAACAACCTAAGTTGTCAGCATAAATTCACAGTCCCTACCTTTGCAAAGTGTAATTTTGAGGGACCAGTTTTTATTAATAGGAGCATCAGAGCTTTTAAAATTCACATAGGACACACACACACACACACATGCACATACACACACATACACACACATGCACACACACACACACACGCACACACACTCTACATACATATATACCAGTTTAGGAGTTATGGTATAATCAGATTTCTTAGAGGTCATGTATTCATAGGCTTAATTACCTGAATTTAAGATAAATCCAAACATTATTGTCATCCTTTAATTACTTCAGATCTGGCTTTGGCATCCCTAGTTGATAATGTCATAGCCCTCTGCATGTCTCATTGATCCCAAGACCTGAATCAGAAGTTCCTACTGTGTATTGCCTAGGACTCAGCTCTTCAGCATTTAACTAATACTTACTGAAGGGATAAAGGATTGAATAAAGGACAAGAGTTAACATACTTTCTGCACCAGGGCACTGTTATTGAATAAATACAACTTGCATTCACTTTATGAGACAATTTTCTATTCTTCTATTGTTGGTTAACCTTGTTTTAATAGGTAAATTCTTTATTTTATCAATAATGTTTTTCCACTTACCCATCCATCCATGCAATTATATCTAGATGGCTAAATAAAATAAATGGAGAGATATCCATGTATGTGAATATCTAGATATATAGATGGATATTAAGCAGTGTTTGGTTCTAGTATGTATTAGTAATTCATTATTTAGTAATTCAGTATAGTGTTATTTAAAACAGTTGAAGAACAAAAATAGCCCTAAAAGTCTATTAAAATAAAATGGGTTAAAAACAGCTTGACAGTTTCAATAATAAAAACAAATAGCTCTCTTCAGTGATGAAATGGCTCAGCATTTGGAAGCCCTTGCCACCAAGCCTGAGAAATGAAATTTGATCCCCGGGACCTAAACAGTAAAAGGAGAAAACTGACTCCCACAGTCTGTTTTCTGACTACGACTCAAATGTATATCCATCTACATAAATAACTCAAATGAATAAGTAAAATATTTAAAGAACATAATAAATAGCACTGGAGAGATAGTTCAGCAGATAAGAGCAATAAATGTTTTGTAGAGGACCTAGGTTCAGTTCTAAGAATCCACATCGTGGCTCAAAATCATCCATAACTCCAGTTCCAGAAAGTCTGATGTCCTTTCCTGACCTCCACAGCCACCAGACTTGGTGCACAGTGGACATATATGCATTTAGACAAATCATTCATACACATAAAATAATTTAAAAAACAGAAGTACAGTAAATAAATCCCTTTGGAATTGTAAAGGAATCAGCTTTATATGAGAGAGCAATGGCATGAAGGTTGTTGGAGAATATTAAAATAGCAAGTTATAGAGAAATAGCTCCAAATATACTCATTAGAGTAAAAAGTAGAACACGATAGTGCTAACACACATGTGCAAATCTAGGTATGTGATTTGGCATATGCAGAGATCTCCAGTCCAGCAAAACACAGAAGACCCGAGAACACCCAAGGTTGAGAAAATGAAACATGTAGAAAAGGGCTGAGGGGAGGGGCCAGCTTTTCAGTGCTAAGCATTTGTGCCATTCCAGTGTTCACTGTCTTTCCCCTTCCCTGGAAGTATATAACCTATGGATACACGTTTCCTTTACCTTTGGAGGCAGAGCCTTGTGCTCTTTTGCAGGGTGGAAGTTGAGGTCTCCCATCACATGCTCTTGTGCTGGGTGCTTTTGGATGGAGGAAGTGGTTCTTCAGGTTCATCTCTTGTTCTTGTTTCTCAGGACTTTGCTGGCATTAGGATGTCATGTTGGCATAGCAGATGAACACGCTGAGGAGAAGGTGAAGAAGATGAAGCTGCCCAAGAAGTAAGTTGAGTGGCTTGCCCTTATCTGATAGTAGGTGTGTATCTTCAGCACCCTGGAATAAACCTTGGAGGAGACAGACAGCCTATGTACTTAGCTATGCAATCTAGATTTCAAAATTTTACAAGACCAGAAAGATAGCTCAGGAGTCAAGTGCTTGCCTTCAAGTGTGGAGATAGGAGTATAGATTCACATAAATACCAGGTGGGCATGATGAGCTTGCAGCCTCAGAAGGTGGAGACAGGATTCCTTGAGCAAGCTGGCTAGGGAGACATGCTTCATTGGTGGTGGTGAGTTCTTATTGAGAGACCCTGCCTCAGTGAGTAAAGTGGAAGAGGAATGGAGGAGGATTATGGACATCATACTTGGGTATTCACATGCTGATAAGCAAGTCCTCATGTATACATGCACATGTAGTTCTTGAAGGCATGTGGAAACATGCACACATGTACATCACATATGCACACACTTTATGTGTATTTGTGTGTATGTACACTTTTTGTGTGTGGTGTAGTGTTGACAGAAGCTGTTAGTTCATTCCTGGCTGCTCAACCCTGAAATAAGCACACAGAAACTGTATTAATTACAACACTGCTTGCTCTATAGCTTATACATACTTCTCACTCACTCTTATCTCTTAAATTAACCCATTTGTATTATTTTATATTTTACCATGAGGCTTATGGCCTACCAGCAATGTTCCAGCTGTCGGCTTGTGTCTTTCTCCTGTGGTGTCTCCATGGTGTCTCCTTGCCTCTGTCTACTCTCTCTATATATATCTCTCCCAGCCTGGCTATATTCTGTTAAACAATTGGCTGAAAGCAGCTTCTTTCTTCATTTGCCAATCAAAGCAACACATATACAGAAGGACTTCCCACACCAGTGTAGGTTCACACTGATCAGAGAACAACCTTTCTACCTTGTCTCTTTGCCACTACATAAGCCAGGCTACCTGGTCCACGAGCCCCTGGAGACTCCCTTGCCTCTATGTCTCATCTCTGAGTAGTGGACACTCGAATTACAAATGCTTGTGTTCCTATACCTGGCTTTCACCAGGTTCTGGAGGATCCAAATTTGGATAATCAGGTTTGTGTGGCAAGTACTTTTCCCCACCGAACCATTTCTTCAGCCTCCTGTGTTTATATTTTGAAGTGATATCTTTTACCTGATTTCTGTGTATCTCATGAAAACAGATTCACAGTCCGTAGACATCGTCATAATCTACCTGGAATTGTTTTCCATGTTCAGTTTTCCCTTAAAACTTTATCTCCACCTCCATACACTACATTGCGTTTACTACCCTCTCTTTGAAAAGATGGTGTCTTCTAAGTTACATCGTGACCAGTCCTTCTCTCTTCTTTTTTTTTTAACTTTTTTTTTATTGAGAAAAGAAAAAAAAAACAAATTTCCTCCTCCTCCCAGCCTCCCATTTCCCTCCCCCTCCTCCCACCCTTCTCCCCCTTCCCCCACTCCTCTCCCCCTCCCTCTCCAGCCCAAAGAGCAGTCAGATTTCCCTGCCCTGTTGAAATGATCCTTTGCCTTGACTCAAGACAGTTGAAAAGTAAAGGAAAATCCCAAGTAGAAGGAACTGAAGTGTGACCACCTCACCACATTCAATATTTATTTTAAAACCAACAAAAGTAAGTGAGATATTAGAAGAAGTATATGCCTTGACATTCCCAATTCTAATTTCTGTTTCAAATTAATTCTGCTCTAGTTGTTTTCTGGAAAGCGTTGTTTGAGCATTCTCTATACCCTTTCCATGAAAATGTCAGCCAAGTGTTCCTTCCTAGATGTGCTTCCAGCAGGACATGCTGTTCATATCTCCACTGTGCAGTCATTGGACGTGTCCCCATTTGTCCCAAGGCCCTGGAAGAGCTGATTTCCTATTGAGATTTACAGCGAACACCCACTTAACCTGGACTTCGTCTTCTAATCTTTACTATGCATCTTTCATGACAGTGATTTCTCAGCTTTGTTGAACTTGTCTAATACTAAGTAGGGTGGGGGTGGGCAGAGAAACACAGGGAGTCACTAAGTGTTGGTGTTCTGCCATGCTTTGGCTAGACACTTTGATTGATCTCTTTTAGGCTAGTTTACAGTACCCACTTAGGAAGTCTGTGGGTTCTGTGGGAGTGGAGTTAAAAACTCTCTTCTCTTCTCTTCTCTTCTCTTCTCTTCTCTTCTCTTCTCTTCTCTTCTCTTCTCCTCTCCTCTCCTCTTCTTCTTCTTCTTCTTCTTCTTCTTCTTCTTCTTCTTCTTCTTCTTCTTCTTCTCTCTCTCTCTCTCTCTCTCTCTCTCTCTCTCTCTCTCTCCAAGACAGAGCTTTTCTTGTATAACAGTCCTGGCTATTCTAGAACTCACTTTGTACACAAGGCTGGCCTCAAACTCATGGAGATCCACGTGCCTTTGCCTCCTGAATACTAGGATTGAAGGCGTGCCACCACCATTCTACTTCCTTTTGTTCTCTTTTTCATGTAGTATTTAAAAACGAAATTTGACTTTAAAGAAAACCAATGCCCAGACTATAGCTCTTATTTTATTTTATTAGATTATGTACATGTCAAAATAAAACTAAAAGATAGTAATTGCAAAAGAATGTTGGTACTTTGTCAAATAAATGGATTAGAGTTATATACATGCTTAATTATATATTATGTATATAATGTACATATGTATAACCACTTAATGAGTTGATTATGTAGAGTTATTGGCACAAGGAGCTGGCATGTTGAAGTAGATGTAGTAAAAAGCTACTGTTCAACAAATATGTGAAAGGAGAGGTGGCTGTAGTTATGATTGTTAGGATTTATTTCAGAGAGTTCTGGAAGGTAGGATGTAATGCATAGATGGACCTATTGTTGAAAGGCTACTGGATTTTGCTTTTCAAGAATCGTTACAGGGATCATTCCTTTATTTCTTGTTAGTTTTTCTGGCGTCAATTTGAAGCTTTATTTCAGGCTATTAAGCTTTCAAGATTGACGTCATTTTTCTTTTGTCAAAAAACCTGAGCTCTTGGTTTTTCCAGGAAGATGGTACTTCGTATGAGTCATTGGTTGATCGCTGTGTACCTTATTAAATAACATTAGCGTGAGGAAATAGAATAGTTTTATATGTTCCTTTAAAATGCCCAGTTTGATTTAGTGATTTGGCTTGTGTGTTTGTGGTTGTTCACATATACGACTGTGACCTTGCATGTGCTGTGGGATGTATGTAGAGGTCAAAGTAGAGCCTCAGGTTCAGATCCTCACCTACCTTGTTTGAGTCAAGCTTTATCTGCCACTGTGTGCCCAAGGCTAGTTGACTCGTGAACATTTGGAGCTCTTCTTTGGTCTCTGCTGCTCACTTTACTGTAGGAGTGCTAGGATTGCAGACATGGGTACTATGGTATCCAGTTTATCATGGGTTTGGGGGATATAAACTTAGATCCTCACACTTACACAGGGAGCACTTACCTTATGGAGCCATCTCCCTAGTCCCTGATTTGATTCCCAGATTCTTTCTTAGGACACAAAAGTCGTTTTAGTAATGCCCAGCTCCCTGTGACACATTCATTTTATCAGCAGTCTCCAATCCAGCTGGTTGAATGTATGACTTTCAACGATGCCTGTATTTATCTTTACTGTGTGGGATGATTTGAAGTTAAAGGAGTAAATGTGAAGTGGTACAGGTGAAGCAGTAGACACTATAGTTTGAATGAGATTATTAGCTATTTAAGCACATTCATTTAAAGCTTCCTTTCTTTCCTTGCACAGGGCTATAGAATCCCAGGTGAACTGAGTTGTAGTTTCCAGTCCTGGGTGTAGTTTACAGGTGGTAAACTGCCTGGCTTGCAAACCCGAGTTTGCTTTCTTGGAACCCATTTTAGATAATCAGCATTTTTGTTTTCAGCATCCCCTCTCAAACCTCAACTATTAGGAACACACAGTTGTAAGTCCTTTCTACCTTTAGAGATAGCTAAGCTCCTTCTCTATATATTTTGTTGGCTTGCGCACAGAAATGTAAAGATCCCATGACATCTCCAGCTACCCAGGTAGCAACTAGCACTAAAGGGACTTAAGCTTACTCACTGCTCTTTTGGCCTGTTCACCACAGTCTTCAACAGAATGATTGGGATTAGATGAACCAGGGCAGGACTGCCCCAGGATTTCAACAAAATGGGTGATTTGAAGTTTCTCTGTTTGCTTTGCAGTTACCAGCTGACCAGTGGATACAAGCCTGCCCCCATGGATCTGAGCTTTATAAAACTCACCCCCTCTCAGGAAGCAATGGTGGACAAGTTGGCCGAAAATGCTCACAACGTGTGGGCCCGGGATCGAATCCGGCAGGGCTGGACTTATGGCATCCAGCAGGTACCCAGGAGTCTCTGAATGCGGGCAGTTATTTTCAACAGAAAGAATGAAGTCGTGGCTTTTCACGGCTCACCTAGACATCTTAGTGAAGTGAAATCCTAACTAGTCTTTATAATAAAAACCTGGAGTCCGATATTATGGGGTGAAAGCTGAGAGATCAGAGAAGCAGAGCATCCAGCCATTAGAGAGAGCTTTGACATCTACCAAATCCTCACTCAGATCCAAGGGGCAATCCTGTCTCTAAAAATCCTCAGACTGAATGCTCTGAGCTCCTGTCTCCTCCCATCTTATATTCCTCTCTCTGCCCAGCCATATTACTCCTGTCTCCCCCTCCCTAGTGCTGGGATCAAAGGTATGAGCTCTGTTTCTCTTTCAGACCAATTCATCCTTGCCTAGCTCAGGGT
This sequence comes from Microtus oregoni, assembly GCF_018167655.1. Classification (NCBI taxonomy): domain Eukaryota; kingdom Metazoa; phylum Chordata; class Mammalia; order Rodentia; family Cricetidae; genus Microtus; species Microtus oregoni. Next base: position 6,116,797 of record NW_024543094.1, read on the forward strand.
TGCCTTGAATTCACAGAGATCCATCTGCCTCTGTCTCCCGAGTGCTGGGATTAAAGGCGTGTGACACTGCTGCCTGACCTCCATGGTTAACTAGTGTGACTAGCTCCACACTCTGACCTTAAGACAGGCTTTATTTGTTACAGCACAAAAAAAAAAAAACCATTATCACACCTTAGTGTGTTTAGCCTTCTGGTCAAAGCATCTTTTTACTGCTGGACCACCAAGGTGTTTCAGTAGGTCCAGTAGACAAAGTGCTTGCCTCTCAGCTTAGCAAACTGAGTCGCACCCTCACGACCCACGTAAAGGTGGAAGGGGAAAACGAACTCAACAAACTTGTCTGCTGACTTCCACATGTGTGCTGTGGTAGGCAATGCTCCACCGCCAACCATATACGCATCTATTATAAATCCATTAAAGAAAAAAATTTGTTGACCGTAGCTCTGTGTGATATGACAACAGATGCTAGCTGAGCTACAAGCCCGAGCTTGCACAAAGTGGATCTTATTACAAGAGTAAGGTTTGTAGTATGGTTTTAGGCATTCCTTTCCTTGAGTCTGCACAGGAGGGACTTTGAAACACAGAGACTGAACTACAGTGAAATTAAAGTAGATCCAGTTCCGGAATCCCAGCTCTGATTATCAGGATTCCATCTAAGATTTTGTTCTGTGTTGTTTTTCAGAGTGGTAAGATGATATATTACATGTTACAGAGCACTTTTAGGGGCCAGTAGACAGCAGATTACTTCTCCAGTGCAGTCTCGGCGTGATGACACCCCCAAGACTAAGTAAAGTGGTGGACAGCCTTGCATCTGTTCAGTGCACCAAATGAGTTTTTGTTCAGTTTAGGAAAAAAAAAAACAACAAATTTTCGGAGTTTTCTAGATTTCAGAGAATTAGTGGCCGTGGGTTATTTCCTGACGGAGAGAGAGAGAGAGAGAGAGAGAGAGAGAGAGAGAGAGAGAGGAGAGGAGAGGAGAGGAGAGGAGAGGAGAGAGACTTGCAGTTCCTTCTAAGTTAAGGTAGAATAAGACCTGATGGTGCTCCCTCAGATATGAAGGCTTTATCTGTGGGGCTGTAGACTGCTTGCTTCCTTTGCATCAAACCTTAACTTCCACCCCCAGCACTGCTGCATGGCTCCGATGACTGCAAACCTTCTCCCTGATACAGGATGTCAAGAACAGAAGAAACCCTCGTCTTGTTCCCTATACCCTCTTGGATGACCGAACCAAGAAGTCAAACAAAGACAGTCTCCGAGAGGCGGTTCGCACACTGCTGGGCTATGGCTACCACCTGGAAGCTCCCGATCAGGACCACGGTACTGGTTTGCTTTGTCCCCATTGTTTGCAAAACCGTGTAATGGGTTTTCATAGCCAGGGAGCACATAGAAGGGGGGGGCAAGAATGCCTCTCCAACTCTAGGTGTCCACTTCAGGCTGGTGGCCTGGGTGGTCCCTGAAAAATTAGCTCCATCTCTTAGTGGGTGGCTCACTGTTGGACAGCATCTCTGCAGAGCTCACTTCCCTATGCCACTTGTTATTCCTCTTCCTTCTTGGCATTTGTGTATCTTATGTTCAACCTGTCAGTTTAATTTTGATCAAACAACAAATTGGATTTAAAGATCAATTGGGGGAGATTGATCTTTTACTAATAGTTCACCCATTTATGAACATGGTATATAACTCTTGTTAGTTTCTTTCAGTGGTTTTTTAGAATAAAATGTATACATTATATCTTACATCATTTAGTACTACTGTATGTGAAATTAGTTTTGATATAACTTTATTTAGTAGGATGTTTTACAATGTGAGATATGGGTTGGTATTTGCAGGTATATTTTCTATCCTCTGATTGGAGGTGTGTGTGTGTGTGTGTGCACGCATGCATGTATCAGTTCAGTTTAATTTTATAAATTTATAGAGTTGTTTCTATATAAATAAGACAAAGCCTTACTTTTTTTCCTTTACAATAATTGTGTTTTATTTTTTTTTTGATTGACTGAGTGTTGTGAGGAATTCAGAACAATGTGGAAAAAGAATGGAGAGAGCTTTTGCCCCACTTAGGCTCAGTCTCAGGGGAAGCATTTTAACACTTTAGTGTTAGACATGGTAGTAACAATAAGTAAGTTTTTGTCTGAATCTTTTTTTCCCATACTGGGACCCAAACTCAGGATCCTGATTATTCTAGACAGCTCTCTCTCCTATGAATATTCCCCTGGATTCATAAATTTTCTTTTTTCTTTTTTTATTGATTGATTTTGCTACTTTGGCAAGTTCATATATATATATATATATATATATATATATATATATATTGTTTTCAGATTACTTTTGCCCTCTTATTTTACCCTGCCATTATCAATACTCTCATTCCCCAGTTCCTGTCCTAGACTTATGACTCTTGCATTGTGATGGTCTACTTAGGGCCATCTTTGTGGGAATTGGATAGAAGTTCTCCACTGGAGTCTACTGCTATCATCAGGGGGTACACAACTGCATACAGTTCTCCTTTTCTCTGAGTTTATAAATAGGACATAGTTCAACAGAGAGGGTTCCTAGGCCCCTGCTCCATCCTACCTGTCTATTGGCCAGCTTATTCTTATGCAGACCCAGTGCCGACAAAAGTTTTGGACGAGAACTCCCTGCAGCTCTGGGAGCATTGTGAAAGACAGGGGTGGCTGCAGAGTGACTCTTATGGATATGAAACAGCCATTGTAGTTAGGAACTCACAGTAGCTAAGGATAACCTCTTTTTAAATAGAGATCATTCATGACACTGAACAGATCTTCTAGTTTGTTATGAGAGTTTGCCATGAATGCTTGTTAAATGTTAAATCTATGTTTTTTGCTGCTTGCAAAGAGGAATATTTATTTTCTTTTTTATTCTTTTGACATTCTGTAAAGTGTTAATATTTGAATATTAAACCAAATTTTTATTTCTTGGACAGCTCTACTTAGTCCTGATAAATGATCTCCTTTTCCTGTGTACAGCTAAAATGTTTGTTGATAATTGCTTTAGAACCTTTGCATCTATCTTCATAGGGAATTTTAGTACAGACATCTCCTGTAATGCCTTTCTTGTGTTTTGATAGAATGTAAAGCTGGCTTCATGATGGATAGCAGGAATTGCTCCTCCTTTGTCCACCCCTCTGCTGAAAGAACTGTCTGTTTTGTTTCTGCTTTGTCCTTTTTGATAGGAGGCTTTCCCAGCTTTGCACTGAAATGCTCTGATCCTGGAGGCGGTTCTTTAGGAGAATTTGATTATGTTTACTGATAAATCTATCTGCACAATTGAACATGCCACCTTTACCGGCCTAGAGTTGTCCATGGGTCTCCTTATCATTATTATCATTATTCTAATGTGTATAGAATTTATTGCTAATATAACCTTACCTCTCCAGTTCAATGGTTGTCAAGTTCTTGTTTTTGCTGGGACTGGAGACTGAATTGTAAGTCCTCTACCACTGAGCTGTAGACCCCACACTTGGCCTGATGGGCGTCTTGCTAAGTCTTAGATTGTTATTTGGTTCCTTCACACACTTTCTTCACTTTCTTAAACTTTTTTGAAGTTGTGGATTAGTGTTTCTTTAGGACCCAACCTCCCTTAGAGTCAATTTCTGTTGCCTGTTTCTTTTATCCCTGTATATGGTTGTGGTCTCTGCATACCTTAGAACTTTTGTTAGAAGCTAGACATTTTAAATAATACACTGCGACAACTCTGAACTTAATTATTATGTATATTGCTACTGTTTTCTTAAAGATTTTTCTGAGCTAATTTTGTAGAGTCTGTGTTTGTCCCGTATGGCCTCTTAAAGACCTGTTCATTTACTTAGTGGTCAGCTGCTAAGTGACCAAGGCTTCCTGAAGTATCTGTCTGGGGGAGGCTGCACCTGCCTGTTGGGTTGTCCTTCTAGCATCCTGCCAAGGGGTTTATAATTCCACCTTAGCATTTCTTTGCTGCTTGTGCACAGCCTCAAGGTCTTTTATAGATAAGGCCAGGTGGAAGTTTTCAGAGCCTTCCCTGAATTATATGCATAGCCAAGAACATAAGCATAACTTTGTAGATTTCTAGGAAAGCGAGAGTTCTTTCCCCCATGCAACCTCTGTGGGCATCTCCTTCCCAGGTGTCTGTCAGATTGTTTGTTCAGCTGTTTTTTATCTCATCATTACTGCTACCTTGAGCAGCTGCAATGTGGAAGAATTGCCCCTGCTGGCTTTAACACCTGTCCCCATGGAGAAGTGTATTTGTATTGAGCTAACTTTTAAGTCAGGTTAAATACAGAAAAATTTGGAGTTGGGATTTATCTGAAGAAGGATCGGGAGGTAAAATCTTGACAGTTATCTCTAAATTGGCCTTTGGAGGTGTTCCAGCCCTGTTGTGCTTGGCCCAGAAACTTGTGGGTAACTGTTTTTTCACTGTGCTAAAGGGGCTGTTGCGTTTCAGCATATCTTGAAGCTGGAGAAGGAGCCTGAGGATGGACATGTTAAAAAGATCACTAAACTTCCTGTGTGCACATTGGTCTTTTTAATTGAGTACGCGTTCCATGGATTGCCATCACCTTAGATTACGTTCCAGGACTTTGGGAGGGATGAATTCTGCTAGTGTCCCCTTCCTTGATCTGTGGAGCAGAGAATTCTATGCATTCTTTTCTCTTGTGACAGCATTCAGCAGCAAAGGTTAGCACGAAGAGTACAAATTTAAGATTCTATAGAAACATTCATGGTCTGTTTAAAGGTAAAAACAGTGTGTGTGTGTGTGTGTGTGTGTGTGTGTGTGTGTGTGCATCTGTGTCTATGTTTTCCAGCAAGCTCAGCAGAGCAGCGAACTGGTTTGGAGTTTGGACTAACTGAGCAGGTAGGGAAGACTGTAAGGCAGAAGAAGATTATAAAATGGCTGGAAGAGAAGAAGGAAAGAAGGGACTGGGGCGGGTGAGATGACCCAGCAGTAACAAGTTCTGTTCTTGGTTCCAAGACTCATGACTTGAGTCCAATACCTGGGACCCATATGGTGGAAGAGGGGACAGACTGCTGCATGCACACTGTGGCACATAAACACTCTCTCACACAAATATACACAAATGTGGAAAAAGGGAGCCAGGTGGTAGCAGCACACACCTTTAATTTCAGGCACTTGGGAAGCAGAGGCAGGAGGATCTCAGTGAGTTTGAAGCCAGCCTAGCTTAGTGAGTTTAAGGACAGCCAAGGATATACAGAGAAACCCTGTCTTGAAAAACAAAAAACCAAAGCACCGCCAACAAAAACAAAAAGCAAACAAAAAAAGTCTAAAACAAAAAAGGACAAAGAATAGAAGGAACTTAATGATTTTGCAAATGGAAATATTCATAGATGGAACTGAAAAAAGAGAGGAGAAACAGTGATCAGGCACTGACTCATCTCATCAGAATTTAGAAACTGAAGCATCACCAGTTGACTGAAATCCTGGAAGATTGCTCAGTCAATGCTGTCCTTGCCACACAAGCATGAGAAACTGAGTATGGTTCTCAGAACCCACATGAACAGGCAAGAATTTCAGCACATGACTATAGCCACTAATGTGCCCAGAGGTGGAGACAGGTGGACCCCAGAAGCTTGGAGCCAGCTAGTTTAACTGAATCAGAGAGCTCCATGTTCAGCGTGATGTCCTGTGTCAGAAAATAGAGAGTTATAAAGGGATTCACCTAACGGAATATCAGAGCTTTACACGCATGCACACGTTCTTGAATCCCCAATCTGTGCACATCTACATGTGAATACATACAAACACACAAAGAAATAGTTGATTGACAGCCTTCTGTCCTACTGAAGTCACATGAGTAGTGACTGACCCATGAGGCATGGGTTGTATTTTGCTGCAATAGGAGGTGAGATCATTTCTCATGTATGGTTATAACTTTGAGCCTAAAAACATGCCCCCCTCATTAGAGATTCAGTTGCACATTACAGAAAATAGGTACGAACGATTAATTCACCACATGAGATATCATTTAGGGGAGACATTGTTTTCTGAGTTAGATACTGAGTGGATCAAAATGTCATCAATTGTAGATCAGAGCCAGACATTTTCTAACAGAGAATATGTAAGTATGGTTATAGGAAAAGAACCAGAGGATGGTTCTATCCTTGGGCTAAATATAGGGAACAGGTCAGGGGAGAGCAGCCATGGATGATGGGAGGATGATTAAAGCAAAACATGGAATATATGAAAACCTAGCTAAGAAATGTGGAAATATTTGAGCAGGGTACCAGTCCCAGGAAGTTGTCAGGCAGGAGCTTGCTATGCTATCCCAATTTACCACAGAAATATAACTATGGTAACGGAGAGGGGACAGATTGGAGGGAGAGGATGCTGGGAGGTGGAGGGACTGGCTGAGAAGCCTTTGGGGGAAAAACTGATTTTTCTAAAGTAGAGAATAAAAGGTGTGAAAGATTTGAAGGTATAAGACCAAATCAGTCTGGTTATTTCCTAAGATAAAATTAAAAACATTAGTTTGTGGCCCTAGAGGTAGCTCATGGGTGAAAACACCCCCTATGCAAGCCTGAAGACCAAAGTCCGATCCCTGGAACACATGTTCACAGGAGAGAACAGACTTCCCAGAGCTTCTGCATGTGCACAGTTGCATGTTACCCCCACTTTAATAACAATAAATAAGGTAACATTCCCTTCCGCTGTGGCTTACATCTGAACATGTTAAAAGCAGAAAAGGTTGCTAAAATTGAGCCTAACGCTGTGTAATTGGGTATAGCTGTAATTTAGTCCCCCTTTTTCAGGGGAATGTTCCCACATTCTGAATGAAACTCACAGTCAGTATATGAACCGTGGTACCTTCGGAGTATTCTCGATGATGGATTAAAACATCTGAAAGTAGAATGTGTTCTTAGTCATTACAAGATTTTTTGTCAAGATTTGAATTACTTTATTAAATGTAATGCCAGGAAGTTGAAAGGGTGGCTGGTTTGGAACCAATTATTTTTAAAGTATGATGTAAATGCACCTGGCACGTTCTAGATAATGTGTAAGATTTTTTAAAAACTAAAGCTGCCGTCCTTGCTTCTGGGTGGAATTTGTCATTTTCATATGTAGTTAGGTTCTTACCGCCCTCTAGCGGTCGGTGGCTCCTAAACCTGTGTGCGGTGAGAAACTGAACATTAGAATATAACACCAGGGGCTGGAGAGATGGCTCAGTGGTTAATAAGACAGTGGGGCTGATCTATTGGGAGCTCACCAAGGCCAGCTGGACTGTGACTGAAAAAGCAGGGGATAAAACCGGACTCTCTGAATATGGCGGACAATGAGGGCTGCTGAGAAGCCAAGGACAATGGCACTGGGTTTTGATCCTACTTCATGTTCTGGCTGTGTGGGAGCCTAGCCAGTTTGGATGTTCACCTTCCTAGACCAGGATGTGGTGGGGGAGGACTTTGGACTTTCCACAGGGCAAGGAACCCTGACTGCTCTTCAGACTTGAGAGGGAGGGGGAGAGGAAAGGGGGGAGAGGGAGAGGAGTGGGGGGACGGGGAGAGGAGTGGGGGGGAGGAGTGGGAGGCTGGGAGGAGGCGGAAATTGTTTTTTTTTCTCAATAAAACAAAAAGAAAGTTAAAAAAAAAAGAATATAACACCAGACTTTACCTTCAATCTATCTGATCAGTCACCAGCTGTTCCGTGCCAGCTCTGGGGGTCCAGGAAGCATAGTCTTGGATCAGATCTACTTCCCAGCTTTCTTGATTCAAGTCCCAGTAGGCTTGGCCATGTACAGGAGAAAGGTCCCTGCTACAGGGTTCACTTTTTTAATGTCAAGTATTCTTTATTTTTTAATATAAACCTCATTTGTCAAACTCACACAAGTTAGAGTGACCTGCCAAATGTCTGTGATCAAGCCCTCTGTGGGGCTCTTCTACTTGAAAAGGAGCTCTGTGTCTTTTATAGAATCGCTGTTCCCTGGCTCCTGCTGGGGTCCTGTGCAGGTGTTTGTGCTCAGGTGTTTGCTGCTACAACACACACCAAAGTTTCAGATTGCTTGGTTAGTTAACTGGAGAATGAAATATTTCATCCTTTGGAAAAGCATGAGTTGAATTTATCAGCGACACTTAGATTGTATTTAACTAAAACACAGGAAACTACCAGAAACAAGTCCTGAGTATGAACGTCACAGTTCATGTTCTAGGACTCTTAGATTAGTTTAGAGCAGCTGCAGCCACAGTTTAAGAAAGGGCTGGTAAGCAGTTCCTCAGGATACACGAGATTTCTTCAGGCAGGCTCTCAGAGTATCTTAGGGTGGCTGGAACTGATTGTAGTCCAAGCTGAGTGTGAACTTGTGGCAACCCTCCAGCATCAGTTCCCTGAGTACTCAACATTTGAATTCTGAACTTTGTTTGGCTTTTCCTGGTTTATATTGACTCTTGTCACAAGGGCCACTAATGCATTCACAGGGAAGGCTGCTTTAGTTATCACAACATCTGAGGGTTTTCCTCAGACATCTGCTTATTCAGCAATAGACCAGAACGTTTTTAATTATTTAGGTTTCAGACAACTTCCTGAATGTACACAATACATATTGACCACACTCCACCTCTTTTGTACCTCCCTCCTCCCCACCCCGTACCTTCTTCCTCCCCCTGTACCTCCCTCCAGCTCTTCATTCATCTCTATTCATTTTATTTTGTGATCCACTGAGGTTAAGCAGGTTATCTGCAGATCAGGTACTCTCGGTAGGAGCCTAGTAGGCTCAACAGTGGGTGCACAGCTAAAGTCATTTGTCTGCTGTGTTCAGAAACGTGGGTTAGCTAGTGAACACCGAGCCAGCGCTGTGCTGTGCTCCAGCACTGTGTCCGTAACTCCCACCTTCCTCGTCACTCATAAACAGCCATGGAGTAGTGTGTTAGCCCAGCTCATATTAGGAGTCACCTGACATGACAGCCAATGTTTTCCCTCTTGCTTTATTTCACTTCCATGTTCTACCCAGTAGTTATGGGTGAATTGTGTCTTTACTGTTGACCTCCGCAGCTTTTCTAGATTGTTTTATTTGTTTTATTTTATTATCAGACAGGGTCTTACTGTGTAACCCTAGCTGACGTGGAACTCATGGAGATCCACCTGCCTCTGCCTTCTCCCCTGCTGGAGTGAAAAGCATTTACCACCAAGCTCTGCCTCCTTGTTTTCTTTTTGAGACAAGGTCTTGTGTAGCTCAGCTAGCTCTGGGTGCCTTTTCTAACTCTTAAGTGCCATGGTTACAGGTGTGCAGTGTGTCACCACACTCAGCTTTAGTGACTTGTGTAGTTTCATTTGGTCATTTCCTCTCAACTTTTATTATTTGTAAATGTTGCCCAAACCTAAGTGCCAATAGATGAAAGCCGCTGTTTATCTGGCATCTGCCAACTCCATGCCAGCTGCCAGCAGCTGAGTGGGAAGCGAGAGCCCCTCTGGTCTGTTTCCAATGCATTGTGTCACATTCCTGAAGTCACTGCAGTTTGTTCTTTGGGTCCCAGCTCATGTCTTAACCAGGGGTGATGGCTTCTTTTAACTTCCTCCTCCATTCAGTGGACTAGTTCTTCAGTCCAGTTCTCCTAGATTAATGTGGGTTGTGCCTTCTCAGGGTTACTCAGGCTGTAGGTATCAGGTGTCTAGGTGGCCTGTGGTTCCTTGCTTGGTTCTCTCAGTCTCATAGTCACTACCCCCCCACACACATACACGCACACACGCACACACACACGCACACATGCACACACGCACATGCACACACACAGGAAAACATATACACACATACACAATAACAAACATTTAACTATGCATATCTATCACCAAAAAAGGATAGCATATATTCTTTGGAGCCTACTTCAGTCTGGTGCACACCTGTGACATGCCTCAAATCGAGAATAGTGAATTGAGTCTCAGTGACATAAACATTTTAAGTGCACAATATCCACAGGTGGCAGATAGCACCCCCTTCTGGACATCGTAGGTATAGAATATTCAAACATGCATTTTCCCATTTGCATGCATTGGTTTGGATGTGGAACTGTGTCTCTGCCCCATCTTTAGACACACTTGTCGGTGTCGCAGCCTCTGTTGAAGGTGTGGGAGGATGGAAAACGCCTGCATGCTAATCCAGAGCCTGTTAGCTTCCCTGTAGTGGACATCAGTCATCGGCCGTCATTCTCCGCTCACATTCACCCTTCCTCCCTCTGCTTTTCTGGTTCCTTACCCAGAAATGTCTACCTTTTAGTAGAGTTGGGGTTCCAGCCTATGCCCCACAGGGTAGTTTAGCCACCTGTCCTTGATATGCCAATTAAACAACCCAAACTCATGTGAAAAGGATAAATGAGAGATTGGGTTAGTACAGCCACACTGGGAGGAGGGATAAATAGTTCCAGCCCTCCTCCCCCACCCCAGTCCCTCTTCAGCACCTGTCTTCAGGGTAAAATTTCAATAGAAGGCCAGGAAAGTGACCACCTCCCCTCCCCCAACATCCTCTCAGTCCAGTCTCTTTCATGGGATCCCAGGATAAGTTCTATATCTTTCTCCCAGACAGACGTTCTTCTCCTTGCCATCCCCAGAACTTTAGCTTTTTCTTTTCCTCGGAGGAGATTTGGGTACCCCCATTTCTGGTGATCCACTGTTTAAATAGTGTGGTAGACAAAGGGAGAGGCATAGGCAGGCCAGTTACACGCTTATCATTTATTTATTTGCAGGGCAATTTATTTATTTTAATGCATTTTTCCCACCTGACTTCAGGTTCATGTCATGTTCTCTTTCTGAACCACATGAACTAAGCAACTAGGCCTTATTGGCTTTCGTTCTCTGAAAGGGGCACAAGGGGGAAGCTCACCTGTGAAGTCAGTCACTGAGTTTCTACCCAGCTTTCTCCGGAAGCTCTGCCTGGCTTTCTGCTTTACCAGATGCTTCTACCTGACGGACCTGAGGGTAGATGGTGGAGCAGGAGATGGGGTGGGGTGGGGTAGTTGTCCTCCCGGTAGGTTTTATGATTGAGTTTAGGTCAAGCCCTGCTTTTCTCTCAACTTCCCACCCAATGATCTCCAGTCTCTCGAACCCACAGCCGCGAGAGCCGAGGTGAGCAGCGGCACTGGGGAGAGGTTCCGCATCTTCAGGGCTGAGAAGACCTATGCCGTGAAGGCGGGACGCTGGTACTTTGAATTCGAGGCAGTCACGGCTGGAGACATGCGGGTGGGCTGGAGCAGGCCAGGCTGCCAGCCGGATCTAGAGCTGGGTTCTGATGAACGTGCCTTTGCTTTTGATGGCTTTAAGGTGAGTGGTTTTGCTGAGCCCTGGCCTATCCTGCTTGCATGCATCCAAGGGCTCCTTGCTGGTTACACAGCAGACTTTGAATATATCCTTGTAGTCATCTCAGGACTCTCTCTGCCCTACAGAGACAGTGAAATTTGCCAAAAAGTTGTCAAAGAGACAACTCTTTCTTGTCTTTCAGAGGTGGTCAGGAAGCCAGTGTGGTGGTGCATACTTTAATCCCAGCACCAAGGAAGCCGAGGCCGGAGTTCAGAGCCAACCTGGGCTTCATATAGGGGGACCTTGACTAAACCAATAAACAAGGCAGCTTTGGCTTCATTCTTGCTTTGGTGATCAGACATAGTGAGCCATAGCAGAAACAACCTTTAGAAATTAAAGTTCCCTCTTCACCCAGCAACCCATAGACAGGAAAAGATGCTCAACTTGGGGGACACAAGTGGGGCAATAGAGATGCTAGGGGAACTTTGAACTGTCATGCCTTTTGATGCAAATTCAGTTGAAAAATTTAAAAACAACATGTTACATCAAGAATAATTTTATCAGTTTTTTATATGAGTGTAATAACACATTATATAGCAAATCACAATGAAGGTGGTACTTCTAAATAAATTGAAAGGATTTATGTGACAAAATAACTCCTATGAGTAATTTTCTTCCTATAAATTAGTGTATCCCAAACTCACATTTGTTGAAATTCTGTATCCAACTGTGTTTATAATAGACATTCTGCTTTGTATATAAATGGGATGGTATCCATGTCTGGTTTGGGACTTGTTATTTTCACAGATATTTTCAGAGTATTTTTAGGTGTGATTTGAAGCTTTTCTGATGTTAAGAAGGAATAGAGAAGTTTCCAGAATCCCATTCTTGTTTAAGTGGTATCGACAATGGTTCCAAAAAGAGGAATCATATTTTGAGAGAGGCAAACATGAGAATGTTTCGTTGTTGTTTTTTTCCCAGTGGTTGGTACCCAGCATGATGCCAGCTCTTGTTTGTACAATGGGAGTAGAGAAAAGCAACCCATATCATGGGAAGCCTTCATTATAGTTTGTAAAAGTAAACTATAAAAGTGCATAGTACATATGGTTAGATTAACTCTCAGAAGCTTGGAGTATCATTTGGTTTGTTCGTAATCCCCCACCCTCTGTTTGCATTAGGGATTTAGAGTTCCCAGACACCCCTCTATCCCAAGACTGAGATCACCCTACTGCTGTTCATCTATCTGACTGTGACAAGGGACTCTTCCACCCCCCACAGGCCCAGCGGTGGCACCAGGGCAATGAACACTACGGGCGCTCTTGGCAAGCAGGTGATGTTGTGGGCTGTATGGTTGATATGAACGAACATACCATGATGTTCACTCTGAATGGCGAGATCCTGCTGGATGACTCAGGCTCCGAGCTGGCTTTCAAGGACTTTGACGTTGGTGATGGTAAGCGCCATGGTATTTTCCTGTCATTTGTGTTTGCAGTACCATGCTGCGGTTTGTTCTGAGGCATGGCCAGGTCCGGTAGTCGTTTTAGGGCAAGTGGGTATATGAGTTGCAGCTGTAAATTGCTGGGTGCCATGAGGCTGATCTGATCAGGCACTGAAGTTATCTCAGCAGAAAAGACATCTATCCTGCTTAGAGAGGGTTTTGATGAGGTGGAAATGTCTGTGCCTAAGACGAAACAAATGGTGGCCAGTGGCGTGGCCTCCCACAGCATTGACTCTTCATTCCGGATACCCCTGGATCATCAGCGGTTTACAGCATTTTTTTGTCCATTCACTTCACAAAAGAAGAATGAGAATCCAACATGGCTCAGACCTTCTCCCAGAGTCTGGGGTGACAAAGATGACTAAAAGCAGGTCTCCTCTTCATATAGATTGAAGTTTGTTGAGGAGGTTGACACTTTTAAGTACCACTCAGTGTATGGATTCTACCATATAGAAACCAGTGTGGAGATTTCGTATAACATTAAATGAAAAACCTACCATGTAGGCCAGCTTTATCACTGGGAAGATGCTCAAGACATTTTCTGTCTGACTATAGGCATGCATGTTCACATACGTTCATTGCTGCTCTATTCACAATAGCCAGGAAACGGAATCAGCCTAGATGTCCATCAGCTGATGCATGTATAGCGAAAATGTGGCATATATACACAATGGGATTTGATTCTGAGGTAAAAACATGAATTCTTTAAGAAAACGGATAGAACTTAAAATTCACCCAGACTCAGACAAATGACGTGTTCTTTCTAATATGTGGGTCCTGGTTTTTAATGTTTGAATATGTACATATGTATGAACATGGATCTGGTTATATATAGGTCTGAAACAAGAAGAAGAACCATGGTGTGGAAGGTTTTGAGGGTCATAGAACACATGAGACATGAAGCCCACAAGGAGGGTTACTGGGGTTGGAAGGATATAGGGTGGTAGGAGGGTATATAAAAAAGGAGGAGAGACTCGGTAAAAACAAATTCTGCAACGAAACCTAATACAATATTAATACTAATTAGCACATAATTTATGACAGTCTCTTAATTGTTAGATCCCAGACAAATGACCTAAGAACTTGACTGTTATATTACTAGGGAAAATGGGGTAAATATTAAATAATGCATGGGAAGATTGTCACAAATGATCAGCACCCTGTTGACCACAAGGAACCATTAGATTTCCTTTTCTTCTAACCCCCAATTCAGATTTATATGAAATAAAATTTTGGCCTACCTAGCTGGCATTGTATATGTGGATTCCTGTCTTTATTTCAGGAAGGTTAAAGAATGAGGTATTTGCTAATTTTTGGGAAGTGTTTATGATCTGTTCTTGCTTCCTTTGGTTATAGCTTGAGCTATAGGTTTTTATGGCTGTGTTTTGACTCACATCCTGGGAACTGTCATCTTCTAGGCTGTGCTAGTGTGCTCATCACAGATGCTCTGCTGTGGGGACAGAGGTTTGCACCAGAAAGTAAAAGCTTGTCAAAGCCAAAGCCATCTGTCCTATACTACAAGAAGCAACTTCACTATAAGAATATATATGTATGTATACACACACACACACACACACACACACCATGTGAACAGATTGGGGTATGGCTCAGGCTGATATATCAGTTGAGCTCATCTGCATTAATTATGCTAAGAGACATCGAAAGAATGACTTTCTTTGAAAGTATGTCACTAGGTTCTGTTACTGTTAGCATGTCAGTTAAGGTGACTGACTAGATAATCACAAATGCAAAGGGTGGGAAAGAGAGACCAACATTCTAGAGATGTTGGGTGCATATAAAGCTTTATAGAAACTTGTTTCATTGTGTTGGGATATAATTCTTTTGAGATAGGGTTTCTTGCAGAATTGGAAGCTTACTGGCAGCCAGCAAGTCTCAGGGATCCTCCCATCTTTGCCCCACAGCTCATGAGTTACAGGGGAATGTGTGTAATCTTACCTACTTCCTATGCGATTTCTGGGGATTTGAACTAAGTTTCTCATGCTGGTGCAGCTGGCGCCCTTAGACACTGAACCATCTTCCCAGTTTTACCCCTGTAATTGTTTTCTTGTTTCCTTTATATTTTATGGATTTTGTGTTCATTGATAAGTGACCCCAGTTAATGGCTCTTTTGAATTTGTTCAGAGCTATAGCCCCAGTATATAGATAATAACCTGGGTATTTATTAAATATTTGCTGGGACAAGTATAGTAGTATTTGAAGTGAAAAACAGGGAACAGGGATTAGCAAACTTAGCTTTGTACCAAATCCCTATCTACCATCTGCTTTAGTAAATAAATTTTTATTTGCATTACAGCTATGGTAAATTATGTATATATGTATATCATATACATATGTGTATCAAACAAATATATACATACATATACATATATGTATATGTACAATTTATTAGTATGAATTCAATGAAAAAAGAACCTATACTCACATGTTACTTCTATACTTTATATGAATAAATTATATAGAAATGGAATAGAGAGATGGCTCATTGAATAAGAGTACTTACTTCTGTTGAAGAAGACCTGCGTTCAGTTCTCAGCATCCACAACCTTGTATTTGTAGATGACTCACCATCTTGTATCTCTAGTTTCAAGGGATCTGACACCCTCTTCTCTTCTGGTCTCAGTGGACACCTGGACACATGTGGTATTATGCAGACATACACATATACATATAGCATTAAAGATAAACATTTTATAAAATTATATAAAAATAAAGAGAAATTTGATGTTTGGTATATTTCTCTCCTTTATAAAGAATTGGAAGGTGTTATTAAAATAAATCTCTTTTAAGCTTATTATAAATGCTGTTCCAAAGCATAAACATTTTAATAGAATTTAATTATCTTTACCAACTCCTTGAGTAATGTTAGCTCTACAACAGCACAAGAAATAATGTTGTCATTCTTGTGTGCGCCACCTAAAATGATTGCATTTTAATATTGTTTATTAGTTTTATTGTTCTTTCCTGTTTTATTTGTGTCTAGTGTGCGTGTATGTCTATGTGTGTGTGTGTTTGTGTTTGCAGGTGTTTGTGGAAGCCAAAGATTGACATTGGATACCTTCCACTATTGCTCTCTGCCCTCTCATTTGAGGAAGGCTTGCTCACTGAATCCAGAGCTCAATGACTTCTCTGACTGGCTGGCCAATTAGCTCTAGCATCTGTCATGTTTTTTTCCAGTCCCTACAGTGCTAGGTGGCTTACATACACGTTCAACCACATCTGGCTTTCCTGGTTTTCTTATATGGATGGCCATTGTCTAAATTCAGGTTTTTATGTTTGGGCAGCAGTTGCTTTAGTGACTGAAATATCTCCCTACCCTCTAACTTACCTTCTTTTAGTTATAAGATGAATTTTAATGTCTGCCCATATTTAATATTTTTTAAAGATTTATTTATTTATTTTGTTTACAGTGTTCTGTCTGCATGTATGCCTGCAGGCCAGAAGAGGGCCAGATTTCATTACAGGTGATTGTGAGCCACCATGTGGTTGCTGGGAATTGAACTCAGGACCTCTGGAAGAGCAATTAGTGCTCTTAACCTCTGAGCCATTTCTCCAGCTCCCTATATTTTATCTATATCTCAAAGACAATCATTCTTTTACTATGGGTAGATTGATTTCCACTTCTTTTTCAATCTGAAATTAAATTCACTGAACTTCCATGATAAGTTGTAGACATACTTCACTTTAAAATGTTACTTTAAAACCATCATCCATGTTTGTTACTGCTCTTTTTGCTATTCATCAAGAGAGGACAGATTATGAAAACCCAGTACATGCTTAAAATGGAATGCTATTCAGTGCCAAAGAGAAATGAAATTTGTTTTCAGAAAGCAGACAATTGCTTATTCTCCCTCTTGGCAGATCCTGGCCTATAATATATTATGTGGGTACCGTATTACATGTGGGAAGGAGACAATTGCATATTCTCCCTCTTGGCAGATCCTGGCCTATAATATATTATGTGGGTACCGTATTACATGTGGGAAGGAGACAATTGCATATTCTCCCTCTTGGCAGATCCTGGCCTATAATATATTATGTGGGTAGCGTATTACGTGTGGGAAGGAGAGCAAGCAAGAAAGGGAAAGGATTGGGTAATGGGAAAGGACAGCTTGTAGGTAATAAACACGTGAGTCATTAAAGAGGATGTAAAGTTAATTGTTTCTCTCAGTTCAAACATGTCATGCATTTCTCATCATTTTGTGATAGATAAAAACATAAAATACATTTGATAGTGGAAGTGTGAAATTCAATGTGAAGCTCCATGCTTCAGTATGGCTATTCTAAATGTATTCTAAATGTTCATTGAGATGGATAGATGTTGGACCTGGCTAATCTGACTGTTTTTTTTTTTTTTGCAAGATTTGTTCTTTACAAGAAATCTTTAATTGTTAAACTTATTCTTATCATGTAAGTGTTAAGGGAAAAGGGATTAAATCACAGACTATATGCAACATGCAAAGAGTCCAGTAGCTATTTTGAGTGGAGCTAAGACTTAGAGCCAAGTCAGCTGAATGTCAGACTCTCGTCAATCTTTCCACAGGACTGACTGCCTGAACAGCCTTCTATTAGATACTAACAGTTCTGAGATGTTATTGAACTCTCCTTTTCCATCCTTCCTCTGGTGCAAATACCTCATCTTCTTGGAAAGATACTATGGTATTTGGTTAATGTCTTTCTATATCTTTCTGACCCCTCGGTAGATGGTGAGCAGTTTGGGGCTGGTATCTTTGTGTTAGTCAACTTTATTTCTAGTTTCTGGCACATGGCAGCTGCTGGTATTTGTCGAATAAAGAAACGTGTGGTTTCTCAATGAATATGAGCAACATGTCCCACATAAATCTCACCCCTGTTCAGAGGGCTAAGCAGGGTTTCTTGTGCAGAGTTCTCGCATGGGGCTCACCACACAGGTCACTGAGTGTTAGACTTGAAGAACATACCATGCGAGTCGTTGTATCCCTCACTCCAGCACATTTCTTCCTGGAAAGGATGCTGCCATGTGCTGTTTTAGCAAGTGAAGCATTGTGATGGAAACTGTCCCTTGCTTTCCTAAGAAAATACACTTTTGATGGGAGAAATTTACCAAGGGACATGAAAAGAGAGACCAAGAATGTGTTAAAAGTCTTTCTAAAAAAAGGTTTGGTTAAACATTCTGGTGTCTTCCTGCCTGGAAACAGAGTGCTTGCTTCGTGAAATGCATGTATGTGAATATTTTCTTACATATGAATGAACCATTGAAGAATAAACTTTCAAAACCTAGATAATATTCCATCATATATATATATATATACTTATATATGTATATATTTATAATTAAAGCAATGTAGACTTCTGAATCTCTATTCAGATTTAATGTCTTTTTCCATATGTAACTTTTTGTATGTATCACTAGTTAACTTAATTTTTTAAATTAAACTATTTTAATTGTACAAAAAAAAGTCAGAGAAGTACAATTAACACTCAGAAGTTGCCCATGGAGATACTTTCAAGTCTCCAGAATGTTATCAGCCAATAACACTTCTGCAAGCACAGTGATCTGAAATAAATAAATGCCCGTTGTCCAAGGAGCTGACTCTATCTCATTGTCCCTTCAGTGGTGTCAGATGGTGGGTTACACTTGCTAATTGGCATGCATGAAGTTCATGTGTCTCCCTTCTGTTAGATTTATCCTGTCCGTCCCTTTGATTCCTTGGGGACCCTTATTTGCAACAACTTTCTGACTGCTGGAGCATGGGCTGTCAGGCACAGCTGCAGCTGATTCACATTTAACCACAAACTGCTAATTTACACTTCGTGGTGCTCAACTGGATGTCCTCCCTCTCCTTGGTGGCAGCACCACTGCGCAGCCATTCCTTTGCATCTATACCTTCGGGAACAGACAGGGGAAACACGGAGCATTCTTATTTTAAGATTTATTTTATTATATTTCTATTTTGTATGTGTGTATGTCTATGTGTGGGTAAGCCATGAGTGTGCCAGTGCTCTTGGAGATAGAGGGGATTGGATCACCAGAGCTGGAGATACAGCCGTTGTGAGCAGCCCATGTGACTGCTGTGAACTGAATTCAGGTCTTCTGGTAGGACAGTGCCTGCTCTTAACCTCTGAGCCATCTCCTCAGTGCCATTACTGACATGTCTGTTGCTGTCTTATGGCACAGAGGATGGGCTATTTAATATGGGGAGTCTTTGACATAACTTTTATTGTCTTCTGATACAGAGATACTGTCTAATGGTTCCAGTACCTCCAAGAAGGAAGAAAGTGAGCCCAGTGACAGAGTTACTGAACACTGTCTTCCTGTGGGACCTACTTGGACACTCTAAGCTGTACTTTGCACCCCAATAGACTTTGCTTGTGCATTGGATGCCCAACATTAATGTAAAACATTATGGCGAGACATGAGGAGCATAAAAAATATTTTCCACTTGGAAAGAGGCACCCCACATATGTTGCAAAAGTAATACTATCTAACATCATCAACAGTAGATCCCAAAGATCTCTAATAAACAGTTAGCAGTATTAAGACAATTTTGATCTTATCTAATAATGGAAAGATTAGCTGATTCTGCCTTTTGTTAGGTTAACTTATCAAGTATTTTATTTGTTTTTGTCCCATTGTTCATTGCCATGTGTGCAAATTCATATGTTTGTGTATGTGATGTGTATATATGTTCATTTAACTTGGGCATATTATATCTATGTATATGCATATATAACCTATGTATAATACATATATACATACATCTATAGATATACATGCATGTATTCTCTCTCACATGCATTTATATACATTTTCATCAGGTCTAGTCTTAATTCATCACAGGAGGAAAAAGAAAGTCTCCTCAAAGATCAGAGTAACTGTGAACATTTCAAAATTTTGATTATTTTTCTTTGATCTATATAGGTGTTTTACCTTCATGTATGTGTATGTACCATGGTACCTTGTGCTCAAGAAGTCCAAAACTAGTGTTGCATTCATGGATCTGGAATTACAGAGGGTTGTGAGCCTGCATGTGGATGCTAAGAACTGTACCCACGTCTCTGTAGGAACAGTACATGCTCTTAATTTCTGAGCCATTTTTCTAGCTAGAAACCTTTAAAATGTTTGCCTCTGGCCATTTTCTCCTTGAGAATACATACAAAGAAGCCAATGGCACTGGCCATGTCTGGTGTTGTGATATATCTAGCCCTTTGACTAGCTGAAGAACAAGGCGAAGGGGGCCACACCCCCCTTGGTTCTTGTTCCTTCCTCTCTTTCATTAAGGAAAGAAGGATGCACACCTGATGACTGTGGAAGCAGTGGGGAGGGTTCCTTGTAAGAATGGACATTCCAAGATTCCTGGAGGTCGGGTGGAAGAATGGACTTTTACAGGGACTGTAGTTAGTAAACCACGATGTCGGGATCATACAACTCTACTCTCATAATGTCAGCCGTTTCTTCGTTGCACTGTGTTCTTTCTAGGTTGATGGTTTTCTCTGAGCCAGGACTTGGGAAACGATCTGCTTGTTATGCCCTGCTAAGAGAATCTCTTGCTAAATGCTGAAGATGGTGATTTCTGTTTTTGTTCCAGGCTTCATCCCTGTGTGTAGCCTGGGGGTGGCACAAGTAGGCAGGATGAACTTCGGGAAGGACGTCAGCACTTTGAAATATTTCACCATCTGTGGCTTACAAGAAGGCTATGAGCCATTTGCCGTTAACACAAACAGGGACATCACCATGTGGCTGAGCAAGCGGCTTCCCCAGTTCCTCCAGGTCCCATCAAACCATGAACACATTGAGGTTTGCTTTTCCTTTAATAATCAAGGCTTTTCTCAAAACTAGAAGTGTGGAAAATCTTTATGTATAGGAATGTCCACATGAACAGTGATTGTGAAGATATTAAAATGCTAACTGATATGTGTTACATAGTAATAGATCTAAGGAAAGGATTAATCTCTCCTTGGGCACTTTATCCAGTAGCTTATCTGCTGATGAAAAACATCATTTTACACACTGACAGTGAGTGCTTGGATAGATCTGGATGTCTACTCCGTGACATGAACTGGTCAACCTGTCTTTAGAGTTAGGGCAGGACTAAATTGTTATAGTTATCCTTAGCTTATCCACAGGGAATTGATTGTATATGTCCCTTGGATACCAACATCTGCAGTTGCCCAAGTCCCTTATACAAAAGGACAGCATTCCTACAGAACCTATGCAAATCAACCTATACAATGTCAAAAGTTCCTAAATTACTTATGATATATAATACAATGTAAGTGCTAAATAAATACTTTTGTTATTTTGCTAATGAGAAAGAAGTGGTCATATTCAGTACAAATGTATTTTCCCCAAATATTCTGCATGGGGCTTTGGGTGAAGCACAGACGTGGAACCTGTGAGCAAATAGGTCTGAATATATAGCCACAACATAGTGCCTCTAGCTTTACAATCTCCTACAAAATGCTGTCTGGGGTGGATCATCTTTAGAGCCTGTCCACATGAAATGCATTGATTATTGTTATGTTCAGGAGATTAACAGTGGTGACTAGAATGGGAACTATGACGTTCTAGTTTTGTTTCTTGTTTGCATAATAAAATTATTTTAACAAAAACAGCATAGGGAAGAAAGAGTTTGTTTTAGCTCTCAGCTCCAGGCTTCAGGTTCCAGTTCATCACAGAGGGAGAGTCCCAGAGGTGGGAATTGGAGGGAGTTGGTTATATCACAGTCGTAATTAGGAAGAGAGGGCAGTGGTTACGTGCATGCATGTGCTCACCTCACTTTCTCCATTCTAAGACAGTCCAAGAGGATCATACACCTCTACTCTCAGGGAATAGTGCCACCAGTGGTGGGCAGGTCTTCTCACCTCAATTCACCCAGTGAAGATCATTTGATAGACATGCCCACAGGCCAACGTTGTCTAGATGATTGCTCTTCCCAAGTGACTCCACATTGTGTTAAAAGTTGACACTCAAAACTAACGACGCCTTCATCTCCCAGGTAACAAGAATAGATGGCACCATAGACAGTTCTCCATGTCTGAAAGTCACTCAGAAGTCCTTTGGCTCTCAGAACAGCAACACTGACATCATGTTTTATCGCCTGAGCATGCCCATTGAGTGTGCTGAGGTCTTCTCGAAGACGGTGGCAGGAGGGCTCCCTGGTGCAGGCCTCTACGGGCCCAAGAATGATCTGGAGGATTATGATGTGGACTCTGACTTTGAGGTTCTGATGAAGACAGCTCACGGACATTTGGTGCCTGACCGCCTTGACAAGGACAAAGAAACCCCGAAGCCAGAGTTTAATAACCACAAAGATTATGCTCAGGAAAAGCCTTCACGCCTAAAGCAAAGGTGATTAGCAGAGATAGTG
This sequence comes from Microtus oregoni, assembly GCF_018167655.1. NCBI lineage: Eukaryota > Metazoa > Chordata > Mammalia > Rodentia > Cricetidae > Microtus > Microtus oregoni. The sequence goes on from NW_024543094.1 coordinate 6,138,889, forward strand.
TAATGGCTTGTCTGGCCTGGGGTTCTGTTTGTGTGTATATACACTTGTGTGTGGATACACTTGCACTTCAATGTGTGTGTGTGTGTTTAGGCCAGAGGAGGTTACCTTATTTTGGGGAGGCAAGGTCTCTCACAGAACCTGGAGCTTGCCAGTTCTGCTAGTCCTTCTGTCCAGTGGGCTCCAGGAATCTACCTGTCTCTGTGCCTCCCCCTGCCCCCCCCCCCCCAGTTCTAGGCCTTTTGCACCTGGCTGTTTACATGGGTACTGATGACCTGAACTCTGGTCTCAGGCTTGCGTGGCGAGCACTTTACCTAATACGCCATCTCTCTAGCCTTGGTTTGGATATTTTTAGACAGAATCTCAGTCTGTATGCCAGACTGGCCTGGAGCTCATGCCAATCTTCTCGTGTTGGCCTCCCGTGTGCTGTCCCTATAGATCTGAACTACTGAGCTCAGCTACAGTGTGCTTTTAAGTTATATGGCTACCAAGTGGCCCAAGCTGGAGAAGAGGGTAAAGGATTTTTAGTATTCATCTTCCTCCTATTCATTCATTCATCCTCAGAAGATTTTACAGAGGAGCATAAGAGACACAGAAAAGTTTTTCTACTTTGTAAGCCCAAATGTCATTGGTTCAAATTTATCTATATGTACATTTTTGGTTGAGACTTAAAGATTATTCCCTCTAAATCAGTGGTTCTGAACCTGTAGGTTGTGACCCTTTTGGGGGTTGCGTAGTTGGATATTCTGCATTTCAGATATTTACATAATGGTAATTCATAATAGTAGAAAAACTACAGTTATGAAGAAACAACAAAATAATTTTATGGTTGGGGCTTACCACACATAAGGAACTGTATTAAAGGGTCGCAGTATTAAAAAGGTTGTTCCTTGCTGTCAATTCTATTTTTAATAGTAAATAGAAGTTGCTTTAGTATCCCTTTCTGCATTGATCAGTGGTTCTCAAATGCAGTGCTATTACCACTCTGGTCAGGCTGTTTTTCATTGTAGAGATTCCCCCTAGGAATTTAAAAGGGTGTTGGGTGATTCCCCTCACATATACCTGATAATGTCAGAGTATTCCACTCCAAGTTGGGACAACCAAAACCCATCTCCCACTGTCACCAGATGTTCTCTGGGAAGGAGAATGCCCCACTGCAGACATTTCGGCTCATGATCTCATATGTAAAGTGGGCAGAACACACTGCTCTCGCTTATTCCTCCTCTCGCATGTTGCAGATTCCTGCTTAGAAGGACAAAGCCAGATTATAGCACAAGCCATTCTGCGAGACTCACTGAAGATGTGCTGGCTGATGACCGGGATGACTACGAGTACCTGATGCAGACATCCACGGTACGCCCCTGAAGCCCTCTGTGTACTCCATCTTTTGTTTTTTTGGAGATGGAGGCGGAGTTAGGCAGGGTCTACTGAGCTCAGGCTGGCTTTGAACTGGTTTTGTAGCTGAAGATGACTTTGAACTCTGGATCCTCTTGCCTCCATCTCCTATGTGCTAAGATTATAGACATATAATCTTATGCCACCATTCCCAGGTTTTGTGGTGCTAGGGGGTGGTATCTAGGGCTTTCTGCATGATATGCAAACACTCTACCAACTGTCCCCAGCCCTTGTTTTGTTTTTGGAGATGATATCTCTCTTTGTAGTCAAAGCTGCCCTGAAATCTCTATCCTCTTGCCTCAACCTTTGTAGTACCGGTATTATAGGCATGTGCCACCACACTCAGCTGAATTACATTTTAAAAGCAATTATTTGCTTATACTGTTAGACCTATTTTAGGGGTAGAGATTTTGAAGCAAAGCTTGTATTGTAATGTCTGTTAAGGCATGAGAGCTGTTTAAAGTAACTGTCCTTACGGATATCTGTAATTCAGATTTGGACGTCTAGTCTGATGTTCAAATTTCTCGATGAAATTTGAAAATTCAACTGGGCTTTTCAAAGTCCATATAATTTATTAGATCTTAGCAAACTGTCTGAGAGCAGGTCATACTCTTCATGTATGACCTCTGCCATTTCGAATCTTCAGAACTATACATCTAGAATGCTAAATTGGAAAAAAAAAAGTTGTATCTGCTGTAGAGTGATTCTGTGTTACTTTTTAAAGGGTATTTGTTTGTATTTTACATGTGTAAATGTTTGTTTGCATGTAAATACGTACATGGTGTGCACACAGTGATAGTGGACACGCAGCAGAGGACGGCATTGGATCCCTTGGAACTGTGTTACAGGTAGCTCTAACCACCATGTGAGCATTGTGAACCAAAGCTGAGTATTCCACAAGAGCAACCAGTGCTGGTACCTGCTGAGCTGCCTCTCTGGTCCCTGGGTGCATCCATGTTTGAGCTTGATGCTCATGCATCAAAGAAGCCAAAGAAATGACTTCAGATTTTGGAATGTTACATATAAGAGAAGGAGCCACACACATGCAAAGAGGCCCATAACCAAAGTGAAGCTCTCATGAACTTGCAGACACTTAAGAATTGAAAATTTACCTGTCTAAGAGATTGATGCTATCTTGTGTGTGTCTGTATATGATAAATAAAACTACATGTACATATGTATTCCTATGTACATGTATGCACACACATACCTAGGAGTGCACAAACCTCCCATTATTTGTCATGTTCTCACAGATAATCTGAAAATTTTTTCATTTCTTTGTGTATATATATGTGTGTGTGTGTATATGTGTGTGTGTATATGTGTATATGTGTCTGTGTGTGTATATGTATATGTGTATGTGTATGTGTGTGTGTGTGAGAGAGAGAAAGAGAGAGAGAGAGAGAGAGAGAGAGAGAGAGAGAGAGAGAGAGAGCTGTGTATGTGGGTGGGTACCTGTGAAGGTCAGAATCACTTGGAGTTGCAGGGATGAACAGTTGTAAACTGCCCAACATGTGTTCTTGATCCTCTAGAAGAGCAGAAAATACTTATAACCATTTGATCATAGTACTTTTGAATACTAGCCCCCTTTGCCTGTGCTATTCTAATTCAGCGAATGGTCTTAAATAAAGAAGTAAATGCCTGGTCAATTCACAGGCCCAGATGGCACCCACATTTTGTTTTGTCTTGCATCACACTGCCCACACTTGCTTCCCTTCTCTCCACAGTACTATTACTCAGTGAGGATCTTTCCTGGACAAGAGCCTGCTAACGTGTGGGTGGGCTGGATCACATCTGACTTCCACCAGTACGACACGGGCTTTGATCTGGACAGAGTGCGCACAGTGACTGTCACTCTAGGAGATGAAAAAGGAAAAGTACACGAGAGGTTGGTTCTTCCAGTGTTTTATACAGAATAATGCCTGAAAAACTATTGGTAGGCCTAGATACTCTCGTTTCTTGGATTTTGTACTCAGGATATTTTCATTTATAGGATGATGTAATTCAGCCATTGATGTCCTCTTTTCCTATGCATACAAACCAGCAAGGAATCTAAATATATTAAAAGCAAAAATCATATAATAAGAATACAGCGTCCTTTGGGGTAAGGATCATTTATTCTTCAGGTGATGCAACTAAGGACTTAGGTCACCAATTCTTGGCCTTTGTATTATGGAGAAGAGATGAGTGAGTTGAGGTAGCGTGTTTATGGTCTGAGAAGCCCCTTGGGCACTGGCTGTGTGGTGGGGAGGAGGTGTACAGGCAGAGTGGGCTCGTAGTTTAGAGTTAGACGAGGGGCGCGCCTTTGAACTCCGACTGAGGACCAGTGGATTCTTTCCTCAGCTTTGCCCTTGACTCGCTGTGTGGCCTCGGGTAAGTCAGTTACATTTTGTGTACCATCCTTTCTCATTTGTAAAACACCGAACTCAAACCAAACCTTCAAAAAAGTGAAGAAGGCCATCTTCCTTGCAGAATAAGACAAGAGAAGATCCTCCCATTGCTTCTACCCCGTGCTCCCATGCGATCCTCTCTGATCTGCTATGCCAGGTCTCAGAAAGAGTCTTCCATGGTGCTGCTTTTCTTCTTCAGCTGAGCCATCCTTTTTGGTGACCTGGGAAATGCGCTGTCCCTCCCCCAACACTACAGACAGATAAGGGCTTTTGCAAAAAGCCTCAAAGACTACTTGATATCAGCATGGGACCCTAAATACCATGTCTTTTGAAGAATAATCCGGACATGTATTTAATTCTCAAAGATGGCAACGATATAAGAAAAACACTGATTCATGTAAGAAAGCTATAACTGACAGGTCATTAGCGTTGGAAACAGGATGAGGGAGACTCACTGAATACCAGGTGCTGAGCGCAAAGAAATGCAGTCTGCATTTGGATAACCCGAAAAGGACTCTATCCCAGCCTTTTGTTTCTGTCTCCCTTCCTGCCTGCCTCTGGCTTTTCCTTGCTAGTCTTGTGATTTGTTGGCTGTAATGCAACTAAGAGAATGGAATGGAACTTTCCAATGAAGGTTCTGGTTAAGGTGAAGTCAGAAGGAGCTTATAGTCAGCAGTGCTGTGTGCGTTGTCTACTTAGCTGTCCTTTGTAGCATCACCAGGAATTGTGCGTAAAGGCACATCATCTTGGTCAGGTATATTATTGCACTCATGGCTCGTACAGAATTTGCCTGGGGATTTTAATCGTGTTGTTTATGATGAATTCTTTATCTCAGAACAAGCAGTGGTGTGTGTGTGTGTGTGTGTATTGGGGGGTAGTGGTGAAAATTCAAATTTTGGATAATCAATAGTCAAACTTTTTTGAACCTCAAGAAAAAAGGGTCCAGTTTGGTTTGAGTATTTTTGTTTTTATTTTGCAGAGGAGGTACAGATCAACTCTTATTTTGTGCCAAGCTCATTGGCCTGTCTCCATTAGGTGTGAAACTTAGACACGCGACAGACCTGATATAGACTGTCCCTGGCAGTCAACAAAGTATTGCTCAGAATCACAGACTTGGGCCCATTCTGCATCTCTCCCATTACAGCATGAGCTTGTTGCTTGCACAGCATAATTTAGGCTTAGTTGGCAAGATACACTTGCTTTCTCCCGTGATGGTGTTTGTGCAAGGATACAGATGTGGGTTGTTCTTTCTTTAATTCAGCATCAAACGCAGCAACTGCTATATGGTGTGTGCAGGAGAAAGCATGAGCCCTGGGCAAGGACGAAACAACAGCAATGGTCTGGAGATCGGCTGCGTGGTGGATGCTGCCAGCGGGCTGCTCACATTCATTGCCAACGGCAAGGAGCTAAGTACATACTATCAGGTATGTGGTCACGGGTAGCCTTAGGCTTTTGCCCTGGCTAAAGGGAAGCAGATTTCCTAAAATGAAAAACTCAGAAATTAAGAAAGAAGTAAAACAGCTACGAGTTTATAACATATTTTCTTTTGCATATTGGCAGTACCGTAAGCCTTTTGGAGTTATCAGTATTTCCCTCCAAAGCCGTCTGTGTAGTTATGAACCCAGTGATTATTGACAGAATATTCACGAGATGAAAGGGAAAGTCTCTAGTCTCCTTCTGTCATGTGCCTCTTGACTGTTTTAAAGGAAATGCCTGTTTCTTTGTCTCCTGTCTCCTTCCTTTACTAACACCCACACCCTCACTTGTTCATTTAAGGTGGAGCCAAGCACAAAGTTGTTTCCTGCAGTTTTTGCACAAGCTACAAGTCCCAATGTCTTCCAGTTTGAGTTGGGCAGAATAAAGGTAAGAAAGCCTCTGTTGTAGTGTGCTGCTATTGCTGTAACAAAACACTCTGACCAAAAGCAACTTGGAGAGGAAAGGATTCATTCCAGTTTATACTTCCAGGTAAGAGTCCATGGCTGAGGGAAGTCAAGGGAGGGAACACTGAGGAATGCTACTTACTGGCTCCCTCTCGATTGGCTTTCTTATGCAGCCCAGGAGCCTAGTGCTGTTACCACCCACAGTGGACTGGGCCTTCCTACACCAGACAAGACCACTGTGAAGACAATTGATTTATTTTTATTTCTTATTAGTGCTTTGGCTGCATGTATGTATGTATAATACTTGTGTGTATCTGGTACCCTTGAAAGCCACAAGAGGGCATCAGATCCTCTGACACTGGAATTACAGATGGTTGTGAGCTTCAAGGTCAGTGCTGGGAACCAAACCCAGGTTCTCTATCAGAGCAGTAGATAATTTTGACTGCTGAGGTATCACTCTGGGCTTTAATTGAGGCTCCCTTTCCCAGGTGACTTTAGGCTGTGTCAAGATGATAATAAAAACTAACCCAGACAGATTATAATATTGCATTTCTATTATTTTCTATTAGTGCCTAGCATCTACAAAATGATACTGCTTTTTGTTACCAATATAGATATTCCTTAGAGGAAAGATAGCCTATTAGAAAAATCTCTTTCAGGTCACTATGATAACATAATTCAAAGAGTTTCTTTGTTTTGAATATGTTGTTTGATCACACAAAGCTTATAGAGAAAAAAACTCACCAAATTGCACACAATAAATCATTGATCTGGTAGCCAGATGTCAGTCCTTGACACCATGCATTGAGGAGAGAATGATCTGTGGTATTCTCTAGGAACATAAATGGAAGAGTAGCTAAGAGGCACTGGGCAGAGAGGTGGCTATGATTTGTGGGTTGCTTGCTTTACTATTAATCATGACTGTCCAGGTACATTTACTAGAAGAAGGCCCTCCTGTTCAAGGGAGAGAGAAAACAGAAGCTGGGTGTGAGATTTAAGTGGCTTATTGTGATGCTTGAGAATTCCTGCTGGGGCATGGGTAGAGAGCGACAAGTTCAGAGTTAAGAAGTATAGGACACGTGCTCTGCTGAAAAGTTGGCATGTATTATATGTTTACTGACATTTGAAGAGGGATGTTGAGTGTGATTTGTCTTGGAATAGTCTAGTGGTAGGAAGATGGCGGTACAGAATGAGAATAGGCATTGGTTAGTGTGTCCTGCTGATCTGATACTCTCTGGTGAGGACTGTGTTAAGGGCCTCGAGAGTCATAATAGAGAGGAACTGGAGGGTTTGTACTGTTTCCTGGGAGAAGGCAATAGGACGTGACAACAAATTGGTTTTTATAAGATTAGTTAATTGAATTTTAGCACCCAAAGCAAGGCTGATTGATATTTAAATTTTATCCAGTTTGGGTGATTTGGGAATGTTCATGCCACAGCTAGACAAGCTTGTTGAAACTGAGGAAAGAAATTGGATTTCCTCTTGTGATTGTAAAATTTGGGGGCCAGGCATGCTCTGTCTGGATGAGTGTGGTTGATTGCTTCAGGCTGAGCCGGTGACTTGCGGCTTGCTCAGCACATTTGCTGAACCGCAGCAGCGCAGGTCTGTAAAATGTGGTTCTCAGTCTCTGTTGAGCGGAGTGAAAGCAGCAAAAATAACAATCCTACCATCCTGATGCTTAACATTGTCTCAATGAATTTACATATGCATAATGCGTGCATATATCCTTACATATCTATAGTTAAAGATAGGGATGAGGAAGAGAGTGGGGGAACACAGGGAGACAGAGAGATGGAGACAGACAGACTGAAACACATGCTATGCTGAAAATGAAGTAATTCAGAGATTAAATGGAATTTATCTTTGAGAGTTAGTGAAATACCCACCTGCTAATATGAAAGGGAGAAGATGGAGGGATGGAGAAGCTTGTATCAATTAAGGAAGAGGTATCCATGAGATAGATTTAGAAAAATATACCAGGAATGTAGGAGGGAAACTGGGGAGGTATGTTAGATAGGCCACTGCGTGTGTAGAATCTGAGTGGCCAACAGTCAGAGATCAAAGATGGCACAAAAAGGTCAATGCAACTCGAAGAGAGGGAGCTTGTAGATGTGTTGGCTGGGAGGATTTTTGGTGAAGGACGAGAAGAATTTCCACAAAATGCTAGGAGAAGCTTTATGGCAGCGAATTCAAGCAGGGTTGTGAGAGTAGAGAAGAGAGTGTGACTGAAGGTCAGAAGGGCTCCTTCCCCCTCACCCCTGCTCTTTATAAGGATTTCCTTTATCCTTGCTCTTTGCTTGTCACAGTAGTCTGAGTGACCCTCACCGCTTATATCATGAGTCAGGTCAGAGCACCCTGCTACATAAGGGTGAAGATCAGGTACCTGATAACGGCCTCCCACCTCTAAAACCAGCTGACATGCATGGCCTGTCTCCCTTCCCCCATGCTGCCCTTCCTCTCTCCCGTGCTCCTGACCCCCTTTCCTGGTTCTGTCTTGGGGTTCCTTCATATCCGCCCTTCCTGCTTTTCTTTATATCTCCAAAACAGAAGCTGTAAGAGAGCGAGGGTTTTCTTTGCTTCGTTCATTAACATATTTGCAGTGTCTAAAATACCCTTTGAGCTCCTTAGTAACCGTATTCTCTTCTAGTCATAAGAGGGGATAAGAAATAGTAGCAAGAGTAAAGTATCTATAGAAAACAGTTCAAGGCTGTGGAAAGGGAGGAGAGACTGGAGCTCAGGAGGAGAGGTCAGACATTGTTTCTAGTGTTCCTGTTGGAGGAAATCAGGAAAGACCTAAACAACAAGCATGGAGAAATACATCGGAGCAGAGCAGAGAACTTTCCATCTGAAGCTAGAGGAAGTAAGGCCGGCTGAAACAGCCCATTCGAGGTTGGGGAAGTATGAGCTGTGCTGGTTACTGTCATGTTTGACTTTCATGGGAGACACATGGGTTTATCCACACAGTTATCTCTGTGTACTGCAGGTTAGATAGAGTGTACTTAAAATAGATGATGAGAGATGATGAGAAAGAGAACTTAGTCGAATATCCTCTAGTAAAATAGTGTTTGGTACCCTAAAGGCTTGCCAGTTTCCTCTAGGATTAGCTCTGTGAAGGAACCTGATGGATACAGCCTATGTTTGATCATACTTGCGTGGTACACATGGGAAGACACATCCCTTGACTGGTGCCCCTGCCCTGAAATTCTCAAGTTTCAGCTGTTTCCTCACAATTTTCCCACCTGTTCTTTCAGAAAATTTTAAGCTAATTTTCTATTTTTTATAACTTCACAATCTTCATTCACAGTGGCTCTTATTTATACCAGCTCTTTCCTATGTAGCCAGTGTGTTAGCCCCAAGTGACATGAGCAATAACCTTTTTCTTTCTTTTTCTTTCATCTACTCCATGCTCTAGAATGTGATGCCTCTCTCAGCGGGATTGTTTAAAAGTGAACACAAAAACCCTGTGCCCCAGTGTCCCCCACGTCTGCACGTACAGTTCCTGTCACATGTTCTGTGGAGCCGGATGCCCAACCAGTTCTTGAAGGTGGATGTCTCTCGAATCAGTGAACGCCAAGGCTGGCTGGTACAGTGTCTGGATCCTCTGCAGTTCATGTCCCTCCATATCCCCGAGGAAAACAGGTCAGCCCCAGGCGCCCATCACTGCTTGATTCAGCATGAAGATGTAGACTTTCAGGATGAGGGGTAGATTGGGGAAATAAAACGTGTTTCAAAAGCTTAGTTTGGAGCAGGAAGAAGGTAAAATGTGAAGACATTTAAAAGGTAAAGGTTTGGTCTCCAGAACCCATGTGCCAAAGACCCAATATGGATATGGTGGTCTGTGTTTGTAATCCCAGTAATGGAGCGGGAGAGACAAGCATATCTCTTGGGGTAGCTGGCCAGCCAGCCAAGTCTCAAAATAATAAATAGAAGGTCGATGGCTCATGAGGAATGGTACCTAAAGCTGGCCTTCTAACGTCTATACACACACACACACACACACACGGCCTGTGTAGCTCAGGCTTAAGTGTATTTCTCAACCACTTTGTTATCTATGTGACTCACTGAAGCAGTAGCATCCAGAACTGGAAGATCTTGGGGATGAGATCCTAGGGACCACTTCATAAAATTCTTCATTTTAGGTGCGTGAAAAATCGAGACCAAGGAGCTTAAAGAATAAAAAACATGAAGACAATGAGAGTACTTTAGTAGCAAATTTAGGTGGGTTTCTAGGCAGGAATGACAATGTCAAGATTCAGGTGCTAAGCTCTTTGGTTCCCCAGTCTTCTCCTGTGGCTCCCCTCAAAATGGCAGTAATTTTACTTTAGTGACTTGTTACAGATTAGGAGATGAAGTTCTTAAACTGTGCACCAAGTTATGTGCAAGGTAACGTGAAAATACTAGGTAATAAATTAAGTGAAAACTTGGCTTGAAAACAGAGGTGAGACTTATTGTATTCCACTCCCCTACCCCCCCCCCCCCCCCGCACTGTTCTTCTCAAGTCTGTGGTCTATAAGGAATTGTAGGAACAAGGCTGGGTTTTAGACCATCAGATGTTGGTGAGGGGAGGTATCATCTGGCCATCTAGTTTAATAGAAACAAAGTGATCTGACCTAAAGATCCAGGGTGGCACAGAGTAAGGTACCATTATTAGAGAAACTTCCTAAGGCAGTGCATGGTGGAATGTTGGGAGAATCACAGGTAGTCAAGATGAAGAGAATATGTGGCCTTGGAGTGTTCATCCCCCAAAAGAGGCACTTTTATTACCTCTCCTACAAGGCTCAGGGAACATTGCGGAAGAGGGGGTAGAAAGATTATAGGAACCAAAATCTGGGCATCCTGGGACAAAGAATGATCTTCTGCACATGGCTGGACTGTTGCACTCACAAACTCACAGCAGCTGAGGCTGTCTGCACATGACCCGCATGAGATCAGTTCAATCAACATTTCAGGATGGATGGGAAGGGTATCACTAGGGGGTGAAGGAGAGTCAGTTTTATTTAAAGGTGTGATATCTTGTATGTCTATCCCACTTTAGTGGGTGCCTTCTCACCCATGAGTATATGAAATTCTCAAAGAATAAATAAGATACTTTTTAAAAAAGAGTTCAAGCAGTTACCTTTTTATTTTGTTAAGAGGAAAATGCCATTCACATTGTTTGTTTCATGAGCTGTATGCATGTACTTTGTGGAAACATAGATAGCTCTGGCTGGTCACGCTGGGGTCCGTGCAAGATGTACGAGTAATTTACACCAGAGGCGAGTGCTCTGTTGACCCATTGCTGACCTGTCAGGGTCATAGTGCAGATAGAGCAGCACTATGGTCCAAGGTAAAGCTCTCTGTTTTCACACCATGTTCATCTGTTGGAAAAGAAAAGCTGGGATCTTCCCCAATAATACTCAAGCTCTGAACTGGAGAGTCCGAGGCTTGGGCTGAAACACACATATCTGAAAGGATGCTCACGGTTTCACTACCAGGGAGGATGAAGGGGCATTCTAGATGAACTCAGGGTTAACATGTCCAGCTTAAATTCTCTTAGTAAGAAAATGTGTAAGCTGACTAGAAATGTTTTACAAATACCGCGACACCGTTCCCTTCACTCTCTCCTCCCTTCTGCAGGTCTGTTGACATCCTAGAACTGACAGAGCAGGAGGAGTTGCTCCAGTTTCACTATCACACCCTCCGCCTCTACTCCGCTGTCTGTGCCCTTGGGAATCATCGGGTGGCCCATGCGCTCTGCAGCCATGTGGACGAACCTCAGCTGCTCTATGCCATCGAGAACAAGTACATGCCTGGCCTGCTGCGTGCTGGCTACTATGACCTGCTCATTGACATCCACCTCAGCTCCTATGCCACAGCCAGGCTCATGATGAACAATGAGTTCATTGTCCCGATGACAGAGGAGACAAAGAGCATCACCCTCTTCCCCAATGAGAACAAGAAACATGGTCTCCCAGGCATCGGCCTCAGCACGTCTCTCCGGCCCCGGATGCAGTTTTCCTCTCCTAGTTTTGTGAGCATTAGCAGTGAATGTTATCAGTATAGTCCAGAGTTTCCACTGGACATCCTCAAGGCCAAGACCATCCAGATGCTCACAGAAGCAGTGAAGGAGGGCAGCCTCCATGCGCGGGACCCTGTGGGTGGGACCACCGAGTTCCTGTTTGTGCCTCTCATCAAGCTCTTCTACACCCTGCTCATTATGGGTGTCTTTCACAATGAGGATCTGAAACACATCCTGCAGTTGATTGAGCCCAGTGTGTTTAAGGAAGCTGCCTCTCCAGAGGAGGAAGGAGGAGCCCCAGAGAAGGAAATCAGTGCAGAAGACTCTAAGCTGGAAGGAATGGGTGAAGAAGAATCCAAGGGGGGCAAGAGACCCAAGGAAGGCCTGCTCCAGATGAAACTCCCCGAGCCAGTTAAACTACAGGTAACTGGGGGGAAACGGAGGGACTTTCAGAACTGCTCAGTGTTAAAGTAGTGAAATCCACTTGTCTTCCTCTCTCTTTGTATTGGTCTCTACAAATCCACCTTCCATTCTTCACCAGCACATTAACTACCCATTTATTTGTGTGTCTCCCCATGCGTCTGCATAAGCGTTTTTCCCATGTGATATTTAGTTGTGTGGGGATTTGAGGCACAAGCGTCCCCTTTCCTTCCTAGCTCTGCTGTTGTTCATGTTAGAACATGCATGTGCACCTCTTTTTTTTTTTTTTTTTTTTTTTTTTTTGGTTTTTCGAGACAGGGTTTCTCTGTGGTTTTGGAGCCTGTCCTGGAACTAGCTCTTGTAGTCCAGGCTGGTCTCGAACTCACAGAGATCCGCCTGCCTCTGCCTCCCAAGTGCTGGGATTAAAGGCGTGCGCCACCACCGCCCGGCGCACCTCTTTTTAGAAAGCAAGAATTTCCTCCTCCAGCATGGATGTAAGGAGTCTAGAGACACTGCCTGGCTTTGTGTTCATCAAGGTTTATGGAGGCTGCTTAATCCATGCCTCTTTGGTGCTTGAGATTTAATGTTTGAGTCATTGGCATTGGCATTACTCATCAGCTCAGTCAGCATCAATAGAAGTTGTATTCTGGACCATGTGTTTGGTGCGGAAGAAAGACTCAAGTATGAGTTCTGCCTTCCAGACATTCACAGGCTCTAGGGAAGTTTTTACCTGTTTGTGATTTTATTTTAATGTAGCATTGCCAAAAATCCATCAAATTGTCTGAAACAAGAGACGACTTGCTAGAAGAAAGATCTTTGGGATTTCTGTTAGAAAGGGAAGGAAGGGTCTTTGTAGGTAGTGGTTTTAAGTGAGGTCAGGCAGAGAAGCTGGAGTTCCAGAGTGGGAGTCATAGAGATTTGGTGGAAGGTGACAGGAGCCTCACATACACGGCAGACAGCCCTGCATGCAACATGAGGCTGGAGAGGCCAGGAGAATGAAAAGGAGGGAAGGGAGTAACTAACAATATTTGACACCAATTATGGCTTGATATCCATTAACTATTTAATGGTATGTCTTTTAAACTATCTTCTCAGATGTGCCTCTTGCTTCAGTACCTCTGTGACTGCCAGGTTCGGCACCGGATAGAAGCCATAGTAGCCTTTTCAGATGACTTTGTAGCTAAGCTTCAAGACAATCAACGGTTCAGATATAATGAAGTTATGCAAGCCTTAAACATGTCCGCTGCACTCACTGCACGGAAAACGAAGGAGTTCCGGTCACCACCGCAAGAGCAGGTACCATAGTGGAAAACTTTTAGGATCTGTACATTATAAAAAACTGTATAATAAATTATGAGTGTTTGTTTTTTCTTTTCTATTCTGCTGAAATTAGCCAAGTTCATTTGGTAAGTATTCTAAGTTTCACCATAGAATCTATTTGGTTACTTTAAACTATTATTAATTGATTAATGGCATATTATGGATAAGTAAGTAACTAATTGCTAAAAGGCATCCAGTATTGCATCCTGACCTTTTCGAGCCAATTGTGGATTGGCTGGAAAAGGTCAGGATGCCACCACTTGAGATTCCACAGATAATGACAGTGTTCAACCAGAAGAGATGGGTCAACTTTGACTGGCCTGGCTCACCTTTAATGGTAGAAATCCTTTTTTCCTAGAAATAGACACTAGAAACTTTGTCTTTTGGCACCCTTGTAGAAGAAAGGGCCAGTAGTCATAGGGCCCTTTTCTCCGTGTCTTCCATTGGCTAGTGTCAGATTAAGCTGGCTAAGATGGGAGTCTGAGAAAAATCCAGAGTTCATTGCATAATATTGAGAACACTCACATTCCAGTTAAAAATCTCTTCTTTGACCAGGAGAGGGCTAGGTAAACAGGAAACACCAACACTGAGACTTCAGCTCTTAATATCATGACAAAATGACTCTCACTAAACTTCCCAGATAGGAAAAAGCAGAGGGATCTCAGTAAAGGACAAAGGAGAACCCATGGCATTCTTGATTGAAAAACACAGTAGCTGGAATGAGTAGTAGGCTGGAGAACATAATGGGGAGGGCAGAAGGTGCCGTTCTAACTGGGTAGAGGTCCTCACAGACGAGTCCCTCGGAGGAAAAGAGAGAAGAGAGAAAACGGAGACAAAGGATCTCGCGGTGGTGGTTTGGGGCTGCAGAAGAAGAAACAAAAGACAACAAGAAGAAAATGTCTTAAAATTTGAAATTTTCTAAGGCAGTCGTTTTCCACTTTCCCAATGCTGTTACCTTTTTTTTTTTAGTACAGACCCTCATGTTGTGATGAACCCCAACCATAAAATTATTTTCATTTTTATGCCATAACTGTGATTTTGCGACTGTTATGAATCATAACGTAAATATCTGATATACTGGATATTTGATATGTGACCCCTATGGAAGGGTCGTTAGACCCCAAGAAGGGTCATGACCCACAGATTGAGAACATTCCTCAATGACTGTGCAACTAGATATTTAAAAAGCCAGGAAAGCCCTCAGCAGCAAAACCTGGAGTGTTTTACACTACTGCGCATTGCAGCTGAATTTCTGAAAACTGCAGACAAGGAAAAAGCCTTGAAAGAACTGAAATTTTAGTTGCAGAGGGAAGATAAGCTTGAGTCTTAGCAGGTGGTTATCAGAGAAGATGAGGCCAGCATGAAGTGGAAGGTGAGTCCCAACCATTGAAGGAAAACCTGTCAGCTCAGAGTTCTACATGCTGTGGGAAGGACAAAAGTGAACAGCTGACGCAAAAAATGAGAGAAGCGACCAGAGAGATGGTGGTGTGGTTAAGTCTGCTTGCTGTTCTTCCAGAGGACCCATGGTTGGTTTATAGCATCCACATTTAGTGACTCACAACCACCTACAGCTCCAGCTCTAGGGATCTGATGTCCTCTTCTGAAATTGCATGCAACAACCCCCCCCCCCCCCCCCACATACACAGAAGTTATGGGAATTGAACTATCTTGGAAATACTATAAAAGAGCTAGTGAATTTTTTTCTCAAAAACAGAAAATGGCAGAAGAGAATAGAGAAAGTCAGAAAGGAAAAGGGAAAGGAACAGTAGAAAGTGTTAGCCTACACGTAAATAAAAACACATTTTCTTTCCCCCCGGATTTATCCAAATATTGTTTGGGAGTTAAGGACTAAATAGGTATTATGAAACTGTCTTTTATGGTTCTAACTGGGCTTGTGGAGAATTTTAAGATGACTTTATTGTAAATGGGAACTAAGAGGACATGAATCGAGATAAGACTTCAGAATTCTCCCCAACTGGCAAGTGCTGGCATCAGCAGCTAAGTTATACAAAAAGGCCTGCATGGTCTCTCCTGATTATTTTCTCAGAAGAGCATATGAATCTGTAATTATCTCTGATCTGTAATAAAATCACACTGTAAACTTTGAAATTTTTCAAAAGGAAAATATAAGAGAACATCCACGCTGTCTTATCTTCATTTGTCAATTTAATATATTTAGTACTAAGACTCTAGCAGATGGAAGGAAGTGTCTTGTGTTTTGATTGAGACAAGAATATCAGTGTCAGCATAGCTGTCTATTATACGGCGTTTCTGTTGTATTTAGACCTCTCCTCTTTGAATCTGTATCCTTCTCAAGAGCATTCTTTAAAATATGCAGAAAGTGCCAGTGATGGAAAATAATGGATGTGTAGAGCATAATAAATTGTGAAGAATATAATAAAATACTTCAAAAAGATTTTCATGTGAATGTGAGTGAGTGGATGTATGCTTCATGTGAGCAGGTGCTGATGGAGGCTAGAAGAAGGTGTTGGATCCCCTGGAGAGAGTGATAGAAAGTTATAAGCCACCTGATAGGGGCACTGGGAACTAAAGTAGGGTCTTTTGGAAAAGCAGCAAGAATTCTTACCTGTTAAGCCATTTATCCAGCCTCTAAAATACCTGTAGTTAAAGATAACAATGGGTATGAGTCTAAAATTCAGTAGCCCTAAGGAGGAGTCTAAATGATTTTAACTGTTTTCCAGCCACCACGTCCAGGAGGGGTTGATGTATTTTGTGATGGTAGTTGGACTGAAGGATGGACGGTGGCTTTTGACTTACTGAGGGGGTTGTTTGTGGATGTAGAAATGTGATTTTCAATGCTCCTGAATTCAAATTCTCCACCCCTTCTGTTCTTCCTCTCCTGCTGTTTTCCTCTTCCAGATTAACATGCTTCTCAACTTTAAGGATGACAAAAGTGAATGTCCTTGTCCTGAAGAAATCCGAGACCAACTGCTGGATTTCCATGAGGATCTGATGACTCACTGTGGTAAACTCATTGTTCTGGTATAATCTCTGTTGCTGTGTCAAATACCTTGGCCAATAGCAACTTTGAAGAAGTTGGCTTTGGCTTACACTGCCAGGTCACAACCTATCACTGAGAGACGTTAGGGCCAGAACCTAAGTAAGAACCTGAAAAAAATTGCAGAAATGATATTTGCTGACTTGCTCAGGTTTATGTCTTTAGACAGGTAGGATAAGAGGTTCTGGCAAATAGTTTCCAAAATCACTGATGCTGAAAAGGTCAGGCAAAGAGCAGAATTGATCTTTACTCCTGATGGTGCCTTTTTGTTCTCCACTCAGTGTGAATGTGTCCTGGTTGTCAGTGGTCTTGAAATAACAAGAACTGGGGAAGAAGAGGAAGGAGGGAGCGATGCTGAGAAGTGAATTATTTTTGAGTGCTCAGGGGCAAGATAGCCTAATAGGTGGTGCTAGTTGCCTGAGAGCTTGCTGGGAGCTGAGGATGGAAAAGCAGAAGAGCCCGAGATAGCTCCCAACTATGTACTGTTTTCAAAGGGTTTCCTTTTCTGCTCCCCCTGCTGTTTATGCCAGGAATTGAGCTGGATGAAGATGGATCCCTGGATGGAAGTAATGACTTAACAATCAGAGGACGTTTGCTGTCCCTGGTAGAAAAGGTGACCTACCTGAAGAAGAAACAAGCTGAAAAACCAGTTGCAAGCGACTCCAGAAAGCCCTGTAAGCGTTTGAAAGGGCCCTGGTCCAGTACCCAGCCACGCTATTTATTCTTCCTGAGAATGAACATTACCCTCACTAGGAGGCACTAACTTCCTGGGATCAGCGTTAGTGTTTGTCGAACCCAGAAGTAGACAGTAGCAGCTGCTGAGCTCACAGGCCCAGCTTGAGAGAGAACTGCATTGTCAAGGGCTCCTTGCATAGCTCACATTTTACATACTTGGTCACAGACTGTCAAAAGGAAGCTTGGGAGGTGGCTCAGTTAGCAAAATGCTTGCACGGTAAGCATGAAGATCTGATTTTGGATCCCTAGCACCCATGTAACAAGCAGCAGTGCACACTTAGAACCCCAGTGCTGGGGTGGCAAAGTCAGGGGGACCCTTGGGATTTGTTTGCCAGATAGTTTATTCGAAATGGTGAGCTCCAAGCTTTTGAGAGACCCTGACTCAAACAATAAAGTGGAGGATTATCCAGAAAGACTTTCAACATCAGCCTCTGGCCTCCAATCATGTCCATATTCATTACCACATGTACATGTAGACACATGTGAACATGTATGCAGACATATACACACAGAAATTATAAAGGGAATAACTTAGACTTCATTGGTGAATACTGCATGTGATTTTTAAATGATTATATAAAATTAAACTTTTCCTTTTAAAGTTAATAGATGTTATCTGTAACTATAACTAATTTTGATTCTGAAACCTTTTCTAAGGTATGCAGTTGTGGTTAATTGTATACTATTTGATCAAGAATAGTGGTGCTGGTCATTGGAACCAAATAAGCCAGCCCTGCTGGACCGGGAGCTCTCCAGAAGTATGCCTTACTCCTGAAAAGGTTATGGACCAGAGCCATTAGATCCACATTCTTACCAATGAGTTTCTAAGATCCTACCAATTTTAAGGTACAGCACTGGTTTAGGAACAGGTCTTTCTAGACAAAAAATAGGAATCTTATTCATAAAATTATGTTTCAGAGATGAAAAGAATTGAGGCAGGCCACCTTCTGCCAGAGTTCTAAGTTTATAATGAGTCAATGTGCTAACATATTTATGACTTTTATTTGTTATTATGGCAATTGAGATTTTGAGATGTGTGAGAATCTATTGACATTTCTTTGCATTGTTTTTTGTTTGGGTAAAATTGATAGATTTGCTTTTTCTTAAATAATATCTAGGCACAAAATAAATAGCTTCATTTGAACACCAGCTGATGTATAAATGACAGAAGTTAGGCCTCACCTCACTACCTCTCAGCCACATCTACCCTACCTAACTTAGATGCTTTCATTTTAGTTTAAGATATTTAGAAAATTCTACTATCTTTGAATTGACCAATGATGCCTCTTTTGCCACAGAGAGTCTCGTAATGATTTTCAGTGTAGTTAAAACTGAATGATCAAATCCTTTCAGAGGTATTTAAGTGACAATGTAGATCCAAATTTAAGTAAAGCTATAAACCATATCTCTCTGAAAACAATATCCATGGAACAGAACACTTAATTGAGGGAATAGCTGGATAACCAAGCACCACATTGATTTGTCCATGGTGGAGCTTTAAAGGTGGAGTGAGGCAAACCTGGGAAGAGAATCAGAGGAAACGTGGATGGAAGTAAAATTGTGGCCCCTTGTGTTCTTGGATAGATTTGTGGACTCGGAGCAGTAGTTTTGCCACGTTTCTATTGTTCTGATAAAAATACCTTGACAAAAATCCAAATCAGGGAAGAGAGTGTATGTTAGGGCTTACAGATCCAAGGGGTTAGAGTCCATCGTGGTGTGGAAGGTGTGGCAGCAGGAGCGTAAGACCATCGGAACACATTCCTTGTGCACAGGAAGCAGAAAGAAGTGGGAAGCACAGGAAGTGGGACCAGGTTATAAAACCTCAAAGCCCATCTACAGGGACATACTTCTTCTAACAAGGTTCCACCTCCTTGAAGGGTCCATAACCTTCCCAAACATTGTTACCCACTGGGGACCAAGCGTTCAAATTCATGAGCCTATGAGGGGCATTTCTTATTCAAACCACAATAGCTTGTACCTTTGAAACAACTTATCTTAATTATAAGAAATATTACTTGGACAGAAGTACATAGCTTTTCATCCTTAATAAATTGCATCTAATCTCTATGGAAAGAATGAAGATATTTAAATAACTCTGTAAAGAATATCTCAAGTGTACTTAATGTGTCCTAACTTTTGTGATACCAGTATGGGGTTGTGTGATTATGGAGTTGAAATGTCTAACTGGTGTGTCTTCTTTCACTACTTGGCACAAACCTGCCATACAGCCAGTCTCCAGCAATTGATTTCTGAGACTATGGTGCGGTGGGCTCAAGAGTCTGTCATCGAGGACCCTGAGCTGGTGAGGGCCATGTTTGTGTTGCTGCATCGACAGTATGATGGCATTGGGGGTCTAGTCCGGGCACTGCCAAAGACCTACACTATCAATGGAGTCTCTGTGGAGGATACCATCAATCTGCTTGCATCACTTGGTCAGATCCGATCTCTGCTGAGTGTGAGGATGGGCAAAGAAGAAGAGAAGCTAATGATCCGTGGATTGGGGTAAGCTATGTAGCCATAGCAATCTTTGTCTTATACATGTCTTCTCATTTCATCAAGGTAGCAATGCATGAGAAAGCTCTGACTGGATTATGGGATGGTGTCAAGTATTTTCTTCCCTAGAAATTAAGTTTTTAAATCAAATTAGAGTTTCTCACTGGGTCATGGGCAACCTGGGTGAGGGGATTCATCCCTGAAGAAAATTGACCCTCCATCCCTTAGTACTGTGTGGAGCTCCTCCAGTAGGGTTCTGTTCTTATGAGCTTTCTCCCATCCACGCTGTATGTGGTCTTGTGCAGGTCTTATCTAAGCAATCACAATATTTGAGAGTCCATGGGTGTGGTACTCCCATTGTATCCAGAAGACATTTGCACAGAATGTATTGATATGTATCTTTTTTTTTTACATTGTACGACACTTTAAAAATTGATAATCAGTAAAAGTTCACTAATTTGACAGATTAAGATGCTAATGTATTTTCGATACATAGCAACTAGGTTATTTTCAACCCCTCAGTAATGTACAAGTATATGTAAAAACACACTAAAATTTGTAACACTGATAGATGACCATGTGCCAGCAGGAGAGAAAACAAAAGCTTGTCTCCTTCCATTGGATGCTGGGCAGCGGAGGAGAAGGGGGACCATGTTCTAATAATCCAGTGTCATCAGTTTATATCTCATGGTTATCAGGGGTTAACATTGATTTCCACATCTTTATGAGTAAGAGTGAAACAATTATGCTTTTTCCCCAGTGATCATTAAAAGGTAGGGTTCAAAATTTAAGAAATTAAAATAGTAGCAAAAATAAAAATAATGAAGATTTCATGAAGTTCAAAAAATATAGAAAACTGTAGAACTATGGAATGTATAGTCATAGAAGACAATGAAAAATACCCATAAGAATTGTAATTCAGGCCAGGCATGGTAGTACACCTTTAATCCTAGCACTTGAGAGGCAGAGGCAAGAGGATATCTCTGAGTGTGATAACAGCCTGGTCTATGCAATGAGATCATATCTCAAACAAAAACAGATTATAATCAGGTAAATATTAGGGAAAGTATAGCTAAAACTGTCATGGCTGCATGAATAGAACAGAATGCAAAGAAATAACTAACATTGGGGTTAGAGGGATGTCTTCGTGGTTGCATGTGTTTGCTGCTCTTATGTAGGACTCAAGTTGGGTTCCCAGCTCCAACATCTGGCAGCTCACAATTGCCTGTAATTCCAGGTATCTGAGGTCCTTTTCTAGCCTCCAGAGGCCCCTGCATGCACACATATCCACATAATGAAGGAAAAAATTAAAAACTTTCTCTTGTATGAAACTGAAACACAATCCAGAAGAATTAAAAGGATTGTTAAAGATGTCCTTGTTGTCACGCATACATACACACACATGCACACATACACACACACACTCTTCATCCCATAGAACAATACTATATTACTCATGAGCATATTAATATTTAAATTTATAGAAATGGACTAGAAAATTATATTTCACTTTTACCATAATGGTTACACACTGAAAATTTTATGTTAATAGGGTAAGTTCAAAAACAGATATTATATATTATATGATTTTATTATATATTATATATAATATATTTTATATGCTAATATATTACAGTGCTATATATAGTATATATTATCTATATAGATATAGATAATATCGATATATAATATGGATGTATTGTATATAATATATAATGTTATATATATACACGGATATATAATCAACAAATGTTTTGTGAGTAATATAGTGAAAGAAATGAGAGATTTCAGGGTTTGTTTGTGTGTGTGTGTGAGAGAGAGAGAAAGAGAGAGAGAGAGACAGAGAGAGCATGCGAGAGAGAAATCCTGCTGACATATTATTACTTTAACTTGGACAAGAAAATGTTGCCTGTGAAGGACTCTTGTATTGACTGATTGATGCTGAAATCGATGTCAACAGAACTCTTTTTATATGCTGCTTCAGGTACAGCCTGAAGAGCCTTGGAAATAACACAATGTAATTTTTAAGACAGAAATGATATTGAATTATTCTACATTCCATCTGCTGCAATTTATTTATATTGTCATCAAATCCAGGGTGAAGACTGTACTCCTAACTTTACATGCCTCCAGTTTCTCTCAGAAACTAAGCATTGTTATCAGGCATGTTATAGTTTTGACTATATGTAGAAGTATAGTAAAATATAGCAGAAAATAACACCATTGTAATTATGTGTGAAACCATGGGATATAGCATGATATAACAGATACAAGTAAAGCAGAGAGCCCAACAATTTTCTAAAGAATCTTCATATAAACATGGTATAATTCTGATTATTTCTTCAATACAAATAAATATGAATATCCACAAAATTAGAAATAATTGCTAGGACATGCCATATCATCGAAAAGAACAGGTAGTTTGCATATCACTTTGGTGCAACTATGACTATTTAGGAGAAGGCTAGATTGTGCTCAGTAATATTTATGATGGTCATCATCACACTTTTGTTTCCAGGCACAAAAATAATTTCTAAAGATGTATCAGGATCTCAGATAACTGCCTTTGTGCCCTTTATTCTGAATTCTGCTTTACTGCTGCCTCTCCTGTTCTTTCTAGGGATATCATGAATAACAAAGTGTTTTACCAGCACCCCAATCTCATGAGGGCCCTTGGAATGCATGAAACAGTGATGGAAGTCATGGTGAATGTCCTTGGAGGTGGGGAGTCCAAGGTAAACTAAAGTCTCAACTTCAGGGGTCATGTTTGCTGCAGCCTTCTGTAGTGTATGGTTGGCAGAGAGCTAGCAGAATGGTTATTTCTTTAGCTGAGTGGTGTTTAAGGAACACTGATATCCTCTCTCTCTCTCTCTCTCTCTCTCTCTCTCTCTCTCTCACACACACACACACACACACACACACACACACACACACACACACCCATCCTTGAATCTAAGGGTTGTAGTTAGCTATTTGAATTTTCCTTAATATCGAAAAAGAAATTCCTACCCTGTGCTTGGTCATTTGTTGTCTCCCAAGAGAGTCTAATTCAAGGATATTCAGCAACTTAAAAAGGGCATATCAGATTTTAAAATTAAGTCACATCCCATTGTAAGTACAAGGCATACATCTGTACTTCAGACTCAGCCATTGCTGGCATTCAGACAGCAGTTGGATACACTGGATTTTTGAGTCAAATCAGTGCGTGGGCAGGATTGTTCTGGAATGGGTTTGTGGTAAGACCCCAAAGTTAACTTTTAAGTATTTATAATTTACAACAAAGTCCACAACAACAGGATGTTTAGAAGAACATAGCAAGGAGCTCTATCATTTCATATAAACCAGCACAGTTTGATAACTTGACATGTAAAAGTCATGTCGAAATTTAAATCACACCATGTAGTCTTTACAATATAAGTAAACCTAGGTTTTCCATGCCCTATGTATAGGCAAACAAAGACCTTCACAGTGTATTGTGTTCATGAAGAAGCATGTAGAGTAAGGTAGGAGTCTTGTGTCAATGCTGACTAGATGATCTTTCTGGCCAGGACCTTCCCCAACAGAGAAGTGGTATCTAGAACAGGGAAGCTGTGGAGTCCTGGAATGTTCACAACAGCAATAATTGATGCTGATAAAAAAATATCCCATTGCGAGACTCCAAGTTCTGAACTTTCTGTAGTGTATCTTCCCCTTCAGTTCTTTAGTTCTCAACATCCATATTTTCTGAATTTTCTGAGACAGAATCAGAGGGATTATGTAGTTTCCCAGGTAGGCACAGACAATTGTATAACAGGCAGCACAAGGTGTGTCTCTTTAAGTTTGACTTCTTAGCCAGGCTCAGGCTACCTGTAAGTTAGGGCTGATTGAAGATACAGTCAGGGATGCAGGCTGGGTTTTTGAGACAGTGTCAAGGTTGATGTTTAGTATCTCAAGGACTGAGTAAATCACAGGCTACGTGTTTGAAGATTCTCAGTATCTGAGCTTGGTTTTCATGGGTGTGTATGGGTCGATAGTGTCATGGTGGCCTCACCTACTGAGCTCAATCTTATTTGTTTCAGCAACTAACTATATACTCTTTTTATAGGAGATCACCTTCCCCAAGATGGTGGCCAACTGTTGCCGTTTTCTCTGTTACTTCTGTCGTATTAGTAGGCAGAATCAGAAGGCCATGTTTGATCATCTCAGTTATTTACTGGAAAACAGCAGTGTTGGTCTTGGTAAGTTATTGTATGATATTAATTTAATCTTTAAAGGAAAAATAAGCTGTGTAGGAGTTGGAGAGATGACTTGGTGGTGAAGAGCACTTGCTGCTCCTGCAGAGGACTGGTGTTCTGCTCCTAAAACCCATATTAGGTGACTCACAGCTGCTCGTAACTACAGCTCCAAGAGACCTAATGTCTTCTTCTGGCCTCCACAGACACCGTTACTCATGCACATGTGCACACATACATAAATATAAATATGATAAATATTAGAAATAAGATGTATATTAAATTTAAATGTCTATATACAGGCAGAGGATATGAGAGAGAGGTTGAAATGGCCAATGGATGAATGAAGAGGTATTCAGTGTTACTAATCCTCAGTCAAGTACAAATTAGAACCACAGTGAGCTGCCACCTCACACCTGCTAGAATGGGTGTTTTTAACAAGGGCATAGGGAAATGGAATACCGGAATACTTATGCTGGAAATCATAATTGTTCTAGCCACTATGGAAAACAGTGTGAAGATTCTATGAAAAGTTAAAAGTAGAATTACCAGGCTTACAAAATGGTTCATTGGATAAAGTCATTGGATAAAGACACTTGCCACCAAGCCTGATGACCTGAGAGTTCTATCTCGGGGACCCATGTGGTGGATGGAGAGAACTAACTCTCAGAAGTTGTCCTCTGTATTCCACATGTGCACCATGACACGGACGTGCTAGTCTGTGTATGCATGCATACACACAAATATATAAATATAATATAAATTTAAAAATGCAATTAAAATATGATGCACCAATTTTACTTCAGTGTAAGTGCCCACAGAAAGGACAGTCAGTGAGTTAAGACACGTCTTTGCTCCCATACTCAGGGAAGTATTTCCTCAATAGCCAGGATATAAAACCAGTCCCAGTGTAAATAAACAGGTAAGGAAAATGTGGTTTATAATCAAAGTGCACTATCAGATGGAAATTTCATTAATTTTGGCAGCAGATGTCCTACAAATACATTAAATTAAGTGTTGTACACATTGAGGTGGTGCCCTGTGTTAACTCTATGTGAATCTGAAAACACGGAGTCCATGGAAGGAGACATGGAACTGTACATACCAGCCCCGAGAGAACTAGACTAGGGACATATCAGTCAAAGGTTATAAAACTTTACCATATGTGGTGGCTCATGTCTGAAATCCTAGTGCTCATGCAACTGAAGCAAGAAGATCATCATGAATTTGAGGTCAACCTGGACAACACAGTGAGTTCTAGGTCAGCCTAGGCTATGGTATAAGATCCTGTATCACCTGCACCTCAATGTAGACTTGGATACTAAGTCAAGTCTACCAATGTAGACTTAAGTAGTAGGCATATCGGTTTATTTTTCTCACCATTGTGATTACTATATAACAAAATGCAAATTAAGAAAAGGAAGAGTTTATTCTGACTCACACTTTTAGGTTCCAAAGTGTTCTTGTGGGGAAGGAATGGTGGCAGTGTCACTCTCTGATGTGGTAGAGGCTGGGAAGCAGACAGAAAGGTGGCTGCAGGCTGCACTCAGCTGTCTTTATCCTTTTTTCTTCAGTCCAAACCCTCTGTCATGGAATGGTGCTATCCATATTTAGGGTGGGTCTTCCCATTCAATTAATCCAACCTAAAATCACATTCACAGACATGCCAAGAAGTTTGCCACCTGAGAGATTTTTTTTTATATTGTCTAGTTTACAGCCATTTTAATGAGCATAACCCCCAAACACCCAAACAAGTAGTTGCTGCAGTTAACAGTACGTTATATTTTTTTTAAATCACCCAGCAGGTCTGAAGTGTTCTCACCACAAAACCTGCTAAGACTCTGAAGTCTTGCATGTTCACTCACACAACTGAGTCCTTTCACAGCCTGTACCTATTTAAATCACAATAAACATAACATATTTTTTAGTTGTCAAAGATATCTCATTGATTCAGACTAGCCAAATATACATGTCATTTAGGTATTAAGTGTAGGAAGGGTGTGTTTCCTTGCACTCTGCTCCTAGTTCCGGCAAAATCCAGGCATTATCTCCTTTTCATTTGAATTAGCTTCACCAGCTATGAGAGGGTCAACTCCCCTGGACGTGGCTGCAGCTTCGGTCATGGACAACAATGAACTTGCCCTCGCTCTCCGGGAGCCAGATCTAGAGAAGGTGAGCCATGCTCCCACCTGGAGTGTCTGTGAACTGTACCTTTGGGGTGGTTGTCTTAAGATTACTTTAGTATAAACACTTGTGCTGTAGTGATATTCATATCATAGCATAGCGTTTTATTATAGTTCTGTAAAATGTCTTATATTTTACATATTTTACTTGATTCTGTTCTCCATTCTGTAATACTGGGTGTGATGAAGATGAAGAAATTTAAGAGAGGTTGTCTCTTTACCGCAAGAATTTTCTGTGAAATAGGAATCACCTTTCAGTGACCGGTACAGTTTTATCTGTCATGAAACCTGCTCTTGTTGTTTAATAATGCGGAGTTAATGTTCCTAAGGATATTTATATGTTCCAAGGAGGATGCCAGTGAAACTGCAAGGCTGGGTGTTCTAAGCATATCTAAGCATGTGTATTGATCAGCGTGTGTGAAATGTTCTCCAACGTATGCAGAAGCCTTCCATGTGGCCATTTGTCCCTTCTCTAGAGTCCCTGTCTGTTGTTTCTTTACAGACATGGATCACCTTAAAAGAATCTCCTCATCCTCTTTCCAGACTGTTCAAAGGTTTCTGTGTCACCCAA
Organism: Microtus oregoni; assembly: GCF_018167655.1. Taxonomy (NCBI): domain Eukaryota; kingdom Metazoa; phylum Chordata; class Mammalia; order Rodentia; family Cricetidae; genus Microtus; species Microtus oregoni. The sequence goes on from NW_024543094.1 coordinate 6,165,501, forward strand.
TATAAAAGTAAAAGACAGAAGTTTGCTCCAGTGCCATCCACCCGCATATTCTGTCACTGTCCAGTCCCTTCTCTTTGTTCTAGCTGCACAGATCTCATTATAGCTGAGCATGCCAGAATGTGTCCCTGTTTCAGGGCTTTTGTGCTCACCGTTCCCTCCCCCTGCTAAGTCCTTCCTTACCCCTCTTAACCTGTGGCCCTTTGCCAGATATCTTTTCATCATGACTCCAAAGTCATGTTTGTGATCAGATCTCCCAAGCCCTGCTATTTAAACTTGTAAGTCATTCCTGCTTTCTTTAGTTCTTCCTATTATTTTTATGACTTAATTTTATCTTATTGAAAGTATGTATATTTACATATTATATATCTTGTATATGTATGTAAGTATAGATTTCATTTGGTTTCTATTTATATGATCACTAATATATATGTATGAATATATATATAATGTATCAATTCATATCACATAACATTTAACAGGAAAACTTTCTGAGAAATACAGTTCCATAGCATCTTTGTGATGCAAGCATCATACAATATACCTCCCCCAAAACAAGACATTTGTGGCATCTCTAGAGGTTGTGGTCTTGGAGGACCATAATCACATATGAGTTCCATCACCAGTGGACACTGTTAGGGAGCTCACATGCAGGTTAAAAATCGCTATATTTATGTGGTTCTTAAAATCCACTCCCTACTTATATTGCTACTGGTGATGTCAGCATTTTTGCATATGCTTGCCCAGCTTCAGAGAGGATGTTGGCACTGGGGAATAGCTGTGTGTTGCTGTTACAGGTGTAAGGCAGTGAGCTCTTCCCCAGTTCCCTGACAGCCAGATCAGCATCATGAAGTTTCATGTCTCTGACTCACAGAGGAGACTTTGCTCCTATGTGTCACTTAAAATCTTTTTGTTTGTATAACCCCTTAAAATAGTTAAAATCTGAACCCTTGATCATACCAAATATAGCGGGAGAATGTGGAGCAACTGGATACCTCCACCAAGGAGCTGTTGAATGAGTGCTGTGTAATGACTCTGAAAAGCCTCCAGTCAATCAGTTTAAACATGCACTCTTTCTACTGAACTGTACATGTGGCCTTCACACTCCTAGATTTGCTCAATGGAAAGGAATCTGTCATTGTCCAAGCTAAAGCACCCACCACTGTACAGATTGCTAAGTGAAGCTGGGGACTATCCATCCATGGACAGTGGATTGCTATTCACAATACAAAATAATTCAGTATTAACTTCTACTACAATGTGACTGAATCTCAATATCATTATACCACGCAAGAGAAGCCAGGTACAGTAAGGTTCATGCCACATAATTCCATGTGTGGATATTTGTGAAAATACATGCTAAGAAAGAAAGCAGTTCATTTGGGGCTAGATATACAGGGAAAGGGACTACAAAGGGCACAGGGTACCCTGGAAGGAAGATGGAATATTATAAGGTGTTTTCAGAAATGTGCTTCTTTCGGACCACATTGAATTTGTACCTTAAGTTGACCATTCTCTTGAGCATCGCTTCCCTCCATGCTACGAACATAGAAGTTTTAGCTATAGAATTTGTTTCTAAGCTGACTAGAACTCTGTTTGTCAAGTTATTCTTGCAACCCTTTATCACCATTGGATATGGCTTCTTTGGGGATGGATTTCTTATGGCCCAATCCTTCGTGAAATGTTATGCACTGTTAGTATGCCTACAAAATGAAGTATCTTAAAAAATAAACCAGGCAGGCATTTTTTAAGCGCTAATTTCAACATCACAGAAAAGTACTCTGGTGGGCAGGCTGAGTATCTCTTGTTCACGATGTTTGAAAGCCATCGTGATTCACTGTTAATGTTTTCTGGATTACAAAAAATTAGTGTGCACAGATAATGAAATATTTGAGTCTGTGTTTTTAGTGTACCTGACCTTTGAATGTGGCCCATCATCTGAAATCAGATATAGACTTTTTTGTTTCTGATTTCATGTCAACACTAAAAATGTTGTGAATGTCACAGCTTTGGGGATTTTAGATTTTTGGATTGCAGATAGTCAGATATCAAGTTTTTATGGACACTGATTTGAGGAGCATAAATAACATACTCCAAACAGTGTACCCTGTGAGTGAGACATGTTTAATCAGAGCTGAAGAGATCTGCTTCTAAGTTAGGGTACCCTACTTACGTACCTTCTCATACCTGCCCCAGCACTGAATGGATGAATGCATCACTACTCTCCAAGATGTCTTTACATCTCAGACAGGTGTTCCTGCATTCAGATAGTTTCACAGTCCCCCTCTTTACAGGTTGAGCTGTGGGAGGATGCACTCATGTGGGTTTTAACTGGACCAGAGGTCATTGGACATTCAGAAGTATGTCAGCTATTATGACTTTTGTATGCAAAGTTTTTGAGTTATGTGGTATGGAATTCAAGAACATTATTTTCTCATAGAATTCATTCATAATTTTGGTGACTACACTTTGTTTTATGTGGTAGAGGAAGCTGCTTTTTGGTTCCCTGCTGCTCAATCCCGAAATTATCACACAAAAACCATATTATTTAAATCACTGCTTGGCCCATTAGTTCTAGCTTCTTATTGGCTAATTCTTATATCTTAATTTAGCCCACCTCCATTAAACTGTGTATCACCACGGGCTGTGGCTTAATAGGTAAAGTTCCATCCTGCTCCAGCGGGGCTACATGGCTTCTCTCTGACTCCGCCCTTCTCTCTCCTAGCATTCAGTTTAGTTTTCCCCGCCTACCTATATTCCCTGCACAGGCCCAAGACAGTTTCTTTATTAACCAATGGTATTCACAGCATACAGAGGAGAACCCTGTATCAGTTTTATTTCAGTATGTCTCACAACTAAAGTTTAACTAGAGAAAATTTATGTCAGTTATCACAATGTTCAAGAGAATTGCAAAAAGGGATATATTTGTTAGGGCTGGAAAAATGGCTCAGTGGGTAAGAGTGATTGTTGCTCTTCTAGAGGACTCAGATTCTGTTCCCATCACCCACATTAAGTTAACAGCTGCCTACAGCTCCAGCTCAAGGAGATCCAATGCTCTCCTCTACCTTCTCTGGGCACCTGCACTCATGTACACATTCATACACAGAAATAAATAAAATGCATGAGTTTGAAACAACCCCTGGATAATCTCATTCTCTAGACTTAGTATAGGCTCAAGTTACTTCCAAGAGAATGCTAACCTCTTGCTTATCACTTATTTGTAGGTAGTTCGTTATCTGGCCGGCTGTGGGCTGCAGAGCTGTCAGATGCTGGTGTCTAAAGGTTACCCTGACATTGGGTGGAATCCAGTTGAAGGAGAGAGATACCTTGACTTTCTCAGATTTGCTGTCTTCTGTAACGGTAGGCCATAACCACTTGAAGACTCGTAAAACTGTGTGAAAATAATGGTTCTGGGGCTAGAGAGATGGCTCAGTGGTTATGATCACTTACCTGACCCTGTAAAGGACCCAAGTCTAGTTTCTAGCATCCATATTGGACAGCTCACAACTCCCTGTAACCCCCTTATGGGGCATCTGCATTTTCATGTGCACACAGATGTATGTATATATGCTTAATTAAAAATAAAAATAGTATTTTTTTAAAAAATGAAAAGGAAATAAGTGTTCATCATAGCATTTTCATAAAGAAAGTGAATAGAAAAATGTATATTTTATTTAATAGTTTTCTTTTCACAGCAATAACTCATACTACATATTTTATGTGGATCATAATTTCATTGTTTAACTTGAAATCTGCATGTACCTTCTAGAATATTTTGCAATTGGGTCTTAAGGGTTGAGATTTCAATGTCTTCTCCCATATGTGACACCAACCAGGAAATAAAGAGTGAGAGCTATGATATAGCCGGAGGTAAAATTCCCTTCAAGTCCCTCTCTAACAGCCCATAATAGCCAGCTTGGCCCAGGTCCCAATCATCCTCTAAAGACTCCCAAAGCAGCAGTGCCTCGTGGGGACAAGTGTCCAGGCATGCAAGTCTCTGAGGGTCCTTCAACATGCAGACCATAACAATGCATAAAAAATAGTTGTGATGTGTGTTGAGTGTTGAATTTATGGGCAGGTGACATGGCTCAGTGGATAAGTGTACTTGCTGCCAAGACTGGCCTCTTGACTTTAACCCCTGAAACCCACAGGGTAGAAAGAGGGAAACCATTTCTGCAAGCTGTTCTCTGGCTTCCATGTGGTGTATGCACTGATTTTCCAACCCCCATAAATAAATGTAATTTAAAAGCCGATTTACTAATATAGTGTATTTCTAAGGTATACCTGTTTCTTTAAATGAGAAATATTTATGGTCCCTGGAAGTCTTATATTTTGTTTACGTTACTCCTTTGACTGCAGGGGAGAGTGTGGAAGAGAATGCAAACGTCGTGGTGAGGTTGCTCATCAGGAGGCCCGAGTGCTTTGGTCCTGCCTTGAGAGGGGAAGGTGGCAATGGCCTCCTTTCAGCCATGGAAGAAGCCATAAAAATAGCTGAGGATCCTTCTAGAGATGGCCCCTCCCCAACCAGTGGATCCAGCAAAACCCTGTAGGTATACCATGCACACCCTCAGCAAATGCTATCACCCCACCAAGGTTGACCACTTGTATTTGACATTCTGCTAATGATCGTTTACTACCTGCCACTGAAAACTAAGTGTCTTAGACAAAAAGGATATGGAGTTGGCTGTTGGAATAGGCTGAATGAACCAAGGGGTAAGCTGGAGAGAGTGTGTGGATTTAGGAGATGCATTTTGTGGGTATTTTAGGGCTAGCTAGGCAAATAACACAGTTTAGAAGCTTATATACTTGACATTGGGACATAATATTGTCATCTACAAGGTGTTGGCCACATTTATATCTATTCTAGAATAATGCAGCCCACAGGGCAGGGAAAAGGTCAGCAATAAGCACATAGTATAGATGATGGGAGGTAAGCCTCTGAAACTGGAGTCAGGTCCAGTGGCAGTGAGATAATTTGGTTGTGTGTGTGTGTACATATCTTCTTGTATAGGGGCCAGAAGGAGGTATTATTTGTTTTGCTCTGTAACTTTTTACCTTATTCTATGAGACAGAGTCACTCATTGAATAGGAAGTTGGCTGGCAGCTCACAAGCCCTAGCAATTTTCCTGAACCTGCTCCTCCCCCAGCACTTGGGTTATAGGCATGTATGACCATTGACCATGCCTAGCATTTTATGTGAATCCTGGTGATTTGAACTGAGGTCCTTATGCTTGTGATGCAAGTTCTCTTTCCTGCTGAGCCATTTCTGCAGCCTCCCAAGATGAGTTCTTATCATGTTATCAGATAGAGAAAGAGACCTTTGGTGAGGGAATGGGGATTCAGCAAGGTCAGTATGATGAGAACATCCAGAAAAGCAGGCATAATTCTGAGGAGGAGACAGATAATGTGGCAGAAGATATTGATGCTGGTTTCTAGTAGGGCCCTAAGACAACACAGATGGGCATGTGTCATGTGTGTCCTTACTGTTATAGTTTTTAATTTGTGAAGGTGAATGTTCTCTGAGGGGATCAAATACTCACACTGCTAGTGCATATGTAAAGATAAAACCTGGACTCAGAGGGGACAGACTTGCAAGTAAGGAAACCTTATTCCTTCCACAGGTACAGAACTTATGTGTTTAGCTGGTAGACATTTGGTTAAGTCAATCCTTAGCTGATCTCACAGTGGGAAATACATTCAGAGAGCTCAGGCCAGGACCATGTTAGTCAGTGTGCACCCAAGAGCTTGAGAACTCCCTTATGGCTATATAAGGCTACTCACTGTTACTCTGTAAACTGTTGAGTCCAGCTGAAAACACCTCCTTCAGTCTACCCAAAAGGAAGGATATGTTCATAGTTGCATTTTATCATCAAGATAATGGGATGTTTGCAGAAAGAAAATCTTGAGGAGGTAGAGAAAGAAGCAGACTAGATTATCTGTGAGTGATGGAATGAGAGTAGAGCGATTGATTTAGGATAATTGAATAAATGAAGTAACAGTTCTAAATGTTACTCTAGACCAACGAGTTATACATGGGATCTGACATATGTTATCATATATGATGTCTTTGGTTACCCTTTCTCTATTTGAGTGCTACTTAAAAAAAAAACTCTTAAACTTATTTCATGATAGTCTTTCCACCACTTCTTTTGTTAATATGCTGTCTCTTATTAGAAATAAACACTGTATATATCCATATATATGGCATATATTTATACATATCATATACATATATATGTTGTATATGTGTATGCACTTCTCTATATATGGTATAAAAAGCAAAAAGGGACTATTTGGGAGGAGCAGGGTCATGGGAGAATGAATATGAAAAATGTATAAATGTTGTACATGTGTGAAAATACCATAATGAAAGCTGTTTGTTTGTAAACTGACTCAAAAGATTAAGAGGACAAAGGAGCCAAGGGTTGGAGAGATGGTTTGCTGGTTAAGAGCTCTTGCTGTTCTTTCAGAGACCTCATGTATTTGGTACTCAGTACCCAAATCAAGCAGCTCGCAACTATATGTAATTCAAGTTTTGGGGCAACTGACACCTTCTTCTGGCCTTCAAGGACATTGCAGTCATGCAAACATAAATAAACATACACATACTCACAAAAAGAAAATAAAATCTTTAAGGTTTAAAAAAAGAAAATGATCAGACTCTATCAAATGAACCATTCTCCCCCTTTCCCTTGGCAGAAATCTTAATATGCCCTTGCAATGTGTTCTTGGTAATAGAGCCCAATTCTGATCCTTAACTCTTTGTTATTTTGTGTGGAAAATGTTTCTCTGGTGTATATGAGATGTGTGAAAGTACTGGTAGGAAAAGGGTATCCCCTTTCCTCTGAGCACTGCACCATCATTTAAATACTTTCTGTTTCTTTTGGGAAAAAAATCCCCAAAAGTGATACAGAGGAGGAGGAAGATGACACCATCCATATGGGGAATGCCATCATGACCTTCTATGCAGCTTTGATTGACTTGCTCGGTCGCTGTGCTCCTGAAATGCACGTGAGTCTATATGGGGACTGGAGGGCAGCAATCCTGATATAGCCATCAATACTAAAACATCATAGGTGGCAGAGCTCACAGCCACATCCTGAACTGGTAATATTCAGGCTCCATTAAAATTAATAGCTGTGGCCTAACTGCTGAACAAGTGTTTGTTTAGTTAGAAATGTCTCATTGGCTATAAAAATTAGTAGTGAGATTTTCAGTACAAGTCATTAATGGAAGATGTAGTCACCCATATGTTTTTAAAACTCATGTGGCCTCCTTGCCTTTTAAGAAGAGAATATATTTTCCCTGTTTAGTTTCTTCTCTGATGGGAAACCACTGCTTCCACCAATAATGGATTCCTTTCATATAATGCTTATCTCTGCCTGAGTAGAGCTGGACAATATTGATTTCAAAACTGTAAGGCAGACATAATTGTTGAGAGCCCATATGGGTAGCATCCCTGTCATGTCCAGAAAAACTGATTTCACAGCAGTCTCTTGGTTTCTGGTTCATAGAAGCATACTACCCCATCTTCTACAGTGTTCCCGGAGCCTTGAGTGTAAAGGTTGTTTTACAAATGTCCCATATGGGGGTGGGTACTCCTCAGTCACTTATTCTCTGTTCTTTGATTGGCTGTGGCTCTCTGTAATAGCTTCCAAACTCCTGATGCCCCACCTCGAGCTGATGACCTATTGGTAGTTGATGGTTATTAGGGGAAAGAAAGTCACTTTTCTTTGGGAGCTGGCAAAAAGGCTTGACATGATTTTGTGGATGACCCTACACCCTTGCACATATAGGCAACACAAATTTGATTAAGTGGGTTATTAAGTTTTTAAGGAGACGTGTACTTGTAAGACATGTTAGATGGGACATAGGGAGTTTGTAGAATGGAGTTGATGGTGAATTATTATTGACACATTATACACATGTATAAAGTGTTAAGTAAACCTGCAAGTCAGTTTCTGAGCTGGAAAAAACATGAAGCCAGAGCAGATGGCTTGCAGCAACCTCATCTCCCTACCCTTGGTACCTATGCTTGTTTTTAGTTGTTATTTTGTGGTCTTTCTTTTAAGCTCATATGATAAAACCTACTTGAGTTTCTCTCCTTTTATAACCAGAGAAGAACCACAGAATAGAGAACTGTTAGAATGTTAGAAAATATAGAATCATTTTTTAAACTTATTTTTATTGATTAATTACTTAATGTTTCCCAACCTGATCACAATTTACCCTCCCTCCCTCCTTTCCTCCTAGGTTTTCTGCTTCCTCCCCAACCTCACCTCTTCACCCCCCTGCATGCCTCCTCCTTTCTCTTCAGAAAAGGGCAGCCCTCTCACGGATATCAGCCAGCCATGGTATATCAAGTTGTAGTAAGAGTAGGTACCTACTCTCCTATTAAGATGAGGCAACCCAGTAGGAGGAAAGAGTCTCAAAAGCAGGTAACAGAGTCACAGATCCCCTACTCCCATTAGGAGTCCCACAAGAAGACCAAACTACACAACTATAATATATATGCAGAGGGCTTAGGTCAGTTCCATGCAAGCTCTCTGGCTGGTGGTTCAGTTTCGGTGAGTACCTATGAGCACAGGTTATTTGATTCTGTGATTTTCTTGTGGTGTCCTTGAACCCTCTGGCTCTCACCATCCTTTCTTGCCCTCTTCCACAGGATTCCCTGAGCTCTTCTGCCTAATGTTTGGCTATAGGGCTCTGCATCTTTTTCCATCTGTTACTAAGTGAAGTCTCTCTGGTGGCCGTTGACTTAGACAACAATATATGAGTATAGCAGAATATCATTGGGAATTATTCCATTGACTTTTTGACATTCATATTTGATTCTATCCTAGGTCTGGGCTGTCTAGTTTCTGGGTCCTGGCCCTCTCAGTAGTGTTAGGTGTAGGTTCTCTCTCATGATATAGGTCTCAAGTTGAACTGGTCATTGGTTGGCCATTTCCATAATTTCTGTGCCACCTTTACTCTAATTTCTTGTAGGCAAGAAAAATTGTTGGCCAAAGGTTATGTGGCTCAGCTGGGGTCTCAGTCCCTCTACTCTAAGTCTTACCTGGGTCCAGAAGATGGCCAGTTCAGGCTCCATGTCCCCATTCCCAGGAGTCTTAACTAAAGTCTCCATTGCACTAGGTTTTTAGCTTTTCACAGAGATGCTCCTGATTCCAGTTGTCTTTTCCAGTACTCTCTCCCTCCATCCTCCCCTACTCGATCCCTCCTGTTCCCATGCCAATCTACCCATTCAGACCCCATCAACTTGTGATGAGAATGTCTATTCTATTTCTCTGTCACAGTGAGATTAATTATCTTCCCCTGAGGCCTCCTTGGAAGAGTAAGAGTCTTATTTTCAACCCAGTCAATGCTGATGATGTGATTTTTTTTTCACTTTGGTACCTGGGAATGGATGATAGAAGATCTATGTGCTGGAAATGACTGCAGACAAAACACAGATGCTCACACAGTTTGTACCTTTGACTGTCTCAGAGGAACTAAGAAAGACATTATAATACTACATAGAAGCTTTTAGTGTTACTATCATGCCCATCTTAAAGGTCTGGAAACACTAAAACAGATCCATAATGACCCACCATGCCTCTTCTGAAGTTCATCTCTTTTTATGGTTATTAGTTGAGCCCTCTACTAGGCTATGAATATGACTTGCTTTTCCTGCCTTGTGGTAAAGGTGACAGATGCTAAGTCTGGCTCTAGAGAGCTGTGACTTATTCCAGAAACCCTCTGAGACTCTTGACTATCCTGATCCACAGGCATCATGTGCACTTCCTCAGCCAGAAGTCTTAAATGGAAGACCCCCCTCCTCCAAGAATCAGTGTGGAAATTGGGTTGGATATAAAACTAATTCCCAATCTAAAGAACATAAAGAGGCTAAATAAATCACAAATATTAGTTTATTTTCAGTGTCTAGAAATAGCGACAGCTTTATTTTGTTATTTCTCTGGTTATTGGCAGGTATATGTGATTTTAGGGGGCAATTGTTTTTAAACTTATCTGATTTTCAGTTTGTTTTGGTATCCCAAACATTATTAAAAAATATAGTTCTTTTGGGTAAACCAGGTATATACCTAGTGTTTCTTCTTATTTGTGGGAACTGTAAAATGTGGAACTATAAGGTATTTCTTCTTATTTATGGGAACTGGAGACATGGCTCAGTAGTTAAGAGCACTGCTTGCTCTTCCAAAGGTCATGAGTTCAATTTCCAGCAACCACATGGTGTCTCACAACCATCTGTAAAGAGATCTGGTGCCCTCTTGAGGAAGAGACCTAGTCAGTTGTCCTCATCATCTTAGATCATGAAACCAAGTATGGACAAGTTCAACGGAACCACCATATGCTTCAGCATTGCCAGGGCATAAATTTCATTTCAAATTTCAAGATGTGATTGCCTGCCTGTGTGTCTGAGATGACAGTTTCTGAGAGATGGCTAACTTTATGCCTATTCAGGAAAGACAAGTTCTTTAAATCTGGATTCTCACGGTTTAAGTTTCCTAACAGAACTATAGAGTCCACAGCTGGTTCTAAGCTTGCTTTATCCTCTTCCTGTTTAGTTGATTCATGCTGGAAAGGGAGAAGCCATTCGAATCAGGTCAATTTTGCGATCCCTGATTCCCCTGGGAGACTTGGTGGGCGTAATCAGCATTGCATTTCAGATGCCAACAATAGCCAAAGGTAAGACGAGCTTCCACCCTGTGTAACTCAGGACTGGAAGGACAGTGATTTGTGAACATTTCATCAGTGCTTGACATCCTGTCTCCCCACCTTCCTTCAGTTAGATGCATCCAGTCCTGTGTGTTGGAGGAGGTGGGAACAGTAGACTATGGTAGCACATCGGTGGGTTTTGAGTCCTAGGCAGTTGTGATTATATTAAAACCATTGTTAAAGAGCAGCTGAGCTCAACCCTGGGGCCCACATGGTGGAAGGAGAGGACTGACTCCTGCAAGGTATCTTCTGACCTCTGCTTGAATGGATAAATAAACAAATATTAAAACAATTTTTAAAGTAAAATAAAATTAATGTCAACTTGGATGAGTGTTTGAAAAGTAAAGAATTGTTTGAGTCTCTGAGTGGCTCCATTTTTGTTTAAGAATAAAACTAGATGGTAAAATAGTAGAACCCTGAGACCTTAAATTCCAATAATGTGTGTTTTGTTTTTTAAAGGAGACTGAGATGGGAATTTTACATTATTTATTTAAAAAAATATCCCATGAAATGTAAATAAACTGGAAATCAAATCAACCCAGGTTGAATGTTAAACTTATTTTGATAACTTCGAATTCAACTCTGCCAGTCACTAGGTCGAGAACTTGGACAAGTTCCTTACCCCTCCTGAAAGTCAATTCTCACTGCCTGGTAAATGAGCATCCTGACACTCACCTTACATGTAGATCATAGAATTTGTCTGTTATCCCTCATGGAGAGACCTCTCAGTTCTAGAATGTTTGAAGGAAATCAGTCAATGTTGACTGATTTTTCTTAACTCAGAATGAATCCACATATTCTCATTTCTTGCAGAAACAAAAGCAAAACTTCTTCTTCACAGTAACATATCTTTTGACTTATTATTTTAAAGTCAAGGCATTTTCAAAATATATCTGTTGGATTAATTCAGCAACATTTGTTTCTCTGCCCTCAGTAGTCATGCAATTCAAAGACAACACAATATTCCATCTTTACGTGGCTTTATTTTAAACTCTATTTCTTTCATTTTTATTTTTAAATTTTGGTGTTTTGAGACTAAGTTTCTCTATGTATCTTTGGCTTTCCTGGCACTCTGTAGACCAGGTTATCCTTGAACTCACAGAGGTCCACCTGCCTCTGCTTCTCAAGTGTTGGGATTAAAGATGTGTGCCACCACACCCAACTATTCTCTTTCTTTCTTTTTTATTTTAAGGACTTTATCCTTTTTCTTTTCTCTCACAAGCTTACATATATTTTTAAACACACTGTAAACCATTTAGAGGTTTTCTTTGTCTTTGAATCTATCTTTACTGTTTATCTCCCTTTTTATGACCACATGAGTCTTTATTTAGTATTAGTTATATTAGAGATTTTTTATGATAATAAACAGGAACTAATAAGTGTTATTTTTAAATTTTAATTATTTATTTATTTGAAATATTATGTATTCATTTTCAGGGTAGGAATATAAAATTCCATTCATTGACTCAGAGTGAGAAGTTATTTCAGGCTGGTGATGGTCATGTGTCCTCCTTTCCTGTTTTGTTTCCTTCAACATTACATCAGTGTGAAAAATTCTGTGATACCATTCATAGATTCTTACTGTATGTTACCAGAACCCATTTGACATAATTATGTTATGGTGAAATAGGAAGCAAATAAGCTCCCATTGACACACAGTCCAATAATTCTTCATACTAATGGTTCCTAACCTTTGTACTTAAGAAATTACTATAAAGAATTCATTCATCTACATAGACTTCAAGCATTGGTTATTGAAAGAGAAAATGGCATGACTCTCAAATATGTTATAATTAATAAAGTTGACTTCATATGAAATCCATGCTGGTTTAACAGTATTGATTTATTTACTATTTATTACTATTATTACTTATTTATTATTATTTTATTTTTATTTATTTATATTATTTTATACAAATAATAAATTTACATTTATTCTTATTACGTATTATTATTTATTATTACTGTGTAATTATAATCTTTATTGTGGTATTTTACTTATAATTATTATCTAAACCATATTTGTGGGAAAATACCTTGACTATGACATGGTAGAGCAAGAGTGTCTTAGAGTTTCTATTACTGTGAGGAGACACCACGACTATGGCAACTCTTATAAAGGAAAACATTTCTTTGGGGCTGACTTACAGTTTCAGGCATTTAGTCCATTATCTTGGCGAGAAGTATGGCGGCATGCAGGCAGACATGGTGCTGGGAGGAGCTGAGAGGTCTTCATCTTGATCCACAGGTAGCAACAGGAGACTGCCACACTAGGCCTAACTTGAGCATATAAGACTTCAGAACCTATAGTGACACACTTCCTCCAACAAGGCCACACCTACTCTAACAAGGCCACACCTCCTAAAAGTGCCACTTCATATAGGTCAAGCATTTAAGCATATGAGTCTATGCGGGCCATTCCTCTTCAAACCACCACAATGAGTTTAAAGGGATAGTTCTTAACAAGGGTAGAAATATGTGCTGCTTATTTTTAACTTTTCATGGTATCCACTCTACATTTTACCAGATCTATCCATTGCCTTCTGTTTCATTCTTGGCATCTGCCAGATACTATGCTTTTACAAGTGAACAAATCAATACCCAAATGACATGTAAATGATCTTAGGTTCAAATTGCACTGCCCTAGCTCTCCAGTCATTCACACACACACACCACACACACACACACACTTGTGTGAGGGTAGTAAAACAGGGAAACGTTGCATTAATATACTTGATTTGAAATATGACATGGTTGGCAAAAGGCCAAATGTCATCAACCCACATATGGCCAGACCATTGACACCAACATGTCACCTTCTCTCTTGTAGATGGGAAGGTGGTGGAGCCTGACATGTCTGCGGGGTTTTGCCCAGATCACAAGGCAGCCATGGTTTTGTTCCTTGACAGGGTCTATGGAATTGAGGTGCAAGATTTCCTCCTCCATCTCCTTGAGGTTGGCTTTCTGCCAGATCTCCGAGCTGCTGCCTCTCTAGACACGGTATGATATGGAAAGTCAACGTGTACCCTTGACTCTCAAACTCTGAAGTGTGTCTCATGGTGCTCATCCATCCGCTCATTACCAACATTTACTGCATCCCTGTGTTATTTTCAGGCAAGCAGTGAGTGATTAGAAAGTCAAATAGACCCTGGCCAAAGGAAATTCACTGGCTAGGGAGCTACTGGCACGAAGGGTTGACTAGAAATCTGGTGAGGCGCTGTGGGATCCAAGAGGTTCATCTGTGCTTAACTTAGGAGGTCATAGGGGTGTCTATTAATGTCTATCCATTATGATTCTCTAAATTGTACTAGAGTTAGAGAGATGGCTCAATTGATAAAGTGCTTGCCACATAAACCTGAGTTTATCCTCCAGAACCAAGTAAAAAAATCCTAGCATGGTAGTCTACACATAAGTGTGTGTGTGAGCATGCACATACACATGTGTGTATGTATGTATGTGTGTGTGTGTGTGTGTGTGAAAGAGAGAGAGAGAGAGAGAGAGAGAGAGAGAGAGAGAGAAAGAGTGTATAAAATCTAAGTACTGGATGGTAGAGACAGGAGAATTCATGGAGATTATTGGCTAGCTAGTCTAGCTGAATCAGTAAATATCAGGTTCAGTGAGAGACCCTAACACAAAAAAGAAGGTAGAGAGATTAAGAAATATACCTGCCAGAGAATACTTGTCTCACCACATATGTATATATAAGTGCTCACAGACATACAGACATGTGTCTATATATACAAAGAACAAAATAATATATAAATAAATACATTTACCTATGCACTTTTGCTGCCTTTTGAAAGCAATGAGTGGTAAGGCAGTTGAGTGGCATCCTTGAGTTACCTTTCTCTTAGTACTTATTGGGTAGTATGTTAAGTGGCCCCATAGAAGATCTGTCATTATTGGTGTCAGGCTAGTGTCTAAAACATTTTGGAGGAAAGTGGAACACAAATTCCATCAAAATTGTCCTGATTTATTTATTTATTTACTTATCAATTAAATTAGCCCCTTTAATCTCATGGACAGTTAGATCTTGAGTTAAGAAATTCACAGCTGCACAATCATAAAAACAAGATGGAAGTTTTATCTTCTTTGACATTCTGCATCTGAGGAGTAGTGATGTCAACATAGTTATGCAATGGACTCCTTGATGATTGACACATGTAGACATGAATAAAAGTATGAGTGACATTAATTGGTTGAATTAAGATTATGTGTGCAAATCTGAGATCAGATATGCAAAATATGCAAATCTGTTCATTTCTTTCTGCCCCCAAGGAAATGCTCATTGACATCTTCCACTACCACCCACCCTTCTGAAGTTCAAGTCTTTTCAGAGCTCCCTTGCTCCAGGTCAAGGTCATAATATCCCTCCAGGTTGGATAGGGCTATTTACTAAGTGCTGGATACCATCACAGATGTTAGGGGAAATGATATTATCATAACTTAACCTTGAGCTTGGATTTCCTGGCCCCTCGAGAAGGCAGATACTGTTGCACTCAGTTTAGTCTACTTATGAACCATCTGTTGTAATAGGAGCAGCAGGGCTGCGTCCCCGGCACCCAGCCGCCCACATGGCTAGCTTATGCCCCGAAATAATTACATGGAAACTGTATTCTTTTAAACACTGCCTGGCCCATTAGTTCCAGCCTCTTATTGGCTAGCTCTTACATATCGATCTAACTCATTTTTAATATCCCTGTAACACCACGAGGTGTCTTACCAGGGAAAATCTTAACCTGCGTCTGTGTCTGGTAGGAGAATCATGGCGACTCCTTGACTCAGCTTCTTTCTCCCAGCATTCTGTTCTGTTTATTCTGCCTACCTAATTTTCTGTCCTATTAAAGGGCCAAGGCAGTCTCTTTATTTAACCAATGAAATTAACACAAAACAGAAGACTCTATCCCATCAAACCATCAATAGTTGAAGGTTTTAAGTCCTGAAGATCACATGAGCTATGGGTAAAAGTGGATCTAAGGCCTTCATTTCCAGATACCCTGCTGTTATTATTTCCAGATAGGAAGGTTATCTGGCAATGTGTTGAGTCCTTTGCTGATCATACAAGGCTGTGTCCTCTTCTTCCTCTCTAGGCTGCACTAAGTGCTACAGACATGGCCTTGGCCCTCAATCGGTACCTGTGCACAGCTGTCCTGCCTTTGTTAACGAGATGTGCTCCCCTGTTTGCTGGAACAGAGCACCATGCTTCCCTCATTGACTCTCTGTTGCATACTGTATATAGACTGTCTAAGGGATGCTCCCTCACTAAAGCTCAGCGTGACTCCATAGAAGTGTGCCTGCTCTCTATATGTGGGTAAGTGGATGACTTTCTGTGTCAGTTTTCTTTATGCCATGACCCTCTTTTAATTATTATGAAATTTTCAAGGTTTATATATCCACAATTAATTTTTATTGTCCAATATATGGATGTCTGAGTCTTGGGGTTGTCTCCATTGTTATAATTGACCTTGTTCCAACAGCCAACTACGACCTTCTATGATGCAACACCTACTCAGAAGGCTGGTATTTGACGTTCCACTGTTGAATGAGCATGCAAAGATGCCTCTTAAGGTAAATACTAGGAATTCTTGGCACTGTGTGGTCCCTAGTTCCTTGAGTTGACTTCTTCTTACTAATTATATGTCTCATAGACTTAGTGTGCTTGGTCTCTGATGCTGTGGAATTTCTCCTAGTTATTGCAAAGGCCTTATGAAGTGTGTGTGTGTGTGTGTTTTACCATTAAATAAGCAATATAGGATTGTACACTCTCTAGCATTGATTCTATAAATTTGGCAGACACAGGTCACAAATAAATTTCCCAAAAAGCTGCTAAATAACTGAAAGACCCTTGGATGTAAGTAGGTCATAGACTGCATCTATAAGTGCCAAGTAAATGTAGTAATATTTTAAGAGATTACTCATGAATTAAGGTTGGATCATTACAGGTTACAGGTAAGTTAGAGAGGAGACAAAACACCCACAGAGATAAGGTTCCCACTTAATAGTTCTGGGCCGTTCTACCATCCATACCCTTGTTTTATACCTGGACTCTAGGAGATAGTGCATGAAGTCGAGTAGATAATTATGAGTAAATGAGATTAAAGGAATAAGAACTCTGGAGTATATAGATATCAGAATAACCCCAGAAAGAATGCAGTTCAAGATACATTAGTTATATGTATGTGTGTGTGGGTATGCGCATGTAAGTGCAGTAACAATAAGGTCAGAAGATGGCAATAGTTCACCTGCAACTAGAATTACATGTGGTTATAAGCTGCCTGATGTAGGTGCTGGGAACCAAACATGGACTTTCTGCAATAGCCACAAATGCTCTAAACTACCTAGCCATCTCTCCAACCTGCCTCAAGATATGTTTTCAAAGTTGATCCACACTTTGTATGTAATCAGTATCCAAAAAAAAAAAAAACAACTCACATGAATTTGATAGTTCCACTTCAATGGCTCTTATATATCATTCAGAATGCCATGGAAGAGGAGTAAAAACATAGATAAGATGTTTTCGCCTATTAATTTTGTGACTACTTTCCCACACAGCTTCTGACAAATCATTATGAAAGATGCTGGAAATACTACTGCCTGCCTGGAGGGTGGGGCAATTTTGGTGCTGCCTCAGAAGAAGAACTTCATTTATCAAGAAAGTTATTTTGGGGCATTTTTGATGCTTTGTCTCAAAAGGTAATTGAAGGTCTAGGGGGATTTATATGCATCGATAAAGCAATAAACATTCTCAGGTTCTCTGTAAGATGGTATTTATAGTGGAATAATGTCCTTATTAATCAAGACTTGAATAGTGCTGGGTATGATGGTACATGCCTATACTCCCAGCACAGAGGAAGTTGAAACAGGAGCCTCTCAAGTTTAAGGACAACTTGGGCTGCATAGATGAGTCTCTGGTTGGGTCTGGATTATAGGTGTGACTCTGTTTCAACAAAACAAAAGAAGGGAAAGTTACCTTTTTTCTGTTTTTCTCCTTTTTAATAATGCATGTTGAGAATACTCTATACATTGATTTTCAGTAATCATCATTGTTGCATATTCCTTGTGATTGTAACAATGTTTCTAGAATGATAATAGTGGAGAAAGGTAGGAGAGCAGACATGTGGTTGATTGGTGTTAGTGATAGAATATGCTGACACAAAGCAACTTGGAAGAGAAAGGGTTTGTCTTGCTTTATAGTTCCAGAGGAGATACAGCCCATTGTTTTAAAGTTTCTATTGCTGTGAAGAGGCACCATGACCATGGCAGCTCTTATAAAGGAAAACATTCAATTGGGTTGCTTATAGTTCAGAGGTTCAGTTCATTATCATCATGGTGGGACATGGTGGCATACATGGTGCTGAAGAGGTAGCTGAGAGTTCTCCATCTTATGTAGGCAACAGGAAATGGACTGAGATTTTGGGTGAATCTTGAACATAGGCGATCTCAAAGCCCGTTCCCGATGGTGACACACTTTTTCCAAAAAGGTCACACCTACTCCAACAAGGCCACACCTCTGTTTTCTATGAGTTTATGGAGTCCAGTTACATTCAAACTACCATATCCATCATGGCAGGGAAGGCATAGCAGCTGGAATGAGCCCACATGGCAGTTAGGAAGCGGTGAGGGGGAGGAAAAGAGGGAAAGGGAGACAGAAAAGAGGGGAGAGAGAGGGCACTGTATAGTGGTATTTTTCCAGCAAGGATCCATCTTGTAAAGGTTCCATGACGCCAAAACAGTGCCACTAGTTAGAATTCAAGAGCTCACATAGATGAGCCTGTGGGGGATGTTTATCAACAAGCCACAATGAGAGTCATATAGATAATAGCTTACTATCATTGTTCTTTCCCCAGAAATATGAACAAGAACTTTTCAAACTGGCCCTGCCTTGCCTGAGTGCAGTTGCGGGAGCTTTACCTCCAGACTACATGGAGTCAAACTATGTCAGTATGATGGAAAAACAGTCATCCATGGATTCTGAAGGGAACTTTAACCCACAACCTGTTGATACCTCAAAGTATGGACTCTTTCTATTGCAGCAGATTTTTATTGTAAATGATGTGTGCAGTCTGAAATTGAATAAGGTACTGAAGTGAACTTTCTCTGGTACATGCCCCCTTTGAGTAGGAGCCCCTTGAATTTGTCAGATGGCTGTAAAAATAACGGTGAATATACCAATATCAGAAATGGGTGTGTACCCCCTAGGGTGCTCTTTGCTGAAGGAGGAGTCTCAGTGGATAGCCACATTATAATATCTAGGAGAGGGAGGCTCAACAAAATGCATACGTTTTATTAGTTGAAAATTTAACTGAAGTCAGTACCCACAATCAACCCCATCTTTAGCTGAGGATAGTTCCAAAGTGTTACTGCAGTGATGTTCCTGAATAACAGGGTCATTTCATCCATCACAGCATCTTGGCCAGGCTCAGGTTCTGTTGATGATATCCCACATCATAAAGAGATGGAAGTGGAAATTGGCACAAGAAGTAAGCATATAGCCAGAATGTGAATATAACTGATAGCCTTGAACTGATATCAAACATATGATCTCTGTCAAGCTTCATACATGCACTTAGTTTCCTAAGTTGGTCTACAAATGGGGATGCATGGAATACATGGGTGCTTCATGTGTTTGAAGTTTGAGTAGGACCACAGCTCCCATTTTTGAGGAAAGCTGCTTCTTAGGTTACTGATGCCGTGGTAACTTGGGAAGACTAGTTAGCAAAGTAGTACCATGCTGGTTATTGACTATTACTTCAGTCAGTCTAAGACTGAACTTTGAGGCTTCATGGCAGCTCCCAACTGTTTTATCCCCCGAAACCAATCAGGTTATCAACCCAAGTGATGTGGCATTAATCTAAGAATGTCGTTAAAGTACATGCTTGATATTACATGACAGTCCCGTGAGAAAAGTGTCCACCCCTAAGTGTTTGGATTATGTGATTGGTCCTTTGTATTTCTTTCAAAGTAAATCATCAAACAACACAGAGTAACATTATTCCTTGGGTAAGTGTCTGGTCTGCTCACATACAGAATAATTTAGGATTTTCAGGAGAATAATATAATGGTTTTGGTGTTGATTAATGAAATCCAATTAACAAGTCTTGGGCATGCATGATAATTTACTTGGGTTTGCTTTCTAGGGCAAATTTTCAATATAAGTTTACATGGTGATTTGAATAATTTCTACTTGAGTATGTTTCTTAAATATGTGTTTGTTGGTTACTAACTGATAATTTTCCTGGCAAAGATCAGAAAATGATCACATTATGTTTGTTTTTATTTAGAACTCATTCCCAAAGTTAACTGCCTACTAAGTTGTATTTATTAAGGAGATAAATGTATATTCAATTCTTTATTCATAGATAGATTTGATATTCACATGTCTTAATATTTATCAGTAGACCCATTCATCAATTGCACATGCGGGACATGAATAGGATAAATATTTATTGAAGTAAAAAAGGGAATCAGGAATAAATATTGTCAAATAATAAAGCAGATGTTTATTAATTAATTTTCACTGTAGCCCTAATTAGTAACATTTTGCAATGTTATCTGTATGGAGGACTGATATCAAAAAATGTTAACTCATAACTAATTATATAAAATTAAGTTTAAAATGTGGCAGATTGGAAATCAACAGTGTTGTTCATTCATAGTTTAATAAACAGAGTTTAAAAAGACAAAATAACTCCTTATAAAAAAGAAGAAATCATATTTTCAAACTTACTGAATGTTGGTTTGTGTTTGTTTTCATTTTCTTGTATAATCTATTGTTTTAATATTTGAATAATTTTAACTAACATATATCTTATTACATTTATTTTATATTAACACATTAATGATGTCTCAAATGAATAGATAGACACGATGTGCTTGACACATTGTTTGGAAATGTGAAGAAGCAATTCTTTGTTACAACTATTTTGTAACAGTTGAGTTGAATAGAATCTGAGTATTACTCAGCTGTGAGTAAATATGAATGCATTTGCCTGTGAATTCTGCAGAATGCCAAGCTCTTTTCCTTTATGTTTCTTGTAGCATTACAATTCCTGAGAAGTTGGAATACTTCATTAACAAATATGCAGAACATTCCCACGATAAATGGTCCATGGACAAGGTAAAAGTCAAAAGTGCTGTCTTCCCAGGCTACCATTGTGAATGCCTGGTGCTACTCCAATATATACAACTATGCCAACTTTCTCTTTGTGTATGTGTAGTGTATATGTTTGTGTATGCATGTCTATTCATTTACATGTGTGCATGAAGTGATCAGACTCTGACTTCATTGACTGCATCACTCTCTCTTTTATTTCCTTTGAGATAGGGTCCTCAGTGACTCTAGAACTTTCCATTTCATCTAAATGGATCTACCTATCTTCATTGCCCCAAGTTCTGGGATTACAAATGTGCACCCCCATACACACTTGTTCTCACTAAGCTATATCCCAAGCCCCAACTTTTTCTTTTAAAGAGAAAGCTACATCCAAATTAGTAATGGATGTTTAGTTACAAGATGTTCATGTTAATACTTAGATGATTTCTCTGTAATAAATACATGACAATCTGGAAATTTTAACATTTCTAAAGATCAGTTTATTGAATTTCAAGTGTCATGTATAAATATGTATTATTTGTGGGGTAAAATATAAAACCACCAGAGGATTCAGGAAAAAGTTGAGATTTTTTAAAAAAAATCTCCACATTAAATTTAGTTAAAATTTAACTTTTAACTAAACTTTGTTTTTTTATAGGAAGTTTTACATTAGATGAGCGATACTTAAAATTTATGTGTATATGTATGAGTTGTACATGTGAGTACTTGTTTGTTTGTATGCTTGCATGTATGTCAATCTGGGTGGGTGAATATGCCTATGCATGTATGAGTGCCTATGCACATACGTGTGTGTGAGTGCATGTGAGTGTGTGTGCACAGGTATGTATATGAATGTAGGGGCAGAGGTTGATGTTAGATATCCTCTATCATTGCTCACCTTAGTTTTTGAGACAAGGTCTCTTCCTCAGCCCTGAGCTTACTGATTGGGTAGACTGGCCAGAGAGCTCCAGAATTTGTCTTACCTCAAGTTCTCTCAAGTGCTGGGTTACACACATGCACTGGCTACCACATCCAGCTACATTGGTGTGGGGATCCAAACTCAGATTGTCATTCTTGTACAATAAGCACTTTACCAAAAGAGGCATCTCCCCATAATATGGAGTCTTAAGCATTGGTGAGTTTTTACTTTCTATACATCTGTCCACTAAATATAGAATACATCTACCGAATGGTATCTCTAAGGAAGATGGTACAAGGAGAAGACTCAATGAGTTGTATCCTACCAGATGATTCTCATTTCACTTGAGTTCAGTTTCTGTTTGAGAGGGAATGGTGATCATAAATTTGTCAGAGATATTGAGTTGACGTGGTATAAAAGTCTAGCATGCACATATATAGCCGTGAAGTGAAAATCATACAGGGAATGCCCCAAAGGATGCTTGTGTCCTGAGATAAATCATTGACATGGCATGTCTCTTTCCTAGTTTGATATCTATTGCTGTGATAAACACCAGAACCAAAGCAGCTTTGGAGAAAGGGGTTTATTTAGCTTATGTATCGTAGTTTATCATTGAGGGAAGGCAGGGTAGGAACTCAAGCAGGACAGAAGCAGAAGCCAGATAGGTACTCCTCATAGTTTGATCACTTTGCTTTCATATATAACTTGGGACCACGTGTCCAGAGATGGTGCCACCCACAGTGAACTGGACCCTTCCACATGAATCAGTGGGGAAGGAGATGCCGCCCCCCCCCACACCTAACTTAGGCCAGTCTGGTGGTGGCAAGTCTTCAGCTGAGGTTCCCCTTTGGTTGGTGACTCTTATTTGTGTCAAGATGACAAAAAGTAGCCCGGACAGTCTTATGCTTTGCTCCCCGGTGTGCTGTGAATATCTGCTGCTTCTTTTCTCACAGAAACTCTTTCTGTCTGTGTGGTGATCCTGTGATTCTGTGTGGGAGAAACTAAGTTTTATCAGGAAGATCACTCAAGAGTCACTTTGACACAATGACTCCATTGCACACTGCGTGTCTGGGATGGGGAAAGAGTGAGAAATGCCTTGGGAAGGAAGTCCTAAACTGGTTCAGTCTAGCTACCTAGACTTTGAGAGCTAATGGTGGTTATGGGCAAATGATGCTAAACCAAACTGGTCAAATTATTGGAGAATGATAATGTCTATCTCATTGATAGACGATGGGGTAGAGAAATGAGCAAATAGGAAATGTTATTCCAAGGTACTACCGATTTGCATATTTTTTCTCTTTTTTTTTTATTAAGATTTTTTTTTTTTAAATCTAACCCAACTTTTCATAGACATGCATGCATCACTGATCAGGGCTTAAGATTTGTCTGAATAATTAACACCAGTCTTTGATCCCTATAGCCTCTTTGTAGGGAATTACGCATGGGGCATAGTTAGACCTGATTTGTTTTAGGAAGACAGGGTGCATTTACTCTCTGGTCAAAGGAAGTCATTCCACGTGGCTACTGAAAGTAACACTAAGAGTGGAGTTGAATAAATTAGATAATTAAATTAAACTTAGACCTCAGCCAGACCAAAGTGGTCAGGCTTGTAATTCTAGATACTTGGGGATCTGAGGCAGGAGGATTTTAATTCCAAGGCCTCTCTTGGGACACAGAGTGCATTCAAGGCAACTTAGGAAGACTTCTCAGAATAAAAAATGAAAAACATCCTGGAAATGTAGCCCAGTGGGAGACAGCTTGCCTACTGTCTACAAAGCCTTGGCTTCAGACCCCAGCCACACCAAAACAAACAGTTGGCTTTAGTCATTTCTTAATCCACTTTAGAATTATTTTACCAAATAGTTACCAAACACATGTACATTTAAAATCACCAAAATTAATATATGTAAAACTATTTTTAATATTTTGGTTTTTTTTTTAGTTGGCGAATGGATGGATTTATGGGGAAATATATTCAGACTCTTCTAAGGTCCAGCCGTTAATGAAGCCATATAAACTATTGTCTGAAAAGGTGAGAGTTTTTTACCCTCTTAAATTGATAAAGTATTACATTTGGAGATATTTTTGTTTTGCATGTATTTGTGTGTGTGAGAGCATGGGTGCTTGTTCGTACGCACGCTCGTAAGTGTGGTCAGAGGATGACTTGTGAGGGTCGATTATCTCCTTAGCAGCCTTAGCTAGGTAACATTTCAGCTTTTTATACATCCCTTGAATGTTTTTATTTTTTTATTCATAACTATCCTGTGATAATCAGTTTTTGAATGAAGGTGGTTAATTTCAGAACAAATCATTAAATATTTTGAATTTTCATTTTGGGTTCATGATACTACTAATGCTTGAATTTTTTTTTTCTCTAGGAAAAAGAAATATATCGCTGGCCCATCAAGGAATCTTTAAAAACGATGCTTGCTTGGGGCTGGAGAATTGAGAGAACACGAGAGGGAGACAGTATGGCTCTTTATAACCGGACTCGACGCATTTCTCAGACAAGCCAGGTGAGAGTCATAGTGACAAATGAATAATTTGTGTTGTATACACACACATATATAGTTATAGTTTAATATATATACACATATTTTTATACACGCTTATATGTGTATATAATATATATGCATAACACATATTTACATTTTAATTTATAGATACACATATATATGTGTGTATATATATTTACACAATACATGTGTACACATATCCTCTACACACATGTATTTGCCGGCACTGGGGATTGTACTCAAGGCCTCATGCATGTCTAGTCAAGCACCCTACCACTGAGCTATATCCCTATCTCTAAAAATAATTTCCAATTTAATGTAGTGGTAGCTTTGGCTACTGGGGAGACTGAGCCAGGACTCTCACTTAGGCCTAGAAGTTTGAAGCCAGCCTTGTCAATATAGCAAGATCCTATCACAAATATTAATAATGATAGCAATAATACTAATAATTAACTCTGGGATGTAGCTTAATTTCTAGGGTGCTAGTTTAGTATTTATAAAGCCCAGGGTTCAATTCCTGGCACCCTACAAATGCAGGCATGGAGGTATATGCCTGCAATACCAGTGCTTGGGAGGCAGGAGCATAGGATCAGAAGTTCAAGGGCACCCATGACTGTGTGGTGAATTGAGGAAGACCCTGTCTCAAAATGAAATAACAAAAGTAGTATCATTTTCCTGAGATACTCTGATGGTGCAATGAGATAAGTTATGAACTTTATACATGATTACTCCTTGATAATAAGTTGACATTAACATTCCTGATTTCAAGAGAGCACATGCTTCAGGTCAGATGAAGTGATAGAAATAGAGTAGGTTGAGACAAATGGCCAGGAAATGTCAGAGTAGTAGTAACCAGATATGATTACCATGGAATCTAGGGCTAGTCAGCAAGACAATAGTTTCGTTGAGTGAGCTAAAGAGCTTAGGAGTGCTGGGACAGCAAAGAAACAATAATTAATGTGGTTGCTGCCGCTGAATAGCTGAATCGTGGCTTCCAATGGCCTCCACATTCTGGTTGTGCTCACTGCACAGAACTGTAGTGAAGATAGTGGGGGAACAGACCAGCTCTAGGGTCAGCCCTTAGCCAATGTTCTTGAGCATATATGTGGGCTGAGAGCACTGTGCTGAGGGACTGATGTCGATCGTCTAAGTCATGCCTGCCTTTGAGATAGGCTGTGCGTTTAGTGGTGGCTCCATTGTGTAGGAGCAAATGTAGTTTTGAAAGTGGCAAGTGACTTGACTTGGACCACGAATGTTATCTTGTCAATCTTGTCAGATACAAGCATGATATCACTTATACTGCAAGACATTATCAGTTGCCTGTGCAAGGGGACAAACAATGACAAGGACTGACAGCTGGCTGGGTGAAGAATGGGTGATTGTGCAAAGTTATCTAGTTCTGTTTCTGTCACTGTGATAAAGGACGTAAGGGAGAAAGGTCTATCTCAGCTCACAATTCCAGGTTATAGATCATCACAGTGGAGGTGATAGCATGAGCTTGGGAGAGGCACCACCCCACACCCACAGTCAAGAACAGAGAGAAATGGATCCTCTATGTTCATATACAGTTAGGATAGCTAGTCTGAAGGTGCAGAGTCATACCAATTTTATACTTTCACTATCAATTATGTTTTTATGTGTTACTGAACACACATGCATGCACACACTCATGCTCTCTCTCTCTATCACACACACACACCCCTATGGGCACTCACAGAGACACACAGAGACACACACACAGAGATTAATGTTAGAGTTATAACTAAACTAAAAGAATAATTATTTTTCTACCCCCTTTCATGACTCATGTGCTTGTTATTTGAATTCCATTCTTCCCTATCATGTGCTACTTTTAATAAAAGAATAAACGTGATGATGAAATATTTTAAGACAGAGCTAAAGATCTGTAAGAAGACCCAGAGTTTGTGTCTTCCTCACTGTTTAGAATTAGAAAAGGGATGGAATGGCAATAAAGCTGTGGAAGTTGACAGTAGATGTCTTCTTTTACTGGTCTATTTCTGTGTGTCTTTGTGCACTCATCTCTGTGTGCGGTTGCACACATGTGAGTGCTGCTTTCGGCAGAGAACTGAAGACAGTGCCTCTTGTGGAGAGCAAATATTGTGTCGTGGGTGTTGGTTTCTGCGGGCCGTTGGGCAGAGCCACCTTAGGGATGAATTTAGCCTTTCCCTGCTTTCCTTTCACCCAGGACTTCTTTTATTTTTCCAATTTACACTTTAGCAAGTTAATTTCCATATCCTCCAAACATCTTGATGAAGATCCCAAAGGGTAATGCCAAGTGCAAATTCTCAATTAAGGAGGTACTATGTTTTCCTAGTTGCTCCTCCAATCAAATTTTGCATAGGCTTGGTATCCTTGGTAAACTCTCAAGCCAGATTCACATAGAGGGCCACAAGAGAAACAAAAGGTAACTGCTAAACAGAAGGTGCATTAAGGCTAAGTGCTAGCACTCTGGAGCCAGGCCAGCTGCAGCTAGCTCAGCGGGATTCTCCCATCAGGTGTCCTGTCCCTAAGAGCAGGAGTTATAGGCAGTCCTAATCCCCTAATGTGGGTGGTGGGGAATGCAAACACTGAGCTGTCTCTCTAGCCTCTCTCTCTTTAAAAAAAAATTACTAGTTTTGGTTTCTTTATTATTATTTTTTGAAATTTCATGCATGTATCTAGTCTCTCCATTCTGGAATACGGACTGACTGATCTCGTGCAGGTAACCACAGCTGCTGAGGGTTCCTGTATGCAATGGCCCAAGTCAGCTCCAGAAGACAGCCTTTCTCAGTTTTCCGCCATGTCCTCTGGTCCTGCCCTCTCTTCTGTGATAGTCTCTTGGCCGTGTGTGTGTGTGTGTGTGTGTGTGTGTGTGTGTGTGCATGCCATGTGCACGCAGGGAGGTGATGCTAAATCAGTCACAAATCTATGTTTTAGCCCCTACCCACTGTAAAAGGAGCTTCTAAGACCAAAGATGAGAGCAGCAGAAATATATAACTATCAGTATAAATATTTACATCCAGTTTTTAAAAGTAAAAATGCAGAAATTATATAAGTCTGGTCAGTGAAGATTTCGCTGTAAGCTATTAAAGGCTACATGGTACAGTTGTTTAATCTGAGTTGGGCCCTGCTTGTCTGTACAACTGACCCACAAACAGGAGTTTAAGTGTTGAGCTCTTCAGCTCTTTGTAGCTAACCTGGTTTGGTGGGAAGCTCAAGGCTACTGTGGTCCTTGGCTGGGAATACAGTGCAGGACGTGGGACTCATCACATGCTGCTAATTTAATAATTAGCTTTTTAGAAGGTCCTTCCTGAGGTATTACAATTAATTATTTAATCGTAAGTGATTTGAGATACTCAAAACTTAATTTAATGTGTCCTTGAAGTTACTCTGTTGCTTTTACCACAAAAAACATAGACGCTTGTACAGCATTTCTGAAGACTCTTTCTGCAGGTTTTAACAAGATGCTTTTCTGTTTTTGAACAAATTGTCCAGGTGTCTATAGATGCCGCGCATGGGTATAGCCCTCGTGCTATTGACATGAGCAACGTTACACTATCCCGGGACCTGCATGTAAGTATCCAGGCTTTCACAGTAGTGTCCAAAGCTCAGTTATAAAAAGCAAACCAGAACACTTTCATGTGCATTTTATAGCATGTATTGTTTCATCATGTGATCAGTCTGTAGATTTCATGGTTATTAAACACTTAGCCTTTTAGCACCCTAGAGGTTGATAACATAAGCTCGTATGTGGTTTCACCCTTTACAGTTTCCATTACTTCTTGTGGTCTGAAATGTTCAGCAGCTGCTACTTCCTGTTCTGAGGTCCATGATGGACCCTGTAATCATCCTGCTCCATTCCACATGA
Source organism: Microtus oregoni (assembly GCF_018167655.1). NCBI lineage: Eukaryota > Metazoa > Chordata > Mammalia > Rodentia > Cricetidae > Microtus > Microtus oregoni. The sequence continues at coordinate 6,193,610 of NW_024543094.1, forward strand.
GTTTCTCCTGTGTTCAGTAGTTTTATGTTGTTTGTACTGATCTCTGTGTAGTCATGCAGTAGCTGTCAGGGTCATCAGATTGACTATCCAAATAGAGCAGTGCTTGTGTTCAGTTATCCTTATTCTACTGTATGATGGCTCCAGACTGCAGTGATGCAGAGGAGGCCCGAGGCTTGGAACTTGGCAGGAAAGATGAACTCTACTGCAACATGGCAGCCCTACAGGGCATGTAGACCAAGACATATATACTGTACTACATATCTGGTACTATCCGAGGTTTCAGGCTTTACTGGAGCCTTGTTGAGACCCATGCAGGATAAAATAAAGGTTCTACTGTACAACGTTTTAAAGAATGTGTCCTTGGGACTGAAGAGATTGCTCAGTGGTTAAGTGTACTTGTTGCTTTCAGCAGCTCACAAGTGTCCAACCACAGAGGATGTGACCTTCTCCTCTGCTCACTGTGTGTGTCTACACATACACCACACACACATTGTGGGTGTCTATAGACACACATACATATACACAATGTGAGTGCCTACAGACATGTACACACGTTGTATGTGCACACACACACATGTACACACATTGTGGGCTCCTACAGACACACAAACATATACACACACATTGCGGGTGTCTATGGAGACACACATATGTTGTGGGTGCCTACACACGTACACACACGTACACACACAGACACACACATGCACTTACACATAAATATAAAAGTGCATGAGAAAAGAGTAAATAATCATGAGGACTCTGTTTAATAACCACCTATTAAAGACTGCATATTTTACGTTGATCATCTATGGAAATTGATCACATTTCATTTGTCTCATCTGTAGCCCTGTTTGCTCTGTGTCATTCATGGATGTGTTTTGAAATGACTGATTTGAATGAAAGATAAAAATTTATTTCCGTAGAGCTTAAGTTAGCAAGTTAATGTACAATATTGATCTTGATATGATTAGTGTTAGTCAAAGGGAATGAACTAAAGGTATAAATCAGAACTTCTTGTGCTGTTAAAATGCTTGGTTTACTTTTTATTCTTGCTCATGTAGGAACCAATTAAAATGACACTGTAATTTTGATTTTGGTGAAGGAGCACAAGAATATTAGAACATTTCCCTCAGAATGTGAAAGAAAAGATCATGTCCAGTCTAAGACTCTCCGTTTGGTTTAGACAAATAATAACCTAGAAGTAAAATTTTTATCCATAGTGTTCTTCTTATTTATTATTTAATAAGGTACATCTTGGTTTATAAAACTTTATGACCTATAACACAAGTTTGTATTTATGTCTATTTTCTGTCTATATCCGTAGCTATTTTGAAGATTCATTGTTGAATTTAAAAAGATGTTTTTAAGCATAATGAATAACAAAGGCTGTTCTCATTAAGTCCAGTTTGGTGATATTTACTGTGTAATTTCTCAAATCATTAAAATTCTATGGAATTGATTTTCCAACTGAGAGTGTTGTGCTTTACTACATTTCTTTAAGATATGTCTGTGTGTCACACCTGATCAGATGATTCTGTCCTCTTTTTATTTTTTATCTACTTATTTTTACTGAAGAATCAATTAACTTTTCGAAATTTGGTACATTGTAGGCTATGGCAGAAATGATGGCTGAAAACTACCACAACATATGGGCCAAGAAAAAGAAAATGGAGCTGGAATCCAAAGGTAGTGTTTCCTAGAGACCTCTATTAAAACCCCTGAGAGCTGGAATCCAAAGGTAGTGTTTCCTAGAAACCTCTATTAAAAACCCCTGAGAGTTGTGCTAGAGGAGTGTAGGAGCCAATGAAGTGGGTATATGTTTTTGCTTAAGACCCCACCATATCTTCATATAAAAAAAAATGATTCAGCCGGGCGGTGGTGGCGCACGCCTTTAATCCCAGCACTCGGGAGGCAGAGGCAGGTGGATCTCTGGGAGTTCGAGGCCAGCCTGGTCTACAAGAGCTAGTTCCAGGACAGGCTCCAAAACCACAGAGAAACCCTGTCTCGAAAAACCAAAAAAAAAAAAAAAAAAAAAAAAAAAGATTCAAACATGCCTGCATCCAGAGTCCACAAGAAAGTATAATTTCCTTACTGTTAATGTGTTTTCCTTGCGCTTTGGGATTTTAATGGTGTATTTTTTCCTCTTTGTATCTTAAAGCTATCTGAATTTATACTAATTTATACTACTATTCAAGTATCTGAATTAGCATCAAAGGGCTGGGTACAGTTATTAATGTGTTGTATTCCTTAGATGGACTACGATCCTCATATCTAAGCTTTCATCAATCTCATGTGTTTTATGCCCTATCTCAGCCTCCTCCTTCTGTTTATACTACATATGTTATTGCCACTTTCATGATTGCATTTGTTCTTTTCTCATTCTCTCTAGTTTTATTTTTAGTCCTGGGGATTGAACTCGAGTACTTGAATGCTAGGCCAGTACCTTAGGTACATCTTCTGCCAGGCACATATATGTCCTCAGCCTTCTTTTTATTTTTTCATTTGAGATGGAGTTACCATGAGATTGAGGCTGGCTGGAAACTTAGTGGGTATCCCAAGCAGGCTGCACTCCTCTTGCCTCACTCTCCTTTTTTCCTTTATCTTTTAAATGTTTTTAGTTTCATTTCTACTATTTATGTGTAGATGGGAATGCAGTGCCCCTAGAGGCAGGAAGAGGGCATCCTATCCCCTTGAGCTGGACTTGCAGATAGTGGTTGCCATGTATGTGCTGGGAAGCAAAGTCAACGGTGGAAGAGCAGGGGTTCTCTTAATCACTGAGTTATCTCTTCAGTTCCCTTTCTCCCCTTTAAAAAGTACCAAAATGCTCATGAAATCTTTTCATAAATTACTTATATAAATATATTATTCAAGCCAGTGCATTCTACGTGGAGTTTCTTGTATTGTTTCTCATTTGGCTTTAATCTGTGCACATTTTATATGTGTGTTTGTATATGTGTAGGTGTTAAGATATATTATTGTTTGCATATGTTATTTGTATGTGTTTGTATATGTATGTGCTTGCATTTGGGTGTGTGTGTTTGTATATTTCTGTATGCATATGAGGCTAGAAGTACTCAGTGATTTAGCATGGAACTTGCAGTTTTATTTCTGCCCATTCTGATTTCTTTTACCATCATTGCAGCTGTTTATAAATGTATTCACTTTAGAAAAACCTGAAGAGAGAATTTTATTTTGTCCACTCTGGTATTTGGTTGATGTGGGATTCCCCTCTGTATGCTGTAATTACCATTAATGAATAAAGAAACTGCTTTGGATCTATAGCAGGGCAGGTCCTGCTTAGGTAGATGGGGAAAACTAAACTGAATGCTGGGAGGAAGAAGGCAGAGACAGAGAGATGCCGTGTAGCTCTGCCAGAGACAGACACAGGAACTTTAGCCAGTAAGCCACAGCCATGTGGCGATACACAGATTAATAGAAATGGGTTAAATTAATATCTATGAATTAGCCAATAAGAAGCTAGGGCTAATGGGCCAAGCAGTGATTTAATTAATACAACTTCTGTGTGATTATTTTGGGTCTCAACAGATGGGAACCAACACGTGGCCTCCTTCTACATTTGGTAATCTTTGTGTGCACTTGAGGAGTGTATGAAAGTTTAAGGGAGAATAAGAGGCCATAATAGAGATGTGTCTCATTAAGAGAAATAGGAGTGAAGACTGGGAATATAGCTCAGGACTTCCTAGCATACAGGACGTCTTGGGTTAATCCCACAAACATGCTAATGATGAAGTAGAGTAAAGAAAACAAAATGAATAGGAGCAGAGGAGTTAAGTCCGGCGGTTATTACCCGTGTGCCAACATCAGTGACAAGGGTTTAGGACTATGTTTATCTCTTATCCACTTTCATCATCACTTGGAATATTTTGCGCTGCGATGCTCTGCCCTGGAGTCAAGGGTTGAGCCTTCTTTCCCTTCCCATATGAACAAGTTCACAAGTTGGAGTGAGTACTGGCATGTTTTGGGTAGCATCCTGGGAACTCCTGCATATTCTTTCAGCAATCTCTGTAGCTTGCTCCTTTTCCCCTACATAACACACTCACACCTACATGATCAGTGGGGGAAAAATGAGTGATGGAAGAGCAAAATGGATTCCTCAGAGTCATACTGCTATTCAGATTTTCCCTTGCCCTCCTTATGAGTTCTCTTATTTTGCTTTTGAGACAAAAATCTCATGTAGCCCAGGGTGGCATTGAACTTGATACATAGCTAAGGATGACATCTAACTCCCGATCCTTCTGACACCACCTCCAGGTGCTGGAATTATGGGTGTGTACTGTTAGGAAAAATAATCCTAAGAGGGGCAGCTCCACCGGCGCAAAGAAATCCAATTAGGTCAGGTCAAATGCCCATCATTCTATTAAATACAGTGCTCTCAGACGGCCAAGTGCATGGCGAGGAGACAGGAAAGCAGGGAGCACATGCAAACCTGGAACCACATGTTTTTCCTCTGGTAGCCCACTTAAATACCCTGTGGGAGTGGTTCTGACCCTCCCCCAGGGATGGGTCAGGACCTGGCATGCTGGGATTTGGAGTCTCCAGACTTAACATGTTCTCCATATCTGGCTGATTATCATAATTTTTTTTAAAAAATATACTTACTTTCCACAAGTACTAAACATGTAGTATATCCAGGCTCTTGCTAGAAGCCACTGGTTAAAAAGCTTTTAATTTTCAAATATTAGATACTTAATAGTAATTAAGTTCTAACTTAGAAAGCCTACATGTTTTTGAGTGTGTGTCTGTGTCTGTTTGTGTGTGTTGTATATTTATATGCATACTGTGATCTTGAAGGTGCCACAAGAATTCCTTATTGAGGAGATTTTTCTTTTCTTCTCTCCTCGGGACAGAGGAATGAAGCATCACCCTGGTGCTTGTCTTAATATCTCTCCACTCAGCCATGCCTGCTTTATTGTCTATTACCACTCCTCATATTTAAGTTCCATCTGACTATAGAATGCCTTTGACTCTTTTTGTTCCAATGTGACAGCACATGAAACCAGTACTCAGTATTGCATATTTATTTTCAGGTTTGAAATGCCTGTTAGAAGACCCATGTACCATTGTCTGGGTGTAATCTCAGAGTATATGGCGCATGTTTTTTTTTTTTCTTGCCATTCTCTTAGGAGGAGGAAACCATCCCTTGTTGGTGCCCTATGACACACTGACAGCCAAAGAGAAAGCCAAGGACAGAGAGAAGGCTCAGGATATCTTCAAGTTCCTGCAGATCAGTGGTTATGCTGTATCCAGGCAAGTGGACACCCATCTCATGATTTCCAAATGTTCATTGGGATTCCAACTAAAGATGACCTCAGTGACCTGACTAAACCTTGGGGCCACTACATGATGCGTTCAGAATACACATCTCAGCTTCCCTTTGGTGGCTGTCATAGAGCACCTGACCAAAAACAGCTTAGAGGAGAAAGGGTTGATTTGATCTCACACTTCTGGGTAGCAGGCTGTCTTTAGCAAAGTCACAACGGCAGGCGGCTGAAGCTGTTGGTCACATCGCTGTCAAGAGCAGAGAAAAAGGAGTGCACACACAGTTAGTGCTTAGCAAGCTTTCTCTCCATTTCCATAACACAGGTCCCCCAAACATGGAACGAAGCCATCCACTTTCAGGGTTATTCTTCCCACAGCAATTTAGGGCAACCAAGGCAGTCCCCCCACAGACTTGCCCACAGGTCTAGACAATCCCCCATTGAGACTCTTTTCCTAAGTGACTCTAGGTTGTGTCAAATGGACAGTTGGCCCTGCTCAAGCCAGAGACAGCAGTGCCCTTAGCTGTTTTCATTTGTCACCTTCCATCATTTCAGCAAAATCTATAAGCAAAAGGAAAAAGACCCATACCTTATTTGCATAAATGCAATATTTTAACAAGTGGTATTGGAATGATTCATTTTAGTTTTGTATTTTATGCAAAATATTCCTGATAGGTAAACCTTTCTTTGTGATTAGCAATAAAAATATTGTTACCTTCAATTTTATGCGTAGTTTTTAAAATATTTTCTGATAGGTCATGTATATACATGTATACATGCTTATGTGTTTATTTTTGTTGTTGCAGAGGGTTTAAGGACCTGGATCTGGACACACCTTCCATTGAGAAGCGATTTGCCTATAGTTTCCTGCAGCAGCTGATCCGCTATGTGGACGAGGCTCATCAGTACATCCTGGAGTTTGGTAAGTAGCTGCTCTTGCTGCTCATCATCCAGCCTTTGCCATTCCTAGTGTGTGCAGCGTCAGGGTATGCCCACATTACATCCATCTCGGTACAAAGGAGCGCGTAACAGCCAGTAACCAAGTTTCTGGAGAGTGGATTGAATTTAAAAACTTGAAAATATCCATATATGAGAGCACATGGATTTCTCACACTCTGACAAAAGTTTGGTTATTCTAATACTTTCCTATTGTAAGTTTGTAATCACCTTCTGGCACATTTTTTTTTTTTCTGAATCAAACGTCATCAGCAGTGAGATGACCAGTATAAAGATTGTCCACATTTTGAACCTCTTGGTATTTATTTGTCTTGCTTTTGCAGTAGGGTCTCACTATGTAGTTAGCCCTGGTTGGCCCTGAACTTATATCAATGAGGCCAGTTTTGGATTCACAGAGATCTATCTACCTTTGCCTCCTGAGTGATGGAATATCAAGGCTTATGTTATCATACCTGGCTAAGAACAGCATTTTCCTACTGAAAATTTGAATACTCTGTGATGAGAGTTTCATCAAGGGGCCTTTCTGTGCCATTGCACAGTTATTTTACAGAGGTAGAGAAGATTTTGAGCTAGGGGAACCCTAATAGAAACATTAGCATCTCACCTTTATATTTCCTCCCTCCCTTCCTCCCTCCCTCTATATCTATTCCCATTTCATTTCTGCTGGTATGGTTCTATTCTCTCCAAACCTATTCATATTTTGTTAACATGTTTAATGTAAAAAGGGTATTTCTTATGCTTCTTGAAATAATTGGTACTTTGGTTGTGCCCAAAGCCATCTTGATATATTTTTACACAAGAAAGTCCCTTATAAAGACTTTTGCAAGCTAAGATACTAGAGGTACCTGCCCTGTAATACCAGCTACATGGGAAGTTGAGGCAGCAAGATTACAAGTTCAAGGTTTATCTGAACTACAGAGGTCAAGGCCAGCCTAGGTAATTTACTGAGCCCCTGCCTCAAAGTACAAAAAGGACAAAGGGCTGGAGATGCTGCCTACTGGTAGGGCATGTGCTAAGTATGTATTGGGTTCTTTGTTCTATCCCCAGGACCAGGGGAAAAATTCAAGTGTAAAACAAACAAACAAACAAAAATAAAAAACAACCAAGCAAAAAAACATATTCTTTTTCTTGTTCTGATGTCATAGAGTATCATGTCTTCTGTTGACTGGGGTTTTCTGTCCCGCCCGGTCCTACAGCCATTAAGTCCCAAAGAATCACACAGAGGTCTACATTAGTTATAAACTGATTGGTCAGTAGTCAGGCAGGAAGTATAGGTAGAGCAATGAGAATTCTGGGAAGAGGGAAGTTTCAGAGTAGTTACCACCCAGATGCAGAAGAAGCAAGATGTGACTGCCTTGCCAAGTAAGGTACCGAGCCATGTGCCTAACATAGACAAGATTGATAGGCTAATATAAGATGTAAGAATTAGTTCATAAGAAAAGCCTGAGCTACTAGGCCAACCAGCGTTTTATTAAAAAATAATACAAACAACAGGATAAAAGACTATTGTCCCACAGCAGTCTTCCATGAAAATTAAACTGAATTTGTACCTAAGATTTATTATCATCATCCCTATTTCTTTCCTTTTTTTTAAAAAAAAAAAGCCAAAAAGAAAACCTTTATTGCCAGATAGTGGCTGCCCAAACCATGCAGCCCTGAGCCTTACAGATCATTTACTTTTATACACAAAAACCATAACGTGGTTGGCACACTTCAGTTAATAAGAAGTGGAACTATAATGTCCAAAAGCAAAGCTAGTATATTTAGGGATATTTCACTTAGGTACTTTCCTGGAAGTATGAACTATATCTTTGACCCATTTTGGTAGGCATTGAGGACTACATGCTGGGTTTTAAGGTCAGAATGGTGCCTGTAACCTGGTACCAGTCATGCTAAGGGCTGAAGGCATGTTAAAGCTTTACCACTAAGCCACATTCCAGCTTCCATATTGAAACATCATTCCTATTTTTTAATTGCAAAGCTTTCCCCCTGGTACAAGCCAGTTTGAGTTTTACAAAATCTGGATGCTCATGTTCAACTCTGAACCTTTCTGTGTCGTACGAAGTTCTGCATATTGACAGGGTTGTTGTAGATTGTTATTACCTCTTCTGTGTATGTATGTACAGGCCATTTCTTTATGCAAGAGGGAGACAATGGAGACTGTTTTCAAAGCCAGTGTGCCAAGGCCATTCAGTTTCTAGCTTTGTATCTTTCTGTAAACCTTGGGTAAACCAGGAGTGGTTTTGTCTCACATAAAAAATCCTTTCTGGCGTAGTTTAGGGCCCTAGTTAGCAGGATCCTAATTTTGCAGCTGAGTAGTAACATTGTTTTTCTCTTACTCATTTCTGGACCAAGTGGCCTGTAGCTTCAGAGTTGATAGATGCAAAAGTGGGAAATAACAATGAAATGGGCCTATAAGGAGGGAGGGAAGGAGGAATGGGAGGGCAAAAATGAGAACAAAGTCTAGGGTGCAGAAGTGCTATGATGGAATCTGTTATTTTCATGCTAGTTTTAAAGCTTAATGAAAAGTAACTGAAAACATCAGAAGCCTTAGCATTCATGCCCATCTCTATCAAAGATTAGCATAAAACCTAACTAAGACTATTTGTCCAATGTTCTCACTGTGGTGCGTCCTAGAAGATGTGGCATTTTGATTTCCTAATTCCTACCAACAAATCTATAATACAGTGTTTTCGTTTTGTTTCTATTATTATGACAGGTACACTGGCCAACAACTTAGGTGAGGAAAGGATTCATTATAGCTTTGAACTCCAAGCCACAGAACGTCACTGTGGAAGGTCAAGGCAGGAAATTGAAGGCAGACTTGCTAATCTATACAGCATTGCCTCCAATAAGGAAATTTGCTTCATGGCCAAATAAATATGCAGTAACCATGGAAAATGGTGTTTTCTGGCTTGCAGGCAGGTTTATACTCAGTCAGCTTGGCTATGCAACCTAGGACCACCTGCCTACAGCATGGTGCTATCCAAGTGGGCTGTGCCCTCTGACATCAATGAACTATTCAAACAGTCCTCCACAGGTGCTCTCACAGGCCAGCTTGAAGTAGATCATTCTTCAGTTGACACTGCCTTCTCAGGGACTCCTGGCTGTGTCAAGTGGACAGTTAACAGTAGCCAGCACAGATGTCCATGGTGTGATTGTGCCCATAACTGTCATGTCATTATGAGTTGGGCATTAGTAGCTGCCTAATTTGGACCTGATTGGTTTTTTTTTTTTTTGAACTTTTTTTTTCATCACCGTGCTGAAGTTAGTCTTAACACCTTGGTTGGTGTTTTCTTTTCAGTTTGGTGGGCTGATACCTTTAGGAAGACATTTTAAGCTATGCGTTTTGTATGAATTTCTTAAAATGTTGGTCGCTCAACGTGGACCTAAAATCTCTCTCCTGTCTACAGATGGCGGCAGCAGAAGCAAAGGAGAACATTTCCCGTACGAGCAAGAAATCAAGTTCTTTGCCAAAGTACAGTATATGACACGTCTTGTTTCAGCTTCGGTGTTGACTGAATGAACCCATCACATCCTCACTCCCTTTTAGCATACACTTACTGTAAATGCTGCTCTCACTGCTAGTGCACACTCTCTGGCTGCAGGAAATACCTGCATGACTCATGCGAGAGGGGCCGGCCGGCCTGTGGGGTCCTTGTCCAGCACTTACCTTACACTCGCTCAGTTCTCCCCACCGCTCTCCCTACCGCGTTCTGTTCCTCACATGACTTAGTTGTCAGGGCCCGTGGGCCCAGACATAGAAAACTATTTTTCCTAACTCGACCGGGACGGAGGCACAAGAAATAAGCAGACACAGCTTACACCATCATCACAGAAGGGCATCTCAGGCTTCTCTCCATCCTGAAGATCTACTTGCATTTTTTATATCAAACATCTCTTAATCCCCTGGTCAACCAAGGTGGATACCTCATTAATATTCTCTTTCCTTGGAATGCACAGCTAGGGAAAGCACCTGCAACTAAGTTATCAGCTTCTGCAAACACCTCTCCCCAGGTGATCTACATTTGTAACAAAAGAGAAAGGAGCAGCACATCCTGGCTATTGTGAGGCAGTGACAGCCTGTCTGCAGGTCTATGTGACCACCTCAGGTGGACCTATGGCTTCAGGGCCTGGCTGCCACACCATATAGAAATATGGGCCTACACTTAGTTAGGCCCCCCACATCCACTCTCTAATTATTATGACTCTCTTGTGTGAAGTAGAAGTAGTGACCCAGTTTCTTAACATTTTGTACATTTTTCTGTTAGCTAATAAGCTTAATGGCGTATGAATGAGTGTATGGCTTCGACCGTAAATTCTTTGTTGCGGGATCTCAGTCTTGTTCCTCCACAGCTGAGATTTAGAGGATAAACCACTCATTGGAGGAGTACAAAGGGTTCTCCATTAACGGAGAAATTCAGCCCTTCCTTCAGTCAAGGAGTGGTGGAGATTAAAAACAGTGCACCCCGCCACTGGCTTATTTGCTTCCTTGGCTGTGTCAGGCAGTAGACTGGCCTGGGGATTGTCACAGATCCATTAGTGTCCCTTGGGTGCGTGTGCCTCTTAACAACATCTTGCAGGTAAGCTGAAGGCCCACTGCTACTGACCGTTTTCTTCCAATTCACTTGCATTGGTGAGGTTTCAGATCATTTTCTATAAACACGTTTGGTAGATTTTCAGATGGCATGCTTTTTAAATGATTAATATCTGCCTTCAGCTATGTTTCCAGACTTACACCTTTTGTTGGGTCTCTTGTCTTTTCTTTCCACTCACTATAGAACTCAGAGTTTAATTCAGTCATCTAAACATACGGTTTATGCCAGGGTGCATATTGTTAGTGATGAATAGACCAAAAATAGATTGATAGATAACAAATAGAGAAGTAGATTGTTGGTAGACATATAGACCAGTCAGTTCCAGCCAATACATGATTATAATCCCCTCTTGACACCCAATTATCAGAAATAATATGTATTCATGATACTAATATACCTTTAAATTGCCTACCCACCCAGCACCCCTAGTTTTTGCTTGTAGATGTTTAATGTGGCTTAATTTCATTTTCAATTTTGATCAAGTACCTAAGTCTGCCAGTCAGTATATTCAGGCTCTATTATGACTTTCAAGAGAGTCATAAAATTGTGTATTTAAGTCACTCAGTATAACTATTTTATACTACAGGGTAGGAAAAAAAAAACACTATACCTAGCAAATAGAGTAGCAGACAATTCTAGAGGTCAGAAAAATGACAGTATGGATCTGGAATTCCAACTCTGTTTCTTGTGATCTTTTGCCTAAAAATCTTTGAGAGAGGAGAGAGAGACAGGGAGACAGAGACAAAGTGTTCTGTCTAAAATTAAAGCCTTAGAGGGGTAGAGAATAAAAGATTTTTCTCTAGTGAGGAGATCAGAAAAGGTCTGCCTACCGAATGGAGCACCTCTGAGCAAGGTCTGCCAATGGGGAGTCAGAAGTGCCCTTCACAGGGAGGAAATTGGGTGTGCCAAGATGCGTGCACAAGTGCATAGAGCAGGAGGAAGAGCCAGCCCAGGGCAGTGGAGCTAAATCTGAACACAACAGGGACTTTGACTTTGAGAAAGGGTAGATACCATGTGCATTGTGCGGGAAGCAGGCAGCAGTGTAGTTTTGAATGGGTCTCCTATTTCATTTTTCATTTAACATCTACAAAGCAAAAATGAAGGCGATAACCACACACAGTATGCAGTAGGACAAACAGCATGATACTACCCCTGTGGCAGGTCTCACATACAATGGCATCTTGATGTGTGGTAATCCTGGGAATTTGAGAGCCTTTTGGTCATGGAACTATATTGTACAAACTCTATCAAGTGCGTATCATTTTGAGAAAATAGGAGACTAATTCTGAACTGTTCAAAATTGCTATGTTCTTCATAATTAAACTCCAGCAATCCTACTCTGCTCCGCCCATACTCACACACATGCATATAAGCATGTACATATGTATGTATGTACACACACTTGAGCTGGAGATGACAGAAGCGAATCAGCATGGGCGCAGTATTACACAGGCACAGATCTCCATAGGCTCTGAGTATTTGTCCCCACCCCCAGTAGTCCATTCTGTAGATCTGTTTTCTATTCCTCTCTTTCAGGTCGTTCTTCCGTTAATTGATCAGTATTTCAAAAACCACCGCCTGTACTTCTTGTCCGCGGCAAGCAGGCCTCTCTGCACTGGAGGACACGCATCCAACAAAGAGAAGGAGATGGTGACGAGGTACAGAGCTATGGCTGCAAAGCTTTCTAGTTCATTTCTTCGTGTTTGTGTTTAGGTCAGAGAACCCCAGGACCTTGAGCAGGGCTGGGAGGAGAGTCTCCTCTCCTGAGTCTCATGCTCGGTGGGGAGAGGTCCTGCACATTAACATTTGTGTGTGTTAGACACAGATCTGCTTCTTAAAGGGAACAGTAACAGAAGAAACAAAACACCTTCCAGGCAGATTATGTAAGGGTACTGTCTCCATCCCATCAGTATTAAACAACAGGATCTCCAAGAAGACCGGGGAAGAATCTCCATAATGGTATTTATGAAATAATTATGCTTTGAACATTAGTTTCTTTGATTTTTGTCTTGGCGATCTGTTTTGGACAGCTTTCACGTTTTAATGAAGGTAATGCCCTACTTAGACACTATTAGTTTTTCAAAAATTTAAACTCTGTCGTTGCTATCATGATAGTGGAGTGAAAAACAGAACAAACCTTTCTGGTGTTCTCTTGTGCCTTATTTGTTAAAACCATGTCTTCTTTAGAGATTTTTTTTTTTTTCACATGAGATTCTACTTTGTTTCTGGGGTGTGTTTTCCTAAAATTCTGTTATCTCTCAGTCTACATGGAGATTAGCAACCATGAAAATCTCTGGCACCCCATTGCTCACAACCAGCCCAAGCATTGAGAATGGATCTGAGCAATATTTCCGTAAAAGAGAATAAACTATATCAAGAACTCTTCTCTTGGCCTTGAATCTCCTGCTGTGTGGGATGATCATGGCCTAGGCAGAGTAAGATGTAACTGAATGGGACACCAGCAGTGGTGGAGGGGAATGAGAGTCCAGGCTTGATAATGTGAGAGGGTGGAACCAGCTCATTGCACTTTTATTATCTTTTTCCCTGACTACACACTGCCACCATTCTCCTTCCCTCCCTCTCTCTCACTTTCTATCTCTCTGCTTCTCTCTATCTCTGTCTTTGTCTCTGTCTCTTTCTGTCTCACCTCCTTAAATACCTACCAATCTGTAAGGCTGATAAAACACACTGGAGAGCACAGCAGGCTGGGAGGAGATGCAGGGTCACATCCCACTGTGAGACCACACCCCTTCTAACTTGGGCATGACCTTCCTCCCTGAATTCCCTTGAAAGGAAAATATAGCCTTGTAGAATTTCTCATAGGTGCTCATCCATGTCTCTGGGTTCATGTCCTTGTGGACTGGGAGAACACACAATCAACTAGAAAACCCGCAGGCACCCAGACCTCATGAAACATGATGAACCCTGAATCCCCTGCTTCTTCTGGGGTCACTTAGTTGTTTGTAATAGAAGTTTTATTCTCCAAGGGTGTTGGTAATTTAAATATTACTTAATGAATGTAAACCAAGACAAAGTACATTGAGAGAAAGCAATGAAAACACACAAATAATCCAAAACAAATTAAATTTTCCCCCCATTTTCAGTCTTTATTTTCAGTCAGTGTCAGCTTTACTCATGGGAATGTCAATTACCTACACACACAGATGCCAAAACACTAAGTTGTATATTCTTACTACACATAATTTTACTTGCTGATTATACTTAAATAAAGCTGGGGAAAAAAGCCTATGTACCTCTGAAGTAAATTAGCCTATTGTCTGTAACCAATCTTGTATCCCTTAGAGAAAAAGTTAGCTCCAGTGCTGCCACCAAGTGATGTAGTTGTGAGGCCCTAGAAGGCCACCAAACAGCTCTTGCTAATGAATAATACTGTAGTGTTTCCAATGATGCCACCTTCCATTTAATACCACCTGGTAGAAAGAGGATTGGTAAAATTTACTTTTCCCATTAACATTCCCAGAAAAGAAACACATATGCCTTTGAAAAACCTCCGCACACACACATGCAAATGGAACCAGAGTAGAAGTAAATCATGTCATGGTGGTGCTTCAGTGTCTCTCATGGGAAGTGAATCTTAGAGGGAGAAATTCATACCTATACCAATAGATAAGGGAATGATAAATTAGGGTATATAGATAGATGAAATACACTGTGCAGTTAAAAATTATAATGGCTAGAGATATCTAACTTAGGGAAATGACCCTAATAAAATGCATTGAAAATATTATTAATCCAACTTGTAGAAGTACCTACTTTTTCTTATATAGTACAAATAAGAAATAAGCATAATTTTGACAGCTGTTTTCTTTGCACAGTATATTATAGTTAATTTGTTCCATTTTAGATGTTCTAACAATGAGAACAAAAAATATCTGATGATCCGAATATGTTTAAAAACAGCCAATAGCAGACACCATGACAGTAACATACAAGCAACTAATTTACTTTAGACGCAGGGATGAAATACCTGAGCTTTTAGATGTTTGAGTTTTTACCAGTTGAGTTAAATATTACGACCTAAGTAGATAAAATGAACAATCAAAAAGATCAGTGGACTGACTGAAGAGAAGGCTTAGTGGTTACAAACATGCATACTCTTGCAGAGGACCTGGTTTGGTTCCCAGAACCCACATTAAGTGGCTCACAATCACTTGTAACTCTGTCTCCAGGATCCATGCCTTCTTCTGTCCTCTGCCAGCACTTATACTTTTATGTGTATTTGTGTGTCTGTGTGTCTGTGTGTGCACATGCATACACAGACAGACAGACAGGTAGCAGGCAGGCAGGTAGACACACACACTCAAACACACAAAGATATCAAGTAGATAAAGTGCTAAACCCTGACCTTGCTGTGAAGACTAGCCAAGGATACATTGAAATGCATTGTTTGTGCTGTAATACTGGTTGAAATTATATTTAACGGTTATTCCTAGCAGTGGTTTCTTTTGTCAGAGTTAGTTTCTCCCTAGTTATTAACCAATATTCTGTGAGACACTTTCTATACTCATTCCTAGCACTCAAAATTTTTTCCTAAGCACTTGTTGTTTCTAAAGTCAGGATCATCATGTCTGCAAAGACTAATATTTGGGACAGCAGAGTCAAGGCAATAGTTTTAGTTTATAACAAGCACAAGTCCTAGTTTGCCCAGAAATTCTGTCCCCAAAATAGATGGCATAAAAGGGGACATTTACCTTCCTGGAGGAGTTAGCCTTCGATGTCTGTTTCTGTCCCTGGTGATATGTGGTTAGTGAGCAGTGTGACGGGGAAGAATGACCATTTTCTGGCCTATTTAGTGAACACAGTCTAGTGGAAGGAGGCACAAAACTGTTGTGTTTCCAAAAAAGCCAAAACAGCCTAGGTGTTGATCCACCAGGAATATCCGTGTTCACATACAGTCAATGTTTAAAATTCAGTGGCCCCAGGAATAGCTCACAATGTTTCACTCAGATGCTGGAGAGTAGTAATGAATGCCCTTTAATACAAGTGAGGATACAACCTGACAGTGTGTTCCTTTTGGTCTGTGCTGTCAGTCTCTACAGAGAGACAAACCTGTCTTTGAAAAGAGGGTACTTAGGAGTTACTGTGAAGCTCAGTAGATGGGGGGATCTTGGTCAGGATTGCTTTTGTCTAAAATAATTAGCAAATATAATTATAGTGCAAATTAATATAGAATCAAATCTCACAACTAAGAGCTACATACAGAGATCTTTATTTTTTAAATATTTTGCTCTAATAAATTATGTCCTCAAACCCAACATTCGCAGATGTTTGCAGATGAGCATTTTCTTGGAATAGCTATGAAATACTCTATGTAATTATTCAGTAAATGAATGAATCCAGCTTAGTGTGGTAGTGCCTGCCTATAATCTCAGCACTTAGGAGCAGAAGCTGTTATGAGTTCAATGCTGGCCTGGGCTCCCTGAGTAGTTTGAGGTCAGCCTGAGCTGTGTAGCTTGTCCTTGTCTCAAAAAAAAAAAAAGAATCAACAAATATATTGTTAAAAACCAATTAATCCATCTTGGTATGAAGAATGCAAAGGCATCAGGTCAAAATTTACTGTAAGAGAGGTCAGCACACAAAGGTGAGGCTCTTCCTTCCTCCTTTCAAGATTTAGTCCCTTGATTTTGCTGTGTGTTTGCTCTCTAGGGTTTGTGGTGCTGGGGCCAGAGGAGCTTTCCCAGAAAGCCTGGGCAGTGAGGAGCCAGCTGACCCCACTGCAGGAACCCAGATTAAGTAGACCCGCACAATCTTCCGGGGAAGGATGCTAGGAAGTGCGGACTAGGACAAGAGCTGTTCCTCCGAAGGGCTCAGAAGAGAGCAGAGAGCTAGGAGACAGTGGAGGCTGGGACCTGCTGGAGTAAGGGCCATGGTGGAACTCGGGTGGTTCCTGGGAGCATCGGCAGGGACATGTGGGGATGATAGTGTCAGTGGAGTTCTGGACATTGGGAAAGGCGTCTTGGGGTCTGTGCAGTCTGAGCTGAGCCAGTGAGAAAGAAGTGAGGTATAGCAATCAATATCAGCAAAGAGTTTCCTTAGAAGAGGGACCCTTGGGAGGCCATGGGGCTAGGAATGGGCAAAGAGACAGAGGCTACACCTGCTCTCATAGCTCTGGAATATTCACTGAGGGGTAATATTTGGAGGTGGCCATGCAGACTGTGGAATACAAACTGTGGTTACTTGAATTGTCCCATTGAAAATGGCTGTGGATTTCCTGGGACCCTGAGGTAGGGAAATAAGCAAGACACTCAACTTGTTCATCATTGTAAAGAAGCCTTGTGGCCATCATACTTATCATTTCTTGACAGCCATCAGATAATCAGTCCTGATTCCATTTCTACTTCATGAAGTCTAAATAGGGAGCCCAGCGATGTTTAGTAGAGACATTTGCCTAGTAAAGGAGTACTAAAACTTACAGTACCATTTCTGCCCAAAGCACCATGCTTCTGTTTGTAAATAAATAAGGCCTGTGATAAAAACCAGGTGTGTTTAGGCAGACTGAATTCTTTTCCATGTGGTTTTTCTGTAGTTCTGTTCCTTGTGAGGTTTATAGAGATGGCTTCTGTATTAATGAGCTTTGCTTTCTATTTTATTTTGTTTCTTTACTTATAATATGTGCTTTTTTAACCATGTTTGTTAAGATACGCAGAAATTCTTTCTTTACTATCTTATTCCACACTTCGCTCAGAAAATCAATCCTTTCTGCGTGACATCATGTTTGCTTTTTTTCCTGCTCATAGGTCAGCTGTTTTGTTTCCTTTCTTTTCTTCTTCTTGTCTTATTTGATTTATTTTTAATTTCCCCCTGTCTTTTTTCTACCTCCCTTCCCCCTCCCCTTTTCTCCTTTTGTTTTTCTTTTGTCCTCAGCCTGTTCTGCAAACTTGGAGTTCTTGTCAGGCATAGGATCTCACTGTTTGGTAAGGAGACCCTTGGGAAATTTCTGAGCATGGCCATCAGGGGCTTTTCTTTGCTAATTTTGCACTGTGTTGTGTGCTGCTTTGTTGCATGGATGCATGACTGCATGGCTGCATGCATGGCCATCATAGGCCAGACAAGTTCCTGAAGGATGTATATAAGTAACATTAGCTATGGCAAAATGGAGGGCTGTGTCTTTTCCTGAGCCAGTCCAATTTATGACTGAAAACTGAAGCATATTTAATTAAAAAAGCAAAAGAATGAAAATGGCTAGTTCTGCCATATTTTATTTCAAGGGTAAAAGGAAACCGGGCTCTTGGATTTTTGCTCAGCTCTCTCTGGAAGATTAAAAAATAAGTTGCTATCAATCCAAATTTGGAACTTTACATTATATTTTTAATGTTCTTGACTACAGATATATTTATCTCCTGAATTCCAAACCTTGGAGCTTGGTAATTATGGTATCATAGAGCCAAGAGCTTTTCTTGGTCAAAGTGGCTTCTCTAGTACCACTTCTCCACACCCCAGCCTTTTCTGGACGTGTCTGATGGTCTATGAGGTTGAAGGACATGTGCCTGGATAGCTGTGCAGGGTGTGCACTCACCTTCACAGATGATCCTACTGGGGCTTTAGGAATTGGCAGCTGCTGGAATATTCCAGTCACTCGCTTTCTTTTATCTGTCTATGTAAATTGCCAAAGCAAATTTGAGCCCTATGCTCTCTAGATTGTGGGGATAATGTTGGGATATTTTATAGGAATGTATTTCGAGAAATGCTTTCAATTTAACTATATTTTTGTGAAAGACTAAAGATTTAGAAAACTCAATTTTTTTTTGTAAAAGTCACAGTGAATAAACTTAAGGGTCTTACAGATAGACACATACACAGAGACAGACACAAAAATACATTCTTAATAAAATTTGTAATAAGTAATAGGTTTTGCTCAACTAACTACTGTTATACTATATACTTCTTGATCTAGAATGTTCAGTACACTTCTGTTTATCAGTAAACTTACATTTCATATAAATTTTCTGGGTTTTTACAATATTGTTTGAGATATTTAAAAATTTTAGGGCAGTATCTTCAAAATAATTTCTCTTTAGCTATTTTTCACCAATAGATAACAATTCATGTGAAAATTCTTCAGATAAGATTCTCTTGTTCTTTTCATCAGGTCCAAACATCATGTAATCAGAGAGCACTGTCTAACTATGAATAGCTCTGTTGGGGCTTGTCTGTCAGTGCTAGTATTATGGACTCACCTGAAAGCACAGTACTTGTAGTATGCTCTTTTTAACTGGGGACCTGTTTTATGTCACTAATACCCCTCTAAGAGAATTAAACATATCATATATATATATATATATGATAAAGTGCATACATCTTGAGAACAAGAATCTTTTCATATTTATACATCTACTTAATCAATAGTCAAGAAGATTTTTCCAACATTCAGAACACTTCCATTATGCCATTTTTAATAATGATAATTTTTTGAAAGGAATATTACATGGACATTCTGTCAGCAAAGATTCCTTTGCCTGTTATTTAGACTCATATTTTATTCAAGTATAATGTCTAAGGGTAACTGATGATAAATGTGTAATATAGTTTGTTGTTCCCTTGCAGGGGCAAATTATTCTTTCTTATGTAATCTTAATATGTAATTAGATGCAGTATTTGAAATCCATTAAGCTGGAAAATGTCTTTAACAATCAAACATGCTCTAATACAGACTTACCTAGTTGTCTTAGTACATAAACTTTACATAGCACAATTGTAACCTGTCTTTAAACTCTTGTGATGACCAGGAGAGAACTCTGGGCTTTGACTATATATATGCTGCTTTAGAGAATTTTAATCACCTGAATGATTTGGACAAGAGACTTGAATGCCTAAACCTTTACTTTTTGTATTGTGGTAGGCATAAAATCAACATTAGTCTTAGAGATTTGTTGTGTGTATTAAACCTAACATGAGTTAATGAATGTTGAGACACTGTGGAAACTGAAATTGCTTTGTTCAAATTGGTTTGAGACATTAGATTTTATAAAGTTCTTTTGAAATCTTATTTGTTAGCTCTTACTTAGGTGAGTCAAATTAAATGCAAAATATAGTACAAAGTGTGGTTATTTAAAGTAGATCTACAAGACCTTTACATACCCCATTGCATCAGGGATGGGTTTTACTAAGAGACCTAAAGAAATATGAAGCTGATACTTGCATATAGTCATGTTACTCTTTTCTTTCACCCTATCTCATATACATTTCATATGATTTTCTGCATTATGGCAGGAAATAAACTGTTTATCAACTCTATCATATATACTGCATCAGTTTAGAAAAAGTTATGATTCGAAGCCAGAAGGATGGATCAGCAGTTAGACCCAGGTTCAGTTTCCAATACCCACACAGGGCAGCTCATGATACCTGAAACTTCAGTTTCAAAAGATCCCTCTTCTGGGATTTAATGGCACCCACATACACATGACACACACACACACACACACACACACACACACACACACACTCACACGCATAAATAAAAAATAATACTTGAAAATAATTCATGACTTTATTTAAGAAATAGTTGAGAAACTGTTAAACTCTATGAAATACTTTGGTTTGATAACGGTTAACAAAACTGAAGATACAAAAAGTTACACATTAACCTTCCACAGTTAGGCATTAGAGACCAGGAGAGAGCAATAAACAGACCACATTCTTGTGGTTGGGGTCACTGTGGTGAGTTGATATGGTACGTACTGGGGATATTAAGCCTTTATTATCTGCCAAATTTAATCTCACCTACAATTCTTCTGTAGTCACAGACTGTTGTTAAGACATCTAAACTATGAGGGTTACCAAAAGTTCACTCTCCATGTTTGCATGTGTCTTTGATTTCCTTTAAAAATATTTTCTATACATCAAAACAACCAAAGAACAGAGAGGCAAATCCAATAGTTCTCATGCTCGGAACTGTTATTCTGAGGCTCTTAAAGCATTTCGTATTATGTGGGAAAATGGTAAAGATACTTTTTCCAAGGATGGATGTTTTCACTGTAGAATCCTGGCAAATAGAACAGACTATTTTGTGAGGTGAGGTGATGGAGAGGGAAAGAAAATGCCCTCCTGCTTAAATACATGCTATTCCACTTGACCTCTGAAGGCTTTGTTTGGCTCTCTAAGTTGGTGTACACATGCACATGCATTCTGGGAATTCAGTTGGGATGGGAACAACACTTAGGCAGTTTGACAAGACAGAGGATCTCATTTGTCATTCTAAGAGCCCAATGTTGGCTAAATAAATACTGTTTTCATTCTTATTAACACTCTCCACTTTGCTAGATAGGAATTCTGTTTGCTTACTTAAAGACAGCAAGAGCATCCCCAAACTTACCCATGACATTAAATTCTTCAGTCATTGGTACAGGGAGCAGGATATGAAGGCAGAATAATCTCAGGGATGATGTCACAGGGTTATGCCTCAAAGGTCTGTTAAGGGCATTATTTGCACACATAAAGAAAAAAACTAGTACTTCAAATGCATCTTTGAATATGTGGTCATCGTGTGTCTGCTGTGCGTGAGACATACTCTTAGGGTGTGAAGATGGAGAGATGAAGAATTTTCTTTCTATTGTTATACCAGAGTTCTTTTACCTGTGTTTCTCCAGGACCAAAGAACCCACTCTATCTGCATCCCCTCTTCCTACTCTGTGCTCCATACAGCCATGTCTTCCTCAGACACCAGCCTCCTATTTTACTCCTGCATGCCCAGTGTCTTCTATTTCTGTAGAATAACCTGAGCATGCAAGCTGGCTTCCTCAGGTGCCACTCATCCGTTCTCACCACATTGCTTTTCCTTGCTCATTACGTATGCTACCTCAGCTTTCCTGGAAACTCCTTACCTCTGCAGTGTGTCATGTCCCTTTTCACTCAGGGTCATTGGTGCAATTATTACTCTGTGGGATCAGACTCACCACCTCTAACACTTGCCTTTTTAATTCTCACTAAGTGCAGTAAATTCCTGCCCTTCTGGCTTCCATTTGTCCTTACGGTGCTAATCAGGAAGCTAAGCACATGATAAACTTTTAAAAATACCTGACAAGTAAAGGAATGAATGAACCAATCAGATCCTGCTCTCAAAGAGTTCATGGTCTTAATAGAGAAGACAGGTAACAGACATTTAAAATAGTAAGTGCTGTAAATTTCAATTTTTTTTATTCAAATAATGCAACCTTTAATTTTTTTTTTATTTTGGGGAAATTATCAAGCAAAAAAAAAATGTAAGTTTTCTTTATAAGACACTCAGTCCCCTGAGATACTTCCCGGAGCCAGTGGAGAATGTATCACACTTATGACAGAAATGCTTATGAAGCCATACTGTCAAAAATTCTTTTAGCTTGACCACATAGTGGCCCTGAGCCTGAACATACAGTATCACTGCATTTTACCACAGTGTTAGCTGGGAGGATATTGACACAGCATAAATTCTAGATGTTTAAAAGAAAGCTGCTTGTTACGAAATTTTTCTGTTTTGCAGATGAGGATACTTACTTTTCACTAGTGCATGAATCTTAAATTTATATTTGGACAAGTTTCCAAAGTAAATGCTAAGTGCTATAATTCAGAGAAAATTTCCTTGTTATCTCTTCCTGACTATTAGAAGATTAGATTCACATTTATAGTTTTAATGTCTCCCTTCAAAATGTCTACAAAATGTGTATTTGAATACTTATTGCTATTCTCCAGGAGGAGGTATCAAAAAATTAGTCTGTATATGTTATCCTAGAAGGCTCAGGTTGTGCTTGATTTGTTGGGCATGGTAGAGACAATGAAAAAGAAATCCTTTAAAGCCCCAAACATCTCTGAGGATAGTGTCTGTCTAGAACTGAGAGTGTCTTTGTGTTACGATGTATCTAAATTGGCCTGTTCCTGTTCCAGGATGATTATCCAGTTCTTTGTATGTGTAAAGTGGGCTATTTTAAGATGTGTTTTTGTTTAAAGAAGTTAACATTCAGGTGTTACAAAAGCTTACATTGAGTCATGACTCATTACCCTAAGGGTCCTGTGTGTGTGTGTGTGTGTGTGTGTGTGTGTGTGTGTATGTGATGAAAATATAGAACAAAGACTAATATGACTTGATCATATTTTGGTAGCCAAATTATTTGTTAATGGTATCATCATATTATTTGTTTATTTATTTATTAAAACACCCATCACTGAGCATCATGCATACATACAAAAACACCCCCCCATACACACCACATACTGATTATATCACTCATAATTTTGTATTTTATATACAAAATGGCAGTCAATATGCCCAAATCTCATTGTTTTCAAGAATTACATTTTGAGTAGTGCAAAAGAGTTCTGTTTAATGTTCTGGAGAGATGACTCAGTAGTTAAGGGCAAGTGCTACTCTTGCAGAGGACCTCAGTTCAGTTCTCAGCACCCGGATCAGGCAGTTCACAACCATGTGTAGCTCCAGCTCAAGGGGATCTGCCACTTCCTCCTGGCTTGCTTAGGCACTGCATGCACATGTGCACATAACCACACACATGCACAGAATTCAAAATAAATCTTTAATACAAACAGGAGTTTTATTTAGCTTCTCCAATCTCTGGTTTTAATTTTTAAAAAGAATTTATTTGTTGCTTTCCTTTTTGCCAAAGACCAACAAAGTTTGGATAAATCAATCCAGCCTACCACATCAGAATTCAAGCATATTAATTCACACTAAGGCCTTTGAATGAAATAAGGAAGCAGAGATAGCCGGGTGGTGGTGGTGCATGCCTTTAATCCCAGCACTCGGGAGGCAGAGGCAGGAGGATCTCTGTGAGTTTGAGGCTAGCCTCATCTACAATAGCTTGTTCCAGGACAGGCTCCAAAGCTACAGAGAAACCCTGTCTCAAAAATCAAACAAACGAACAAATGAAATAAGGAAGCAGAGACTCGTGAAGTAATTAAAATAGAACAAAGATGTGAAGAGATGTAGCTCATCTCATCTCTGATAGGATATGCGCTGACTTTAAAAGTTTGTGTACTGTATGTATTACAGTGCGTTAGTGTGGGGAGAGCAATGTATCTGAGGAATTCAGCAAAAATTCCTTTAGTTTCGTGCAATGCTTCCGAATGCTTCTGGAGCATGTCTGCTGTGTGGTATGACATGCTCCACCGCTTGTCTACTTACATTCGCATAACCACTTTGAAGCAGGGACACTGCATGATTTCAAACTTGAGTCTTCCAAAGTCTTTTTCATTAAGTTATGATTGAATTGTGTGAATTAACCGATGTTTACAACACACGAGTTAATAGGACAGGAGAAAGTAAAGAAAGTCTGAAGGTGATTTATACAGTGTTTTGTTTCCCCTTCAGGGAATGATGCTACCTCAATTGTGAACTGTCTTCATATTCTGGGGCAGACTTTGGATGCAAGGTAAATAGGCACATTTTTTTATCTACATGAATTGATGTCATTATGACATGTCTTGATTTTATTTTGGTTGTTTCATGAACACTTGATACAAGTACTTTCACTTGGCACAAGTGAAAAGAAACTATAAATTATTGATACAGTGGTCCTTTGTTTTTACAATTAGAAGGGTATTTAATCTTCAGATCATTTCTGTAGCAGCTGATTTTGTAACTGAGTTATCAATGAGAATAGCAATGTCAGCCAGACAACTTGTGGGACCTTTTCAGTTCCTGGATGTGGTGGCTCAGCTTGACATTTATGACAATGTTTGCTTTTGTTCAGAGCAAGAGAGGTGTATCTGCATTGTGTAAAGTGACGTCTAAGATGGGCTAGGATGTATGTAGACCAACTGAACCCCATGTCAGTGTGCTTGCTATTCTGCTTGACAAACCAGGAATTTTGTCCAAGTACATCATCTCTTCAGCATGATCGAACACTCAATTTACAATCAATTTAGTTCTTGAATACAAATTTAATTCCTTCATGTCTCTTATAGGGAGTATTCTGTGACATTCTTTGACTACATCCTTATGTTTAAGCTTTTATGTCTCTGTCATAAATGAGGGAGTTAGAGTGTACACATCCATTCCCTTCCAGGAACAGTGGAAGTGGGGTGTTGCTACTGCAGAAAGCCAAGTCTTCACTGGCTTCTTTAGAAGCGGTTGCGCTGCTGCGCTTGGAAGTGTAGAATGTTTTAGCACTGGGCATCATTTTTCGACTACCATCATTGTTTTGTTCATGCCTGTTGCCCAGAAGGTGTCCTTGTGTTGTTGAGGATGAGCTTAGCCAACTGGCTGGAAACTTGCTGTTGTGTTGGCTATGAAATCCCAGACCACTGCCAGAAATCATAAATTATTATTGCATTCCAGGCCCTTACTAATGTCAACAGTGAGGTCATTTGTGAAAAAATGATTGGCCAAAGCAGCATTCTTATAATTTCAGATATATAGAAGACTTATTTTATAAAAAATGAAGTTAATAGTTGCTAAGGCAGGAGAGAGATATTATCATCCTCTCTTCCCTTAGCACTTATAGGAAGCTAATGATTTCTAGAAGCAGGAGAGACATTATTTTTATTGGTGTAGCCAATGCTAAGTTGCCCATGCACTTGTAAATAATCCCTTTCCTATGCTCCAGTAAGTAACTCTTTAGAGACTCATTGGTTCACCATATCATATGCATATCACCATAATCATATGCGTGTACTCTTGTAAGCAAACACACACAAAGACATAGAAGTAGAACTCTTTGGAAAGAGGGAGTGGCAGAAGAGAGGGCAATTGGAGGTGAATAGGATCAAAATAAATTATGTTCATATGTGAAAATGTCATAAAACAATTATATGTAATTAATGCATGCTAATCAGTTTTTGAAAGTAATATATTCTAGGTAGGTACTATAGTAGATAGGTAGCATAATGGGGCAGATTTTCTTCTTTGATTTCTTGCTGTCTGAAAGTCCAACCTCTTCCTTGACTTCCCAGGACTGTGATGAAGACGGGCCTGGACAGTGTGAAAAGTGCTCTCAGGGCCTTTCTGGACAACGCAGCAGAGGATCTGGAAAAGACAATGGAAAACCTTAAGCAGGGCCAGTTTACCCACACCCGGAGCCAGCCCAAAGGGGTGACTCAGATCATCAACTACACCACGGTAGCACTGTTGCCCATGCTCTCGTCCCTGTTTGAACACATCGGCCAGCATCAGTTTGGAGAAGATCTGATATGTATGTAACTTTGGTCCTTAAGAACTGACTTTTGAACTAGCATCATTAGGGTCATCCCAACGTGCTTCTGCATGCAAATGTTTTTATTATTACAGAACAGCATTGGTGGGTGTTCGAATTACAGAAACCATTCTTACAGGGACAGGTCTGTGCCTCAAAGGCCTGGGAATAGAGTCACAGTTTTGGGTTGTATGTTCTGCTTTGTTGAATTCCATGAGTCCATTACATCTTTCCAATGTTTATTTTCCATTGATTTGGAACATAGAGCCATGCCACATTAAATGTTTTCAAATCATTTCTGAGTCCAACACAGATTGCTGACTGGACCTCCAAATAACATGAAATATACTGAGCCAAATGCAGCATCTAGAACACTGAACTGTGACAAGCACAAATAACTCTGTTGATAGGTTTTAGTGTGATTTTTGAGAGATATTTAATTAGCTGGTTTAGAACCAGAACTCTTAAGTTATTTTTAAAAATCACCCCAGAATACCCAGGGTTACGTGGGCTGTCCTGACCTTTGCAGTGCTCCGCTTTTGAACATGGGATGAGCCAGGAGCTTTGGGGGAGCTGACACAGAGACTCACACAGTGTAGGTTTCCAAGGTGATGATGGATCGTGCGATGTGAAGCTGCTGCGGGGCCCAGTGGCTCTTCTGCTAACTTTGGCAAAACCTCAATTCTCACCAGTAGAACAGTGCGTGTGGCCTGGAGTGTAGATGGAAGAGGGTCTGATGTTAAAGATAATTTCTTCCTTCTGTATATGGTATATCCCACCTGGCATGGCAGCAGGGTTGGAATTAGAAAGCCGTATTTCTTAGATTTCTTTGCTTTTAAAGCATGGCTTATTCAACGATCTAAAGAAATTCACTAGATCCTCGGTTTGATTTTTTTTCTAACATCAAATACTGTTGGAAGGGAATGCAAAGATGCTTGGGTAATTAGGAGTATATATTTTTCTTGCAGAGGACCTGCATTTAGCTCCCAAAATTCACTTCAGATGCCTGTCAATCCAGCTTTAGGAGGATCCAGGCTTCTGGCCTCTGCAGGCACCTGCACTAACATATGCATATTCACAGACAGACAGATAGGCATATTCCTAACTAAATATAATTTTTAAAGTCTCCTAGAGAAACTTATATATGAATGTCAGATCATTGGGGATATCGTCTGTGACTTATGGTAACAGACAGTTATTATAATTAACATTACATGAACTAAAGTCCTTTTCCATGCAAACCTTTATAGAAGATAGAATATTTTTTCCTCTCCATAAGAACACTCAAATTGACATATATTCCTTGCCTTTCCAGATAGTCTTGTGCTTTACATTATTCTTGGGCAAGTCCTTTCCCTTAACATTCAGAGAAAGACTATTAAAAATGTTTCTGAGGATGTTCTAGATCAGTGTTCTCAACCTGTGGTTCGTGACCCCTTTTGGAATGAATGACCCTTTTATAGGGGTTGCATAGCATATACACTGCATATCAGATATTTACATTATGATTCATAATAGCAGCAAAGTTATAGTTGTAAAGCAGCAATGAAAATAATTTTATGAGTGGGTCCCCACAACATGAGGAACTATATTTAAGGGTGACAGCATTAGGCAGGTCGAGAACCCCTGCTCTAGATAATCACCACACATTCTTTAAAGTGGTCTCAGCTCCCTGTGTGCAGGGAAGAATTTTGAAAAGAAACTTTTGTGTTTTATTTTGTGAATGTCTTCTTATTTTTCATTTTCCAAAGTCTAATGAGGAATCCTGGGTTCAGCTTAAACTTTCTCAGGGTTACCTGTTATGTAAGTGTTTACTTCTCAATGGAGACTCTCTTTATTCTCAGTGGAGGATGTGCAGGTGTCTTGTTACAGAATTCTGACCAGCTTGTATGCCTTGGGAACAAGCAAGAGCATCTACGTGGAAAGGTAAGAGCTGACGACAGTCTGGTACTGATGAGAACTGCACCTCAGAACTCTTTGTTTTATACTTGTTTCTTACTTTTGATGCAACCCTGATTAATCTGTCCGGTTTCCCAAGAGGAATTTGACAGTCTTTAAGAACTACTATAATAAACCTCAGTGCAATTTGTCTTTTATGCAAACACATAGTATATAAATTTATATTTATATAATACATAAATAAATATATTTAATATTATATGAATTTAAACTTAGAGCTTATAAATCTTAGGAGGGGCAGCTGCTAGCATTGTTTGTAACTTGGTATCAAAAAGGCAAACTAAGGGGCTTCCGGAGTGAAGACCTATTTAGACCCACAGCAGTCACCTAAAAAGTCCAACATGGCAGCTCTTAGTTTGTAATCCCTGGGTCCAGGGTAGAGGGGAAGAGTCAGGAGAATCCTTGGAGCTTGATTGACAGCTTAGGCTAGATGAATTGGTGGGCTTCAGGTTCAATGAGAGGCCCTGACTCAAAAACTAGGATGGGGAATGATGCAGGAACTGAGTCAATGTTGACATCTGATCTCCAGAGGTGTTACCACCCACATACATGCACAGAGAAATATAAAGTAAGCCGGAAGCTCACTAAAGCCAGCTTCATTTGCTCACATTCCAGACAGAAGTGGGTCACCATTATCAAATGCTGTTGACAGGGAAACGAAGACGTGAACTCAGCATTTGACTTGCTGTCTATTTGTGATTATTTTTTCCTAACCAATAATAATTCCAGAATTTAGAAATTCACAGCTAAAAGCATTCATATGTGAAACAGTTATCTTGTTATCATATCTTTTCACAAAATTGGTTTGGTTTATACTCATACTTAAATACCCACCTGCTCAGTTTTGTCTTTGTTTTAACTCTGTAGATTTACTAGTAGGATCCAGATTTTATTCTCAAAGGCATTTTCTTAATTTTTCCTTTCTTGTTGTTTCTTTTGTGTTTACTTTGGCACGCATAATTTTTAACTTTATGAATTTTCTTTCCTTGACTCTTAAGTGCAGATAGGTTTTTTTTATACATGGGGACTTTGGATTTTTGTTTAATGACATTTGTCAATTACTTCATAAATGTTCTTTCTCCTTAGTTTTATAATGTCAAAAGCTTACATCATACTTCTTTTTTTTTTTTTTTTGGTTTTTCGAGACAGGGTTTCTCTGTGGTTTTGGAGCCTGTCCTGGAACTAGCTCTTGTAGACCAGGCTGGTCTCGAACTCACAGAGATCCACCTGCCTCTGCCTCCCAAGTGCTGGGATTAAAAGCGTGTGCCACCACCGCCCGGCCATCATACTTCTTTTTAAGAAGGCAAAAATTGAAATAACAATTCTAGTTTTCTCCACTATGTTTTCCAGTATTCAGATTTAACTTCTCATGTTATTGTTTGAAAATATAGTAAATTGTCAGAAGCAGGGATGAAACTGTGAAAAAAGCTAGTTTTCCACCATCATGGGTCCTGAATCTGCTGGGAGAAGCCAGAATCTACAAGCAAGTGAATTCATGAATATCGGGGTGGATTGTGCTTTTCATTTAAGTAACCATAAAATAGAGAGAGCAAGATACCTAAGAATAGATCATTTAGTGCCTAACTTTTAAAGCTAATAACTAATAAAAATCCACAGCCACAAACTTACCTGATGACTTTTTTTTTAATTTCTCTATCATTAAGTGTCTAGGTATGTTTATTTTCTGGGATATTTAAAAATATCTAATAAGAATATTGTATAGGGACCAGAGAGATCTCAGCAGTGTACATTGCAGAGGAGCCAAATTCTGTTTCCAGTGGCCACTTCAGTTGGCTCATAATCTCATGTTACACCAGCTCCAAGAGACCCAGTGCACCTCCAAGGGCACCTACACTTACATCTACATATCCACACACAGATGCACATAATAAAACAAAAATTGAAAAGTATTTAAAAGTAAAAGAATGTAATATTTTATATTAATTTAAGTCACATCTCTAATACTTATATACTTCTTTTAGGGAGTTTATAATATACTTAAACAGATTTCCTATCAGTCTTTCTTTAATGAACAACTGAAAATTTCGACAAAGACATAAATTAAGAAAATTACTAATAAAAGGGAGAAGAGTGAAGGAGATACTATCAGACTTTAAACTCTGTCCACAATCAGTGAGACATAGTTTGATTTCTTAGATACTTTCTTCTTTTTATAAACAGTAAGTCAGTAAATTTGTATAAATCATAATTAGTATTACTACTTCAACTTTTCACTCTTCTGAATCCACTTAGTCACTATCAGAAATTCTTTCCTTGTTATTTTAAAAAGGAAAAGGAAAAAAAAAGGAAAAAGTAGTCAGAGAGGGAAGAAAATGTTCCAACTTGTGAGTAAAGGTGCAGAGCCTTTCATTTTGATGACTTGTTGGTCTTGTTAATCTGATTTTAAGGTTATTGTTAATGACGATTGAGCTTTTATTCAGTAGATCAAGATTTGGTCACCAAAGCATGTAATTCTTTTTTTTCCCCTTATAATATACAAAACTGGATTTCAGATATAGTTTGTAGCAATATTGGTATCCCTCTTGTAGGTTAAATCTAACAATTGTCATGTAACTTATTCAATTATTCAGCTGGAAACAGTAAACATTTTGCCCTTGTAGGCAGCGATCTGCACTCGGAGAATGCCTAGCTGCCTTTGCTGCTGCCTTCCCTATAGCCTTTTTGGAAACCCACCTGGACAAACACAATGTTTACTCCATCTACAACACAAGGTCTTCACGGGAGAGAGCAGGTAACACAGAACTATGCTTGGTTTTTGAGAAATGAAGCTGCGTCTTGATAATGTATTTTTTTTCTGCAGGGTTTTTTATTCTTGGGGTAGTGAGATCATTTGTTCAGATGTTTTTACTTCTGACAGTACAGGTAGTGCTCTTGTAGGGAATCAGTGTGCTTGCGTGAGGTTGCTCATGAACCCAGGTTACCAGAGGAACTTCCTTCCCTGGATTCTGGAGGAGGAGTAATTAGCTGTAAGGGGCAGGGTGTGGGTGATTTCTCACCTTGATTGATAGATGGGGTTGTGTATGAATAATAAAAACCCAGAGACAGATATTGGGGCTCCACATGAAGATCAGAAAAGCAAAGCAGTCAGCCACTGGCTTTTACCTCTTTGAAATCTTCAGACTAGAAGAGAGGGAGCTCCTGTCTCTTCCTGCCTTATATTCTTCTCTTTTGTTGGGATTAAAGACATGCACCACTACTGTGAGTAACTAGTGTGGCTGCTGGGGTTAAAGGTGTGTGCAACCACTGCCTGGTCTGTATGGCTGACTAGTGTGGCTGCTTTGCACTGACCTTCAGGCAAACTTTATTTATTAAAATACAAATGAAATATCACTACATGAGGTAGTTGATAATTTGATGCAATCTATGCATATGTGGGCTCAGCATCACATAATTGTAATCTTTTGTATGGCTGACCATGCAGAGGCATAGAAGGCATATAGAGGGTTTCCTATAATAACAGTAGTTTTTAATTATCTCCTTCAGTTTATGAGCTATGAGGCTCTTTGTTCTCAAGTGTTTTAATTTAGCATTCGTTTTTAAAAATGTGTACTTCCTCTAATGTTTCTGAAGGAAAATTTGTTCAATTCTCCCAAGTTAACGAGCCACACGCAAATGAATACTCTGCCGAAGCAGACAAAATAATCAGCAAATATGAAGGAAATAAGTTGATCTGCATTCTTATTGAATTGTCTTACAGTAAGCCAGGAAGGGTCATGGTATTTGTTATTTATTTCATTGATGGATTTATGCCCTTCATTGTTCTTTTTAATTTTTAACATTTATTTTGTACGTATTTGTGTGTTTGAATATATGTATGTGTATGTATACACATATATACACATGCCCACTGTTTATGCCAATGTGTCCTTGTCCTCTAAGATCCACAAGCTTGTGTGTATATTCAGTGTGTCATAGATGCAAAATCCATGTGTGGTATCCCACACAGGAGAATCCGATTATTTGTTGCATAGGCACTCCTATTTTTGCTCTTGATTCCAACTTAAAAAAAATTACTCTCCTGCTGTTGATTTCGGAGATTTGCCTTTGAGAATCTAGAATTATTAACAGGAATATGAGTTGAGCTGGATGAAAAGTAAGTAGATTGTAGTTACTCTTCTTCTGAGCTATACATTTTTGCTCTGCTCCCCTCCCTTCCTCCCTTCCCCTTCTACCCTATCTTGTTTATTTTATTTTATTATTACTATTTTATTACTTTAAAAAATCCCAATCCAAGTTCCCACTTCCTCCCCTCTTCCCACTCCCCTCCCACCTCCCTCCAATCTTAAGAGAGGGCAAGGCAACCTGCCCTGTGGAAAGTCCAAGACCCTCCCCTCTACATGCAGGTTGATCAAGTAATGCATCCAAAGAGAATAGGGCCCCAGAAAGCCCATACATGCAGTAGAAGCAATAGAGACAGTAGAGATTTGATGTCAAGTTTCTTGAGTTCTTTGTATATTTTGGAGATCTTGTACACTTTGTACATGTGGGATTGGTGAAGATCTTTTCTCATTTTGTAGACTGCTGTTTTTGTCTTGTTGATCATTTCCTTTGCTTTATAAAAGCTTCTTAGTTTTAGGAGGTACCATTTATTAAATGTTTCTCTCAGTATCTGTGCTACTGGAGTTATATTTAAGAAGTGGTCTCCTGTGCCAATGAGTTCAAGTGTACTTCCCACTTTGTCTTCTATAAGGATTCAGTATGGTTGTTTTTTGTTGAGGACTTTAATCTCTTTGGATTTGAGTTTTGTGCAAGGCCGTAGATATGGATCTATTTTCATTCTTCTATATGTTGACATCCAGTTATGCAAGCACCATTTGTTGAATATGCTTTCTTTTTTTCCATTTTACATTTTTAGCTTCTTTGTCAAAAATCAGGTGTTCATAATTGTGTGGATTGATAATTTGGGTCTTCAGTTTGATTCCATTGGTCTCCTGTCTGTTTTTACACCAATTCTGGGCTGTTTTCATTACTGTAGCTCTATAGTAGAGCTTGAAGTCAGGGATAGTGATACCTCCAGAAGTTTCTTTATTGTACAGGATTGTTTTGGCTATACTATTTTTTTTTCCTATATGAAGTTGAGTGTTGTTCTTTCAAGGTCTGTGAAGAATTTTGCTGGGAATTGCATTGAATCTGTAAATTAAGATTGACATTTTTATTATGTTAATTCTATCTACCTAAGAGCATGGTAGATCTTTCCATTTTCTGGTATTTTCTTCAGTTTCTTTCTTTAAAGATTTAAATTTCTTGACATACAGGTCTTTCATGTGTTTGGCTAGAGTTACCCCAAGATATTTTGTTATCTGTGACTATTGTGAAGGGTGATGTTTCTCTGCTTTCTTTCCCAACTGTTTATCATCTGTATAAAGGATGGCTTCTAGTCTGTCTCTTAGAATAGTCAAGATCAGCTCTTAAGGGTTAAGTGTTATAGATGCCCTCTGATAGGACTGTTTCTGTTTGAAATTTTTCTATGTCTTTGGATTTTGGTTGCTTTCTAATAATTGCAGAATGTTCTTAAACCCTAACAGGAACAACTATCTGTGAACTTGATTTTCCATGACCTAGTTACACTGTTAGGTATTTTTTTTTTGTGTGTGAACCTTACTATGTAAGGAATACTTACTGACCTGAATCATTATTTAGCTTGGGTATTTTGTCAGTTGCACTCCATGTAATAAATGAAAGTAAAGACAAATGTATTGAATGTACAATAGTAATATTTTTACATAAATTCTATATATTTGTAAGTAGTGAAAATGATTAAGTTCAGATTGTTGATTTTTTCTGTGTAATAATATAAAGTCATCTTATTTAGGCTTTGTGAATCATTTGTATTTGGCTGTTAATCAGAAACAAAGTGGATTTATTACCTCTATATAGATAAGGAACTGTGTAAGCAGAATATGTTCATGCTCAGATTTCTGTGTCTCCTCATTTGCATAGCAAATGAAACTAAATTTATGATTTTATAATTTCATTGGCCAATCATTTCAGGATCTTTCTGTGAGGTTATGACAAACAGAGGAAATATGACATAAAGATGAGTAAGATTTGATTCTTTCCCTTGGGGTGTTCTGATTTATAGGAGAGAGAGAGAGAGAGAGAGAAGCTGATAGATATGGGTAATAGAATTCAGAATAAGGACTCCTGGGCACCCGAAAGCAATATTTTCCCAGAGCTCCTGCAAAGACTTAACACAGATAATTCAGAATGAGTCTTGAAATTGAGAAGACAGAAACTGGTTCATTAGGGGAAATGCCAGGCATTTTACACTGACTGGAGATGGCTCCCAGGAGAGGTGAACAGACAATGAAGCCAGGCTGGGAAGCCAGAGGAGGGGACCAAGAGTGGGAACTGATGCCAATAGCAAAGAAGATTCATTCACCAGCTACAGAGAGGGGCTCGTGTATTGCAGCGATCCGTTCTGACAGTAGTAAGGGAGATAAACACACAGCTCAGCTGTGTTGAGAACTGGAGAAACAATGTGCCTTGACAATGCCCATTAGAAACAATAATAGGCAGTGGAGTGTCGTGAGTTTCCTGGAGGGAGAATCATCCCAGATGTGACAGCATCTAGCTAGGATGACTGGTTGGATAACACCTTTGAGAAAGTATGTTGAAGAGGAAGTGAAAAATTTTAAACTATTGTGTTTCAGTGGACCCTGAAAAAAAAATCAGGATTATAAAGAAAAAAAAGTGAATAAATAAAACTTTGAAGGATTAGGCTATAGCAAACATAGGCCAGTAGTAGTGGATGTAGTTGTCTGGATAAATATGTAAGTGGAGGAGGAGAGGGGCTAAAATTGGATCCTCAGAAGCCAGCATACAATTCAGCAAGGAGAAAGGAGTGGGATAAGGACAGTGGTGTAATGAATAAGAGTCACAAAGACTGGAGATGGTGATGGTAAGGAAGGAGGCATCCAGAAAAAGGGAGAAGCTGCCTAGCAACCAGTGAGTTATGGACGCAAAGTCATGACTTCCCTTTGTAATGGAAAACTGAGTTTAGTTCCTATATATGGATGCTTGGGAAGCAGAACTTCTGAAGACATTTGTGTATCTGTAGATATGGCGGGCCAGGAGCCAGAGAGGAAAAGGCTGGGAATAGAGAGCTGAGCAGGGTCCTGTGGTGGGAAAGTCATCGAGACTGATAGGGGGTAACTAGAGAAGTCTCCCAAAACCTCCTTCCTCTAAATAGAGGGAATAAGGGTGAATGAGGCCACATAGAAATGGCTTGAAAATGGTTATTGTGAGAAGCAGGAGGAGGAGAGAATGGCTATTCTTTTTTTGCTGTGAAGTAGGCAGAACAGCTGTCCACCAATCTAAGAGGGTGATAGCAAGGTAGGATCCTAGGGTTAGGAAATGATTTTGAAATGATGGCCAAGATAAAAGGAAGAGATGTCAGGAGAAAGATAGCCAGGTTTAGCTGAGTTTTGAAGCCCAACTTGAAATGTGTTTGTTTGAGATAGTCAAATCTGTCACATGGTACCTGTCCTTGCATGGAGCACAACCCAATTTTATCTGTGTTCCTCCAGCTCTCAGTTTACCAGCAAATGTGGAGGATGTCTGCCCAAATATACCATCCCTGGAGAAGCTCATGGCTGAGATAATAGAGCTGGCAGAGTCAGGTATCCGCTACACTCAGATGCCACACATGATGGAGGTTGTACTGCCCATGCTGTGCAGCTACATGTCACGATGGTGGGAGCACGGTCCTGAGAACCATCCAGAGAGAGCTGAGATGTGCTGTACAGCTCTCAACTCAGAACACATGAACACACTGCTGGGCAACATTCTCAAAATCATCTACAACAACCTGGGGATTGATGAAGGAGCCTGGATGAAACGCTTAGCAGGTGAGAAGCGGGGAGAACACACGCTCCCATTTGTTTTATTTCCAGAGAAGATTTGAAATATTGAAGGCGGCTAGAGACTTCCCACAGTAATCTCCAGTGATTTCTTCTGTGCTCAAAACTATCATTGCTTAGTCCCATTAGGCTATTCAAAGAGATACAGACATGATCAGACATTCACTACCTGCCCTAGTCTAGCTTTTGCTGCCATGATAAAATATCCTGACAAAAAGCATTTCAGAGAAAGAGCTTATTTTATCTGGAGTTGTAAACTAACATCACTTTTAGGATATCACAGTGGCAGGAGTTTAAAGTGGCTAGTCATACCAAATCCATCAAGTACAAAAAGAAATAAATGCTCTCGTGCTTGCTTGCTTGAGTTTACTCAGCTCAATTTCTCCACTCTTACATAGTTCAAGACCTTTTTTTTAAGTAATGATATCACCCACAGTGGCCTGGGTAATCCACATCAATTAACTTAATTAAGACAATCCCCCACAGACATACCCAGCAGCGAACCCAATGTAGATAATCCCTCACTGAGACCCTTTTCTTAGGTGATTTTAGGTTATATCGATTGACAATTAGAACTACTTCTTACATAGTTAGCACTTCCAAGCAATTTTCTGAATTATTTATTTCTATATAAGACTATTTAATAAGCAAAAGAAGCAATGATCGGTAACATCATTAATTGTTATGTAGACAGAGACAAAAATAAAACTGGGTTTTGAAACAACCCACCTTCATATTATTCTCTTATGACAACAGGCTAAGGAACTGAAGATAAAATACAACACATACAGTTCAGTTTATCATTTCAGTATTCCGGAACATATAATATTAAAATTCTGGAAGCAGCCTAAATACCCAACACCTGGAGCATGGGTAAAATAGTTTCCACATATCCTTTTACCAAATTATACATTTCTCCAAGCATTCAGAGTTCAGCACTGTTCTGTGTCTAGGGATATACTCATTGTATTATATTATATAGAGAAAAAAGCAAAAATTTTAAAGGAACACAGAGTGAACTATATTTATATATATTATGAGTTACTGCATTTATCTGTTGATGAAACTGAAGGAAATATACTAGGGTTTTAATGATCTGAATAGGTGGATTTTAAATCTTTTTTCTCATATATATTACCCAATGTATGTATGTATATATATTTGTGTACATGTATACATATTATATAACTTTTAAGGTAAAAAAATGATCTTAAAATTACTGTGTAAGCCTAGAACTATTACCAAATGCTAAATACAACAGCAGTATTCTATATAATCTAACCCTTCCATGAAAGATGTTGGGACCTCAGGTCTTGCATGATGATATTGCAGAGAGTGTTTAGCTTCTAAAAATGAAAGGAGTAGAAGACTTATTTCCATTTGGGGACTTTGTGTGATAATACTGATTTCAGGTATGATTCCAAGTCTTATTCTAAATTGTCACTCTATTGTAAAAATAATCACACTGAATTGAATCCCATAATCATATTTAAACATCAGTTATGTGTTTGTGGCTGGAAAAATGGTAGAGACCTATGCTCTGTCCTTAAGGAAGCTCTGAGAGAGAAGTGGTTGGGGATCTCACTCCCATTATCATACCAACAACTCATCTTGATTTAGTGGGTGTTCTTCAGAGAAGAACGTTAATTTCTGTTTCCGAATAGTGTTTTCGCAGCCTATCATCAACAAGGTGAAACCACAACTCTTGAAAACTCACTTCTTGCCCTTGATGGAGAAGCTAAAGAAAAAGGCTGCCATGGTAGTGTCTGAGGAAGACCACCTAAAAGCCGAGGCCAGAGGGGACATGTCTGAGGCTGAGCTTCTAATTTTAGATGAGTTCACTACACTGGCCAGGGATCTCTATGCCTTCTACCCACTCTTGATCCGATTTGTGGACTATAACAGGTACAATATGCAAAAATGACTCACTCCCCCTACCAGGTCCTTCATGACCTTCTTGGCTCATCTGTTCATATAGACCTCTTAGTTAACCGACTCCTCGACCAAAAGCTTGTTTGTGGTTATAACACAACAAAATATTAATGCGTACATGAATTCTCACTGGACATCTTCAGTTTACTACGGGGTATTGTTTGTTAAAGGTGTGCAAGTAATGTATCTACTGTTATATTGCTTCTGTTCTACAGCAGAGACTGGAGCTATAGATGTACAAGCCTGCAGGTTATTCAGCAAGAAAATGCACTTTATGTATACAAATTGTTTACTATGTATACATAATATATATATATATATAATACAGTATGTATACATACACAAAACATACTATACATAAGTGTGAATGTGGTTTATAAAGCAACCATTTGTCAAAATAAAACTAATTTTTAAAAAAATTTCTTTCTCTTGAAACATAACATACTATACATAAGTGTGAATGTGGTTTATAAAGCAACCATTTGTCAAAATAAAACTAATTTTTAAAAAATCTCTTTCTCTTGAAAAGTTGATGGACAGTTAAAACACACGTTTTTAAATATTACATGATACCACTTAACTATTATGAATTATTTTGTCCACAAACCTCATTTCGGCAAACTGGGCATGACAACACGTATCTTTAATCCCAGCACTCAGGAGAGATAGAAGTAGGCAAATCTCTTTGAGTTTAAGTCCAACCTGGTTTACATAGCAAATTCTAGGTTAGCCAGGGACCCACCACCCCCAAAGGCTTTGATAGAAAGGATTTAGGAAAGGTTGTTTTGTTTTTCTTCATTAACTCTAGCTGAGAATCTGCTTATCATATCTTCCAGGGCAAAGTGGCTGAAGGAGCCCAACCCAGAAGCAGAGGAGCTCTTTCGAATGGTGGCTGAAGTTTTCATCTTCTGGTCCAAATCCCACGTAAGTATGAGAATGCTGGCCAACAGCATCTATTGTTTGATGTATGATAAGGACTTTGCAAAGGTAGACCAGTTGTCTGGTTTCTGAGGTTATTATCTGAATGACGTTTCTTGAGTTTGTGTCCTAGAATTCACTTTATAACTTAGAACAGGATGAAGGTAACTCTGAGGATTTCAGGGAAATGGAGCCTCTCTTAAACTCAGTAATTTATCTTTTAAAGATAAAATTTTGATAGTATTGTATATTAAGGTGAGCACTTATATTCCCCCTCTTTTAGACAGTGCCTAATGTAGCCCAGGCAGGTATTAAGTGCTCACTTCACCTCCATATTCTTGGATCCTTTAGGACATGTCTGATTTAAAATGACTTTTTTTTTTTTTTTTTTTTGGTTTTTTGAGACAGGGTTTCTCTGTGGTTTTGGAGCCTGTCCTGGAACTAGCTCTTGTAGACCAGGCTGGTCTCGAACTCAGAGATCCGCCTGCCTCTGCCTCCCGAGTGCTGGGATTAAAGGCGTGCGCCACCACCGCCCGGCTTAAAATGACTTGTTAAACATGTATGTATGTATATTCAGATTGATGTCTGATATCTGTGACATACTAAGAAATTCTCTTAAGGTGTTTCTGCTCCTAAATAAATAAAATGAAGTATTTTGATTGTTTATTTTGTGCTTAGCTATGCTAGACTAGGGATCTGCCCTGATATAGATCTCAACTCTTGATATTTTGAGACAGGTCCTCACTTTGTATCTTAAGCTGGCCTTGGAGTTAGCCTGACCTCAAACTTGTAATTCTCTTGCTTCTGTGGGACCTTGGCATGTGCCAACATGCCTGATGAATGGTTTCTTATTTTGCACAATTCATTAACTTCTTTGGGATATTTTGGGAGAAATGTATATTCTGAGATAAATCAACCCATCTCCACCTGCCAAAAGCAGAGACGAATTGACAATCTATTACCTTTCCCTCTCTCCCATGGGTAACCCAATTTTTAAATGGCAAGTGGACACACGGGTACAATCCAGGATTAGATGCTTTAGCAAGCTGAAAACTGCTGTGAAATTGACATATGTATTCTACTCGTCAATCATTTAAACACCAAATGAAATGTCTTTGAATTTTTGTCTTAAAGAATATTTTGGAAGGAGGACTCCATTATAATAAGCAGGCTCATTTAATGGTTCTTTGAATAGTAGAAATAATGATATATCTTAGAATCAAACATTTATGTATTGAAATTTTCTCCAAATGTTTAAGATCAATTGATTTTACCATTCTGTTTCTAAATAAAAAGTACATAAAATAATGTTATAGTATTTTTAGAATTAGATGGAATAACTATCAGAAGAGGAAGTTGTCTTAGAGTTATATGTGCCCTTGAAAGACTGTGTTTATCCCAGGAGGCAGCATATACCACTCCCCAGCAAAACTCAATATGGAGTGTTCATACTGTCATTTGGTAATGTGTCATTTTTATGACTTAAACCTTCTACACTTAGTGTCCTGTCTTTAAAACATACCTATTCAAGCCAGGGGGTGGTGTTGCGTACTTTTAATACCAGCACTTTGGAGGCAGAGACAGGCAGATCTCTGAGTTCAAGTCTAGCCTGGTCTACAAGAGCTAATTCCACGACAGCTAGGGCTGTTACACAGAGAAACTCTGTCTTGAAAAAAACAAAAAAAAGCCAAAAACAAAAAATAAATAAACAAATATATGACTAAAATAAACAAAAACTATACCTATTTAAGATGGGCTTGATTGTATGGTTCTATCATTCCAATTCCCAAGAAAGTGAAGGAAGGAGGCTTAAAATATCATGGACTATTTAGACACAGAGTGAGTTTAAAGCCAATCTGAACAATTTAGTGAGAATTTATCTTCTAATAAGAAGAGGGCTGAGGGATGTACTCTGTGGTAGAGTATTTGGCTAGTATGGACAAGACCTTAAGTTCTGTACCAGCACTGGGAAAAGTCAACCATACTCACATATAGTTCTTAAAATTGTCACTAACCTAGCAGTCTCAGATCAGCATTTGTCCTTGAAGAAATTCTGGGCTTCTGTATAACTCTAACTGTATCATTTTTCTCTAAGTAGTTTTAACTGAACTTTCCTTTGCAACTTCTTAGAATTTCAAAAGAGAAGAACAGAACTTTGTGGTGCAAAATGAAATCAACAACATGTCCTTCCTCATCACTGATACCAAGTCCAAGATGTCCAAGGTACCAAGTCTTCCCATCTGTTTCAATATTTCTTTATGAGTTGCTTGGTTTTAGAGGTTTGTTTGAAAGTTCATAATAGTAATTGGGTTGGTTTGATAATATTGTTTACTGATATAAAATCATATGTTCTGTTTGGATAGCTTCTAGGATTAGTTTGAATCAGGTGTAGTAAACTACTGAGACATAAAAATGATCTATGGAGATGAAGTTCTTACAAGATTCTTAGAAACTAAAGTTACTAAAAATAATTTATTATAAGCTGGTACATATAAAAAACGAGTTCCACACAATATGTATATCTCTGGAATATAACTGTTCTGGCTTCTAATGTTCAGAAAATTATAGATTTGATAGGGCACAACTATATATGGAATAATAATATACTACAATATGATGATTGTGTACAAGTCCTTTGTAATGAATCAATTGCTGGAGCGGGAGAGATGGCTCAACAGTTAAGCATACTGACTGTTCTTGGGGAGGACCCAGGTTCAATTTCCAATATCCACATGGTGGCTCACCAACATCTGTAACTTCAGTTCTAGAAAAGCTGATGCCCTCTTCTGGCCTGTGTGGGTGGAACACACACATGCACAGACATACATATAGGCAGAAACTCTGTACACATAAAAGCAAAATTGTTTAAAAAATGAATCAGTGGCTGTATTACTTCTCACTGTGCTGAGAAGTCTTTCAGCTCCAGCCTTTTTCATATTTCACCTTTTTCTTGTTTCTTTGTTTTGCTTGTCTGTTTCTGAGAGAGATTATAAATAATCCAGATAGTGTGTTCATATATAAAACACACTCTTTTTATTGATGTATATTGCAAAGCATTTATCCAAGCAAAAGTAAGTTTTCTGTATTTAAATTAATTTAAGCATTGATAATTAGAAAGCATATTACATATTAAATTACTATGTGGAATTTCTCCCTAATGTTATGATGTGTCTTGCTATCTAAAAATTACATGAGAATAAAATACCATGAGTTAATGGCAAAGATGTAGGAAGAATAAAAACTATAAGTAAAAGAAAAAAAGTTGCTGAGAAGATGGCCTTTTCAGAATGGTTTATATTCCTAAAAACCAGAACCTGGAGAAAATAAGGAAAGTGGGGCTATGACTGTGTTAAAGGAGATTGGCAGATCTGAATGAAAGAAACATGGATGAACATCCCAGAATTCCTCTTTGATCCACAGGCAGCCGTTTCTGATCAAGAGAGGAAGAAAATGAAGCGCAAAGGGGACCGCTATTCTATGCAGACATCTCTGATTGTGGCAGCTCTGAAGCGACTGCTGCCCATTGGGCTGAACATCTGTGCCCCCGGGGACCAGGAGCTCATTGCTCTGGCCAAAAATCGATTTAGCTTGGTGAGTCTCCTGGTCACCCAGGGGTGGTGGTCATCAGACCTCCAGGCTCTGTGGCATTGCATCCTTTGAGTAACTCTGTCAATATTTCATTTACAGTTACATTTTTGTAAGTAGTTTTTCTGCCTACTCTAGGACTTAAATCAATGACTGCCTATTATTTTTTTTGGGGGGGGGGATTTTTGTCCTAAGCAAACAAAATATATGAATCTCTAGCTCCAAGGTGAAAAATGGATTGCATATGAACTCCTTTATAAAATCTGCCATGAGAGCTTTGGTCAGATTTTTCAACATTAGAAGCAAATGCATTGTTCCCATGGTGGCTAGAAGAGGCATTAGCTTCCAGGAGCTCTGGTCCTTTGCGGGCAGTGCGATTTTTTTCTTTGCTAGAATTATTTCCTTTAGTTTATTTTTCATAATTACAGATGACTATGTAAATTTCTAGAACGATGTCTTGGAGTTGCTAATTTGTATATGCCAATTGGAGAATGCATTTTCCCTGTCCTCTTTTCCAGAGACTGACAGTGAAATGCCTATGTCAGTCAGTCTTGTTTGTGTCCTTGGAAGGAGTGAATGGAGGCAGAGTCATCTGATGTTTGATTTTTACTTGCATACTTCATGTTAGAGCTCTGTTATGGAGTATGTTGTGACATGCAAAAGTCTCTTTTTGAAGATTTGAGAGAAAACCATGGATTTATTCCCATATGAGCCAAGGGAACATGTTTCTGTCTTCTTTCTTCTTATGAATTAGATTCCTTCTGTTGACCCTTGACATCCTTACTGAGTAGTCAAAGTAGCTTGTGGCTCTGCTTGAAGTGGTTGAAGTGTAGAGAGGTTTTCTGAGGGTAGAGGGTGGCAAAATAGGTAAGAATATATAGCACTCTTAGAAAGGACTAGGTTCAGTTCTGAGAACCTACTTTAGAAACTCACAACCATCTGTAACTTCTTCTTCAGCGTGTCTGACACCTTCTGGGCTCCACGGGCAACTGCACACACACACGCACATATACATGCACACACACATACATACACACATACACACATGTACATACACACATGCACATGCACACATACACACATGCACACACATACACCCATACACATGCACATATACATGCACATATACATGAACATACACACACATATACATGCACATATACACGCACACACACAAATACATGAACATACACACGCACATACACACACATACACACACACACACACACACACACACACACACACACTCTTTAACTTCTTCAGAGAAAAGTGAAAAATGTAAACATGCCCGTCAGACACACACATTAAACAGGGTATTTGATTGCTCTTGTTGAATGTGGCAGTCGATGCACTTATTAAGAGATTTCCTTTAGGTAACATATATTTCTTGACAGAAAGACACCGAGGAGGAGGTACAAGATATAATCCGCAGTAATATACACCTACAAGGCAAGGTAAGCTAGCTTTTACTCCAAATCATGTTTACTATTTTCAGGATATTATTACTGAAAGTCTCACATTAGCAAGTGAGATTATTTCAGTTGGCCATTATTGTACTTGCCAAGACTTTGCATTAATAACCCGAATGGTAATAAATGGTGTAATCTTAAAAGTTGAGGATTGTAAATTATAAAATTAAAAATGAAGTTCATCACAGATTGAATAAATACTGTATATGCCTTTTACAACTGATTTTTTTGTGTGGTTTGGGGGACCTGGAAGCAGAAATTCATAACAAGTTGAATTTTTTTCCTTTAGTGTTAAGGTAAAAATGTATATTTAGGAGTTGTTCATATAGAGGAGATATTGATATTTACTGCAGTAAGTGTAAATGAGTTGACCCAAGGAGAGGAAAAACCTATTAAAGACAAGTGTGACTAGAAACTGGTTTCCAGCAGTACTGAAAGAGTTGCTAAAACTGAGTTTCACAGTCCAGTATTTGCTATTACTTGAAGATTTTCTTAAATACTACCGAGTAGGTCACTCATTTATTTATAAGATACATCATGTAAAAAGTCTGTTTTTGTTGAGCTTGGTGGGTAGTGCATGCCTGTAATCCCAACCCTCAAGAGGCTGAAATGCGAAGATGTAAATTTGTGGCT
The DNA here is from genome assembly GCF_018167655.1 of Microtus oregoni. NCBI lineage: Eukaryota > Metazoa > Chordata > Mammalia > Rodentia > Cricetidae > Microtus > Microtus oregoni. The sequence goes on from NW_024543094.1 coordinate 6,237,963, forward strand.
AGTTTGGGTTACATAGCAAGGCCTTGAGTTCAAAAGCAAAACCCAACCAAACAAAAGAGATCTAACTACTATGTGACCCCACCTGTAGGTTTCTAATCTATTTTGTCACCCCTCTGAGGATTCTGTATAATTAATATAACTGAAGGTACAAAAAATATATTAAAAAAATCACTAATTAGTACTTTAGTGTTTTAAAACATTCCTTCCCACAGACCTACATGTCTTTATTCCTTTAGCGTCTGGGAAGATATGATTGCTACAGGTAAAATATGCTTCTGCTATATTCCCAGTGCACATGGTGTCTTTAAGGCAAGTTTTTATGAACTTCTATGCGAGCAAAGCCATATTTTAGTAATAAGTCCTGCAGAGAAGGGGATTAACTCCTAGTGCAGTCTCTTATTCAGAGAGAAAAGAAAAACCTAAATATTTTTGTGAATTGTTGTAAAACCTCCATCTGAACACAGAGCCAGAATTTATAGTGTGAGCTCCCATTCAGTGAGAGACATGAATGTTTTTACAGACACGGGAGTTAGATGGCATCATGAATCCCTGAAGGGTTCCTGAGGTCTTTCCACTTAGGCAACCCCTGTTAAGTATCCTTAGGGTCTGTGCCCATGGCAGGAAGTGGTCATGTAGCCCTTGAGTGTAGCGGTATTTCATTTGTATTTTAATAAAAAAAGCTTGCCTGAATATCAGAGAGTAAAACAGCCCCACTGGTCAGCCTTATAGAAGGGGCAGTGGTAACACCACCTTTAATCCCAGTAGTTACAGTAGTTGCTATAGAAACTAGGCAGTGCATGCCTTAAATCCCAGTGGTGCACGCCTTTAATCCCAGCCCTAGAGAGGATTATAAAAAACGGGAAGAGGCAGCTCTCAGTCTTAGTTTCATTCTGAGATTCTTGGAGGAGGCAGGATTGCCATTTCAGAGAGAGAGAGATAGAAGTAAGAGCCAGTGGCTTGCTGTTTTGCATTTATGACCTTCAGGTTGAACCCCAATTTCTCTCTCTGAGTTTTTATTAATCGTGTATCACTTTGGTTTTGAGATCCTGCATTTTCCCCTCAGAGCTTTCAGGAGCCACCTAGACAGTAATGTTTCATATCAAACCCTGGTTTGGTGGCACCAGCCTCAAAGATGTTCTAACACTCTCCACTGCTGGCTGCCTTTGGCCTCACTGCTGCATCCATTCCTTGCTGCATCAAATCATACGCACTGGAGAAAGAGTGCTGTTGCCTCATCTAATGGGAGGACTGCCGGGGTAGGGTCTACTTTAGGAGCCTCCTCTCTTAACATCTAGATGGACACACGGGCCCATTTGTGAAGTAGCCTCACTTTTGCCTTGTCTTCACACTTTGTGTGAACACCAGACAGAGGAGTCATTGCTGAGAGAGAACATATAGATTTCACCTTATCGAAAACATCTATTTATTGAAGAGACAAGGATGAAACACATAGTCCTTTGATATGAAAACATAGAGGAAAGCATTTATTTTGAGCAAAGGACAAACAGTTTTAAGAAGTCATTCATATATGAAGTTCTGTCTCGTGGTTCATCTCCGCTTCAAAGTTCTTCCTGTCTTAGAAGTTTGGAAGTTTGAGACGATCTCTAGTATTTCTTTCCCTCTATAAAATGCAGTTTTGTTTTCAGTGGAAATTCTAAAGTGGAGGAGAAAGACCTGGGAATTGCTTTGTCTACTTTTAATGGCATGGCACCTGGTGCTTATGTTTTATTTCTTTGAAATGGCAGGCTTTTCTCCCACTAAGATGCCTATATCTGCCAGGTTTTATGATTTTATAATCTGTCTTAAAAACATGAAGACAAAAAATATTTTTTTTAAAAAAAAATCTTTGAATTTGGAGAACTGGTTCATCTATTTACACTTAACTGTTCTTTTAGAGAAGTTTGGTTCCAACTCTCACACCAGGGAATCTGATGCCCTCTTCTAGACAACATAGGCATATGCACTCATGTGCACAGAACGACATAGACACACAGTTTAAGAAATAAAATATTAAAAAATAAATTACAAAGATTTTATTTTGAGTTTTTATTATGAAATTTGACAGCATTAGCAAATAAAACGTTGAGATTTCTTTTTGGTGAGTGTAAAATTTGTATGCTGTATTGGTTTATATTAAAGTTTTCATTTCAGTGAGAATTTGCTGTGTTCTAAACTCCCTAAGTTTAGAGTCAAGTTTAGACCAGACCCGAAATAAATATACAGAAACTATATTAATTGCAATACTGTTTGCTCAATAGCTTAAGCATATTTATAGCTAGCTCTTACATCTTAAATTAACCCATTTCTATTATTTTATATTTTATCATGAGGCTTGTGGTTTACCAGTAAGGGTCCAGCTAGTGTCTCATGTTTTTTCCTCCAGTGGTTACAAGGCTGGGATCCAGTGAGGAGTAGAGGCAGGGAGGTCAGAAGGGGATTGTTTGTGGGATCCACAGGAGGTGTGTTCAGCTGCAGCACTGGGGATGAACTTAGGTCTGCTGAGGGAAGAGAGAGAGTGGTGGTCAATGGCAGACTAACTGGCCTTCCGGCTGAGCTTTGAGATTTCAACACTGTTCCTTGCTTCAGCATAGACAGTGCCATTTATGATTCTTCCTGGGGTACATTCACTGGAGATGCAGCCATTTTCACTACTGCAGTTCTCTGAATTTCTGTCTCAGGAAAAATACCCGGGACTCTTGTTAACATTGTTCATATCAAGTTGTCAAAAACACATTCCTGGGAGATTCCGGGGCCTATGGACTGTGGTTTCCTGACCCTGTGCTGCTGACTGGTGACTTTCCCAAGCAACACAAAAGGTCTTCTGTGGTTTCAGGGAGTTTTTGGGTTCCCAGACACCAAAGCTGGTGTCCTCCACCCCGGTTACCTACTATGTGTTTAGCCCTAATTACATCTTAACTACTCTAGGGAAATACTCCCACACAGTCGGTCACATATGTCTTCCCCATTATCCTGATTGAAATGATAAACAGTAATGAAATTTCTATCCTCTCTACTACATGAGAATTTCATGACTATATGAAGTTTTATGTTTCTGATCTCTGAATAGCTTTCTTTTGCTCTTTTAGTGATATATCTAAGATGTACCTCATAAAATATAGACACAGAGGTATAGGTATAGCAGTCAAACAAAACTAACCTTTCCATTTCCTCACATGGTTGTATATTTGTAAATAGGATTTAAATATTCTCAGTGAGCTTTGGTAGTGTAGTATCGTCTTATTAAAGGAGCTGTCACACAGTCTTGCCTCTTCCTAGACTTCTATGTGGCTAGAATTCTGTAGGTGTTTTAGTACTCTTCTCTGTGTGTTTAGTGGTCATGGTAGACCCAGCAAATCATGCTGGACACCTCCTCTCTTCAGTTGCCATCTTGTGTTTTCTTCACCACAGTTGGAAGATCCTGCAATCAGGTGGCAAATGGCTCTCTACAAAGACCTGCCAAACAGGACAGAAGACACCTCAGACCCAGAGAAGACAGTGGAGCGTGTCCTGGATATAGCAAATGTACTTTTTCATCTTGAACAGGTCAGATCTTTGTGTTAATCCCATCATATTTGCCTTAACCACATAAAATATTTTTTTAAAATGTTCATTAATTTTAACTGTGGTCCCCCAACTCCCATATATGTTTAGAATATTCATTGCAATGAGCATATAATTCATTATTTCCAAGATTATAGTTTTAGGAGACATCTGTAGATAGTATGTTTCAGGAGATCAGAGCCTTCAATTCTATTATATTTTTTAAACTTTTCTAAAATTCTATAGATTGTTAGTAGTATGGACTTTATTCTAAACCTTTCTAACAAAATATCACAGTTATACTGGATTTTAAATATTTTATTTTTATATCATTTTGATACTTCACATAAAATATGCCTGAGATATCTTGTCTTTTACTGGTTTAATATCTGAAGTATTTTCTCTTTTGCTTGCTTTACCTTTGCTTTTATGAGAGATTTTGAGCAATTTCTCTTTGATATAAAGAGAAAATTACATTTATAAAAAAGTAATAAACTGACAGTAAAACCTCAAATGAGGAAAATATTTTTGTGTCATTTTTCAGTCATAACCTGTTTTAAATATCAAGTTCTTGTGTGTTTTATTTTCTATTTTGTCTTCTGAGTTCAAGAATGTTCAAAGTAGTAATTCTTGTGACACTCTCAGACGATTATATTGTATGTTTATATTATATTAAAAACAGTCTGTTACAAAATACATGTATCCATACATGGTTTCCATACACATATCTGAATCTGCTTGTATATTCATTCAATGAAACTAATGCTCTACACATGTAAACGTATTCTCTTTTAAAAATGACAACTAGTCAATGAGGCAACATTCGAGCTGGAGAGATGGCTCAGCAGTAAAGGTGCTTGCTGTGAAAGCATGAGACCCTGAGGTCAGATCTCCAGCTCCCCATGTAAAGGCTGAATATGGTGGCCATTTCTATAACAACAGCACAGGGATGGGCAGAGGCTGGAGGGTCCTGAGGACTCACTGCTTAGGCAGCCTACCTGGGGCTCTCTGATCTGCAAGTTCACTGAGAGAGCCTATCTGAAATATTAAGGTGGAGAGGGTTAAAAATACTTTACAATGATCTCTGCCCTCTGCTCACAAACATATTGATGTGAGCATCCACTCATGCACATGTATTCAGCACACACACATAAAATAAATATTAAAAAAATAAGATTGCACCCGTGAGAGAGGCTAGCATAGTTAGCCAGTAGGTCTATGACAGTACCTGGGGGATATGCTTTCTTAAAACTGAATATGAGAAAATAAAATGCCCTGTGTCATCCCAGAAACCTTCCTACCTTTGTGCTGTAGGGATTAAGTTTTGATTTTTCTATCTGCTTTAGCCACACTTGCGTATATAACCATAATATTAATATACATGTTGCTTTACTATGTATTGTTTGAACATCCATCCCTGACTTGAATGGTTAAATAACATATGGAGATAGTTTAAAGTAACCGGTCCCACTACTTAAATTTTTCCTTGTATAATTCTTCACCAAATTTTGAGGCTAGATGCCAGTTGGATCCTTTTCTGTTCAGTTCACAACTGTATCTCAAGAACTCAAGAACTTCACATATGTCTATGGATTTTCATCATATTCAGCAGAATGTCATACTTATCAAAACTGTTCTCTTAAAATCTCAGACCCCAAAGTGGAGTTTTATATCGGGATACATGGATCTCATTGGACGACAACTCAGCTCTTGATCCTGTTTTTTAATCTACACTATCCTCAATAAGAATTTATTCCACCTACTACTCTCATCAAGAAAACAATTGAAGTGAACATTTGCTAGATCATTACATTGATTTTCTTGAGGACAGAGAGTCAGAGAAATAAGAACTTGTCAGTTAGACAGATCACCCTGTTAAAATGTCTGCAATGGCTCAGTCAGTCTTAATGTTTTCAATAATTATTGTATTCATAGTCCAAGCATTTGTTGCAAAGCATAATTTATTTGGCTTTACTTTGGGCTAACATAACATTTTCATTTTTTCCAGAAATCTAAGTATACTGAGTATACTGGCCGGAGATATTTCAGTCTGGGAAGTACAGTGCTCCATTGCCTAGAGAATACTAATTAATTTACAAAACCATACTAGGAATTTATATTCTTTCTAATACTTATGATTAATCTCCTTTTTTCTCTTGAAATTTCAAGCACCATTATTCAAATAAATAGCCTGTTTGCATAATTTCTTATAACTTTTGAATTCTCATTTATCTTACCTAACAAAAATAGCTACATATTTTAGTACTTTCCTAATATTAAATCCTTCTATTTACTCCTGATACTGAGTTCACACAGCCTTGTTGTCTTCTTGTATTAAAGAGGAGTAGGCTTCGCATTGACACTGCTTGTATTTATGATCGCCACACTTACAATACAAGTAGTTTCTGAGTTCACACAGCCTTGTTGTCTTCTTGTATTAAAGAGGAGCAGGCTTCGCATTGACACTGCTTGTATCTGTGGTTGCCATACTTACAATACAAGTAGTTTCAGTGAATATGTGAGTCAGTGCATTTCTGTATAGTAAACACAACAACACAACCCACAAAGGGGATTAAAGAAACGAAACGAGGACCTGAGTTTGATCATCAGAACCCACATTTTAAAAACTGGGCCTGGCAGAATGTGCTTGTAATTCTAGCACTGGGGAGACAGAGACAGCCAGATCTCTGGGACTCATTGGCCAGCCAAACTTTCCTAATTAGTAAATTCTAGGCCAGTGAGAGACCTTATCTCAAAACATAAACAAACGAAATACGAACAAACAACACACAAGTTGGATGGCAACCGAGGAATGATACTTGAAGTTGCTCACTGGCCTCCATATGCATGCTCATATGTGTGTACACGTACCTGTGTACAAATATACATGGGGTTAAAAAAACTTAATGGGCTTAATATTTTTAGAATGACACAAAATGATTTTATATATAATACTTTTCTGTTTTTTTTGATTTTAAAGATAACAAGGCTTGGGAGCTACAGACTATTAGAAAATAGGTAATTTTTACTAAGTACCATTTGAAATCATCTAAAATTTAGCTTTGGGTAACTTTGAGGATATAGTCTTAACTAAAATAATTGTTAGGCAATTTGGAATAAATTTAAGAGATGCAGCTGATTAATATCACACTGTTGAGGGTGGATTGAGGCTGTAAGCGTATCTTTATTTGTGCTGTTCTACCTCAGGTGGAACATCCTCAGAGATCAAAGAAGGCCGTATGGCATAAACTACTCTCTAAGCAGAGGAAAAGAGCTGTCGTCGCCTGCTTCCGGATGGCCCCCTTGTACAATCTGCCAAGGTAAGAATTTTTTAAAGTGCTTAATTAAAAGAGATTCATTTTCTTCTCTAAATAGCGGGTGACAATGGTAATCTAGCCAAGGGATGCACAGTAGAGAGTTATTGGTTCTTGAACTCATCGGTTTGTTTTCCTTGTTTATTTAGAGAACCACAGTTTGTCCTGTCATTTAAAAATAGTGTGTTGAGAAATAGCTGCTCACATAGGGGAAGGACATGTAGTGTGCTTGGAAACATTCTTTCAAGTCCAAAAGCTCAGATTTCAACTTGAGTTTCTGTATTACTCCACATCGGTCAAATTGATTTCTTCACTCTACTATGGTTTCCCCTTCTGGACTGTGGCAGCACTGGCCCATACAGTACAAAGACAGACTGGTGAACATTACAGAGTGCTTGTCAGTATGCAGGTCACAGTAGATGCTAGCCATGGCTGCTGTTTGTATAATTGTTCTCATGCAGAGAAAAGATACTCTGCTGACTTTCAGCAATGACAAAATGAACCCAACAGACTCATCACTGTTCTCTTAGGACTAAAACAGCATACTTGTTAATAGAGATATAGCTTGGTACATTCAAGTCTGGCTTGATGACCTCTTACAGTTTCCTGGGTATTCTCTCAAAGCATTGGTCTCTGCTACTCTTAACTTTCTGCAAGTAGTCATATTCCCACTGTGTTGGTTACTTTTCTATTACTGTGATAAAACACCAAGACCAAAGGTAATTTATAGACAAAAGAACACATTGGAAATGGTATGAATCTAGTCTTCAAATTCTCAAAGCCCAGCTCCAATAGTACATTCCACCAACAAGGTCACACTTCCCCAAACAGCTGTACCAAAGAGAAGCAAGTATTCAAATGCCGGAGACTATGGGGGATATTTCTTATTCAAGTAACCACATCTATGTCTTGTAAACAAGGCTCGCTCAACTGTAACACTTTTTTGGAACATCTCTGATCTCCGTGCAAGTCAGCCCTCTTTCTGTATGTGTATACAGCGAGGTTACTTCTGGTTATTACAATGTATTACAGTCTTCAGGGTGCTTGCCTCTCTGATTCCAAAGGTTCCATATAATTTTATGTTTCTGTTTTCCTAACTTTGAACAGCAACCAGTGCCTTGCCATTCAGTGAATCTCTATCATATTGGAGAAAGGATTAATCTTACAAAGACATCACTTAAACCATTTCAGGAGCATCTTAGCTGAGTGAGGTGTTTCTGAATTTCCCTGAAGGCTAGACATGTCGTCTGTTTAAAAGTCTAAAAATTGTGTTCATGATGATGAGGTTCTGAAAGCAACCGAACACATCCTTTGGCTTGCCTTGTCCATGTGTGGGAATTTGCAGTCATTGCTAGTGTTTCCAAAAATGATAGTTCCTCTCCTGTTTTCAAGGCTCTTCTTGAGCCCGTCTTGCCATTATGCTTCATGCTTTCCTAACACACTTCTGTTACTGTTGAATACAGGCTTCCCTCATACAATATCATTCCGTTACTTCTAATATGATGTCTGCTTACTATTCTTTTGTCCTTTCTCGCCTAAATCTTACCTATTTCTCTCGTTAGCATCATGATGAGTTTTATTTTCTCTTCTTGTCTTCACTGATCTCTTTTTGTATTTCATAGGCAAACATTTTTTTTTTTGAAATTTATTCTGTGTGTATTTGTGTGTGGAATATGTGGTTGTGGTGTTGCGCATACATCCAGTAGCCACAGAGGCCGGAAGAGGACATTAGACCCCCCGGAGTTAGAGTTACAGATGGGCATGAGCCACCTCCCCTGGGTGCTGGGAACCGAGTTTGGATCCTCTTCAATAACACAAGTGCACACCACAGAACCATTTTTCAACTTCAGATGGACATATTTTTTAATCAGTGATCTCAGATTTCATCTTCATCCCTAGAGTTGTAGAAAATTCACTCAATAATTCCACTCTAGAATGCCAAAGCCTGTTTGAAATTAATTTGAATATAGGTTAATTCTTTTGTTGACTTACAGTATTTAGCAAGAATCAGAGTAGGAAGTGATAGCCACCATTTAACTTACATCTATCTAACGTACTTTCATACTCTCTATTTCACTTTAAGTCTTATAAGATTGAGATGTACATATAATTATTCTTGTTGCATGTATGAGAATTGTGAAAATTGTAAGCTTAGAAATGTTTGATCTGGGACTAAACCCAAAGTCAGTATGTGAACTGAGGAACCTGCCTTTATCTGGCACAAGGAATTGTCTGTGAAGAGAAGAATCTGAAATAGGATGTCTATTTTTATTTTATATTTTAGTATACAGATAACCTAGTAATAAAGTACTATTGAATTCTTTTTCAAATATTTAAAATCTTTTTTGACATTCTGTTTATCCTTTAGGCATCGGGCTGTCAATCTTTTTCTTCAGGGATATGAAAAGTCTTGGATTGAAACGGAGGAGCATTACTTTGAGGATAAATTGATTGAAGATTTAGCGGTAAGTTTTTCTTAATGGGGTTATAGCATGAAAGAGGATTGAAAGAAAAGTGTTACATAGCATATTGGTCTTGGGAAACTTTTTCATTTCAACTGTTGCTGCATTTGATGTTTATGACAACCCCCCCTGTTTTATTTTCCAAAATATATAGCTATCAATATCAAAAATTCAGAATATAAAATGAAAAACATGAATTATTTTATTAACTGTGGTTCAGTTAATCTCTTAGACTCTTTCTCAAAGCCCTATCCACATTAAAGCCAAGGTGAAAATCTAAAAGAAATTATTCATACCAAGTAAATTAAAGACTAAAAAACTTGGTTGATTGTCAAAGGTAAGCAGGTCAGAGGTGATATCCACAGGTCCTCTCTTACACACACTAGGTCAGAAGGTGATATCCACAGGTCCTCTCTTACACACACTAGGTCAGAAGGTGACATCCACAGGTCCTCTCTCTCACACACACCCACTAGGTCAGAAGGTGACATCCACAGGTCCTCTCTCTCACACACACCCACTAGGTCAGAAGGTGACATCCACATGTCCTCTCTTTCTCTCACACCCACTAGGTCAGAAGGTGACATCCACAGGTCCTCTCTATCTTTCACACCCACTAGGTCAGAAGGTGACATCCACAGGTCCTCTCTTTCTCTCACACCCACTAGGTCAGAAGGTGACATCCACAGGTCCTCTCTCTCTCACACACATCCACTAGGTCAGAAGGTGACATCCATATGTCCTCTCTCTCACACACACCCACTAGGTCAGAAGGTGACATCCACATGTCCTCTCTCTCACACACACCCACTAGGTCAGAAGGTGACATCCATATGAGTCTTCTCACAGATCTGGAAGCCTCACATGATCTCTTCTGTGCCACAGCAATCTGTATCTCTCTTTTCTAACATCAAATGTGGTCCATCTTTCCCCTCACGTTTTCTCTCTCTTATTATTCCCCACTAACAAAACTATCTCATCCTATAACCATAGAAGAGCCATCTGTCTGGCTCGGTCAGATAATGAGGTATTTGTCAAGAAATGGAGTGGACACAGAGGAGGAGGAAGTTGGGTTAAGCGTGGTACTCAGCAGGGAGAGCCTCCATCTGACAGTACCAGGGTGGCCATTCTGATGGGCATTACACCATGGAGGACTGAGGAACTTCAACATCTCTTATAAACTAAGCTACTACTTTAAACCATCTTTCCAAATGAATTTTTAAAACACAGGTCCCGCAAAAGTCTGTGGAGTTCCTGGAGACGTTAAGATTTCCAAGTTAAATGTCTCTTATATTGAAATCACTTTTTAATTTACAAATTGTCAGGAGCTAATAATAAATACAATGCAGTAGTAAAATCCTAACTCTGAGTGCCCTTCCCATCTGTTTCAAAGAGGCAGTGTTGCCCAAATTGACTTCCAGTTCTCTATTTGGCCAAAGACAGGCTTGAACTTTCAGTTCTTCTATCTCCACTCTCATGAGTTGGGATTCTCTGCTGGGGATCCAGCCCAGGTCTTCACGTGCGCTGGGCAAAGACTCTACCAAGGGAGCCCCAGCCCTAACCCTGTTACTTGCCTTTACAATCAAAGCAACCATAGAATATTGAGGCATCTCATACAATTTTGACTACTAATCACATCAACATTCTTAACCCAGTTAAGAATCTCCTTTGAAATAGAAAGAAAATCATGTGAAATGGGCAAAAATGTCTCTGGAGACACAAAATCCATTAAGTCATTCGGGAAAATCAGAATCAATCAATTCTGCCAGCAACAAAAATGTTTAATAATTTTTTTCAATGATGAAGATTTATCTAATGTTATTTTTGTTTTAAAAGTAAATAAAATGAAAAATGTGTACATCCTCAGTCACTAATCCATTTTGTAGTTTTTGTCTATCATTTTTAAGACAAGAAAATATTTTATATGATAATATTCTTGTATAGACTTAATTGTCATATATAATGTGACAACATTTTATATTTATAAAATTTTATTTTTTACCCTGCCTGAAGCTTAACTCTCCTCTGTTCCAAATATTCTTTCTGTTGGTTTTAAGTCTTGCTGGGAAGAATAGTGTTTTCTTTTTAAATTTTTTAAGTTATTTTTGTTCAGCTGTTTTTCTGATCCACGCGTTAAAATGCTTCTGCTTTAAATCAGTAGTATAGGAATCATTATACTTGTTAGATTTTTATCTGTATTGTATTATATATTATATAGGCACAAAACACAGCACATATTATATGCTGATTCCTGGCGCTTGCTGATCAGTAAAACTAGTCTAATCGGTGAGCTGCAGGTTCAAGAGAGACCCTGTCTCAAAAGCTGAAGCGGATGGCTTCTAAAAAATGATAACACCTGAGGCTAACATCTGGCTTCCACACACACACCCATGCATACATATGTGCATTCACATAGGCACCCCTCCCCCCAAAATTATATATTATGCAAAGCACACATCTGCATGCACACAACACAATCCTTCCTATTGCTCCTGGATTTGGGGGAACACTTACATTTTCTTGCTTTGGTTTTTAGTTATTGAAACACTGTCTTGCTGTGTAGCACAGGCTGACTTTAAATTTGCAATCCCCCTGGTCTTCCTGCCTCTGTTTCTTAAGGGCTGGGGTTGTAGATATAAGCCACTATGCTGGTCTTAAATACTTGTTTTAAATGAGAAATGTTATATATTTTATATTTATCTGCTTCCCCCTCTCCCCCAGAAACCAGGTGCTGAACCTGCAGAAGAAGACGAAGCCACGAAAAGAGTCGATCCTCTTCACCAGCTCATTCTTCTCTTCAGCCGCACGGCCTTGACGGAGAAATGGTATGGGGGTGGTGGTGGGGGGTTAATAGCAGTCCTAGGAGACACTGCTAAAAAAAATCCACATCTAAGTCTTGTTTGTCATTTATTTATGTCTCAGTTACATTCTGTTCTTGTCAAGAGAGGGCGTGATTCACCAGTGTTATCTGTCTGACATAAACACATAGATCAGCATTCATTCATTTTGGGGGGGTGGGTCGGGGGAGCTTTAAACCCTACCAGTGAGGAGCTGGAAAGATGGTTAGTTAGCAAAATAATTGCCTTGCAATTATAAGAACCTGAGTTCTATTCCATAATTCACATAAAAATTCAGATACGGTGGTAGTGTGTGTATGCAAACCCAACACTAGGGAAGGAGAAACTGCAGGCTGATTCCTGGGGTTAGCTGACCAGCAAACCTGGACTGCTCAGTGAGTTCCAGGGTTCAGTGAGAGACCCTATCTCAAAAGCCAAAGTGGATGGCTTCTAAGAAGTGATAACAGCTAAGGGTGACCTCTGACCTACACACACACACACACACACACACACACACATAACACACACACACACACACACGTATATGTGTTCTCATATATATATCCCTCTCCCCAAAAGAACTATCAAAAAAATTCTGGGATTTCTTATTTCTGTATTAGGCTGATTTTATTGATTCTGAATCTTACAAAAGGTTTTCTTTTATCAAGCAGTATCAAAAATAAAATAACTCATAGCCAACAAAACTCATTGCTGAGAATGCATGGAAACCCTTGAGAGTGGCCTTCGGCGTCCCTTTAGAGGGTATCTCCCACTTCAGTGAGGTTTAGGAAGCCATTAAGTACTGGGTGAGGCCTTTGGTAGCATCTCTCAGATCTGGTTTAGGGATTTTGCCCACCTTTCTTGTCTTCTCTCTTGGTTCTACAAATGCACCGAAGCCTCAGAGAGCAAACTCCTGTTGAGTTACACAACAAATTCCATCCCAGAAGCTCCAGGGAAGATGCCATGGCTTCGTCCTCCTACTGGGGGCACTCAAGGGTATTGGCTCTGTGGGAGGGACATCTTCAAGGTTGTAGAACCTTATTTCCTACCCCAGGTCTTAACCTTTCTTTTCAGACCCTGGGAGATCATTTAATTATCGATACACATCTACATGAGTCTTCTCACAGATCCAAAAGCACCAAGTGATCTCTCTGTGTGCCACAGCAATCTCTGTCTGTCTTTCTTAACATTGAATGTGGTCCATTCTTTCACTCACGTTTTCTCTCTCTTATTATTCCCCACTAACAAAACCATCTCATCTTATAAGCATAGAACAACTGTCTGTCTGGCCTGGTCAGGTAATGAGGTCGTTCTCATATGTGAAGTTGGGACCTACTATGATATGTTTATAAATGTTGGTCACTCTTTGATAGAAACTTGATTGTTCACGCAGTAATAGTTTCCATACTTCCATAGAAATAGAATAGTGAATATATTTAGTCCTGCTTTGGATTTTGAAAGTCATCATTCTTCTGGCCATCTTATTATTTTTAACGATGACATTTTAGCTTGCCGAGTCTTTCCTTAAATGTCAATATCACCGTGCTGTCAGAAGCTCTGTGCCACCTCAGTTTGCTTTTGCTTCCTTTTTCTTCCCATTTTGTAGTTTGAAGAAAGTTAGTCATTCCATTTGTGTGCATTTGCATGTATGTCATAGGCCAGCTTTGTTCTCAAACTTGAAGGACTTTGCTATACAGTTGGGGGTGGGGGTTGAAATCTGCTGAAGCTATTGACAGCTTTTGCTTTCTGATTGTAAAATGGTTTGTTTTTGAATGCTACTATTACCTAAGTTTTGTGTTCATTTTATTGTAAGAAAAGAATATGTGTTGAGAAGCAGCAGTTCCTTTATATGGGTATGTTTTTCTACATATGACGAGCCTCCTACTTAATTATTGATCTTTCCCCCCTTGTTTTCATAGCAAACTGGAGGAAGATTTTCTATATATGGCATATGCAGATATTATGGCAAAGGTAAATATAAATCTTGATTTTAATATTTAATAAAACTGAACTAGTTTTACTTATTAGATGGTAAGAATCTACATAAAAGATACTGTTAAATCTTATAAACATGAAGTACATAGATCCCCAGCTTTGCACTGCTTTCAGAAATTTCTGCTCTGGCTTCCTGGATTGCTCAAGATTATTTTCTGTTTTGCACTTTATGAGTGGGGAATTTGCTAGGTTCCCATATGTTCTTTCATTTAGCTCACACTCATGAGACATCAAGGTCCTGGAGATAACAAGATGAAAAACGTTTACATTATGTTTTGGGGGAGCTTAACTTCTGACGGGCAACAGGAGTCAAATGAGGGGCTAGAGAGATGGCTCAGCAGTTAAGCTCACTTGTGATTCTTCCAGGGGTCCTGAGTTCAGACCCCAGTCCCCTCATTCTACCAGGCAGCTCGCAACCACCTGTAACTCAAGTGCCAGAGGATCCAGCACCCACTTCTGCCTTCTGTGGCTCCTGCATGCACATATGCACATATATTTGTACATGCACATACATATAAATAAAAGATAAAGCAAGTCTTTTAAAAGTTGCATCAGTTGTATTAACACTGCTAATTAGGGCTGAGAGATGGCTCTCTGGTTAAGAGCACTTGCTGCTCTTGCTAAAGTCTGGAGTTCAGTTCTCAGCACCCACTCAAGTGGTTCACAAGAGCCCATAACTCCAGTTTCAGGTTATCCAACACCCTCTTCTGGCCTCCAGTGGTATCTGCATGCACATGTTATACACACATGTAGATGCACACTCATACATATAAACAGAAATTTAAAACCTGGTAATTAAATGGTAGAGGAACTATTGAGGGTATTGTGGATAAGTTACTTAGGCGGTGGTGAGGCTTCTTGGGAGTACTTAACTGTGGAAGGGCGAGTACTAAATAGGATAGCAGTATTTGCTGCTATTTCATTTGCCTTGCTTAGCAAGAATAGATACATATACAAAATGGGAGTCCCATTTCTTTTGCGATTTCAACCTTGGGTACCATGCTGACAAGAGAGCCGCAGAGTAATCAAGGTGTTGATTGAAGAGGAAAAAGGACATATCACAATCATAGACATGTTAGGGATAACCTCTCATGTGGAGGTGTATTATAGTTTGATAAGAAAGGTAGATACTTATATTAATCTGTATTATTCCCTTAAAAACCCATATGCTCTTTCTTATGGTCAATATAAAAAAGAACAAACATTAGATAGAAGTAACTTACCAAGTCATACTAGCTACTGACTGACAGCCTCAGGATGTAATCGAGCGCTCTGCCTCCCAAGCTCATGCCTCCACCTTCCTTCCCTCCTCCCTTTGAGTTCTATTCCTAGTCACTATCTTCTCCTCTGCCTTCTCAAAGTCTGAGAACTGAGAATTAGCTAAGGATATTCTGGAGGCCCAGTAGGTCAAGTTGTGTATGTTTTATGTGTAAATAATAATCTTGTTAAAAAATGTACTGCTTCCTTCATTGGATGAAGTATGATATAAATGAACTTAAAGGGATTAGAAAAATCTTGCTAATGCAATGCATTACTCCAATCAATGCATTACTGCTTTGTGTTAATTTAAAGAAGATCAGCTGTGTGCATCTGTGTTAATTAATACATGTAATGGCAGGCTACAGAAGTAAGGGTGGTTCCCTGCACTGAAGGCTTGCACTTGGGTTTGAATGAGTCAAGTGCACAGACAGGTAGTTTGTTAAGTGTAAGATCCTTCATATGAACCACATAAACACCTCTGCTGCAGGTGAAATTGGCCATCTGTTCTTTGAACTTTGCAATAGGCAAATCTCATAAATATAGTTTTGTTTTAGCTCACCTATTCACTGATGGTGTCATCTATGTTTTATATCTACTAGTTTCCATAGTGCTTCAATATTTCAAGAAACATTGACACACATCACTTGGAGTTTCTGTTAAACAAACATCTTGCATTTTTCTCCCTCATCATAGTCTCCTCTACTTTTTTTCTCTTTCAAATCAGAGTTGTCACGATGAGGAAGACGATGACGGTGAAGAAGAAGTGAAGAGCTTTGAAGTAAGATGGATCTTTCTAGAATTGCCTTTTCTCCATTTGGAGACATTGTTTCATGGCTTATAACGGATTTTTATGTTTCTTGCTTCATGGCTTATTGCAGCTTATTGTATCTAGGAACTGCATGTCAGAGCTGGATGGACAGACCTGAGTCCTAATGTTTGCTAAGATAAGAGCAAGGAGCACAGAGCAGTTGAATACTACAATAAAGCCCATATGTCCAGAATGAGTGCACCTGGCAGCCCACAGAGATAAGACCACTTCAAATTACTCGCATCTCAGGGATGCTGTGGTCTGTAATTGCCAATAGACACATGAGGAAAATATCTATTGAAGAGCAACATGGCATCAACTTTTCAATGATTCCATTGGTTTTGGATATTGTCATTCCTGAGTCAATTGGCCTCCTCCTGACTTCTGCCCAATTAGGTCACTCATTCGGTACACATATGTAAGTGGTTGCCATGGTGCAGTTTGCTTGCATGAAGTAGAGGCCGCATCTTTTCTAGGATAGATTCCATTTCATGATTATTTTCTCAATCATTCTCAACCTTTAAATACTGCCTATTGTTTGAACTACTGCTTAATGTTACTTAACATTAAAGGAAGTTCATTTCATTCCCCACTTTGCTTATAGTGTACTTTTGCTTCCTTAGGAGACTAGCTAGCTGTTGTTATCTACCAATTTCTGATTTACTGTATTTTTTTAAGAAAGAGAAGTAAAGTAGAAGAAAATGGAGAGTAGGTTTTTCCTATTAGTTATATATATATATATATATATATATATATATATGGACTTTGAGCTAGAAGTCTGGAAAAATATGAGTAGCCAGCAATGAGTCCTTAATTCACGGTGGAAACGCAACATATAAAACCAAGGAATGAACTTAGACTATTCCATGACACTTCCAGAAATAATCATTGTGACCATCTCTGCAGCATTGATGTCAGTGTATTAAAAGCAAACAACTAAACAAAAGAGCAACCTAATTTGAAAATGACCCATGACTATTGCTGGCTGAGCAAAATGCCCTACGTTTAATTTCCTATACAATCCTTGCTAAAATAAGCGAGTTCTAGTCTTAAGTCTACTCTTGCTGTAAGGGGCAGGTAACGTAGAACAGCCCTGAGCAGCAAATGACACTGTTTTCCTTTGCGGGTTATCCGTTTTCTCTGGAGCAGCTGTTCATTGCTATTTTGCTTCTTGTCCTCATCCTTCCTTAAGGTCACAGGATCCCAACGCAGCAAGGTAAAGACATGTGTATGTGTGTATCTGTCTGGGTCTGAGTTTCAGTTGCTTGTGGCATTTACCTGTATTGGACCCAAAGTCTTGGACTCTTTTGTAAGAAAAGATCTTCAGAATCATTCTGAGAGTTTGTAGTGCTTAGTAGCCCTCCCTTGGTTTATTTTTCTTGCCATTTAAATGACTCGTGATTTGAAATTGTGTCCTCTGTGCTAACTCTGAGCTACAATACGGTGCTGGATGAGTTTGGCCATCTAGTGGATAAACTTATAACTGGAGATTCTCCTGTACAGAAAGGGCCTGGGCCTCATCACTTTGAACATTTATGATATCTGTTTCCTTATATAAAGCAGACATGGTCAGCGGTATTACTGGCGAAGTTAGTGAGGTTGGCGGTTTCTTTTCTTTTTTTCCTTTTGTTGGTCCTTTAATTGGTACCTGGGTATAGGAATCATAATTTTAACATTGATTTTTGGCACTTCATTAAAAGAAAAGGACTCTAGATGACTATTTCTGCCTCTTGGCATTATAAATATTTCATCTGGAAATTCTGCAAATAGGAGACATTTTGACCTAGAATTACAAGATGTTTTTACTTTGTATGTTTTCTGTGAAGTTTGAATTTTATTTCCTTGAGGACATTTTTATAGGAAAGTTGATCATAAATATCCCGGGGAAGCAATGCTCTTAATGGCTTTATTTGTGTGTGTGTGTGTGTGTGTGTGTGTGTGTGTGTGTGTGACTGGTATGAAGCCTTTATTTACAAGAAACAAATTGCAATGCTTTAGCTGACTGGAATATATTGTTCCTATTACACATCAGGATCATTGTAATTTTAAAAATCCAAGTAGATGAAAATATCAGCTCCAGTCTCATAGACAACATAGTGCATGGCATATAATGGACATCACACTTAAAAACAAAGTAAACTTCCAAAGAGATAGCAGTGACTCCAATAATAACTTCTTAAATTTTGATTTTCACTTTAGGTAGAACGCCTCTGAATTGTTAAATGATAGAAACATGAGGGAACCTTCGAACGTTTTCTGGGTAACACAGGTTTCATGACTGAGAGTCCACTGATAGCTGCACCAGGAGGAGTGGATAGGATGGAGCAGGATGAGGAGTATCTAGTCAAATTATTTGGAGGACCAAATACAGTTTTAGGGAGATCTAAAAAAAATGAAAAAGATTTCCAAGTTCAAAGTTAGAGGATTTGGGGTTGTTCCTGGGAAGGGCTAGCCTGACAGATGTGGTGTTCAGAGTGTAGGATGTGGGTCAAGACAGGGAAAAGAATCAGCCACAGCACAGAGCTGGGGCAGAGGGAAAGGAAGGATGCCTTCAGTGCTAGAGGGATGGTCAAGTTCATCTGACAGTGGAACCTGATTGTTAATCCCCAAGTAGGAGAAGTGGACCAGCAGCTTTGACCAGCCCAGCCCGAGACAGAAGTTGCTGTGCATTCATAAGTAAAACAGTAACCCATGTTTGGGGATTTTCACTTCCATACTGGTAGTTTTATGGTTTCTATGTGATTCGGGAGATTTATGCCTACTTCAATAACATGCCGCTCTTTGAAAAATGCATGCTATATGCGTAAGTGCTATTACATTTTCTCAGAGTTTAAAAATAGGTTGTATGCAATTCTTCACCTATGAAAACCATTTACTCTGAGGTTGGCTGTGTGAGGCTACAAAAATGGGCGAAAGTTTAAACACACAAATGACTGATTACTTTCCTTATCCATTTAGTGATCCATCAGATTGTTTATGTGGAGATGCCCAGTTGGTTGACAGAATTTCTCTGTAATCTAATTTGTGGAATTTTTCTTGTAAGTCAAAATGACTGAAGTATTATTTGGCAGTTTCAATAACTCATAGAATAAATTATGTTACATAAGCTTGGAAAGAGCAAAAAGTATGTGGGATCGGAATTTTATCCCAGTCCCTGGTGGCTTGTTAAAACTGAACATAGTTTCTACTCAAGTTCTTTGTGACATAGTTAGCAAAGACATCAAAAAGAGTATAGCTATGCCTTAAGAAATGTGGTATTATAAGAAAATTCCCCGGGTTGGAGATATGGCTCAGAGGTTAAAGCACTGGCTGCTCTTCCAGAGGTCCTGAGTTCAATTCCCAGCAACCACATGGTGACTCACAACCATTTGTAATGAGATCTGGTGCCCTCTTCTGGCCTGCAGGCATTCATGCAAGCAGGCATTGTATACATAATAAATAAATAAATCTTTTTTTTTATTGAGAAAAGGAAAAAAAAAGTATCTGCCTCCTCCCAGCCTCCCATTTCCCTCCCTCTCCTCCCACCCTTCTCCCCCTCCCCCAAACTCCTCTCTCCCTCCCTCTCCAGTCCAAAGAGCAGTCAGGGTTCCCTGCCCTGTGGAAAGTCCAAGGTCCGCCCCCCTCCGTCCATGTCTAGGAAGGTGAACAACCAAACTGGCTAGGCTCCCACAAAGCCAGAACATGAAGTAGGATCAAAACCCCATGCCGTTGTCCTTGGCTTCTCGTCAGTCCTCATTGTTCGCCATGTTCAGAGAGTCCGGTTTTATCCCATGCTTTTTCAGCCACAGTCCTGCTGGCCTTGGTGAGCTCCCAATAGATCAGCCCCATTGTCTCAGTGGGTGGGTGCACCGCTCGTGGTCCCGACTTCTTTGCTCACGTTCTCCCTCCTTCTGCTCCTCATTGGGACCTTGGGAGCTCAGTCCAGTGCTCCAGTGTGGGTCTCTGTCTCTATCTCCATCCATCACCAGATGAAGGTTCTATGATGATATGCAAGATATTCGTCAGTATTGCTCTAGGATAGGGTCAGTTCAGGTTCCCTATCCTCAGCTGCCCAAGGGACTAACTGGGGACATCACCATGGGCTCCTGGGAGCCGCTCTAGGGTCAAGTCTCTTGCCAACCCTAAGGTGGATCTCTTAACTAAGAATTGTGCTTCCGTGCTCCCCTGTCCAACCTTCCTTTATCCCAAAAGAGAAAAATAAAATTTCCCAGTGGCTAATACAAGAAAAATTTTAAAATATCACAGAAAATAGCAAATGGGGACCAAAGTGCCAACTAGTTTTCTTCTCTGTGCATCACCTGTGTGTTTTATTGGTGTGGTCCTGCTGAAGCTAATCTGATTTAACAATCAAGTTTAACTTACCAGTTTCCCGCTTCTTCTGTAATATAATACAAAACTGTTGGCTTTGCCCACTTAATACCACAATAGTAGAAACCTTAATTATTCTTTTTTAGATCTGTAGATACTTCAATATTAAAATAATAAAAAAGACAATTAAATGTCAGAAAGTGGCCAGCATTAATTAAAAAGGGAGAAAGTATTGTTTCAGGTACTCAGCAAGTCAACTGTTATAGCTGAATGCTTTATTGACCTTTTCAGATTTACCAAACTGCATGGAAACATTATTCAGATGGCTGGTGATATGACTTTAAGATAATGTGGGCTTGAGAGCCAGCACTCACTGGTTAAGAGGGCATAGTGCTCCTCATACCGCAGAGGACCCCAGTTAGGTTCCCAGCCTTGCACATAGGGCAGTTCACGACCACTTGTAGCTTCAGCCCCTGAGTATCTGACCCCCCTCTTCTGTTCTCCACGAGCAGATCCACCATGTGCTCATGATTAAATAAAGTCTTCATTTGAAAAGATGATTCACTGAGCACCGTTCTGTGGAAATACAGTTTCATAACCCACAGGAAATCTGAGTTGGTGAGGGCGTAGTGGTAACTGAGGAGGGTAGAACACGGACATTTCTTCTGGCTGCTTTTCTCATGTTCCAAGTAGGTTCCACCCCCTTCTATTCCTTCCTGAGTTCCAATTCAAATATAAATGCTCTCAGGTATCTCTGAGGTCTGATTTTTTTTTTTTGCACTTTAGATTCAGTACAGTTTTTTGAGTCTTACTATTAAAATTTCCTGTGGCTGAGCTGGCATTCTGGTAAGGGTTTAGAAGTTTTGTGTGCCTTTCGCTGGATGTACGTCAGAAGTAGCTAAAGATATGCCTTTTGTGATGCAGTGTCTATACCAGTACTGTTATCATGGTTAAAAACATGACACAAAGGATGAAGGAATCAGTTGAGAGTCAAACTGTCGAATGGGATAATAGATAGCATTTCCCAACGATAGCATAACATATGCTAGGACCCAATGAAGACCTAATTTTGAAGAACTCCATGTTTTCTTAGTTTTGAAAAACTAAATTGGATATAAGATATTCTTCCCCAAGTAACTACATAATTTGGACCCTGAGTAGGTTTATTTAGCGGTAAGAACCTAAGAGTTAGACACAGAATTATGGTTTTAAAATGTCGATCTAGCGATTCCTTTATCAAGAAGATTAGAAATCTTGAACTCTTACCATGGAAGTCTCACACTTCTGGAATACAGACTAAAGCATCACTAATGAACCCTAGATGACCAAGGGCTGAGGAGTTTGATGGAACACTGATGCAGTCTGCCAATGTCATTTATCAACCTGGTGATCCCATACATTGTGTTGCTAGCCTGAGTTTCCTAGTAAACAAAAAGCACAAGCTTGTGTGCTAACATGCCATTTGGTTTGGGAGTATCACAGGTCCAGGGAAATAAGAGTTAGAGAAAATGAGAAATGATAGAGGGAAGAAAAGAAGTACAAGAAGTAACCATAGCGACTGAACAGTACCATTGCTGTCTAGTGGTGGGATGCTCCAAAGAGGCTATGTGCAGATGGGTCAGTGGCTCCTGCAGGATGGGAAAAACGATGAGTATTTTCAATGTTCCTTTGGCAAGAGCAGTTCATTTTTCTATGCCTCCTGGTATTTACTGGTTCTTCCAGCCAACCACCAGGAAGCCATATTAGCCCTAGGTTGTCCAGAGCCCAGCACTGAAACCTGACTGTCTCTGTCATGCAGGGGTTTCCTTGGTGTGTGCTTGTAGTGGTAGCATCCAGATTTTATAATCACAGTCACATCTAGAGCCTTCAGGGCTCAGAACCAAGTTCAAGGTTTTGAGAGAAGAGTTTTTAGGAGGATGTAGGACGCTAACCTCATATGAGGAAGCTCCTGGGAAGCATGATCATTTATATTATGTATAACACATCTATATGAATATGGAGCACTTATACCCCTGTGTAGAGGCCATCTACTTAAAGTTAGAATGGCCTGTTTTAGTAATTTGACTTCATGTCTAAGCTTTTAAAAAATAATCTTGGATAAAGGTTTTCCTTGACCAAGTTTGTAGAGTAAATAAGAAAGAACAGACTCAATGAGAGCATAGACACTTGGATGAAACACCTGTGTTTGAATCCCAACTACACTACCTACATGTGTGAGCTGATGCCTCCACTTCCCTGTCTACAAAATGGGACAAATTACAGATATTATTGTACGCAGGCATTTTAGGCATTAAATTAATCACTATATATAAGGCTCTCCAAACGCTGCCTATCATATGGCTATCTCTGTATGGGTTTGGTGTTATTGTTGTGTTTTATAGATTTTCCTTTCTCTAAAGAAAATCACAGAAGTTCATGGAGAGACCTTTCATGGCCAAGTGGGCCCAGAGCTGGCTATACAGTGCCAGATACCTGAGTGCACCCCTGGGTGCTAGGTGGTCTTCAGCTGGTCACTGCTTGCTCCGAGTCTCACTTCTTAGAATGAAGACCCTTGCTCTGGAAATCTGAGGGTTATATCTATTTTTTTCTGAGTTTTCTGTTTGTACATACATGTTCTTTTTATTTATGAAGACAGTTTCACAATTGCTCAAGGCAGCAGCAAATTTTGATTATTCTTTATCTGAGTACTTAGAGAAGATTAAGGAGAAAATAAATTTCTCTTGTTATGAATAAAAATATCTCACAGTAAAATATGGCATAGAAAATTTAATACTTAGCTTTAGTATATACATATGTACATTGAATTTCATCATATGATGCTTAACATATCATGTAGCTGTATGTAATACAGTAAGACAGAGAGGTAAGGTATTGCATACCACAGAGGAAAAAATTCCAGCAATAAATTCAATCCACAAACCAAACCCATGCAGTATCTTGCCAGTGTGCTGTGACTATCAGCACATTGGTTCTAAGCTTTCTAGGAGCCAACTTGAAATTTCAATACTTGTTAATTAGATCAATAAACAGAAAGTCTTCTTTAAATAGAAACAGAATTTGTTTAAATTCAATGATACAGTGGAATCTATTACCTGGGGACAAGTTGTGATATAAGGAAAAATGTCCTCAGCAATTCTGTCAAGGTAATTAAGGTTGTGTGTGCCACCTGAGGATAGATTCCATGCAAGGATGGAAGGAATATGTACATCCCTAAGGTAACCTGTAGAAAATTCCTTCTTAAAGCTAAAGGGATACCCTCAGTTAGGAACTCGCAGCTGTATTGAGAACAGCCATTTGTCCAGAATTAGTCTGTTTTAGAATTAAGAGCCATAGCTGAGAACTGAGAACCATGAAAATCCTAGTTATAGAGTTGTGATTTCTAAAATAATCAAATGATGAGTCAATGCTAAAAGTATTTGAACTCCCTATTTCCCACAAATTGATATGGCATCCCATATTTTTTCTCATGGTTCTGACAAGAGCAACTTGTGGAAGGAAGGGTTTTTTTTTTTGTCTCACAGTTGAAGAGCAGAGTCTGTCATGAATGGTCAGGCTTGGCAGCGTATGCACTCAGGAAGCCAAAAGAGGCAAATGTTGGTGCTCATCTCATTTGCTTCTTGTTATTCAGTTTGAGCCCCCACCTTTGGATGATGCTGTCTACATTCAGGGTGTGCCTTCCCTCCTCAGTTAAACCCTTTGGTACACTTCTCATAGATCTAACCATGGCTTTATATTCTTAGTGGTCAACATTTTCTCCTTTTGTCACACTTAGTCTGTGTGGTATTTTCTTTCTCTATTCAAGAAATTTTAAACAAAAGCAAGTAGGAAATAAAGGTAGCTTTAAGTCAGTTTTATGCTCAAGATAAGGTATGTTAGCATTAAGTTATTATCATTTTAGTTTTGACTCTGGAATCATTCTTCCATAGTTTTTTTGTTTTATTTATTTATTTATTTTTTCAAGACAGGGTTTCTCTGTGTAACTTTGGAGCCTGTCCTTGAACTAGCTCTGTAGACCAGGTTGGCCTCGAACACACAGAGTTATACCTGCCTCTGCCTCCCGAGTGCTGGGATGAAAAGTGAGCACCACCACCACCCTGCCTCTTTGGCCCATGAATGAATCTTTTTTTTGTGGTGGAGAATAAATTCTACTGGATAGTCCTGCTAGGAACTGTTTCAACCGAGTTGGTTGTATTGCTTAACATATCTGTTCTAAATCGGTTCTAAAATTGCTGAATCAAGAGGGAACATTATTCACCCCCAAATCCCAGTGGAAATGATATTGGAAGAAGTGAGCAGTGAAATCACTGTGTCATAAATCTACCCTCAGAGCTTCTGACATACAGGCCAGAGCATCACTTCTGACTCAGTGTTTGTCTTTTCCCACTATGTTAGTGAGGCTTTAACTTAACCTTTTATTTCAGCAAAATATGCTTTGAATTAAAACATACACTTTTTCTTTTTTGTTTTCATTAAATAGATGTGGGCCCATCGAGCCATAGAAATTGCATCCATCCCATAGAGAAGTAGGATTCTGTGAAATTGTTGCAGTGTTTGAAAGTTCAGGCATAAAGAGTATGAAAGGTAGAGAATATCAAATGGACTAAAATATCCCATCTGATAATTATGATTTATTTACATTAATACAGTGTTGAATTCCCATCTGGCTTCATGCTGAAAGTAACTAACTATGTTTCCACAGTGCCATAGTCGCTAATCATTCCAACTAGAAGGGATCACTTGCAATATTTCAAGTTATGATCACACCTACATGGGACCCTGGTGTCACACTATCTAATCCTGTCTGATATTCATTCAAATTTTCTTGAACACTTCCAAATTCCTATATATCATGTATAATATGCTAGGTATTTGCTGTTTTGTGGTTACAAGAGGCTTCCATTCTCATATAAACACTACAAGCTTTTTGTTAAGAAATTGGAAAGCATGTATCATTAAGTAAAGTTATATTCTTCTAAGTGGTTTTTTGTTTTTAAATAAAGCAGAAGTCAGCTCTATAAAAAGGCCAAGCTAAAGCTGGAAAACAACACAATGAGCTGCAGAATAGAACAAGACTCTCTTGTGGTGGTTTTCTTTAATTTATTTTGGCTTGTTTGCATTATAAACCAAGGCATCTCTCTGCTCTTCAATCCTTTTGTCTTCATCACCTGCTTTGTCCAACTGATCTTTAGCTTCCATCTTTCCATTCAGTTGTTAGTAATCGTGATACATTCCACCTCACCTTGTATTTTAAGATGCAAAAAACCCAAAATCAAACAAACAAACAGATAAACAAAAAGAAGATACCAAAGGATAATCTGCAGTTGGAACACTATTAAGTGAAGAGAGGTTTTCTCAAGAAGAATTCAGTTTCTGGAAAGTTCTTTTTGCTTATATTATAACAACTATCTCATCCTATTTAAAGAGGAACACATGAAGACCTTATCGGAATCCTGGAAATATGAAGAAGACAATCAACTCAGCTGAGTTCTTTGTTTGGATTCTTAGGCTGCAGATTGGTAGGCAGCAGCATCCGCTGCCCCCATATCAAGGCCACTGAGAAAACTCTTTTTAAGCAGTCTGGTTTTCCTTGCTGTCTTCAGGTTAAAATACCCTCTCCTCTCCATCTTTGGAGGTGTGCTGTTCTCCCCGACAAGGATCAAGGAACAGTTGAAGTTCATTATTATTTCAATTCTCAGCTAAGGGAAACCATTGAAGAACTGTGTGAGAGTCTTTATTTCTTCAGAAGGTTTTATTTTCCCACCAGCGGGGGAGCTTGAGGGTCTCTTAAAGAAGAGGAGTCACTCTGTCACGAACTGCCATTGCACAAGAAGGAAATGTCCCTGAAATCAACCCTAGTGAATCTTGAAAAAACACAGTTTGGTTAGAATAGCAGAAAGCTGATAATTTGGGCTAACTTTTGGCAATGAGAATGTCTTGTCTCAAGTAGCAGTCAGGCTCTGGTGCTGCTTTTGTTCTTCCGTCCTTTGTAACTGGGACTGACGAAAGATGAAATTGCAGTGGTGTGTCTGTAAGAGCCTTAGGGAAGTAATTCTGATCTGTGAGGGGTAGAGAACCTAAGATTCTGTGTCCCCAAGTAAGAGAGTTCTCAGAAGCCTGCCTCAAATGCTGGGCATGATGGAGCACACCTGAAATCCACAGCCTTTGTAAGTTGAGGCAGGAGGATCTCAAGTTCCAGGGCAGACTGTGCTGCTATATGTCAGAATACTGGAAGGAAGGAAGGAAGGAAGGAAGGAAGGAAGGAAGGAAGGGGATGCAAGGAAGCAAAGAAAGGAGAGAGAGAAAGAAAAAAGAAAGAAAGAGAGAGAAAGGAAAGGAAGAAAAAGTAAAAATAAAACCAAATTTTTTCAAATTTGCACTTTGCTTAGGAAGCTCACATGCAGTCAGTTTGAAGGGAAAACATCATTTTCCCCCATGTAATCCTTAGTTTTCTAGATTTTGTTTATTTTATGGCATGATAAAATATGATAGAACTGGATGCAGTTCTCAAGGACAATGTACCAAGAAAAAAAAAATAATCCCACATGGATCTGGAGAAAGAGAGCCCCCAGCTCAGTGGAACCAAGAGAAAATTTGCAACCTTTCTTCATGAAGCAGAATGGCTTTTGTTTGTTGTTGGTGATGGTTGGTTTTGTTTATGTGCTTGTTTTGCTTCTTTGTCAGTATTTCTCAGTTGCCCAGTGTGTTTATTATTCTCAGTTTTTTTTCCCAGAAATATTTATTAGTGTTGAAATTTAGTTGTCAGATATGAAAAATGAGAATGTTCTTTGTCTAAGGGGTATGTTTTTAAAAGAAGGTGACTTGCTGTCTTGTCAACTACCTTGGTTTCCCTGAGCTTGAGATTCCAGTGTGATTTCCATGATAAAGAACACAGAGGGAGCTTGACTTACCCCGCAAGGTGTCAGAGCAGGCCTCTGAGTCAGTCTACCCACTCTGGGAGCATGGGCAGCACATGGTTGTTTTTATTTTTGTTGGTACTTGTCTCACTGTCTTTCCTCTCTTTTCCTGGCTTTCTGAGGGTTGTCTTTGTATTTTTGGTAGAAGGATGGTTTTTTTCCCTGACCTGTTTGGCTAGTGATGATGGTAGGGGACAGTTCCACAGAGGGATTGTTTCTTGACACTGTCTTCCGAGAGTCTCTTTGGAGGTGGAGTTGGTTGGACTTCCCGAAGGTGGTGCCAGATGGACAGATGGGCAGTAGAAGATTGTTGGGTCCAACAGGAAGAAGCAAACATTGATCACGAGTTTTGAACCACGACTGAAGAGCAGACAAAAGGGTCTTTTTCGTTTTTTTTTTCTGTTTTTTCAAGCCCGTGTTTGTAATGACAGTATGGTTTTTGTGTGTCTGTGTGGTTTCGTTTCTGTTCCGTTTTTGATTTCTCAGGAAGAGGTTTAAACATGAAGGCAACCCTTTTAGGCGTTAGCATGGCTACAGACGAAGCTCAGCGGCCTCCTTTATTTTTCTTTCTCTGCTTCCATTTAGGCCTATCACATAATTTAAGAAAAAAAAATTATCACAGGAACTCTTAACTAAAGTATGGAAAAAACCAACAAAAACACCTGATCAATTTTGTTTTTGCAGCACGATATTATCAAAGATTTAAGAAACAAATTTGCCAGCCTCGGCGAGAACTCTCTGGTAACAGCATAAATGTCTGTGTTGGTTGCTTTTGATTTGAAGGTTTCTTTTCTTTCTCTTTCTTTTTTTCTTCATTTGTTTGAGCCCATTTCTCCCTTGCCCCCCTCCTTTTAGTTCACTTTATTTCTCATACTCTGTAATGAGCAAGCCTTCATTTTTTAAACCTCTTCCATCTTTCAATGTCTATTTTCCGTACTTTGGATGGAAAGTTGACGGCCGCACCGTTGTCATCCTGGCTACTGCTGCGGCGCCTACTGCCCTAGGTCACGTATGTTTTTGGCCGTTGTGTTAACGGACATGATACTAATTGAGCGTTTCATGTCCCATTGACTAAGCTTCTCTACCACGCCATTTGATGGACGCGCTGTCAAAGGGCTCTATGCAACTTGCCTTCTGCAACTTATACTGCTTAGTTCCGTCTCAATTCTCCAGCGAACTGGATTGCTCAAGTGAATGATCATACCAGCCTTGAACTTGCTGTGCCTTTATATTTTCCTTTTGATCTCCTTCTTTATGTTCGCAGTGGTAGCTTAAGTGGAAAAGAACAAACACCAGCCATTGCTCTAGCGGCACCATGCAGTCTCTTTTTGTTATCTCCTGAGAATACAAAATATAAAGGCACATTGCTTCTCTTATTCTTTGGGGGGGCAGTCGGGGTGATCTGTGTCATAAATCCACAACTCAGTTGAAGCCTACCTTTTTTATCCATATCAGCTTTCAATTTTGCTTAAACCTCAAGACGTCTAAGTTAATGTTCTTTTTGTTTTTGTTTTTCTGTGATTCACTGGTAACTTGCAACTCGAGCCATTTGCTGAGCAGTATCAAGTTATGGCCATGATATAGGAGATTGCCAAAAATCCATGACCAACTCTGTGCACAGATGTATCAATCGGAACGTGCAAGTTTCAAAGATGAAGCGTGAAACAGGCTTTGGACTGATCAACCAATTAAAATTGAGAAAAAAATGCATCCTGATAAACCAATATTAAAAGTATATCTGGAAAAAATATCAAGGGAAAAAACAAATAAAACAAAACCATGAGTTGAATATGTGCCTATCTGTTTGATAACGTTGGTGTTGAAATGGTCCATAATGTTGTCATAGAGCCCATACATGAAGAGATACCTAGAAATGTGGTCTGTAGAGAGCTGCTGTGATGTCTGATAGCTACTACATAAATGGTTGGGATTTGTGTTCAGGAAAAAGAAATGGAGAAGCAGAAACTTCTCTACCAGCAAGCCAGACTGCATGACCGTGGGGCAGCAGAGATGGTACTTCAGACCATCAGTGCCAGCAAAGGTAAGGTTTGCTTCTGTCCCCCAGGGGCGCCATTCAGCACCAGCAAAGATGTGGTTTATTCATGTCCTCTAAGGAGCACCACTCAGCCAGGAAGAGTGAGGTTCCCACCAGACGGAGACTACATTTTCTAAATGCTGTACCAAACACAAAGTCTGTGTTTTAAGAAAACTTTATTTATATTGCAGATAGAGGCTTTACTTGGTCCTTGAGCCATAATCTACTGAATTTTGGTATAAATGTCTAGACATTTTAAATGAATCTTTTAAAATTAATAAAAGATTGTCCACTTCGTTAACCAGTCATTTCAAGATTATTTCCCCACGTTAGTAACATCTTTGTGAAAACATTTTTAAATGTTCTAAATATTATTAAAAAGTTGCAAAATTAGATTACAGAATAAAATTAACTAGATACAATATACAACTCAATGAATGAACTTCTGTATAGTTATAATACCCACTTGGAAGAGAAGTATGGAGCTTCCCACTTTTATACTTTCAGTACCAGATATATTTTATGCACTTATCTACTATCAAAATATAAAATAATCCATAGTGGAGTTAATCAGTTTCAAATCTTTTTTCACGGCGCATGAGCGTGCAGAGCTTAGAGTGTAAGCTGTTAAGTGAGATTGTACGATCTTAGAAAAAAACAACATGCTCCCTCTTATACAGCATCCAGCCAATCTTACAGATTTTAGTGTGTATATTATATATAAAGAAATGTGTGTGTGCTCACAGTGTAACGTGTAGAGAGGAGACAAGGCTAACTAGTAAATGAGGAGGGAGGACTGAATGCAGTAATGGATGTGAGCAAAACGCTTTTAGTGTTACATGTACTCAAACAGAGAAGGAAATGTGAAAACACTGGAAAAGGCTGGGTTTTTTAAGTAATGTATGTGTTATTAAACCCTGTTGCCCCAAGTAGAGGTGAATTATATAAAGATAAAATACAACCAATAATAGACAACTAGTTTTTTGTTATTATCCAATTAACTTAAAACTGAAAATATGCTTAAAAACAGTATATGCATATATTAAAAGGATTGAATGAAAATGGCAAAAGTTAAAATGTAATACTTTTGAAAGAGGCCAAGACATTTTCATTTAGGGGAGCTTTAAGTAGCTCATACTCATTTACAATCTTAATATAGATTATATATATTTCTAGCTAAACTTTGAAATTTAGTACTTCTAATCTTAGTATTTCAGAGTCAACTTCTCTTCCCATTCTTTCCTATATCTCCATGTAGTTTCTGTTCTTGAATACATTACACAGAATGTACTAAAAATGCTAGGTGTGGAAGGTTGGTGTGGTTTTATTGCATCCCTGCTTTCTGGTACATACATCAGATGGCCCTCTTTTCATAATAGAGACTTATATGGGGTAATAAGGACTTTAAAACAATGTCGTGGGTTTTTTTTTATATGTCTGTTTGTTGAGGTAGCATAAGTCAACATCATGAGAGAAATGATAGGAATTCTATTGTTTCTATATTTTTAAGGAGACACTGGACCAATGGTGGCTGCTACTTTGAAACTTGGCATTGCTATTTTAAATGGTGGGAACTCCACGGTACAGCAGGTAACTGATATCATCGAGCAAACTGTGCAATGCAATTTGCATTAAAATTTCATCATCAGGCTGGGTGGTGGTAATGCAGGCCTTTAATCCCAGCATTCAGGAGGAAGAAGCAGGCAGATATCTGTGAGTTCAAGGCCACTCTGGTCTACAAAGCAAGTACTAGGACAACCAGAGCTACACAGTGAAACCCCTGACTCGGAAAGATTTTTTTCATTAGCACATATCCCTTGTATGAAGTGCTAAACTTCATACTGACATTTTTATTCAAATACCTCATATTCTACAACAGCGTTTTCCCTCTCACTGGCCCCTCTTGTCCCCTCTGCCATTCCCACTGACAGTCTTCCTTTCCTCCACACAGTCCCCTCGACTTTTATGTAGCAAACAGTACCTTCCCCTAAACCTTGAGTGTGCCTGTTTTCTCATATATACAGATGTTTCCTGACTAGAAGTGGGCTTTTGTTTGATAAAATCCTTACAGGTTGAAACCATGTTAACTACCCCAGTCCTATGAGATGGCATAGCTCCACAACACAGTAGGAGTTAGATAAAGGCAGAGTTATTTGCCCACTAGTTGGTCCCAGTCCCTTGAAGCCAGAACCATAGTTCTCTGGTAGCCCCTAACTTTGTGTGAGACTATCACACTGCACATAGCCATGCTAGGAAAAAAATAAATATCAAATTCAAGGTATGCATTCTATGGAATGTGGATTCCTATTGTAGCATCATAAAGTTGAAAAATTCAAAATGAAACCATCATGTATGATCTATACTTTTGATTTGAAACCCCTGAAATGTAATGACCTCATCAGGGATAGCTTTTTGGTGATGCTGAGTAACAAGCAATTGACAAGACGGACCTAGCCATTGCTTTAGCATGTTTTGAATTCATAATTAGCCAAAATACTGATTCTGGACCCTGAACACCCCTCTGACAATGGAGAAGAATCACTGAATGGGTCACTGCTTCCTGCTCTACTTCAGTTCTGTGACTGAGATGGTAAAAGCTGAGAGTCTACCGTATCAGCACGAGGATCCTCAGCTCTCTATCACCGATGCTGCTTATAGGACCAACCAAGCCTGGAAACCTGTGCAGTATCCACATGAATCTTCAGATTTATGTGTGCTAGAAGCCTGAATGTCTAAATACTTAAGCAGTGACAGGAAGGAATTACCAATATCATTCTCCCAACATGGTGTTCATAGTTGCTCTTGTTCAGTTACAGGCACACTTGCCAGGGTGCATCAATCTTACTCCCAATGGTTATCCTTATGTCACGGGAAAGAGCAATAGTAATGTTTGTGTGCATGGGCTTCTTTTACACCTTTGAGAATAGAAAACATAACTTGATTATATAAGCTTTATCAGCACATAATATTTATACATAATGGTAGGTTTCATTATGACATGTGTATACACACACACACATCATATTCCACCCTGTTACCCTCCCTTGCTCTCCTCCTATCCCATTGCTCCTCTTCCTTTTCCCAGCGAGTTCCCCTTCTGCTGTCTTGTCTTTTTCTTTTGATGTCTCAGTGATTTCAATTAGGATTTAATTACTGACAGGAATATGGGTGAAGGGTTACTCACAGGAGCACAGGCAACTTGCCAGCGGCTGCACTGCTAGAGAAAATGACATTTCCTCCTCCAGCCACCTAAAGACCTAAAGACCCTTACAGAAGGATGGGCCCCTAGCCTCCTCCATGATGGAATGTTGTGTGTTCCACGTCTGTGCAGGGCTTATGCAAGTAATCACAGCTGCTAGAAGCTTGAATGCATGACCACATTGTATCCAGCAGATAGTATCCCATAATACTCCACCCTTTCCCACAGCTTTTGCATTCTTTTGTCCCTTCTTTTGTGATGTTCCTTGATGGGATGATAGAGATGTCTCACTGGAGGCTAAGTGTCCAAAAGTCACATAGTCTCAGGACTTCAACAAGTTATGGGTCTCTGTGTTATGGGTTTTGTTTTAGTTTTATTTATTTATTTATTTTTTAAAGCTAACAGTGTGTTTGTATTCAGCAGCCATGTGTTTTCTGTGTTTCTGTAGAAGATGCTGGACTACCTGAAGGAAAAGAAGGATGTAGGCTTCTTCCAGAGCCTGGCAGGTCTCATGCAGTCTTGCAGGTGAGGGTGGAGTTATCTTGCTGTACCCAGCGACTGCGAGTCAAAGCATTGTTTGCTATTGTGCTTATTAGACCAACAATAATGGTTCATGAACTAAGACTTGAAAAGAGTTGCCATGTTTTTGTTATGGCCTGTCCTGTTTGTGGAGTGTTAATAATGTGCTAAGTGACACTTTAGTAGAGTGTTTTCAGAGTCCGTGGTCTTAAGTAGGAACCTCTGAGAATGAAGTGCAGTCTCCATACTTGAAAATAAGCCTTACAGTTTTGTTTGAAAACAAGGTAAAACAGACAATTCTGTTCAGTATTTTTTGGAAACTTTGAAAGCCACTTTAGTGGGGGCATGTCTCATTTTGTGTTCATAGTGATTTTTAATTCTCTCACTGTGGTAGTTGTTTTCTATTCTGTACGTTCAGAGAACATTTGATTGGCAAGCCTTACATAAGCTCCATGCAAGCAGTTCCAGTTGCAGAAACTTAACATTGTATTTCTGCATGTTTGTTGACAGTAATGTTCTCTCTGAGCTGAATTACACGAACCTTGTACTTGACTTTCACATAGATCACTCATTGTCTGCCCCTAGAAAAATAAGGGTGGAATGCAGTGGATTGGAAAATGTTTTCAGCCTATGCTACCATGTAGTGCACATTTGAAGGCATTTTAGTGTCTGCCTTTGCCTCCCTGAACAAAGAAAATGCCCCATTTGTCCTGTAAATGTCTTCTTCCTTTCTATTGCAGTGTCCTTGACCTGAATGCCTTTGAGAGGCAAAACAAAGCAGAAGGACTTGGGATGGTGACTGAGGAAGGATCAGGTATTGATCACTTCAATGAAAAGGGTCCCTGACCCTGTTCTTCCTGAGATGTGTTCATTTGCAACTACATTTTCAAGGAGGGAGAGCCAGAGGAGCTGTTTTTAAATAAATAGCATGCGGAAGAGCTTATTTGGAAGTTCACATGGGCCACACCCCTAAAACCTATACTCCACATTAATCCTGACACCACTCTCAATGTGCTTTCTCCCAGTTGGGTAGTCATAAAGATTTAAAAGACCAAGAAGAGATAAAGACCTGTGCGGTAGAATTATCAGCAAAATCAAAGTACGTGCAAGGAACCGGGCGGTGGTGGCGCACGCCTTTAATCCCAGCACTCAGGAGGCAGAGGCAGGAGGATCTCTGGGAGTTCGAGGCCAGCCTGGTCTACAAGAGCTAGTTCCGGGATGGGCACCAAAGCTACAGAGAAACCCTGTCTCGAAAAACCAAAAAAAAAAAAAAAAAAGTACATGCAAGGAGAGATAATATTTCATTTTCTTTGGCCATTTTAGCAAGCTGCAGGCTCATTTTCTTCCTCCTTAGAACAATCACCCATTCGTCTCCTCCAGTCTCACCCCCTCCCTATGTCCTCCCCTTTGGCACACTTATCCTTCTCTCATCTTTTCAATTTCCGATCTTGTTTGATTAAAAAAAAATCAGAGTTTTTTTTAATATATTTGAATAGTTGTAACTACTTTATTTAGACATTTCCTAGGTTCATGCCATCTAAGAATGTTTCTATCAACAGAAAGATTGCCATGTAATAATGCCCTGAAAGCAGGAGGCCTCAGTGGTGCCTGTTCATTTTAGGAATATTTATCAAGAAAAATTACCTTCAATTTTTTTTGTTTCAATTTCTTTTTATTCTTTTATTTCTTATTTTAAGAACATTTTAGTGTCTATGTGGCCCTGCCTATTTTTCTGCTTCTGTTTGCTTGGTCTGACTTAGACTTGGCACAGTGGCTGGCGGCATATTAGTTTTGGAACATTGCATCCTTTCTTGGATTAATTTTATTTCAAAAAATAGATGTTGTGCCATCTGCCATCCGTAGAATTTCCTGGCCATTCTGAAATATTT
Organism: Microtus oregoni; assembly: GCF_018167655.1. Taxonomy (NCBI): domain Eukaryota; kingdom Metazoa; phylum Chordata; class Mammalia; order Rodentia; family Cricetidae; genus Microtus; species Microtus oregoni. The sequence goes on from NW_024543094.1 coordinate 6,273,043, forward strand.
TTGAATGAACTAATCTTGTTGTGGCTGTGCATTTTTGTTCTCACCAGTAGGAGAGAGCCATGTCTTTCTTGCTATCTCCCATCTTTTGTCATGGGGACATACTGTGACCCTGCTAGGCCCATGTGGCTTCTGTGTTATTTAATTTGTGTTGTTTTCATAAATAGGTCCTGCCATCACCTTCAAGCCACCTGGTCCTTTAATCATTTCCTCCTGTCAAGAGGCTCCATCACCAGCACCACTCTAGACTTTTGATACTTTTCTGCCCTATGGCTCAGTGAGAGAAGAGGGATATTAGAAACCTCAGGGCACTTGCCTGCCTGCCTGGAGGATCTCAGTTTCCTAGGGAGTTTTTAGTTGTACAATACCAAAAAGAAAATGTATCTTCTGCCCAAAGTCTCACTCCCCAGGTTAGAATTTGAAGTTAATTTAGCTTCCCCTCTACTTATTATTATTAGAAGATCAGGGTGTTAGTTCTCAACCAGAAAGGCCATGGCAGTGGCCATGTGAGTGTGACAGTTATCAACATCTCTCAGGAAAAGGTTGGTGTTTGTCTCTGCATTATTTTTTGTATCACACAGAAATTACCTGGATTAATAAATTACTTTTCTATTTCCTTAAAATAGTAACGAAAACCCTACTTTCAACTTCTTTCTCTTTTCCATTTCCTTTCCTTTCAACAACTGTCATGTTCCACCTTCCTTTCCTCAGCCATCACTCATGAGCGTGGTAACTATGGAAACCAGACGGCTGTTTGTTTATTTGCTTTTTGCCTAGGCTACCAATGTGTACATACTTGGTAGTCACTGTTTTGTTCATTTTTTTCCTTTTTATTGTCTGTTTTGATAAGTAGATTGTTTGATGTCTTTCGTGCATCCTGTTTCTTTCGTTTATAAACTCAGGTGTCTTCCTTTCTTTTGTCTTATTTCTTTGAAGCTGAACTATTACTCATATTCAAGATATAAAGGGTCCACAGGATTTAAATAACATTGTTTTCATTTGCTCTCTTGTGTTTCTTTCATTTATACAATGGTCCTCAAGGGTCCACCCAGTGTTTGCGACTGTCGTGTGAATGAAGGAGTCCCAGAATTGTGTGTACCCATCCCTCTGTGTTGTGTCCATCATGAACATACTGTGGCTTTATGACTGTACCATGTGCATGGCAATCTGTGACACATCAGCCGAAGTGAACTTTGAGTAGCCAAGTGTACTCTGCCACTAGCCTTCCAGCAGGAGGCCCCCTGGGGCATTTTCTCTTCCTTTGAAGATATCACAGATTTAAAAAGTCCTTTGGCTTAAAAGTTAATTTTCATCCTTGGGCTAAATTAAAAAAAAAAAAAAACAACAACTCAAAATAGTGTCGCCATTTTTACTCTGCAAAAAGACAATGTTTGTAGCCTCTGAAGAGAAGTGCAAGAACAAGGAGAAAAAGGGGGGGAGGGTCAATTATTCAGTTGTTTATTTTTAGTGGCACCTAGTATATCAAGAAGACTTTTTTAATCAAGAAACATATTGGAACACTTCACTGGTCCCTGATCTCTGATTGTAGTACCACATCTCCAGCTCTACTTTCAGAGTTCTTGTAGAAACTCACTTTGGATGTATATCTGTCATCCCTGTGCTCAGTCCATTAGTTTCTTTTTAAAAAAAATATTCTATATAAATGTAAAGAAAAACTCAGACCTCTTTGGAGAAGGAAAAATTGGTCATCCTTCTAAAAATCCTTCACCTTCCTTTCAAGACTCACACACCACACAGGCTCGGCACTGGGGAAACAATGACTAAACCCTGTCTTCTCAGTCTGGCACACTGTTTTAGTGAAGGGATGTCTGTTCCTGGTGGTGATCCTATGACCACAGTTAGAGAAGTCATGAACTCACGTGATTGAAGGTTTTGGTACCCACAGCTCTTCCAGTAAGGGAAGCTATAGGCTGGATGTTATGGGAGAGGAGACAGATGAATCAGGAAGGTGACCTGACTTGGTGGACATCACACAGCTGTGTTGCGAGGCCAAGGTGGAAATGTGGGCATGCTGCTTCATTCCAGTGAGTTTGTGGATTCGGAGTCCAGCCAATTTTTGCACTTCTTATTGAAGCTTCAAAGTATTTCTTTTCTTTCCTTTCTCTCTCTCTCTCTCTCTCTCTCTCTCTCTCTTCTTTTACTTTATTGAAAATTTTGCTATTATTGGTGCTATTTCCAATCTGATCAGGAGAATTCCATTAGGAATCAGGGGTTAGTTTCAGGTTCGTATATGGAGATTTTGGAGAAATGATGTGCTTTCTTATTTTCTTGCTGTGGGTTTTTGTCATGTCAGTTTGCCCCTGTCTTCTCTGCTGTTTCTACTCTCTACTTTAATGTCTTCCATTTTGTCAGAGACCTCTATCTCCCAATTAAAAACAAACCAACAAAACAAGCAAAGAAACAAAGAGACAAAACAGAAAACAGCCAAAAAACCTTTAACAACGGTGTTTGATGGCTTTATGGTGTACCCAGTGTTGCCCTTTCTGCCTCTCTGTATATTATATATTCATATAGTTTCTTAAAAATGACAAGAGGACAGCTGGACATAGTGGTGCAGGCCTTTAATCTCAGCACGTGGGAGGAAGAGGAGTTCGAGGCTGCACTGCTCAGTATTCTGAGTTCCAGGACAGCCAAGACTACATAGTGAGACCCTGTCTCAGGAAAAACAAACACACACATGATGCCCATATTTCCTCTCATCCTTGGATTTCTAGCTTGTTCTTTCTGGGACCATTTAATTTCATTTTCAAAGCATAGGGAATTGAAAAGTGTAGTTTGTCTTCTTTCCGAACTCTTCTGGAACACAGCAGAAGAGACCCTGTTTCGTTTTGATCATTGTGGATGTCATACACAAGATAAAACTTTGAGGTTGATCTGATTCTATAGAATTTGTTTGATTAAAAATAAATTTCTTCTAAACATAAAACTGAAAACACCTCTTCTTTCCAATATCAGCTCCATTTAAAAATATTTCACCCTAAAGTTTTAATATTTATTGAGACTCCCAAATACACATGAGGTTGAAGCAACAAAGATTAACTTTTAGTTTATTAAACAGAATGGAATCTATTAATTTGGTAGGATTGGCTACCTTAGCTTTTATTAAAGTGTTTTTTTTTTAATTGCTTCATCATGCACTAGCTTTCTTTTCTCCAAGACGTTCAAATTCCACTCAAAAGTGAGTCTTGGTGTCTTTTGTATTTTATTCTGTCCCCTTGCTTTTAGGAAAGACTTTGATGTTGGTTCATGGAAAATAAGTTTTATTTTGAACCTTTGAAGCACTCAGTGGAATCTGAGATGTGTTGGCTGGTGCCTAGGCACGGGAGGAGATGATTTTGAGAATTCCATGTTATGCAGAGATTTACAAGCATAAAACTTCAGAACAGTCTTTTGTATGAGTGAACTTACTGGAAATGCCTCCACTCGGGGTCATGACTTGTCATAATAGGATGACATTTGGCCTGACATGGGAGTCTTTAAGCAGAGGGAAGCCAGGGACTCCATGTAGAAGGGGCAGCACATGAAAGTTTAATACACAGAATGAAAGTGAGAACTGTGAATCACTTGGTCAGATTGAAGAGATTACTTGATCAGTGTAGACAGTAGAAAGACAGTTAATGATGTTGATGTAAACCAAAGTCATACCTCAAAAGGAATATGAGAGAGTTTATTCTGGAGCCAAGTATGAGAGACCATATCTCAGTATGGTTAACAGTTTCAAGAAGTTTTTTTGTTTTTGTTTTTGTTTATTTTTTTTAGTAACAGAACAAATGAAGTTTTAAATAAAAATATTTTAAATACTTTGATGGCAACATCAAGTGGTGGGTTACAGAAGGTGAGGAAGTCTCTTCTGTAGGCATTGCCTCTGGTTGGATGCCAGGGGCCTATTTGTATATTACAAAGGATTTATCTAATAATCTTAGGGACGTTAGGCACCCTTAACTAGTTATTTATGGGGCTGAAATAGCCCTAGATAGTTTGGTTCGGAATGTGAACCATCTCAGCTCTCCACAGATCACAGAAGTTCTGATCAGATCTGTCGTTTACCCTTGCAGAATGTCGAACATGCAGATCTGCCTTCTCTATGAACTTCAGTTTACAAAGGGAAACCTGTAGCTCTTCTTTGCTCTGTAGAGAAATGTCTGTTTCTTTCGGGCACTGTAGCATATCCTTAAATTAGTGGCCGCTGTGGGCAGTTCTAGATGACCCAAATGGGATGAAGGTCGTAACATCCCTGGCAGAAGAATGTATCTAGAAGGTTGCCTTGACATTCAAAGCACACAGATTTCTCAGGAAGACTGTTGTAATAAACAGACCACAGGTCCTCCAAAGACAGTGGCCACCATTCATTCCTTCATGACTGTCAGAGAGCCCTGAGGCATGTCTAAGGACAGATTGCAGGGACGTCTTCAGAGTAGACTTTTCATTATTAAAGAAATACAACTGTTTATCTGGAGAGCCTTCTCAGTGGGCTGGTGCTTTTGGGCTTTGAGGCCACATCGTGGATGAAGGTGATCCCTGTCTAAAAGGAAGGCGGTCAGCTAGAATGTTGATGAATGAAAATAATGAAGGACAGCAGAAATCGCAGAGGGAAAAGTGACCGCTGAGATGCCAAAGTGCTGGCCATAAGAAAAGCAGTCTCCCAAAGTTTGGAAATCGCCTGCAGCTATTTTAATCCACTTGAGTAACAAAATGCTCTGTCAGTCTGCTGTCTTTTTTTTTTTTTTTATTGTCTTGGCCTCTGAAATAAGAACATCTTGCATACACAGTTTCTCACTAACTCAGTTTTAGTGGATGTGTTCTATAAAAATTATGCGTTGTTATAGATACAGCCTACTTAAATACACTCTGGAAATTAACGCGTTGTTATGGATACAGCCTGCTTAAATACACTGGTTTAAAAGTCTAGGCTGTTAGACCTAGACTTCATGGCTTCATTTCTTCCAAGCTTTACATTTTTTCCTTGACTTAGGTTTTTATGGCTGTGATTAAGCGTTGTGAAACAAGCTGGGGAGGAAAGGGCTTATTTATATACGCTTACAACTCTTACAGCACACTCTTTCACTGGGAAAACAGCAAGAACTGAAGACAGGAACCTAGAGGTAGGAACTGAAACACAGGCATGGAGGAATGCTGCATACTGGATTATCCCCTGACTACTTACTCAACCTGCTTTCTTATAGTTCCCAGAACCACTTGCTTCTGGGTAGCATACTTCTTCCAGTTGCCTGGACCCACCCTCGCCAAATCATCTGTCGAGAAAATATACCGTAGGCTTGCCATAGGCCAGTCTTGTGGAGCAAGTTTTTCAACTGTGACTCCCTCTTCCAAAACGACTCTAGCTGTGTTATGTTGGCACAAACCAAGGAACACGTCCCTTTTCTGTTTTGCAAGTTTCAAAGCATGTTTATGGGTGTAAACCAATTCAATTGCTCAAGCACAAAATGAGAAGATGGCGAGTTTGTTCGTCTCTATTGCAAAGTGGGGGGGATCAAAGGTGAAAGACTGCTTGTATTAGTTCCTTTTCCTGTTTCTGTGATCAAGCATCCAGACAGGGGCAACTTAAAGGAAAAAGGATCCAGTTTGGGTTCACAGTTCAAGGGCACAGTCCATCATGCTGGGAAGTCATGGCAACACGAGTTTGAAAAGCTGGTTACATCAGAGTCATGGTCAAGGAACAGAACAAAATGAATGCTATACTCAGCTGTACTCTATGTAATACTGCCCAGGATTTCTCACTCGGGAAACAGGCCTATGCACTGTCATTTCATGTCATCAAGATAATCTCCCACAGGCCTGGCCAGAGGTCTATCTTCTAGGTGATCTCAGACTCTGTCTGATTAACAGTTACTGCTAATCATCACACTTGCCCAAAGCCACACATTGAAAATAGTGTCTTTGGGTTCTAAAACATGAGTTCATAATGTAAAGAACATATACTATCCATGATGGTTGTTAGTCCAAGATTTCAGTAGTTACTGATGTTAGTTTTACAAGGTCTAAATGGGATGCCACACTGGATTCAGAAAGACCATGAAATCTGGAAAAGCACTGATCCTGCCTGCCTCCACTATAGACTGTGGGGTTGTTCAATTTCAGGACACTGTTCATGCAAAGAGGCACCTGACCTAGCGGAGACATTTGGATGCTTATTGGCAGTCACTGTTCTCAGGTCTTTACCTGCAAATTACTATATGGTCTTAGGCAAGTTTCCTACATTCCAAGTTGTTGGGTTGAATTAGAAAAAAAAAAGATTATACCTACCTAATTTATATTATTATAAGTCTCAAATGAAATCATGTTTCTAACACAAACTCATGGTCACTCAGTGTGAACTGTGAGGCCATTTTTAAAGGCACAATTCTTTGCTATTTGAACTGTAAGATAACTATTGAAGTTATGAGTATGCTGCTTAAAAAGTGATATTAAAACTAAACCCACACAAATAAACTAAACCCACACCAAGTTTTTGCTACTTAACATTATTTTCGGTATTAATTTTTCAGCTTTTGACGTCACAGAAAATAAATATTTAAGTCCTCTGAAAATCAATTTTAATTTAATTTTCTTCATTGCCATGGGGTATTTCTGAGATTCATTTGAATGAGGGCTACTGAGAGAAGTCTTTTCATACAGATACCATAATGGTGCTCATTATCAAAGATATTAATATTGCAGAACCATGCAACAATGGAAACACTAGCCTTTGGGGCCTATCCTTTCCCAGTTATTAGTTATGTGCATACTAAATAGAACTTTCACAAACATTATTAAATTTTATGGACTTATTAATATTCATTGTTAATAAATTATACATCATCAATATTAGTAGCTGCTGAGCCAAGCTTTAGTTGGAAAGCAGGTTAAGAGCTTCAAATTATATCCATGGTCATTCTGAATAATCCCTAGTAATACACACAGACACACACACATACACACACACACACACACACACACACACACACACTTCTACCCCTAGCACAAATGTCTTATTCAGCTTAAACATATAATCATTCATTGTATAAACTGGGTAAACCAACTGTAAGAATAACAGTATGTTAACTTTATCAGGTCACATAAAAGTGGAATCACTGTTTCATTCTTAGTTTAAATAAAGTCTATCTAGTTTCTCCATAATGAGAATTTAAAATGCTGTGATTATTTTGCTCCTTCACCATGAAGGTGATTTCCATAAACCATAAATATGATTAAGCATAAGCAAAGAATGATCTCTTGGATAGGCACGCTGCTTCAGTCTTTACTCTGTCCTCACCGCTGCTCCCCATGCCAACTTTTTAAAATTTTAAAATCATAAAATTTTAAAATCATATTTTTTAAATATGATTTTTAGATATTTTAAATATATCTAAATATTTAAATATCTAAATATCTAAATCATATTTAAATATGATTTTTTAGATATTTTAAAATCATAAAATATCCTTTTTATGATTTGTAAACATACTGCAGATGATGAAGAGCTGCTGGCAGGGTACATGGTAGCTCCATTTTATAGATGGAAATATCTAAGATGCGAAGAACAAACTCCTCACAAGCAACAGCATCCTAAATAATCCCCTGTGTGATACTATTGGACATCTTAAGCTGCTCATAAAGTAAAGCAGAGCGCTATGCTTCATCATATTCATACCAGCCCCCAATGACCATTATAAATATCCCACGACCATAAAGGCAGTTTCAATGCCATCGAACTCCTCCATTTCGTCACTTGTTATTAATAATCATTTGCATCTGACAGAGGGATTTCCTTTGCATCGATCACAAAACAGCCTTGTTGATTGTGCAGCATCTGCAGACATAAAGCCGTCTCTGTCTCTGTTACTAGACCACACCTACTGGCAGCATGGGCAATGGCAGCATTTTAACGGAATAGCAGTGAGTTCTTGAGGCAGAAGCATGCTAGTATATTCCTGACATCACTGACAGTGAGCAGAGGCTTGGCTCATCCCTCCCTTCCTTCTGCCCTCTCCCCCATTCTTCTGATGTCTGCGATGTTCTTAAATAAGTTCAGTTTCTTGTATGTGTCTCAGCTTATAGTAAAGAAAACACCACTATGCCAACAATAATGAGTTTCGTTACAATTTATTTCACTTCAGGCACACAAGTAGACCACCTCAATATTGTTACATTAGAGTTATTTTTTTTCTGAATACTTCCTACAAGGCTTATATTTTCCATTAGCATTTTGAACGTTGAAAAAAACATGCATATGCTATTTTCCATTTTCTGAAATAAAAAAAATCAGTGGGCTCACAGGGAAAGAATCAATATGTCTGAATGAACTCATGATTTTTTGATTTCAATATCATTTTGAAGAGTCTTCTGATTTATATGGCTCATGAAAATGATACCCAGACTCATCAATGGAGAGTTTAGCTTGTCTAGCAGCCTAAACTGTTCTCCTTTCATGGACCTAAGCGTTGAGGAATGGACTTATCAGCCATGTGTGGAGGTTCCTCTTAATCTTTAAACTTGCTGCATCATTAGACTGGTACACTTGGCGATTGTATCATATCTTGGGGGTGAATAGGGAAACAAGTACAGTGATTATATATATACTTTTAAAAGTGTTTACATTAGTTATCAAAATGGTTTTGCTTCTTACCCCTACCATTATATGAAGCTTCTCACTTTGAAAGTCACAGACTACGGACTGGTAAGTCCATCAGCTCTCTTGTCTCCATGATCATTCATCTTTCCAGCTGAGCACATGACATTGGTTGCATAGTGTTCTTTCTAAATCCAAACTATTTCCAGCCTGTGAAGTTATCATTTTATTTACAAACATTAGTACATCCATTTACTGGCAGAACAACTTTTTTTTTTTGGTCATTTTGCTTTCTAAACAGATGTACATTCCCAAGAAGACATTCATAATTTTGACATTTTTTCCAGTTGCACATTTTTACTTTAACAATCAGTTTTCATTTCTGTGATGCTGTTTCATGTTTGTTTCTTTCCTTGTGTTTTTGTGTCTTGAAGGAAACTGTGATTGTGAATTGCAAAATAGGTAAGGGATCAAACCCTTTCCCAAGTCTCCATCCTTAGCCATGAAGTGTTTGTAGGTTTTATAATTCAACGTGGCTTCGGCCTGAGGGCTGTCCATCTTGCTTTCTTACCTTTTTATGTTAGTGATCAGCTATCGGCTGAGCCTCCAAGTCTTTCTTGGGGTTTCACATGGACAGTGCTCCCCATCCTCTGAGAATACCCCCAATAGACATATCTCTATTTGAGACACATGAGGTACTGGGTTTTTCAGTTGACAAGTTGGTGAAAATTTTAAGTGAGTTGACCATCTCCAGCAGTTGACCGTTTTCATGAAGGTCTTTTAATTATTATTTATGAAAAGAAACCATTGGTGCTGTTTTATAGATACATAAGTGGCTTCTCTGTGAGCCATGGGACGATACCTTGGGAGCAAAGCAAGTCTAGCATTTATAAAAGATGCAGAGTTCATTGCTCATCACAAAACAAGGTAGCGGGAAAGGAACTTCTAACCTTTGGGGTTTTGTAAAATGTTGCCAACCCATGCTGCTGCTTTTAACAGAGAGAAATCTGAGTTTTAAGACTGACCTGTTCTTTTCTGATAAAGAAAAAGTACATCTATCTGCCAAGCGCATGATCCTAGGAGCTTCAGATAGAAGCCTAGTGGCTGGGACTCGATTCTGTTTTGGGTGCAGAAAGCTGCTAGTTGGATATGCAAGTGTTGGAGGTGGGGGCGAGAGGGGGGGCACCTGGGCGTGGTTACACTCACCCTCTGCCCTTCCCACAGGAGAGAAGGTACTGCAGGATGACGAGTTCACCTGTGACCTCTTCAGATTCCTGCAGCTGCTCTGTGAGGGACACAACTCAGGTGGGTGATCTGCAACCCTGGCTGATGAGAGCAAGGACATTACGCTTGCAGCTGTAACAGCAGTAACCATGGCTTCCAACTGCAGTTGAGCTTGTCAGTTGGTGGGGGCTGAGCCTTGTTGTGCAGGCACTGAGCACTGTGCCATAGCAGTTGATATGGGAAACTGTAGCTTTGAAAGTCTTTGAATGGCTCTTTGATCCCTCCCTCCCTCCCTCCCTCCCTCCCTCCCTCCCTCCCTCTCTCCCTCCTTTCCTCCTTCCCTCCCTCCCTCTCTCCCTCCCTCTTTCCCTCCTTTCCTCCCTCCTTTCCTCCCTCCTTTCCTCCCTCCCTCTCTCCCTCCCTCCCTCCTTTCCTCCCTCCCTCTCTCCCTCCCTCCCTCCTTTCCTCCCTCCCTCCCTCTCTCCCTCCCTCCCTCCCTCCCTCCCTCCTTCCTTTTCTCCCTCCCTCTCTCCCTCCCTCTCCATTGTTCTTTTTTCCTTTTTCTCTTCCCCCTCCCATCTCTCCCTCTCCTTCCTCTTTCCCACTCTTGCCAACCCCCCCCCCCACTCCCAGTACTTCTCCCTCCCAATTTTTGAGACAGAGTCTCATTGTGTAGCCCTGGCTGGCCCCAGACTGGCTGTGTACACCAGGCTGACCTTGTACTTGCATACTCCAGCCTTTGCCTCCCAAGTGCTGAGATTTCAGGTGTGCACCATGCACCTAGCTCTTCCCAGTATTGTAATGTTAGAGAAAACAATGGCTGTGGAAACCATATAGTAATAATAAGTATAATATAATTAAATATTTTCATAGTAATGTGGACAGCTGTCTCTTTTGTATTTGTTTTATTGACTTGGGTGTACACTTGTCTATGTTGCTTGATAGATTTCTATTCCTTGTTTTCATACCCTCTCTTGGCTAGCCTGCAGGTCCAAAAAGGCAGGACTCACACCTCACTGTTGTCTTTGTGTTCTAAGCATGTCTGTGCAATACTTCAGAACACATGATTCCTGAATAAATAATTCTGCTTTGTGTCCTCAGTGACAGAAACCTCAGACACGTATGTCCAGAGCTCTAGAGTGTGGGATAAGACGATGTTAGCGATATCTCAATCCAGAATTGATCATTGATGTTCCAAGAAGCTTCTAAATGTTTTGGGAGATAATAACTCACTTTGGTTTTCATTTATGTGGCTGGAAATTAAATCCAGGTCTACCACTAGTTAACTGGTGGTTTATAGAAAGTGCAAGTGATTTCATGTTCCAACGATGAGAAAAAAACGCTACCCTTTTAACTACCATAATTTTGCTGTTGAGTGCATCAGTGACTGATAGGGTCACCTTATTTTGTACTTCTGAGGGGATATTAATAAAAAAAACTTGTAATTGTGTAGATTTTCAGAATTACCTGAGAACTCAGACCGGCAACAATACAACTGTCAATATCATCATCTCTACTGTGGACTACCTTCTCCGCGTGCAGGTAAGTGGTCACACCTGCCAGCAACAAGTGACACTGGCATCAGCTGGCTAACTGCAGAAGTAACATTAAGTGTGTTTGAATATGTGTGGATTTACGGCCTGATACAGCGTGGGCTTTGTCTTTGATCACAACCTTCCCATCATTCTTAGGGAAAGCTAGCAGGACTTAGGCCTCTGACCCTAACTCCTGCCATACTCATTATTTTCTCTGTGTAGATGTATGGTTTTTCTTGTAACCTCTCATTTTGAGCTCATTGGCATTTTAGTTTAATTTCTGTTTTGTGAAGCACTTGGATGCACAGTTCCTGCTTCTTCCATTGAGACAGCGCTGGAGAGAATGTTTGAAACATTCCTAAAATTAGGATAGTCCATCCCACTGCCACCCTGCATTCAAATTTGACGTCCCAAGCTTAGTTTTATAATTATCTTAATGTTTTCACCCACCTAAATTTTGCCCTAACATCTTGTTGCTTAGAAATGCCTCAAAGGCTGTACTTAAGTTTAACCTGTTGTTTGTTGGGTTGGAGCTGAAGGCATGAGACTGTACTTACGTTAAACCTGTTTGCTGGGTTAGAGCTACAGGAATCAAAATATACAATGACAGTAACTCTGTAAAGGTTTTATTTCTCTCATTTTCCTGTAAAAATGTCAGGCCCAGTATTAATCAAGCAAACAAAATCCTAGAAGTTCAAAATTTCCAGTTTTTTCCTTGATATTAAAAAAAAAAATCTCCCTTGTACCAGGATTCTGACCCAAAGTCCTGAACTCACACTGAATCCCAGGAAGCTCTTAAACTTGTGATTTTTATCTTAGATTGTCCCCAACCACCAACACCTGGGATTACAACATGACATTAGCAGGATAGGCCTATATTCCTTTGAAAATAAAGGAATATGTACATTTTAGTCTCTTTCCCTCTCCTCTTCTTTTCTCTCTCTTCTTCTCTTCTCTTTTCTTCTCCCCTCTCCCTCCCCTCTGTTCTGCTCTTTTCTTTCTCTTTATCCTTTCTTTTGCTTCTACCCCCTCCTTTCTTCCTCCTCCTCACCATCCCTTTCCTTCATTTCTTCTTTCTTCTCATTGTTCCTCTTCCTGATAGGAGAAAAATCCATTATGAAGCAAACATATTAAAAGGCACTTCTGAAAACATATTTGTAAGTTCTTAAAGACTGTCACCAAACTCAAATGTGGTTCATATGTTTAACAAAATTATTATATTATTCATTTAGCCAACAAAGGTGTCTTCTAAATGTGAGTCTGTGGGGCGTATCTGTGAATACGAGCCTCACAGGTGTTGGTTTTCAGCTCCTAGTGATCGTGAGCAGGCCAGCCACTGTCCTTAGCTACAAAAGCTAGGAACATCATGGAATTGTCTTCCTGAAATACTCCTAGCTCCTCTGGAGAAAAGGAGGACGGATGTTTTTCACTCCAAAAACACTGTGTCATGGCCTATCTACTTGCCAGACTCACATTGTAAACACCAAATTTCACTCAGTGTATAAATGCTTTAGTCTTCCTGAATTATTGCAGTTGTCAAAATCAAGGGGATCTTGAAGCTAAGTTCTCTGTTATTTTGAGAGGGGTGTTGCTGGGGTGCGGAGGGTGTTCCATACTGTATGTGTGGGGAGAAAGCTGATGACCAGTGTCTACTTCTCAGTTTTCCTTTTGCACTGTTCTAAGCTCTCTGTCTGTGATGGCTTCAAGCCTGGCTGGGGCAATGATAACTGGCCAATGCCCCTCCACAACATGGTCTCTGTTTTCCAGGAGTCCATTAGTGATTTCTATTGGTACTACTCTGGGAAAGACATCATAGATGAGCAGGGCCAGCGCAACTTCTCCAAAGCCATCCAAGTGGCGAAGCAGGTGTTCAACACTCTCACCGAGTACATCCAGGTAAACATGAAAACCTTTCTACTACTCGAGAAAAGAAAAGAAAAGTTTTAAAGAGACTCTTCTGACTGGGCCTGGTGCCACAGACTTAGTATTCCAGCTAATCAGGATGTAATGCAGAAAAATCTAAAACTTGAGGCCTGCCCAGGCTGAGAGTGAGATCGGGGCTAACCTGGGCAACTTAGTAAAGATCCTGTCTCAAAAAGCAAAGAGGGCAGATGGTGTGGCTCAGTGGTAAAACATGTGCTTGGCATGTGTGAAGCTTTAGGTTCGATCCCTGATACTTAGGTAAGTATGTAGGCAGAAGATAGATAGATATAAAATTTAGCATTGAATTCCATAGAAAGTATTTCATACCTAAAATATGTTCCACATTCCTATTGACTTATAAAAATATTTTTATTTGTATATTTTTTATTTTGTAATTATGTATTTATTTTTATGTGTGTATGAGAGTGCCCAGGGAAGCCAGAAGAGGGTGTCAGATCTCTGGGAGCTGGAGTTGCAAGTGATTGCAAGCTGCCCTGTGGGTGCTGGGGACTGAATCTGGGCCCCCTGGAACAGCACCAAGCTTGTTAGCCTCTTCTCCCTCTCTTCAGCATTCCTCTCCATTCTCCTTGGCAATATCTGGACTAAAATATGAGATTGAGATATGTACCTACACACCGTGACACTGTAGTCATTAGACAGGCTTGCTACAGGAGTGCTTTGGGCTGTGTTGTATTTCGAGGACCAGTAGTAATTGTGGAACGCACATCAGGGAGAAGAAAGGAAGGAGAAACTGGGTCATTAGTGCTCATTCTATAGGATTTCAGTAACAGTGAAGCTGAAGTTTCATAGAAATAATTAAAGAGTATCATTTAAGAAACCGTGTTCAGGTAAAGATGAGTAGGTTCTAGAATGTACACTGCATCCCTTTTGGCATTGGAATGTAAATGGGTGAGATTGTACAATGTCATTTCCCATATTTAATTTATTTCTCAGTTCTGGAACTAGGCAGAGCTGCACTTTTTAAAGTAGACAAATTCTGTCCACAAACTGGCAGAAGGAGCTGAAGGAGCTGAAGGTTGTAGGCTGATCACTCAGGGTCGCTCTTCCTGTCTGCTGGGCCAGGGGCCAAAACAATTTACAAAGTAGTAACCGACTGATCGATATTGGGATAAGTGATCTGTCTTAGGTTTGATTTTTGTGTCAGAATTTTGTGAAGGAAGCTCTTTCATTGACTTTCCAATTGAACCAGATCTAGGAATTAAATGTCCATATCTTTCTGGTTTTTAGAAGATCAGATTAACAGCTTGGCTTTTGGAACCTTAGCATGAATGACTTTATTTTGATTTTCAATCCAGTTTTAGTCCAAAACAATGGCCTACTACAATATTCATTTGGTAATGGGGTAGTGGGTGCATAGCCTTAGACTGCACACACAAGTCCTAGTTAACCATATGTGATGTAAGACATTATTAGTATTATTAATTTATTTTATATCCTGACCACAGTTTCCCCTCATTCCTTTCCTCTCAGTCCCTCCCATTTCTGCCTCCTCTTTCATCCACTCCTCCTCTGTTTCCATTCAGAAAAGGGCAGGCCTCTTATGGATATAAACAAAGCTTGGCATATCAAGTGTAGTAAGACCAAGCACCTCCCCTTGTATTAAAGCTGGGCAAGGAAACCCAGTATGAGGAATAGGGTCCTAAAACCCACAAAAGAGTCAGAGACAGTCACTGTTCCCACTGTTAAGAGTCCCACAAGAGGACCAAGTTACACAACCATAACATATATGGAGGGCCTAGGTCAGTCCCATGCAGGCTCCTTGGTTGTTGTTCAGTCTCTGTGAGTCTGTATGAGGCCAGATTAGTTGATAGTGTGGGTTTTCCTGTGATATCATTGACTCCTGTGGCTCCTACAATCCTTCCTTCATCTCTTCAGCAGGATTCGCCAAACTTGACCTAATATTTGACTGTGGGTCTCTGCATCTGATTCCAAGAGTTGCTGGACGAAGCCTCTCTGATGATTATTAGCCTAGGTGTCAATCTATGAGCATAGGAGAATATAGTTAGGCATTATTATATTGACATTTTTTCCTCCGGTTGTGTTTGGTTCTATCCTAGGTCCCTGGGCCACCTAGTCTCTGGGTCCTGGTACTCCAGACAGGGTGGAGAGTGGGCTCACACTCATGGCATGGGCCTCAGGCTAGACCAGCCATTGGTTGGCCACTCCCACAATTTCTCTGTCACCCTTATCTCATAGGCAGGATAGACTGTAGGTCAAAGGTTATGTGGCTGGGTTGGTGCTCCAGTCCTTCCACTGGTAGTCTTGCCTTGTCACAGGAGGTGGCCAGTTCAGGCTATGTATCCCCTTTTGCTAGGAGTCTTAGCTGGGGCTATCCTCATAGATTCCTGGGAGTTTCCCTTTCTCCAGGTTTCCACCTGACCCTGAAATGACGCCCTTTCCAGTTAACTCTTTCAGTACTCTCCTTCCCACCTCCCCCACTTGATCCCTCATGTTTCTTCCCATCCCACCCATCCCCACTCCACCCACAAAGTCTCTTCTATTTCCCCTTCACAGGGAGATCCAAATGCCCCCTTTGGGCCCTCCTTGTTACCTAGCCTTTCTGAATCTGTGGATTGTAGTATGATTAGCCTTTACTTTACAGCTAATATTCACCTATGAGTGAGTACCTATCATGTTTGTCTTTCTGGGTCTGGATTACCTCATTTGAGATGATCTTTTCTAGTTCCTTCCATTTGCCTTAAAATTTCAATTTCATACTGTTATTGTTTTTAACAGCTGAATGATATTCCATTGTGTAGATGCACCACATTTTCTTAAACTTTTCATTTGACTCAGAACCTTGAATATCCCCCAAAGGAAGTTGTTACTAAACAAAGGCCATGATGAGTTTCTGTTGTTCACCATTGAATTTGCTGTGTCTTCTTTCTGATACCTGCACCAGGCATTCATGGGTTGCAACTGCACTTTAATAGCAATGAAATCCTACAGATTCATTGTTTGAGGCTAGATGCTGCCATAGCCAAAAGCAGGCCCAGTACAGAGAGAGATGGGGGAGGGGAAGAGAGGGTACACAAATGCCTAGGCTCGTACATGGATGCCGAAGGACATGTTTTAGGAATTAGTCCTTGTCTTACATCTTGTTCAGCACTGCCTCTTGTTTCTCTTTCTGAGTAAGGTACTTCAGTCTGGCCTGCATGCTTCCCTGAAATCCTCCTGTCTCCACCTCCCCTTTTGTCTTAGGGTTTTACTTGCTCTGAAGAGACACTGTGGTCACAGCAACTCTTATAAAGGAAAACATTTAATTGGGGCTGGCTTACAGTTTCAGAGGTTTCCTCCATTATCATCATGGTGAGAAGCATGGTGGCATGCAGGCAGACATGGTGCTGGAAAAGGAGCTGAGAGTTCTATATCTCAATCTGTAGGCAGCGTAAGGAGGCTATGTGCCACAGGGGGTATAGCTTGAGCATATGAGATCTTTAAGCCTCCCCACAGTGACACACTTTCTCCAAGACTATACTTCTTAATAGTGCCACTCCCTATGGGCCAAGCATTCAAACACACAGGCACGCACATGCCCTCAGTGTAGGAGGGGTGGGCTGCAGATGTGCACCACAGAATCTGGCTCGTGTGTGTGTGTGTGTGTGTGTGTGTGTGTGTGTGTGTAATTGAATTCATCTCATCAGGCTTACACGAGTGCTTTTTTTTTTTAAATTGATCCATCCCCCTAGCCTGACATTAAAATTTAAGGGTTTATTTTAACCATCATTGAATTCACTTCGTGAGGATTATTGAGTTCAATAAGTTGCCTCTTCGTAAATCAGGCTCAGTCAGCCTACAAGTGAGTTAGTACCCCACCAAGGGGGCAGGGTGGGAGAACTTTGATCCTGTGTTTCTGGAGGTAATAATATTTAAAATACTGCACCTAATATGTAATATATATTTAAGAAACTGCTTGCTATGTACATATAACATATGATTGGATGAAGAATAAGGCTCCTAATTAGAGGTTACTTGTTTGTCCCTGACTATTGAGCTCGTGTTTATAATGATGTCACTTGGTTTGGTTTGTGAGGGAGCCCAAAGCTAGAGCTCTTTTAGCCAATAACTTTCCAAAAAAATTATTTTAACAAAATCAATTACCCTGGACTCAAGATTTATGAAATTTGTTACCGGGACTCAAGATTTATGAAATTAATGATCGAATATTAAGTTTTAACTTGTCAGTAGTTACATTGTTTGCTAAGTAGTCATCCAATTAAAACATCAAAGATGGGTTGTTTCCTTTATGTGAATATTGTACTCGTGTTAGTACTTAGGAATAAGAAAATATTTCTTCTCCTAAGCATATTCTCCTATTTTTGTTGTTTTTGTTTTTTGGAAGAGGGTTTCATATAGCCCAGGCTATTCTGTAGCTACTATGTAGCCAGAGATGACCTCGAACTCCTCCTTGTCACTGGTGTCCCAGGCCTGTGCCACCACACCTGTTTTAAGTCTTCTTTTTACCCTGTGTAGTGACGGTTGATTTGACTGAACAACCAAACTGTCAGTACCTTCCCCTTTTCCTACAAACAGATAAAGTAATCAGTGTCCATAGCATTTTAGTATTCATATAGAAACAAACCACCAAAGACATGAGAAGCTTTTGGAGGTACTTAACTAGACAGTCCCAGGAAGAATACTAACTGTCAAGGGCACCTTATTCCTACTGTGTCTCTTTCATTTTCTGCCTCTCTCTTTATAGATAAGGAACTGGCAAACAGATATGGAAGCAGAGAGTTAATTTTTTTTTCTTTCCCTAAAGTTTGTTTAGTCAAATAAATAATTCCCAATGATTACTGTCATGATCAATATTCTTGCTGCAGGGTCCTTGTACTGGCAACCAGCAGAGCCTGGCACACAGCAGGCTGTGGGACGCTGTTGTGGGCTTCCTTCATGTGTTTGCCCACATGCAGATGAAGCTGTCTCAGGTAAGTCAGAGGCCTTTAACTAAGTGGGTACAGTAACTACTCTTGCATTTGGTATTATCTCTTCTATATATCACTGACCTGTGGGGTTTTTTTATTCTTTGTCAAATATTTTATTTTTTCAATTTTAATTTGTTTTATTTTTAATAGATCATCTTACTGTAATGAATTCACAAATTAAATATCACATAGGGTAGATGGTTTTTTTAAAAATTTGTGTGTGTGTGCATGCACACACGCTATGTGCGAGTGTGCACACACGTGTGATTGCAGGTATCCACAAAGGCCAGAAGAAGGAATTGGCCCCATGGAGCTAGAGTTTTAGATGGTAGTAAGACACCTAATATGGATGCTGGGACTCAGGTCCAGTGCAAGAGCAGTAAATGGCCTTAACCATCGAGCCTTTTCTCCATCCTGTATATCAAATATTTTAACAAAAAACACTTCATTCCCCTAATGGAGTGGACAACTCATGTGAACCAATGAGTTAAGAGAACCTATACGTTGATGGGTGTCTCAGAAGCAGCTGCATCATCAGAAATCTCACTGGATGACTTACTTAGGGACAGCTATACCACTGAAGGCTCCCACCTGTGATATGAAAAAAATGTATGAAAACAGCACAACTAAAGAGTTCCCGTACACTTAGGGCGGAGTGCATTTCTGAGAGCACCCATCAAGACCACAGCCCAGAGCACCTCATGCAGGGTGAGCATAGAAGGAGAACTAAGGATATGAAGGGATGAGGAGCTGCAGCAGCCGTTATAATTTTACTGCCATCCGACCCATTCTTGTGTCTCAATTCATTGGGAATTTTCTTCTGCTCATGGATATTGCAAAAGATTTGAAACCTGTGATAAATTTTTTAGGGAGAGAGTTTTTATGGGGTCGTATACAAACAAGGACAACATTCACTCACTATCAGGAAAGTTAACTTTCTGAAGTCAAAGGAAGATAACAGTTGTAAAGATAAACAAGAAATACATTTTGGTATTAATTCACAAAGTCTGTTGGAAACATCAGCTTCCAGCTTCCCTACTTCCATGCCTGTATCGTTTCAAACTGAAGGTGCATGAATAGAAAAAGTTAACATCAGCCCTGGGTAAAGCGCTTTGGGTTCAGGGCATCTTGGTGGTATCCAAAGATGTAACACACCTGTTGGAAATGGGCTTCCACCACATGATAGAAAAAAAGAAAGCAAGCATTTCCAAAGAGAAGTGACCCAGAGGGTGAAGGCACTAGCTGCCGAGCCTGGAGACCGAGTTTCATCCCCAGAACTCGCATGGTGGAAGGTGACAGCCACTCCCTGCAAACTGCCCTGTGGCCTCCGCATGCTTGCAGTGGCCCATGAGCATCCTCATGCACACACATACAACTGCACACACTCTCCCAAAGTAGATAAAAGCATGTAAAAATGAATAAGGAAAAGGAAGTCAGAGAGAAGGAAAAGTATAGTCTTTTCAAGTGAAAACTGTGCCCAATGTGTAGCAAGAGCTGATACTTGCCTAGCCTTAGCAGGACTTGGGCTCCTCCACACACCTGCTGGGCATGTGTCCTTGCAGGCTTTTCAGCGAACACACTTCAAAAGTAAGCAGTGTATTCACTTTTAAATACTTCACCAGTGCATTTTATTATATTCAGTAAGCCATGTGTTTATATTTGACATCCAATAGTTCTATGATGCCTTAAAGGGCTTAGTATTGGCAACCAGGAAGTTTCCAGGGAGGACAGATGTGATCTGGCCACATGTTCTTCTCCTTATCTTGAATGTAATATATTAATATTTCCAGGATTCCAGCCAAATCGAGCTCTTGAAAGAATTGATGGACCTCCAGAAGGACATGGTGGTTATGCTACTGTCCATGCTAGAAGGTGGGGCTTTAGTGTTTACTTTTCCGTTCTCTTTTAAACTTGTTGGGCAAATCTGTGCTGTGTTTGGCATCACCATGAAGCAATGTCCGGCCACTCTGATGCATTGCTGGGCATCGTAGTTTCTTTTCTTGTTGCTATGATGAAGTTTTCTGATAAGAGAAACCACCTAGAGAAATGGCTGTTTCTGTGGACAGTCTATCCTGGTGAAGAAAGGTGGAAGGAGCTTTGAAGCAGCTGTTATGTTGCATCCAAAATCAGAGAGCAGAGAGCAATGAATGGATGCCTGCCAGTGCTCAGCTCCTTTCTCCAGTGTAGACAGTCAAGGATCCCTGCCCAGATGGCAGTTCTGCCCACTAGCAAGATGGGTCTTCAATACCCATCACTGTAATGAAGATAATTTCTCCTGGGCGTTCCCAGAAGCCTACCTCAGGCCCTTCACTGTATGTGTCTACTCCACAAACAGATGCTATAGCCCCCTTGCTGGGCATGGCATTCTGTTTTGGGGTTCATAGAACTCCCTGTTTTAGGAATACAACCTTCTATGGGCCTGCAATTTAGAAAATAACCTCATTTTCTGAGGCTTGTCAGTAATCTGTCCTTTTCTAACTCCAAACACTGGACCATGGGGAGATATAGAATGGTGGTTTGGGGAGGGGGGAGAAAGTAGAGGAGGAAGGAGAACGAGTGAACTTAAGTTATTAGTCTTAGCAGTGAGTGTCCTTATCCAATGAGCCATCTCACAGGCCCGGAAATATGATTGAATGTGTCAAACCTAATTACTTTGTGAATATGGTTTTTCCGATATTTCTATAATCATTTTTTGAGTTATTAGTTTAGAAATAATTATCCATTTGTTCTTAAGACCTCATACATTAGGAGAAAATTTAAATCAATGACTTTGGTTCATATTTAAGTCCAGGTATGTATGATTATTTTGTTTGTAGATACTAGTTTTGTAAAAAATGCTCATTTTCAAACAACTACACACTCTGTCGCACCAGGTAATGTTGTGAACGGAACCATAGGCAAACAGATGGTGGACATGCTTGTGGAGTCTTCCAACAACGTGGAGATGATCCTCAAGTTCTTTGACATGTTCTTGAAGCTAAAGGACTTGACGTCCTCAGACACATTTAAGGAGTATGACCCTGACGGCAAAGGAGTCATTTCTAAGAGAGACTTCCACAAAGCCATGGAAAGCCACAAGCACTACACACAATCAGAGACTGAGTTTCTGCTGTCATGTGCCGAGACAGACGAAAACGAAACCCTGGACTATGAGGAGTTTGTCAAAAGGTTCCATGAGCCCGCGAAGGACATTGGCTTCAATGTCGCTGTCCTGTTGACCAACCTCTCGGAGCACATGCCCAATGACACGAGGCTGCAGACCTTCTTAGAGTTAGCCGAGAGTGTCCTCAACTATTTCCAACCTTTCCTGGGTCGCATTGAGATCATGGGCAGTGCCAAGCGCATCGAGAGAGTCTACTTTGAGATCAGCGAGTCCAGCCGAACCCAGTGGGAGAAGCCACAAGTCAAGGAGTCCAAAAGACAGTTCATATTCGATGTGGTCAATGAGGGTGGGGAGAAGGAGAAGATGGAGCTCTTTGTGAACTTCTGCGAGGACACCATCTTCGAGATGCAGCTGGCAGCTCAGATCTCAGAGTCCGATCTAAACGAGCGGTCAGCCAACAAAGAAGAGAGTGAGAAGGAGAGACCTGAAGAGCAGGGCCCACGGATGGGCTTTTTCTCCCTCCTCACCATCCAGTCAGCCCTGTTTGCTCTCAGGTACAACATCCTAACCCTGGTTAGGACGCTCAGCCTGAAGAACCTAAAGAAGCAGATGAAGAGAATGAAGAAAATGACGGTGAAGGACATGGTCACTGCCTTCTTCTCATCCTACTGGAGTGTCTTTGTGACCCTCTTACACTTCGTGGCCAGTGTCTGTAGGGGCTTTTTTCGCATCGTCTCCAGCCTGCTGCTTGGGGGAAGCCTGGTGGAAGGTGCTAAGAAAATCAAAGTGGCCGAGCTTCTAGCCAACATGCCAGACCCCACTCAGGATGAGGTGCGAGGAGATGAGGAAGAGGGAGAGAGGAAGTCTTTGGAGTCAGCGCTGCCCTCTGAAGATCTGACCGACTTAAAGGAATTGACAGAGGAAAGTGACCTTCTCTCGGACATATTTGGCTTAGATCTGAAGAGGGAAGGCGGGCAGTACAAACTGATTCCTCATAACCCAAATGCCGGCCTCAGTGACCTGATGACCAACCCCATGCCTGTCCCTGAGGTACAAGAAAAGTTTCAGGTACTTCACTTTAAGGTATCACTAATGCTATTAATCACCCCGCCCCCTTGGTGCATGTGTCTGCTCTAGGGCTTTCTCAATCATGTGCATATGCTAACTCTTACTTGCTCTGTCCCTCTGTCTGTTTGCCTTTCTCTCTCCCCTCCCTCTCCTCCTCCCTCTGTCTCTCCCCTCCCTTGTGCTTGAATGCTCTCTGACTCACTGATGAAGACCTGTAAGGAATCTGTGTGATTTGTTCTGAGAAACTTAATTTGTGTGCTCCGTGGGCAATGAGACCCTGCTGTGATGGTCAGCTGTACTATCTCTCCATACCCAAATCTTTGTGCTTTTTTCCCCAAGTGTCTGAGAACACTGAGTGGATGAGAAACTCAAAACTAAAAGGTTTGCCAGTGGGGGAGTTTTATGTGCTTATCTAATGTGAACACCTGTACTTAGATGATGATCATAAACTGTAAGACTTAAATTGGCCTTGAAAGATGGAGAAGATTTGAGCAGGTGGATAAGATAAAGAAGGTTGTTTCTGAAATGAGAGAAGCCAGTGGAAATGAGCCTGGAGAATTTTTAATCGACTGCTTTTGGAGAGGAGGGTGTGCATTAAAAGTGGAGGCTAGGAGGGGACATGGAACTTCTTTCGCAATGTAAGCCAAAAGATCTCCCATGTGGGTTATGAATTGGCAGGTGGCCGCACAACTCCCCAAGGGCACTCAGTGGTGACGTATAATCTTGTTAAAGAGAGTTGAGAAGATCTCTGTCACCAAAGTGCTTGCTTAATGGCCTGGTTACTTTTCTTGTCCAGTTGACACAAGCTGGAGTCACTTGAGAAGAGGAAATCTCAACTGAGAAAAATCTCCCTGAAACTGGTCTGTAGGCAAGAATGTCAAGATCTTCTTGACTAATGCTTGCTGTGGGAGGGTCCAAGCCACTGTAGGCAGTACCAGATCTGGGCTGATAGCACTGGGTTGTGTAAGAAAGCAGGCGGAGAAGGACCATGGAGAAGAAGCCAGGAAGCAGCCTTCCATCATGGCTTCTGCTTCCTGCCCTGACTTCCTTCAGCGATGGAAGTCTGGGCAGCAAAATAAACCCTTTCCTCCCCAAGATTCTTTTGGCTGTAGTATTTTATTACAACAATAGCAATCAAAGTATGGCATTTGTAAGCATGATGACTTTAGTTCAATCCCAGGAACCTACATTTAAAAAAAGGCCAAGTGTAGCAGTGCAGGCTCCTAATCTCAGCTCAGGGGGAGGTGAAGACTGGTTGGTCCCCAGAGCTCACTAGCTAGCCAGGCTAGCCTAACTGAGGAATCTCAGACCAAAGAGGTCCTGTCTCAAAACAAAGCAAACAAGGTGCATGGCCTATGAGGAATGGTGACTTGGGTTGTCCTCTGATATCCACCTGCACGGCCACACATGCACACGCCCACCTGCAGACACAGCTGGAGGCAGACTTTTCTTTCCTGCCCTCCAATTCCCAAATAATCCACAGCGAGACTTAATATTGATTATAAATGCTCAGTCGATAGCTTAGGCTTCTTACTAACTAGCTCTTACAACTTAAATGAACCTGTTCCTGTTAATCTATGTTCTGCCACATAGCATTGCCTCTCTTTCATCTTGCACCTCCTTCCTGTTTCTTCTCCGTGTCTCACCGGCAACTCCTCTGACTCTGCCATCCTTTTTCCCAGCATTCTGTCTGCCCCGGAAATCCTGCCTAGCCATTGGCCAATTAGCTTTTTATTAACCATGAGAGCAATACATATTTACAGTGTACAAAGATTGTTCCACAGCACACAGGTGCACCTGCACCTGTACACCTGCAATAATAATAGTATTGTTTCTCTGTTCCCTATCGACATGTTCAAGGAGCAGAAGGCTAAAGAAGAGAAGGAAGAAAAAGAAGAAACCAAGTCTGAACCTGAAAAGGCTGAGTATGTACTGCCATATGCTTTCCTCATGTCCTGGAACTTCTTGGCTTGGCCCCTGCTCTTTGGGAGCTGGGAGAGAGACTCTCACCCTGCAGAGTCATCATATGGCCCAGTCTCACATCTATGTGAAAGCCAGGAACTCACTTCATGTAGTGCCAGCTGGATTCCCTCCCCCCTCACCTAGACTCTTCTTCCTCTTTCCATGAGCATTTTCTATGTGTGATTCTCCCTTAGCAGAAGAGACCTCAGTGTCTCTGGAAGGACTGACGGATAGTTTATGTGTGAACGTTTGTCCTTTTAAAGTTGGGAAGAAACCAATGTGGCAAATTCAACAGCTTAGTGTGTTCTGGAGTGGTATCCCCCTGAGACACATGCATAGAAATCTCCTAAGATTGTTGAAAATGAAGATTTCATGCTAGAGAGGAAGTAGCTAGGAAAGTGCTTGCTGCCTAAGTGTGAGGACCTGAGTTTGATCCCCAGAGCACACAAAAAATCCTTGGTGTGAGGGGCAGATTTGTAATTCCCTGGGGAGGTGAAGACTAGCCTAATAGAGATCCCCAGACCAGGAAGAGATGTCATCCAAAAAATACTGGGTGGGTGGCTACTGAAGAATGACACTTGAGGCTACCTTGTAGCACATACAATAAAACATATGCAACTACCTACTCAGAAACACACAGTATGGATTCCTGGGTCCCACCGCACCTGCTTACACACACACACACACACACACACACACACACACACACACACCTTCCTTGTTCTGTTGTTCTGGAAAGGGCCCAAGGGTCTTCATCTTCATGAGCATACCTGGTGTTGTGGAGTCCAGTTGTAAATGGAGAGGCAGATAATGAAGAGTACAGCATAAAGTAGGGGAAATGTTAAACTCCTTCCATACTGGCTTTACATCAGGAACATAGAAAACCCTTAGCTTGCCCCCAAATTTATGTTATCTTATATGCTTATCTAGTAAAAACTAAGAAAAGTTAAAGTCGTACATTGCTGCCTCACTACCATTTTCACATAGTAGCTACGTTACCCTTTCCCCACCCCACCCCCTCTTATGTTACTATGTCATTAGCCTGTTTTCATTGTCTTACATCTGGGATCTGTTGTAAATATGGCTAGATAAATGGCATTTAGAGTGGAAAAGGGGCACACGTGGCAGTACAGTAGGCACACAGTTCTTACCTGGTGTGAAGTACAGTGTTGGCTAGGCTTAGTGTGAACGTAATGCAGCAGCCATGTCCTCCCAAGAAGAACTTTTACTTTACATTGAAAGCATTTTTTACGTAGACTTCTAGTCCTGGGACTGGAAAGGTGGTTCAGCAGGTAAACAAGCTTGTTGCCAAGTCAGGTGACCTGTGTTTGATCCCCAGTACCCATATGGTGGAAGAAGGTAGCTAACTCCCTCAACTTGTCCTCTGGCCCCCACATGTTTGTAAGTACACAGACACTTAAATAAATAACTCTAGTTCTTAGAAAGCATTAAACTTCTAGCCCCAATTCCATTATTATCTGGAATTAATATAACTCTATAGATATTAAAATTAATATTTTTTAAATAAAATTAGGTAAAGGTATCTGTATCAGTGCATTAACAAATCAGTGTCTTTTTTTATGTGAGACAAACCAAGTGCACAGGACTTTGATTTTAAGTGCCAATGGCTAGAAACTGTTACAAGCTGAGCTATGGCATAGTGTGATGGCTCAACGGGCAAGGGCACTTGCTGCCAAGCCTGAGGACTAGAGTGATCCCCAGAGTCCACATGGCAGGAGGTGAGAACTGAATCTTAAACGTTGTCCTCTCATCTTCACTAGTGTGCTGCATCCTCATCACCCCCATAAAAGAATCATCTCCTAGACTTTGGACTAAGATCAAGAATAATTAAGTATAAAAATAGAATTATGATTTTAATAATCAAAAGTTAAAATCAAGGTGTGTTGCCAGGCCTGGTAGTGCAGTACTGATATCATGGCTACTTAGGAAGCTGAGTCAGGAAGACTACAGGTTCAAGACAAGCTTGGGTTACACAGAGGAGGTTCAGGGCCAGCCTAGGCAACTTATTGAGACCCTGTCTCAGATTAGATAGTGAAAAAGAAGGCTGGGGATGTAACTTCATGGCAGATTGCTTGCCTGGCATGCATGAAGCCTTAGCTTTGGTCCACAAAAGCTATATTTAAAAAGTAAGGTGTGTGAAACAGAAGCCAAGAAGTGTCTTTGTCGTTGTATCATTTTGCAGCCAAATATTTTATTATTTATGAGTACAAAAAGTTTTTCAGCTTGAAAAATATCCCTTTGATTTGAATTGCACAGGCCCATTCATCTGTGGGGACAGCAGGAAATCCTCCCTTAGTCTCAAGTCCAGGATGCCACCATTCATTGCAATAGAATGTAGTTTGGAAGCTTGAGAGGAAGGCTCAGTTCATAAAGAGCTTGCTACATGAGTACATGATACTGAGTTGGATCCCAAAAGCCCATGTAAAAGCCTGGGTAATTCCTGCTCTTGTGATCCCAGCACTGGGGAGGCAGAGACAGTCAAATCCCTGGGCCTTGCTGGCCAGCCAGCCTAGCATAATAGGTGAACAAGACCAAGACTATCACACAAAATTAGGTGATTAGTACCCGAGGAAGAAGGATCCTCAAGGTTGTCTTCTGGCTCCCACTTGTATGCACACACACATGAACATGCTTACACAAGAACATATGCATACATATATACATACAGAACTTGGTTTCTAAGTGGAGATTGTGATTTATTTGTTCACTTTGTATTGTGCAAAACACCTATGCTTTCTTTGTTTCCACAGGGGGGAAGATGGAGAAAAAGAAGACAAAGCCAAAGATGATAAGGGCAAGCAGAAGTTGAGACAACTTCACACACATCGGTATGGGGAACCTGAGGTGCCAGAGTCAGCGTTCTGGAAGAAAATCATAGCCTATCAGCAGAAGCTGCTGGTGAGACCTGGGGATGGCTTTTAGTATTGATCAATTGTCCTGACTCTGTGTAGTAGCTGAGCTCAGAAAACCCTTCTACCGCCCACATCTGAGAATAAAGTTCCTCATAGAAAGGTGGAGTGTTTGTATGTAAACAGCACATGTCCATCTGTGGATTTTGACCTTTCTAGATTATTTATGGTCTCTAATGCAATGTGAATATTATGTAAATGTTTGTTATCATATATTATTTAGAGAATAATGGCAAGAGAAAAGTCCATTTAGGACAGAAGTATTTTCTTCTTTACAATTGGTTTGATTTATGAAGGCAGGGTCCTCAGAACCAGGGCTAAGCAGATTTTTTATCTACTCATCTTACTGTGTTTGAGTTTTTGAAATGGTTTCCTTATCACTATTTTATGTGCACATGTGAGTATCTGCATGCATTGATGTGTACCATGTGTATGGTACCCTGGAACTGGAGTTATAGACAGTGGTGAGCTACCATGTAGGTGCTGGACACTAAACCTAGGTCCTCTGCAAGAGCAGCCAGTGCTCTTAATTGCTAAGTCATCTCCATATTCCAGTGTATTTTTTTTTTTTAGGGTAAATGCCTTTTTCAAGTCACTCCCTTCCCCACAATTCACACTGCCTGACCCCCCATGACCTCTACACACCTTTACATGGTCTGACATCCTTAAGGCCACTATATAGGTTTACATTGTCTTGACATTCTTTAAATACTTTAGAACCCATTGGGTCTGTATTTAAGGCCTTCTAACACTGCCTTCTGGCTCTGCACAATTTATAGTCCAGCTCCAAAACCAAATGAGTTTATCATCACACCTTTTACTTATATGTATAGGCATATAAGTAAAATATAAATTTTTAACAAATATAAGTTTAATGAATCAGATTTTTGGTGATGATAATTCAACATTATTCTTTAGAGACTTGTAAAAGAAATGAATAAATGGAGAGGAAGAAGATAGTTCTTCATAGGTTTTTATAGAAATATTCCCCAAGTCTTGTATTTTCTCTGTAGTGTTTGCTACAGTGTCCACTGAACATAAAGGTTTCTGAGATCACTCTGTAATTGTTAATTTGATATGCATCAGTGGTTGCCAAGGTAGCAGGGTGGGCAGATGCTCCCATACCCTGAAGAGCCTGTCTCTCTACACTTACATAAGAAAATTAACTGAGGTAATGGTTCCATCTCTGCCTCAGGGTTCCTATGCTCCTTGTCTCTGTAACTCTTCCACTTTTCTGTTTCTCTTCGTAGCTTTGGCATATGCTTGCCAGTTGGCACACACAAAACCGGTCATGGCTGTGGCACCCTCTACAGACCCCAGCCCTCCGTGTCTTTGTGACTGTCTCCATCCGATAACTACAGTTCGATAATTCAGTCTCTGTGACCCACTGCTTTCCTTTCTAGGAGAGACAGTATAACTGGCCCCGTTAGAGTGTGTTATTCAGTCTTAGTCTGACTAGATGCAGCAGTAAATCCAGATCCATTGTAGGGCAAAGAGCCCATCAGAGAGGGCTATGTTCATGGAGAGGTTAATGAGAGGCTTTATTACCCGTAAGCTCACTTTATGTTATAAATAGCAATAGTCACTTTTACTGTGGCCTCTCCCTGACATCTATGTGTGCCAAGTTGTTTGGTTTCTTCCCATCAATATACCATACCAAACACTCACTCAGTTGCTCATATTTGAGTCCTTTCTTACCTGTAACTCAATGTAGCAAAAAACCACAACAAACAAACAAACAACAAAAAGCCAAAACCCAGCTCCAGCTCTTCCTTCGACGTTCCCTCAAGGGTCTACCCAGTTCTTTGCATGTCCACAGCTGCCATGGAGGCCAGCCCCCTGCCAACATCTGTTTGCTTCCATGCTTACTAACCAGTCCCTGTTGCTTCTGCTGTCTCCACAGAGGAAGTTTTAAGTCATCGTCTGGGTGCATCCTATTCCTTTTAGTTCTCCACCAGCATGCCAGCCCCCTAGAATGAAATGTCAGTTTTAATGGTGACAGCTTATAAAGTTATCATAGCATGTTAAAATGAGGGGCTGGCTTTCCTCACATTTTCTCACAGCAAAGGTAGCAGGCTGGATCTGTTGTTAGGCTGACACTGCAGAAGAGACAAGATGTGCTCCTGGAGGGATTAGGCCGTTCATCCAAATCCAGGAAATGTTCGGACAGACTTCATATCCCTGCAGTGTGGTCCTAGAGGATGTGAATGAGTTCAGGGGTCATTGAATCAGTTTACCGTAACAAACAACTAACATATCCATCAGAAGCCTTCAGATCTCAGTCTCTGCTCACCTGCCCAAGCCCCCTTCTTCCCTCTCCTTGCTTCTCTCTAGGGCTTAAGCACATTGCCACACACACACACACACACACACACACACACACACACACACACGATTACGCTTTTAAAAATTTTTTAAGTATTTTCTGTTTGTGCATGCATGCATGCGTGCAAGTATGTGGTGTGTGTGTGTGTGTGTGTGTGTGTGTAAATCATTTGCATATAGTACCTGTGGAGGCCAGAAGAGGGCATCAGATTCCCCCATAATTGGAGTTACAGATAGTTATGAACTGCAGTGTGGGTGCTGGAAACTGAACCAATTTGCAAGAGCAGCAAATGCTCTTAACCCACAGCGTTGCTCTTAATTCAGGGCCATGGCCTCACCATTCATGTCTCTAATGTACCTTCCCTCTATGGCTCTTTTAGCCAGCTCCCTTGCCGCCCCCAGGCCTGTACTCAAGCTTATCCATAGGAGGTAAACTTTTCCAAACCACCTTTCCAAACCACCACCAAACTCCCTAAGCCCTCACCTGTGTATCAAGATGTCACTTGAAGTTCTCGAATGATACTTTGTATCTGAGGGTGTGGTTATTATATCATTAGTTGTCTCCTCCTTGTTGGCAGAAACTTTGTCCTTTGTTGTCCATCTCTAATATCAAGGACACAGCATGTGCCCAATCTGTAGCTTGGAGTAAATGAACCGCTCTTTATTTAAAATGTTTGCAAATTTCTTATCTCTTACTAGCTGGCCTGTTCATAACTCTTTCTCCCTTCAGAACTATTTTGCTCGCAACTTTTACAACATGAGAATGCTGGCCTTATTTGTCGCCTTCGCCATCAATTTCATCCTGCTCTTCTACAAGGTATGTGTGTGTGTGTTTCCCTGGGGGGTTAAAGACCGTTCTAAAAGTCCAATGACACCAATGGATAGATTCCCCTGGGAGCTGCGATGGAGCCAGTTTACACCAATTCTAAATTGCACCTTAACAAAAGAGAGAGCCCAAAGTCCCGTTCCATCACAGAAACCCAGGGAAGCAGGGAGCATGCACTTCTGGGAGAGTAAGCGGAACCTCAGCTGGCTGTGACTGAAGAGGGCTCTGTGTTACAGAGGTTCACTCCCAGTGTTCCTAGGATGGTTCAGCTGACTATCTTACTTGTTATGATGGCTGGGTGTGACAGAACCTCCCTCACATGACATTATTTGGATAACTGAGGAGTAACGTACCTAGTGTTTTCCTGCATATTGGAATCCTTATAACTTTGGTTAGATTAGCACAAAAAACAAAAACCACAAAACCAGCATTTGTTTTGCGTTTGTGTGCACAAGTATGTCGTGGTGTGTATGTGAAGGTCAAAGAACACCTAGCAAGAGTGTCTTCCCCTTCCGTCCTGTCATTCCTGGAGATTGGACTCAGGTCATCAAACTGGGCGGGGAGGCGCTTTTCCTATCAAGCCATCTCTCTCTCAGCCCCAGCGTGAATTTTAAAAGCATATTTGTTCCTTGTATTTGCTGTTGGTAAAGATATCTATTCTTTCCTGTTATTCTTTCCATGCTACCCTTATGCGCTAACTTAACATTCCCCTGTCTCTAGAGGTTGTTTCTGTTTCCTTCTTGTGTGGTGTTGTGGCACACAGTGAACTGACCGTATCTCAAATGGTTTGAATCAGGTCTCCACTTCGTCTGTGGTTGAAGGAAAGGAGCTGCCTGCCCGAAGCTCCGGTGACACTGCCAAAGTTCCCACCAGCCTGGACAGCAGCCCACACAGAATCATAGCAGTGCACTATGTCCTGGAGGAGAGCAGTGGCTACATGGAACCCACGCTGCGCATCCTAGCCATCTTGCACACTGTCATCTCTTTCTTTTGCATCATTGGATACTACTGCCTGAAAGTAAGTCCCCAAGTACCTGTGTGTGTAGAATGTCTGTAGATTGGGCATCTGGGGAAGTGAGCACTGAGATGGAATTTATGTTGTCTGTTTGAGATGCTCTAAGACCCCATGCCTCTGGGACAGAAGGAAGAAGCAGGTTGGGGTCGAGGGAAATGACTGTCTAAGGGCAGAAAAATGTGGTCATAGGCTTCTGTCTCTGAAGCTAGGCCTGGAGGGGCCTAACCTTTCCTAGTTTCCATTGATCAGTCATTGATTGCAAGTATGCCTTTGCCTATTGATAATCATTCATACAGTCAACATTTTCATGTATAACTTGACCATACAGAAGTGAGCCCCACTGCCCACAGTCTCTCACAGTTAAATATCTGTGAGGCATGACTGTATGTATCTTTCATCATCCATGACAGAAGACTCATAGAAAATAAGTTGCCTTTATCCCCATGTCCCTGCTGGGGTGACAGTAAGTGTTGGTGAATAGAAATCATGGTAATATCGTCTCTCTGGGTGCTTGTGAATATCCTTGCCTGTGCAAGTATGTTTACATATATTTAATCACAGCCCTTTGCCTCTGGCTATGGAGCCTCCTAAGATACTTGAAAAGCTAGGGCTTGGGATAAAAGACGTCAATCTGTAGAAGAATGAAAATAGATCCATATCTATCACCATGCACAAAACTCAAATCCAAATGGATTAAAGACCTCAATATCAGTCCGAACACACTGAACCTGATAGAAGAGAAAGTGGGAAGTACTCTACAGCACATGGGCACAGGAGACCACTTCCTATGTATAACCCCAGCAGCACAGACACTAAGGGCATCATTGAATAAATGGGACTTCCTGAGGCTGAGAAGCTTCTGTAAAGCAAAGGACACTGTCACTAAGACAAAAAGACAACCCACTGACTGGGAGAAGATCTTCACCAACCCTGCAACTGACAAAGGTTTGATCTCCAAAATATATAAAGAACTCAAGAAACTAGACCGTAAAAGGCTAATCAACCCAATTATAAAATGGGGCACTGATCTGAACAGAGAATTCTCAACAGAACTTCAAATGGCCAAAAGACACTTAAGGTCATGCTCAACTTCCTTAGCGATCAGGGAAATGCAAATCAAGACAACTTTAAGATACCACCTTACACCTGTCAGAATGGCTAAAATAAAAAACACCAATGATAGCCTTTGCTGGAGAGGTTGTGGAGAAAGGGGTACACTCACCCATTGCTGGTGGGAATGCAAACTTGTGCAACCACTCTGGAAAGCAGTGTATCGGTTTCTCAGGAAATTCGGGATCAACCTACCCCTGGATCCAGCAATACCACTCTTGGGAATATACCCAAGAGAGGCCCTATCATACAACAAAAGTATATGCTCAACTATGTTCATGGCAGCATTGTTTGTAACAGCCAGAACCTAGAAACAACCTAGATGCCCTTCAACGGAAGAATGGATGAAGAAAGTATGGAATATATACATATTAGAGTATTACTCAGCAGTAAAAAACAAGGACTTCTTGAATTTTGCATACAAATGGATGGAAATAGAAAACACTATCCTGAGTGAGGTAAGCCAGACCCAAAAAGAGGAACATGGGATGTACTCACTCATATTTGGTTTCTAGCCATAAATAAAGGACATTGAGCCTATAATTCATGTTCCTAGAGAAGCTAAATAAGGTGAATCCAAAGACAAACACATAGGCATCCTCAGGAATATTAACCTTCATCAGGCGATGAAAGGAGACAGAGACCCCCACGGGAGCACCGGACAGAAATCTCAAGGTCCAAATCAGGAGCAGAAGGAGACGGAGCACGAGCAAGGAACTCAGGACCACGAGGGGTGCACCCACACACTAAGACAATGGGGATGTTCTATTGGGATCTCACCAAGGCCAGCTGGCCTAGGTCTGAAAAAGCATGGGATAAATCCGGACTAGCTGAACATAGCGGACAATGAGGAATACTGAGAATTCAAGAACAATTGCAGTGGGTTTTTGATCCTACTGCACGTACTGGCTTTGTGGGAGCCTAGGCAGTTTGAATGCTCACCTTTCGAGACCTGGATAGAGGTGGGCAGTCCTTGGGCTTCCCACAGGTCAGGGAACCCTGATTGCTCTTCGAGCAGATGGGGGGGGGGGGACTTGATCGGGGGAGGGGGAGGGAAATGGGAAGCGGTTGTGGGGACGAGGCAGAAATCCTTAATAAATAAATAAATTTAAAAAAAATAAAAAAAAAGACAGGAATGTGAGATGTTTCCGTAGGGATTGTTTTCTACCTCTTGTCCCCCTTTTCTCATGGGGGTAAGCATTCCTGGATACTTCCTCAGCATCTCTACCTCCCATCCGTGCTTGCGTAGACTCTGTCTGTGCAAAAGGGAATCATCAGCCAATGGCAGAGGCATTGCTACACTCGCCAAGATTTTTGCCAATGTTGAAACGTGAATCTACCTCTGTATCCTATGAATATGTTGCACATAGTTATTAAAGATATTAAAATACATGCTTTCAGGGACATTAGTAAAACTGTTAGGATTTTTTTCACACCTGTTTTTATTGATGCTTTAAAGTAATATGTATTTAAATACATATTGAATATTTTGTAATCACCTGTCTCTCTTTAGTGTCTAGAATGCTGTCACTGGAATGTTATAGCATCCCAATTTGTCACTAGAATGGCAAATGTTATTGTTATTATCTATTGACATTTTTTTAAAAACACATGCACCTGTATGCTGTTTTCCCAAAACCCTCTAGATACTTCTTTCTGCCTGAATGTACTTGATTCATTTTCACTCATTTTTTTTTTCCTCCATGCAAGGAAATGGAGAAATAGTTCTTCTCAAAAGCTGTGGCTGTGGGAGACGCCAGCCCAGCTAAGCCAGTGTCGCTGTGTTTGTTCCCATCTGCAGGTCCCCTTGGTCATTTTTAAGCGGGAGAAGGAAGTGGCACGTAAATTGGAGTTTGACGGGCTTTACATTACAGAGCAGCCATCGGAAGATGATATTAAAGGCCAGTGGGACAGACTCGTGATCAACACACAGTGAGTGAGGGATTACGAGAGGCAGTTCTGGGCTCAGGAATTTCAAGATGTTAAAAGAGATTTCCTTGCTAGAGTTTCGGAAGATTTGTTAAAAGTTTAGCTCAAGTGAGTAGTAACAGTCATATATTCAGCCACGAAAATCAAAAGACTAAGAACTGTCCGAAGCTAATGGATGCCTGCAATTTCTGCCCTCTGGTCTGAGTCTCTTAATCAAAAAGCACTTTGAGGCCATTTACACAGTGCTGATGGGAATGCACAGCCATTACCCAGGGCTCAGGGAGGGGCGCAGCATCAGGTTCACAGCCCGCATTGCAGATGCATCTCATCCAGATACGGAGGAGCTAGAAATTATTCATTAAGGGAAGGGCTGTAGTGTTGAAGGGAAAAATACTAATTCATACTGCTAATGTGTCTAAGCTTGCAGAGAGCACCACCAACCAGCCTCACACGAACCTAGAAAATTTTACAATGTGATGTAAAAAAAAAAAAAAGGAGAAAAAAAAAACACTTAAGAAAAAAAAAAAACTAATCCAGTAATTACTTAGCTTGTGTGGTAAGATAAAAACAGACCAACTAGCCAACCAGCTACTGTGTTACACATACGTCCATCCCAACCTATAACTTCTACAAAACAGTTATTGATGGTATATCTTTGAGTATTTATACATCATAAGAGTCAGATATTATACCATGACTGAGTTTGTTTATTATTTTTAATTTTTTTTATGTGGTGAGGAGGATTGAATCCAAGGCCTCACCCTGGCTCTGTGAGTGTTCTGTTGCTGAGCCATGTCCCCAGCCCTGGAACTGCAGATTCTTAAAAGTTACTTCTGGTAGTTCTGAGTTTTCCACTGGGGAATAAGATGCTAGCTTTAGAGCAAAACAGTGACAGGTTTCTAATCTACTAGTTTGGTTTGTTTTTTTGTTTTGTTTTGTCTTTTTGCAGTAGGAGAACTTGAACTCAGGGCCTTGGCCATGGTAGACTATTGTTTTACCCCTCAACCACCACCAAAGCCATAGTTTCTAGAGCATTTAATTTTTAAACTGACAAGAAATATACATATATATATATACACATACATACATATATATACATGTATATATAGCACTCATAAAAAATGATAAATTAATATGCAACTTGATAATAAATATGGTTATATTAAGATATCATCCTTATTATTTTAATGCGATTTACCATTGGTATGTTTATATGACATTACTTACATGATGTTTAATACACTTATGATATAGACAAATTCTGAACCGAGAGGTGATGTGACTCACTGTACTTCTAGGGAGACAGCACGACAGCTGCGTGCATATTATTTTCAGTGTTTTATTTCAAATTATGTTTTTATCATTTAAAAGTACTGTTCCTCCAGCGTCTCTGCTTTTGTGTCTTTTAGGTCATTTCCCAACAACTACTGGGATAAATTTGTTAAAAGAAAGGTAACGTTTCTGAGGGGGAGGAAACTCCCAGTGTTTTCCTTACAATGCACTTGGGTGACTGGGGTGTGGTTCCGATGAGGAGTGGGATGTGAGGTGTGTTCTGGCTGCCTGCCGTTGTTATTACACAGTGCCAAGGGAACTGAATAGGCATCTTCAAAAGAGCAGCTACGACCTTCATACTCTGCTGTCCCTAAATAAACAGACCTCACTACCCACCATGCCTTAGGGACCAGCGACGTATGCTCAGTAACAAGAACCTGTGGGCTTTGATATTGTCTGCCTTGCCCAAGTTGGCTTGGGCTCTTTTTCTTTATATCATCTTTTTTTATTATTATTATTAAGAAAAGAAGAAAAAAAAACCATAAACAAAAAACAAGTTTCCACCTCCTCCCAGCCTCCCATTTCCCTCCCCCTCCTCCCACCCTTCTCCCCCTCCTCCCACCCTTCTCCCCCTCCCCCCACTCCTCTCCCCCTCCCTCTCCAGTCCACAGAGCAGTCCGGGTTCCCTGCCCTGTGGTAAGTCCTAGGTCCTCCCCCCTCCGTCCATATCTAGGAAGGTGAACATCCAAACTGGCTAGGCTTCCACAAAGCCAGCACATTAAGTAGGATCAAAACCCCGTGCCATTGTCCTTGGCGTCTCATCAGCCCTCATTGTTCGCCATGCTCAGAGAGTCCAGTTTTATCCCTTGCTTTTTCAGTCACAGTCCAGCTGGCCTTGGTGAGCTCCCCGTAGATCAGCTCCACTGTCTCAGTGGGTGGGTGCACGCCTCGTGGTCCCGACTTCTTTGCTCATGTTCTCCCTCCTGCTCCTCATTGGGACCTTGGGAGTTCAGTCCAGTGCTCATGTGTGGGTCTCTGTCTCTATCTCCATCCATCACCAGATGAAGGTTCTATGATGATATGCAAGATATTTGTCAGTATTGCTCTAGGCTAGGGTCATTTCAGGTTCCCAATCCTCAGCTGCCCAAGGAACTAACTGGGAACCTCATCTTGGGCACTTGGGAGCCTCTCTAGGGTCAAATCTCTTGCGCACCCTAAAGTGGCTCCCTTAACTAAGAATTAAAAAACAAATCTGACTCAATTGTGAGGGAGGGTGGTAGAGATGATTCTGGCCTTGCTTTTACCATGCTGCTGGCTGCTGGCTAAGCTTCGCTGCCGAGACCCTCTGCTTATAGACACAGGGTTCTCCCTGCTTTTCCTACCACCCAGGATCCACACGTTTTAGTTGAAACATCATGTGTAACAGTGTTTGTGTGCTGAGGGCTACTATTCAGGAATTACTCCTTTTTACTTTCTTGCTTTTCTTCTCCTCCTCCTTCTCCTCCTCCTTCTCCTCCTCCTTCTCCTGCTCCTTCTCCTCCTCCTCCTCCTTCTCCTCCTCCTTCTCCTCCTCCTTCTCCTCCTCCCCATTTTCCTCTTCCTCCTCCTCCTCCTCCTCCTCCTCCTCCTCCTCCTCTTCCTTCTCTTCTTCTTTCTCCTCCTCCTCTTTCCCCTCCTTCTCTTCCTCTTTCTTTTCTTTTTGGAATTTTAAGACAAGGTCTAAAACTGTAGCCCAGGCTAGCCTGGAACTAACCAAGTAGCCCACACTGACTTCAAACTCACTGCAATCTTTTTCCCTCAGTTTCTGGAGAATACTGAGGTATTGGGCATGACCCACCACTCCCAGGTCCTTGCTGATTCATGTTTCATGGTGAAAGCCAACTTGGTGTGCACTGGCACAGGCACACCTGTAATGTGAAGAGATCTTTTGTGTCTTTATCAATTCAGTACTGTTCCAAAGGTGGTTGTCAAGGAGACGCTGAAATTTTTTCTTCCCACCTTATACAGAGATGGAGCATCCATTAAGAACTTGCATGTAGTTCACTGTATCATTAGGTGCAGTGTGTGTGTATGTGTGTGGTGTGTGTAGTGTTTGTGTGGTTGTACACATGTATGTCCATGCTTCCTGGTGGAAAGAATCTACATTTGCTGATTGTTATGTGTACCTTCGCGCATTTTTGTGGCCTTGTGAACTGGCACTTTGAGTTTATTACACTAATGCATATATGCATATCTAAATTAGGCCAACATTTTAAAAGATTATTTTAAAATAATTTTAAATGGACATTTTGAATATTTTATGTCTATGAAGTTTTTGCTATAATAATGAGAGTGTTTCTAAAATATTAAATGAAAAGTATTTCTGGAGTAAGCAATATATCTATGTCAAAAAAATAGCAAGATCAGGACTAGGGAGATGGTACAGTTGGGAAATGTCTGCTGTGTGATGTGAGGTCATGGGTGTGCATCCCTGGCCTCCATACAGGCTGGAGCAGTGCATGCCTGGGATCCAAGCACCAGGGAGATGCAGAGCAGAGGTCTGGAGGATTCACTAACCAGCTGGCCTCGCTGAAATGCTGAGTTCCAGGTTTAGTGAGAGTTCCTGTTTCAAATAATACTCTGGAGAAGGACTAAAGACACCAACTGACACTGATCTCTGTCCTCTACACACACTCAGAGATGTGTGTTCATCCTCACAGGCATGCACACACACATCCGTGCGTACACACACACACAGAGGCATGCATGCACACACACGCACACATACACACACACAGAGGCATGCATGCACATACACACACACACACACACACACACACACACACGAAAGTAGGGAAAGAAAGACATATCAACTCATTTCTGGCTTTTCCATTGCAGTACCAGTGGCTGTGTCCTTTAGGGAGAAGAGTGAGGTTCTTTGTA
Source organism: Microtus oregoni (assembly GCF_018167655.1). NCBI lineage: Eukaryota > Metazoa > Chordata > Mammalia > Rodentia > Cricetidae > Microtus > Microtus oregoni. The sequence continues at coordinate 6,311,720 of NW_024543094.1, forward strand.
GAAATTCCATACAGGCCAGCCAGGCCATCTTCAGCATTGAGAAACACCACACAGCAGATTGGTTTAGTCAGCCTGAAAAGTTTGTGCTGTAGTCATTTTGTTGTTGTTGTTTTGTTTTGTTTTTCGAGACAGGGTTTCTCTGCAGTCCTGGAACTAGCTCTTGTAGACCAGCCTGGCCTCGAACTCACAGAGATTTGCCTGCCTCTGCCTCCCAAGTGCTGGGATTAAAGGCGTGCGCCACCACTGCCTGGCGGCTGTAGTCATTTTAACTACTACTTTTCTTCAAGACTTTCTTTTACTTTACCTGTTTTGTGCATTTGGAGAGACCTGTTCTAGTTCTTTAAAGCGATTCTGTCCGGGTTCCCTCTGTCTTCTCTTGGGTGCCTCATCCTTTGCTTGCCTTCCCCTGTTCCCTCTTCCTCCTATTAATGACCTATTCTGCTTTTTTTCCCCCTGATTTCCATATTTATTCCATTTTGGCTATTCTGTAAAACCATTACACATGGGTACTTGAACTTAATGGTGAGAGCAGCACGTCACAGAGTTGGACCTGCTGGGATTTCTGCTGAGCTGCAAACCACGTCCAAGCAACAAGCTTTCTTTCATCCTTCCTTTATGTCTTTGTGTGTGTGTGTGCATATGTGTGTATGTGTATACATGCTTATGTGTGTTTGGGTACACAGATGTTTGTATGAGAGAGAATGTGTGCACAGGTGTGTACATGGGTGTAGAAGCCAAGGTCCACCTTGGCTATTGCTCCTCAGGAACTTCCCACCTTATTTTGAGACATGGTCTCTCCTTAGGTCCTGAGACTTCCCAGTTAGGCTAGACTGGCTGACCAGTGAGCCTCATGGTCCCACCTGTCTCTGCCTTCCCAGTGCTGTGATCACAGGCACATGCTACTATACCTGGCTTTTTACATGGCCCTTCTCTGACTTCCATCTCCCCAGTTTTATACTTATGGAATGCTATTATTAATACACAGCTGGTACCTCACATGAGATAGAGGACAAAGCTTACGTATTGTGACAGTCACAAGTAATCTGACAAAATTCCTGGTGAAAGACTAAAGGTCACTTTCCTCCTGCCTCTCCCACCATCCCACTCTTCCACTGCAGAACATTCTTCCCTGTGCCTCCCTTACTAGAAGGAGAGATCTCATTACTCAGAGATGAGTTATTCAAAATCCTATAGACTTATTTACAAATGTCAACGGCATGGCATCAGAAGATGAACTGTAAATTAGATGGCTAAGTTTTCTTTAAAATCTAGCAAAATATGTGGTGAGAAAAAAATTGCTACTGTTGTATACACGTGTAAGGGGTGTAGTTAATGGTTAAGGTCAATAACATACTTCTCTCTTGAGCGCAGGTGATGGATAAGTATGGAGAGTTCTATGGGCGAGACAGAATCAGTGAGTTACTGGGCATGGATAAAGCTGCCCTGGATTTCAGTGATGCGAGAGAGAAGAAGAAACCCAAGAAAGACAGCTCCTTGTCTGCTGTGTGAGTGACTCTTCTGCTCTCCAGGTGGGGTGGGGACAGGGACGCATGTCTGACCTCGCTAGCTCACTGATTTCCCTCACCGAGGAATACTGCAAGTGCAAAAGAAGTTGACTTTCATACCTCTGGGTTTTCTTAGCTGGGTTTTCTATTGCAGTGATGAAACTCCGTGACCAAAAACCAAGTTGGTGGGGGAGAGAAGGTTTATTTGACTTACACTTCCTGAGCACTGTTCATCATTGAAGAAAGTCAGGACAGGAACCCAGACAGGGCAGGAACCTGGAGGCCAGAGCTGATGCAGAGGCCATGGAGGGATGCTGCTTACTGGCTTGCTCGTGGCTTGCTCAGCCTACTTTCCTTTCCTTTTCCTTTTCCTTTTCCTTTTCCTTTCCCTTTCCCTTTCCCTTTCCCTTTCCCCTTCCCTTCCCTTCCCTTCCCTTCCCTTCCCTTCCCTTCCCTTCCCTTCCTTTCTCTTCTCTTTTCTTTTGTGTGGTGGTGGTGGTGGTGGTGGTGGTGGTGTGTGTGTGTGTGTGTGTGTGAGTGTGTGTGCGGTTTTCAAGAAAGAACTATCCTGGTATTCACTCTGTAGACCAGGCTGGCCTTGAACTCAGAAATCCTCCTAATTCTGTCTCTTGAGCGTTGGAAATAAAACCATGTGCCCCCACTACCCAACTTTCTTATAGAACCCAGGACCGTCAACCCAGTGATGATAGCCCCCACAAGGGACTGGGACTTCCCCGTAAATCACTAATTAAGAAAATGCTGGATAGTCAGATCTTATGAAGACATTTCCTCAACAGAAGTTCCCTCCAGTCATATAACTTGAGCTTGTGTCGAGATGACATAAAACTAGCCAGAACATGAGCGTTTGAAGCTTTAGAATGAAGGGATATTTTCCTATTAACTTATTGTTGTTGTTATTATTGTTGTTGTTATTGTTATTATTATTGTTATTGAGACAGGCTCTTGCTATGTAGCCTAGGCTGACCTAAAAATCATTATATAATATCGCAGGAAGGCCTGGAACTGACAGGTAGCTCCTGAGGCCTAACTCACCATCTTCCTGCTCTCAAGTCTGGAGTGTTGTGATTTCAGATAAGAGTCACCAGATATGGCTCCTATCAATGTGTGAAGATTCCTTGTTATTTACATACAATGAGAGAAGAGCAACAAGAAAATCCACCATTCCTGATTTAAGTCACCTTTTCTAACCTCTGGTCCTCCGGAAAGTCAAACACACTCAAAACAAAATATAGAACTACATTTTGCAGGAATCTTTTTGTTTTGTTTTCTTTTTTATTTTTTTTTTTTAAATTTATTTATTTATTAAGGATTTCTGCCTCCTCCCCGCCACCACCTCCCATTTCCTTCCCCCTCCCCCGATCAAGTCCCCCTCCCTCATCAGCTCGAAGAGCAATCAGGGTTCCCTGACCCGTGGGAAGTCCAAGGACCGCCCACCTCCATCCAGGTCTAGTAAGGTGAGCATCCAAACTGCCTAGGCTCCCCCAAAGCCAGTACGTGCAGTAGGATCAAAAACCCATTGCCATTGTTCTTGAGTTCTCAGTAGTCCTCATTGTCCGCTATGTTCAGCAAGTCTGGTTTTATCCCATGCTTTTTCAGACCCAGGCCAGCTGGCCTTGGTGAGTTCCCGATAGAACATCCCCATTGTCTCAGTGTGTGGGTGTACCCCTCGCGGTCCTGAGTTCCTTGCTCGTGCTCCCTCTCCTTCTGCTCCTGATTTGGACCTTGAGATTTCTGTCCGGTGCTCCAATGTGGGTCTCTGTCTCTGTCTCCTTTCATCGCCTGATGAAGGTTAATATTAAGGAGGATGCCTATATGTTTGTCTTTGGATTCACCTTCTTATTTAGCTTCCTAAGACAGGGTTTTTCTCTGTAGCTTTGGAGCCTGTCCTAGAACTAGCTCTGTAGAGAAGGCTGGTCCTGAACACACAGAGATCCACCTGCTTCTGCCTCCTGGGATTAAAGGCGTGAGCCACCACTGCCCAACTGGGGGAGGGATCTTTTTTGAAGGAGGTTAAATCACGTGCTTTGAAAACAGATGATGGTATGTGTATGTAGTTCCTTTATTAAAATGGACCCAAAGTTCTGATCTCAGTGTTAAAGTTCTTAAATGGCAAAACATTAGTGAACCAAAGCACTGTGTTGCCCTGTTATTTGAAAATTCACTTCAAAATGAAGCACTGTTTAAACAGCACTCTTGTGAAACTGCTGTTACCTAGAAAGATAGAAATGAGTTGGATCAAGTTCCCTTGCTGCTGCCAGTTTCCTTCCAGCTCCTTCTCAGGCACATGTGCCCACTGCATGAAGGTCACTGTCTGCCCCTGCCTACTTAGCTCATGTGAGCAGCGGGATTTCTGCAATCAAGAAGAGCACACTCACTTCTCCTCGATGCCATTTTACCACTCAGGCACTTCCTTATTTTAGAAGTAGCGTACGGTCACTTTCCCTGGAGAAACTAGCTTTGCTTGGGGTTTGTTTTTGTTTGCTTGCTATGCATCAACAGGTATCCAAACCCAAATCATGAGTAAGCATGTGAAGAGTAGTGCCCCACTGAACCGTGTCCCCAGCTGGCGTGCCTTATCTGTGTGTTTGCGGTCTCAGTCTGTGATAGATGAAATAATGACTTTGGAAACTCATTTTGTCTTAGAAAAATATTGCACCTGGAATTAGGAAGATGCTTTGATTAATTATCTTGTTCATCACAGGTTTTCTATGTCTTTAAATACAATGTGAATTTGGAGCAGGCGATATGGCTCAGAGAGTTAAGATACTCGCCATCCATCCTGACACCCCAAGTTAGACCTCTCAGACCCACGTGGCTGATGGAGAGAACTGACTCCTGCCAGTTGTCCTCTCAACCTTATACATATTATGTTGTGTGTGTGTGTGTGTATTCTGTATGTGTGTGGTGTGTGCTGTGTGTCTGTCTGTGGTATGCGTGTGTGGTGTGTGTGTGTACTGTGTCTAAGTTTCAGTTCGTGTGTGGTGTGTGTGTGACAGAGAGAGTGATATGTGGGTCTATATGATATGTGTGTGGTGTATCTGTGTGTAGTATATATGTCTATGTATGTATGTATGGTGTGTGTGTGTGTGTTTGTGGTGAAGGGGGCATGGCAGTGCATGTCTGTAATGCCTGAATTTAGAATATGGTGACAGGGAGATCAGAGGTTCAAGGCCAGTCTGAGCTACACAAGTCCTAGGCCAACCTGAATTCCATGAGACCCTGTGGTGTTTACAGTGTGTCACATGAAGAAGGACACTGACAGTTTCAGAAGCCAAGGCCTTCACATTTGTCATTTGAAACAAGCAGTGGGGTGTGAGGGATGCAGAACCCCTCATGAAAAGTCACTGGTGACTGACAGAATTATATAGTTTTGCTGAGTTACATATTTTTCTTAGTAATATTTGTAACACCACCACCAAAAACATTTAAAAATAGGAGGAAAGCTTTAGACTGTCTCTTCATTGGACAGTGTTAAAATTGGTGATGGGCTAGTGACATTGAAAAATGTTAAATTTGGTGATGGGTTAGTAAGATGGCTCAGCAGTAAACATATTTGCTGCCAGGCCTGATGACCTAAGTTCCATCCCCAGACTTCACAATGGTAGGAGAGAATTGACTCTACGGATTGTCTTCTGACCTCTACACACATGATCCGGTACATACACAGATACACAACATACTCATATACACACCTAAGCTAAACACAACAATTTTTAAATTGAGAAAACCTTTCACTGTTTTATGTAATAAATATTTTCAAGATTCACTGCTTGCAAAAGGCCAGAAAAATCTATGTTCTTATCACCTTTAAATATGGATAATGAAATCTGAATGAAGATCCAGTACAGAATATACAAGGTAGAGGAAAAAAGACTTCCCTGTTCTGAGTCTTTACTGAAACATTTATAAGGTCAAGACCTCAAAGTGTAGCAGGCTTCTGTGTGCCTCTCTCCTTGATGTGTCCACCCAGATTCCAAACAATCCACACAGTGGGTATTTACTCAGACATAAACTTTTATCATCACAAGACCCATTTGTAAGCAGATCATCAATATTTATCCACCCATGCAACTTGGTAAATCTGTGTTTCACTTCCTCCCTGTGGGTAAGAAACACTCAGATATATTCACTCATCATAGATGGAGGGAGGGACATTTAATTTGTTTGATAGTACTTGATGTCCCGGAGATCACAGATCAGTAGTAGAGATGGGTACCCAGGGAGATGCAGCCTTAGCAGCAGCTAAGAAGCATGCTGGGAATCACAATAGGAGGAGGGTCTAGTCCTGTGGAGACTAGGTGGGGGCTAAATCCTGCCTGAAGAAAATAGAGAGAGAGCTGGTGGGTGACTGTAGGCAGAACGCAAAGGTCTGGGACTGCCGCTTAGTGGGAGAACATTCACTCAGCAAGTTCAAGTCCTAGGTCCATGCCCCAGAACTACAAAGAGAAAATTTTAAAAAGGCTATAAACAGTGCTCTCGTTTATAAAATTTAGTTGTAAGGTAAATGTATGGATTCATGCAAGCTTTTGTTATTTGAATCAGAAACCCTTCTACTGCAGTGCAAAACAAGAAGGACAATAAGGCTAGGGAGATGGCTCAATGGTAAAAGCATTTGCTGTACGAGCATGAGGACCAGAGTTTGGATCCCCAGCAGCCATATAGAGCCAGGTGTGGGTGAGCATGTCTGCAATCCCAGTGTTGGGAGGTGGAGACGTGGGTTCTGGGGACTTGCTGCCCTGTCTCTAGCCACAATGCTGAGGTTCACTAAAATACCTGAGGAAGACAACCAGTCAACCTCTGGCCTTCACACCAACATGCATGGAGTACAGCCCATACGCATGCAAACACACACACATACTATACACGTACTAATGCATACCACACACACATACATAAACTGCTGATCCTGAAATTCTAAAGAAAGAAAGGTCCAAGTCCAAGATTGTCCGCAAGCTGTGTTTGGGTGCACCCAAGACTGGCCAGTGGGCTACCTCTTCCTAAGTTGGGGTTTGAGAGAGAAGTCTCACTGGTCTCTTGAAGTCCCTCTTGTAGGAGAGAGAAGGGTTCACAAAGCTGAAAGCGCTGGTGATTATTCGTAGTTAAAAGGATGCAATGAAAAGAGAAGGAACAAAGCAAGGATGTATATCAAGTGAATGGCCTTTATACACAGTTTACAACAGACCAGGGACTTGCTGTTGATTACAAATAAAAGCCTTAATTAGCAGGGACTTAACACAGGACAAATAGACCTCTCTTAGCTAGGATTTATCACCAAACAAACAGGAATGTCTTTTTTTAACTGTAAACAGAACTGTAAAACTGCAAGGTATATTTTAAATCTGCAAGGTGTATTTTAAATTTAGTTATTCCACCCAACTACAGTAAGGTTGTTCCTGTTTTGGTTTTACATTATCTGCACATATGACGACACATTCTTATTCTCTGTTTCTTGATTTCCTATCTCTTTATCTTCATCTCTTTCTCCCTCTCTTTCTTTATATCCATTTCCCTTTCCCACCTCTACCCCATCCCAGACCAAGAAACACAGCCCAAATCTGTTTTCAAGGGGCAGGCAAGATGGCTGAATGGTTGAGAGCACTTGTGGTTCTTGGAGAGGACAGGGATTGGTTCCCAGCACTCACAATGGTCGATTCACAACTGCCTAGAACCCCAGTTTCAGGGGACCCGGCACTCTCTTCTGGCCTCTCTACGCACTGCACAAATACGGTACACAGACATACATGTAGGCAAAATACCCATAGACATAAAGTAGAAGCAAATATTTTTTAAAGGTAGCTTAAATGCACAGTAAAATTTTACTGAGTCAACTTTTGAAGCACACATGTTAATTAGCTTTGTATAATTTCTAGGAATAAGGAACACATAGAAGGTAGGTTAAGTCATAATGTAAAACAAGACAAGGCTATTTTTAAATAACGGGATCGGATGCTGAGTTTGCTCAGTGGGGAAGGGCAGACAAACCTGACAACCTCAGTTCAATCCCCAGACCACAAAGTGGAAGGGCAGAACTAATTTATGCAGGTTGGCTTCTGACCTCCACACTTTCACTATCACATGTGTGTGCCTGAACATACACACACATCCACACACACAACATACACACCATACATATACACACTACACATACCATACACACATACCATACACACACATTATACATACACCATACACACACACCATACACACATATCATACATACACAGCATACACACATACACATACACCATACACACACACCATACACACATACACCATACACACATATCATAAATACTATGCACAACAATAGTAATACTGATGATGAAGATACATTTAAGTTACTGAAGAGAAAGCTGGTGCCATTTTGTTTTCTTTCCCAGGTCCCTCTAGAGGTCGCCATAGAGCACTTGTGTCTCTCCAGAGAGGTCTTAGCTCTTCACTTTTACCTGGAGACAAGTGATCTCCTGAGTGCGGTCCTCCTAACAGGTGTACAGCATTGCCCACAACAGGTGCAAGCCCACAGGTTCTCACACGCCTAAGTCTCTGTTAATGCCAGTATCTGCCTTTTCTTCTGTCATTGCAGCCTGAACTCTATTGATGTGAAGTACCAGATGTGGAAGCTCGGAGTCGTGTTCACGGACAACGTAAGCCTCTTTTGCTCTCCTTAGATGACTCTGTGAAGCTCTTGCAGACAGAAGGAGGTCACCTGAGGAAGCTAGGCAGACACCAATGCAGTTAATAAGTATGACATCTGAGAGAGACCCGAGCACAGACGCTTTACCCAGGCTATCTTGTATATTAATATAAGAAAAACTTGAAAATTTCCATTTATGTTTCAGAGGTACCATGGTAGATTGCAAAGGTTTGTAGATGCTCAAAGCAAACCTAAATAAAAATTAAACAAATATTTGTGCTAAAGAGGAAGATGAGTGGGAGGAGGAATATTGGTAGTGAATAGATGGGTGGGTAGATGGAGAAACAACAGAAGCAAGGTTGTTGAAATAAGAGCGGTGGGCTACATCCCCGGCACCTGGCCACCCACACGGCTAGCTTTACCCGAAATAATTACATGGAAACTGTATTCTTTTAAACACTGCCTGACCCATTAGTTCCAGTTTCTCATTGGCTAGCTCTTACATATCGATCTAACCCATTTCTAATAATCTGTGTAGCACCACGAGCTGGCTTACCAGGAAAGATCTTAACCTGCGTCTGTCTGGAGTGGGAGAATCATGGCGACTCCTTGACTCAGCTTCTTTCTCCCAGCATTTCGTTCTGTTTACTCTGCCTACCTAAGGGTTGGCCTATCAAATGGTTCTAGGTAGTTTCTTTATTAATAAGAAATCACTCCCACATCACAAGGTATTTATGAAAATGTCATGATGAAATATATTGCTTCATGTATGTTTTTTAACCTAATACATTTAAAAATAGCGGTGCTTACTTTTTCTCCAAAATTAAGTACATTAAATTATTATGTTTTTATTCTTGATTTATCTTACCAAAAAGCCTTTAGACACTAAACATATGGCTCAAGTATATACTTAAACATGATTGAATCTAGTCATCCATTATCAAAAGCTGTCTCTGCACCTCGCTGTTTAATACTGGATTTTTAGAGTGAATGTTCCATTTTCCTCATCTCTAAAGTCTGTGACAACAGCAAATTGTCATCCCTCCATGCCCACCCCTCCACCCATCATCCTGGGTACTTTTGAGAACATCACAACTTATCTTTTTAGTACCGTTCATAGCCACAGTCTTAGAATACCAGCTTGTGTGTATTTTCTCACCTAATGATGGAAACTTCTCAAAGAGCAGAAGCTGCCCAACTCCTGCTTCAGTTGGTATCTTCCACCCAGGTAGTATGTTACACTCTGGCTTGGGCACACTGGGAGCATTCTCCATGCCACAGTCCTTACACAACCCTATTTTGCCCAAGTGAGTCTGGCTTTAATATTTTAATTTCTGTGGAATTTCTTGTCATCCAGAGAACTTGGGTGTGCGTTAATCCTGAAGACGGCCTAGACAAGCCCCTTCAGACATCTTTCTGAGGCCCCTTAGGCTGTCAGTCACTTGCAGTTTTATGGTTTCTGTTTGGTCAGTCACTTCTCACATGTTGTCAGGTCTTCAATAGTTTAGTTGGTCTCTGAAAAGCACTGAAGGCAATAATCAGACAAAATATGGGATTGGTGGTGGCATTTTTATCATGCAAAGAGGGTAACTTTTAGTATAAATATGAGCAGAGTACCAATGCTAGGAGCTGCCCGTTCTCCATCTGTCACCCAGGCTTACAGGTACCTCCATGTCAACCAACACCACCGCCATGACTATTTTGTCAGTCACTGGCTTCTCCTTCCTCTCATGTTCCCCATGTGTGTTCCTTTGCTCAGGCTTTTCATTGTTTAGTAGCTTGTGAAATTACTCCTCCTTCATGTCCTAGGGCAAGTGTATCACTTCTAACTCTTCCTCAGTGACTTTTTCGAATGCCATTTTTCTTTTCCTAGCTTCAGTCCCTCATTGGTTATTAAGTCCTGCATGGCCCCAGACACACCATTTTTCTTCTTGTTGTTAAAAGTTAAGATTAGAATCAGAACAACAGTTCTGCTCCTCTCCTATGAGTGGATGCCATCCGGACATAGCATCTGTAGGAGAAACTCGGCTCCAAGGAGCTGAAGCCACCACTGGGCTTCTATCCTGCATCTTCACTGCCCCCACCAAACATGGACATTTTCACCCTAACAGAAGTGGATCATTTACATGAATTACAGTTCAGGAAGCTGGAGAGATGGCTTAGCAGCAGTCCAGAGCTCCTGCTCTCTTGCAAAAGACCTGGGTTTGCTCTCCAGCTCTGGCAATGGGCAGCTCACAACTTTCTGTAACTCCAGTTCCTGGGGAGCTGAGTCCCTCTTCTGGCTTCTGAGGGCACTGGGCTGTGTACCCATACCTGCACATAGGACACACACATACACACCACACACGGGAGGAGAGAGAGAGAGAATTAAAAGGTAATAATCCTTCAGTTTTGATTCAGGAGACTTCTCCAGTCAGCACCAGGTATGTAGTTAAGGTCACTACAGATGTTAGTGACATCAAGGAGTGCTTTGCTATAGGACTTTCGTTCACACAAAGGGCAATGCTGCCTTAATCAAACTCCTCAGAGACAGTGGATTCTAACTAATAGATTTAACAAGCTTGATGTGTAGATAAATGAAGAGCAGAGAAGAGAAGGAGTCAAAGTTACAGGGTTCTTGGGTTGACTGTAGACAAGGGTTCCTGCACCAAAACAGTCTTGTCCCTCAGTGACATTCAATAGCATTTCCTATGATCTGGCGGGATATTCTTTGAAGTCTAGTTGATCCTTACAGGGCAGCCCCAATAACAAGGAATTCTCTGTATAAAATAGCACCAAGCTCCTGCTGTCAGAATGTAGGATGAGGTAGAAAACACTTTGTATAATTAAAGGAAAAAAATTACACTGAACATTTTATAACAAACTAAGTAAAGATAAAATGTGCAAAGATCGAATCCAGCTAGTTAGATCTGAAGAATTATAGTCTAGAAAGAAAAAGGCGAGTGCACTGGTTAGCCTGGAGAGAGTTGGCAGCGGCTCTTACCAGTTTGTTTTTACTGTGGGGTCTGACACATCTTATCACTCTTTGCTCCTGACAGTCCTTCCTGTACCTAGCCTGGTATATGACCATGTCCGTTCTTGGACACTATAACAACTTTTTTTTTGCTGCTCACCTCCTTGACATCGCGATGGGATTCAAGACCTTGAGAACCATCCTGTCCTCAGTCACCCACAATGGCAAACAGGTAAAAGGTCATCTTTCCTTTAGAGGAACTAAAACAGTAAGAAACGAGCCTGTGAATATAAATCCTGACCTTGGGTGAAAATATGTGGCTTGAAAGATAGTCTGTGCCTTTGATTTTTATAAATTCTGATTAGTAATTCCAAAGACCCTGTAACCTGAGTTTAAAGAGTGACTTGATGGATTCTCTGGGTGATCTTAGATAAGTGATTAATATTTGTCAATATCAAATATTTTTTTGGTAAAGTAAAACCAATTAACAATCCCTTGTCAGCTTCTGTGAAGACTGAGAACAAATCCAGCAGACTCGGAATCATCTGTGTTAAGCACCGAGGAAACTAGTTTGTTTTGCTTATGAGACAGTGTTTGCTCCATCTGATACTATGCTGTGCCAAAAGCTGTTGCACAATCCAGATGCATTAGTTGCACTGGTAACAAGATTTAATTGCAGTTAAATTTAATAAGGTATCTTCTCTACTTTTTTAATTGAATAAAATCTTAATGATCCTTTAGACTTAACAATGGCATGCTGACATAGGGAATAACTGGTCTAGGTCCAGAAAACCCACTGACACTCTGATGGGACTCAGCTGCTCACGCGGGATCGCTCCATTACTGTGACTGGGTGCAAAAGTATACTTGTACTTATTCATCTGTTGTTTCATGGGTCCAATTGGTGGTTAAAAATTCTGTGCTAACTATCTGGATTAATTGCCTCTCTAGCTCAGTACATTTTATAATCAGTGTCCGTCCAACCACTGGAACAGCAGCCACCTTTATTGCCGTTACCATAATCCCTTGTTTTCTAAAGTCCGGCAAGTCGCTCCTACATGTCACCTAAGGTTATGAATAACACTGTGTCATGGCAATTCAGAGGCGCCATGACAGACAGAACGCTGCGCACTCAGCTCACTTGCCACTTGGTGGGTTGTGACAGCACTCCCAGCACACTGAACAGCTGGAGAGACGGCACAGCAAATGGAGCACTTACTGCTCTTGCAGAAGAGGATCCTGGTTCGGTTCCCAGCACCCATGTTGAGTGGATCACAACTACATGGAACTCCAGTCCCATGGGATCCCACACTATCTTCTGGCTACTTCAGGGACTATACACACATGGCGCACATACATACAAGTAGGTGCACATACATACACATAAATAAAGACTTGACTCACAATGCAGGAGAGTACGTTATACAATATCTTCCACCAGGTAGTTAGAGGGTAGCAATGGGAGCCATAAAGCTGCTTTCTAATGTGTATTAAGCTCAGCATGAAATACTTTGACAGACTGATAAAGAAAATGTGCAAATGAGCTTTACTTGTGAGCTAAGAAAGTGGCAATAACGAGGGTATGAATCATACTGGCTTTTCGCCAGGAAGTCCAGGTGTGTTGGTAGAGCGCTTCCCTCCCACGCGGCTGTCAATTACACCGGTCATTCATCCTGTATTCCTAATAGACGCTAAGTGTCACTTTGCTTTCAGCTCGTGTTGACTGTCGGCTTGTTAGCTGTCGTTGTGTACCTGTACACTGTTGTGGCGTTCAATTTCTTCCGGAAGTTCTATAATAAGAGTGAAGATGGTGACACGCCGGACATGAAATGCGATGACATGCTGACGGTAAGCTCCTGAACTTGTAATAAAGCCACCCACTCCTCCCATCCAACTAACCACACATCTCCTCATCCCAGAGCAGGAGAGGAGGCACCGGGTGCAATGAAAGGTTGAGTGACTTCTCACACTACAGCCGTTTTCATTTTAGCACAGCAGAAGGGACCATGTCTGCCGTTTATGCACCTGTGTTTGTTCAGCTTGGTAAATGGTAGACTCCTGAGAAATATAATTAGGATTGAGAGCTATGCGGTCCGGTTAGCTTGTTACTCATACATTCCCAGGACAGCAGATAGGATGTTCTCCTGCAGAGTGTTCTGAAGCTTTGCTTTTGACTTGACTTGTTGACTCTACCTGACATCACTAAAATTTAAACAATATATCTTAACAGAGCTGATACTTTTGCTTTTATACTGAGTGTCTTGTCCTAAAGGTTCTCTTTTGATCCTGGGAAAAGTTAACAGATGCTTCAGCTTTCCTGTTGCTGCATGTAACTATTGTATAACCTGCTCTTCAGATGATGGTTGTGTTTCTGGAATAAAATACCCTGACCAAAACTACTTCCAGTAGAGAGAGTTTATTGTGGCTTACAGTACTGGAGGGATAGAGTCCATCATGACAGGGAAGTCATGAAGGTAGGATCAGGAGGCCAGCCAGTCACATTTCATCCATACTTAAGCAACAGCCAGTAGAGCTAGGAAATATGGCCTCCCAGCCCCTCCCCAGTGACGTATTTCCTCCAGTGAAAATCTGCCTTCTGAAGGTTCTATAACCTCCCTGAACAGCACCACCAGCCAGAGACCAGGTGTTCAAACACAGGAGCCTATGGGGGACATTTCATATGCAAATCAAAAAAACTACTGTCCCTGAGCACTTAGGTTTGGGAGGGGAAGATGAAGACAAAGGATCTGTTGCTGGCTGGAGAGAGCAAGGCCTTTCTGTGAGTCATTCAATAAACACCTGCATGATTGGGGTTGTGTGTGAATGTCAAGGAGCTGAGAGGATGGTTCTGAAATTTCTCTCAAAAGGAAATATCCCGAAAGTGTGACAGGAACAAGATACTGATGCTGATGCTATGATGGCTAAATTAGGTAATTTTGCACTCCTTTGGATAACTCGAAGTACACATAAATAATCACAGAAATTAAACTATGATAAAGTTGCTTTCTATAATCATAAAATACAAAAAGACATCAATAAATGGAATTGACACCATGTACAAGTCCCTGAGGGGAAAATGATAGAAATGAATGCCAATCTTTCTATTCAAGTCAGTAACAATTAGGACAGATTTGCATCCTTAAAATAATGACAGATTTTTTTTTTTTTTTTTTTTTTTGGTTTTTCGAGACAGGGTTTCTCTGTGGTTTTGGAACCTGTCCTGGAACTAGCTCTTGTAGACCAGGCTGGTCTCGAACTCACTGAGATCTGCCTGCCTCTGCCTCCCGAGTGCTGGGATTAAAGGCGTGCGCCACCACCGCCCGGCTAATAATGACAGATTTTAAGAGAGAAAAAAGATGTTCTGTTTATGATATAAAACCTAGAATCCCGTAAAGGCCAAAAATGTTTATTTTTGTGGCTGACAAATGTAAATATTTGTCTTATAGACAAATAATAAATTGGCCAAAATGCATTCACCATGACAAAGAGGAGGCAATGTCCTTCCCTGGCACAGTTCCTATCAGACCCTTGAAAAGCCATAAGCCCCAGCCAGCAAGATGCTCGCTAGGGAAGGCACCTGCCTCCAAATTGCCTCCAAGCCTACAGCCAGCCAATCTGAGTTCAATCCCCCAGGCCCGCATGGTGGAAGGAGCAATACCTGAATGGTGTCCTCTGACCTCCACACCATTCATGACACCCTCTGCCACACACACATAATATACAAATAGAAAGTAATTTTAGTGATGTAAAAACATTAGAAAAAAGAAGACAGTACACAAAGGGTCAATTATGTGGCTGGACAATGCACAGTAACGTTAATTCATTCAGCTCTTACGTCTGAAGAGATGCCCAACTCTTACTATAAAGAAAGAAATGTAGGCCAGAAGAGCAGAAAACCAGAGTTCATTATTAAAAACATTAAAGCTTGCAATAACTCCAGCCAGGGATTGATGGGGATGCTAGCACATTCCTCTTACTGGAAATCTTGAAAGAGATTGTCGAATATGTGTTATCAGTTAGCTGCTCTTATTACGAGGCCCTGTATGGCTCTCTTCATTCTCTAGCCACAGGACATGGCGTGACCCAGTTTTCACTCAATCTCCGCACATGTTTCCACTGTTTTCCTTCCTTTTTCTTCTGAATACCCCGGGCTCTCCTGATTGGGCCTGTTTAGCCGTCGAGGACGTGAGTCCGGAAGGTAGACAGACTTGTCTCCATGTCCCTTTTTCCTTGGCATTGCCAAGATGCTTGAGAACAACTTGAAGGCGTGAATTGTAAATCGTGGCCCGTGGTTCCAGAGGTGGCAGACGGTGGTGGTGGAGAACTCACGGTGGGGCAGATCAGTTTGCATCTTGATGGCCATGAAGCAGAGAGCAGTGGATTCTGAAGGGCAGGATATCCCGGGGGACCTGTCACCAAGACCTCCTTCCTCCATCAAGGCCACACCTCTTACTCCCACCACATCCCAGTGATACCGTCTGCCATGTTCAGATCATCCAAGGATTCATCCGCTCCTTCGATCAGAGCCCCGATGGCCCAGCTGTCTCTGAAAATACCCTTGTGGATACTTACATATCTTATGTGCTTCTTTATTGAATCAAGCTGACAAGCATACTTAAGCATAACAGTCTCATTTTAGGATAAGGAAGTGGGCTCTTGACTTAACTAGATCCCGGACGTCAGCAGTTTGAGGGACTTTGAGAGTCATTAGCAAAACCGTTGGTACTATCTCTGGTTTAGGCTTTTCTCTCTGCACATGGCACGAGATTTTTATCTTGTCTGTGGCTGTGCTGAGCTTGGTGAGGAATGATCTCAGGTGCCCCCTTCTGCAAGAGAAAAGAGTCTTTTGCTGTCATTAAATTTTAAATTTAAAAGTAATTTAAATTACATAAATTACAATGTAGGTGGAGGGCTGTCATCAGCGGGGACTTTCAACCTTTGGTTGTTTGGTTGTCGCCATTTCCAGCAGGTGGCGCTGCAGTCAAAGTTTTACAATTTCCATGACTCATCCGGCGATTTCTTCTTTCTTCCCAGATGATGGTGTTTTATTCTAAGAATCTAATTAAACCCGCTCTGTCCTGATCGGGTTTGAACTGCCTCTTCAAGAATGTAGGAGGAAAAAGTGAAAATAACAGTCAAGAGTCTGTGGTAAAACAGTGAGGGTAGCTGAGGAGATGGGGCATAGGAGGACATTTTTGCCCGGAAGTATGGGCATCTCCAGGGAAGCTCTGCAGGACCAGTGGAACACACCCCTGCCCCCCCCCTCCAGTTT
The DNA here is from genome assembly GCF_018167655.1 of Microtus oregoni. NCBI lineage: Eukaryota > Metazoa > Chordata > Mammalia > Rodentia > Cricetidae > Microtus > Microtus oregoni. Next base: position 6,328,105 of record NW_024543094.1, read on the forward strand.
CTCAGATAATGAAAATAAGAGGCAGTTTGGTGAAATTAGCTGCTCAGATGGTTGTTGAAGATCACCTCTGTTAAGTAACTGATCTCACAAATCTGACCTGACCTTTATCAGCATCTCTGGCTCCTGCTTCCTGGTTCCCTTTTCCTCTGCCACACTTCCTCTGAGCTTCTTCCCATCATAGGCTTCCTCCCTCTATCTCTACCTCTGTCTCCTGCTCCTTCCCAGGCCCTTCCCTTCCCTTTCTTTTCTTTTCCTTTCTTTTCTTTTGTTTTCAGACTCTCTGGAAGAAGTATAGATTTTTGCCCCCTAAGCTGCTTCTTCTTCTACCCTAACTAAGCTCAGTCTATGAAAAAAATCTGGAATAAAGGGAATCTTGTTTTCAGGAAAGAATGATAATTTGACTGGTGAGCTCTAGACGCCAGTGGATGTCCACATACCAGTGCAGCCATTAGGAGCTTGTCTGGAAGGCTAAGGGTACTGAAGTTTCAAGGACAAGCCTGTCAGCTCATTAACCAGGGCCATCAGCTGGGGGCATCACTACCACTCTCTGTGGCCCGAGTTCCACACATTCAGAGAAGAGCATGGGGCTTCATTTCTCCATGGTAAAGATAAGCAATGTGTGTGGGATAAAGAATTTAAACAGAAACCAGGAGTACATCGTGAAAATAAATTATCCTGTATTCAAAAAGGCACGGTGGACAATTTTAGCCGCCGAGTTTTAAGGAATGACTGTCGTGTCCCAAAGGGAGATGTTGGGTTTTGCGTTGTTTCATTTGAGTTACTCTCTTTTACATTTCGAACTTGGACACAGACGCAGTAAATGGCACCAACAACCTGGACTCCCGAGCCCTGAGAAGACTGGGTTTGCAGATAGGCCTTAACCAGCCCAAGGATGACAGTCTTAAACCAGCTCTCTCTAGAGGACTCTCTTGGCTTCTCTGCCACAGAGAGTCTTTTCTAGGCTCCAGAATAGTCTGCAGGCCCTGGGGATTTGTACAGCAGTGGGGGATCAGGGCAGCTGTCACAATGTTTTTGGCTTATTGTATATCTGGCTGGTACAGTACCTTTATGGGTGTGGTGGTTAAGATTGATTATCAAGCTGACAGGATCACATGGGGATGGAACGGTGGGCTGTGGACCAAGTGCAGAGCTGTAGGGGGCTTTGCCCCTTGCCGTGTAGGGAACAAATAAGACTACAATGGGTCTAATTTTGGAAGGCCTGTAGACATACGTTCCCAAAGTATGTGCTTTGGAAGAGGATGGGGAAGGATATTACATAGCACAGAGTCTGCACAGCAAAGACCTTGAGCTGGGGATGGGATAGTGGGGGGAAGTGGGGATATGAACGTTGAGTTGAGACTTACAGATGAGTGGGGCCCAGAGTACAGGGGTAAGGTGGGGAGCTGAGATTATCTTGAATGAAGTGAAAAATCTAGATGCTGTGAGCCGGGGACTCTCAAATTGGCTTGACTCTGTTCCCCAGGGGACAGAGCCGTATTTTTTTCTTTATTATTATTACTATGGAGAAAGTCACTATTAGCAACTAGTCAGTAAATGCACAGTATGGCCCCATCACAAGGAATTACTCAATCCTTGTACATATTGAGTATTATGGTGTTTGTATGAATGGTAGTGATGCTGAGACCAAGTTCTGTTTCAAAGACCCTCCAGCAAAACCTCTTTCCTGTGCACCATACCTTAGCAGCTGTAACAGGTGTTGGCTGCCCCTCCTCCTTATCTCCCCATACCATCTTTCTTCACTCTTGGAGACACTGAGTAGAAAAGATCTCTGCATCCCATTCTTGAATTCTAAGTGAGAGGAGAAGCCAGAAAGTCTGCCTTAATCTAGCTCCATTTCTATGAGTCCCTGTTTCCCCCCACGAGGCTTTTACTTTCCTCTTCCATGTCTGTCCCATTGTGGACATAACCAGATAGTACAGCTTTATATAGCTCAAGGCCCTGTAATGTGATTGTCATACTGTGTCATCTCATGTACTTCAAAGCCAAGGTGCTAACGAAGCCCTTGTCTTTCTCTCCCAAGTGACACAAATGCTCTAAACTAAGTGAACAGTGTAGAGTTTTGATTAGGAGATAGTGGTGTGTACGAACCACATATTCACATCTCAGGGAAAAGCATTAAGACCGAAAGACAACCCAGAGCACGAAGATCCTTCCCATTTAGAATGAGGACCGGACACTGGAGAGAAAGCCTCATGTCAGTGGCAGGTCAAGGAGGGTGGTGACCCTCACGAGTATCTCTGTCCCTGTCTTCCAGTGTTACATGTTCCACATGTATGTGGGCGTCCGTGCTGGAGGGGGCATTGGGGATGAAATTGAAGACCCAGCGGGAGATGAGTATGAGATCTACCGCATCATCTTTGACATCACGTTCTTCTTCTTTGTGATCGTCATCCTTTTGGCCATCATACAAGGTAAGCCATACCCAGCTGTGGCTCCTGGGTATCGTGGCCTTGAGTCACTTGCTATTGAAGCCAGAAGGCAAGGTGGGCTGACAGTATCACGTTTTCTGCCAAAGCCTAATGGAACCTTTTCTTCTGGTATTTCTTCCTTGTAAAATCTCTAGGTGGGGCATAAAGAGGTATGTGTTGATGTAAATAAACAAACAAGCGAACAAGCAAGCACAAAAGCCTCATAGCTTTTACCAGAAAGGGAATGGGAGGTAGCTTATTCTTGAGCCAAATTTGAGTGATTGATCATGGCCTGGGAACACAGACTTGGGTTACCCTGAATCCTATGTTCTAACATGGAAGTGGTTTTATAAAGCTTTATAGTTTTATAAAACAGCAAAAGTTCATAAATCAAGGCAAGTTTAAAAGACCCCAGTGAGGACCACAGAGAAGTGGTCCTAGCAAGATGAAGCCTTTCTATAGGTCTCAGATGCTGTCTAATGACATTTCTAGCTTTTAGGTAGGTGGAAGGTCAGGTCTGCTAAGTTAATAGATCCTCAAAAGGTTTTAATCTATTAGTCACAGAATGTTAGTTCCCACACAAAAGTGGGAAAGAAGTAGGCTATGGGGGGGGGGGGGCTAAAGCTAGTCCAAGATATGGTAATTAGCCCTGGACCCGCAACAACCCAGCCTCATCACAGCTCTGCAGTCAATCTCTCCAGACACAGCTTCCTTCCAGGAGTTCTCAAGTTCTCATTGTCACGTGGGACCCTGGAATGTAGTGTGATGGGTACACTCCCCCCTCCTCTGTGTGTGTGTGTGTGTGTGTGTGTGTGTATGCACACATGTGCACATATGCTTGCATGCATGTGAAGGGCAGAGGTCAGTTTTAGGAGTCTTCTACATTTTTATTCTTTCAAGTCAGGGTCTTTCACTGAAATCCATGGCTCTCCAATTAGGTGAGGCTGGCTGGTCAGTGAGCTATGGGGACTTGTCTCTGCCTTTTATGGGATGATTGCTCCACCAAGTGCTGGGATTACAAACACTGCCCATCTCTATCTTTTTACCTTCTAAGAATCAAAAGTGCACTTTATTGACTGAGCCATTTTCTCAGCCTGTTTGATTTCTATTTATGAAAAAATACATTCTACAGGAGCTGACTCCTCTTCCTGCCACACTGCCAGCTTTGAAAGTGCAGAGGAGGGGTGAACCATTCATCCCGAGGCAATAGTTCAGGTTATGCAACTCTCTAAGTTCTGCCCTTGTGGAGAGCTTTCAAATGAGGGCATCAGTTCAAGTCCCCTCTTCAGTACTTGGTAACTGATTAGCTCATCGTGCAAAATCATGTCACTTCCACTGGTGACTCCCTGCTATGTTCCAGTGATGTCTTTAACTCATATTACCCTCCCTGATATCATCAGAACTATGACAACACTTACAGTTTATGCTGGAACTCACTAAGCTATGGCAAGTCTCGGTAATTTGACTAAAGTGTGTCACTGCCCAGGCTGGGGTTAGAATCCATATCTAGACTGAGCAGATTGGGGACATTAGGCTCAGAATCTTTCCCTGAAGCCACAGAGCAGTGTCAAGCAGCAGTTTTTCCTTTTCCTCTGGCTGAATTGTAGTGAGATCCTTTTTTCTCAGAAAGTCATTCCTGTTTTTAATTTGTGTTTCCTAGTTAACACATTGATCCCAGCCTTAATTGAATGGCTGTAAATATGACATTAACCTTTACATTCCACCAGTGTGACACAGTACTGGTAATGTACACAGATAAGTACAAAGGGTTCATAATCCATCTGCAATGTCTTTATAGAGGGCAGCATTGTTGCTTTATAAGAAGAAAAACTTGGGGCTAGAGAGATGGCCCAGCAGTTAAGAGCACTTTTTGCTCTTCTAGAATATTGAAATTGAGTTCTCAGTGCCATGTAGGGCAGCTCACAACTGTCTGTAACCACAGCTCCATGGGATCTAGCACCCTCTTCTGGGCTCTGTGCGTCTCTTCACACTTGTGCCCATATACACTCACAGACATACACATATACACATAAAAAGAATAAGTCATTTTTTAAAGAAGAATAAAAAGTCAAAACATTTGGAAGTAGTAGTTGGGGAGTCACAAAAAAGAAAGGAGGCAAAATTCAACAATTCCACGTATCAAACATTAATTCACATTTGATAAAATTATGGGGGTTATGAGATTGATACATATTTCTCAGCCCATGCAATAATGTTTTATTTAATTATCTTTTGGGGGATTTCTGTATTTTATAGCCATAAATCTCAACTAATCCTTTCCCCCTGCAGTAAGTAATAATATAGCTTGTGTGCGTGCCAAGTTCCTTAGTATTGTTTTTTCTAGTTTGTCACTTTATTTTAAAATGCTTTTCTAGTGAACATCAGGCCCAGTCACTGTGTGTCCTGCTCCCAGGGAGAGTCACTTCCCTAGCAAGAAGCAACCAGTCTGACCTCATATTTCTGCCATGTTCTGAGTATCTCCTAATGAGGTCAGGTATTCTCATTTGCCTGGGAAGGAACATCCAAGGAGTTATGAGTTGATGATTGTTCATAGATAATGGGGATCATGTAAGTTCTCTTTTTAACACTAGGTTTGATCATCGATGCTTTTGGAGAACTCAGAGACCAACAAGAGCAAGTCAAGGAAGACATGGAGGTGAGGCATTTGTGGCTTGGGTGTGGTAGTGCTGTAGGTGATATTAGTTCCTCAGTGATGACTGAATTCATTTGAAGCTGTATGTAGTTACTGTAATTTTAAAATCCTGATTGAAGGGAGGTTCAGCTTCACTTTGGCTCCTGGTGCAGACCTTCAGTATTAAGCATAGACCACCTACCTGGAATTGTGTATAAAGACAAATCCAGATGCGAGAAATGCAGAAAGATGAAGGAGGCTATTCCTAGACATATCCATCAATTGAGTTAATACCTGGAACAGCACCTGACCATAGGAGGGCTTTTTCAAATCACTGATGAAACACCTCATAACTGATCTAAGATTTGTACCTCTTTTGTTTGGGTAGTGGACTTTGCTTGGATAACTGGCAAGTTTTCAACTTCAGTTGAGAACACAGTTAATCCTGCTTCACTAATTACTCAGTGTCGTGAACAGGTCAATCACTAAGTCTAGATGTGTGCATGAAGGCTAAAGAAAAAAATTAAAGATGTCACTAATAAGCTATCATTGTCCCATCCTCCTGCTAGAACCCATATCACTTAGGAAAACCCCAAGATATAGTTACACTAGCCATAAAATTTGTTCTCAGGGGGCATGGCACTATCACAAGTGGTGCTTGGTATATTTTGAGCAAGTCATATACTGAGCTTCTTTCAACAGCGTGCTGTGTAGCATTTTCTGGGGAGATGTGAACAAATGCCTGTTTGTTTCCGGTAGGACACTACATCATGCCAAAGAAGTGATTCCACCCAAGTCTAACTTGGTGGACCGATGAATGCATTGGGATTTTTTACAGGAGCTTGGGTGAGGAATTGCTTACAGGATTGTGGATAAGGAGGTTACTTACAGCAGCATCGGTGAGGGGTTGCCTACATGAGCCAGGGTTGACTGACAGCAGTTACATCACTAAAGGCCCACCGTGATTGGGTGATACTTTAGGACATCTGCATCCCTAGAGCTCCCAGTCCCCTTTATAGCTGCCCCAGTCCCACCCTGCTAAGCTAGCATAAAGGAAGGGTCTGTTGAGCCTGCAACTCTCTCAGCTTCTTGATCCTGGCAAGTTCCTGTGTCCAGTAAATTTCTGATAGGTTTCCTGAACTTTCTGAATTGTATGAGCAGTTCTTCTTCCTCCAGGAGGGATTGGCACTATGGAGAGGTAGTAATTCCATATCCCAGCAGACTTTGTTTTCATCCTCTGCTCACCTGGGCCTTCTCTGACATTATGTTGTCTCCCTTTGTCTTCTAGACCAAGTGCTTCATCTGCGGGATAGGCAATGACTACTTTGATACGGTGCCACACGGCTTTGAAACACATACGCTCCAGGAGCACAACCTGGCCAACTACCTGTGAGTGGCCCTCCCAGGGTCTCCCCCTTCCCCAGGAGCCCATTCCCTCCCATTGCTGTAAACTCCAGAAGCAGGCAGTAGTCAGTCTCCTCCAAACCTCTGCACCCCTGGAGTAGGCTTCCTTAAATAGTGAAGCTGTCCATATTCGCACTGAGGGATCCGGAATGGGAGTGGAGTGCCATAGAGCTCTGCAGAGAAGCCTGGCCATGTTTTGTTTTTTCAAGACAGGGTTTCCCTGTAGCTTTGGAGCCTGTTTAAAACTAGCTCTTGTACACCAGGGTGGCCTTGAACTCACAGAGATTTGCCTGCCTCTGCCTAGCGAGTGCTGGGATTAAAGGCGTGAGCCACCACCACCCGGTCCAAGCAGGAACCTTCTTGATGCAAGCCTGAGACAAGAGGATCCTCCCTCCTCCCACATCCCTATTTTTGCATCCCCACCCTTTTGATGACCTATAGAAATCTCTGGGCACTACAGAAATCAATTAAAAACTGATCTTTGTTGTTTAAATGACAGTCAATTAATAGTTGTTTTGTCTTGTTTTGAACAGTCATATAAGTAAGTACATGCAAATGAAAATCTGGTCTTTCTGTGGGACTAAAACAAACTACACAGTTTATCAAACTATTATTCTTAATTTCAGATCCAATTTTAATATCAGATGGAGAATATATTTCAAGTAACATTAGGGGGAAGTGGCTGAACTATACTCAATTAAACTGATAAAAAATATAGAATATATGAAGCTAGTCTTCAGTTAAAATTTGTCAGTGTTGATTTGAGTCTGACCAGAATCAATGGTTGTACATGCCTTTAATCCCAGGATTAAAGGATCTCTGTCTACATAGTGAGTTCCAAGCTGGCCAGGACTGCATAATGAAACTGTAATGCTAAGAAAAAGAAAAATAACTCAGACCTAAAATTGTGTGTAATAGTAGACCAGCCATCTCAAAGAATATGCTTATTTCTTTCTGGTACAATGTAATTAATTTTCAAAAACTGTATTTGTGGTGTTTTCTATGTTTCCATAAACCAGTGCAACCAGGGTGTAGTATGTAAGCATCTTTCCTGTTTATGCTGGTGTTTTCCCGTGTAATCCAATCCTGATCAGTTTCTCTGTCTCTGTAGGTTTTTCCTGATGTATCTCATAAACAAGGATGAAACGGAACACACGGGACAGGTGGGTGAAGCGCAGTGATTTTCAGAATGAAAGGACAGACGAGAGGTGATAGAGAGCCATTTAGCACTCGGGAAGGATTGCTTCAGGGAGCTAGAGAGACGCCCTAGCAGTTTAGGATACATTCTGCTTTCTGGAAGACAGAGGTTTCAGCACCCACTTATCAGCTCACAACTACCTGTAACCCAGCTCCAGGGAAGTCAGTGACCACTTCTGGCCTCCATGAGCACTGTACTCGTGGGCAAATAACCACACAGACATCCAAATCTGATTAAAAAAGAACCATTGTCTTTAGGTATTAGTCATGTTACCTTGAGATAACATTCCTTTGTATGAGGTGACTATTAACAAGACTGCCTCCTCTGAAACAGCAAAATTCTAATTTCACATTTAAAAATCATCTTTCAACTGAAAATAGTGGGTTTATGAGTCTCTCCCCTCTTCTGCAAAAATTGTGTTTATCATATGACCTATACTTTCAAATGAATTGTTTACATAATATAATTGGAAAAAAATGCAGTGTCTAAAGGTTTTCAGGAAAATTTGAAATTCCCCTTCTGGGGTAATAGTTTGAACTTGAAGATGGATAAAATTAATAATGATAATAAAGAAAAACCCTAAAGATTTATAAATATATTTTTATCATTATTATATTATTGTCAAGCTTAAGATTTTTTTGTTTAAATTTGAAGATTATTTGTTTATCATTGAAGGTAATTTAAGTGGAGCTATCTGAATACAATTGGACTTTTCCAGTTTTATCGGCTATATCAAGAGAATTAAGTGTTTTCTTCTAGTCTGCCCTGTGTTATCACGTAGATTTTGGAGACCAGGCTAACACATTGATTTCCTCTATTTACAGGAATCTTATGTCTGGAAGATGTATCAAGAGAGGTGTTGGGAGTTTTTCCCAGCAGGGGACTGCTTCCGGAAACAGTATGAAGACCAGTTGAATTAATATCATACCTGGGTTGTCTCTGAAAACCAAAAGCAATCTCCCCCCTCCCTCTCCTCTCTCTCCTTGGACCACCTGTTCATGTGACCCTCTATCCAGTATCCTGTGCTGAGAGCACTGATACTCAGTCTCCGAGAACCTGACTGCTGTCCCCCAACCTCATCTGTCTTCATTGAGACATAAAGACTGAAGAACAATCCAAATCCATATTCAGACTAAACAGGAACCCTGGAAAGAAATGCATTATGGACACTCTACCATACCACCCATGGACAGCTTCCCCTGAGGGTCATGGAGTCTCCAGGAGCTGCCAGACCTGCGCAGCCAAGCATGGCAGCCACACTCACCCGGGCTCTTTATTTCGCCATCCCAGAAGGAAGTGTCTGAGGGTCCTAGAGCACTGTAGCACTTAACAGGTTACCATGGACACCAGTTGCAAAGGGAAATAGTGCCTTACTATAAGTGGGTTGAGCTATGCAGAAGATCATGTGCATGACAAACACCTTTATTTTCTTTACGTCAACCTTCTTTTCTTTGCTAGGTTGGTTTTGTGATTTTGGTTTTATATTTATTTTTTCCTCTTTTTTCTTTGGTGGGGGAGGGTAAGAACAGCTGTCTGCACCTTTTTCAAAAGTTGGGTGGTGTGTCTCAGGACAGAAGGAGGCTCTGCTCATTCAGCTACGTCACATTTACCCTCCCTACTTTGGCAAACACTCCGATGCAATGTGGCAACTTATGAAATCTTTGTATGAAAACAAAACGGACTGCAAAAAAAATACAACTTTCAAACGAAATTAATTCATTGCATGTTTATTATGCAAGTTTAAATGATCAAAGAAAGCCTTCAGGAACAAATTGATCAACACAGGAGAACTTCCATGATAATTCCATCCATAGTAACAAAGCGCCATGGGCTTATTCATATATCTGGAGTCACTGTCATCCACCAACCGTTGGAGCCATCACCAACGTGACAGTAGTCTTGGGTTTTCCTCTTTCTTTTGGCCAACTGTGATCAGTCGTTGGTTAAGGACGCCTCGTCAGGCCATCTTTTGATATCCAAGCTGAAGCAATATCCATTCAGAGATTTCATTGGTTGTGTCATGGGACTTGGGTGACCAGGTACATCCATTCATTTTGTGTTTTTTCTTTCTCATTTTGAGTCCTTTTAAATGTAATGCCAATCTTTACAACTAAAAAGACAGGTTCAGAATGGAAGCGAGGTCATTCTGTGAGCATTGGAGATCTTTTATTACAAGTCTGCTTGTTAATTTTAGAATTGTAAAATGGCTCTAATAAAACTATTTAACTAACTTCCTTGTCCTCCTTTTCTTTTTATTTCACTTTTACCAGGGAGTCATAGAATCCCAAGCTTTTAATTGAGTTGTGTGTAGGAAAAACCCAGACACCACCCAGGCTTCTTACAGCCAGACGTATGAAGCAGTATTTGTAACTGTGGAGACATGGGAAAAGCAGGCACCCAGGCTTCTTACAACCAGACGTATGAAGCAGTATTTGTAACTGTGGAGACATAGGAAAAGCAGGCAGACGTATGAAGCGGTATGTGTAACTGTGGAGACATAGGAAAAGCAGGCACCCAGGCTTCTTACAGGCAGACGTATGAAGCGGTATGTGTAACTGTGGAGACACAGGTAAACCAGGCACTCACCCCCACACTTGGCCTTTCCTTGTTGTGGGATAATTCAATGACAGATTTTATTCACTTCCTATAATTAAAGTTGTCATACATCTTTCACTGTAAAGAAGTCTTCCTTGTTCAGGGAAGTGAATTTTTCTATAATAATTATATTCTACTTCATATCTTAATAAGAAAGAGACATGGAGCACAAATGATAAAATTAAAGACATAGACACAAATTAAACATGTGTTCTGTGCCATGGACCATCAGGGCTATCAGTAACATATCACCTGTTCTGTTGTGCCTCATCATCACATTGTCTGAGCTACAGAACCCGACTTTTGTGTGTCTGAATCTAACAGATAAGGTCAGCTCTCCACCACATCACAGAGTACCTAGGCCAGTGACCTGAAGCACCGTAGAGGAAGGTGCACTGAAGAATAACTCATTATTCAAGACAGAAATGTGGGTACATTCAGATCACTCTGTAATGTCTGCATTTGAGTCAACACAAAGCAACAGTACAGGTAAGAGACAAAGGAAATAAATCCATTGATTTGTTGAGGTCTTGTGCACTTTACTGACAACTCCTGAGAAGTGGTAGAAACACTAAGGAAAGAGGCATTGGAATTAGGGAATTGAGGCTTCCCTTAGCCAATGGGCTTTGCACACACATGGGTATTAAAAGAAAAGTAAAAATTCTGGTGGGTCACGTATACAAACTATGCTTGTCTCTTCTTCATCATTGACCAAGAGAGCAGGGCATGGCTCTAAAACCATCAAAGAGAAGATACTAAAACCAAGTATGGTGGTGTATGTCTGCAATTTCAGCCCCAAGGTGGAAACTTTGGGCCAGAAATCAAAGGTATCTTTAGACTACATAGGGAGTTCAAGGTCAGCATATGATAGAAGAGACCCTGTCTGAAACATCAAAGGAAAAGGAACTCAAACTTACCAATATTATTTATCTTCCCAGGAAACATCTCAGGGAGTGCCAAACCCAGCTTGGCTCCCTAAGTCTCTGATTCACCAGGCTGCCTGATTCAAACTCAAGAAATGTGATCGTCTGAGGTATTTTTCTCATCCCCAGCACTGAATACCTTGAGCTGAAGCAAATAATGGGAGAAATGATTATTTTGGATCCTGGTCTTTCAAAACTACACCACTAGCTGTGGACCAGGTTTTCAAACGTGACCCTGTGGAGGATAGTTTCAATTCAAAGCATAGAAATACTCTATCCCACTCATTCACAGGAACATTGTCATGGTCACTTGGTTCCTACACAAACATCAACACATATAAAAATCCTTAAGATCTTCAGTTCTCATCAATTTTTTTTCTCCCTGAAAACAATTTTCCCTGTGATCCGTAGAATAAGCTCAGCCTTGTGGTTTTAGTTAAACTTTCCAAATGCCCTTTGGTCATGTAGCCTACTTGCTGCTCCTTATATGTACATCTGACCCTTTTCTAAGGGCAGGATGTAGTTTGTTTTCATCCGTGACCAGTGCTCCTAACTACTGAGCCATCCCATCAGCCCCTAATGCAGCTTTCTTGTTAGCCTTCAACCTATATCAAACAGAATGTGAACAATCACAGGTTTCTAATAGACTTTGAGAGGAAAGCAGAGAGTTGGGACAGTTTTGAGTAAATATCAGTGATGCTCACTGACACCCTAATTTTGTGACAAGGGGATCCCTGGGGAATCGAGACACCACTGGTTTCAGTATGAACAGTTGTACATACTCTTTAGGCCTAAAAGAAACAAAGTCTGTTTTACTCCTAAGTGATAAGGGATGTCCATTAGGTCCATTAGATAGTTTTTTTGGTTCTGAGCCCATTTTTGTAGCAAATATTGAATTTCCATAACTATCTATCAGTTATTATTGAGATTATACTATACATCATGAGTAACATGATTTTAGTTCATATTTTCTTATATGTTTTGGATAACAATACTAAAGAAAATTTCAGAAGGTCAAATAATGTTAAGATCAGGTCACAAAGGTGTTTTAATAGCAAAGGGGAAACTGATACTTGGCTTCCTTGCCCATGCCAGAGAGGAAAATGTCCCTCTACTGCTATGTCTCGTATTTGGAAGTCTACAAATGAAACTGAGAAGTTAGAATATATACATTTAAGTTTTGGCTATGGCTTTATTTACTACTATCATATAACTTAAATTCCCCATTCTGCAAGCTGTGATAGGTGTTAGTTGCTAATGTAATAAGACAAGAAAAATATAATTGATATAAACATTGGCATGAAAGAAAAATGAAAAATGTATAGGTAAGACTATATGTTTTACAAACATGGCTGATATTTTTTTTTAAAAAAAACTGCAAAGTGCCTAAAAAAATAAACATGAAAAGTGGAGAAAACTTGCATGAAAACCATAAGGTATTACTTAACAGTTCTTATGAACCTGGGAGTTCACAGAAAAATGTGAATCACTGCTGCTGGGGTTTAAACTCAGATGCCCACGAGCTTTCTGAAAGGATTTAAATTTTAATATGGTGTTTCATAATCAACAAAAATTGTTCATGCTGATTAGTTTTTATTACTTGGAACAAGAAGGGAGATAATTCTCAGAGCCTGGGGAGCCCAAGGGGGAGAGGAGAATAAGAGAAAGAATTAATAAGAGAAAATACACTCTGTGCCTGGACAGAAATAAAGCACCTGAGACAATGTTGTCAGGATAAAGCAGGGAAAGGGTGAGTCAGGAAGGGACAGCAAAGATTTACAGTACAAAAACAGTTTGAACTATTTTTGTTGACTTTGAAGATGGAAGAAGGGAGCCAGGAAATCCTATGTCAGATGACACCTAGGATTTGTGAATGACCTTGGCTGATAGCCAGAAAGGGTACAGAAGCCTCTGTCCTACAGCTTGTGGGATTTAATGCAGTCTGTGACTTGAATGAGTAGAACATGGATTCATCCCTGAGCCTAAGTTATACTTAGATCATCCAACCCTGTAAATGGTCCCTGTCCACCCAAACAATTAAATAACAAATGAGTATTACTTCAAGATGTGAGATTCATGGTACTTTGTTATTCTAGCAACAGAAAACTGATATGAATAGAATAGCCTAACAGTACAATGTCTGAGATGAAGTATACATGAGACAAAGTTAATTGTAAACAGAGACTGCGTGTTGGTTTCCTAGCCTCCCAGACCTGAATAATCACACAAAATTCTATTAATTACAACACTGTTTGGCTGATGGCTCAGGCATATTCCGAGCTAGCTCTTACATCTAAATTAACCCACTTCTATTAATTTATATATCACCACGAGCCTGTGGCCTACCAGTAAGGTCTGGCATTTTTCTTCTTCAGCAGTTACGTGGTGTCTGCCTGACTCTGCATTCTTTCTCCCTGCATTCAGTTTAGTTTTCCCACCTAGCTATATTCTTCTCTGCCATAGGCCAAAGCAGCTTCTGTATTAACCAATGATAATAAAAACATATTCACAGCATGCAGAGGGGCATCCCACATCAGCTAACAGAAGTTTAGATTGTATAGATGCACTTAAAAAATATGGGTGAAAAAACTACTCAAAATACACAGGGGAAAACAAAATGTCATGAAATGGGGAATTTCTTTTAAACACAAACAAAGCATAAGAAAATAATCTTTATAGATCCTGAAACACTGACTATATACAATTCTCTTTTGTGTTTGAAACATAGAAGTGAAGAAATTTCTCAGCCTTAAAACAGCATCTACAAAAGCCCCAAACTATGAAAATACTCTATGCCATGGATTGCATAATCCCCACCAAAAGCAGAGACAAAACAGCCTTCAACACTGTCTACTATAGCCTCTTGCACTTTATACTCAATAACTTGGGCAGGGCAATGAGGCAAGATAAATAAAGACACCTAAACTCTGAAGTAAACTGTAAGGGTTAATGGATATGTGTGCTGTGGGATAATGCTTTTGTACACTGTAAAGATTTGTCACTTGCACTGTTTTAATAAAATGCTGATTGGTCAGCAGCCAGGCAGGAAGTATAGGTGGGGCAACCAGATTAGGAGAATTCTGGGAAGAGGAAAGGCAGAGAGTCAGTCACCAGCCAGAAGCAAGGGAAGCAAAATGAGAATTCCTCACTGATAAAAGATACCAAGCCATGTGGCTAAACATAGACAAGAATTAAGGGTTAATTTAGGTTGTAAGGGCTAGTAATTAATGAACTTGAGAAAACAGGCCAACCAATTTATAATTAATGTAGGCCTCTGTGTGTTTCTTAGGGACTGAATGACTGCAGAACTGGGTGGGACAAAAACTTCTGCTTACATATGTGTTTAGGCTGCACATATTTACATTTCTCTATATATTTTTAATGAAATTTTCCTGGTCCTACCAAACCCAGACTGGCTCCGCAGAGCCCAGTCTCTTTTCTTACTTACCTGTAACTGCATTCCTAGTTGAAAACCTTTTACCATCAACAGATTCACTATGTGGTCCCATATCATGTATCCTAGAACACATGGCCACACTGTCCTTTGCTTGAACATCCCCATCAGCTTCCCCAGGTTGTTACATCCCTGAACTTCCAGGCCTCACTCAACCACAGAGAGATAGTTATTCCTGCCAGCACTACATTCTAGCCTAGTAACTATTTCTTCCCAGGGGCTTCCCACACCTTCTTTCTCACACTTCCTGTAAAGAGGCTTTCCTCAGCCGGGCGGTGGTGGCGCACGCCTTTAATCCCAGCACTTGGGAGGCAGAGGCAGGCGGATCTCTGTGAGTTCGAGACCAGCCTGGTCTACAAGAGCTAGTTCCAGGACAGGCTCCAAAGCCACAGAGAAACCCTGTCTCGAAAAACCAAAAAATAAAAATAAAAAAATAAAAAAGAGGCTTTCCTCAGTATTCTTGGGTTTCTCTGCCCACTCTGGGGCTCTTACACTGAGATCCAGGTGACTGGACACTCACTTGATGGTTTTTAGGTTACATTAGGAAAGGATAAAGAGGAAGGGGGAATGGATAGGGAAGAGGTACTTTTGTTTTCTGACTAGCCTTTAAATTTTTGCTATGTTGAATAATATTTAATCTTGATTGTAAACTTGATGGGATATTGAACCAACTAATAGTCCTTACCTCTGTATAGATCCTTATGAGCATTTCCAGAAGGACTAACCTGCAAGTAAAGACCCTCCCCATAAGTAGGTTACACTTTCTGATGGGTGGCTCACATGTAGAGAGGTCCAAGGAAAAAGCCTTGTAGCCTGCCTGTGCTTCTTACTGGTGAGTTTAGCTAGCCTTCACTGGCATCAGACTCCAGCTTCTTCTGTCTTCTATTGTGGACTGAAAATTAGTAACTCTTCAGATATCCTCCAGGCCTTGAGTACTAGATTGCTATTGCTGAAGTCTCCATCTTCATGCCACATTCTCAGCCTATCATGTAAGGATTCTCTACTAAGTCAGTATGTGGTGTGTGTGTGTGTGTGTGTGTGTGTGTGTGTGTGTACATATTTATCTTACCAGTTCTATTCTACAGAACCCAGTCTAATGCATCAACTGGCAAATAAATTTTAAGTTGTTTTGTATGTGTTTAAATTTGTGATGAAATTTCAAGGTGTGTCTTACCAACACATTTTCTGGTTGACTATGATATTTTAGCTGTCTTGCAAGGCATTGCAAATTAGATTGGTCCTGACTTTACCTGCATTCCTGTGTGGGTTGATGACTCAGGTCTTGAGGCTTTTCTTTGCACCCTGTGGGTAAAGGCGCCCGTAGAACTCTCCATGGTGCTGAAAGCCTTTCCCAGCTTTACAAACCTAATGGAAACCACTGGGGGACACAGAACCAGCTCCAGCATGAAGAAGCTGTGCAGAGAGAAAATATGAACTGGGCTTGCCTAGGCCATGAGTTTTAGGTATATGTGCCCCTGGGAATCAGTGGTGAGTAAGTGAGCCCTGATCAGTTCCCATGGCTGTCTGACACTGTCTCCTCCACTGTGTATCAGAATGGTGTGTTCTGCTACCATTATCCAGCAATTTGAGGCAGTTTGACTGCTCAGATGATAAAGATACACAAATAAATACAGAACAGGGCATTTTGGGGATGTGGATGATAAAGCAAACATTATCTAAGTTACACAATTCTGACTTTACTCTTTATGAACTCTCAATTTGAATCTTCTGAAGACGCCCCACTCCTGCAGAGAAAAAAATTTCATTTTCTCTCTTTCTTCCCCCTTTCCCCTCCTTATCACCCCCTCTCTCTTTTCTGTGTCCTTAATAACATTTTGGTGTCTACCATTTTGGAGTTTGTTTATAAAGTTGAGATTTTGTGGACACTCCACTTATGTACATTGCCTCTTTGTTTGTTTGTTTTGCTTTGTTTTCTGAGACAGATTTTCTCTGTGTAACAGTCCTGGCTGTCCTGAAGCTCACTTTGTAGACCAGATTGGCCTCGAACTCACTGAGATCCACCTACCTCCTGCCTCCTAAGTGTTGGAATTAAAGCTATGTGCCACCACTGCCTGACTTTTTTGTTGTTGTTTTCTTTTTTGAGACAGGGTTTCTCTGTGTAACAGCCATGAACTTTTTAAAGCTCATCTTGTATTCAGGTCTAGGTTTTGTTTCAAAACATGAAGGAATACCCAGCTGAGGGTTTCCCTGTTTATGGGGTTTTAGGTTACTCTGGCAATATCACATCCAGTTATCCATCAACATAGAAAAAAGTCTTGGACCTATAATTTTAGCATTTGAGAGGCTGAAGAATGAAAATTCCTCAAGTTCAAGGCCATCCTGGGCTACATATTGAGATCCTCTTAACATGCAGAGACATACACATACAGATAGAGCAGTCGGGTGGGAGAGGGAGAGAGGAACAGGGAGACAGGGAAACAGAGACAGACAGCCTCAGACTAAGGGAAAGAAATGCCTTGCTCTGTTAGGTGCTAAGAATTTTGAGCATTAGGACCCACATATTTCTAACTATGTCATGGCCCTTCTGCTGTTAAGAAGTAGAGAGTATATTGGAAATGTTTACTATCGGCATTCCAGCAGGAGTTCTGGATCTCTTCTCTCATGCATCCATCAGATATCTTTTCCACCAGATACTAGGCTAACTATGTTGAGCACAGAAGCAAATGAAGCAGAATATAAAATATCATCTAATCAATTTAAAGCCTGTATATCTTCTCTGTTAGATGAAAATGGGCACATCATAGCTCTACATCAGCAGGAAAATTAAAGTGCCCAACATTTATTAAACACTTGAATAACATTATTTACATTTTCAGTGTGTGTGGGTCTCTCTCT
Organism: Microtus oregoni; assembly: GCF_018167655.1. Lineage (NCBI taxonomy): Eukaryota > Metazoa > Chordata > Mammalia > Rodentia > Cricetidae > Microtus > Microtus oregoni. The sequence goes on from NW_024543094.1 coordinate 6,345,596, forward strand.
CTCTCTCTCTCTCTCTCTCTCTCTCTCTCTCTGTGTGTGTGTGTGTGTCTGTGTGTGTGTGTGTCTGTGTGATAATGCATACCTGGAGATCAGAGGACAACTTGTGGGGGTTGGTTTTCTCCTCCACTGAAGCATGATTAATAAGAGCTCAGGGTCAGAAATTAGGAAGCAACCTGAAGATATGGAAAACAAAACAGCCAGCCACTGGCTCTTACCTCGACCTCAATCTGAAACAATGATTCTGTGTCCTGGAATCTCAGAAGAAGACTGTGTGTTGAGAGTCCTTTCCTCCCATTTGACAATCCTCTCTAGAAGTGGGATTAAAGGTGTGCACTACTGCCATTAAAGGCATGCACCGCCCAGTTTCTGTAGCAACAAGTGCAGCTACTGGGATTAAAGGTGCATGTCATTTTGGCTACTGAGATTAAAGGTGTGTGTTACCATAACCTGGCCTGTAAGGGTGATCAGTGGCACTGTTTTACCCTCAGATCTTCAGCAGTCTTTATTTATTAAGATACAGTTGAAATGCCACTACATTCCACCATGTGGGTTCTTGATGACTTGGGTCATCAAGTTTGGGAGCAAACACTTTTACCTGTCATCTTGCCTGGTCTAGATACTAGTCTTTAATTATATTTGTTAATTGCCTATATCGTTTCAGGACTGTGATAAAGCAAATGACTTTATTTCGCATGGTATTTTTTGCTGTTTAAGTTGTTTGAAATACTACCAGCTCTAATTGTGCTCAGGGTGTAGTTATACTCCCAAAGTCTTCACAAGAGACCTGTCTGTAATAAATTGTGCTGGGAAACGACACCTCCCTCTGGCACTGGAGAGCAGGTTGAGGATGTTCTCCAGTCACGTGGTAACTCCAAGAGCTCTCTTTGTGTTCCTTCCTTGCCTGTGTCATTGGCACATGGCTTCCACCCAAAGTACCCAAATCAATTATAAATTACTTGGCTGCCTTTAAAATCCTTTTATGAGAAATTGAAGAAGGAAGTTGGTCACATTTGTAAATGTGTTGGCAGCTTCCCTTTCTGTGGATACCTCTGGTGTCTCCTCCATCCTGTCTTAGTGTGTGAGCTGCTGTCAAGTACAACCGGAACTTTCTGTCACATCTTCAACTCCACCATAGCAAAGGTTAAAATCCTGCATCATTATTGGATCAGGGGAGTAAAGGCATAACATTCCTTTCCTGTCCTTCATCATTTTCATTGAGTTATTGCCAAATATATCTATAACTTGCTGTCAAATTTCCATTTCATGAAGACGTGCCAATGGTATAACCTTCTTGACATTATATTGCTCACAACTCCTAAAATAAACGTTCTCCAGACCCCTTTCTCAATGCCCTGACCTTGTCCATTTGCTACCAGCACCATCTTTTCTCTGTGCTTTATGTGTGGTGTAAAGATGACTGGTGATATAAATGTTCCTTTCCAACTTTTGTCTTCCTCCAACATTGTATCTTCAGTCCCCATTCCCCTGGGGCTTCACCAGAGAAGATCTCAACTTCTGCCAACATTTCATGTAGTCATCTAGGATGCCAGCTTTTCCCATATCTCAATTTCCATAAGACTTACAATTCTCCAGAAATTGAATATACCCAGGAGGTTCTCAGAGCCAGAGAGGTGGCTAAGAATACACGTTGTTCTTTAGGAGGGTCAGAGTTCAGATCCCAGAACCCACATTGGGCAACACCAATGCCCTCTCTTGACCTCTGAGGGTACATGCACATCGGCATATACACACACTCATACATATAATTAAACATTTAAAACCCTTGAAAGGTTCTATGAGTTCTAAGATGATTCTGTAGAAGTCAATGTCCTCCTGTTTGTTTTAATATTTTACACTCTATAAAATCACCATCAGAGATATGGATGAAAACCCCAAATATGTATGCCACATACATGTTGAATGGACTCTTGACTGTGTGCTGTGTGCTGGTGGGTTTTTTCTCAAGTGCACAGCAGCCTTTCATTAACTTGGGTGGTGCAAGTCATTTTACAGATTTTCATCTAAACTTTGTTCTGTTAGGTATTGGGGGTGGTGCAAGTGGTTTTAGCCAGAGACAAGTTTTTCATTCATGAAGATTTTATGAACATACTTATCTGTCTGTCTTCCTGTAATATAATGTCTTGCTTTTCAGATACACAAGCTACAAATGACAAGCATGCTGGTACATTGAAATGTAGAACTTAACATTATTTTTTTAAGTGAGAAGACATAAAAACGCTCTATTTAAAACACATTTAAGTCACTTCAGAGGTTTCCAAGGAAGGAAATGATTTACCACTCAGTTTGTAGCATGCATCCCTTCACCACCTCCATCACTCCAATTGTAAGTGACCCAGTTTATCACTAAAAATGGGCTGGCATCAGTTCAGGGTATTTCAGGCACTCACTTGCTTCTTTGGAGCAGTAGTCAGTGTTTATAAGCAAGACATCCATCCCATCACTGGGACTTCACAGCTTCCTCATCTTTCCAGATTCAGAACTCCTCCTCATTGTCTTCTATCACACTACAAAAAGCAGAATGCAGACCCAAATAGCTATGGAGAATTCTATAGTGTTCCATGAGATAATTGACAACATCCAATGTACCACTGAATGGTACTGGGAGTGACTTTTGATATTCTTCCTTGCATTCAGTTGGAAAAGAGTATAACCACGTATGAAAGGTCTTAAGTCAGGTTGCTGCCATCTTTGAAATGGCACTGCTGAAATCCATGCAGCGGCCTCTTCAGATCCTTTGCATGAGGAGACAGCATAGGTGGAGAGAAAACTGAAACAAGGTGCAGTAGGAACTCAACAGTTACAAACTGGCATTTGCCTCATTTGCCTATGGTCTGATGAGTAGGCCTCTGTGACTGATGGATTCTCAGAGGCCATGGTGGACCAGAATTCAGTCGTATATTACAATAATATATTCCTGAATTGGCTTGTAGCAACTTTACACACTAAATTAGGTTGTGGGCCTTTATGTAGGGACTTACAGTCCAGACACAGCTTTGCCTTTTGTTTTGTGTAAAATGATTCTTTGGGCTGAGGAGATAGCTTAATCTGTAAGGTCGTTGCCAGAGAAGCACAAAGACCTAAATCAGAGCCCTAGAACCCAACTTAAAAAACAGGGCAGGGTGCCCCACACTTGCAATTCTAGCACTGGGGAAGCAAGACAGCAGATCCTTGGGGCTCCTGACCAGCTGGTCTAGAATAATGAGTGAACTCTAGGTCACGAAGAGATCTTGTCAAAAAAAAAAAAAACAAAGGTGGATAAAACCCAGTGTTATTCCTTGGCCTCCACAGGAGTGTATACGCATATGGATGTGCACCTGAGCACATGAACATGCGTGCGCACACATACATACATACACACAAAAAACCCAGAACAGCATGATTGTAGTTACTGATATATTGTACACTTTATATCTACTGATATCAGATCCCATGGGTCTTCACATCAAGAATAGGAATTTGACTAGTGTGGATGTTCAATGTTCTAATCGCTTCATGGCCATCATTTCACAATATTTCATACACAAAACCATTATGTCATACTTCTTAAACACACATTTTGGGTGGAGGTGTAATACCTAAGAAGAGGTGGAGGGTGAAGGGGAGGATTTTGTGAAAATGCCCAGAGCATGGGTGCCTGACCACTGGAGCTACATCTGGCTCAGCATCAGGCCCCTGAGTTACTTTCCCTCCTCCTATTTCTCTCCCTCTGCCCCTCACCCCTGCCTTTCCATTACATCCCGGCCACATATGGACTAATTGTATGGTAGCCTCTGCTTCAGCCTCTGGTTTCATGGGAATCTGGCCCATGAAAGTGTTTAAGCAGCTCAGACCTTGTTCAGTTAGAGCAAACACATAGTTTGGAACTGCCTTTTTGTCAACTTCCTCTTTTGAAAGGAGAGAAGAAGAGGGTAAAAGAGGTAGGTGGGGCCACCCCACTACTTTGATATGTTCACAAAATAAAAGGTGCAGGAAGGAAACACCTTCCTTCCCTGATAAAATGAGGCATGGCAACAATTAGAATAAAACTCTCAGAAGGTAGCCAGGAAACGACTTTAGCAAATGCATAGTTAACGACTTAGCAAAATAATTAGGCAGACCCTAATGACCTAATGAACTCTCTATTTCTGTGTGTGTGTGTGTGTGTGTGTGTGTGTGTGTGTGAGTGTGGTGTGTGCAGGGGTGCAAAGATTGTTATGACTGTGAGATCAAAGCTTGCTTACAGGGTAATTAAATCCCAAGTGCTAGTACTGCTCAAAGGAATTTAATTTTTTATTTTATATTAATCTTTGACTCAACTTTTGAGAACATCCCCCAGGCAAGTTAGCTGTGAGGGCTGTAGCCCTGCATCTGGGGACCCCAGATGGTTTGGGGTGGGTGCTCAGCTGGAAGAATGCCTTTATGCCCTGGGGCCTTTCCTGCGCTGGCAACTGAGATGAGAGAGGAGTTGGCAGCAGGCTCTCTGCTAGCTGGTTAAAGGCCTTCTCCATTTAACCTCACAGTGACATCTGGTCCTAGAGATGGCTTGGAGCATCCCTGATATAACAGTAATATGTGACCCCTAGCAACAATGGAAGTTGATATTCTGACATGGTTTGCTATTGTAAAGTAGAACTCACTGCACTTATCAAACAAGGTCAAGAAGAAATAACTGATTAAAGGTTGAACACAAAGTTAGGTACCACCTGTGTTCTCCCTCATGCGAGGACTCTAGGATGGGGCAGCAAAAGGAAGGCTGTTAGGGATGTTAACTAAGACAAAAAGGGAAAGAGGGAGGTTAAGAAACAGCAATGGAGGGAACAAATATCTATGAACTATTTTAGATGTACATATGAAAACGCCATACCAAAGCCCCTAGCTGGATGGTTAAAAAAATGTAAAGCCGAGTATGTAAAGCTGAGTGGGGTCTGTTATGGGTGTGGAGATCAATGTTAGTTATAGAAAAGAACAATAGCTGCCATTATCACACTGTGTGTGCTGTGTGCCAGGAAATATATATTTATTTTCTTTGTAGTTTATGTATTTGTATATGGTGTGTGTTTATAAGAACACATGTATGCATGCCCATGTATGCACATGCAGAAGCCAAAAGAGGGTGTCAGTATCCTCTATCCCTCTTTACCTTTTTCCTTGAGACAGTGTTTCATTCTGAACCATGGTTTTTGCTGTTTTATTTTGAATTTTGTTTTAGGGAGTTATTGGTTGGTTGATTGATTTGTATTTTTCCTAGGATGACTGGCAACAAAACCGCAGTGGTTCCTTGTCTCTGTAACCTCCCACCCCACCCCTGACACACACACTTCAGCACTTGGATTATGACCATACTGAATTTTCTATGTTGCTACTGGGGATCTGAACTCATCACATCATGATTATACACACATCATATTTCCAGATACAATATGTGTATTTCTTGATGCCTTCATTTCAATAACTTCTCGTCTTCAGTTTACAGAGAAGGATGATGATTAGGAGGAGGAAGAAGAGGAGGAGGAAGAGGAGGAGGAGGAGGAGGAGGAGGAGGAGGAGGAGGAGGAGGAGGAAGAAGAAGAAGAAGAAGAAGAAGAAGAAGAAGAAGAAGAAGAAGAAGAAGAAGAAGAAGAAGCTGCCTAACTAACTCTCTGGAGGGCAGGGCATTCCTCTTCACTCTGGTTTTAGAAAATGACACAGAGAAATCATGGGTGATGTGATTGAACCAATGTGAGGAGGAGGGAGGTGACTGAGTATGAAGGTGAGTAACCAGATGTGACTGAGGGTAGAAGGCATCTTCATGCAGTGACATCTGAGAAGTTCTTGAAGACTAGGAGGAGTTTTTGAAACAGGACAGGCTAGACATACAAGCAAAAGGACATCTAACCCACAGCTGCTGTGCTCACTTTTGCCCCTTACTGGAAGAAATTGTGAACCTCCAGCAGAGAAGACATAAAAAAAAACCCTGAAAATATAGCCTACCCATGATGGGAGGAAATGTGCTATCAGTCATGGTCCAATATAGCAGGACCTTAAATGCATATCACCAAGGGAAAAGAGCCAGTCTGACAAAACAACATACCATGTAATTCCAACTGTGTGGCACCTTAGGAAGGCAAAAATGTAGGTGAGTACAGGAAAGGACATTAGAGGAGGTTGTTGGGAGGCCACCAGAAAATCATGAACTGGTGGGGTACAAAGGATGTTTTGGGAAAGTGAAATTGTCTTCTGTGGAATTGTAATAGTGGATACATGGGTGTGCATCTGCATCTGTCAAAACCCACAGAGGGCATAATACAAAGAGTAGACCCTAATGTAGTACAATCTTCAGTTAACAAGAACTTAGGAGTATTGTCTACTCTACCATTATGCATATTTGAACAAAGAAAAATGTTAATATATGGGAAGGAGGGAGACTGTCTAAGATCTCCCTGTTTTCTGTTTGACCCTGTTTCTCTTCTGTTGCTATTATAAAATGCCCTGGCAAAGAACAAATCAAGGAAGAAAGTGTTTATTCATTTCATAATTCCAGGTTATCGTCCATCATAGCAAGGAAGTCACAGTGGTAGGACCTTGGAGCAGCTAGTCACCTGCACTCAAGAGTAGAGAGGGGAAAACGTGTATACTTGCTAGTGCTCAGCTAATGTTCTTTTAATTTACACAGCCCTGGACCCCAAGCTCAGGGAATGGTACCACTCACAACGGCCTGAGTCTTTCCACATCCTTAAACACAGTGAGGATAAACCACCACATACATGCTCACTGACTGACCTGATGTCAACAATTCCTCCTTGAGAAGCTCTTTCTAGGTGATTCTAGATTGTGTAAAGTTGATAATTCAAACTAACCAGCACACTGCTTAATTTTTCTGTTAACCTAAAACTATAATAAATGCTATTAGAGGATTGATAGGAGAGAGAAAGAGAGGGAGAGAGAAAAGAGAGAGGATGAAACACTTTAAAATAGTTCAGTAGTACAGACAGAATTATGAAGACTTCACATTATTGGAGTTCTTTAGAAATTCGACAATAACGTTGAAGTGTGTGGCTCAGACATCCAATCACCAGTAACTGACAATGTTGTATAAACTAAATTATTAGTCAATTATCTTAATTGTTATAAGTTGGCTTGAGGATACGGAGAGAACAGACTCCTTTGGCTGCAAGTGAAATAAACATGAGTCAGAACCACTGAAGCAAAAGGAAATGGCGCATGTTATATAACCCAGGACCCACGGGAGCATAGAGCAGACACATTGTGAGACTTGCTTCTTCTCTCCCTGCCTCTTCTTTCCTTCCTTCCTCTTCCTCTTCTACCCCCTGCTGCCTTCCTGCCCTTCCCTCCCTTTACTGATCTTCTTTCTTTTCTCCTCCCCCCCCACCTCCTTCCTTCTCTCCCTGCCTCCAAATCTCTATCCTCTGATTCAATCCTATGCTCAGGGTTCTCCGGATTCATTGCAGTGATGACCTGCAGCTCAAGGCTACTATGGTCTTGAGCATTTCCACATTTGGTGGCAAAATATCTTCTTTCCCTGTAGATCTTAAAGAAAAGCAATTCTGACCTCCTGTCAGGGTCCCTAAATGCTCACCTCAAATGAGTCTATATTCATGAGAGTTGGATAGTTTCTTCAGTTCTACATGTCCACACATACTGGGTAAGAGGGAAGGACAGGGACAGCAGAGGGGGAAATTAAAAGAAAAATAGCCTCAGGGAGAAGAGAGGGAAAAGGAATGACTAACAGAATCAAACCAAAGTGAATCAAATCTCCAGAGGTTTAAAGGGCAGACATAGAACTAGAGCCCAGTGTTGTGGCGCATGACCACAGCCTGACAATTCGGAGGTAGAGGCAAAACCATACAGACTTCCAAGTCAGACTGCCCAACATGAGACCCCATGAAAAGCAAAAGAGAGGTAGAATTCAGCCATGGCTTGCAAACCATGAAAAATGTACTGGCTTATAAGCTGTAAGCTTATCAAATAGTTAGCTGGACATTTGTGATTCCTTGAAGAAATTAGAGACTGGAGAATTGTTAAAGAAGCAGAAGCTACAAAAAGTTCTGAGAAGAAAGGGGCAGGAGGCATCGTGAATGTTTCACTATCAAAGTTAGCTGGTGAGCTTCACCCCTGTGCATACCCCAGGCCACTGTTCGATAGGATGGGCCTGACATGTTGGCTTACTGTTCTTATTTTGTTAGGACTGGCTACTGTGCTTGTGGTGTGTGTACCATTTTGCCTCAAGTTTCCTTGACGAGGTCTGCTCCACGGCAACAGTGAAACTCCTACTTGAACAGGTACTGACTCCAGAGTTTTAATTCCACCTTTGCCGTTTATGAAAGCCATCTATTCGAGAAGACAACTGTCATAAATGTTCCAAAGGAAAGAAGGGAATGACATTCCTACCTTATAGCAGCTGGGAAATGTGTAATTTTTGTTAACTTCTTTGGTCTTAGTCTTCCTGAGTTGGTTTCCAGGCTCTAAAATGGGATAAATCATGGTTACTTGACAGGCTGTTGACCTTTTGATGTCATATGTGCGTACACATGATCTTGCATGCATTTATGTTGAAGTGAGGGTACATGCATGCCATAGTGCATGTTTAGAGGGCTGACAGCACTGGGTTTTAGTCCTTCCCAGCTTGTTTGAGACAGAATCTCTTTGATGTTTGCTGCAGAGTATACCAGGCTCCTGGGCCTGTGAAAGTCCAAGGGTTCCCCTGTCTCCCTGTAGTATTGGGGTTTGCAGGTGCACACTCCTGCTCCCACGTTCATGTTAACACTAGAGACCTGAACTCTGCTTCTCACACTGGGTGGCAAGTGCCTTACCCAGAGCCAAGCTCTCCTAAAATGGGAACCAGTCAGAAAGTATTTAATTTTTGACAGGAATTCCCTAGAAGAAAACTGATGGTCACAAGCAGAGTATAATTCTTAGCTTTATTAAAGCACTCATGTTTCTCAGAACAAAGTGGAAAGTTGATGCCCTTGACCTAGAAGTAGCTGATTACTTGGCAAACAACTCTCTAGGTGCTCTACAAACCAACTCAGACTCTGCTTTAAATAGGACCATTGGACATTCTCAAAAGGCCTCCATGTGACATCTAAAATAGAGGTTTTATCTCTTTAGGAAGACTTACTATTTTCGTCGTGATTTCTGTAGCCATGTATGCACGTAGATATGCTCTCTCCCCCCTTTCTCACTTAGTCTGCATTCAATCCTGTGCCACTCAATAAGTCAAGAGGATTCTCGAGGCCCTTAATCTAGGTTTTGGAATTGACATAGCCTTAGGAAGACCACTTATGTTTTTGTTTGCTGGGGAAAGGGGAGGCATGTGTAAGTTTTAGGCAGAGGCTGAAACAAATTAGTTCATATAACGTGACTACAGACTCTCTGCCATGAACTGAATTACTTTGTGAGCACATGGCTTATGACATCCACTCATGAAATAAAAACTCAGTAATACTGTGTGTATCGAGAGCCATTACAAAAGACAGAGGAATGGCATGACCTCCGGGAAGTTAAGGAGAGACCTGCTGTAAGGACCTGATGTAACATAAACTTACTGAGTATTTGTGTATCTATGATGGCCCAGTCCTGCTCAGAGGAACACAAGAAAACAAGGCTACAGGAATAATAAGGTCTTTGCCCTCATGGGAAGGATTTATCCTGTCTAGGAGTCCTTTGACACTGCTAATGCTCTCTTTCTTTCTCTGTTTCTGGTGGAGCCAGATTCAATCCCTATAATCACTGCCTAGTTATTTAAAACAGGACAGTGAATGAAGGATTCATTTGTCTCATGGGAACTCTGTCAGGGGGGAGGATTTGGCTCTTATCGTTTTGTACCAGATCCTGCTGCAGGTAAACCAAAGATGGTTTGCTTTTTCAAATCCTGTGTGTTCTTTAGTAGCTTAGTTTATGGTTGCTTCATTTGAAAGTGGGAGGAGGTTTATGTAAATGGGCCTAGCTCATGGAAAGCAGATTTAACTGGTCACTGAAGAGTATAATCTAATCCTTCATGGGCAATTACGAGCAGGGTTGCTTTATCTTCGGCTGAGCTGGGTATAACTTTGCCTGCAAACTCTCTAGTAGGGACTGGATTGCGTTGAGGAGCGTATACCTCCAGGCATCCCGTCACTGCCTAGCAAAGCTCTGCACACCTGCTGTGTCTATGACTATCCTAGGAAACAGAGGAAAGATGGCAGACCCAGGACATTGTCAACATGACATGAATATTGGTCACAAACATAATTGAAATCACTCTACTTTATGCTCTGCATTTCCAGGAGTATATCCTGGTGTACATTTCCACCGGACCAGAGATGGGGAAGTTCCTTCTGTGTTCTCTTGAATTTCACATAATAGAAATTTTCATAATGTGTTTTAATTAATTGGTTGATTTTTATGGCCTCTAAATGATTATTTTTAGTATCTTTATAGGTAAGATTGTGGACCCTTTATTCCCTCTCTGTCTTTCTGTGTTGTGTGTAACTTATGAGAATTAATTTGTACTGTACAATTTCAGAGATTATTTTTTAAAGGCTAGAATGCAAATCAAGGGAAAGTTATGAGGTAAAAGCTATGAGAGGAAATAACTGAAGGACTTTTTCACAGAAAATACAGAGCCTCAAGTTGATTGGCCCCAGAAGAGGGGCGCTGAGTCATTCCAGAGGTGACTCAGGTCTTCAGTGCCATCTCATGTAAGTGACTCCAGTAGATAGCTTAAAAATCAGTCTCTGCATGGCAATTGCCAAACTGTTGACTTGTGGGCCTCAAAGGTGACCTTGACAGAGAGCTGCTTTCTTGGCTTTCATTACAAAAGGCCTTGTTCATGGCTACTTTCCCACCATCTCTCTGCAGCCTTCTGGGTAGCAGCAATGTGCCAAACTCAGTATGCCCACAGGCATAGACTGAAGGAGAGAGGAAGAGAGAGAGCATGTAGTGTCACCAAGAGCCTGGAGCCAAATGCAGAGCCTGGGGCAGGTACACAGAAGGCTCTTTCCCCAGGATTCAACCTTTCTGCACCTCTCTGTGTATACTTGAGGGAGCTGTGTTAAAACAACCCAACCGTACTCTAGTCCATCCCATGATAATCAAATCAAAGTTCCCTTGCATAAATAGCTTCTCTGATGCCAAGAGCCCCTTTGTAGGTACTGGGTGAAGACACAAAAGGAGAAAGTGTTCAGACTCTGAAAGGCTTTACTCAGTATCTTCAGCCAATGTGACCTTGCTCTGGTGGGCATTGACTTATTGTGTTGTTAAGAGCTTGTGGGTCTGTCCAGGTCTGGTTTTCTGTAGTTATAATAAACACTATAACCCAAAACAGCATGAGAGAAGAAAGGGTTTATTTCATTTTACAACTATGAAGTTGCACTCATCACTGAAGGAAGTCAGGACAGACACTCAGGGCAGAAACCTTGGAGGAAGGAACTCATGCAGAGGTCATGAGGAATGTTGCTTACTAGCTTGTTCCTCATGGCTTGTTTTGCTTACTTTTACAACCCAGCCAGGACCACCTCCTATAGCGGGCTGTAGGGACCCCCAACATTGTTAATAAGAAAATGTCCTACAGACTTACAGGCCAGTCAGATGAACATGTTTTCTGGATTGAGAGTCTCTTCTACGATGACACAAGCTTGTATCAAATTAAACTATCACAGAGTCTGTGCTGATATTTCAGTGATTCAATTAAAAATTCTGGCAAAGAACCATTCAGCTCAGTAATGCATTGTGAACACACTTCCCTACATAAGCATCCTGTATCTCCTCTCAATGTTCTTTAAGGATTTCATGGTTAGGACATCAGCAATAACAAACCTCCAGAAACACATTCTACAAGATATTACTTCTGAAACACCATGGGAAAGGGGATTCCTGGTACAATGTATAGTAAATTAGTTCCTTTCTCTTCAGAGGCCCACAGGATATTAATAGCCATCTAGAAAAAGCCTTAAATGTTTCATATTGAGCCTTTATCACCAGGATGTCTTTGGGTATATAGCTATATTAAATATGAGTTGCCTTATTTCCCTTAAAAGGGGCAAGCTTATCCTCAGTAAATGACCTCTATATGAGGGCTGAGCTGGACCAGCCTTCCTCTCTATCAGATTCCTTGCTTGCTTCATAAATGGCATTTAGAGCCCCCTCCACATAGCTGCTTTGCTTGTGTGGTGAGCTGAGAACACCTGACCATGCCCATCTATTTCTCTTGGAGGGAAGAGTCAGTGTGACTTGATCGCCCTTTTTTGATCTTCCCTTCCTTGATTTTATTCTGTGTGTATCTCCTACCTTGTTTCTGTTCCTGGGTGGCTCTCTGGTTTCTTACCCCCATGCACAGTGCCTGGTACATGGTAGACAGCATGTCTGAATTTAGCAAACTGCAGCTCCACGTTATCAGCCAAGTCAGAAGTTGGGCGTTCAGACTTGTCTGGCATAAGGACAAAGGTGAACTTAATGTTTTATCTTTAGTTTTGTGCATTTTATTTAACAAATTTAGGATATAAAATACTTTATGCTTCATTTATGTGCTATATTTATTTCAGTCTGAAGTAAATGTTTGCATGAAATGCTTCTGTTGATTCCTGTCAATTTTCTTAGTTATAATTCTATTAAGATTATATATGCATGTATAATTGATATGTATAAAAGAAATAGTCAGGGGATATACTCTGTTGGTAGGGCAATTACCCAGAATTCACAAAACTCTGAGTTCAGCCCCATCAAGGCAGAAATAGGATGGTGGCACTTCTGTGATCTTAGAATTCTGGAATAGGAGGCATGGGGATTAAGAGTTTATGGTGAACCTCGGCTACATAGATAGTTTGAAGTCAGCCTGTTCAAATTAGAGAAAAACTCAGTCTACCATACAGCATTTTTCCCCAACATTCACAGGACTTGCTATAAGAATATGTTGGTCTCCAGAAGTCAAAATGGGGACTTGCAGCTATGGGTATTTTCTGAAGTTGATACATTTTTACTTTCTTCTGCCTACTTGTGATAGCCAAGGTGAGCCAAGGTGAGTCAGTTTCTATCATTGACAAATTGACCTCTATTACTGCCACAAGTACCATGGCTCTTGCCCTAGGATTAGAAGCTGTAGTAGTTAGAAATACAATTAGAAGCCTTGATTCAGGTCTCTTAAATCACTCTCTAGGAGTAGGGATGGTAACTTTAGGGGTGGCGTTAGAATTCAAGCCCATGGCTTTGAACAGGCAGGCAGGTGTTTCAACAGGTATTTTTGACTTTTGAAAATAAAATGACAGGATCTCTTATGTAGCCGAGGCTGCTGGCCTTAAATTGTCACCCATCTTGGGAATCCCATGTGCTGTGATTATAGGTATGTACAGATGTGGCCTTTCAGCAAAAGGCTTAAGTTAGCCCCTCTTATGATCTACTGGATGCCCCCTAAAATCCCCAAACCAGCAGTCCCAGAGAATTGTGGCTACCCAAAGACTACTTCTCTCAGCTTGAAAATTCCTACATCTTAAGCTTGTAAAACCTTGTCAGTCGAGCTAGTTAGGTATGTGTGTGTAAACTGCCCTCCCAAGCCTACCAAGTTGTGTTCTACCAAAGCATTGCTCTGCACAATAGGGTGAGCTGAAAGGACAGCATGCTACTCTTTGCTCAGATGAGATGCCTTCCCTAAGTGAGAAGAGTAAGATGCTTAGATAGTCGAGGTATTCCTTCAGCATCAGACTATCTTTCAAATAACAAGTGCATAGCATGCTTGGAATTTACTGTTTTATTAAGACAATTGGTCTGGGCGATTCATCTCCGTTTTCTGATGGCCAAGTAGAAGACTAATAAGACTCCAATGATGATCGTGACGACAGAAAGTCCTACCATCCACAGAGCAGGGGAATCCACGGGGCTACCTGTGGAGTGGAAAGGTGGGTTAGTGTATGCTGAAACACGCCAAGCCATTCTAGATCTTGACAGAAGCAATGAGTCTTCTGTAGGAATGGTGATTTCTTTTTTTTTGGGGGGGGGGAGAAGCAGACATTGAATAGTAAACAGGGCAAGGAAGCACCTTTTAAGGATAAGAGGAGTGATAGTGTCTTGAGATAGCGTCTTGCTATGTAGCAAGGCTGTCCTTGAACTAGAAATCATCCTCCTGCCTCAGCTTTCAGGTGCTGAGATTACAAGCATGCGAGTTTGCAACTAGCTAGGAAGTAGCTGGTAATTTGATGTCCTCCCACTCACTTGAGTATCTGTGGAGCACGTCTGCAGGGTCCCTGGTGGCTTGGAGGAGGATCACAGGGCCCTTGCTAGATATGCTGCCAGTGCTGTTTTCAAAATAAAATTCAGATTTTCTTCTTCCTGATGGAGAGATGAGAGCTTGTAATTGTTGGAAATTCAGTTGTATACATGGCCCAATCAAGGGTGAGCCAAGAGACTAAGGCCCAAAACCAAGTCCCTTGATGCCCCTTGTCCACACCTTATAAAAACCCTTGTGTGTGTTAATTCAAACCCAATCAAATCTGAGATTTTTCTATTTAATTCTACAAGTGTTATATCAGTTCACTAAGGGTTGGACATAGATAGTGACATTCAATGATCTCCCCAACCCCTGCAACTAGCATCCTCTCCTAGAAAGAACACTGACAGTAACATTCTGTTACCTTTATAGTCCAGAGGTTATATGTTCAAACAGGAAGTACGGATACAGTTCTTGTAATCCCGTATCTATCTGTCAGTTAAATGATCTAGAAAAAGTCAATCTATTGTCTTTATGGATGTGAATGAGCATGATCAGAATTGGCTTACATTTGTGTCTTACGGCATGACTTACACTGAATTACTAAGTTTTTTTTTCTTATAGAAGACACCTAAGGATCCAAGAATCTCAAATCAAGTGCGAGTGAGTGGATCAATCAAAACATCCACATTTATAAGAAGGTCTGGGTCAGGCCAACTCCAGAGCATACTCTGTATCTATGGTTCTTCCACTGTGTACCCTCAGGGCACACTGAAGACATGCATTCAGGTAGCCAGGACATCTACTTTGGAGAACAGGCAAGATGGAAAAGGAAGATGACTTGTGGCTGGTTGAGGAAATAGGTCAGTCAGTAAACTGCTATGTAAGCACGAAGACTTGACTTTGATCACAGAACCCATGTTTTAAAAGTCTGGATCTAATGTTCTATATGCTAATAAATTTAGCCACATTTGGGCAGAATTGGCTTCTGGTTTAGTCAAGTTTTGTGTAAACTGATTTTTGAAAACCTGAGATTTTGGCTCTATGTGCGTACTTAGTACTAAGGGAAACGTTATTAATGAGATAACTCTTCTTAGTTTAATAGCTGAGCCTAACATGGTAGAATTTGGGGTTTCATTTAGGTCTGGAGATGGGCAGGTAAGGTACTCACTTCTGGAAGCAGGACAGATTACCCTGCAGGATGGTGTCCCAGCAGGCTGGCAGACCAATGCACTACAGTGCAGGTATACCTGGAGGTTGACAAGTCGATGTCACGTTGTAGACACCTCCCACATCACAAGTCTCCCAACCCCATACCTCATCTCTCCAAAGAGTTGAGAAAGTGTTATGGCCATCTGCCTAAGTTAATGTCCCAATAGTCTCGAAGCTCCAGAGTTCGGGTGACAGACAGTACTCATGCCCTTGGTACCACATTGAAGCTGCCCTTAATACCAAGAGCCAGTGTCAAAGGTCAAAGAGTCACCTTAGAGAAGTGGCAAAGGGAAAGCTGTCCTGAGTACTGGGGGTTTTAAAACTTTGCAGGGGTACAGAAGGAAATACCATACCTGGCCACCAAGAGTGTGCTCCTCCCTTACAGTGTTCATGAAGCTGAAGGTGGCGATGCTGAAGCGTTGGTGATGGAAAGGGAAGGGGGTTGATGCCTTCTGAACAGTGATCCTTTCGGTCTGATAGTTGTCCCCAGCATATGGGCATCTTAAGTCAAGAGACACAGAAGTCAGGATGGGCTATTTGGAAGGCCTACACAGGTTCAGGAGGACTCACTTACCCATTCACCAGGATGGGCCATTGTGGTTGATGAGAAGGTTTAGGGCCAGGTGTGGCCCAGCACTGCTCTAACAGTAACCCCAAGGAGGGGTCTGTTCTGTGAAGGATGGAGACCTCAACATAAATAGGATCCTGGAGAAATTTCACCAGCGGGTAGTCATCAACACCATGGTAAGAGCTATAGCTTTTATCTGTACAGAGAAAGCCAGAATTAAAGTAGTTTTAGGGGGATAACTTAGTAGATAAAATACCTGCCTGTAGAAGCATGGTGATCTGAACTCGACCCCTGAACCCATGTGGAAAGACCAGGCTTTAACATCTGTGCTTATAATCCTAGACTTGGCAAAGCCACGACAGAAACTCCAGGCCAATGAGAGATCCCACCTCAGTAAACAAGGTGAATGGCACACAAGGAATTGATCTGAGGTTGGTCTCTGACCCCTTCTTCCCCCACCCCACCGCCGTGTGTGTGACTGTGTGTGTGTGTGAGTGTGTGTGTGTGTGAGAGAGAGAGAGAGAGAGAGAGAGAGAGAGAGAATAAACTGCTATAAGCAGAACTAGAAAACTATGCTATACTAGGAATAGCCTCAACTCCTAAATACCTGTACACATGTCATATTACCAAGTTAGTGTGCTGATAGCCTTTAGGCAGGATTTATCAACTAAGGAAGGCTTACCCTTGGCAATCTGAAGTTCCAGAGAGAGGGGCCCGGGCTGGGTCTTAGGAAGGGGTGGTGGGAGAGTCAGCACTTGCATGTTAATTGGGGATGTGTTGCTGAGAACAGAGTAGCTGCAGCTGACTCGGAGCCTGCAGGAAAATAAGATTTTAGTACCATGGGTTTGCTGGTCACCCCTGCCAATTTAAACCATAGAGGATCTAGTGGTAGGTGTTTTCCAAGTTCATAACTAAGTCAGAGGGGGTTTCTGTCCTTAGAACGATCTTCCATTGTCACTATGCAAATAAGTACAGCATGAGTTGGTGAGAAAACTACATAACAAATACGCTGCAGAAGACGGGTAATATTGCAAGCAGGAGGATAGTGAGCATCTTACAGGTGAGGGGATATGAACGAAAATGCTTGCCAAGAAGCCCAGGTGGGAGGTGCTCCATGGAGGCCCCATGCAAGGACAAGCCTAGGGTTCGAGAGGCTGAGAACATCATGTGTTCAAAGAGGAGAGCAACACAGGTGTTATCTCACAGGGTTCTCGAGACAACACTCGTACTTTTTTTAATCTATAGCAATGAAACTCAAGTGTGAGACCGGGGGAGGTCAGGTCTGGAAGGAATTCTTTCAGCTGTACCACTCAAAAGGAAGAGAAGTCTCACATGAGGATAAAGCTGAGATCAAGTTGGAAGCAGAGACCCAGGTAATATATGCAGTGGTCTACATGAATGGCAAGCTTGAGGGAGCAGGCGTATTCACCTATTTCTGGGAAGTGTTCTCCTGTGGGCTCAGTTTACCCCAGGAGTCTTACCTTCTGGCCTCTTTGATCAAAATTGACTCTACCTGAAGATGCTGTCTCGGGTAATAGAGCCACTGCCCCAGGCTTTCACATCCTGAGTGGCGACTAGCTCATTTTCATACACGACCTGGTCTCCACTGACCTGCCCAATGGGTAAAGAGAAGTTGTCACTTCGGTCTGTTGACTGAATACTATATCCATGTGGCCCAGACCAGTTCTTAGTCATGTCCTATTGTGTATGCTATTTTCTGAGTCCTATAGGGATGCAGGGGTCCTGTCTGTGAGTAACTTGGAAAAGTATGGCTAATGCTTGATGCAGAACCAAGGAATGAAGAGATGACTTAAGTACTAGAGATTAGGCAAATGGACCACCCCAATCCAAGTCAGCATCCCCTTCCTCCCTATTACTTAAAGAGTCTGGAAGTGTGAGGAATCTGCTCCTTATATTTGCTCCCTGCAGAACGGTGGAGGAAAAGCTGGACCACAGCAGAGGCATTTGCTGAATGCCCACAGAAGCACCCACCCGCTAACCACGGCCCTTTGCCCTGGAGACTGTTCTAGACACCCAGAAGTGATCAGGATTGTTCTTCGTGACTATAACTATCTCAACTCATTGTCCTAATCACTAGGGCACTACTTCCACCCCCATACCCAAGACCCTCTTCTCACCCGCCTTGTGGTCCCACAGGAAGTAAACAGAAATTGGAACAGGACAAAGGTAGGTGTTGCCATCACCGGATCACATCCACTGTCACTCCTGAAGGCCAAGTGTAGGGAATCCAAGCGCAGGGGTGGTGAGGTCACATTGGTGGACACAGCAATGGAGAAGCGGCCCTCTCTGGTGCACTGGGAGGTCACTGGAAAAACAGACAGGCAAGGTCAGGTCGCTCCTGAGGTGGAGCCAGGTGGACCTAAGTCTAATCAATTGATTCAGATGACCCCACAGTGAGGTTGGAATCTCCACTGATGACCTGGCTCCTGGCAACAGGCTTGCCCAATAACCACGTGCACCAAAGCCTTGCCAGGGTCACTGAGGCAGGGCTCTAACTTGGCTACACCTGCATTTGGAGGGCAGGTGTAGGAGTACCTGCTGTCTTACTGCTTAGACCTGGGCTCTGAGTGTTTAATGTGCTAGAAAATCTTTAAAAGCTTGATATGGGGGCATGTGAATAACCACTTGGGGGTGATTCTCTCTCTTAACATAATCTTATGACTACCATCTCTCTCTAAACAATCTTAAGACTACCAGACACCCAAGTGGCTGTTCCTTGGGAAAACAAGTTTCTCAATTAGTAAGTACCTGTGTCACATAGACTTAATGTCCCTGCAGGTTTTTGTTTGATGTCTAGGAGAATAGACAGTGAAAGGCTATACAAGTTCTAGTTCTAGGCAGCGTTCCCCTTCCACTAGCAAACAGTTGCTTTTTATTTGCTGGCTCAATTAAGCTTTCCCTGCTCTGGTGTCACCAGAAATCACCAAGCCCCTTTTCTTCTCAACTAATTTGAGATGGAAGCATGTACCTGTGTTTCCATAGTAACAGGAGCCCACCTCTCCCTCTTCAGAGCTGTAGCAGCAGCCCAGCTGGTCACAGTCTCCTCGAGAGATGGGCGAGGGAGCACAAGGCAGCCTTTCCTTTACTGGCACAGGACTGCACACTTCAGGATTCCGAGTCTCTGGGGCTGGATAATGAGAAGGGAAGGAGAATTTAAGTTGGGCAGCAGAGGGGGTCCCTTCAGTGAAGCATCTTGTCACAAACCTGGGCTTTGAACTCCAGAACATCCAGACCACCTCAACAGGCCTGTTGACTCTCCTCTCCGTAGACTAAATCTTAAAGATCAATGGTAAGTCACCTTGTTAGTCACCTGAAATGGATTCCTACTGAGGATAACATTCTAGTATGTGTGGGAGCAAACTGGCTCTTCACGTGCCTTTCAATTACCACCTCTCTGGCTCTTTAAAGGGACCTATCAGTCCTTGCCACGGGTGATGCCACAGGAGCTTTTCATGTCATCAGGCTTCTAGTAGGTTTGAGTAAAGCCTGCGACTTTAATGTGTGCATCACCAATCCCTGTTAATGTTTTGGGTAACCAGATAGTGGCAAGAGAATTTAGGTCTGGATCTGTCCTTAATGATGATAAAGGGTTCTCAGGGAAGAGATTGCCTTGGGTTTTCTAGTTAAATGATCAAGTGTCCCCAGCTGGAGGTGGAAGACTGGCATGAGATGGCTTCTCTGGCTATTTCCTATGACTAGCTTGTGTTTTCCATTCCTTCCAAAGGGTGGAGGAAGCTCCTGGTTCCAGCTAAGAGCTAATTCGCATTTGAATCTCAACTTTGCAAATCACAGGCAAGAGGCTTTTGTTGAGAGATCCAGCAGAACCCTGGGTCAGGAAATAGGAGCCAGCTTCTAATCCTCCCAGCCTCAGCTGGAGTCTCCCTATGGGGTTAGTTTTCCTAAGGGCTGACATGGAGGGAAGAGGCCTTAGGATCAGTTGCTACCATCCGGAGTAGATAGGAGAATCCCAAGAACACCTTCTAGGCAGGACCCTCTCCGGGCCAGAATGCTTTCTACACTTACCTGGAAGATCCAAAGGGCACTGAAGCAGTCTCTTCCTTGCCCCTGCCATCTGTCCAGCTACATCGACCCCTTGCATTTCAACTTCCATGACATAGTGGGAGCCCTGAAGAGACAAGCAACAGCGGTCAGCCTGGCTAGTGGTTTGAAGGATTCTTGTTTGAGAGCAGGAGGTCTACTTACCCTCAGAGTGACATAGCAGCCACTGTAGGTAGCTTCCAACACCAGAGAACCATCCAGACTGTCTGTCACCCACGTACCACAGTCAGAATCATTCTTCAGCCTGTGTGGCAGCCCTTCGCTATCTAGGGCAGGTGGACAATGGAAAACACAGCACTTAATCGCTGGTGGATAACCAGCCCCACCAGCTGACCCCAGAGGGTTTCCATCATTGAGAAAAACACAAGACAAGGTGGGTTCGAAAGTTGCACGGTTTTGACTATGCATTCTGTAGGCAGGGGCTGTGGAGATTTTGGAAGGAGGAAAGGGTCAAGACTGGAAGTTTAAGAACAGGTACCTGGTTGAATCTGACTTACCCCAAGCTGTTAACCCAGGATTCTCTGCCTCCAGGCTGAGGTTCACAGTAAACTGGAAGCTCTGTAGCCCACAGTGGAGCACACCTGGCAACTCAGTCACATGCTGCCCACTCAAAGGAGGACAGAATGGGAAACACAGTAAGATGCCTGGCAGAAGCCACGGAGTGCAACTTAGAGCCTGCTTGGCCATTCTTTCTCCTTCACCAGCCCACATCCACTAAGAGAGACTTCTATATATATATGCGAGGAAAGCTTGGTTTGGGACCGATATCCTTATGGCCTGCAGGTGGAGAGACTTTGAAGCGGGTGATTTATTTCTTCTGGGGCACAGTTCTACAGATGCATCCCATTGAATATTTAATTCCCTGGTCTCCAGAGTTGGTTGATGTGTTTCTTTTGGCCAAAAGTAGGCTTCTTGGGTTAGTTGCGTGTAGTACTTGTTCTACAAGCTTGGCTTCAAAAAAGTGACCAACTGCCTTATAGAACTTTGCATTTTCAAGTGAGGACCCTAACTGCATTGGCCCAGGTGAGTGATGGGTGACTGCCTTTTGAAATTTTGAGGTTTCTATCTGGAAAAATGAGAATGATTGTCCTGGCAGTACTGTTCTTAAGGATGCTACGAGAGATTTAAGTCAAACACAGGGCTCTATGCTTAGGCCAAGCAGGGAGAGCGCAGCCAGTGTTCCTGGGCTGAGGTTAGCTGCTTTAATGACCCATCTTCCTTTCTTCTCTGGTTCTAAGCTTTCATGGGAAGTTACTCTGCAGTTGGTTCAAAATCTCAGGATTCACTTAAACCCAATTACAGAGTCAAGTTGGTTTAGAACTTTGTCATGTATTCAGAGAAAATCCCATCATAATTCCAGCACTCTGGGTGTGGAAGCAGAGGGACAAGAAAATTCAGTCTCATATTTGGCTACATTTCAAGCTGGAGTCTTTCTTGGTCTATATAATATGTCTTAAAAAAACAAATTATAGAGGAAAAACAAGAGGATTATGTGAGCCACTTTGTAACTAGGAAATATGAACAAGTCTCCATCTGCTTTCCTTTGTGGGAGTGAGAGCTGTTCTGAGGGAAAAGAAGACAGAATGAAGGGCCACCCAGAGTCACTTGGAGGCGATGATTCCCATTGCTAGCTCTTCTTTCATTCCCACTTCTCTACACAGGCTCATAGGGTATGCTGTTTGGAGTTGCTCTGGGGTGCAGCACTTAATCCCATTCTGGTTTTGTCTCTGTTGTCCTGTTTGACCTCATCTTTGCTGTGACCATCAGGGGTACGAGACTACTCTTCTCTATCATGGGGCTAGGAGGCCAGCTGGTTAGCCTGACTTTCAGAGGGATATTTACATATGTTAACCTTAACCTCTCTCTCTTTTGTTCTCTGTCTCTCAACAGAAAGATTATGAAAAAGAGGAGTGAATTAAATGGATAATTTAATTAATGGGAACTAAAATTCAAGACTTTGTGGTGAGGATTTGATGATTGGGTGGTTGGACACCCATCCTTTCTGATCATTAACCCAAATGGGTGGACGTATTGACTTTTCAGGTACCAGTAAGTTTTGAGCACCATCAACCAATGCACTGTCTCCCAGCATTCTTTAACTGTCATAAAAGCAGGCAATTATCACAGCTTCTAAATGTGACATTTACAACACTGACAAGAAGTGAAAGACCCATAACTCTGGTGAATTTAAGCAATTTACATACGGCTCCTATAAGACATAGCGGGTGTCTCCTGTCCACTTAGTATTTTTGAAAGTCTGTGGTGAATTCCTCCTCCACGCTCCTGTGCAAGCCAGGGAGGACAGAAGCAATAAGGTTGATGGCCAGATGATTGGCAGCTGGGTAGGCCTTTGATTGGCAGGTGTGACTGCGGCATGGTTAAGTTATTCATGTAGTTTGGGGTACTAACAGATGATTTTATATGATATTCTCCAAGGAATCAGAGACTGTATTGGTGTTCTTTACCATTTTCTGAAAATCAAACAGATCCCCCACCCCAGCCATTGTGGTTTGAGAAAGATGGCCCATATCGCTGAGTACAAAGACTATTTACTGTTGGAAGAAAATAGAAATATCATGTTTAATATTTCAGATGCCAAGGTGTGTGTGAGAGAGGGAGGGAGGAAGAGAGAAAGGAAGAGAGAGGGAAGGAGGGACAGGGAAGTAGAGAAGAGAGCTAGGGAGGAGAAAGGGGAGAGAGAGATGAATTTGTAATTTCTTTCTGCCCTAATAGGTACCACCCTTGGGAGATTTGAAACAACAGTTTATTGGCATGCAGTAGAGGACACCAGGAGTGTGAACTCAAGGTTTCTGCAGGGCCACAAGGAAATACTGATGAGAGGTTGCTTCTGTGTCTTCCAGCTTCTCCTGGCTGCCAGCAGCCCTTGCCTGTCCTTGCAGACCTGGGATTCCATTTCTTGTCTCACATGCCATACCCCCCATGTGTCTTCATCCTGTCCTCCATCTGTGTCCGTCTCTAGGTCCAAATGGCCTTTCAAAAAAATTGTGGACATTGGTCATATTGGATTAAGATATACTATGATGACTTCAGTTTTTGTTTGAATATGTATAAAGATCGTATTTCCAAATAAGGAAGGCCACGTTCTGAGGCACTGGGCTATAGGAGTCAACCTCTCTTCATGGAGAATAGAGCTATTATGTTAAGAAAAAAAAAGAAAAATCAAACAAATCAAAAGTGTCATTTCTTAAAATTTCCATCTTTGCCTTGACTGCACTGAAAGGAAGGGAATTTGTTCTTTTTGAAGGAAGGGATCAGTTTTGCATCCACTAATCTCTGAGTGGGTGGGACTAACGTTAGTGGTTAGTGAATTAGGGATGGTTGAGGATAGGGAATTTGGGAGAAGGTGATAATTTTCTTATTCTTACAACCTGCTGCATTTTTTTCAGTTGCTCTGAGCTAGCTGGAGTCAGCCAGATTTCTCAGAGCATCTGACATATCATATATCTTATCCTGATCTGTCTTGTTCTCAGGATGCACCTACTTTAACCATGCTGAGGCCTTGCCTATCTGGTCACAAGCCTTTGTGTACCCAGTCTCCTTTTTTGTGGCCTGTTGGCAGCCCTGCCTCCATTTTGTCCAGTTTGTCTCCTTCCCCCAGGACACAGGTTGAAGGGTCCACTTGAGATTAAGGCACCAGGATCATCTGTGGGCTGGTTTGGAATGCAAAGTTTGACCCTTACTCCAGGTGATTGAAATAGAAACTGGGGTGGGGTTGGGGCCGAGTGCTCTAGTGTCCGGGTGTCAGGTGATCTGGGTCCAACTCCACCTGGAGGAACTGCTCTAGATGGCAAGGGTGGGTGGGAGCTCACCCTGGAGGCCTCACCTGGGAGTCCTCCCCCCTCTCCCCACAGGAGGTAACTCTTGCTGGGTCAGATTTTTTCCTCAGCCTCTCTTCCCCACTTCTTTGAGACTTGAGTTTCAATGTAGTGGTGATTAGGCTACACAGAGAGTTGGGGGCCAGACGGGGTGACAAGAGACCCTGTCTCAAAAGCAAAACCTAGAAAACAAACACACAAAGTCACCTTGACTGTGCTTGTGCTTTCCACACTTGCCAAGGACCACCTGTTTCCTCCTGGCACGGCCACCCTGAGCACACGTGGAGCCATGCTTGTCTTGTTCATGCCACGTTCTATTTGAGACTATCTCTTCAGAACGTTTGGTCTCACTGCAGGCACCCAATAAAGCTGGCCCAGGGCACATGGCCTGTGGAGTCTGGAGTCTGGTGCTTTCCTGACCTCAGTACGAGTGCAAACCGTTCCGTGACCTGAGTCCAGGGTAGCCTAGCTTCATTGTTAGGTTTGCCACACTGTGGAAGCACACAAGAGCCTGTGCCAGCGTGCCCGTGCTGGTCTGCTCTGGGTACCTGAGATCCACATACTATACCTTTGTTTCCTTGTAAGTTCTATAAACATTTATTACATAAATGAGAATAAGTTTTTTAAAAACACCTTTACCACATTTGTTTTTTTCTGAATTTCTTCCATTCATCTTGTTATCAGTTAAAAATCTGATTAAACCTTTATAAACACAAAATTATTTATCATTACTGTTTATATTTGGAGTTGATTTGTTCTCCCTTTTTCTGTTCTCTCTGTGATGACCTATCTCCAAATCCTTCACTTTGTTTTGGTTCATTCTTTTTCCTGAAAAACGCCCTTTAACAATAATTTCAGTAAGACCCTTGGACCCTAAACTCTTTTGAAGCCCTAATTTTACAGGGCCAGCAGAGTGATCCAGTGTTGACAAAATATAAAGTGGGGTGCCTCCAAATTCCGAAGAAGCATTCCCAAAGTTAGGTTTTAGGTTAGCATCTGTGGCTTGGAAAGTTCCAGTTCAAACAGCCTTGCAAGGCTTTTTGGGTACCTGTCTTTCCTGGGACGTCTAGGAACAACTAGAGACCTCTTCTGGGTTCCTCTGATGAGGGGCTGCCCACACCTGCTTCTTAACCTCTGTGCGTACCTAAACCATTGCAGGCAGACCTCCAGAAATAATGGGAATCAGTGCAAAGGCAAATTTAGCTAACAGCTGCAGAAAACTCTTGTGGATCTGAGATGAGAACTGGCCAGGACACAGGGTAATGAATGAGTCCAATCTGGGTAGGAGATTGGGGTCATGCTTATTAAAATCCCTCACATCATCACTGCCGAGAGCAAGGCTCCGGCAGGGATTTAACATAGCATTTCAAAATGTCATTAATGAAAAATTAATAATACAAAACATTTTTTGAAGGACCGAAGCCATCATCTCATTTTTAATAGCGACGGACAGTTCTTGAAAGTGCTCTTTGTTTTCTTTTCCCTCAAGTAGACATGAGTGCTGGCCCAGATGATCAGATCTCTCCCTCTCTCTCTGTTTCCAAATTGCAACCTGACACTGTGGATCATTTCATTTCAAACTGGGTTGGGCTGGCCTGTGGCTTGCCTTGCATTCTCTGCAGTCAAGGAGACTTCATGTCCTTTGAAGGTTATAAAAGAGTTGCTTCTCTCTCTCTCTCTCTCTCTCTCTCTCTCTCTCTCTCTCTGTGTGTGTGTGTGTGAGTCTTTGTCCTCATGCTCAATATGTATTTGCATGTAAGTGGAGGGCAGAGGTCAGATATGGTCCCTTGGACACTGTCCACCTTGTTTGTGTTGGAAGGATCTATCACTGGCCAGGAGCTTGCTAAGTAAACTATGCTGACTGGCCAGGGAGTCCTGCGATCTGTTGTCTCTAACTCTGTAGTCTGGGGTTATAGCCATGAGCTGCAATACTCAGCATTTTTATGTGTTCTGGGTGCAAATTCGGGGCCGTATGCTTATAAGACAAGCAGTACACTGACTGAGCTATCATGCAATTTCAAGAATGGCTGCTTCTTGGTTGAATATTATAAGCTTTGAAGATGGATCTTTTAACAATTTGCATTTAATAAAACTGTTGTTCTTATTATCTTCTTCTGTGCTTTTATATTTTTGGTGATTTGAAAATTCCCTTAGCTTACTAATGTCTCAGTCATTGAGGGATAATTCCCCATTTTCCTGTCTGTGTGTGTTTGTATGTGCATGTTCATGTGGAATCCAGAGAGTGATTTTGGGAATCATACTTTATTCCTTTTCCACCTCATTCTTTCCACTTTCAGACAAACCCAGAGAGATTGCCGTTCACAAGCTTGCAGGTTCTGGGGAATTGCAGGTCGTTTTGAGCATTTAGTGAGGCTTGGAGAATTGCTGTGGCAAACATGGTGAATCAGTTAAGAAATGATGCCAAGGCTGGGCGTGATGGCTGACACTTTTAACCCTGGAATTGGAAGGCTGAAGCAGGAGACTGTCCGTGAGTTCCAGCCAGGGTTACGTAGTGAAACTCTTGGGGGAAAAAATGTCAAATTGCAGTAAAACTAAGGACTTCATTGCAATGCCCTGCATAGCCAGACCTCAGGGTCAGGACACAGAGCAGAGTGAGAGAGTGACGGTGGCGGGCAGCTATCCAGAGGGGAAGCTGGAGCTGAGCTGATGAGGTGGCATCAGGTAGATGGTCTGGAGTTGATGAATCAATAATGATCAATGACAAGCAGTCAACAAACACTCGAATTGGAAACAGGCAGGGCAGGAGGTAGACAGGAGATGGCAAGGCCATGCCCACTACAGAAGGGCTGTCTGTTCAGAGGCATTTCTTGAGTGAGGCACATCAGATCCCCTATGTATGAGTACAATTGCCCGTGGAGGCTGAAAGAGGGCATGGGATCCCCTGTGCTGGCTGCAAGAGGAGCATTTGCTCCTAGCGGCTGAGCCATCTCTCTAACCCTGTAGCCAAGAGCAGAGAGCCTCTGGCAGCTGCATCTTCTACTGATGCGTGCACAGGAATTTTCCTCGATGTGGTTAAGAACCTTAGGTTCAGGCCTGTCAAGTGCTCTTGTTCCCTTTCTGTTGCTGTGATAAAACACCCAGACCAGAAGCAACTGGAGGAGGAAAGGCTTTATTTGGCTTTGACTACCTTGTCACTGTCCATCAATGAGGGAAGCCAAGGCAGGAACTCAAGCAGGAACCAGGAGGTAGGAACCATAGAGGTGTGCTCCTGGCTCCCTCTCTGGCTTTCTCAGCTGACTTTCTTACATGGATCAGGACCACTTGCTGAGGAATAGCATCATCCATAGTGGACTGGGCCCTCCTCTATCAATTAGCAGTCAAGAAAATTTCTTGTAGACATAACCACAGGTCAATCTCATGGAAGTAATTCTTCAACTGATGTTCCCCTATTTCAGGTGACTCTAAGTGGTGTTAAGTTCTCAATAAAAAAATTAGCCAGGACAGGAAGATAGATACAAAACTGGGTTTTGTTAACTTGGGGAACTATTGGTAAGTTGTAAAAATAAATGAAAGGATGGAAATTTTGGTGGCGTTGGTGTAACCCAAAGGGGTCAGTGAATGGGAAAGCATTATAAGTCAATGCAATTAAAACTGAGGCTTCAGGAGAAGGAAGGCTGTTTGTGTGCTCTTCCCATGGTCTTCTACATGGTAATATCGCTTTTTGAAGCTGTAAAGAATTTGGTCAGGAATTCCAAGTACTATTCCCAAGTCATCGGGCTCATTGCTCACACTTCCCTGATCCATCTGGAGCTTTCTCCTTTGCTGCTAAATGATGTGGCAAATTGATATTTCTGCAACAGCATGGAGGGAGAAAAAAAGCCTAACTTGTTTTTGATTTATGCACCGAATTTTCATGCTCTGGGGCATAGATAATTCAGCACTGGCTGGAAATGAGGGAGAATGCATTCAATGTCCTGTGGGGATTGGATAATACTGCTGGGTTGAATGTTATCTGTATGACTTTGGCAATGAATGATGTACCAAACTTTTATTATTTCCAGAAGAGGTTGTTCATATACTTCCATGTAAATGACTCTTGGGGTATGGGGCTAAGGAGTACTTGCTTGTGTTGCAAAGTACTAAATGACATTCACTTCCGTGCCCCAAAGAGAGCAGAGGTACTCCAAAGAGGTCACTTGCTTGGGAAGGAAAGAGCTATGTTTTGAGATTGAGAAAACTTTATAGTTACATCAACAGAGCCTGTGTAGTCGTAAGTATATAATGTATTCAAGCTTGGCTTCCCCCACCTCATTTAGGTTGGCATATAAAAGTTATCAACGTACTTAGTCCATTTTTGAGTTACTACAATAAAACTCATAAAGAGATTTATTTAGTTCCAGTTATGGAGGACGATGTAATGGAAGACACCATTGGTTTCTGACAAAGTTCTCATAGCAAAGGTTTAGTATGGTCAGAGAAGAAGAAAGACAATAAGTCTAGAAAGTCAAATTCCAACAATCCACACTCAAGATACAACCAAATGATTTAATTAGAGTCTAAATCTAATCCCTTGAGACAAACACATGTTGGTGAATCCCTCATGAATTCATTGCTTTCTTTCAGCCAAACCCCTTCTCAGCCCTGTTATTTGGGGACTGAATCTCAATCACATTGAAAGCACAGTCTTGACTAATGTGTTGTTAAATAGGTGAAGAGCTAGTTATGACTATGCATGTTTGCCTCTCTGGGTCTCAGTTTTTTCAGCTGTGCTCAGCTGTGACCTAAGAGCATCTTTGTGGAGCACCACGAATGTTCCTGAACTGCCTAAAGTCTGTAGCACAAGCTTTGGACAGCTTAGCTTATTTCATTTTCATTTTCCTCATTATGATAAAAATGCTATCTTGTTGGGGGTTGTGGACCCCCGACCCTTAATTTCCTGTAAACAACTTGTTTTCTATGCTTGCAGCTGCTCTGAGCAAAACAACTTGTTTTCCCGTGTTTGCAGCTGCTCTGAGCAGAAGTTCCTGATGGCAGGGGAGTGGTTTCTGGTGGGTTTGGCTGGGGCATGGCTATCAGTTAAGGATCCCTATATAAGCTTCCCTGGAACACAATAAAGAGGGCATTCTTGGGGAATTCAAGGATGACCTGTGTCTCTGTCTCTCTCTATCTGTGTGTTTGTGTGTGTGTTGTGTGTTTCAATCTCCAGGCCTTTGCCTGGCTTGCAAACAATGCAGGTGGGAGCTACAGGCGTAGTGCCATAGTACATGTAGTATGCGCACCACAGGATCGTAGTACACGCAGGAGCATGAGATGAGTTAGAAAACCTTCCCACTGACTTTTGTCCATGATGAAAGTCTTGCCCAAAAAACCTCAATTAGAAAAATAAAACTCATATGTAAATACTAATGAAGTATTTGCATAGAAAAGACAATATCAGTACCAATAAATAAAATACTTTTTTATATTTTTATGTATTTACTTTGTGTCTGTGCATATGTACAGAATTGTGTGACATGGCACACATGTGGAGGCAATAGGACAACTTGGATGACCAAAGTCAGGTTGTCAAGAATTTGGTGACAAGAGCCTGTACCTACTGAGCCATTTCCCTGGTCCAAAAATAAAATACTATTTTCATAAAAACACATTGTTTTGGTTAAATGCTTAACATGACTCATGACCTTGGTCTGTTTGGTTTTATTTTCAATTTAATTTAAAAAATGAAATTTAGCCTTTCTAGGTGGCTTTACCACTTTGAGCTACTCAGGTAAGACGAAGAAAAAGAGACAGAGGCTATGCTGATACGAGGCTTACGGAATTCAGAACCGGTGTGCTGGTGTATGGTGAGGTGCAGGATCGGTATAATAGTTTATTAATGTGTCCTGGGGTGTCTTTCTAGAGATCATATTTGTTGTATCGTCTCCACTAGAAGATCTAGAAGAGTGCCTCGGAACTTCCCTTGGGAACCGAGTGGCAGTCCCTGAGGAGAGCTGTTGGTGGCCTGGAAAAGCTGAAGTCCCTGGAGAGGAATAGGAGCTCTTGGTCTCTGATATGGTTTCTTTTAGAAGGGGGTTGGATTGGACAATCATCTGGCTGGTAAAGATAGAGCCAGGGTAATCGTCCTTGGTATCCATGAGAGAGTGGCAGAGGCTCTCATGAAAAGGCGTATGCAGTCTTTGTACAAAACCTAACTCATATCCTCTAAGATACCTTAAATCATCTTCATATTACCTGTACATATAGTACAATGAAATTAGTTGTTCTGCACCCTTAGGAAATAGTGACAAGAAAAATACCTGTATGCGTTTAGCATACACAAATTGTGACCAACAGAACTGGATACATACAATCCATAATAAGGATAACCACAGTGTATTCAGACCCTTTCTTAATGGAACCCCTGATACAGAGGGAGGGCTGTGTACTTGGACCCTTTCTTACATGAAACCCATCATAGAGAGGTCACTATGGACTCAGGCCCTTTTTCATTTTGTGTCTTTGAAAGAGAATGTCCAGGGACTGGTGTGATGGCTCAGTAAAATCCTTTGCAATTCAAGCACAAAGACCTTAGTTCAATGCCCAGAATGCATGCAAAACGTGGGACATGGTGGATTCTACTTGTAAGCCCATGTCCTCATACTTTTCTGTGGTGATAAAACACCATGACCAAGGCAGCATATAAAAGAAACCATTTGATAGGGCTTATGGCTTCATAGGGCTAGAGACAATGATTCTGGAGCAAAGGAACAGCTGAGAACTCACATATGAACACTTGCTTGGCATTTGAAGTTGTGGGCTTGCAGAAACAGAAAGAATAGTGTGGAAATGGGTAGAGGGTGTATTTTCTTCCTTACCATGATAAATGATCCAAGGAAACAAACAGGAGTGGCCTGGAAGTCCCAGCAGTTGAAGGAAACTGAGAGGG
The DNA here is from genome assembly GCF_018167655.1 of Microtus oregoni. Lineage (NCBI taxonomy): Eukaryota > Metazoa > Chordata > Mammalia > Rodentia > Cricetidae > Microtus > Microtus oregoni. The sequence goes on from NW_024543094.1 coordinate 6,376,354, forward strand.
AAGCCCTGTGTAAGAGGAAGTAGAGTCCTGCTTATCAGGGGTAGGGCAGGGTAATGGTTGGAGGATGGCCAAGGGGTACAAAGTTTTGGTTACAGAGAATGAAAGGTCCTAGAAATCTAATGGAACTGTAGTTCATGGTGCCACGGTGTGGATTTAAGGTTTACTGGGGATGCATTCTACATCTGCAATGTCATTCCGTGCACGATGAGACTATAGACAGGGATGGGTAGATCAACAGCTGTTGTGTAGCTGAGTTGATAAGAAGACGTACATCAAAATATAGACTGCACAGATAGATACTAAAGCTTCAGCAAAAAATGCAGCATTGTAGTTTCCAGCGCTGTGTTTGTTTGGCATGAATAAGTCCAGATCTCCTATGGCTGCTGTTCCTGGGACGTAGGAGCTGAGGTCCTTCATTCATTGAGTGCAGGCAGCAGTACAGACTTGGAGAATTTTGCTGTTTCTCACTCCTGGCCAGAAAGAAGGGTCAGTGGGAACCTTCTATGACCCAGGTGTGTTGATGAATGAATGGATGGTCAGAATAGATCCAATGGGGAACTCCAATTTGAAAATCTTAGGGATTGCATTTGGCTCTTTTCAACTTTTTATCCTATGATATCCGATTTCTGCAAGTAATGCATCAGTCTAATAAAAAGATATTGGGATTTCCCCCTAATGTAATTAATGTTATGATCGTACAGCTTAAGAAATATCCTTGAAAAGATATTTCCACTCCAGGGTGTTATGATAACCCACGAAGGGCCTTGACAGACCCCCTGGATGCTTAGGACTGCGAATAGCTATTATCAGCCACCAAAATCGTTCTTTGACTCCATTGACTTAGAATTAACTTTTCAGTAGCGTTTGTGAAGAACACCAGCAATGAACAAAATATAATACAGATAATGAGCAAAATATAACTTATTTTGAGTATTTTCCTCCAAATTTTGTCTTCCTTATAAAACTGTGAGGAAAATGGTGATATTCTTAAAAAAAGTTAGAGAAGTGTAGCTCAGTTGATAAAAGTGCTTGCCTAGGATATAGCAAGCCTTGAGAACAACCCCCCAGTGCCTCATGAAAATAGGTGCTGGCAATTCAAGCAGCTCCTGGAGGGAGAGATGGAGGGTCAGAAGTTCAAGGTCAATCTTGGCTACAGAACAAGTTCAAGGCCAGACCAGGTCACCAACTTTGGCTCCAAAACAATTAAAATTCAGATATTCATTGAATGAAGATGAAGCAACTCAGAAATGAGTTTCTCTTGGAGCTGAATTAAATGGAACAAGAGTTGCCTCCAAATGTTTTCTTTCCTTCTCATTTAACAATTTTCTATTCATGCAGAATAGATCTGTATTTTCAACTTCAAATTGTTTATTGCCCATTTATCTTAATGCAAACGTCCTGCAGATAAATTGGGGGCTGAAGAATCTATTGTTAATTCAAACTTATACTAGTACAGAATTACTTTCCTTGGCCAATAAAACAATTCCGTAATAAATTTTTAGTTGGTTTGCTGAAACAGGAAGACCATGTCTTATTTTACACTTTTGAGTTCCCTCTTTCTCCTGCAAGGAGCTTTCATCACATGTGTGAGCATTCTTGTCAACCATACCACTAGTACACGCTTGCTTTTTGTTCAGGGGCAGGGACAGAGGTCAGCATCTTTGTAGTCTGGATCACATGGATAGGATGATAGCCTTAGAAAGATCCTGAAAATAACACTTGTGATCCAACCCCTTCTTCCTCTGTGTGTGTTTGTATAAATAAGAGGACAATCTTGGGTTCTCATGCTCAGACACCTTCCACCTTTAGTTTGAGAAAGGGTCTCTTGTTGACCTGGTATTTCACCTTCTAGCCCAGGCCAGTTGGCTTGCTATCCTCAGGGCACCAGCAGTCTCTATTTCCCATCTACCCACTGATGAGAGCACAGGTGTGTGCCATCGTGCCCAACCCTTTATGTAGGTTCCCGGGATTGGAACTCAGGCCCTCATGCTCTTGAGACAAGTGCTTTTAACCACTGAGTCATCTCCACAGTCCCTCCGTGCCTTTTTAGGCATGTGAGTTTGTTGAGAATGCAGCTATCCAGATATTTATGGTCCCTAAAATGTATCAAGCATGTATTTGAAAGTCCACCTCATCCTGGCGTCTGTGGGGCTAGGAAATTAAAGTAGACAATGGATAGCCTGTAAAAGCAGACAACTCAAAGTCCTGAAAATTTAAGAAGGTGCAGATTAGAAACTATGTTCCTTGAATGGTAGCTGAAACAAAGCATTTGGTAAGGAAAGCTCAGAAAACCCATGTTTCCACTCTTCAGGGACCAACGGAGGTAGATGCCGCCTCCATTCTCCTGTAAAATTTGCATGGTTTTCCCCACCATTAGACCGCCCTTCCTTCTTCACTGAGGCTCCTTCTGACTTGCTGGATGAGATATCAGCTCCCTGTATTCAGCTCCCATCAACCTGGAACACAGTCTCTCTCACCTCCATGACATTCCAGCTTCTTTTGTGAATCTCTTGTTTGGAAACCTAGGTCACCGAGAGACTCTACGATGGTAGCATAGTTTTAGGCTACATCTGCCTGTTTGCCGATTGGCTGGTGTTCAGTGTCTCATTATTTAACATGACTAAATAGCAGTTGCCATTCATTTTATACTGAAGAATGACATGGAACTCACATACAGGATAGAGCTCAGAAATAACAATGGACTGCTGCTTGCGGCCTGTTACTTTTCAAACTCTGTATTAAGCACATTTTATGGATAGTCTCCTTTGAGGCATTAAAAACTTTTATTACACTTTCATATTGTATGTGCAAGTGTGCATGTACACAAATGGAGGTCTGCAGGAGTCAGTTCTACCATATGCTTCCCTCAGATTGAACTCAGGTGACCTGAAGGCTTTCCTAGTACAGTCACTGGGTGATTGACAGTCACTTAACTGAGAGGTAGGCATGGTACTGGAGCATGCAAGGGCTCTAGGAGGAATAGGTAGATTTATACATGTAAAGTGCCTCCTGCCATTGTTATTTAGCCTTTTTGATGCCAGCATAGTGGGAACAGGTGAAAAAAGCAGGTGGGGATATTTTTTACCATCATGGTCTGAAATCACAGGGCACACATAACAGCTGAGGGGATGGTGGTTTATTAATAAATGATGGAAGTGTCAAAGGAATCTGAAAATGAAGTGAAGTGAGAGAGCTGGGTCTCTGAGTGTAGGTAAGACCAGAAATATTTGGCACTGTGGTGTTTAAAGGGATGAAGGAGGGAGATAGAAGAGGGAGGAGGAAGGAGAGAGAAGAAGGAAAAAAGAAGGGAAGAAGTGACAAAGTTGTGGAAAGAAAGGAGAGTAAGGAAGTGAGGCATGGAGAGGCAGTGAAGGGAAGGGAGAGGCAAGGGAAAGGTGGTACAGACACAGAAGACTCAAAAAAAAAACCATGTGCATAGTTCAGAGAGAAGAATCTGAAATGCTTGAACTATTTATCCATCCACCTCTAAGTCCTGGCCTTGCAACGTGGCTCAACAAATACAGGTATTTGCTTCCACGGCTGACCACCTGAGTTTGATCCCTGAGACTCCCACAAATTGTCCTCTGACTTCCATATGTGCGTCATGGCAACACACATACAGACACATACATGTACACACACAGACATGTACACACACAGACATGTACACACATAGACATGTACACAGGAAAATACACCTTCCCCCAAACCAACTAATTAACCAGCCAATCAACTAACTAACACAACAGCACAGTTTAGTTCTGTTCCTAAAGGCCAAAAGAGCTTCCTGGCATACTCTGGGCTGCTACATGCAGCCCAATGGTTGTAGTAACGGATTGACACTGGAATCAGTTCTGGACCCCAAGTTATTATTTTACAGGTTGAATTTGAGGAAGATCTGTGAACAGTTTTTATGGACTTTACATATTGTCAGCAGCCTGTGAACAGTTTTGGAGTATTATCCCTACAGAGCTGTCTTTGGTTTGATGGCCAGCCATCATAATTCCTCACGGCAGAAATCTTCATGTAGACATGTCCCAGAGGAATATCCAAGCGGGGGAGAAACTGACAGAGGCTATGCATTAGAAGAAGCCACATAGAAACAAAAATAGGGCCAAGTGACTGTCATTGGAAGGAGTGCAGGCAGACAGATGCAGCCCTGGACCTTGAGGGTTTGGAACCTCAGACTTTGAACCCCACCTCAGGGACTTTAGTAGAGCCAGCCAAGATGCGTGCTGTGCAGTCCTGCTGTGGCTTGGTGCTGAAGGCAGCCGTGTCCCTAAATTCCGAGGTTTCGGAGCAAATGGAGCAGCTGCTCTTAATGATCATCATGCCCCTGATTCACAGCACTCTTACGGTCTATTTACTTCTATTGCCTGTTAGCTAGAGGCATTTCTGTGCAGTGCTGACAGGACCGAAGGCCATGAGCAGCAAACATAACTCACTTGGGTGCTTACTCCTACTCCTTGACAAGGTGAGGGTTCTAAGAGACACAAGTGAGGCCCTGTGTCCTTAAACCCTACTGAAGTTTCAGGCTTCCAGCAACAGGATTCTGGTTAACAAGGAAATGGATTTGGGCCTGAAATGTACAAGGTAGCCCTTGGCAGAACCCTAACGGAAGCAGAGAAGTAGGATCAGCACCCCTGTAGCTGAGTTTCCATAGCCAAGGTGATTCTCACTTTAAGAGTCATCCTTGTTAAAATAGGAGTTGCTTAAACAAGGCTCCCAACTTCAGAGAAGAATTAGTTAATATGCACTTAGACAAACCTTCTGACTACTTTTCCTAATTCAATTATGTAGGGAAATGCCAGAGTAATTATTAAACAAATTCATTGAAAGGTCAGTGGATTTTTATTACAAGTTTAGAATATTTAAATACCTCCCCCTCTACATTCTCATTCTTGGGATTATTTGGTACAAATATTAATAAGATATTATCCTTTACAAAACTGCTCACCTTTGCTATCAGTATAATTGTGGTTTCAAGTTTTCGAGGAAGATTCGAGAACAAGTCACCATGGCTCTGCCTAGTTGCATATGACAGAGTTGGGTGGGAAGTGTTGGCGCACGGTCATAGCAATTGAGAGTGGATGAGGTATACTGAATGTGTAAGTGGGGTGGGGTGGGATGGTGGGGGGGGGGAGAGCGAGAGAAGGGCAGAGCGGGGAGGGGAAGACAGAGGCAGGCAAACTACGGTCGCTCTTACTCTCAACACAGTTTTGTCAGGTTTCAGAAACTATGCAGAGCCAGACCTGTTTAGTACTATGAAGGAAAGGAGAGGGAGAAAAGAGGAAGCTTGCTTGTGTAAGATAACACAACTCAGCACAGCTCAACCTAGCCCAAGGCAGAAGACTTCTCCTTAGCCTAAAGCATACACTGTAGCTTTAAATGCAGACCAGAGAATCAGCTAAGTCATATGTGGTATTCTGGCTCAGTCTGTGGAGCGCTCTAGATACGTCTATGGGGTGTTCCAGCTGAGTTATGGGGTACCTTGGGACTTTCCTAGGTCCTGAAAGGCATTTCAAAAGCAGAGAGGTTTGCTGTAAGCTGCTTGTCTCTGTTCTGATGTTGGCTCCCAGGCCACAGCAGCCAGATTGGGAGTTTCCTTTGTCTGACTTCTGTGGTCAGAGAGCTGGGTTTCAACCCTGTTATTGGTTCTGAGTCTCTGGACAAACTACTCAGCTTTTCTTGGCTTGTCTTCAGTCTTGCTCTGCATAGGAACACTACATGAATACACACTCATCATTGCCATGATCCTAGCTGTTGCATTGATTGTGTTATGGTTTCATCCAGTTCTCAGAGAGTCCATTCTGCTCATTTGGGTACTGGGGGACAAGTGTGATAGTGTAGAATGTGATAATACTCTAGATGCTGAGGGGATAAACAGTGGGCTCATTGCTCTCTAACCTTTCTGCTGCAAAACACATCTGGAAAAGTTTGAAAATACATCCTCCAGCTGCTTGTAGCTTTTCATAGGCACACTGTAATAATCAACGCCAACCTACAAACCAAGCACCTTTGTGCCTAGCCACCCTGACAAGAGGGTTGCTAATGATAGAAAGACAAACAAGAACCGATATTGATGAGAATGGGGGGAGATGGAAACTGTGCTGATGCAGGTGTCAGGGAGGTGAGACTCTGGGTGGAGATTGGCACTTACTCAGAATGTCAACAGGGCATGATCTAGGAGCCAAGCTTCACCACAGTCTCCAACATATGGAGGACCTTGTTCGGTTCCATGGAGTCTCCACAGCTGTTAGTCTAGAGTTCATGAGTTTCCACGAGCTGTCTCTGTAGGTTTCTCCCTCATATTCATTATTAATCAATGAGAGAGACATTATTAATAATTCCATTTAATAAAAAACGTTTTCAGAGAGCTTGACAAACATTTCCTGAATCATATGACTTAGATCTGTGGCTGCAGAAATGAACACGTTGAGGGTGTTTCCCACGAGACACAATACTGCCTAAAAAACCTTCCATACTGGGAAACGCTGCTATTTTCCATTAAAAACCATGAGGATATCTTATCAGTGTTCACAGATATGGTTTCTCTGTAGTTTTGGGGCCTATCCTGGAACCAGCTCTTGTAGACTATGCTGGTCTTGATTTTACAGATATCCTTCTGCCTCTGCCTCCCCAGAGCTGGGATTAAAGACATGTGCCACCACTGCCCAGCCCAGTAAGTATATTTTTATAATGTTATCACAGCAAAGACACTTCTAAAAACATTTACTTGTTTTCATTTTACATGTAAGAGTATTTGACTGCATGTATGTGCATGCGTGGTACTATACGAGCACAGAAGAGTGCATCAGATCTCCTAGAACTGGAGTTACAGATAACTGCTGGTAATGGGACTTGGTTTTCTCCACAATAGCAGTAATTGCTCTTAGCCACTAAGCTATCTCTTCAGCCACAAGATTATATCACAACTATGCAATATAAGTGGACCTCTGAAAAGGGGTTATAAGGAAATTAAACAAATGCTAGACTCTAAGTTCAGTGAAGTTCTTACGGTTTTCTTCATATATATCTTGCAAATATTTTGATGTACTTATAACTATTTCTTATGTGCTATATAGATGATATTTGTGTTTTTTATTTCAAAAGCCAATAATTCATTGTTGACTTATATAAAATGTCAGCTAAGTTTTCTATTCTAGTATGCGCTACAGACTTGCTGCAGCTGTCTATTAATTTTAGGATCATTTGTTGTTACTGATCTGGGATTCTTCTACATGGACAAGTATCAGGAAACAAAGGAGGTTTTATATCGCCTGTCTCAGCTTATATACATCTAATTTCCTTTTCTTGCCATATTCTGTTGGCTTCACTTTCAGAACTCTGTTGAATAGGAGAGGAGAGAGGCACACAGTGCCTTGTTCTTAATCTTAGAGGAAGGCTATTAAGTTCTCTCAGTGAAATGTGATTTCACTTTAGTTTTATTGTTTAAGACCTAAATTAAGATGAAATACCCTCTGTTATACTTTTTGATAGTTATTTAAAATCACAACTTGACACTCAAATTTGTTCTATTTTTAATACATCTATTGCTATAATAACTTCTTAGTCTTGTAGATATAAGTAATTAATTTTGGACTTTAAATAAGCATTAAATACCTGGAATAAGGAACACTTAGTCACTTTTTTGTGTAGTTATTTTAATATAGGGATTTATTTATTTGCTCATTTTCTTTTTTAATTTTGCATCTGTGTTCAAGAGATTTGGGCTATACTTTTCCTTTCTGGAATGTATTTGGGGTTTTGCATGAGGATAACACTAATCTCGCAGAATGAGTTAGGAAGCATTCCTTCTGCTTCTGTTTTTTGGAAGATATTAAATATAGACAGTTTATACCATTTCTTCCCAAAGGAAGATCACCTAGGCTTACTGCTTTCTGTTGGAGAGTTTTTAATTACATATTTCACATCTTCAAAAACTGTAGTGTGATTCTGATTTGCATTAGCTACTTCTCTTTGCATAGATTTTGGTAGGTTGTATCTTCCTTAGAATTTATTAAAGTTCACCTTTGAAATGTGTAGGTACAGAGTTATTCTTAATATTCCTTTATTATCCATTGAATGCTAACATATCAATAGGATTGTTCTACTATAAAATGAGAGATGATATGCCAGTATATAAAGCTTAGATTTTAGGGTGAGAGGCCCTTCCATTGCAAGCAGTAATGAAGTACCAGTCCTTCAGCTGGCAGATGTCTATAAATCTATAAATCCCAGTCCTGCTTGAGGCACAACAGCAGTCAGAGCCCTGCTATGCCCTGACTTGAGTTCTTCTGGGGATACAATAGTATGGAAACCTCACAGGCTTCATAAGTAGTCACAAACACAACTGAGACCATCCCCAGGCATCACACATGATGCGGATCCAAACATGGTGCTTCAGGCTTAGGATACCCTTGTGCAGCATATCGCCCACTGAGTAGATAAAAATTAAGCTCAGAGGAAATGAGTCCAGCCCAATTTCTAACAAGCGCTAATTGGAAAACCCAACATTTTAACAAAGCCTGATGCCTCAGCTTCCTCCCTGAGTGAGCCAGTGTTTACAACAGCTCTTTAGATGCTAACACCAGGTATTCTAGACAGCAGCAACTCTCTTAGAGGCCTCTTTATTAACTCAAGAATTCACAATCAGCTTTCTTGAGTACAGCACACTTTGAAATTTTCAGGGAACTTTAGTTTCATCTAATGAGAGAGGAAATGGCTAGATCTATTATTTCGAAAGATCAGAGCTGTAGGAGTACTCCCAGCAAATCTTTTGAAACTGAGAAAACATGGCTCGGCTCTGACAGGGTTCATCAATTTGTTCCCTCACTCCAAAGCTCCCCGGTATTTGCTGTGACATCTCCAAACCATCCAGAGCACCGGACTGTTAGAGAGGCTTCTTTTATCACATCTCCCCAGAGCCCTATCAAGCTGAGATTGTGACATTTTTATTTTAACCCATGTGACACTCATCATAGGCTTCTTGGAGGATGATATCATTAATGTTGAGCCTCTGGTTAGTATCAACACTTGTTGGGTGATTTTAATATCAATAAAGCAGCTAGCTGAAGTTTAACCTTTTATTTATTTATTTATTTATTTTTTTCTTGGAAAAAAAATTCCGTCTCCTCCCATCCTCCCATTTCCCTCCCCTTCCTCCCATTCCATTCCCCCTCCCCCGACTCCTTTCCCCCTTCCTCTCCAGACCTAAGAGCAGTCAGGCAGAAAGTCCAAGGTCCTTCCCCCTCCATCTAGGTCTAGGAAGGTGAGCATCCAAACTGGCTAGGCTCCCACAAAGCCAGAACATGAAGTAGGATCAAACCCCAGTGCCATTGTCTTTGGCTTCTCATCAGTCCTCATTGTTCAGAGAGTCCGGTTTTATCCCATGCTTTTTCAGTTCCAGTCCAGCTGGCCTTGGTGAGCTCCCAATAGATCAGTCCCTCCGTCTCAGTGGGTGGGTGCACCCCTCGTGGTCCTGACTTCCTTGCTCATGGTCTCCCTCCTTCTGCTCCTCATTGGGACCTTGGGAGCTTATTCCAGTGCTCCAATGTGGGTCTCTGTCTCTATCTCCATCCATCGCCCGATGAAGGTGCTATGGTGATATGCAAGATATTCATCAGTGTGGTTATAGGATAGGGTCATTTCAGGTTCCCTATCCTCAGCTGCCCAAGGAACTAACTGGGGTCATCCCCCTGGGCACCTGGGAGCCCCTCTAGGTTCAGGTCTCTTGCCCACCCTAAGCTGGATCCCTTAATTAAGATATATGCTTCTCTGCTCCCATATCCATCCTTCCTTTATCCCAACCATCCTAATTCCCCAAGTTCCCCCCATCCTCCCCTTCTCACCTTTCTCTCCCCATCTCCCCTTATCCCTATCCCACCCCACCACCAAGATCCCAATTTTTGCTCGGCAATCTTGTCTACTTCCCATATCCAGGAGGATAACTATATGTTCTTCTTTGGGTTCACCTTCTTATTTAGCTTCTTTAGGATCACAAATTATAGACTCAATGTCGTTTATTTATGGCTAGAAACCAATTATGAGTAAAGTTTAACCTTTTTAAAGATAAAAAGATATTGTTTATGTGTATGTATGTCTTTGCATATGTGCAGGTGACTTCAGGTACCTATAAAGGTCAAAAGAGGGCATCAAATCTGATTCCATCCCAAGAGGGCATGGAATTATAGGTGGTTCTAAGATGATAATGTGGGTGCTGGGAGCCAAACTTCCGTCCTCTGCAAGGGCAGCAGGTGCCTTTAACTGCTTAGCTATCTATCCAGTCCTTTACCTTAGATCTTCATATGACCAAAGACAAGGACTGACCACCCGCAGATCTTTACTGAAGCGTAGACTTTACGTGCGTAAATTCAGCTATAATCTCATGTTGAAATTTTTTTAGCATTGATTTCCTTGGTTCAGTTTTACCCTATTTTTTATATATTTAAAATTTGAAGTGACTTCATAGTGATTTTTCCTCACAAATACTTAATAGAGACATGACTTTAGAAAATACTTCCACACATCAGGGCAGGCCTTATGCCCAGGAGTAGCTGACCAACACAGATCAAAACTCAATGGTATTTTGCTTCATTTTGTTTTGTTTTGGCGGCTTTTTTTGTCTTACTGCTCTTGTCTTTTTTTTTTTGTATTTTCAATGTTGTGTTTTTGTGTGTGAGGTTTTTTTGTTGCTGTTTCTTATTTTTTTCTTTCTTTTTTTCTTCTTGACTATTTAGGAGAGGGAGAGAGAGAACATAAAGTTGGGTGGGTAGAAAGTTGCTGGTAGGACCTGGGAAGAGCTGAGAATGGGAGATAATATAATTAAAATATATGGAAAAATAATTAAAAGATTTAAAAAACAAGATGGAAAAGGAAAACCTTGCAATATTCAGGAGTATATTTAAATCCAGGGCCTTGTGAGTGTTTGGTAATTGCTATACTATTGAACTTTATTCCTTGACAGGGCTTTAAAATTAGATTTCTTCCTTTTCAGTTAGCAAAGAAATAATACTTTCTCAGATGACCACTTAGTTTTGACATGTATGGTTTTCTTGCATTAACTGAATTGGAAAACATCTATAATTGTTGAAGAACATCTACTGAGACAAAACTTTGAACTTTCTGAAAATATCTACTTAGCCCCAGAAGAAGACCACAGCCCAATAAAGGGAAGTGTGATGAGGACTTCTTAGGATTGACAGTATAAAGGAGGAGCCACAGTATTGGCTGCTAAAGGTCCCCAGTTTATAGAGTGTTATAGAACATGGCTGTGGCAAGATCTGGGAAAGCAATTTCCTCCACTGTGTGGGTCACAGGGGATTGAACTCAGATTGCCAAGCTTGGCAGCAAATGCCTTTACAGGCTGAGCCATCTCAGTTGCCCCAAAATGCTAGAGTTTAATACTAATGTCCATATTCATTCCTAACATAACAAGAATTCTATCTTCCCAATTCCTACTGCACTTTCCCTGTAATTTTGCTTCTCTAATTTGATTGCCTTAAAGTAAAATCCAGATGCTAGGCCAGGTGTGCTTGTGAGAGCTGCAGTGAACATAAGGGATAAGTGATGCCTGATGACAGATGGTGTCTCTGTTGACATCTAGGGAATCACTTTTTGCTCTGCTATAGAGCAGCAGAATAGGTCGGAACGGAAATCAAGGCAGCCAGGTACAATCCCAGTAGATACACCTACAAGTCACATAAGTTCAGGCAGGCCCTTTCATCTTTCTGAGCCTGAATTTCATCACCAGTAAAAATGATAGTGCCACTCCCAGAGGACTCTAGGAAATAGTCCTAAGAAATGCTACCTTTAAAGCTAAAGGTTTTTAAATTTAATTGTTATATTTAGTGCTTGGGCATGGGTGTATGTGTGCCATGGTGCGCATGCAGAGGTCAGAGAACAAGTTGCAGGATTCAGTTCTCTTCTTCCACCATCTGAATCCGAGGTGATAATCTCAGTAGTCAGGCTTGGTAGCAAGCACCTTTACCTGATGAACTATCTTGCTGGGCTCCCAAACTCTGGAGTTTAATAATAATTCTTCCAGTTTCATTCCCAGAATAGCAGAAATATCACGCTCGCTGATGCTCAAACTCTCTGAAAGAAACCATTATTATTGTGTGTCTGCATCACTTTGAGTGTGGCAATATGGTTGCCAAGGTGCATCTGCAGAGGTCAAAGGGCAGGCATCTTTGTGGAGTCATTTCTTTCCTTCCTCTTTACATAGGCTCTGGGCATCAGACCCACCTTCTTGGGCTTCCATCATTGGGCTGCAATGGTCCTCACCCACTGATCCAACTTTCCAGCTTTGTCATGAATTTTTTTATTCCTCTAGACTCACTTAGGAGGTTGGGATTCTCACTGCGCCTATTATTTGTGCTTCTAAGTGATTTCACTCGTGTATTTCATTATGTGTTTATTTCATGGTGGCCACGAAGGAGCTACAGATCTATAGCCAAGTTTCATACTATACTTAATTCCAGAAAATAAAATATTTTCAGAGCATTATGATGCAAACAAAGAAAAAATATGGCACTGATATTGTACTTTTTGTACAAAGCCACGTTTCTTACACACCTAAGAAACTTGTCTGCCTGTGCTGGGGAAGGAACAGCCAAGCTCAGTTGTTTTTGTGGGTGGATAACTTAAGCTAAGATAATGTGCTTTTATAAAGCAATTTTGATCAGAGCAGATAATGTGTGCTCACAAACAGTGCCAGGGAATCCCTTTGGGCTGTTGCCTCTCAGGAGCCAAGTGAGGTGGATCTAGTAGATTGGAATACATGGATCCTAATTGCCTAGTTTAAACTTTATTATCTTTTTTTTTTCACTTTTAAAGCGTTTCTTTTTCACCAGGCTTATGTAAGGCCATTTTCATGCAAGTATATAATAATGTATCCTGAGCATGTCCTACCATGCCTTAGAGCTCTCACCATTCTCTCTCCTCTGCCTCCCATGAGCCTTCTGTGTTCCCACTATGCCTTGGTGCTCTCCCCCCGCCGCCCCCACTAGACCTCTGGGTTTTCCTATGTGGGTTTGCCTCCACCTTCATGCTGTCTGTCCTCTTGGTTTTACGTAGCTGTCAAGACTAGGAGCCAGGCAACATTTGCTTTTCTGAGTCTGACTTAATTTGATTAGTACCACTGAAGTGATAGTCACATTCTTGAAAACAGTGTAACATTGTTCTTTGAAAAGTCCATTATGTGTATTTATTACATCTTCCTTATCCAGTCTTTTGCTAGTAGTTACCTAATTTGGTTCTGTACTTAGCTCTTGTGAAGAGTGCTGCAGAAAACGTTGATATGTAAGTACCTTTGTGACATGTTGACTTGGAGTCTTTGGGGGAAAAGCCCAGGAGGTGTATATGCAGGTCATACAGCTTGGTCTAATAGAGTCCTTTGAGGAACTTCTGTCCTGTTTACCACAGTGCCCACACCAGCTTACATTTTTACTGGTGGTAGGGATACTGGGGATTCACCCAAGGGCCTTTCACAGCTTGGCAAGCACTCTACCCATGAGCTACATCTCCAACCCCGTTTTTCACTTTCTCCTTTGATCTAGGGTCTCCCTAAGTTTCCCAAGATAGCCTTGAACTCTGGTTAGAGCCCAAGATAGCTTTAAACTTGTGGCCCTCCTATCCTAGCACTCCAAAATAGCTAAAATTATACCTCCAGGCTTAGGTAGCATGGAGGATTTGAACCAAAGACCTAAGAGGCATCCCAACAGTACCTCAGATCTTTATAGTAAGAGAAGCAGACTGTGGAAAGATACTACTTGCTTTAGACATGTTGAGTTTCAGATATTATGTCTGCAGGCACATGGAAAGTTGAAGCATAAGTTACAGAACAAAAGGATATCAATGGAAGAGACCAATGGCGCCAGTGACCATCTGCTCAGTACTTGACTCCATGAGGCAGGCCACCTTTTATGTGACTGCCTTAGACGGCTGGAAGTTTTTCAGAGATTCCTTAGAACTGGAATTCCATAACAACTCAGAGAAGATGTCAATAAGGTTTTACATATGTTAATCTTTTCTTAATATTCACCAAAGTGTAGTGATGATGTTATTAACAGTGACAACAGAAGGATCCACACCAGTACACACAGAAGCTCACAGCCTGGCTCTTCATCAGAGAGGATGCCTTGAAGAATGTGGTGGGGAAAAGGCATGGGAATGGCTCAGTGGGTAAGGACACTTTCTCCCAAGACAAATGAGCCAGGTTAATTCCTTGGCCACACACAGTAGCAAGGCAGATCTCAGTTCCTCAAGTTGTCTCTGATTTCCACACAGATGTACGTATACATGCTCACAATTTGTAAATAACTGTAAAAAGCTAGAAATACAACATGGTTCAGTGTGTTTTAGATGCCTTATAAGACAAAACCAGCTCTTCACACTGGACTTCTGCCATGCATTTTCTCTTTGAAAAAGCATTATGGACAATAAGTGATACTGTATTACTTATATCTAATATAGCCAGTGCACATTAAATGAAGTCAGTTTATAATAGACATTTATCAAGCTATAATTCAATGCTCCTTGACTTCATAAACTTTCATGTCTGTGAAGTAGCAACCTGTCTTTTGCATTTCCTAACTATACTGCAGAGAGTATAAATTTTGGGGTATCTGTCACTGAACACATTTGAGGTGGCTGTTAAATATCTCTTGTCTCGCTGACCCACACCAGATACATAGTGGCTGGTCCATGTTTCTTTTCAGAACTTACATCATTGCATACAACTAAGGGACCCTGAGGGACCCCTGAACCAGAATCTCTTTTTAGAGTCTTGCTCAAAAATTTGGTATTGAGAAAGTTGTGTGTGTGTGTGTGTGTGTATGTATGTGTGTGTATGTATGTAAACATGCCCAAATTTGGTATATATGTGTATGAATTTTTAAAATTAAAGACAAAATTTAATAAGAACTTGGTACTGGATATAGGAACTATCAAGTTAGTTTTTTCAGAGATATGAGATGCTCCCTACTATATTGGGAGCTAGAGTAAAAGGAAGATATCTGGCCTACCAAAAGAGAAAAGAAAAAGGAAAATATCAATAGAGAGCTAGAGACAGTAGTTCAAGTGTGAAGCTCAGAATTTTCTGTCCAGGCACTCTACAGTTTCCCAGAACCTAGAGGTCTCCATTGCATGCCTCACTCTGTGAAATTTTCTTTTCTCATAATGAAATCTTCATAAATGGACTTGGTTTCACCTAGTTTGCCTGCAAATGGTTCTTTTTTTTTTTAACCAAGAATTCTTTTAACAGGAACCCTCTTTGTATTATCAACCGTTTGTATCTGTCAGAGGTTGCAGAGATCCCTGAGGCACCACCATATGTGAAGAAATGTGGTGGTATGTTCTTCTCACGTTATGAGGTTGGGTCTATCCTGAACTCGGGACTTAGCTGCTGTCTTTTGCATGTTGGATCCTTGGGAAGATTTCTCACCTCTACTCTCTATAGCTTCACATCTACTGTGCCAAGGTGGAATGGTCTGATACTTTTGTTGCAACAAATTGCCTGACCACTAGAAGGGAGTATCAGAAACTGTTCATTTGTTACTGGCTGCTCAGACCTGAAATAGTCACACAGATACTGTATTATTTAAATCACGGTTTAGCCTATTAACTCTAGCTTCTTAGCAAACTCTTATGTCTTAATTTAACCCATTTCTAATAATCTGTGTATCACCACATGCCTGTGGTTTACTGACAAGGTTCTGGCTCATCTGTTCCCAGCAGTGGCTCCATGGCTTCTCCATGACTGTACCTTCTTTCTCACAGCATTCAGTTTAGTTTTCCTCGCCTAGCTAATTCTACCCTATCACAGGCCAATGCAGATTCTTTATTCATTAACCAATAAAAGCAACACATATACAGAAGGACTTCCTACATCAAGTGCCCACATCAAGATCAGGGTAACCAGGCAATCAGAAAGTGGTGGAAGATTCCCCAAGGGGAATGCCATACTACCTCATGACTCAACAAGAAAAATATCCCAGTTGTCAGTGATGTTCCTCTGGGTGACTATATGGGTAGAGCACTAATCTCCCTGGTCAGAAATCCCAGAATGAGATTACAGTCCATGAACAAGGAGGCAAAATGTTTCTACTTTCAGAATAACTTTATTTCTGATCTCTGCTTTCCACTAAGCAATAAAAAAAATACTGAAACTTTGAGATGAGATTCTAAAAATATCTCTTGTTAGAATGACTTTGTCTTATCACTCTGCTTTCTGTTAATAAATAAATGGGGAAAATTGAAACATTGAGATGGGTAGTACTTGCAATGTTTTATGATTCATGCTGTACTTAAAAAAGAAATGGGCTGCCAAAAGCTGCAGGGCACATTGAGCTATGTCTCCTTTTACTCCAGCCTTTTGTTCCCTTCTTCTTCTGCCTGTCCTTACTCATGAGTCCTGGGGACTGCTATGAATCCTGGATGCTGACAAGAAAGTTGGGTGTGTGAAGATCTAGCCAGAAGTCAGGAAGTGACATACTGGGATGAAAACTGAAATGAAAATAGTTCCTTGATAATTTGTTTTTTTTTTTAAATTGATGATTTTTCTGCCAGAAGCACATATTTAAAATAGTGTCATGTACCATGAATTGCTTGCCATGACATAGGAAGAAATACTGAGAATCTAACCAGGTTAGTGCCTCATTGAAGTACCAATACTGGACATGCTATTAGCTCTCATGCTAAGCAATGAAGTCTAACTTTTTGACTTGGTATCTTGAGTTGGCTGAATTCATGTAAAAATTGATTGATGCTTATTTCTTTTCATTAAAAAGTAGTGTTTTGGCTCATTTAGATCATTGATGGGGACTCCTAAGGGCCACTGTCATCAAACAGTGTTATCGGGGGCAGGGTAGACTATTCACATTGTGTTTCTTTCTCTGTGGTGGCATATTTGGCTTTAGAGATAAAATTAAAAACTTTCTATATGTCAAAAAAAAGTATAAACACATTCCTTCCATACTTTCACGGGATGTTTGGTTGGAGGCAAGAGAGAAGATGTGAGGGGACATCTCGCAGACCATGAACTAATAGGAGAGAGTGACCTTTGGGTACCAAAACACTCACTTCAAATAGCTCGTGAAAGTCTAAGATGTGAGGTTAGGCTGCTGATTTCTTTTAAAATTTATTCTCTCTTTTTTTTTCTTTTTTTGGTTCATTTGAGGCAAAGGATATTCTATCGAGTCCCTGATTAAACATAAAATCCCTGTTTTCTTAGATTGCCTATTATCAATGGAGATATTAAGTTAACTGTTAATTGTTTGACATTATTCAAGTTGTGTAAGTACTATGGTTTTGTGACTGTTCTTAGTAGAATACACAAAGGGCTAATTTCTGTTGAGACTGGAAGAGAACCATAATGAAGGGGCAAGTTGGTTATCTAAGGACACAACTTCAAATTGATTGCTGTATCTATCTGAATAGGCAGGATTTAAGTTACAAATGTTAACCATCCTGAGCATCTCTCATCCTAAGTTTATAAGTTATATCTTAAATGAGTTGGGATTCTGAAAGCTACAGGACACATAGGACTAGCAAGTACAAGTCTCCCCTTTGCTTGCCCTGAGCCTGGGATCAGAGCGGTTTTGAGTCCAGATTCCTTATTACTTTGAAATACTTTTGTGTCTGTTTTCTATTGCGATGGTAAAACACCATAACCAAGGCAACCTACAGAAAAATGGCTTATTTACTTATGGTATTTAGAGTTCAACATGGCAAGAAATCACGGCAGCAAGTGGTGGCTGAGCAGATCTGAAGGCTAACGTCTTTTAACAACAGAGAATGAACTGGCAATGGTGCAAGTCAAAACTTACCTCCCGTGCCACACTTTCCTCCTTCAAGGCTGCACATCTGAAACATACCCAAATGGTGTCATCTGATGGGGACCAACTGTTGAAATGTCCTAGACTGTGGAGGACATCTTACATAAACCACTGTAACTGTCATACACCTATCTTGGTGATGAGAATGCAGTCTAAAAACCAAGTTTGTTTCATATTTATGTATTACTCATAGCCTGAAAGTAATTTTATTCAGTATGTTTAAGACATTTGTATTGTGGCTGTGCCCTGTCACATGAATTTTCCCACACGGGTGTCATCTTGGCTCTCAGAAACTTTTAGAGTTTGAAATATTTAGGATTTTTAGATTAAGGTCACTCAACTTTTTTTTATAGCTAAATTAGGTATTCAAAATCACTATGATTATGTACACTTTGCTTTTGGCTGTTAATCACACATTTGGGCAGATTTGGTTCATAGTTGGTACAGTATTTGATTTTATACCAAAGGGTGTACTTTTCTCTTTGATGTACAAAATACCTGACAAGAGCAATGTTAAAGGAGAAAGGATTTATTTTGGTTTTTGAAGGGATAGAGTTCATCATGGCTGAGCCGGCATGGCAGCAAGATCATGAGGCGGCCCCTCACAATTATAGTCAATCAGCAAATATCTATATCTATCTATCTATCTATCTATCTATCTATCTATCTATCTATCTACAAACAAATACATAGAGGAAGGAGAAGGGAGAAATAGGAGAGAGAGAGAAGGGAGAGGAAAGAGAGAAGGGTTGCTCAGATCACTTCTTTTTATTTTTTATTTAGTTCAGGAGACTCTGGTGGAGTCTCCATGCTATGGCTTATGTGCCTTGGAAGAGGCACTTCAGTTGTGAAAATTGAATAATGCTTATGAATGGATTCACTGCAAGAGTTGATGGCTCCTGTAGGCCAGGGCATGATGGAGGAAGGTCATTGGCCAATAAAGAAACTGCTTGGCCCTGTGGGTGGAGTAAACAGAACAAAATGCTGGGAGGAAGAGGAAGTGAGGTCAGAGTCTCGACAGCTCTGCTCTCCGGAGCAGACGCCTCAGCAGAGACGCCATGCCCTGCTCCCTGGCAGACACACGTGATGAAGCTCGGACCCAGGATGGACTAGGCTAGAATCTCCCCGGTAAGCGCACCTTGGGGTGCTACACACAGATGATTAGGAATGGGCTAAATTAATATGTGAGAATTAGCCTAGAAGAGAATGGGCCAAGCAGTGATTAAAAGAATACAGTTTGTGTGTTGTTATTTCGGAGCATAAGCTAGCCATGTGGGCGGCCGGGTGTGGGGGACGCAGCCCTGCCGCCCCATATTACTACAAGGGCAGCTTCTGACCACCTTGTGTTGATCTTGTCTTGCCCTACTGCATGCTGTTACCTGTGAGTTGATGTAGGGGCCTCTTGTAGCTGAGGAGGATGACTGAGAATCAAAGGCCTGGTAGTCGCCAGGGGTATCTTTTCCCTTCTTTTCTGTCTTTGTTTTCCTTTCCCCTTCTCTTTTCTCTTTTCCTTTTTTCTCTCTCCCTCCATTTCTCTTTCTTTCCTTCCTTCTTTGCTTCCTTCCTTCCTTTCTTTTCTCACCCCCCTCTTTTTTTCTCCCTCCTTTCCCTTCCCTCCCCCTCCCTCCCTCTCTCCCTCAATTTCTCACTCCCTTCCCCCTTCTCATTTTGGGTCTTACTTTATAGACCACATTTCCATGTATCCTGCCCCATGTGGATCTTCTCTTGTCCTAATATGAGCTGTCACCTGTGAGCTGAGGTAGGAGCCTCTGTGACTGAGGAAGAATGGCTGAGGATCAAAGGTCTAAGTAAACTTTCTCACCCGGTAGGACCTGATGCTGTTCACAGAGACTGCATGCATGAGTGGAGCCCAAGAAGACCTCCATAACACAGGGAGGAGTGTGGCAAAGAGTAGAGGGAAGGAGTTCAGCTGGGGAAGATTGCCTTAGTCATGGGGGAAAATGAGCAGAGGTCTAGAAACAGGAGCAATACGAGAAATCCAAGAAAGACAAAGAGTCCAGAGAAATTTTGCTCTTGAGATTCATTGGAGAGACTATATGTTTGGAGGGTAGGCGTGGCTACTGCTACTGGGATGTCTTTTGAAGTGAGAGGTCTCTGTGTGCTACTAAAACTGATTTTTTTCTTCCCTTTCCTAAAATGTATTTATGCTGAAAATTGTACTTGTATGTTGTTTTGTAGAAGTTAAAGTACAATTTTTGTCTCTCCGTACAGAGCAGTTTTCTTGCATTTATTTTTTCTGTGTGTGTGTGTGTGTGTGTGTGTGTGTGTGTGTGTGTGTAATTCTCCCCAAGCCTCAGTACCTGCAGTTGCTGGCTGCCACATCTGTTGTGTGTGTGTGTAATTCTCCCCAAGGCTCAGTACCTGCAGTTGCTGGCTGCCACATCTTTCCGAGGAAGCAAGCTGCTGCTGGCTTCTCACAGGTATAAATGAACAGTGTGCAGCCTGACTTGTTTTAATCATAAACCTGGACATGTTTGGGGAAGGGGAAGAGACCAGGAGTGGGCAGAGCTTGTCTCTTAAAGGGACCTTTGTACCTGCACAGTGATGTAGCAGTCATGGGCCCCTTGGTCTGGTTACGGTACTGCCTGGGTTTATCCTACCATGTGACAGGGCAGGTCAGCATAACTGTAACATTACCATCTTTCTCTTATAAAAAGGTAGGAAAGTTAAAGGGGATAGCAGTTTGGACAGGGATGGGGCTGCAGCTTCTCAAGACTGCTTCCTGCTAATTTCTGGGCATTGAAATCTTGGGGGACCCGAGGAAGCTAGGATGCTGGCCATGTCCTAGGGTAGCTGGTGGTTCGCTGTTGTCCGTACTCTGCGGAACTGTCTGGTGTCTCTTGGATCTGGTGAGGTGCTGGCAGAGCAGAGGACAAGATTAAGTTCAGGAAGAAAAAAAATTCTTTAGGTTCTGGTGAGCATAATCCTAACACTTGGGACTACCTTAAATCAGATCTTGGCCTTTACAAATATATTATGACAGAACTGGGAAGTATGGAAAATCCAGTCCAGGAGTGTCCTTGGAGGCTAAAGACTGAAATTTGACCACTATAACTTCTTTATTTGAGCCAGTGGTCACCAACTGGCTGAAGCTGCAGGTGCTGTGCTGAGTAAGATGTTCTGTCCACATCTTGACTTTAGGCTCGTAGGTTCTATCCCGTGTGCATAGCTGAACATACTGACTTCAACTTCTCCATGTTTAATGTTTCTACATCTTCTGTTTATTTGTGTGGAGAACATATAGGGGGTGAACAGAGGACAATGATTGAGAAGTTGGTTCCTGCTTTCTCCCATGTGGTTTCCAGGAATGAGATTCAAAATTGATGGGAGGGGGGGAGTCTTACCTGTTGAGCCATCCTGCTGGCTGAATTTCCCTATTGCTTTAAAGCAATCATTTCTTCACTCTTTTCATCATGACTTTGGGCAGGGCAGTACATGTAAGATCCCAGAACTTAGTTTTAATTTTATAAGTGCTAATACTCTTTTGTTTCCTCACTGGTCTATTGAGCAATATTTTTTGAGGTACCAGATTATATTCAATATTATACAGTATAGTCTGGGGAATATGTTACACAAAAGATTCATCTTGCCATAGAAAAATCAATTCCATTTTAAAAATACCACCCAATAAAGAGTGATCAGTGTTAAAATATTCAAGGGATTTGAAGTATGAATATAACTACTAAAAGGAAAAGATAGGATGTTCTAGAAGGCTTTATAAAAGATGCAACCCTTGACTCAAACAGATAAACATCAATCATGATAGGCTCAGGAGTCTCAAATTATTTCTCCAAGTAAATTTTTTAGCCTATCAGTTCAATCTCTACGTATGGTGGGCTACACTTCTGAGCTGTGGATATGTTAATGAACAAATGTTCCCCTTACAGTTCACTTTGGATGTTATTAAGTCTACTTTATTGAAGTTGTCAACTTTCCAAAGTCAAAGGAGAAGCACTTTTCATGCCCAGAAATTGATGGAGGCTTCCCAGAGGCTGAGGAAAGGGTCCAATGCACATCACTTCCTCTGATGATCTCCCTCGGAGGTTTCTAAGAAGTCACGGGCTGTCTTTCAGCAGCCCGTTAAGCCACCCCACATTTCACTTGCTTCAGTTTCTTCACCTATAATTCCAAATCCTTTTATTTCCTGCAGCCAAAATGAGTCTTTGAACTTTGGAGTCTCTAATCAGAAGATTCATTATTCCCGAAACATGCCTAGGTTTATGATTAAAACAAGTCAGGCTGCACACTGTTCATTTATACCTGCAAGAAGCCAGCAGCAGGCAGCTAGGAATCTGTCTGTCAGAGGCTTGCTTCCTTCAACAGATGTGGCAGCCAGCCACTGCAGGCACTGAGGCTTGGGGAGAATTCTTGGCGTGATGGGTTTATACATCAAATTTTTTTTCTGTGCACAGAGGAATTATAGGGGAAAATGAAAATCTTGACTTTTCTAATGGCTTCTTGCTTTAGATGAATTGCTTATAATTAAAAAGTGTTTATTTTATCTACGACATGAGAAAACATGTGTACCTGATTCAAAGTGTATCTCCACAATAAAATTCCTCATTTCCTTCATGGGATGTTCTTGGTATTTGTTTTTCTATTTCTTTTTTTTTAATTTTTTTAATAAATTTTATTTATTTATTATGTATACAGTGCTCTGCCCACATGTATTTCTGCAGGCCAGAAGAGGGCACCAAATCTCATTACAGATGGTTGTGAGCCACCATGTGGATGCTGGGAATTGAACTCAGGACCTTTGGAAGAGCAGGCAGAGCTCTTAACCACAGAGCCATCTCCACAGTCCCTGTTTTTCTATTTCTTTTACTTCTAAAAACAAGATTGAAGGCTCAATGGTAGAGCATTTGCCTAACACATTTGGATTGTTGAGTTTTGTTTCCAAGAAACAAACAAACAAACAAACAAATATGTGCCTACATATACACACAAATAAATGTATTGTGAAAGGCTGAGGCTTGCACTCTGAAAATGTTGTCCTAGATAAACCTCAGATGTCCTTTGTAGTCGCAGTTGCATTGAAAAGATGCTGCCATGCAGCGAGGAGGAGCAGTGTGTGTGTGGGGGGTCATCACCACTAGCTGGTACTAAAAGAATATTACAGACATTGAACTTGTATAGTTTCCCAGCACAGAGGAAGCTGAAGCTGAGCAGAGAGGCCAATCAGGGAAGGAATAGGCCTTAGTCTGTTCTCAGTCATTTGGCAATATTCTTCCATCCCTCCATCCAACTCCTTCTATGGACTTACCCACTCCCTCTCAGATTCATGACATCTTCTTTAAGTATCTTTGCTAATGTATCTTCTACACTGATTCTACTTAGTAATCAGCACCCAGGAAATTTCAACAATATTTCTGCCTAAAAATTATAACTATTAGATCATCTGATGTGTGTAATACATGGTAAGGGAAATGTGCATAATAAAAGTCTCGATATATGCACATATATTTACATATATATGTACACAGACACACACATATTTATCACCCTGGATAATACATACATCCACACAGATGATGCATAAATAAGGTTTGTGGTATAGAGTCTTACTTTCTTCCATGTTTATGAGTAAGATTATTAAAACTTCAGGTATCTAAATATCCTTTTACATCAGTAAGCCAAAGCTGAACTCCCAGTACCATGTGACATAGCATGGGGACTCATAGTCCAGCTGCTACTATTGATGTGCCTTCACCAGCTGTGCATAGGGCACAGCGGACGGAAGAATAAGTTCTGAGTTTCAATCTGCATCTAATCAGTAGTGAATCATATTAAAACACAAGCAGAATGATAGCAGATTCTGATGACTACCTGGTCCTTGTTCATGTTTGAAGCTCTCAGTCTAAAATACATGTACATGTAACCCTTGACTTCGCTTATTGGTGATGAAAGAGGTCTCTTTTCAAACTCATTACCAGGTGGTCGCCAGCGAAAAGGAGATCCAGGGATGGCGTGCTCAGCATTTCCTAAAAGCGAGTATTTTTCCTTTAGTATAGGTATTTGTGTAATGTTAAATAGAACAGACACTCAAACCTTGACCCTTTCCGCATTAACCTCCTATGGATATAATGTGAATTCAGAGCATCAAGTCAGTGTGCAAACTTTGGCAGATAGCTGGTCTTTATCATCGCTTCCTTTAGTGTTACAACCTGAGAGGGTGCTACAGTAGCTCCAATCATTTCAGAATACCAGGGGTCTTGACCAGGTTATAACATACAAACTGAGTTGGAGCTTAACAAAGTTAATATGCTTCCCTTCTAGTTTGCTTTTTTTTTTAAAAAAGTTATATTTCCTGCAACATCTTATAACAATAGCTTTAGATCACTGGTCTCATAAGTGGCCTCTAATGTGGCTTTTCTTTTCATGTTTCTCTCTATTTAAAGATGCTTAACACAGCTGTTTGACAAAGTACCAGCTAACACTTCTATTAAAGTCTTTAGACTGTGAATTCAGGGACATCTGGAGGCTGTATTCCATATTGGTTGCTAGCATGTAGGTAGAGTTCATAACACAGGTCTGGTGGAGGAATTACATGTAGTACAGAGGCATGTAAGCAGAGCGATAGCAGAGTCTGATGACGACCTGGTCCTTGTTCATGTTTGAAGCTCTCAGTCTTAGTGCCTGAGGTGTGAAAATCTCTGCATGTCATCCCCAAGCAATCACTGTCCCATCTGTGCTAAGATGTCCTCTTTAATGTCCCTGGGAATGTATCAGGCAGGGACTTGAGCTTCTTCTAAGACACTTATGATATTTCCTGGTATCCTTTGCATGAGGCTCTTCTCTGGAGAGGAGGTCTGAACTCTGAGAAGTGTAAGGCTTCACTCCACCACATACAGTCCTGTCTTTGCTTCTGTCCAATGCCTACAGACTGTTTACCCTCATGATTCCAAGTGTTCTGGCAAAAGTATGCTTAAAGCAAAACAAACTGTGAATGATAATGTGAATATAAAAGTAGGTTAAAGTGGGAAACTAAAGGAACAATGATTATTTTCTCTTGTAAGAATCTCTACTCTTCATGGTATTGAACCACCTTAGAATCTAGCAATAGGTAGAGAGGTACTTGTCTGACAAATATCTAAATACAAGCATGCAGCAATTATTATCTACCATCTTTGGAGCTTCTTAGCCTCTGTAAGAAGACTTTGTCTGAGCATGGGTCAGTAGATGCCCATCGGACCCTACATAGAACTTTGCCTAAGATGTGCCATTATTTACAGAATAGTAGCTAAGAAGGAGACTTGCCATACAGGGCTGCTGTCCCTCATCTTCAGAATCAAGATGCTTAGGGAGAATCCAGCTTTCGTCCTTAGGAACGTGTGTGATGAATAAGAGCTAGGCCAGTGACAAGGCAAACACATTTCCTTCCCTGAAGCTGGGACAAATGGTGTCTGACTGCTGGCCTTAGTGTCTCTTTTGCAGAATTGTGGCAATGGGGCTTCAGTTTGTAACCACAGCCTGTCAGCTTAATGTCTGTAAAGAGCTCAGTTCTTAAGGAATAATGTAGTCTTTCTTCCTTCTATTCTGTTCTTTCCTCTTCTAGGATTACTAATGCCCCCCAAGAACATTTAAAGACATGTGCATTTCCTTTTTTAAAAAAAACATTTTGGACATGAATGTTTGTATATGTGTTTGTATGATGCATTTGCACATGTATGTGCTGGTGCACCTGTTTATAGGTATGCATGGAGGTCAGAGGTCAGATGCACTGTCTCATTGCTTTTCACCTTACTTCCTTAAGATACAGTCTCTCACTGAGTGTGGAATTAGTACGGAGCCAGAAAGCTAAAGTAATCCTCTTCTCCCTGCCCCAGCAACAATGGAATTGTAAGTACATGCTCTACATGTCACATGAAGTCCAGCATGGGTTCTGGGCATACCAACTTAGGTTCTCATGCTTGCACACATCTGATTTTACCAATTGAGCCACTTACTCCCATTCTATGTTCTCACTTACAGTAAAATGCTACAAAACCACCTTTAAAAATGAAACATTTTACTCTAAGTGAGGACATAGAATACAAGGTAACTGTGTAAAGTGATTAGAGGCTTGATAGACATAAGTTTTCAAACCTAATCTTATAGTGTAGTAACTATGTGGATCCACGAAATACTATTGGAGTGTTAGACTTAAGTGTATGGATGTTTTGCCTGTGTGAATACATGTACGTCATATGTTTGCCTGGTACATGTGGAAGATAGCAGAGAGCATTGAATCCCCTGGTACTGGAGGTGTGTGTGGTGTGAACTACCACATGGGTGCTGTGAATTATACCTGGGTACTCTGCAAAAGTTCTTAACTGCTAAACTATCTCCCCAATCATAAAATACTCTGAGTTGCTACTCCTTCATTTGGTACTTGGCAAATTATGAGATAATGAAATAGAATAAGCATATAATTATTACCCAGTGTATTAGAGCTGCACAAATTTTCTTTTTCCATGTTCTCTTTGTAGATTTGCAACAGCTTGAGAAGCACCAAGAGAAAGGGACTAGCTAATTAGTTTATTGTTCTCATTCGTTTCTTTCTTTGTCAGTTCTGTAAGTACACCTTGAATAACTACATTGCATCAAGTGCTGAGAAGATATGAGTAAGAGATAGTACCTGAAATGTTCTGAAGGAAATTATAACTTAGAAGCATATTTTACAGTAACTCCTGCTAGTTAACATTAAATTCTTCTCTCAAATGCCCAGTTTTGGGATTCTCCATTAATCCTTTTCCACTTTGGAAAGTCTTTCCCATTTTAGAATGAAGGTCTATGAAAGAAAGACAATGGAAACTTGTGTTACCACTCATTGCTCTAGAGCAGGGAGAAGGCACTTAGGAGTTCATGCTATTCAGGATGGAAAGCTTCAGGCGTGGGGATGGCAGATGCAATACCTATGTCCTGGTTTGCCTTAATTGTTAACTTCATACAGCCTGAGTCATCTGTGAAGAGAAACATCAATGATGAATTGCTTAGATCCGATTGGCCTCTGAGCATGTCTGTGGAGGGTTGTCTTGATTGTTAATCAATGCAGCAAAACCTTCCCACTCTGGGCAGCGTCAGTACAAAGCAGAAGGTTCTGGGCTAGATAACAGCCCAGCTAAACATGAGCCTCTGAGTGGGCCAGAGAGGAGCATTCCTCACAGTTTCTTCTTCAGCTTCCTGCTTGAGGTCTTGTCCTGACTTCTTTCATAACAAAGAATGACCTGAAAGTGTAAGATAAACAAGTAGTTCCCTCCGCTAAACCACTCCTGGTTAGGATATTTTATCACAGCAACAGAAAGAAAGCTAGAACATTACCCAATCAGATCCATGCAATTAAAACAACCAGCTGATGAAGAAGAAAGTCAAATTATTGGTTTAGCCTTATCCTATGTAGGTGTAAATAAATGGTTTAGTTGAGTTGTGTTAATTATTCTATAAGGATACTTATCACCTTAAAAATACAAACCTATGGTAAGTCTTCAACAACACACTATTTGTGATTCCTGTTTTCAAAAAAAATCCTTCAGTTTAAAATAAATGCTTTTTGCTCAATTGGTTCCTGGTAGGCAATTAGCTACAAGTGGAAGAACATTAATTTAAACTTCAGGGGTTTCCTCTAGTTTCCCCATGTTTCCTCAGGCATCTAACTTCAAATAAATTGTGCATGTTCCAGGGAAAGAAGAGTATATTATTTTCAAAACACTTTAGGCATCATTAGAGATTTCACGTTTGGAGACAGGAAAAAGGCTCACAAAATAACATTTTTTTTTCAAATTTCAAATATTAACCTAGTGAGTCAATATTGCTTCCATTCAAAATAAGGGATGTTAATGGCCAAGATCTCTGAGATGTGCCACAGAGGATGGGAAGTTCCATATGTCACTGGGTGTTAATGGATATAGTAGGGCTTTTTATTGCGATGACCTGGAAGCATCTGCTATCGGCAGAGGAAAAGAAAGAAAAAGTGAGGTGAGAATCCCTCTGGATTGGGGTTCATAAGCTCTCAGGATCGTGTTGGAAAGAGCTTAACAGGACTTGACTGTCTTCCTAAAGCAGTCTATCCTGAAAGAATCGACTAGGACCAAGGAAATCTAGCCTAACACGTCTGGGGCAAACCGTCATTTCTTGTCCTCCTATGTAATAAAGCAGGAGAAAGGGGAAAAATGAGATGCTCTGAAATCTGTGACCATTCTTGAGGTTTGGAAAATGTTTACCTCTTCACGATTCAGGCGCCTTCTCAATATAGCCTGTGCTACTTCTCTTTCTCCCTTTCTCCCCCCATTCCTCCCTCTCTGCCCACTCATTATTGTGAGACAGAATCTCACACTCTAGCCTGAGGTGACCGGGAACTCACTATGTAGCCCAGGTTGGCCACCAGTTCTCAGCTTTTCTCTTGTCTCAGCCTCATGAGGAGTGGCATCAGAGGCAGGAAGTATCATCATGCTGCCTCTATTTCTCTCACTTCGTTGCCTGTCCTTTAGTACAGCTCACTGTATTGGGGTTCTTTTCTCACTAATGTTTGATGGAGTTCTTGCCAAAGTCTTTCTATAATTTTACCAGTCAGATAACAGAGTGGGCTGTAGATCATTTGTGATCTTCTAGACTGTTGTTGAGAAGAGGACAGAATTTCTATGTTTGGCAAGAGAAAGCAATTTAAAATTCTAAAAAGGATTTTTTTCTGATAAAGCAATTTTTAAAAATTTATTTATTTTACATCCCAGTCACAGTTTTCTTTCCTCCTCTCCTCCAAGTCTTTTCCCCCACACCACCCCTGTTTCCACCCACCAATCCATGCCTCCTCTGCTTCTGTTTAGGAAAGGGCAGGGTTCCCATGGATATCAACAAAACATGGCATATCAAGTTGCAGCAAGACTAAGCATATCCCCATGTATTAAGGCTAGGCATGGTGACACAGTATGAGGAGTAGGGTACCAAAAGCTAGTAAAAGGGTTGGAGACAGCTTCTGCTCCCACTGTTAGGAGTCCCACAAGAGGACCAAGCTTCACAACTGTAACATATATGCAGAGTGGGTAGGTCAGTGCCACGCAGGCTCCTTGGTTGCTGGTTCAGTCTCTGTGAGCCCCTATGAGCCCAGGATAATTGGTTCTATGGGTTTTCTTATAGTGTCTTTGACCCTTCTGGCTCCTACAATCCTTTCTCCTCCTCCTCTGCAGGATTCACTGAACTCTGCCTAGTGTTTGACTGTAGGTCTGCCATCTGTTTCCACCAGTTGCTGGATGAGGCCTCTCTGATGATGATTGAACAAAACAGCAGCATATGTGTAATTTCATGTCTATAGCACATTCTTAGAATCATTACATTGACATTTTTTTCTTCCAGTTATGTTTGATTCTATCCTAGCTCTTTGGGTTATCCAGCCTGTGAGTCCTGTTGCTTCAGAGTGTGTCAGGGGTGGGCTTTCTCTCCTGACATGGGTTATAGGCTAGACCTGTCATTGGTTGGCCATTCCCTCAAACTTTAGGTCACCCTTACCCCAGTACATCACATAGGCATGACAGACTGTAGGTCAAAGGTTATGTGGCTTGGTTGGTGTCCCAGTACATCCACTTGCAGTTTTCCCTGGTTACAGGAGATGGCCAGTTCAGGGTAAATATCCACTATTTGTACTGATCCATGGAGATACCTGGGACATTCCTTGCACCAGGTCTTTTCCTGACCCTCAAATGCCCCCCCTTTCCAGTAGTATTTTTCAGTACTGGGCCTCTCTGTCCCCCACAACCTTATTACTCATGTTCCCATTCCCACCCATAGTCCATGTATGAAATCGCTTCTATTTCCCCTTCCGAGGGAGATCTGGGAATTCCTCCATGAACCCTCCTCATTACCGAGTCTTTCTGGGTCTGTGGATTGTAGTATAATTATATTTTATTTTTACAGCTAATAACCATATTTGAGTGAGTACATACCATGTTTGTCTTTCTCACTCTGTGTTACCTCAATCAGGATCATTTTTTTTCTAGTGTCATCCACTTGCCTTCAAATTTTCTGCCACCCTTATTTTTAATAGCTGAGTACTACTCCATTGTGTAAATGTACCACATTTTCTTTATCCATTCTTTGGTAGAGGGACATTTAGTTTTTTTCCCAGTTTTTGGTTATTAAAAATAAATCTGTTATGAACATAGTTTCGCAAGTATCCTTGTGGTATGATTGAGCATTCTTTGGGTATATGCCCAAGAGTAGTATAACTGTGTCTTGAGATAAATTGATTCCTTATTTTCTGAGAAACCACCTTATTGATTTCCAAAGTAGCTGTTCAAGTTTGCACTCCCACCAGCAATGGAGGGGTGTTCCCCTTGCTCCATGTCCTCTCCATTATAACCTTTCATTTTTGTTTTTGATCTTAGACATTCAGACACGTATAAGATGAAATCTTAGAGTAATTTTGATTTTTATTTCCCTGATGGTTAAGGATGATGAACATCCTTATGTGTTTCTCTGTCTTTTGAGATTCTTCTGTTGAGAATTCTCTATTTAGGTCTCTACCATATTTTTTTAAATGGATTATTAAATGTTGTTGCTGTGGTTTTTTTTTTTTGATGTCTACTTTCTCGAGTTCTTTATATATTTTGGAGATCAGACCTCTGTTGGATGTGGGGTTGGCGAAACATTTTCCTTATCTGTAGGATGCCATTTCATCCTATTGACAATGTTCTTTGCCTTACAGAAACTTTTCAGTTTCATGAGGTCCCATAAATTGATTATGAATCTTAATGTTTCTGCTACTGGTGTTCTATTGTCTTCTGTGTCAATGAGTTCAAGGCTAGTCTCCACTTTCTCTTCTATTATGTTCAGTGCAACTAAACTTCTGTTGAGGTTTTTGATCCACTTGGACTTCAGTTTTGTTCTGGGTGGTAGATTCAGATTGATTTGCATTCTTCTACATGCTGACATGGAGTTATGTCAGCACAATTTGTTGAAGATGCTTTCTTTTCTCCATCGAATAGGTTTGGCTTCTTTGTTAAAAAAACAAGAATGCATAGGTGTGTGTATTCATGTTTGGGTCTTTAATTTTATTCCATTTTCAATGTGTCTGTTTTTATGCTAATACCATACTGTTTTATGACTATAGCTCTGTAGTAGAGCTTGAGATCAGGGATGGTGATGCCTCAGGCAGTTCTTTTACTATCGATGATTATTTTAGCTATCTTGGGTATTTTTTTTCCATACGAAGTTGTGTACTGTTTTTTCAAATTCTTTCAAAGAAGAGCTAATACCAGTACCCTTCAAATTATTCCATAAAATAGAAACAGAGGGAACATGTAAAATATCTTGATGTAACTCTAACCAAGCAAGTGAAAGCTATATAACAAGAACTTCAAGTCTTTGAAGAAAGAAATTGGGAAAGATATCAGAAAGTGGAAGATCCTACATGCACATGGATCAGTATGATTAATATAGTTAAAAGAGCCATCTTACCAAAAGCAATCCAATTTTGCAGTCCCCATTAAAATTCTAACATAATTCTTTAAAGATCTTGAAAGAATAATACTCATCTTCATATGGGAAAACAAAAGTCTAAGATAGTTCAAACAATCCTGCTTAATAAAAGAATTACCAGAGATATCACTATCCCTGACTTCAACTTCTACTACAGAGCTATAACAATAGAAACCATATGGAATTGGCATAAAAACAGACAGGTGGATCAATGAAATTGAATCAAAGACACAGACATAAATACACATACCTATGAATACCTGATTTTTGGCAAAGTCAAAATTATACAATGGATAAGGCAAATTTGGAAGGGACACTACTCAAGCTACATACAAACAGGTCACAGTGCCACTAAGTATGACAGATCTCCTGATGTCAACACTGCTGCTGCTACTTAAATGGAAGTTATTCTGGTCACTATCCATTTTTTCCATTTGACAAAACTCTCATAGCTATGTAGAAATATTTAAAGTTATGTGCTAGGAAACATGATTTTTACTGCCGTGGGGAAATGACTGATTCTTAGTAACTATCCCAAGTGCTCCTATGGGGTTGGAAGATTTTTATTAATGCATATAGTATTCAAATGGAAATACTTGATACCACAAACCACATAGCTCCTTGTTTGCCAGCTGATTGAAAATTGTCCTCAATTCATTACCCAATAACCCTTCAGATGTGCTTTCATACTTTCTAGATTCAACACATCCCTCTTTTCAACTTCTGTTACTAGTACGTTTTCCATACAAGGGAAGTATTATACACTAAAGATATTAGATATGACTGTCTGTTCTGTATTGAAGATTTTATCTACTTACATAAATGTCTTCGAGTATCATTGTTCTTAGTGTTATTGAACTGTCATTTATCAGTAAAATTCTGAAAAGGTTGAATGTTAGCTTTCCATCCTTCATAGCTATTCCAGGACCTCAGCTATGACATCTTCAGGAGACACATGTGGTCCCCTGTATCTAATGTCTGTAGAAGTGATCATTAACTTGTCTTACAATACTCACTGTTCTGTGAGCATTGGTCAGCCTTGTACAGTGTGCATCCTGCTGTTTGTTCTAAGTGAGTAAATGCATTTTCCTATATTTTATTTTTTAAAAGATTATCTGGTTTTGTGCCACTCCTTATATATTTTTTTTAACTCTTATAACCCCAAATTTGGTAGCTGCTTGAAAGCTAACACACATGGTACTCTGTGAAGGAGCAGTTGGATGGACCTGATTTGGTACTTTCACTCTTTGCAGGGAGGGGGACATCATTGGTTGTTTAATGATTATGAAGACCCTTCTGCTCTCATAGAGACTGAATGCCCTACAGCTGGTATGGCCACAAATGTGGCCAGGTGGATGCTTCCCATTAGAATTTAAACATTCATCCTCTTTGCTCCACTTTCATTTGAAAGCTTCTCTAATTGCCCCACTTGACTAAATGTTCTGTGGACAGGGATGACATTTTGCTCCCATTTATAATTTCATATGTTACGTGGTAGTGACTTGAAGGTTCCCACTCAAAACATTGGCTTTAATGCTATGCTCTAACCAGGTGGGGAACTTTGACTTGAGTTTAACACTTTTGGGCAAGTGTATAAATGACTTTTCTCTTTACTGTAACAAAACATTGACAGAAGAACTTGAAGAAAAGAAGGATTCATTTTGGCTGACTGTTTCAGTTCTTTATACTGGGGAGGTGTGATGGAGGCATGATGGGATTCCTAACAGCTAATGTTTTTGGTGGAACTTTCTTGTATCATGGTGGATCAGGAAGTCCCATGGCCTGATCTTCATGGTCCATATCTTTCAGGTAGGCATAAAGTCTCTGAAGGTTTCACCAAGTGCGGAAACTACACCACTATCTGGAAACAAGTAATCAAAGAGATGAGCCTATAGGGACATTGATATTTAAAATATAATGGTATTAAAATGGTTCAGGATAGATGCATCCCACAAGACTAAAATTGTTGATGTAAAAGGCAATTATACATCAGATTGGTTGATCAGAGAGCCTCAGAATCATTCTGTGCCCCATCCTGTGCTGGAATTATTGGCTCACACCACCACACCGGGCTTGCCACATGGAGATGGCTATCCAACATGAGTCCGCATGCTTGTGTAGCAACCATTTTACCAACAAAATGGGTACTTTAAAATCCATTATACTGTAACATTGTCTACTTACATAGCAGAATAAGTTTACTGTAATCTCACAGACCTAAATAGTCTCTAGAATGTTCTAGGGAATGTGGTTTGAGCATTGTTGTATTACCATAATGTTTACCTATGCAAACCCAGGTGATATATCTTGATTACTCCATATGCCCTCAATGCCAGCAAGAAATATGGTAATCATAGGGTGTAAGGCTCCTTGGGCACATATACCATGTCACTTCTCTGTCTGTCCTTTTCTTTGGACCTGTTGGTGTGGTCTCTTCTACACACATATATTTTCTGCTGAGTTTACTAACTGAATCACTGAATTGCTGGCCTGGTGTCATCTCTACTGAATGCTATTGGAAGCTACTAAGAAATGTCTCTCTTGTTCCTTCCTCTATGCTTGTGTCTCCTTAATGAGTTATAGCCTGCCATGTCTCTATCATCTTTAATCCTTTCCTGTCTTTTCTATACTGGCTGACATTGTTCTCCTCGGAAATTAAAGCCCATTGTTCCTGCTGTCTCCAACACCTCTGTTGGATCTGATGAGTAACTTCTGTTAGCAAATGCATAAAGCAGTCACAGAGGGTCAACAGTGGCCATGAGTGAGGCCAAAGGAAAGACCCTGGGTTCACATACCCTGCTCTCTCCCACCTGAGTCAACATGAGCTGTGCCGTGACCTCTGCTATGTCACATAGCCTGAGACGAACTCAGAGTTTGTCTCTAGATAATGTAGATGATGACCCTTGTGAATGACAAATAGAATGTTTTATGGGGGTGTTTTTACATCCTATAAAGGCTTTGCCAAGAAAAATGTTTAGTTAAATATTGAGCAGGTAAAATAATCTTGCTGCAACTAATGACCACAGTACTAAAGAGAAAAAATTTTAGAATGTAAATGAAATTTTAAAATATTCAAAAATAGGATATATATATGAATATATGAATGAAGTATAATTGGGTAATGTAAAATATGCTATGAAAGGAACAATGGCTGTTTGTAAATATTTAATGAGTCTTTGAATTAAGGCAGAATGTCATAGGCTTATATGTATGGCGTTCATCGATGTGAATGTGTATTAGTTACTTTTTCCATTACTCTGGCAAAATCCCTGAAAAGCAAGTAAAGGAAGGAAGGGTTTATTTTGGTTCATAGGTTGAATGTCTAGTCCATCTTGGTGCAGGAGCATAGGTAGCTGGACACATTACCTCTGTGGTCAGGGAGCAGAGAGATAAATGTTGGTGCTTGACTCTTCTTGCTCAGTCCAAGATTCTAGCCCATAGATTTGGGGTGGATTTTTTCACCCCAGTTAACCCACTCTAGAATCTCTAGAGGTTTGCTTTCATGCTGATTTCGAGGCCAGGAGTTAGACCATACCAGGCAGTCAGGATGTGGTTCTGAGTCAGAGGAACATATCCTGGTTCCTTCAAAAGCTACAGAGGTACTAACACTACTCTGGTTGAAAGCCCACAATCACTTTGCTTATGATCCCTCCACCCTTTTCAAAGTCCCCTTTTAAATGTGAAAGTAAGCCACCAACAGCAATCCACTTCTGGGACCTGTTCTTTTAGGCTGGAGCTCTGGTGACCATCAGGACTTTATTCCAATCTCAGCATCACTCTGCCCTGCCCCCGATGACCCACTTCTCTTGATTCATGTCTTTCCAGCACCCAAATGCTGGCACATTTTTGAAATTAAACTGCTAACAGAAATTACGTGTAACATGCACAAACCAGTCATCTTCAACCCTGACTTTTTTTTTCTTACCAATTTAAATTGGCTTCCGGGAATCTTAAGCTACATTTAACATTTACCGTTATTAAATACAACCCAATAATGATTCTGCTTGCATGCTGGCAGTTTCAGAAACATTGTTCTCATTTTATGCAGAATTATAGACACCCAGCTCACTATATATTTAGGCCAAGCAGGCTCATTTTTATAGGTGGCCATTAGCTTTACCTTCAGGGAAGATTTATTTTTTATTTACACTTGCTGCTATGAGAAAAATGAGCTTCACTGGTTAAGGGTGATTGATGATGGCGTTTCCAGGGCATAGGGATCCCCAGCTGAATAATCCGAGATCTGCACGGGAGTTCAATGTTTCCTCAAGGTTGTTTGCAGACAAAGTAGGGAACTGGGCTCCTCCCCTTTGTCATGTCCTGGGGTTACTCTTCTGCTCTCTCTGGTAGCAGGTATTCCCCTTGTCATCAAAGCTCTGTTTATTGCCTTTGCTTTCATCACATTATAGAGCAGGGAGAGGGCTGGGGATGAGTCTCTGATGCAAGGAATTATCTGCTTGCTCTGCAGTTTTTGCACTGAGTTTCATGGTATCTGGAAGGTGACGCCCAACCCATCTTCCCTGCTCTCCAGTTATTCCTGTGAATATCTCTGAGGAGTATAGTTTTGAGTTGTGATTGAATGACCCTAGTTCATAGTCTTGATATATATATATATATATATATATATATATATATATATATATTGCATAAATTAGTGAAGAAACAAATAGAGACATGGAGAGGAGACACATTAGAACACATGCAGGGGGGACATATTTGGGAGAGAGTAGGACAGCATTGGAAATGCCAAAGCGGTATCAACAGAGAGTCCTAGGATGGGCCTGGAGTCACAGAGAGCAGAGGTGTCCAGAGTCAGACTCTTGCATGAGCTGGGATAGAACTAGAGCCAACTGTGAAAGGGACAACCACATTCCCAGACAGACATTTGGAAATGAGGGCAGATGGCTGGGATCATCCCACAGAGCCAGGACAGAATGTGCCTGCAGAAACAGATCTGCGATACACAGCTCACTTCAAAAGGGGAAATAAGTAGGGGATGGTGAGCTAAGATGCCAAGACACAGATGCACTTGGGGGCCCCATCCTAATAGGAACAATGAGAAATTTGTGGTTCTGAAGATCAAAGAACAAACTGTGGCAGAGGCGCAGGCTGAGACTTGGAGAAGGGAATCTACAGCTTCATGTTCAGGTCTACCCAGTCTTCTTCTGGTGTTGTACAAGATATCATGGTCTACACAGTGTGTAGGGTCACATTCATAGCTGTCTTGTGATGTGTGCAGCCCGTGGACATGCCTTTGCAAACAGGCATGTGTGCTCAGTGACGAGCTGAGCTATCAGTTAACTACTGGCTCAACTTTGCCCATGGACTTACCTGATCCCCTTCAATACTTGAACATTTAGAGAATGAGACTATATCTTCTCCCTTTCAGAGGTATTTTTCTTGCTTAGCACAAGAGCACAAGAAAAGATTTAGGAAATTTAATTCAATTGTTTAAATAAAGCACTTATTGTTTTAGTTTAAGTTTTAATTTAATTAAATTTAAGTTTAATTGTTTTAAGTCAAGAGCTTGTAGAAGCAAAGACTCAATGAGTGAATTTCTCAGTGTGTTATGCAGTTTTCTGCTGCTGTGGCCAAAAGAAAAAAAAAAAGACAATCAACTTAGAAGAAAGGTGTTCCAGTCCACCTGTGTGGAGGGGCCTGGGATGGTATAGAGCATCTTGGTAAGGGGGCATGGTAGAACAGAGCTAATTAGTCAAACAGCTGGAAAGCAGGGGTGGGTGGAGGCGGGCACACTGGAGAGCAAGAAAAAAAGGGAGGTCTGAGGATAGGATAATCCCCAGTGATCTGCTCATTCTGCTTAGGTCCTACCTTCTAATAGCTCATTTGGCTATGAACTTACGCCTGAGTTTAATCTAATAAAAAATTTAGGAACCCCAAGATCTAGTCGCCTCTCAACACTACTGACTAGGAACCAAGCCTTCAATGATAAGTCTTTATAGGACACTTCATATCCAACCCTAACTACAATTGTATGTATTTTGTAATCACTGGGGAGTAAACTCAAGATCTTGTTCATATAAACCCTATCTTTTGATAGTTAATTTCCCACCTCCAATTTCCCTTCTTTTATCTCAGAAGAGAAACAAATCAGAGAATATGACTGCACTGGGTACCAAGCCATCCTAAAAATGGGTGGTTTAAAAGAAGCATTAAGTATAGAACAAACTAATGATAAATGTTGAATATTAACAGAAAATTACTGAACAGCTGGGTGTTGTTGGTGCTTGCTTTTAATTCTAGCACTCAGGAGGCAGAGGCAAGCAGATCTCTGAATTTGAGGCTAGCCTGGTCTATAGAGCTAGTTCCAGGACAACCAGGGCTGTTATACAGAGAAACCCTGTCTCGAAAAACCAAAAGGAAAAAAAAAAAGAAAAGAAAAAGCACTGAGCAATGATATTTTTCCCCCAAAGTTCAAGATGTGTGTGTGTGTCTGTAAACACACATTGGATTTTTTCCTTGTTTCATTTTTCATGTCCATCCTACTGAGGATGTACTTATTATAATTGTGTGATTATAAAAACCCCTGTCAGATAAAACACAACTCACTTAAACATGTATATTCTTCTTTTTTGCTTCTCTTTTCTTTTTTATTTTATTTTTATTGAAAAAAAAATTTCCGCCTCCTCCCAGCCTCCCATTTCCCTCCCCCTCCTCCCGCCCTTCTCCCCCTCCCCCCACTCCTCTTCCCCTCCCTCTCCAGTCCAAAGAGCAGTCAGGGTTCCCTGCCCTGTGGAAAGTCCAAGGTCCTCCCCCCTCCATCCAGGTCTAGGAAGGTGAACATCCAAACTGGCTAGGCTCCCACAAAGCCAGAACATGAAGTAGGATCAAAACCCCATGCCATTGTCCTTGGCTTCTCATCAGCCCTCATTGTCGGCCATGTTCAGAGAGTTCGGTTTTATCACATGCTTTTCCAGTCACAGTCCAGCTGGCCTTGGTGAACTCCCAATAGATCAGCCCCACTGTCTCAGTGGGTGGGTGCACCCCTCGTGGTCCTGACTTCCTTGCTCAGGTTCTCTCTCCTTCTGCTCCTCATTGGGACCTTGGGAGCTCAGTCCAGTGCTCCAGTGTGGGTCTCTGTCTCTATCTCCATCCATCACCAGATGAAGGTTATATGGTGATATGCAAGATATTCATCAGTATGGCTATAGGATAGGGTCATTTCAGATTCCCTATCCTCAGCTGCCCAAGGAACTAACTGGGGACATCGCCCTGGGCACCTGGGAGCCACTCTAGCTTCAAGTCTCTTGCCAACCCTAAGGTGGCTCCCTTAACTAAGATTTGTGCTTCCCTGCTCTCCTATCCAACCTTCCTTTATCCCAATCATCCTGTTTCCCCCAAGTTCCCCCCATCCTCCCCCTCTCACTTTTCTCTCCCCATCTCCCCTTACCCCCATCCCACCCTACCCCTAAGATCCCAATTTTCTCCCCGGCAATCTTGTCTACTTCCCATAGCCAGGAGGATAACTATATGTTTTTCTTTGGGTTCACCTTCTTATTTAGCTTCTTTAGGATCACAAATTATAGACTTAGTGACCTTTATTTATGGCTAGAAACCAATTATAAGTGAGTACATCCCATGTTCATCTTTTTGGGTCTGGGTTACCTCACTCAGGATAGTGTTTTCTATTTCCATCTATTTGCATGCAAAATTCGAGAAGTCATTGTTTTTTACCGCAGAGTAGTACTCTAATGTGTATATATTCCACACTTTCTTCATATATATTCCTCTTAATTCTTACTTTTCACTGGCAGCCGGAGTCAGAGATTAGTCATTCCCCAGATTTAAGTGAGAAGTTGATTTTTCTTTATTTTCTTAATGTATATTCATTATGTGAAACCATGGACCTCATTATAATATTTTTGCACTTGAATGTCATAGTGTGGCTGTACTCACTTGACATTTTGGCTACCTTCAAGCAAGCATACTGAAGTCCTGCTTTCTCTCTGTCCTCCCCACTTTCTCCTGTTGCTTTCCTTCTTTTAAATTATCTTCTTCTTTCTTTCATGTCCTAGGCATGATGTGGCTCTGACTCTCACAAATTCAAAGTAGCAGCACTTGCACTTGCTTGTGCAAGACATGTACATAAATCCAGTCGGATTGGGGAGACACTCATGCATCAGCAATGAAGCTGCTGTTGGGTTATACACACTCCAGTGAGAAGCTTAACACTCATGCCCACTGGTTTAACCTAGTGAGTCACAGAGCAGACATTAAGGTGAAACAAAGAGGCATAAAAGTCTCACCTAAAACTTGGTGGGAGGAGAGGTGGGGGCTTGGTGTAGGGTGAGAAGAGCACGAGAGAAACAGAGGGGTGAGTGTGATCAGATGCACTATATGCACTATATGAATATATATGCATAAAGCTGTCAGTTGATGTTTAAAGCTCAATAATGAAATATATGCCCATGGAAAAGTCTCTATTCTGCAAATGAATTTGACTTGTTTAACTTAACTCAATGATCTCCAGCTTCACCAATTTTTCTAAAAATGAGATAATTTTCTTTTTTCTTTTTTTTTTTTTCCTTTTTGGTATTTCGAGACAGGGTTTCTCTGTAGCTTTGGTGCCTATCCTGGAACTGGCTCTTGTAGACCAGGCTGGCCTCAAACTCACAAAGATCTGCCTGCCTCTGCCTCCCAAGTGGTGGGATTAAAGACATGCGCCACCACCGCCCAGCTGAGATAATTTCCTTTATGGCCAAATAGAACTCCTTGTGCATATTACTGAATTTTATCTATTTGTTCGCCTGATGGGCAGGTAAGCTCAGTCTTTTGTAGTAACTCATTTCAATATTGATACCCATTGATTGATCCTGGATTTTTCTCCCCCTGAAAAATCTTATATTGGTTTAGAAAATGGAATAGTCTATATCAGAGTAAATAACTGTAGTCTGTCTGAATCCATTCCTAGCTGTACTGGCTGGTTCACTTAAAGACAAACACTAATCTCACTGAAGCCAGAGATGGGAGACCCTCTAGAATTTTCTATCCTGCCCACTAACAAAGGTGGTTCCTTCTTTGGTCCTAGGTCAAGCTTCCTAGAGCTTCTTTGTCCGTTCATGTGTAAACATCCCTTGGCCTTTGTCTGTATAAAAGTCTCTGAAATCTAGCTCACCTTGGAGCTTTCACAATGCGAGAGGAAATAAAGAACCCAGTTAGCCACAGTTAATCTCACAGAACATGTGCAGAGAGGGTTGGGACAAGGGTAGGGCAGATGGCCTGTCAGAGGATATGGATGACGAGCTATAAAAATCACACAGCATATTTTTTAATGACAGGACTAATTCCTTGACTAGATCTATAACCTTTAGTTTTAGCAGCTGTGAACATCACCCTAGGGCTGCCAGACAATTGTGGCTGCAACTGAGAAGGCCTGCCTGTCTGACTTTCTCTCTCTTGATGGACACACAGGGTTCTTTTAAGCAACCTCAAGCTCCTGAGAACCAGTGTTCTTTTTACCTTTGGAACTGAGCCCTTCCTCAAGACTTCTCAGTTATTAGACAAAACCTGGCTAGGCCTGATCCAGGCTGTATCTGCATCAGAATTCACCCTTGTCCTGAAATAACTCTGAAGTGACTGAGAGACTGGCATGTCAGGGACACTGAAATGGTATACGAAGTGTTCAGACAATGCAAGCATGAAGTGACAGACAAGGAAAAACTCCAGGAAAACATATAAAACTAAGTAAACCACAAAAAATTCTCTTCTGAGAGATGCATGTGAATAACATATTTGTGAAAATGTTATCTTTAGGTGTACAGAATTTATGTAGAAAGATAGATGACATAACCCACTTTTCTATAAAGGATTTTTTAAAAAAAGAATTTATTTGTTCATGTGTCCACATGAAAGTTTGAGTTTGTGTGTGCATATGTGCACACATGTGTACATGTATGAAAGCCAGATGTTGGATCCCTTGGAACTGGACCTACAGTCATTTTCTGGATGCCTGGCTTATTATCCTCATGATTGCTCTTAACCACAGAGCCATCTCTCTAGCACCCGGAAATTATTTATTTATGTTTTTATTATGTCCATACTTTTTGTTTGCTTATGTTTGAATTTCTAGACAAGCATGCTAGAAAGTAAATATGGATCAGAAATAGATAACTTAGAAAGGTGGCCATTTAGTATCCTAATGTTTTCTTGCATAGTTAAGATAATTTTGGATACAATATCAATTGCAAAAATTTGATGAAGATGAAGCTGATATTTTGTAGTGGTTAAGAGCACTTACTACTTTTCCAGAAGACTTGAATTTGGTTCCCAGCACAGAAGTCAGGTGGCTTAAAACTATCTGTAACTCCAGCTCTAGAGGATCCGATGCCTTCTTCTGGCCTCTGAGAACGATCATGTGCACATACCCACCCCCTCACACAAACACAAAATTCAAAGAACAATAAAAATTAGTCTTTAAAAATGTTTAAAGGGGTGAATTTCCTTACTTTAACCATCTGCAGATACTTTGTGCCTATGTATTTGTGTGAGGGATTGAAAATTGCAGTTAGTGATGAGATAGACTGGACTCAAACCACATGAAGTGAGAGGTCTGAATACCTCCAAAATATTCTGTCATCCTTTCTTGCTTCTATTTCTCCATGTTTACTTAATTCTTGACCATAAAGATTCACTTCCTGTGGATGGTTGGGGATGTGGCCATAATCTGATGCTCATATTTCTTCGTTCCCATTTCAAGAGGAGATGGTCCATGCTTTACAGTACTGAGGAAAGGCTATAATGATCCCCTTAGACAAGCAGTCCAATCTTAGACCAGTCAACAGTGTTAAGGGGCTCCGTGTGGGTCACACCTCTACCCTGGAACCAACAGCTGTGGTCAGGAAATCAGACTTAGAACCTCTGATGGACGCGACAAGGGGGCTTTCTTACATGAAGCAACAGATCTAGATTGAAATGACATAGATTGCCACCCAAGGACACTTGATCTTGCAAGTCACTAAAATATAGGTGCCAACAGGAACACCTGACAGGCACAACCCAATTTCTCTCAGCCCACCCCTTAAACTTCAGGAAACAAATCTATTTTGATGAGATAATTTTGTTGTTTCAGAATTCTCTTTAAGGGTTTGAGCCACTCTTTCCAGTTCTTGGTGTTGAGCAGCAACAGAGAGATGTAAGTAATAAACAATTTCTGCAAGAGCTCCAGCCCCTTTCCTTTGTCTACCCAAATCTTCCTGGGGGCAAATTCATATGAAAAATTCACAGAAAACAAATAATAGATAATGCATTAAAAATTCTTCTTAGGATTTCTATAGCTGTGAAGAGATACCATGACTATGGCAACTCTTATAACAGAAAACATTTAATTAGGGGAGGGTTACAATTTCAGAGGTTTAACCCATTATCTTCATAGTGGAACATGGCAGTGTACAGGCACACATGGTGCTAGAGAAGGAGCTAAGAGTCCTACATCTTGATCTGAAGGCAATAGGAGGTGAACTGGGACATTGGGTATGGCTTGAGTATTGAAGACCTCAAAGTCCATCCCCATAGTGATACACTTCCTCCAATAAGGCCATAACTATTGCAACAAAGCCAGACTTCCTAACAGTGGCACTCCCTATGTATTTATGGGGATAATTACTTTCAAACTACCACAATATCTAACCAGGTTGGAGACAAGACAGGAAGAGATGTCAAGAAACAGAAATTCAGGTATAACTGAGTTTACCTGCTAACCTAGAGCAAGGTTGACTGCTAAGCATGATCACTTAGTGAACTTAGTATTTCATGTGTCCCCAGAATGCATATCTGTGTCTCTCCTTTCCAAGGGCAGATAATATCTCTACAGGGGAGAATTATGACAAACAGCACCTTAACTGAACCATCAAATTTCCATCACCAGTAATGGGCAACTCTGAACGTGTGTACCTCCCAATGTTTCACACAGAGAGACACAGTATCCCCTTTGCAATGTGTTTGTCACTCAAAATGTTCAACCTGGCTCTATTCATGATAATAAAATCATACAGACCTCCATCATGGGATATTTTTGTTAATAAAATGTCAGTTCCTGGAAAAAATACTATGAAGGCAAGTGGACTATCTTAAAGAGCTAGGGCTACAAATCACAGCTTGGGCTGTGCTGGTTACTTATCTATTGCTGTGGCAAAACACCATGACCTAGGCAACTTGTAGAAGAAGGAAACTTTATTTGGGCTTACAGTTCCAGAAGGTTCAAGTCCATCACCATTGTGGTGGGCAGGCATGGTGGCAGGCAGGCATGGTGGCTTTAGCACTAATCTGAGCTCACATCTTTAAACCTGGAGCAGGAATCAAAGGACAAACTGAGGACGGTATGAGGCTTTTAAAGTTCAGAGAACACCACAGTGATGTACCTCCTTCAGCAATGCCAGACATTTCAAGACTTTCCAGACAGTGCCACTAACTAGAAGACCAAATATTCAAATGTCAGAGAATGTTTGGGACATTTATCTTAAAAGCAACCACTGTGGCCATCATTGATTCTAGCTTTAGAAAGTCT
This sequence comes from Microtus oregoni, assembly GCF_018167655.1. Classification (NCBI taxonomy): domain Eukaryota; kingdom Metazoa; phylum Chordata; class Mammalia; order Rodentia; family Cricetidae; genus Microtus; species Microtus oregoni. The sequence goes on from NW_024543094.1 coordinate 6,420,178, forward strand.
CCCAGCATTAAGACTATTTGACATCCATTAAGGGACTTATTAAAAAGATTGTGTACTTGATATTACTGTTTAATAAATTTTGAATTTCTGGAGAATGATATTAGTATTTTTCATATATAAAAGGATATTTTCAAAGAATAAATGTTCAGGTATTTAGATGTATTTTCATATACATGGTAGATTTGTAGATAATTCAGCAGAGATTAATGTGTGGTATGTATGTATCTGAAACAGAGAGAAGAAACATGAAAGAGAAAAAGTGTACATATTAGTCAGCTTTCCATTACTGTGAACAGCAACAGAGACAGTTAAATTCTAAAGGGAAAAGTTTGCTTTGGCTCACAGTTAGAGAAGTTTTAGCTAGTGGTTGAACCAGTGGCTTTCATAGTTGTAGTGACTTAGCACCTCACAGTGGGAGTGCTTCCCACACGGAAACTGCTCACCTCATGGTCAGAAGTCATAAGAGAAGAAGAACCAACAAAATCTCACTGTCTCCCTATGGACAGAGCTTCAGTGACCGGGAACTTCCCCTAGGTTTCACTTCTTAAAGATCTCAACCAACTTCCAATTACATCATCTAGGGAAACAGTCTTACAAGGATGCGTGTGTGTGTTCATTTTGGTATAGGCTCATGTGTCTGCAACTGTACTTGTGTGTGCAGGGGCATAGGTGTGCTTATGCAAGTGGTCTCAAGGGACAAAGTGTGGTATTATTCTCAGGTACCATTCCCTCCCCTCTCTCTTTTCTCTCTCTTTCTTCTTATTGGAGTGCCTGGCCATCAAGCCCCAGGGTCCCAAGTATCTCTACCTCCCCAGAAATGAGATTAGAAGTATGTGCCAGGACATTCAACATGGGTTCTGGGTTCTGGATGGAACTCATGCTTCCAAGTCAGACAATTTACCTGCTGATCTATCTCTTCAGTCCTCCTAAGGCCTTTGAGGCACACTATAAAACCCATATGATAGCAGACCATACAGTAAGGGATGGCCAGTCATGACTCTGGATGGAAGCAGTCAATACTCACTAAGCAAGTCTTCGACCCTTCTTGTAGGCTTGACAGCTTTAAAAATAAAAGTTTTGGACAAAAAGAACACATTGTAAGGATAATCTTAATTTACAATCTATGAATTGAAAGCAAGAAAGAAGCCTGGAAAAGGGTAAACACCTCAATGTTTTTTCTTCTATGGTTGGAAATAAAAAGCACCAAGGAAAGGCATGAATATCATTTGAAATCTCATTTTGTTAGAGGTGTGTGGAGGTGAATGAAGGTGAGGCATAGCACAGTTTCTTGGGAAAATAGCATTTCTTAATGGAAAAAGTTCATTTTTAGATAATAGGAGGTTAGTATGTCTGGTGTTAAGTTCTTATAAAGCTAAACAATGATAAAATAAAAAAGATAAAAATTCCAAGTTTGCTGAGAGTCACTGTTTCAGTAATGTCAAATAACTTCCTAGCAAATATGTTAAATGATATATTGACAAATAATATCAGATAACAAAATAAAATTCAGGCTAGCAAGTTGGCTCAGTAGATAAAGGCAGTTACACATAGGCCTGGTGACCTGAATTCAATCCAGAAGGAAACCAACCTATGAGGTATATTCTGTGATCTCTCCATGTGCACTGTGGGGTACCCACTTTCACTCACACACATGCAAAATAAATACATATACATACACATACAAAATAATTGAGTTAAAAATTTAAAACAATATGAAAATTATAAAGTAATAATAATTATCCTAAACTGAATTGGCTCAACAGTTACTATGAGCTGAATAAAACCACACTTGATAAAAAGCACAACATGAGCAAAGTTGTAGGTTCAAATCCTAGTACCCCATAAATTGGTCATATACATGCCTGTAATCCCAGCATTAGGGAGTTGGAGGCAGGAGGATCACAGGGCAAGGTCATTCTTGGCTACACAGTGATTTTGAGGCATGCCTGGGTGAAAGAAGAAATAAAGAATGGGAGAAAGATTAGAGGGGGGGGGGAAGGATGAAATGAAGGGGGAAGGAAAGAAAAAAACGTGAAAGAGAAAAAAACCCAACTTAAACCCACGAGGGACCCAATACTGGAACCAAAGGTACAACCTTTGACTAGCAAGGACCCAAATCAACATCACCCCTTTATAAACAGACTCAGCATCCAGAAGGCAGTGTGAAATGTCTGCATTTTCTTTAGTTCAGAAGGATTTTCCTGGACTTGACTGTCCTAGAGTCCTCATTTTCTTCACTGTTTTCATTCCTACCAGTGATCGTTTCTACCCTATCCAGTGGTTCTCAAACTTCCTGAAGCTGTGACCCTTTAATACAGTTTTTTGTTGTGGTGACCCCAACCATAAAGTTATTTCATTGGTACCTCATAGCTGTAATTACGCTACTATTATAAACCACAATGGAAATACTGATATGCAGGGTATCTGGTATGTGACCCCAAATGGGTCATGACCCACAGTTTGAGAACTTCTGCCCTAGAGCCTTGACTCCATCTGTGAGCTTCATTTGTAGCTCAGAACCAGCAATGTAATTGAGGCTAAAGGAAAAAGACAGACTCTGTTAAAGAGTCATTATGAACCTTACCTCAGACAGAACGACTGCAAGGAAAAGAACGGGTAACAGATGCTGGAGAGAATACAGAAAAGAGGGACTTTTATTCACTGCTGACAGGAATGTAAATTAGTCTAGACACTGTGGAAATCAGTGAAGAGGCAAAAGACGTTTGGCCAAGAGAAGGAAGGAAGCTGGAGAAAAATGCCAGGAACTGATTATGGGAGACATAGGCTGTCCGTACTCAGAACTTCTACTTCTAAGTGTTTCCAGCCTAAAACAAGAGTCTTTAAGAGTAAAAAAACAGATGATCATCACTTGCAATGTGTGAGTGTGGGGGGGGGCGCATTAAACCACATTGGCTTGAAAGCTTTCCATTTCCCATCTCCTTCCATTGTAGTACAGAAATGGGGGAAATTAACAAAGCTTCCGCGGGGTACGTCTACTGTATGGCAATGGTGTGTCCTCAGCTATGGCAATGAGATTTTATTTACATTACGGCAGGTGCCCTTTGAGGTAGAGAAAGACTTATTTCAGGCTTATCAAATAATTTCTAAGTCAATTGCCTTATCGCCGATTTGAGATGCTTGTGAAAACCAAGCACATCACCCGATTACATTACTTATCCTGAATGGGCATCAGGCATGAAGAGTTACGTTATTTAAAATCACAGCAGAAATAAATTGCTGGCAAGGTCTCAGCACTCAAAATCCACGCTGGCACTACCTGCTCATTTATGTGTAAGTTAGTACCTTTCAGGTAGCGTGGATGAAAGTGCTCAGTGCCATGACCCTTGTTCCTAGGTTAAATCCCCCAGAACAGAGAATTTTACCCTTGTGGGCCCAGGCAATTATCCTTCCCCAGGGCTTCCTGCTCTTGCTCTGATCATCCAGTCAGTGAGGACGGCCAAGGTCACAGGGAGGGCTGGCGTGTACAGCAGAGCAGTCCTGAAGAGGAGACAGTGAGTGCAGTGTAATCTGAAAGAACTTGTGTCCATTGAGATGTTGCTATAGGCCCTCCCCGACAAGTCTGTCCACTGAGTTCAATTCCCTTACTTAGTGAAGGGAAAGAAATGATTCCTGCAAGCTGTCTTCTGACCTCCAAACCTGGACCTTGGTCCACGGGTGTACAATCACACACACACACACACACACACACACACACACACACACACACACCCCAAACGAATAAATAAGTAAATGTAAAATGTAAATTGAAGCCTTGACTTTGTTAGGTTTAATGGCATATACCTTTAATCTCAGTGTAGGGAGGCAGGCAGATCTATCTGTTAGTTGAGGTAAGCTTGGTGTACTTAGGGAGCTATCTTCAATTAAAACTTTATTGTGAAGAACTTGAAAATTAAGAAAATGACCATACCTCTCATTGATCTCTGTACAGTTAGGCTCCCCACCTTGACACTGGATCTTCACATTGGATTTTATACTTTCACTATCAAGTATATTTTTATGCACATACCTGCCACCAAAACAAAACAAAATAAAAAGATCCATGACAGAGTTGAAATTATAAAAACAATTAGATCGATACCCTCTTTCATGACTCAAATATCTTTTGCCTTCATCCCGTCCTTCCTCGTCATCTAATATTTAGCCTTTGTTCTTCCCACATGTCATATTGAATCCACGTGTGTATATCTTGTATACTTCTTATTGTCTTTAAAGAAATAACATCTCCAGAGGAAATAAAGCTAAGACTATGGATGCCTTCAAGGGGTAGGGACTTCATTTTACAAAGCACATTCTCTTCCATGAACCCTGTGACCAGAATCTCCCGCTGAATTTACTGCGACGACTGCTGGTGTGAGCAGATGCGAGACTCAAACAGAGCATTCAAAAAGCCTCATTGGGTTTTGTCCTAAAGTCTCATTTATTCCAGCAACCTAAGGGTACGGGCACAGAATGTTTGACACAAGGCCGGTGTTCTGAACCGCCTGACCTACTCAGAAAAGAAAGAGGTGTGTTATGTTTGCTACCAAGATGTGGGAGGATGGCTGGTTCCTTCCTTCCATGGGGTTCTGTGAAGGAAAGTTCCCAGGAGAAGCTGTACCTTCAAGCTGACATATTCTGCAAGGATGACTGACTGACTGGAACACCAGTGATTGAGAGGAGGGTGGAACCTTGCTAGTGCAGAGCCTAACTAGAGTCTACCTCGAGCTATCTTCAGGTCCCTACAGAACCATTCCTTGCCCACCTCTGTGTCTGACCTAATATCCTGTTACTAACATATCAAAATCTCTTAGAACCCATTAACTTAACAAGCTTCCACCAACCAAGAGGGGGAAAGGTGGCTTCAGATAGCATTGAGGATCAACTGAGATTTCTCAAGCTTTGGTGTGACTGCCTACTCCATGTTTCTACCAATGTGTTTGAAAAGTGATTTATGACTTTGTTGTTGTTCTGTTGCTATAGGAACCTGATAAAACTGTTTCCACATTTTTTTTTTTTTGAGACAGGGTTTCTCTGTAGTTTTGGAGCCTGTCCTGGAACTAACTCTGGTAGACCAGGCTGGACTTGAGCTCACAGAGATCCACCTGCCTCTGCCTCCCGAGTGCTGGGATTAAAGGCATGTGCCACAAAGGCCCGCTGAAACTCTTTCCACATTAAAACATGGTATTTGGGGTAACTTGAAACTGTGTTCCAAGCCATAGTCATTCGTATTTGGCTCCAGAGTAAACTATCCCTTACCTTTTTTGAGGTGACCGTTGTGTTTTCTTGTTGACAGTGCCTGACAAGGCCAGAGAAGGTTACTGCGCTCCACCCTTGCTAAGTCAACTCCAAAGTGGCCTCCTGTAGCCTGTTTGGGAATTCCCGGTGTGTGCTACTCTTCTCTTCAGGTTATCGTGTGCAGAATAAAAATCACATCCCGCTAAGAGCAGGTCTATGCTAGATCTCTGTGCATACAGTGATTTCCCCTGGTCCTCCAGAATTTCCACCTGAGCGCCTGGGATGGTTTCTGGAGCATTCTCCCATCCCTTTTATGGGCACAAAATCACTGAGTACACCACTCTGCCTTGCAGAGAGGTTTTGCTAAGAAGTGCCATGGATCTCCCCCACCTAACTCCCAGATCCCGCAAATGACCTAGGGAAAAAAGACTGACGGAGACTGCCTCTGCCGGGCGCTGTTGGCTGCCTGCTCCCAGCAGCAGTTCTGTGAAGAGCAAAGTCCCATTTCACCACCTGTTAGTGCCCTGAATTAGCAATTTCTATGTGGCAGAAACAGCTGCAGTGGACTCCTCGGGGAGCCAGGGTCTCCTTCAGCTCGTTCTGGTTCTTGCTCACCTGGCAGCTGCTTTCTGTTTTCCTCCCCACTGACACAACAATTCAGCATTTCATGTAGTTTTAAATCTGTGTGTGGGTAGGATGGGGGATGCAATGGTGTGTGTATATGGTGTGTGTGTGTGTGTGTGTGTGTGTGTGTGTGTGTGTAAGTAAGTAGGACAGCCTCAGGTTTTAATCCTTGTCTTCTACCATGTGTGAACAGGGTGTCTTGTTCACAGCTATGTCCTCCAGGCTGTCTGGTCAAGGATCCTTGAGGGATTCTGCTGTTTCCACACCAGCAGGAGTGCTGGCATTGCAGAGCTGCCTGCTGCAGTGGCAGGCTTTCTGTGTATCACAGGACCCGGATTCAGGTCCTCATGCTTGCACAGCAAGTGTTTCCCCCACTGAGCCATGTCTCTACGCTGCGTGTACTTATAATTTTTTTCATTTTACATACTGACTCCAGTTCCCCTTTCTTCCTTCCCCAGTCCCACTCCCCATTTCCACCCCTCTTCCATTCCTCAGAGGGGTTTACGCCTCCCTTGGCAAGTCAACAAAGTCTGACATACCAAGTTGAGGTAAGACCGAGACCCTCCCCTCTGTGTCAAGGCTGAGAAAGGTATCCAACCATAGGGAATAGGCTCCGAAAAGTTCATGCACTTAGGATAAGTCCTGGGTCCACTGTCAGGGGTCCTGCCAACAGCTCAAGCCACATAACCGTCACCCACATTCCGAGGTCCTAGTGCAGTCCCGTGCAGGTTCCCCAGCTGTCAATCCAGAGTCCAGTTCATGAGCTCCCACTAGCTTGGGTCATCTGGAGTAGATGCAGTGACCCTCACGTACTTTTTAAAGCTCTGTTTGAAATCTTGGCTGTTTTAGTTACTGTCAGTAGAAGGAAGTCACGGCTGATCCATTTCACAAGCCAATGAACAGTTTTTATTCTGTGCTCATTTTTAGTTGAGTACAGATACTCTGCATGGCTACTTCTACAAAGTGTCCCCACTTCATAGGAATTCTCTCCATCCAACATGGTGTACAGAAAGCTGATGATACAGTGGCAAAAGAATTCTTCAAAGACACGGAAAACACAGGAGAGAATGTATTGCAATTCAGTGTAATAGAGCAGTGGGCCATTCTCAGAGAAGGGACTGCACGGCTGAGAAGAGGTGACAGTTCTTGAATAACAGGTAATGGACTAATTATTTGCTCTTATTGTGGGATCAAATAAGCCTGTACTAGAGGGGACAAGAGGGCCTCTCATTATCTTGCTGAGAAGAACATTTTGTAGCATTGGTTGTTTTTCTTGAGACTGGATTTGGATATGGCGCCATGGGCTATAAGGGGTGGGGCTCCAGTTGTCAACATATCACACAGCTCACTAGCTAGCAGACCTCCAATAATTGTGGTCAGATTGGTAAAAATTCATGATTTTTTTTTTACATTCAGCCTTTTGTCTCTAAAGTTAGAACAAGCAATTAATGGGGGAAATAATTTTAAACCTTCAATCCAACAATTAGATTTTTCTAACCCCCCAAATAGTGTCTTAGTTAGGGCTTCTATTACTGTGAAGAGAAACTAGGACCACAGCAACTCTTATGGAGGAAACATTTAATTGTGGTGCTTCACTCATAACTCAAGGTTCAGTCCATTATCATCATGGTGGGGCATGGTGGTATGCAGACCAACACGGTGGTGTGCAGGCAGACTTGCTGCTGGAGAGGTGGCTGAGAGTCCTACATCTTGCAGGCAACATAAAACAGTCTGTCTCAAAGTGCATGGCTTGAGCATATATGTGACCTCGAGGCCTGCCTCCATGGTGACATACTTCCTCCAATAAGACTACACTCTTAATAGTGCCACTCCCTTTGAGATATGGGGACCAATTACAATTAGACTACCATAAATAGAACCTTTGAGATCCATTTTCAATCTTTCCAAACTTCTTTTGCAATTTTCTTTGTGTCTCTCTGTCTTCCTATGTCTCTGTCTCCTTCTCTCTCACAATATACAGTATGTATAAATGGAGATATGTGCATGCACACATATGTACATACACACACACGTCTCGTATAAGGTCCTGTTGTATGAAGCTTTTTCCTCTCTAATTGTGACACGGCTGCCATTATCATGAAGAGGAGTTACTGTGGTAACCTAAAGAGTTCACACTCAAGGCAATGGAAAGAGTAAAATAACGCAGTGCTGGCTAGGTCTGTGGTAGTAAGGCTGCAATATTCCCCCCTATAAGTGTATGTGGGGGGAGTGGGGTGCTTTTGAGACTCCCAGATGAGATTTTTTTTGACCAGTACGTCCTGTTTCATCTGCCCATAGTCTTTGTAAATTCAGAAATATTTAGGAGGTAGAAGATTGACTAGGGGTAGGACACTCTCCATTGATGTGATGGGTAGTACATTAGATATACCATTTATGGAAATTTCTGGTGATTTTTGAATCATCCAAGCTTTTATAAGAAACTGTAACAAACCCATTGGTTCACCAGGCTGGTCTTGCATGGAATTCTTTCGTTGGTTTCTTAGTGCGTTTCTATTTGGGTGATTAGACATTTCTTTACATCTTTCAGAACAAGTGACACTGTGGTACTTTTAAAATTTATTCAGACATGTTTTGAGTGTGCCCCCTAAGGCTTTGTGGGCTGAAAATGAACCCCCAATGTGAGACTCCAAGAGGATAAAACTTAATTTGCTCTAGTGTTTAGAGGTAGACTTTAAGAAATTGATGGATGGAGCCCTGACAGAATCCTCCCCATGTCTTGGGATTCCTCTGGCCTCTGCTGCCAACAAGGTTATAGCCTGATATGTTCTTCTAAAACTCAGTCTAAGCAAACCTCCCTTGTTTATAACTCACTCAGTGTGTGGTATTGGGCTACCGTGATAGGAAACGGACTGTTAAAGTCTGCAGCCTTGTTCTACAGCACAATTTTACTTGATTTCTTTTCAACAATTTCCTTTGTATTAGCACCAGAATATATTTCTTTAAAATTCTTTTAGTAATACAACTAATAAAGTAAATAATCTTAAAGGAACCATGTTAAATTGTTAATAAAGATTATAAATACCAAAAGTAGATATAAAAGATGACTTATTTTCAATAGAATTTGAAAGTAGCAAGCAGAAATAGGGGAAGAGAATGAGTCTACAGGACTTAAAATTGAGCCAGGCATGGTGGTACACACTTATATTCCAGTTCAGTAGAGACTGAACACAAGATTCCAGAGTTCAAGGCCAATCTGGGCTATATAATGAGACTTTATCTCAAAAAAAACCCAAAAACTAAAAAGTGCATGTTCTGGTTTTCTCTTCATGAGACACACAGAATGCTATCTATGGAATGATCATCAAATCAGGTTATTTTACTTACTAACATGGTCAGTTGGGTAGGTTACTGAGTGTGAAGAAGAAGCCTAGATGTCAGATGAAGCATCTAATTAGAAAATGCAAGGAGCAAAGGCAACTTTGACCCAGGGTGCCAATTGTGCTTTACTTAAACTGTAGAAACTTGCTTTACTTATTACAAACCATGTTTGGAAACTTCATATTTATAGCTACTTTGGGTTATATTTTACCAGAAATTGTGACTTAAATAAATTTTATCTTGGCCATAAATACTGTCCTTGTTCTAAATAGGTTTTCTTTCTAGAATATACATCAAAAGATCTTCCGTGTTCACTGGACAGCTGTTCTAAATTATAATACCAGAGAGGAGGGAAGAGAGATGAAGAGGGTAGAAGAGACTGAGAACTGGTTGGCTTTTCCATATTATTTGTGTAGTGAATGAAGTACACACTACAGGCAAGAACAAAGAAAACTAAGAATGTGTGATGATTACTATAGATTGTCAACTTCAGGGGATCTAAGATTACCTAGGAGAAAAATCTCTGGGTATGTCAGTGAGGGGTTGTCTAGATTTGGTTGGATGAAGTAGAATAACCCACTCTAAGAGTAGGTAACAGTCTTGCTTACTCTGATACAGGTTGGCTAGACTCTCCTCATTTTGTTTTAAACAAGCTTCTTGCAAAGTACAAACTAGGTATTTTATGCAAGTGACTCCATTTTTCTTTGTCCTGGGCAGCTGGGATTACTGTAGGAACTTAGTGAAAAGCAGTGGTCTCAATCAGACATGATAACTTGTGTCTGTAATGCTGCATTCATGAGGCTGAGGCAGAAGGATCCCAAGCTGGAGGTCAGCAGGAGATGCACACTGAAACCTTGACTCAAAACAAGGAAGCAACAGACAAAAAACAATGGTCCCTCAGAGACTTTCACAGAAACATTAAAGACATGGCAGCAGAATCCTTAGGAACATTCATTAAGATTGTAGTGGTTTGAAAGAAAATGATCCCCAAAGGGAGTGGCAGTATTAGAAGGTGGGGCCTTGATGATGGACCAAACCTCTGAAGATGTAAGCCACCCCAATTAAATATTTTTCCTTTATAAGAGTTGCAGTGGCCATGGTGTCTTTTCACAGCAATAGAAACCCTAATTAAAACAGAATTTGGTACCAGGGACTTGGGTATTACTGTGAAAGACCTATCATCCTTTTGTTTGGAGGAATTTGGACTTCGGTACTTTGGGTTAGAAAGCAGTGGAATGCTTTAAGCACTGCTTAATGGGTCATACTACATGCCTGGAAGATAACAATGCTGATAATAATGAGTCGAACTGTGGGAAGCTGGCTCAAGGGATTTCAGGGGGAAAGAATTTTAGTATGTTGCCTAGAAATCTTTCTTACAATATTTTGATAAAGTGACTGCTTTTTACCCTTATCCAAAGAGTGGTTTTGTTGCAGGAGGTCCTTCCGCTCCTCCAGCCAATAGCCGCTGAGATACCAGCCCAGTGGGGCATGGTCTCTCTCCCTTTAAAAAAGCGGCTACTTCCCTTCTCGCTCTCTTTACTTCCTGCTCCGGTTCCGGCTACTAGACTTCTTCCTGATTGCACAGAGGGCTGTTGTCTGGGACGGTGATCTGTAAGTTTTTTACCCTTTAAATAAATACCACCCTATTAATCATAATTCCAAACTGGTGTGGGATTGTTTATGACTTATGCCTTCATGGTTTTGAGCATATACGAGACTCCAAAGCTCACTTCCACAGTTACACATTTTCTCCAGCAAGGCCATACCTCCTAATAGTACCACACCATTTGGGAACTGTTTTTTTCAATCACATTGCACCCTCTGGCCCCCAAAAGCTTATAGCCATATCATTGTGCAAAAATGCAGTCCAACATCAAAATTTCTCATAGTCTATAACAATCTCAAACTTATTTAAAAGGCTGAAGTTCAAAGTCTCTTGTGAGATTCATGCAATTGCTTATCTATAATTTTCTGTAAAATCAAAATCAAAAAGCAGACTACATACTTCCAATATACAATGGCACAGAACATATATTACCATTCCAAAACATAGGGAAGGGAGCACAGTGAGGAAGTACTGGACCAAAGCAAGACCCAAAACTATCAGGTCAAACTCCAAACTCTGCATCTCTATGTCTGATGTCAAAGTGCTCTTCAGATCTCCAACTCCTTTCAATTTTGTTGACTACAAGACACTCCTTTCTCTTCAGCTGGTTCTACTCTCTGTTAGAAGCTCTCCTTGGTAGGGATCCCATGGCTCTGGAATCTCCAACATCTTGGGGTCTCCAAGGCAATCCAGGCTAGACTCCACAGCTTCTCACAATGGTGTCTCTAGGCCTCCATTCAGGGACATCCCTGACAACTGCCTGACCTTAGCAGCTCTCTTTAACTGTGGAGGCAAATTCCATAGACTTTTTCTCCTATCTTTAACTCCAGAACTTGTGGCTGAAGCTGCCAAATTCTGCTCCTTACTGGGGCTGGGACATGACCTCCTTGTTCAGTTACAGCTTCACCAATTTCTGTTTCAGATGATTAGACCAGGTTGGCCTTAAATTCAGAGATTTATCAGTCTCTGGCTTTCTAGTGTTGATATTAAAGATATGCACCACCACACCTGGCTCTAGAACTTTTCTTTAATTCCCTTATACAAGTTGGAAACTCAGCTGGGTGGGATCTTGCCCTGAGGTCACCACTCCTTTTATTCCATTTCTTAATCTGTTTATCTCCTGGACCACAGGATTCAACTCCCTTCCACTTCCTGGTGCTCCTTTTTTCCTCAAGTGGTTTTCTTGTTCAACTTGCTCCTTTCCATTCTAAATCTTTGTAAGCATGAACACTAATAACCACACGGCAGAGTCTATCCTAGGTTGTTTTGAGATTTTTCTCTGTGAATGGAATTAATCTAAATCTCTTCACTTTAACTTCAGGTAGACTCTTTGGACTAGAGCAAAAAGCAGTCAGTTTCTTTAACAAATTAGCACAAGAAAGATCTCTAGGCAACATACTAAAATTCTTCTCCCCTGAAACCTCTTGAACCAGGCCCCACTGCCACAGTTTGAATCATCATCATCATCATCATCATCATCATTATCATCGTCATCGTCGTCGTCGTCTTTCATGCTCCTATTAGTATGACCCATTAGGCAGTGCTTAAAGCATTCTCCTGCTTTCCTAACTGAAAATACCAAAGTCCCAATTCCTCCAAACAAAAGGATGGACAGGTATTTCATAGTAATACCCCAGCCCCTGGTACCAACTTCTGTCTTAATTAGGGTTTCTATTTGTTTGGAATCTCCAACTTGGGGTGGGGGAGCTTGTTTCAGACCCTGCCCTCATCATACCAAGCAGCAGCTCCCTGGAGTTGCCTCATTCTAGATTCCAAACCTGAGAAAGCCCACCACTGGAGGCTCCTCTCCTGGAGATGACAAGGACCACACCTACTGGCTACTTAAGACCCAGCCCATAGATTTGCTGTGTGTGCTCTCATGTTCTGTCCCCTGCCTTCTTGAGAGCTACCCAAAGGTGCTCTACTTTGCAGTGTTTTTTCATTAAATCTGGATTCATTAATTCAGTTTGATTGACTTATTGCATCAGCAACAGAGGAACCCTTCTACCGGGGATCCAATACTTATCACTATTGCTGTGAAGAGATACCATGACCACTGCAACTCTTAAAAAGGAAAAGATATTTAATTGGGGTGACTTCTATTTTGAAGGGTTTAGTCCATCATCATCATCATGGTGTGACATGGAGGCATGCAGGCAGACCTTGTGCTGGAGACAGAGCTGCGTTTCCTATATCCTGACTTGTAGGAAACAGGAAGTGGTCTCAAACACCGAGTATGGCTTGATCATGTATGAAACCTCAAAGCCTGCCTCCACAGTGACACAATTCCTTCAACAAGACCACACCTATTCCAACAAGGTCACACCTTCTAGTGGTGCCATTCCCTTTAGAGGCCATTTTCTTTCAAACCACTACACTACCCCAGTTAAATTCTAAGAGGACAACATTTGCCTCCAAAGTACATGCTTAAGAAAAAAAAAACTCACTGTATGCCAAAGAAAGGCAATTTTTACAAGCTCTAAGAAAGCATGTGTACTGCTATTAATTGTATTAAAATGAGGCAATAAATCATGGATAAGTAATTAGAAAATATAGTCTTTGCATTCTGAGGCAGCGAGCATGATTTCGTTAAAATAGTGTAGGAGTAATTTGTTTTGATTTGTGGTCAAAAAGATTGTGATCTCTGTGTATGATTTGGTTTAGCAGCAAATACTATTTTCAGAGTCCATATACTGGAAATTATGTGAATGGAAATACAGTTGGATTCATGTTTTAGATATATAAAATTTTGTATTAGGAAGGTGCTCCAAGAAAAAAAAATATAGTCAATATTTTGTGTGTGTGTTTGTGTGTGTGTGTGTGTGTGTGTGTATGTGTAGGTGAAGAGATGAAGATGGAGATTTATTTGAAGGAATGAACTTACATGGTTGTGAAGGTGGGCATGCTGGTAATCTTCAGCCAGTGGGTAGAATAGAGAAAGGAAGGATTCTGAAGCTGCTTGAAAGCAGGGTTTCCAGTTCCTGGATGCCTTAGTCTTTTTTGCCTAAGGCTTTCAAAGGATGGGCTAAATCCTACCCAGATGTTGCAGCATGGTCTGCTTTGTTCAAAGCTACCTTGTTTAGATGTTATCCTCATCTAAAAGTACCTTTGTTTGCCTGGAGTTTTCCCAAATTATCTGGGTCCTTTCACAAACATGACAAATCTTGGCATAACCAAAGATAAAGTCAATATGAACTTCAATAACATAAAAACTTCAACCCCAGAGACAGAAAATAGAAGATGGCAGAATGGAGGAGATGGAGAGGGGATGGTGTACTTGGTAGTTTTTAGGTCAACTTTACACAAGTTACAGTCTTCTGAGAGGAGAGATCCTAGATCTAAAAAATGCATCCATAGCATTGTGCTGTAGGCCCCAGTCTGGAGAGTATTTTATTAATTTAGGAATTAATATAGGAGGGTAAAGTACGTTGTGGGTGGGGCCATGCCTGGGCTGATAGCCCTGGATTCTATAAGAAAGCAGGCTGAGCAAGCCAGTAGACAGCACCCCTCCATGGCCTCTGTATCAGCCCTTGCATCTAGATTTCTGCCCTGTTTGAGTTCTTCCAGGCCTCCTTCAGTGATGGACTACGATGCAGAAATGTAAGTCAAATAAGTCCTATAGTTCCCATCTTGCTTTTGGCCATGATATTTCATCATGGTAGCAGTAACCCTGTCTTAGACAAATGGTAACCTAAGAATAGCAAGAGGAAGTGGGTGGGACTCACACTTTTAATCCTGGAATTAAGGTGGAGGCAGGAGAATAGCTATGAGTTCCAGGCTAGCATGAGCTACATAGTGAATTCCAGAACAACCTTGGCTATACAGTAAAAATCTGTTTCAACACCTACCTACCCTCAAAGAAAAGGAAAGAAGAAAAGTAACACCAGTTGATGGATCATAAACTAAAAACTTAATGCATTTAGAGACATAACATAATTGTCTAAATCTGAAAAGAGGGATAGCAGAAGAAGATGTTTGTATTAGAAAAATCTGAACTTTTTCCAAAGTGGAGAGCTGGTATCTATACACAGATATACCTAAATTGATACAGATAGTTTCAAACAAGGCTCCAAGTCAAGTCTCTGAGGGCTAGATTCATTGGGCAGGTGAGATTTCTAGCGAACTGACTACCTTTAAATCCACATAGACAAGAACAGGCTCTCAGTTGCTACACTATATTATCTTGAGGCAGTCTGGCTTATGTGTAACCTAGTCTGAAATTTATACCTCCTGCCCCAATATTGCAGGCATTTGTGCTTCCAGCTCTGAGTTGCAGGGAAGAAGTGGTTGCTATCCAGGAGGGTAACTAACATGTAGAAGTGGTGAGTTCTGCAAATCTTTAATGAGGAGAGGGTGGGTTGGGGGGCATCGTTTTTATGGCAAGTTTGTCTTTTATTTTTTCATATGTGGTTATAATTTTTTCATATGTGTTCATATATCTTTGATGAAAATAAAGGAAAAAAAGATCCAGAGAAGACTGAGGGGTGATGTTTTTCACCTTAGACAATTCTTATGAGAGTTAAGTAAGGAGACAGATGAGAAAAAAAAATGCCAGAAAATAAATAAGAGAGAAAGGGGAATTTTCTCTCCTTACAGTTTCATAATTGGATACATATAACTTTGCTCCAGGGTGTCCCTCTCTCTGTTCCCAAGAGGCGGACCTTCTGCACACTTGTGGTCTATTATTATACTTTAACCTGACTGCTGGAAATGCTTGAAGAGAAACGTAGGTGTTTTTCAGAACCACAAGTTACTGGCTGATTCATGTCTCAGAGGGTGGAATGAAAAAGCCAGTCACATATCAGCAAGTTTGAAGAGCCCTGATAGCGGATCTGCTCCTCAGAATCGGCAGCTCATTAGAACAGGGACTAAGACTGCAGGGTTGAGTGTTTAAATGAATCGTGTTATGATTCAGTCACACAGCATGGCTGACACTTCCGGGTTCTGGGTCACACATGTGTGGACAAGCCCTCAGGCAGAAGTGCCTAATGGCCCCAGAAACCTTAAAGGGTCCTGTGTGACTCACGTGCGACATGGTTGTATGACGCAGCTGTGTGAGCCTTTGTGCACATGTGTGAGCTCCGTCATCTGGAATTTAGTCACCTGACCTGGCTCTCAGTTAAGATGGTGGTGAAGTCACCTGATCTCAGTTAAGATGGTGGTAAGGTCACCTGACCTCAGTCAAAATTGCAGTGGTCATATGTTGTATGGAAAAGGCATGATTTTTGAGCTGTAGGGTTTTGTAAACATAATGATAAGAGAGACCTGCAACATTTTATTTTTAACCATAACATTGGTGGTTATGACTTGGCCAGGTTCTTTCCACTTTCCCTCTGGCCCGTGGGTGGGCCTGTTGAAAACACATGGAACCCTGGGCTCTGGAACTAGGTTTCTTTACAACAGCTCTGCATTCTATCTGCCTGAACGCCGACCTCTGTGCACACTAGTGGCTTCAGTGGTGAGTTTTCCACTTCTAGGCCCTAACCACAGCCTTCACGGCTATGGTTGAGCCCTTCACTGACATGTATCTCTGGTTGCTTTCTATAGTAAAAAACGGGACCAGACAACCCAGGGTTGGTCCTCCTGTGCTAGCACTGCACACGGTGCATTTGATTTGGGGCCCAGGGTCTCCCAAATTTTTCTTTTCCTTTTCTTTTCTTTTGGACCACTTGTAAGTGGTCCGTGCTGTGGGAGACCACTCGGAGCAGCCTCTACCCTCTCTGGCTTCTCAGTGGCCTGGACTGGAGCCAATCAGGCTTTAACACCCTGCCTATAAAGAGAGGATGCTCTTCTATAGGCTCTGCAGTGTTCACTGCCGTTTCATACCTCACCTATATAGAGAGGACACTCTTCTATAGACCCTGTGGTGTTTTTGTGGGTTTTCATGTTTTCAGCTAAGGTATAATCCCTCAAACTATCAGCCACCAACTGTGAATGCTCTGCCAGTGTCATGCCGGCTCGGCTTTTCCTTAAACTGTCCCTGCCACCACTACCGCTGCTCCTGCAAATTGGTCAGATCCAGAAGGCAGCTATTTTCAGTTCCAGCCTTTGCTCCCTGCCATGGCTTGTGGCATGGCCGCTCGGCATCACGGAGGATCATGCTTCTAGGTCTCTCTTATTATTATGGTTTTTTTTTTTGTTTTTTGTTTTTCGAGACAGGTTTTCTCTGTGGCTTTGGAGCCTGTCCTGGAACTCCCTTTGTAGACCAGGCTGGCCTCGAACTCACAGAGATCCGACTGCCTCTGCCTCCTGAGTGCTGGGATTAAAGGCGTGCGCCACCATCGCCCGGCTTATTTTTTTCTGTTTGTTTTTTCTTTTTCTGTCTTGATTGCATTGGACCCTTGTCATAATCTTCTTCAGGCATCAGCTCAAGTAGAGGGAAAAGGGGATAGGTGGGCAGTTACAAAATTAATACTGCCTGTTTTTTTTTTTTTTAGGATCCACTGCAGCTTGGTACATACCTGCCAAGACCAACAGGAAGGTAGGGCCGAGTCTCAGTTTACCCTAAGACAATACCTGGTTCCACGAAAGACCGCAAACTGAGACTACCCATGCTATACCTAGAAACAGACCATCCAAAGGAAATTCCTACCATTACAACCATTGTAGTTAGGATCACCTGCCAGCATACACCCATGGTTTTTCACCAGGACACCCTTAGACAAATGTCAGTCAATTAGGGGTCCTGAACCTTAAAAATCCCTCTGCTATTATAAAAAACCCACCCCAACTATGCTCAGGGCTCTCCCATTGCGCCAATATGTTGGGTACACTGAGAGTCCAAGTTTATGAACTTGTGTAAGAATAAAGGCTCTTTGCTTTTACTTATGGGACTTGGTTTACTTGTTGGTTTTTTTGGGGACTCTGTGGATCTGGGTATAACAGTATTGTAAGTAGAATTTTCAGGAAGAAGGGATGATAAAGATAAATTGAGCATTCTAGAGAGAAAGACAGAAAAAAATCTCTGCGTGGTGTTACAGTGAAAGCCTTTAATCTCAGTACTTCTGAGGCAGAGGCAAGCAGAATTTTGTGAACTCAAGGCCAACCTGGCTTACATAGTGAGTTTAAGGGCATCCAGGGCTACACAGTGAGACCTTGTCTAAAATAAAAATATTTTTTTTTAAATTGCTGCATTAGTAAATTGTTTTCCTAGCCTCGAAGAAACTATACATGGTTCTTTTATTCCAAGAGTTGTGTGCAAAGTTAAATGAAAAATCTTGGCATATTTTATAACATAAAACATGAAAGCAATTGGCCCTGGAGAGACGGCCCAGCAGTAAGAGCATGTGCTGTTCTCGGGCAGAACCAGAACTTGGTTCCCAGAACTGGTGTTAGATAGTCACGGCATCTGTAACTCTAACACCTAGAGATCTCAAACCCTTTCCCGCATTATGTGGCACATGTGTGCACACACACAGTTAGAGACTGAGAAAGAGTGGGGGAGAGAGAGAGAGAGAGAGAGAGAGAGAGAGAGAGAGAGAGAGAATTCAAAGTAAAATCCTCCTGGAAAATGGATGTAATTTATTTTGGCTCAGCCCTTAGAGTGCAGCCACAGTTCAGTGCAGCTGCTGCCAATTCCTTAAAGGGTTTGTTACAAATGAGTAGCTGTAAACATCAACTTCTGTTGTCTTAAAAAAAATTACAGGACTTCTCTACCATTTCCCTGAACTGAGTCTCTAGCAATTATCAAAGCAAAGTGGATTAAAGACAAAGTTATACTTTCAAGCTTCCACTGGGAAAAGCATAAATCATGTTTCCCAAAGTAGGCTGTGTAGGGGAAGTTATCTTCGGATTCTAATCTCTGATGAGAATTTTGTGTTAATTTATTTGGAGAAATTCTGAACTAATTATTAAGATCTAAGTATCCTTGATAAAGCTGCAGTTTCTCATTTCAGTCTACATTAATAGACTTGTCTTTCCTGGCTTATTATTAAGATCAACAGTCCAAGTCGATACCGACTTCATTCATGTCCTCTGTTCACCTTTTTCTTCTTCCCCTCCTATTAGAATCCAGCTTTCTGTCTGTTCACCATCACACAGACAGCTGGTACTATTATCATCACTCTTGTCTTCACCAATAATTCCATGAGAAGTTTAGGAAATAGTACCATTTCCCATACATTTATTGACAGGTTTTTGTCAATAGGAGCATTTGGCTTTCTTGCAATAAAGAGCTTACTGGATACCTGTTTTCTTCTTTGCCTCATGTACCTGTGTTCAGATTGAAGACTTCATTTAATGGCCTTGTAAGTAGTGAAAAGCTAGGATCACCCCCAACTCCTATGTCATTATATAGATCTATGAATTTTCCAAACTCAGTGGTATTCTCCTGTCATTCTTTCTTGCTTTCAAATTGTTATTTTATCAAGGGAGAGCCTTGTAGAGGAAATCTCTGTCCTATCTGTAGTATGGAAAGACCCCTGACTTCTGAAGCTATTTTCTGTCATCAGAGTTTAGGCCAACTAGACATCAACAACTTCTTCTAGGTTCTTGACCCCTAATCCAAAAAGTTGGAATAAAGGCTTACATAGATTGCAAAGGAGAGAAAACTTTATTCAAAAGCAAAGCAATAATGCAGATCAGAAAGGGACTCGTTGCTACATACCAGTGGGTCATAGAAGCAAGAAAGTGATCAAGAACCTGACTATTTGTTGTGGGGTCCTTTTCTGGAGTTCAAGAGGAGGAGTTTGGCTGCTGGGAAATACTTGGTTGACTGTTTAAACTGACAAATTTGAGTACTGAAGTTTTTGTTCGCTGCTCATGTTCCTTCCTAGAATGTATCTGAGTTTAGTAAGAAGTACTCTTATTATGCATATGTTTGATTTGATTATTGTTAGGGGAGGAGAAGCCTATTCCAGCATCCAGAGAGTGGGTTGTGCATGTTTGATGCAGGTGGGTGTCTTGTATGAGTAGAAGGCTGTAGGTGCATTGTTTGGAGAGATGTGAGTATGTACATTACTGGCAGATAAGAAACCTTAGCTTCCAAATACAATATTAGTAGAAGAGGGGTACACGGAGGCCAAGTCAAATGGGATCCTAGGATGCTAAATATGTCCTGTGTTTGCCTGTCTCAAAGCCTGTTTGCCTTTACCTACTCTATATTATGTGAGTAGTCATTTATCTAAGAAAACTCCTCCCACTAGGGATGAAAATATTTCAGCACAACATCTGTGTGAGAAGGGTGGTGGTGACATTGTGATACCTTTCCATGGAGCAGACTCAGGATACTTCAGAACTTCATGAGCTCATACTAATACTTTGCAATTTCATTTTAGCATCAGACAGTTCATATCCAACTCATTTGATTTCATGTGGGAGCCCACAGAAGTGATGAAAGGTCAGAGAGTTCAGGTCTATTCTTGCTCCTTCAAGGTTATCGACAAGAAGTTTAATTTAAGATGTGGCTACTAAGAAGGTATCTTGACCTAGGGTGTGTTACTTGGTATTTTGGATTTTAAGATGGCCCACAGAGGTGGATCTGTTCCACCTTGACCAAGGGTCAGAGAGTTCAGGTCTATTCCTGCTCCTTCAAGGACATGACAGTAGGTTTGACCCAGGGAATGGATGTTTGGCCTAAAGTGTGATTGCTGCCTGTCCTGCCTAAGCAACAAAATGCATAACAGCATGTTTCAGGTATTGAAGTGGTAATTGCTCTGTTTGTTCTTTACATCTTGGTAAAGTAGTCTTTTGTCTCCCTACTCCCTTTTGGAAGTGGGGTATATAAAGGATATGAAAAATAAGCATGGTGAATTCAGTATTCACTGAATTACCCACTTTATCCTATGTCTCCACATATTCTTTTGTAGCTTTATTCTGTATGCCTGACATTTCTAGTCTACACACCCCTACCCTGGTACAAATGACCCCGTTGAGACTAGACCCCAATAATTTCACAATTATATTTGTACCTGAACTGAAAAAACTTGTTTTTATCAGTACTTATTTCTGGAGAACAATTAGTAAAAATGGAAACTTCTTTATAATTCTTTTTAACCCTAGAGAATATTCCACTAAATATGTATGTAGTATAAGAAACCTTATCCAAGAATAGATAAATGGATAATTATATTATACATGACACTATATGACATTTTATAAATACAATTTATATGTAAATAATAACATATAGTCTATATGTTAGATATGGTGATATACATTTCATTTATATACAAATGATAATATATAATATATCATTTATATTATATACACATATATGTATGTGTATATAGATTAGAACTACATATCTATATGACATGTCAAGAAATATTTCAAAGTATTGATCAATCTGTTTTAAGAGTCCCATTTTGCAGAGTGCAAGCCCAAAGTGGAGAATATAGCCAGAGTTGAATTCGCTATCTTTCCTGGCTTTTGTTTTCATCAACTTGGCACAAGCTAGAGTATTGTTTGAGAAGAGAATCCTCAGTTGAGAAAATGCTTCCAACAGGTTCCCTGTGGGCCCTCTATGGTACAGTTTTTTGATTAATGACTCATTTGGGGGCTCAGCCCCCTGAGGGTAGTGCCACCCCTTGGACACTGGTCCTGGGTGATACAAGAGAACAGGCTGAGCAAGGCCTGAAGAACAAGTCAGTAAAAGACATTCCTTCATGGCCCCTGCTTCAGTTGTTGCCTCTAGGTTCTTGAGTTCTTCCCCAGACTTCCCTTCATTAAGGACTACAGGTGTTAGGTGAAAATAGCCCTTTTCTCCTCACCTCACTCTTAGTCATGATCTTTAATGACTAAACCCAAGAAAGAGAGGACGAGCAAAGCCTCCC
Source organism: Microtus oregoni (assembly GCF_018167655.1). Lineage (NCBI taxonomy): Eukaryota > Metazoa > Chordata > Mammalia > Rodentia > Cricetidae > Microtus > Microtus oregoni. The sequence goes on from NW_024543094.1 coordinate 6,441,754, forward strand.
AGGAGAACATGCCACTCTTTCATATTTCTGCACACCATTTTCCAAATAAAAGTAACCCAGCTCTTCCTGCCTGTCTTAGGAACAGTTGCTATGAAGTCTTCTCTAGAGCGAAGGTAATCTTGGAGCGAAGGTAATCTTCTGCCTGGATCTCCAGGATGTGCTGCAGGAGAAGTCTCATTTCTACCTTCTCTTCCTTCCCTCTCCTTGGTTCCCAGAGCTGTCTGAGTGCCCCAAATTCCATTGCATTTGAGATGTGTGTGAAGTTCAGGCTGTGTTGAACTCAACATTCAATTTAAATATTAAGAAGTTGAGTTTTCTTTCTTTCTTTCTTTCTTTCTTTCTTTCTTTCTCCTTCCTTCTTTCCTTCCTTCCTTCCTTCCTTTTTTAACAGGAGTGTATGTCTTAGGATCAGTTTTCTGCTACCTGGGGAAGTTATTATTTTTCTGTTATATAGCCCAGATTTGATACTTGAGCAAATTCGAGGAACACTGTAGGGAAGCAATCTGCCTTTGAAGAAACAGAGATCCCTCTCATGCCATAATCACTCACTAAGGACACCTTGGTTGTAGAACAGGAGGGTCTGCTTATCCTTGATCTTAGGATATGTGACTTTTTTAATTTATTTATTTATTAAAGATTTCTGTCTCTTCCCCGCCACTGCCTCCCATTTCCCTCTCCCTACCCCAATTAAGTCCCCCCCCCAGCCCGAAGAGCACTCAGGGTTCCCTGCCCTGTGGGAAGTCCAAGGAACCCCCACCTCCATCCAGGTCTAGTAAGTTGAGCATCCAAACTGCCTAGGCTCCCACAAAGCCAGTACATGCAATAGGATCAGAAACCCATTGCCATTGTTCTTGAGTTCTCAGTAGTCCTCATTGTCCCCTATGTTCAGAGAGTCCGGTTTTATCCCAGGCTTTTTCAGACTTTGAGGGGACGTGAGATTTCATCTATCATCAATTCTTCATCTTTCAGATATGAGAACTTGATAGTTGTGGTAGTTTGAATGAGAATGGTCCCCAGAAGCTCAGATTAGAATACTTGGTCACCAGGGAGAGACACTGTTTCATTAGGAGATGTGGCTTTGTCAGAGGGAGTGTGCTACTCGGGGTTGGCTTTGAGATTTCAAAAGCTCATGCCAAGCTCAGAGTCTCTCTTTCTCCTGGCCAGCATATCAAGATGGAGTTTTCAGCTGCTTCTCCAGCACCATGCTTGCCTGTGTGCCTCCATGTTTCCCACTATGATGACAATGGACTAAACCTCTGAAACTCTATACAAGCCCTCAGTTAAATGCTTTCTTTTATAAGAGTTGCCATGGTCATGGTATCTCTTCACAGCAATAGAACACTAACTAAAGCAGTAATATAAAGTTCCCAAAGCATGGACTATGAGAGCTGGAGTAAACCTACCTTTCTTCTTTTTGCTCCTAAGCACTGCATTCCCTTCCTTTGGATGAATGGATCTTTACATGGAAAGTGCACTCAGAAGTGATGAATTCAACTTCAACTTGCAGTAATGTCACTGCCCATGGTGTCGGGAAACTGAAGGAAGAAAGGGGAAACATTTCAGTTGTCAGCACCCCAGGCAGACTTGGTACAGAACTAAAGATGGTGGGACAATGACTTCTGTGTCTCTGAACAATGCCACGCCTCTCTGTTCCTTTGAAGGAATAGCCAGGGATGCTAATATCTGTCCTTGAAGAGATTGTGACTGTTTCAAATCCTTAGACTTTCTCGAGTCTTTCTGAGCATGTTCGGTCTCCAGGAAAATGAATCAACCAACCATTTGTAACCACACTGCCAAATACTTCTCATCCGCTTGCATTTCAAACACTATTTATAGTCATGGTTAAAGTGATGAGTTTATGTATCTGTGAGATGAGGAGGGGGTTTTACATTTAAGTATTGAGTACTCCAGTCATTACTGAAGAACCAAAACTGGAACTTGTAAAATGCTCTGACTTTAGTTAGTCTGGACACTTTTGTGTCTTAACAAACTGCCCCCAAGCACAAGACTGAGTCTCCCTTTACCCCCTGGCACCTGCCCTCTTCAGTACACACAATGACAGTCACATGTGCATCTTCAAGCTTACATCCAAACACACAATTGATCTACATCTCTGTCCCAGCCGCTGGATTCATATCCTTCTTTGCTAGGAAGCGCTAGCAAAATAAATAAATAAATAAATAAATACATTTCTTCTTGGTTCAAGCTCTGTCCCCAAGTAAGATAAATTGTAGCTGTGTTTCTTTTTAGTCTACAACCTTATTTGCATAATAAATAGAGTGCTGTTTTAATCATTTAATTTTATTGTGCCTTCCCACAGCCCTGGCCTTTCCGTATTGTACTAAGAACATGGACTTGAGGCTGCACTGCTGTTTCTGAACTGATGTCTTATGCAAGTGCTTCAGACTCAGAACCCAGAAGGGCTGAGGTCTCTGTTGGACCCCACAGCTCCTCTCTCACTGCTCTTTCCAGTCCATAACATATGGCTCTGTTCAGTAATCCTTAATCTCAGTTCCCCAGTTCACATCTCGATGATGATACCAATGCGCTGCTCCAGGCGTCTGCTCTCTTCTCTCATCGAGAGAGTCCTCACCTTTTGTGCCCACATCAGAGGGTCCTTTTAATGGGCCCCCTTGGCTTCTAGCTATTACCATTCCAATCCCTGACTCGGTCTTAGGAGAGGACTTTTCAGTGTGGATCTGCTACACCTCTTCTTAGGACTCAAAACCTGGAGAGGGTCCACACTGCTTCACGGAACAGCTGAGCTCCATTAAATACTGGCCAGAGCTGCATCTGCACCCTGCCACCGGCACACAAAGGCTGAGATAATTATACCACCATGACACAAAGCTGTTCCCCATCCCAAGAGAGGGCCATATGCCTTCACACCTGCTGGCCTGTGGCAAGGTTTGTCTCTAGCTGTACAGCGAGCTCTACAGCTGAGCCTACAGGGCTCAGTTCCTGTCCTCTCTTCCCCTCTCTTTGCATCTAGTCCATGATAAAAGTCTGCTACCTGTGTTCAAACTCTTTTCTTTCCACTATTTGCACCTGATATAGCTGATCTTTCTCTTCAGTATGTTGCCTTCTGGGTGAGATCTGGGTATATACATTGAAAAATATGGCTCATGATTTTTTTTATCTAGAACTAAGACTTAATTTTGGAGCTCCTATGGTTGAGCATTGGTTTCTCTTTCTATTTTCTTTGGCAGCCAGGAATTTCCTGCTCATGGTGGAATTCCTTATTCTGCAAAGAAGAAGTAGCAAAAGAAGGAAGTACCAGCATATACACCTTAACTAAAGGAGGCAAGAATAGCAGAGAGAGGCCACGGAGGGGGGAAGTTACTTCTGATGCCCAGTTGTAGAAGGTCTGCTGACTGAAGGCAAGAGTAAGGCAGCTTTTCAACTTAGAGTACTTACAGTTTGGCCATGCTTAGAGGCCATGCTATAGAGGCCATTCTGGCTTCAGGATGGGGTCAATGAGGAGGGCAGCTAGTGGGAGTTCACAAAGGATGGGGAAGCATATGGATTTGACTTTTTATTTCTTCCCATTTAGGTGAACTGACCATTTAAAAGCAGAGGTGAGAGAAAGGATAGAAGTATGGGCATGGAAGGCAGTTAGTCTAAGACATCACAGGAAATTTGCGGGGAGAGTTCTCACCTAAAGTTTGATTTCAAGGACAAGTAGGTAGTGCGGAAACAAAAAATAGGAAGAGTAAGAGGAGAGGATATGCGGTCAAGGGAGGATGCAGGAAGAGATATCCTCCATGAGGTCTGGACCAGGAGGAGGTCTGTCCAGATGGCAGGAGCCTTGAGAGCAGAGTGGGGAGGGAAATCAGTGAGTACAGGGGGAGCAAACACCAGTTCAGTCAGGCAGCATGCATCACGCTGAGGAATCTGGACTTGTCCAGGTCAAGATCTCAGGATCCTGATTCCTCTGCCTCAGATCTGCACTGAAATCTCAGCAGGCTGACCAGCATCAGCCTTTTCCTTTGCTTGGCATGAGACTCTTCGGGGGATTTCCATTCCTTGGGGACCATTGTTTCAATAGTCTGATGGCCAAAGGGAGATGCACAAGTGTCTGTTCTGAGTCTTTTCCCCTCCTAGAATGGCTGCACTAAATCATCTGCCTGAAGCAGGAGGACAGAGCAGATGAACCTAGTGGGGAGGCTGTGATGTCACGTGGATTTGGTGATCTCCCTTCTGAGGAGGATTTGGGATCTCCTTGTTGCAGCAAATGTTGATGGGGCCCTGTTTTGGACAATGGAATCCCTTTTTCTGCTGCTGTGGGGACAGGGAAAACCAACATTCCTTGCTGCAGATTTCTTGATTGAGCTGAGCTCAGTAGTGAATAAACTAAGCTACACGTTAGAAGAACAGGAAACATTTTAAATCCCACTGACAAAACCACACTCCAGACTGATGAAAGCGATCTCTAGTGTGGGGTTTAATCAGCCACCACATATTTTTGAATTTCCTCAAGTGATTCCTTGTGGAAAACAATTGGATGCCGCTGCCTGGAATGCACGGAGCACTCTACACATGCATGAGAGCAATGTATCCCTCCCAGGTGTCCCCAGTGGCTCACTAGTTGGGAATTTATAGAAGCTCGCCTTTGATGAAGGTAGGTCAAGGTTCAATTGTTAAAAGTACCCTAATAACTAATTCCAAACAAAGATTTATGTGTCTGAAATTAGAAGTCATTTTTAAGTCTGTTTTATTTTATTTATGTGTACATGTATGCCCCCCTCTGTGTATGTGTGTGTGAGTGTACACACAAGTGCTCTCAGAGGCCAGAAAATGGTGTTGATCCTCTGGATTGGGAGTTATAAGCATTTGTGAGCATCTAGATATGGGCAGTGCCATCATTAAAAGGAACAACAAGTGCTCTTAACCACTGAGCCGTTTAGATTTATGATGACATGTCTTTGGTTAGATTTATGATGGCATGTGTATGCTCAGCATTTCCCCTGCCCATTCTTTGTTATTGTCTCTCTCCTAAGTTCTTTTCAGAACTCCTCTTCTATAGCTCCTATACACAAATTTTCATCTCAAGTTCTGCTTTTAGAAAACCCAATCTGAGATATGGTGGATAGGGAATATGGCTGGTGTGTGTGTGTGGAAGGGGGAAGAGGTGCATTTCCTAACTGTAAAGCTTTTACCCTTTGAAGAGGCTTCATCTTAATTACAGGCAGAGGAAAGGGGTCAGGGACGGCAGTTAGAGCTAGAAACAGAGAGACAGATGTTACTGGATAGAAGTTTGGAGGAGACCATAGACAGTAGACTCAAGAACTTCCCTTCCTTCCCATCTATGTGTACAGTGTAGTCTTCCCAACATCACTTTATTATCCATTTATTTATTTATTCATCAATCATTCATTAGCTACTTGTCATATGTCTCATGTAAAATTTTTAGATGGATCTGAATACTATAGAAGTTCATGGTTTAGATATTGTTGAAGAACAAACTAAACAGTCCCCATCTTTAATAGAGATTTTCCTGGTTGCCAGAATTGTTGATGTTTTCTCATGAGAGGAAGGGGTAGAGAGAGTCTTTGAATCTTCACCTTAGATTCCAACCATTCCTCTCAGGTGTGTGTGTGCAGTTCTGCCCTAATTGCCCATGGCCTTGGCGTCTCAGGAGGTGCTAGGGTTTACAAGCTGTGGAAAGTTAATCTAGAGAGGCTCTGTGTGGTTATGGAGACACCATAATCAATGCTGGGTAAAGACATTCCAGTGTGACTACTTTAAGGTCCCCAGTGCGCTAACCCAGATCCCCTCAGTCAGCCAACAAACTCATTGGTTCCTGGGGGAGATGTTAGGGGAATTGCCCATTGGCTTGTCACTGGGAACTTCCAAGGAGGGGGTAAGCATTGTTTATGTCTCCTGGGAAAAAGGAGCTTATAGCAGTCATTGAGCTTCAGCGGGAAAACAGGCACTGAACTTAGTTCAGTATGGAAGTTGCTGGGGGCTCATACTTGAGGGGTTGCTAAGAAAGCATAAAAGTGAAGCTGCTGACTCTAACCTGGGACAAAGTTTCCTGCAAAGTTGGTGAAGTCTGAACTCGGCCTTCAAGGAAGAATGTGAATTGTGCCTTGGCCTTTTGAAGATGGGTATCTCTGTATCTGGCCAAAGCCTCATGATTAATTCATCCATTTGCAAGGCAGCATTCTGTGTTAGGCAGAGGCTCAACTCTCTCCCCAGCATCTCATTGCAAAAGTTCTGTAGATGTTTCTGTCTTAAAATTCCTTTTCAATTCTATATCTGGGGGCGGGGAGAGAGAGAGAGAGAGAGCGCACATATATGTATAGGTGCTTTGGGTTTTTCTTTTGTTTGTTTTTCTCAACAAGAAGTCTTTCAACCCTGTTATCTGGGGTGAAATAAGAAGCCCGATCTATTTGCACTTTTGAGCCAGGCTGCCAGCTTCACACACTGCTTTCAGTAAACAACCGGCAGATCTATAAAATATTTATGCACCCAACCACCTCACTAGCTATTGCCTCTGCCATGCTTTTCCCCCTGTGAAAATGACACTTGTAGTAAAAATCCTGTCACCTTTCAGATCCCTTTTAAAGGCCACATTGCTAATAACAGGCTGTAATCCCCTTTTCTGCCTCAAGTAGAACTTATTTACTTTGCTTTTTGCGTCTATGTATGTGTTGTTTGGTTCAATCTTAAGAAAAGCCACTCCTCCAATGCAAAGAACTCCAATCAAACCAGACTAGACCGAATTAAAATGTTTAATAAATGCGGCACTCTCAGGTGAATAGAGACAACATGGCAGGGGAGAGATGCCCACCCAAAGTGGAAACCACATTGTAGTAATATGGGCGGCGGGGCGGCGTCCCCAGCACCCAGGCTGCCTGGCTAGCTTATGCCCGAAATAACAACACACAAACTGTATACATTTAATCACTGCTTGGCCCATTTCTATCTAGCCTCTTCTAGGCTAATTCTCACATATTAATTTAGCCCATTTCTAATCATCTGTGTAGCGCCCCTAGGTGCGCTTACCGGGAAGATTCTAGCCTATGTCCTTCCTGGGTCGGAGCTTCATCATGTGCGTCTGCCTGGGAGCTGGGAGCTTGGCGTCTCTCTGAGGCGTCTGCTCCCGAGAGGAGAGCTGTGGAGTCTGAGCTCACTTCCTCTTCCTCCCAGCGTTCTGTTCTGTTTACTCCTCCCACCTATCTTCTAACCAATGAGGGCCAAGCAGTTTCTTTTTGTTTAACCAATGACCTTCCTCCATCACCACATGTTACTTTTTCTGGGGCGTGAGCCTAAATAGCCTGTAGGAGTGGTCATGACCCTCACTGGGGGGAGGAGGTCAGCACTTGGCATAATGGGAGTGGGAGTCTGAACCAATGCAACTCCCAGTCCAGGGGCTGGGGTGAGCTTCCAATCATTCATCCCAGATTCCTTGGATATAGGAGTGTTAGAAGGCTAGAATGGAATGGTGGCGTTGACTGTCTTGAGCCTGCATCAAAGCAGGGGGGAGAATAAATACAGTCTGTGTTCCTTGAGATGCTATCTGAAGGAAACTGTGTAGAAATTTGGGGACTGTACTTATTTTTGTCACCTCATATTTAAAGAGATGTAGGGCAAGAATAAGTTAGTTTGTAGTATAGAAACAATCTGCATTGTAGATGATGGAATATCCCACAATTCCATGTGTATATCTTTAAGGAAGTCTTAGACAACTGAGATATGAGGATACCATCACAGTCTATCTTTTCTTCATAAATTTCTCTCAGGTTATTTACTAAGTGTGTGGCTTTTTGAAATTAGAATGTAATTTCTGGGCAAGCAGGGCTTGGTTTTGCTCATACTTGAGACCCTAGCATGTGGTATAATGCCTACAGTATACTAAGAGCTTCATAAATAGTTGTGATCTTTGATTAATCATTGACCACTGAACTTGTGCTTTGGAGGAATTTAGTCAGAAATACAGAGTTCTTTCCCCCAGGGAATGTGTTACTCAGAGATGCTCAAAGTACATCAGCATAATTCTGAACCCATTCTCAAGTATTGTGAAAGTCAAAAGTCAAAATCAGCATTGGAAAGGCAACCCTACTCAGAAACATTTCCTTCCCTTCCCTTAGATAAGGATGCTACCCTGTGGGTGTTTATCATGCATAAAGCAATTTCTCTTTCTTTAAAATAACAGTTTTAGATTTGAGTCGTGATATTTGGCTCTACAAAGGCTAGTCTCTAGTGACAACTCACTCCTTGGACACTGGGAATGTTTTTGCCGTACGGAAGCCTGGCTTTTAAGTAAGGCTGTGAGCAGCTGGTTAAGTCGAGTAAATACATTTAACAATCCAATGCCAGCTACTGTTACTGCTGGAGAGAGCCTATAGTTGAGCCATATTTAGGAATCAACACTTGTGTGCTTAGTTCTTAGGGGTTTTCAAGTCAGTGTCCCCGCCAGGATACTTTGGTCATTGTATATTCATGAAAAATGTGTTTGTTGCTCTATTATAGAGCTACAGCAATGAAAACATCTTGGTATTGGCATAAAAACAGAGAAATTGACCAATGGAACTGAATTGAAGACCTGGATATTAATCCACACACCTATGAACACCTTATTTTTGACAAAGAAGCTGAAAATATACAATGGAAAAAAGAAAGCATCTTCAACAAATGGTGCTGGCATAACTGGATGTCAACATGCAGAAGAATAAAAATAGATCCATATCTATCCCCATGCACAAAACTCAAGTCCAAATGGATTAACGATCTCAATATTAAACCAACCACACTGAACCTGATAGAAGAGAAAATAGGAAGTTACCTTTTTGCACAGGAGACCACTTCCTAAATATAACACCAATACCACAGACACTGAGAGCAACAAGTAAATGGGAACTCCTGAACCTGAGAAGCTTCTGTAAAGCAAAGGACACAGTCAACAAGACGAGAAAGGTAGTCTAATGAATGAGAAAAAAATCTTCACCAACCCCACATCAGACAGAGGACTGATCCCCAAAATATATAAAGAACTCAAAAAATTAGACTTTAAACTTCCAAATAACCCAATTAAAATGGGGTGCAGAACTTGAGAATTTTCAACAGAAGAATCTAAAATGCCCGAAAGACACTTAATGAAATGCTCAACATCCTTAGCCATCAGGGAAATGCAAATCCAAACAACTCTGAGACACCATCTTACACCAATTCAGAATGGCTAAGATCAAAAACACCAATGATAGAATATGCTGGAGAGGATGTGGAATAAAAGAAACACTCCTCCATTGCCAGTGGGAATGTAAACTTGTACAACCACTTCTGAAATCAGTATGGTGGTTTCTCAGAAAGTTGGGAATCAACCTCCCCCAGAACCCAGCAATACCTCTCTTGGGCATATACCCAAAAGATGCTCAATAATACTACAAGGACATTTGTTCAACTATGTTCATAGAAGCATTATTCATAATATCCAGAACCCATAAACAACCTAGATGCCCCGCAACCAAAGAATGGATAAAGAAAATGTGACACATTTGCACATTAGAGTACTACTCAGCGGTAAAAAACTATGACATCTTGAAATTTGCATGCAAATGTATGAAACTACAAAAAAACAACCTGAGTGAGAAAAATGAACATGGTATGTACTCACTCATAAGTGGATACTGGCTGTAAAGATAGCGATATTGAGCCTATCGTTCATGATTCTAGAGAAGCTAAGTAACAAGGTGAACCCTAGGAAAACATACATCCTCCTGGGAAGGGGAAATAGACAAGATTTCCTGACAAAATTGGGAACATGGGGGTGGGGGAGTTAGGAGGGTAGAAGGGGAAAACAAGGGGAGAAGGGGAGGGGGAGGAGAACTTGAGGGAATGGGATAGTAGAGATGGAAGAAGGACAGAGATGAGAACAAGGAAAGAGATATATTGATTGAGGGAGCCATTATGGGACTAACAAGAAACCTGACACTAGAGAAATTCCCAGGAATCCACAAGGATAACCCCAGCTAAGACCCTAAGTAATAGAGGAGAGGGTGCCTAAACTGGCCTTGCCCTGTAGTCAGACTGATGAATATCTTAACTATCACCATAGAACCATCATCCAGCAGCTGATGGAAACAAAGGCAGAAACCAACATCGGAATACTGGATTGATCTCCCAAAGTCCAGTTGAGAATATGAGCAAAGAGGTCAAGACCATGGTGGATCCATCCACTGAAACAGTTTACCTGAGCTAATGGGAGGGAGCTCACCAACTCCAGCTGGACAGGGAAGGAAACAGCATAGGTCCAAACTAGTCCCTTTGAATGTGGGCAACAGTTACATGGCTGGGGCACATTGTGGGGCTACTAGAAGTGGCATCAAGACTTATCCCTACTGCTTGTACTGGCTTTTCTTGGAACCTATTCTCTTTGGATGGATACCTGCTCAGCCTAGATATATAGTAGGGAGGGCCAAACTTTCCCCAAAACAATGTGCCTTACCCTCTCTGAGGAGTGGATGGGGGCAGGGTGGAGAGGAGGTGGAGGGAATGGGAGTGCAGGAGGGAGTGAGAACTGGGATTGATATGTAAAATGAAAAAAAAGATAGTTTGTTTTCTTTTAAAAAATTAAAAAAAATATGCTTGTTTTAAAGAATGGAGAGAAAACCTGGTAGAGGGCAGAAAAAAATCATTCTCGTGAAACTCAGTAGAACCTTCTCTTCTTAGCTTGGAGAAGAGGGTTAGTAGTGTTTCCAGATGGCTATGACAAATAATGCTGCTATGAATATAGTTGAGCACATGTCCTAGTAGTATGATTGAGCATTCTTTGGGTATATACCCAAAAGTGGTATTGCTGGGTCTTGAAGTAGGTTGTTTCCTAATTTTCTGAGAAATTGCCATATTTGTTAAGTCGGGAGTCCCAGCCCCTGGCATCCATCCCAGCCCCCTGGCCTGGGTGTTGCATTGGTCTGGACTCCAAATCCCAGTATGCCAGGTCTTGACCCTTCCCTGGGGGAGGGTCAGGACCACTCCCACAGGGTATTTAAGTGGGGTCCCAGAGGTGAAACACGTGGTTCCAGGTTTGCATGTGCTACCCACTTTTCTATCTCCCTGCCATACGCTCGGCCACCAGAGAGTGCTGTATTTAATAAAATGATGGGCATTTTAATTAGGTTCACTCTGACCTAATTGAATTTCTTTGCACTAGTGGAGCCACCCCTCTAAGGATTTTTTCCTAACAATATTGATTTCCAAAGTGACTGTACCAGTTTGCATTTCCACCAGCAATGGAGGAGTGTTCGCTTTACCTCACAGCCTCTCCAGCATAAGTTGTCATCTGTGTTTTTGATCTTGGCCATTCTTTCAGGTGTAAGATAGAATCTCAAAGTTCTTTTGATTTGCATTCCTCTGATGGCTAAGGATGTTAAGCATTTCATTAAGCGTCTCTCAGCCATTTTAGATTCATCTGTTGAGAGTTCTCTGTTTAGGTTTGTACCTCATTATTTTTTATTGAACAATTTGGTTCTTTTTTTTTTGATGACAAATTTCTTCAGTTTTTTTTTGTGTGTATGTGTGTGTGTGTGTGTGTGTGTGTGTGTGTGTGTGTGTGTATTTCAGAGATCAGCCCTGTGTCCAATGTGGGGTTGGTGAAGATCTTTTCTCGTTCTGTAGGCTGCTGTTTTGTCTTATTGACTGAGAAACTAAGTTTCTCAGTTTCAGGAAGTCCCATTTATTAATCATTTTTCTCAATATCTGTGCTACTGGTATTTTATTTAGGAAGTGTTCTCCTGTGCCAATGCATTTAAGTGTACTTTCCACTTTCTCTTTTATGAGGTTCAGTGTGGTTGGTTTTATGTTAAGGTCTTTGATCCATTTGAACTTGAGTTTTGTGTATGACGATAGACACGAATCTATTTTCATTCTTCTACACATTGATTGTGGGAGTCAACCATGATAAGCTAAGTATGGGCAGGTCACCCAAAGGAAGTTCTTTACTTCTAACCATTATCACCTGCCACAGTAAGGACTCTGGCCATTGATAAATTTAAATGAAGGCCTGAATCTCAGTAGTTTACTCTGAGACAATACCTGGTTGCAGGAGGAAGCAGAAGCTGAGATTACCCAACCTCTACCCAAGAAGAGACCATTCAAAGGAAATGCTTGGCATACCAACTGCTATAGATAGGCTCACCTGCCAGCACACACTCACCAGAACACTCCTAGACAAATGTCAGCCAATCAGGGGTCCTAAACCTCAGAAACCCCTCACCCCCACCTTTTTACTATAAAAACCAATTATAAAAGAGCTTGGGGCTCTCCATTTATTCTAATACGTTGGACATGTGGAGAGACCAAGTTTGCAAATTTGCTTAAAATAAAGGCTCTTTGCTTTTCCATACAGGACTCAGTCTCCTTGTTGGCTTTTGTGGGGACTTCACAGATTTGGGCATAACATTGATACCTAGTTATGCCAGCACCATTTGTTGAATATGCTTCTTTTTTTTAAATCTCAAAACAATTCTTTATAATTTTTATTGCATTTAACGTTTATTCCTTTTTATCCCCCCCCCCCGTGTGTGTGTGTTTAAGAAAGAGAGAGAGAGAGAGAGAGAGAGAGAGAGAGAGAGAGAGATGACTTGTAAGGACAAGTAACAAAAGTCCAGGAATCAGTCCTCTCCTTTCATCATGTGGACCTAGAAATCAAACTCAAGTCATCAGGCTTGACAGCAAGTGCCTTTGTCTGCTGAGCTGTCTCACTGGTCCCCATCTTCAACATTTGAAAGGAATAGCTCAGTGGCAGTGAGGACATTTTTGTGTCAGCACCACCATCATTCATCTCCGGGACTCTTCATCTTGTGAAGCAGATCTGAACCCATAAAAATGATTATTCCCTCTCTACCCCATCCTCATCTACCACTAGTGTCTTTTGTCCTTGTGAATGTGACAGCCCTAGCTGCTCTGGTAAGTGCAGTCCTACAGAATTTATTCTTCAGGAACTGGCTTATTTCGTGGAACAGCAAGTCCTCAAGCTTGTTCTGCACTGCCAGATGCTGGAATTCTGGAATTCCCTTCCTCTCAACACTGAATAGTAACCCATTGTATGTGTACCTCATTTGCTTATTCATTCACTACTGAAGGCTCCTTGGGGTGCTTCCCCTGTCATTGTCTGAATAACAAATGCCAAAGCCATCAATAACAAACATCAGTAACAAACTCACATCAATACGCTCTTGAGTTCCTGAATGTGCACTGAGAAGCTTAATTGCAGCATTCTGTGCATGTTATTCTTAATGTTTTCAAAAACTACCACACTCCTTTCCATTGTGGTGGGAAAAGCCTCCTTCCTGTGCCCGCCCTTATCCTTGTCCCCATGCCTGAACTCAAAATAAACTAATTAGTTTTCCCTTTGGATTCTGAAGAAGTGATGGAGAATATGGAAACACTCTGGGGACCCTTGTATTCTTTCCACGGGCTAGTTTTCGCCATCATATCTTTTTTGTCCTGTTACTTGTCAAATAAAACTGTAAAGGCAACTCCTGAACTTCTGTGACCACTGCTGGATTCTACCTAGTGTCCAGTAGTGAACAGAAGATATTAATTGTAAGCTTTGCTCATTGCCTTGATACTGCAGCAAATTTAATCAAGTACCCAATGGTTATTGAATACCTATGTGTATCAGGAGCTTGGTGAACATAGAATGCTACATTCTTATATTGTGCTTCCTAAATAAGCTTTTAGAGTCACATAATTTTTTTCTTCCACAAGTGCCCTGCTCATAAATAATACTGGAACTTAAACAGAAAATATTGGGCTGTGAAGATGGCAGTAAAACACTTGCCATGCAGTCATGAGAATTTGAATTCTCCTGAAATTTGAAATCCCCTGAAGCTACATAAAGCCAGACACAGTAGCATGCACATGTAACCTTAGCACTTCTACAATGAGATGAGAGACCCAGGAGAATCTCTGGGAGCTCCTGGGCAAACTGGTATTGATATGCACAGTAGCAAACAAGAGGTTACATCAAACAAGGTGGAAGGCAAGGGGGCAGGCAGCATGTCTGGCTGTTCTCTAACCTCCACGTAAACACCATACCATAGTCTCAACCCCTCCTAGAGCTGAAAAGGATCAATATATTACAATATGCTATCCTGAGTTCCCTCTAGGACCATATACATTATAATATCAGTAAGGCCAAAATTAGGTTAATTTTCAAGCTTTATGTACACAAATCCAATTTTTTTGTGACAAAAGGTACATTTTGATTGCTATTCTCACTTTGATCTATATGACACTGAGCCGAATGATTCTGAATTTTGTCATTTGTTGCTGATTTCATTTCATTGTTGTGCATATTTCTAAATGAAATGTATTTGAGTAGACAAAATAGTTTATTAGATAATAATTATTTGAAATATGTTAGGAATTTATTTATAACCAAAACTTCATTAAAATCTCAGTGGAGATGATTTTTAATTTATTATTCCTTCTCTATTTGGAGATTTTCTTGCCATCTGGGCAGATAAGAACTTTTCTTTCTTTACTTAGTGATTTTTACTTACTGGGTAACAGTCTTTATATAGAGATCTAATCTCAACTCCTTTCATTAGACTTTTGTCTTCCAGTCCCTGAATAATAACGGTGGTAAATTCAAAACAGTAGAGAGTTCTTTGCCAGCTAAGCTGTGGTGTCAGGGGTCATTCGTCCTGAACCTTGAATACCTTCTGCAATTTTGATAGCTGATATTCTTGGAAGGTTAACTGTGCACATAAAGGGAAGTTGTTGAAGTGTGCATGTTATTCATATATATATATATATATATATATATATATATTCTATTTATATTAAAATAGGCCTATTCCAACTGATTCTAGAAGGCCCAAATCCTTGGTTCATCCTGTTAGGTAAATGTTAACTCAATGTTTTCTTTGTCAAATGTCAAAAGTGCTTTATGTTGATGTCTTTGCTTATCTTCTCACCACTTGGAAACGACTGCTTATGGCTTTAGTCGTTTTTATTTATTTATGTGAATGTGAGTTAATGTGCATTCCACAGTGTATATGCTGAGGTCAGAGGACAACAGGGGGCTATGTGTTCTCTCCTTTGATCATGTGAGCCCCAGAAGTTGAGCGCAGGTCATGACTTGCTGATGAGCACCTCAACCCACCAAACCATCTCACTGGCCTTGTTAGTGGCTTTTAACCATCGTTTCAGCCAGAGGAAAAGGTATAGAACACAGAGTTTTAAAAAATGTTACATATACCCTTTATTTATGTGCATGTATATGTGTCTGCATGTTAGTATGAATACTAATGTGTTGTTTGTCAGGGTCCGATGCTAGTCTGGACCCTCAATTATTTCTCTCGACCAGACCCCAACATAAACTATCTCTCTCTTGACCGGTGTGGAGGAGATGGGAATAAAGACATGACTCTTTATTATTATTATTCCTCAGGAGGGAGATTCTTTCTCATTGGTCCCTCATGAAGTCCTGAGTTCACATGCTGAAGAATCCCTCTCGTTTATTCTCCAGTCTTTATACTAAAATTTAACTGAGGGGAAGTACATTAGCATTCTGTCTCCTAGGTAACCAGGTTAATGGCTTTTAGTCACATCCACAACTGCCTATCTGCTGTGTATGCTAGCTGTCACGTAGGCTTGAATCAGCATCTCTATCAGGCATCCTCCAAATTACAAAGACAGGAACAAAACCACATCCTGACTTTTTTGTTAGGTTAGTGACAGCCTGTCTGGAAGTTTATGTGACCCTTCTCAGATGTGGCCTATGGCTTGATAGCTTGGTTGCCACACCATATAGAAATATGGGCCTACAGTTGTTGCCCATGAAGTACAGAAAAAGACAAGCTCTTCTGGAGCTGGAGTTAGAGACACCCAATAAGCTCTCTAACATGGCTTCTGGGAACTTAACTTTGGTCATCTGCAGGAGCAGCCACCACTCTTATCCATCAAATGAGACCCAAATTTAAGATAATGGTTTTAAGATAATACAATCTCATTTGATTCTAGAATGCCTATTATTATTATTATCATTATTATGATTAAGTCTTCTTGACAGTAGTAATGTATAGCAGTTGCCATCACGATTTGATTTTCCAGCTGAGAAAATAAGTATCAACCCCAGAGTGACTGGGCCAGAGTAAAAGCCATATGTTACCGGAATTTATGTTCTATGTCACTCTCCTTTCTTCTTTGTTACCTTCTATTTTTGTTTTGTTCCACAAATATTTATTAAATTTCTATGACAAATGAGGTGCCAGAAATTTATTTTGACTACTATGTTACATGCTAAGGGATAAAGAAATATTATAAGTAGACATTTCTGTCAAACCATAAGAAATAGCACATGATTTCAAACCAATTTGGTAAGTACACAGAGATGGGCACAGACCTAGGAGAAATGCTGTAATTGACTGAGTGTGTTATGTCAGTCGGGAGGTATGGGATTTGAAATGTTTGTTATTGAGTTATACTTTACTTTCAGTTTTTAGATATTATTTTTGTTTATAATGTCAAGGATGAATAATTTCCTCATAACAGAGAGCTGACACTTTTGATCTTTGATTTTTTTCTTAGCATAGATTTTTAAAACCTGTATTACTATCCATAAACTACTTCTGGTGGCTTTCTAAATCACAAATAAAAAGTAATCTTCAAGTAGATTAAATAAATCCATGTTCTTCAATGGTATCGAAAAGAGTGTGTCCATAGAAACAAGGAGTGTCAGATCTTAGGCAAACATTAGCAAGAAGATATTATTAATTCCTTGGCCAATCTTTGTTAGCACTATGGAGATAAGAGACTTTCTGGGCTGTAAAGCATTTGCTACACAAGTGTGAGGAACTGACTTCAATGCCCACAATGCATGCAAAGCTTAACATGAATGGTCTCTCATAATTCCAACACTCCTATGAGATAGGAGGTGGAGATGGGGGATTTCCTGCAAGCTCCTTGGCTAGTTAGCATATTATGAGCAACAGTGAACAATCAGAGATCCTATCTTAGATAAGGTAGGAGACAAGGACCTACATCTGAGGTTGTGTCCTGACCATATATGTATCACAGCAAGTGTGTGTCTGTGTTCATAAGCAATTTAAAAACAGAGATTACCAGATTCATTTTTTAAAGATTGATTTTTATTATTTTAAATTGTATATATGTGTGTATGTATGGGCATGGGGGTTGGGGTGGTGTCCTCATATGAACAGTGCTCTCTGGTCCAGAAGAGGGTGTTGAGCTGGAATCACAGGTTGTTGTGACATCTGACTTGTAGTTGGACTTTCCCAAATAACAACACCGAGTCTTCTAATTAAGTGTGAAATCTTGGCATTAGAGTAGACTTGTTTTAAACTAGCTCTTAAAACTAAATTAATCTATGTTCTGTTACGTGGCTTGTTACCTCTCCTCGGTTCCATACATTCAACTTCCTTTGTGTCTCGCTGATGAATCCTGCCTCTCTTCTTCCCAGAATTCCTTTCACTGCTCAGAAGTCCTGCCTATCCTCTCTTGCCTAGCTACTGGCCATTCAGATCTTTATTAAACCAATCAGAAGGTGCCCTGGCAGAGACACATCTTCATAGTGTATAAAAAGATTTTCTCACAACACTGACTTGGGTGCTGGGACCTGATCTTGGGTTCCTCTGCAAGAGCAGCAAGTCCTCTTAATCTCTAAGCCATCTCTCCACCTCCAGACTGTTAGTTGAGCAAAAGAGATGTATTAATGTTTTGGCCTATCTTTGTTAGCATTATGGAGACAAGAGACCTCTTGGGCTGGAGGAGATGACTCAGTGGGTAAGGCGCTTGCCACACAGGTGTGAGGACCCAAGTTCAGATTCTCACAATGAATAGAAGGATTGGCATAACTAATAGGAATCTGTACTCCAACGCTCCTGTGCTAGGATGTGTTATGCCTTTTAGTTTGTTTATCAGTCACACTCATAAATACAGCTGAGCCTTGCACATAAATGTCACGAAGGAAAATATAGCACTCAACTCCTCATAAAGTGGTGTTGCCTTAGCCAGGGTTCATGTGTATACAAGTCTTATACCTACAGGCATTCATTGATGTTTTAGGAGTCTCTCCATGAAGAGCAAGAACCAAAGACTGAGGCAGAGAAGACCCAGAAGCGATTGAGGACTGATTATCAGATAGGAGCAAAAGTGGGAGCTGCTGTTGCTATGGAAATCCTAGCAGGGGCTTGATGGTGAGGGTCTCCAAAAATTGGTTTAGTAATCTGGCATTTCAAGAGTGTAGTTAGGAGAGAGAGAAGGAAGATGAAAGGAATGAACAGACAGAGAGGAGAGGAGGAGGGGAAGGATAGAGGAGAGTTACACTTATATACATGTTTTTTATATTTTAAAGATTACTACTATGTTTACTGAGGGTGCAAATTAAATAGATTTTTTCTTTCTATTAATTAACTCTCACTGCCAATTTTTGTTTTCTCTTTATTGGCTTAGATGCCTCTCCTGCAGTGGTTGGTGGTTTTCTTCAAATGCTTTAGCATACAAGTTTGGTTTCCCTACTTGTTTTCTGGACTTTAATGGAAGAGATTATTGTGATTAGCTGTAAACAAGCAAGACTAGAGATATGAAGCTTGAGGCAGAGATTGCCAGATGCCTTTTTTATTCATTTTCTTATTTCTTTTGGGGAATACTTGCGATTGAACTTAAAACCTTGCACATGCTAGGTAAGAGCTCTGTCGTTAGGCTATATCCTCAGTCCTCTTTTGATTCTTTATTTTCTACAGAAATTGACTTGGTGCTCAGTCTGTGACCAGAGCAGAAGTTGAGCTTATGATCCTACTGTCTCAGCCTCGGAGGCAGCTGGCATTGCAAGCCTATACCACCAAGTTTGCCAAAGGGCTTTAGATTGAGATGTTGCTCATGGCTCTGGAGTATCTAGTCTCAGCAGGTCTAGTCAAGCAAACCTAGTATTATTGTTACTTTGGGGAATGATACTTTATTCTGGAGGCTCTTCATACAGGTCTGGGTGGGTTACTTCTCCTAGCATCAAGGCTTCTTGTTCCTCTGAGGTTCTTTACTCCATGTATTCAGTAGATCATTAGAGGAAAAAGAAATAGAAATAGTCGGATCTGGGAGACATCTTGGTAGTTTTCTTCCTGGTGACTAGGACCAGCTTACCAAGGGGAGATAACCTCATGAGATGCCATCTGTCAGGTAATTCATCTGTTGTCCTTCCTACTGTGAGAACATGTCAGAAGTCTAGGTTTGAATTAAAATGTTTCTTATGGGGTAAGCTCTGATTTTTGGTTTGTTTATTTATTGTTTTTATATGCCTACTGCAATTTCCCCTCCCTCCTCCCCTCTCAGTCCTTCCCCTACTCCCATTTCCTCATCCCCATACCATCCTCCTTTTCTCTTTGAAAAAAAAAAGGGGGGGCAGGTCTCCCATTAATATCAACCAGCCATGGCATAGCAAGTTGCAGTAAGACTAAGTACCTTCTTATCTACCAAGACTAGACAAAGAAACCCACTAGGAGGAAAGGATCCCCAAAGCAGGCAACAGAGTCAGAGACATCCTCCGCTCCCATTGTAAGGAGTCCCATAAGAATACCAAGTTACACAACTGTACTATATATGCAGAGGGCCTAGGTCTGTCCTATGTAGGCTCCCTGATCAGCAGTTCAGTGTCTGTGAGTCCCTGTGGACCTAGGTTAGTTGATTCTGTGGGTTTTCTCATAGTAGAAGCCTTCTTTCTGGCTTCTACAAATTCCTGCCCCAGCTTCAACAGGATTCTCTGAACTCTGCCTAATGTTTGGCTGAGGGCCCCTGTGCGCCTCCATCAGTTGCAGGATGAAGCTCTCTGATGACAAGTGGGCTAAGCACCAATCTATGGGGACAGCAGAATATAATTAGGAATCAATTCTTTGACTTTTTTTTTCTAGTTGTATTTGGTTCTATTCCAGATCCCTGGGCTATCCCACCTCTGGGTCCTGGGTCCTGTTTTAAGAGAAACAGTGGAGAAGGAAGTGCTCCTTTTGAGGGAAGTAGAAAAACATTTGTCTCTAAGGGGTCCACTGTAGATAGGTAGATTGGCCAGACTGAAGAGGGAAGGCAGCTTTAGGTTCCAGAAGGTTGCAACTAAAATCACTTCTCTGGTTGTGAGCAGATGCACAGCTAGCCCTGAATGTTGTATTGTTTTCTTAATCTTTGTGTGCTGCTATAATATTCGATTTTCAGCGGACCTCTTCCATAGGTAGATCAGTGTGTTCTCAGATACCATCTGCCGGATTGAATTTAGCATCACACGTAGTGTGATGGCCAAGTCACCCATGGTACATTACTGTCCGATGACAGACTTTATCTAGGTATTTTGCTTTGCTTCATTTTGTTTTGTTCCCCTATGAGTGTCTCACTTCTCTCGAAGGATCCTGTTCATGACCCTGCATGTCCCCAATTACCCAATCTCCTCAGTCGCTTCCTGGTCCATGACAATTTCATGGTGTCCCCTGGTCTTTTCTGACCTTGATAGCTCTGAGGACTGGTCAGATATTTTGTAGACTTTCACTCTGGCTCACTAGGTCTGACATTTTCTCATGATTAGACCTAAGTTACAAACGAGTTGTCTTTTCAGAGCTACATAATCTAGTTCTCTGTTGCCTGGTCATGCCTGTTTATTTTAATCTCTCATCATTGAAATGCTTACAGATCCACACTTTATTAGTTATGTGCCTCTTAGGACTCATTTTATTATTTTTTTAACATGAAAATCAATGAACATATCTTTTCATTGCAGTCCCTTAAATTTTGAGAGTGTAGGGGTCAGAAAGGAAGCCGCAGGTCATCAGGGAGGAGCTCATACTTCACAGACTGAGTGATGAGGTGATGTGCTCACAGTTCTCCCTGTGGGCAACGGTTAGGGGCTGATACGGTACTGCAAGTCAAGAAGTTGTTTGCCCTGCTTAGAAATGATTTTCCAGGTGATGTAGTCATCAATAAACTGCATGATAACTTGCTGCAAAGAGTTTTCAGTCTAAAATTTCCCAAATTTAATGGGAAAGCCATCATTAATCCAAATCACGCTCTGCCTTTTGGACAAGATACCATTTCTTTCCTATGAACTAACCTGAGTTTGACTGAAGTGCTGTTTTCCAGTGCTTATGGGGCTCCATGGCTTCAGCATCCTGAGTGGCAATGGTTTCCAGTGACATAAGGGAAATAAGATGATAAATTTTGATTTTGGAAGAAGCCATAAACTATTTACGGACAACAGCTCAGGGACTCAGGTGGAACTTGTCATTTTCTGATGGAAAGAGTCAGGAGATACAGCTTAGCTTTATGAGAGCTCGCCTAGTGCATTTGGGAAATTTTGCCTTTTTATGTATGTATAGAACAAAAAGAAAATAAACCATAAAATCTGAAGTGTGGCATGGTCAGAATGATGGCTGCTGACATTCATTCAAGCAGCATGCTCTGGGAGGGGGCAGAATGGACCACAGGGCTGCTACTCTCTCCGCTGTACTCCGATGGGGGGTGTTAGTGTGAGGAGAAGGAATTATAAGCTCTCTTGTGATCTGATTCTACTTAGTGGAAGCAGAGGGTTGTTTATGACAAGAGACCATCTTCTCAGTGAAAGATTCATTTGTTGTATAAATTGTTTTCTTTGCCTCAAACATGGCTTTTCTCATGTTGAAGCTTAGTTGTGAATGATCATGTGTCAGCTAACTTGTGGGGTCTGTTTCACACAACAAAATTATAGTCAGCTTTTATCCTTATACATCAAAGAATATTTCACAAAGTTCCCCAGTTTGCTTTCTGTTGCTGCAAGCAACCTGGAGGAGAGATGGTTCATTGCATCATGAAGTGATGGCAGGGCAGGAACTCAAGGCAAGACCTGAAGCAGAGGCCTTGTAGGAATGATGCTTACTGGTTTGTTCCTCATGACTTGCTCAGTTTGTGTTTTTCTGCAGTCAGGACCACTTACCCAGTGGTAGCACTACCCAGAGTGGGATGAGTCCTTCCACATCAATTAATAGTCAAGAAAATGCTTTATAGACTTTTCTGCAGGTGAGTGTAATGGATCTATTTTCTCAGCTGAGGACCCCTCTGGAGTTAGACTGTGGTTCTCTTTCTCTAAATCCAAGCACGTTGTTAAAAGAAAAATTCAGAAGTTCTGTCTAATATCAGGAGAGCCACTTGGCGTGGGACAGAAGGAAGATACAAATGTAGGGACTAAAGTTATTAAAACTCTGTTTTCCAAAATTTACTTCTCCCTATACCTATTTTTGTCTCTATGGTACCTTTCTTTGAATACATGTCTATCAAATTTAAACTTTCCATTTTGGTATGAATTATGTTAAGTTTTCCACAGGGAACAAAAAATTTTCCTACAGTAATTGCTGAAGTCTCCAGGAAGAAGATGGGGCCCCACAACGATTCCACCCGGTTCTTGTGATGCCATGTAGCTGGTAGCACCATTTAAAGATCAACTTTGTACTACTAACTGCTCAGAATAATTTTGAGGTGGCTAGCTGAGATGGTCCAGCCTAACATTATTCTAGCCAGGACTTGCAAGTCCTGCACTTTCCCATAACACAAAGACTGAACAAAAAATGATACAGCTACCTCTTGCAGGACTTGACAATTAACCCAAATTTTTCTTTTCAGGATCTCTTAAAGATACTGTCACCCCAAATAGCAGAAAGTAAATTTAAGAACATGACGCCCACATTCCCAACAGGTGGGGTAGGTGGTTTTTGGTTGTTTAATGGATTGTGGATATTTGTCATTGTTTAGGGAGCTATTTACAAGTTATTACTGGTAATGGTCAGGAAAAAAAGATAAACAAAGGAAATTTGATTCAAGATTCTTCTTTTTTTTATTTTAAAAAAGGGGGAAGCATAGATATGATAGGATAAAAGGGTAGGTTATTGAATCTACTCTGAGAAGAAAAATAGAAGGATATAGATAAAAAGGTAGATTATTGAATCTATTTTTAAAAAGCAACTACTAGTTTTAAATATTTTGCATTGGATTGGACTTTTGTATATTGTATGCAAATTTTGTATATTGACATTAATTTTGTTAGAAGTACTATACATACATTTCTACTCTTATTCAAGGTATTGTACCTATATAACTCATTTAACAAAGTAATGCAAATTTCTAGTCCTTGAAAACTATTACCAACTGTTTAGGATAATAAGGAAATGCAAGTTAGTAGTTAATCACCCAGTAAAATTGAACTTGTAGTTCCATTAGGCATGCTTATAAGGGCAAGCAAAGATGTATTTTAGATAGGTCATCTTCAAACATTTCAGATCTACAGAATATGGCATTTAAGATGTTTTAATAACATAGGCTCTTTTTTTATGACAATGAGACAAATTGCAAATGGACTAGACATTGTTGATGTACTTATTATACTTACTGTGTATAGTTTTCCTTATATTAGTTATAGCCTTTTTTTAATTTTAGACATAAGGGGAAATACCGTGGTATACTGTTTTCATTTTAATAAATAAATCTTGCCTGAAGACCAGAGGCAACTAAAGCCACTACAGGTCAGATAATGGTGATACACACCTTTAATCCCAGGATTTGGGAGAGAGACAAATAGATCTGTGTAAGTTCAAGGCCTCCCTGGGCTACACAAAGTCAATGCAGAAACAAATCCAGGTGGTAGTCTACACCTTTAATCCCATTACTAGGGAGTCAAGCCTTTAATCACAGCACTAGAGGGACTATAAAATGAAAGGAGAGAGAGAAAAGCTGTTTGTAATCACCTAGCCTTGGTACAGGTAAGACTTCTTTAGTGGCTTGGCTGCCTTGCTTTTCAGACGTTCAGGTTGAAGCCCAATTTCTGTCTCTGGGTTTTTATTTGTGCTACACCCCTCTTCCCAGATGACTGGAGCTTATGTCAAGTTGACAAAAATGCTACCAGTATACAAAGTGATTATCAATTGTTCAGAGTTATCTGTGTGCATGTGTATGTATTTGTGTGTTTGTATATGTGTGCATGTACACTTATGTGTATGTATATATGTCATTTTGCAATGTGCAGTGCCTGCAGAGGCATTGGGTCCCTGCAGTTGGAGTTACAGGCATTTATGTGTAGCCTGCTATGGGTATTAGGAACAGAACTCAGGTTCTCTGCAAGAACAACAAGCACTTTTAACCAGTGAGCCATGTCCCCAGCCCTAAGCATATTAAAAGCACATGTAAAACCACACGTGCTGGCACACACCTCTAATTTCAGCACTCAGAATGTGGAGACAGAATTGTCAGGAGTTCAAAGCTATTTTCAGCTACATTTTGAGTCTGAGGCCAGATGTGGCTAAATAACTCCCGTATATCAAAAAGCCAAAGAATTATAAGAGAAAAACAAACGCAAACAAGATTTTAGGCTTTTAATATCAAGTGTTGTTTTTTTCTTCCCCTCCCTACTTTTCATAGCTTCCTGGAATAATCAGCTCATCAGACAATATTAAGTGTCTCATTTTAGGAGCAGTAAACTGTATAATGATCCCATTTCAGTGGCGTGGGGTAGAATCACAGGCTTATGGAAAAGGTGGATTTGAAAGTAGACCATTATAACATGATATGATGAAAAAGTCGCATGAACTTGGGAGAAGATCCAAAGACCTCTTGGAGAAGAGTTAAGATGCTATCAAAGGCTTTGCATCCCAGGAGGGCTGCATTCTTCAGAGCAGAGCCAGACAGCATTGGTGGCAGAGGGTTTGTTGTTATGGTGTGGAAGGAAAGAGCACCTGGGAGGAGGAAACAAGAAGAGTGGAGATGAAGCCCAGCACCAGTGTCTGAGGCTATGGGTTTTGTTCTGCAGACAGGGCCTGGTGCAGCCATTATGCGTTTGTTTTAGAAGCACAGCTGTGTGGATAGAAGATGGATTAGAACAATGGTTTTCAACCTTCTTAATGCTGGGGCCCTTTCATACAGCTCTTCGTGTTGTGGTGACCCCCAACCATAAAATTATTTTTTATTGTATCTTCATAACTGTCGTTTTGTTACTGCTATGAATTACAATGTAAATATCTGTGTATTTGAGGCCCCACTCCCAAGGGGTCACAACCCGCAGGTTGAGAACCACTGGATTGAAGGAACTATTAGGTTCGTGAGGGGTTGCTGCTTCCTTTAGAAACAGTGCGGATGTAAGCCAGGTCAATGGAATTCCAAAAAGACTGGAAGTGGATCTGTAGTCAGTCAGCAGGTGGGGCAGTCAAACTTAGTGGAGATGGCTGAGTGGTAATAAGGGAGAAGAGTAAAGCTTAGCAACTGTCATGTGACTTCTCGGGGGACAAGAAGAAATGTCTATTCATCCAAGCTAGTTACCTGTGATAGATGAAAGTTCTGATTCACCCTGTACTGAGCTTATTGGGGTCACTTACAGGGGTATGGAGGCTATTTACAAGATCCTGGGTGATTCTCAAGCACAGTTGCAGCACTGAAAATCCTACCCCAGCATGGATGCCAGCCCAGGAAACTGCATTCCTGGAGCTTCCTGCATAAGAGCAGGCTGGAGCTTTCTTTCCCTGGCAATTGTTACTGACAGCTTCTGAAACTTGGGGAGAGGCCTTGTGACTCTCAGGAACTATAGAAACTTCTGGTAGCTATCGGATTCTCTGGTACTGGAATGACAGGTGACGGTGAGACGCCTGACCTTCATTCTAGGGACCGAACTGAAATCCTCTGAAATGTTCGTGTGTGCTCTTCATTGCTGAGTCATTCTGTTTGCATCTACTGCCACATCCCATGCTCTCTCCTGCCCCTGCCCCCACTCAGTTTCTCTGGCTTCCTTGGAAAATACAGCATCAATGAAGTTAGAGGTAACCTTGCAAAATGACCACAATGACTGTTTCAAGAAGATGCATACAGGAGAGCTTCTGGCACTTTTGAGAGCTAAGTGTTTGTGGTGATATTTTGTTTGTCATCTAACTTGCCTGAAGATTAGAGAACAGAGCAAGCCATGCTAGTTAGCCATAGAGGCCAGGCAGTGATGGCACATGCCCGTAATCCCAGTATGGGAGTCACACACCTTTAATCCCAACATTAGGGGGGATAGAGACAGGAAGGAATATGGCTGGTTGGAGAGAGGACTATAAGGCTGGAGGAGACAGGAGTTCAAGCTGTCCTGTCTGAGGATTCATGGAGACAGGATCTTGCCCCCTTTGGCCTGAGGATTTGGTAGAGCTAAAAAGTCTCTCTAGTGGCTGGCTCCTTTACTTCTCTGATCTTTGAGCATTTACCCTGATATTTATTTGACTCTGGGTTTTTATTATTAAGACCAGTTAGAATTTACACTGTAAGTGTTTTCTCACCACAAAGATGCTAATTATTTGACTTCTTGGCCTTTGACCATGAGCATCTGAAGAACCCACATGATAGGATAATTTGTCTCGGTAACCTGACTGAGTTCTGTTCTTTTCCTGTTCTCTGTCATGGCCACAGGACTGCCAGGCTTTGTGCAGTATCCTTACAGAGCTGGATACCAAGGTGGAGCATGCCACCTCTGTATCAGCAAGTCCACAGCACTTCAAAGTGAGCATATCTTGACCTCGTTTTCAAACTCAGTGCAGCTCCCACACACTGAGCTTGTCGGACAGACATGCTCCCAGTTACTGCCTTTCCTCGCTCCTCTTCTGCTTGCTTGGCACTTCCTAATTGCAAACTGTGTAGCTCTCGCCCTTGGTCAGGTCACAGGCTAATTTTCCCTGTATGCTAGGAGACAAAGACACATAACCAGACTCTTGACATTTCTTTGCTTTGCTCTTTAGTATTCCAAGGCAGCCTGTCAAACGTATACCCTGGCATAAACAATGTTTGCGGCAGACGTGATGAATTCTGAAAATAGAAGTCTTTCCCAGTGCAGTCTCTACAAACCCAAGTTTTCAAAGCTTGTGAACAACCATCATTTGTATGATGTCAAAAAGCTTAGCCTACGGGCTGTGCTAAGGTGAACAAACCCATGGGCTTTTATATTATGCTTAATATGTGCAAAATGTGTGTGCATGTGTGCTTGCCATTTGTGTTATCTTTGTTTCCATCTCAGAGATTTTACTCTTTTGTGTATTCTAATTTAGCATGGAGATTTTAGCTAGTAACCTGTGGTTAGTTGGATACTAGCTGGACTCTAAGGGTCTTTTTCTCTGTGAACTTTGAATTACTGGGAAATAGTTTAGAGTAACATGGAAGGCAGTTTACTAGCCTTCTCTAATGAGAATGGGTCCCAGAATGGGAAGATCACCGAATCTAGGCAGGGCTAAGGTTTTCTTAGGTTTGATTGTAACCCTCTCTGGGAGACCTCCCTTTTCACGTCTATTGATCCTAAGATGTTCCTATGCCCCTGTTGGCATTGGGAGTGGGTCCTCCAATCCTGTTGATGATCACAGTAACATCAGCAATAGGGCTTGCTCTCTTGGATCACAGATATGGAAATTAATGTTGATTGATTGGGGCTAAGGTCTCTCCATAACCTCCTTCTATTTGTGGTGTAGCAGGTCAAGAACACTCTACTTCAGGAAAAGGGAAATGTTGGTATTCCAAGGAGAAGGAACCCTACTGCCAGAGAAGGAGATGTGGCCTCCACTCCTTAGGGCCATAACTTCATTAGAATGTAGTATATTCCTTTGTATGGCTTGCTTCTTATGCTTCCTCTCTTGCCCCTCGCCTGCAGAGCTGCAGACCCTTAGAACACAATAAGTGTACTTAGTCCATGTGAACACAGTAGGTCTACTTAGTCCATGTGAACATAATAGGTGTACTTAGTCTATGTGAACACAGTAGGTGTACTTAGTTCATGTGAACAACACAGTAGGTGTACTTAGTCCATGTGAACACAATAGGTGTACCTAGTCCATGTGAACACAGTAGGTATACTTAGTCCATGTGAACAACACAGTAGGTGTACTTAGTCTATGTGAACACAGTAGGTGTACTTAGTCCATGTGAACAACACAGTAGGTGTACTTAGTCCATGTGAACACAATAGGTGTACTTAGTCTATGTGAACACAGTAGGTGTACTTAGTCTATGTGAACACAGTAGGTGTACTTAGTCCATGTGAACACAGTAGGTGTACTTAGTCCATGTGAACACAGTAGGTGTACTTAGTCCATGTGAACAACACAGTAGGTGTACTTAGTCCATGTGAACAACACAGTAGGTGTACTTAGTCCATGTGAGCACAATAGGTGTACTTAGTCTATGTGAACACAGTAGCTGTACTTAGTCTATGTGAACACAGTAGATGTACCTAGTCCATGCGTGGTTTCCACCAGGCAAGTAGAGAAGAGGAAGGCAAAATACAGTAACTTCACCATACAAGTTAGACTGTCTAGGCAGTAATGGCTGTGATGGGATGTTCTAGTTAAATAGGATGACAAAAGCAAGTTTGTACCATTTTCTCCATGGGAGAGTTGATTTGTCTGCTATGTCCTAATTAGACATGAATTGAAACATGTTTATTAAAAAGTAAGTTTTTAAAAAAAATGTTTATTGAGAGTGTGCCTATGCCAAGACATGTATTTGGAGGTCAGAAGACAATTTGCCTGCCTTGTTTTTCACCTTATACCACATATAGGTTCCAGGGATCAAACTTATGTCCTCAGGCTTGGTTGCAAGGGCCCTTACTTGCTGAACCATCTCCCTATCCCAAGGTGGGTGATTTAATAAAAATCCCATCTTCACAGCTGAAGTGCTTGAGTTGATATGTTGGGAGATACTGTTTTACTGTCTTCTTTATTTCCTTCTTTTCTGTCTCCCTTTCTGCAATCATTTCCAGTTGAAGAGGGCTGACCATTTCAGTTTCAAGGAATCGGACTGCTGAGCTATGCTGAGGTTGAGTACAAATGTTTCCTTTAAGGACAGATTTTGAGAAATGCTTCTGGTCTCTGTCTGTTGGTCCTAATGCAGAACCTGGCTATCTGCTTTGAGAGTGGATGGACCCCTACCAGTTTGTTCTTCATTCCTGTTGATCTGTGGGGCATCCCAGTTACAGAGGAAAGGTAGCTGAGCATCAGAATGACTGTGAGAGTGAAGAGCCCTCTGAGCATGGTGGGATTGGATGCTGAGTTTACACATAGTGTGTTGCAAGAGGTTGACCTAACAACCTTTCCTGATGAAAGCCTGGAGGACTGAACCAGGAAATCCAGAACTCAAGACAACCCAGGACAGAGTGCAAACTACATCCCAAGGCTCATTTGTGTTGTTACAGTTCCTGTGGTAGCAGAGTTATAAGTTTGCCTTTCGACAAGGAAGCCTGATTCTCAGGCCAGCATGTTCAAGGTTTTACAAAGCACAGCTATGTTTCTTTCCTTCCGAAATAACATCTGAGGTAGGTAACATTCTTTACCCTAACTATTCTCTAGAACTGAGGGAAGCCACAGGTATTCCCAAGTTCAGTCCCACATTTGTCAGCAATCTGAATCCCTTTCTTGAGAAATATTGCCACTACCTGTTCTCCTTCTGTGTCACCAACTCATTATATCCTCCCATGACCTCAATGCAAACCCCAACAGTAGAACTTTTGAAGTGACTGCATTTGCTCTAATCTAAGATGGTTGTTAAGAACTGCCAAAGGTGACACTGGAACAAAAACTGAATTTGTGGTGCAGAGGGTAGAAGATGAAGGGGTGGTACGATTTGGTACCATCTGTCTTTCTCACGGGCCTATACTATTGTGTGCAAGGACTACTTCTTGGTGTTCTCTAGCTGACTTGGAGGCATTCCAGGATGGTCCTGGGAAAGGAATGGTGGTGTGGAAGTGAAGGTCTGTGTCACCAGAAAATGGTGACTGAAATCCAAATCTGGCTTGGCACCCTGAACCGTGGGAGAGCCCTCACTTGTCTGGTGCACTGAGAAGCTCCTGCCAGGTGAATGGCAGGTGTTCTGAGCTGTGATTACTGCCCCTTGTAGTGACGGGGCCTCATGCTAAATCAGCCTCCTCAGACACCCATGAAGTAAAAGCAGCATCTATAGCAATGGACAGTCCTGTCGCACCATGGAACAGGAGGTTTCTGGACAGGGCGATCACAGCAGAGGAGATAAGGAAAGTCAGGGGGTATGGAAAGAGAGAGAGAGAGAGAGAGAGAGAGAGAGAGAGAAAGAGAAACATTAAAAGACAGTCAGAGAAACAGAAACATGGTGGGGGATGAAAGAGAAAAAGGGGTAGAGAGTTGGAGGGAGGGAAAAAGAAAGATAGTATAAGAAAGAGTCAGCAAAAATGAGAGGGAGGAAAGAAGTTGAGGGGGGAAGGGAAGGAGGAATATAATTCTTGTTTAGAGTGGTTGAATATTTTCCACTTGACTGAACAATGTAGGGTTCCTTTGAGTGGTCTTCAACAACAAGAAAGAAAGTCTTGTATTCAGAGCTTGGTCCTGTTGACAATACTATTTCAGAAGTTTACACAATCCAGGTCTTAAAAAATATGCTCATTTGTGAAAGGACAGATGGCGTATTCTGCAGCAAATCCTCACACGAATGTGATGCCCTATGCACTGTTATAGCATCTGGCTCTGTGCTCTCACTGTGATTTAATAAATGGTAGGATAAATCTCAGTGATGGAGCCTCAGCTGGTGTGCTCCAGGGAAGAGGTGCCCCGCACCTTTCCAAACATGGATGTTGCATATGGAGATGCTTTTGTGTGCATGAGCCCTTTCTTTTGAACTTCTCTAGCACACATGGTGGGTCTTACAGCTTTCCATGGTAATGACTCCTGAAATTGTTAAGACTTTAAAAAAAAATCGCTTAATGAGAGGCTTGTTCAAAAGAATCAGACCTGGTTTATTTCTTGCTTCCTCCTTTGTGTCTGGTTTTCTCCTGGACATTCCTGTGTGTATTGGGTAGTTTCTGTTTCTCTCTGAGTCCAGGGTAAATCTTGAGCAGCTCTAGAAACTGAAGCATGCTGCCACAAACCTCCCCTCACTCAACGACAGGGGTTGGTCAATGTCTGACACATTCTTGAGAGTCAGTAAGATCTGAAGACATTTTTGGAAGCAGATAGTGTTTTTTTTTTTCCGTGTGAAATCCATTAAGAATCTCTCTCTGCTTGTGTCCAGGCAGGAGGAAAGTCAGCCCCCACCCCAAATACCTAGCAGTCACTCTGAGAGCATGGACACCTAAGACTAGATCCTAAACCAGACATTGACCCAGATAATGGGCAGTGGGACCTGGATCCTACCAGCTCACTCAGAGAAAATTTCCTGAAACCAACACATCCGTGTTCCTGAGCCTTCTGGATCACAGAGGAGAGTTTCTACTGAGTTTCCAACTTTTAGAGCTAGCCTGGCGAGGGTGGAACTCTAATGGGGTTGTTCAAAAGTGACCACTTTGGTTTGGGTGAGCCTTTCATCCTATGTGCCACTGTGAAGTTAATTTCGTTTTAATATAATTCTTAGTTAGCAAGTTATAGACAGTACTTTGAAAAAAAATGTACCAATTTGGTTGGTGTTGCCTGTGTCTATAATATTGTCACTTTGGAGACTGAGGCAGGAGAATTACCATTTAAATTAGCTGGCTACATAAATGAAACCTGCTTAAATTTTAAAAAGGGAAAAAAGAGAGGAGAGAATGAGAACAAGAATAGGAAGGAAGGAGGGAGGGATGAAGAGAGGGAGGGAGAGAGAGAGGGAGAGAGAGAAAGAGAGAGAGAGAATAAAATACATTTTTATAATAATTAGGCACTAGCAACCCTGTCCTCCCTACCTTCCTGGGATCTAACCTAGAGTCTATCTCATCTCATTCTGCATAGAATTTAGTACACACCTCAGAGGAAGGAAAAAGAATTCTATGTGTTTAACAGAAGACATGAGCCATGCGTTTACAGGCATGGACTTCAGGGTCACCTGTGGTAGATTTGATATGTGAAAATGATTGCTTATCGAAGGTGCTTTGGAGGTTAGGGACCAGGCTCAGTGGTGAAACATTTGCCTAGCATGTTCAATGTCTTGAATGCTGCCCCTAGAACTAATATAAAGAGGGATACACTTTCGGCATTATCAGCATGTAAGCCTTCCGAGTTCAGAAATGAAGACGGACAAAGAAGTTGCCTTGCTCTTTGAAGGCCAGGAGAAGTTCCAGACAGGAAATACTAGTTATAAATAAGTAATAGAAACTCCAAGTGGAAAGGTACATATCTGGAATCCTACGCTCTTGTTCCAACTGTCAAAGGCATCTCTCTGGTTTAATTTTAAAATTCATTAAAAGTACTGTTTCCTTAGCTTAAGCCCTACCATCTGGAATAAAGTTCATTCCGGCATAGACGAAGTGGAAAGTTTTCATTACCAGCCAAGGTGAGTTGAGGGTGTCTAACTCTAGACTGCCATTCTAAAGAAAAAGGAAAAGTGAGGGATAAATATTTTCATGGAAAGTTATTTTCAAGGCTGGCATTTAAGGTCCCCGGCATAAACTTCCTAAAATTTAATTTTACTTTATAATTAAAGTGCTGCATGCATTTGTTAAAATGTTCTAGGCAGAAACACTCTCTGACAGGTTCTGTGAATATGTATGGGGGCCAAGAATTTAAAAAGTCTTAACCTACATGTAGATGGGACTAGCTATTCTGTGCTCCTGGAGTTGGAGCACCTAGGGAAAGCATCTGAAAGTTTTGGTCGCAAACAACTTATATCATAATTAACTAGACTGACTTCTTTGCTTGATGAGGGTCTAGACAACCATAACTACTTCTTCTCTAAGAAGAAGGACAAGACAGATATGTTACAAGCATCAAAAGTTAGTTACAAAAGAAAACCCACTGCAGAGTTGATGTCTGGGGTAAACTTTAATGAGCTGTAACTAGGGATGAATTCTCCCAGAACTAAGAGATGCATTTCATGCCTGCAGAGAAATGTGGGTGAGGGGACTGTAACAAAGAGAAGAGCAAGGGGAAGCCAGAGGGGTTCCAAACAAGCCTTGGATGGCTATGTTTGGACTGATGAATGAGAACTGCCAGGATCTCCAGACATAGAGTGTATGCTCATTAACTATTTTCCATTGTTCACCAAGGAGTGAATATGGATATTATTTCAAGTTCTGAGGCAGTGGAAGAGCTGGCACCAAACCTTTCAAAAGATACCGTGGGCATCTCAGTGGAGAAGGAGCAAATGTGATAAATATAGCAGAAGATATATAACCAAGTCTTTTAAAGGATACAACTCAAAACTGAAAGAAAAAAAAGAGCTGGGACTCCAAAGTAATCTGGTGTACCTATCAGACATTGCTGAATATACCACACGCTTGAGTCACAGAGCACTGAGAAATCAAGCACCATCCTTACTGGCTAACGTTCATAGTTCTGTGAGGTGCTATACACACTACCAGCTATGAGCCCTGCAACAAGCACTGGGCTGAAAAGATGTGACCAGCGGTGTACTAGTGGTACAAATGTTACAGAAGAGGCAAATACATTTCTAATTTG
Source organism: Microtus oregoni (assembly GCF_018167655.1). Lineage (NCBI taxonomy): Eukaryota > Metazoa > Chordata > Mammalia > Rodentia > Cricetidae > Microtus > Microtus oregoni. The sequence continues at coordinate 6,475,113 of NW_024543094.1, forward strand.
ATTTAAAGCCTGCTTCATGGAATGGAACTCATATTTGGCAGTGCTAACAGGATTAAGAAATTGTGACTAGATTGATCATAGAATCTAATATTTTCTATTTTTAATTATTTTTATTGAGCTATATATTTTTCTCTGCTCCCCTCCCTTACTTCCCCCACTTTTACCCTCTCCCACGATCCCCACACTCCCAATTTACTCAGGAGATCTTGTCTTTTTCTATGTCCCATGTAGATTAGATGATCCACGTATGCCTCTCTCAGGGTTCTCATTGTTGTCTAGGTTCTCTGGGATTGTGAATTGTGGGCTGGTTTTCTTTGATTTATGTCTAAAAGCCACTTATGAGTGAGTACATATGATATTTGTCTTTCTGGGTCTGCATTACCTTACTTACTATGTTATTTTCTAGATCCATATATTTGCCTGCAAATTTCAAGATGTCATTAATTTTTACTGCTGTGTAGTTCCCCATTGTGTAAATGTACCACACTTTCCTTATCCATTCTTTGGTCTTTAGGTTGTTTCCAGGTTCTAGCTACGACAAATAATACTACTATGAACATAGAGAACATAGATGAGCACATGTCCTTGTGGTATGATTGAGCATCCTTTGGGTATATACCCCAAAGTGGTATTGCTAGGTCTTGAGGAAGGATGTTTTCTAAGTTTCTGAGAAATCACCATACTGATATCCAAAGTGGCATTACAAATTTGCACTCCCACCAGCAATGCAGAAGTGTTCCCTTTACCCCACAACCTCTCCAGCATAAATTGTCATCAGTGTTTTTGATCTTGGCCATACTTACAGGTATAAGATGGAATCTCAGAGTTGTTTTGATTTGCATTTCTCTGATGGCTAAGAATGTTGAACATTTCCTTAAGAGTCTTTCGGCCATTTTATATTTATCTGTTGAGAGTTTTTTGTTTAGGTCTGTACCCCATTTTATTTTATTGGATTATTTGTTATTTGGTGGACAATTTCTCGAGTTTTTTTTTTTAATGTTTTGGAGATCAGCCCTTTGTCCAATGTGGGGTTAGTGAAGGTCTTTTCCCATTCTGTAGGTTGTCATTTTGTCTTGTTGACTGTGTCCTTTGTTTTACAGAAGCTTCTCAGTTTCAAAAGGTTCTGTTTATTGTTTCAGTATCTGTGTTATTGGTGTTATATTTAGGAAGTGGTCTTCTGTGCCAATGTGTTCAAGTGTACTTCCTACTTTCTCTTTTATGAGGTTCAGTGTGGTTGGTTTTATGTTAAGGTCTTTGATCCATTTATACTTGAGTTTTGTTCATGGGGGTAGATATGGATCTATTTTCATTCTTCTACATGTTGATATCCAATTATGCCAGTACCATTTGTTGAATGTGCTTTCTTTTTCCCATTTTAATTTTTTTTGGTTCTTTGTCAAAAATCAGGTGTTTGTAGGTGTGTGGATTAATATTCTGATCTTTGATTCAGTTCTGTTGATCCTCCAGTCTCTTTTTATGCCAATACCAGGCTGTTTTCAGTACTGTAGCTCTGTAGTAGAGTTTGAAGTCAGGGATTGTGGTACCTACAGAAATTTCTTTATTGTACAGGATTGTTTTGGTTATCCTGGGTCTTTTGCTTTTCTATATGAAATTGAATATTTTTCTTTTGAGATCTGATAAAAATTTTGCTGGAATTTTGATTGGCATTGCATTGAATCTGTAGATTGCTTTTGGTAAGATTGCCATTTTTACTATGTTAATTCTGCCTAACTAAGAGAACGGTAAAATCTTTCCATTTTCTGGTGTCTTCTTCAATTTCTTTCTTCAAGGATTTAAAATTCTTGTCATACAGGTCTTCCACTTGTTTTGTTAGAGTTACTCCAAGATATTTTATGTTATTTGTGGTTATTGTGAAAGGTCATGTTTCTCTTATTTCTTTATCAGATCATTTATCATCTGTGTAAAGGAAGGCTACTGATTTTTTGAGTTAATCTTGTATCCTGCTACATTACTAAAGGTGTTTATGAGTTGTAGAAGTTCCTTGATAGAATTTTTGGATCACGTATGTAAACTATCATATCATTAGCAAGTAGTGAGAGTTTGACTTCTTCTTTTCTGATTTGTATCCCCTTGACCTTCTTTTGTTGTCTGTTAGCTCTAGATAGAACCTCAAGTAATATATTGAAGGGATATGGAGAGAGTGGACAACTTTGTCTTGTCCCAGAGTTCAGTGGGATCGCTTTGAGTTTCTTTCCATTTAGTTTGATGTTGTTGTCGGCTTGCTGTATATTGTTTTTATTATGTTTAGGTTTGTTCTTTGTATCCCTGCTCTCTCCAAGACCTGTATCATGAAGGGATGTTGTATTTTGTCAAAGACTTTTCCAGCATCTAATGAGATGACCAGGTATTTTTTGTTTGTGTGTTTGTTTATATGGCAGATTACATTGATAGATTTTTGTATTTTGAACCATTCCTGCATATCTGAGATGCAGCCTACTTGGTCATGGTGTATGATTTTCCTGATGTGTCCTTGGTTCCAGTATTTTATTGAGTATTTTTGCATCAATGTTCACAAGTGAGATTGGTCTGCAGTTCTCTTTCTTAGTAATGCCTTTGTGTGGTTTGGGCATCAGGGTAATTGTAGCCTCATAAAAAGAGTTTGAAAATGTTCCTTCTGTTTCTCTTGTGTGGAACAATTTGAGGAATGTTTGTATTAGTTTGTCTTTGAAAATCTTGTAGAATTCTGCACTGAAACCATCTGGTCCTGGGCTTTTTGTTTGTTTGTTTGTTTGGGAGAATTTTGATGATTATTTCTATTTCTTTACCAGTTATATATCTATTATTTTGCTTATCTGGTCTCAATTTAATTTTGGTAAGTGGTATTTATCCAGAAAATTGTCCATTTCTTTTAAGTATTCCAATTTTTGGAAGTATAGGTTTTGAAATATGACCTGATGATTCTCTGGATTTCCTCCTTCTGCAAAATGGACATAGTAATAATCTGGCTCTTAATAACTTATTGCTATATCCATAGATCTGCACATGTCTCAGGTCTCATCAGAAAAGTTGATTTCAGTAGCTGGCCTAGGGATCCTCCACTGGTCAGCACACAGAGAAAAAGAGACTACAGAATGCTCAGTCCTAAATCAGACATTTATATTATCCACCCCGATTTTTGTAGAAGATGATGAAGCAAGATTCTAAGAACCAAAATTTGTGGATAACCTCAAGGAAGCAGTGTTTCCTGGATACAGCAGAATGGTAACACATTTGAACTCACTGCCATTGTGATAACATGGATAAGACCTGTGCAAGCCCAAGCCAGACAAAACCTTAGCATGGAGTGGGAAAAGGTGGGCACAAAATACCATCGGTAGCATTTGGTAGATACTGGGAGAGGACAGTAATTTTTTTTTAATGATGTGGCTTTTGGTAGGTGGACTATACTCCCTCCAGGGTAGGCTCCACTGCCAAAGTATTAGGCAGCATAAACTAGACTCAGTCTGGGGAAAAAAAGAAGAAAGTCAAGGTTGGGAAGGTAAGAAGATGAGGGTGTATATAAGAAGAGCTAAGGAAGGGGACAAATATTATCAAAATACATTGTATGAAATTCTCAAGGAATTAATAAAAATATTACTTGGGAAGGCTTTTCCAAAACCAACTCCAGGTACAGATGGCTTCATGAATTAATTCTAAAAAAATTTTTGGAAGAAACGTTAGGAATATTTCATAAATTCTTTCAAAGTGAAGAGAAAGAAAAACTACCATCCAGCTTGTATTATGAGGTCATCATCATACTGCCAAAATATGCAGAAACATTATAACAACAAAAACTTACACCAGTATTTATCTTAAATATTCACACGAAAGTTCTTTATAAGATTTGTTTTATTTTTCAATTGTGTATGTACCTAATATCTGTGTGTGGTATGCACATGTGAATGTAGATGTCCATGAAGTCCAGAAGTGGGTGTCAGATGCTGTAGAGTTGGAGTTATAGGTGGTTTTGAGCTGCCCAGTGTGGGTTCTGAGAACTGAACTCACATCCTCTGGAGAAGCAGTATATATATTGGTTTCTTTTCTGTTGCTGTGATAAAACACCGTGACCAAAGCAACTTCTGGAAGAAATAATTTATCTGGGTTTACAATCCCAGAAGAATAAGAGCCAATCATGACAGGGAAGCATGGCAGCGGGAGGCCGGCGTGGCAGCGGGTGGCAGGCATGGCAACGGGAGGTAGGCGTGGCAGCAGGTGGCAGGCGTGGCAGCAGGTGGCAGCGGGAGGTGGGCATGCCTGTGGAAGGCAGGCATGGCAATAGGTGGCAGGTGTGGCAGCAGGTGGCAGGCGTGGCAGCGGGAGGCAGGCGTGGCAGTAGGTGGCAGGAGTGGCAGCGGGAGGCAGGCGTGGCAGCGGGTGGCAGGCATGGCAATGGGAGGTAGGCGTGGCAGCAGGTGGCAGGCATGGCAGTAGGTGGCAGGCGTGGCAGCGGGAGGCAGGCGTGGCAGCGGGAGGCAGGCGTGGCAGCGGGTGGCAGGCATGGCAATGGGAGGTAGGCGTGGCAGCAGGTGGCAGGCGTGGCAGTAGGTGGCAGGCGTGGCAGCGGGAGGCAGGCGTGGCAGCAGGAGCAAGAAGCTGAGAGATCACCATCTTTTACTACAAACATAAAACAGAGAGACAGATCTGTGAGTGTGGCAAGGCTATACAGCTTGCCAGCAGTGAGGAGCTTCCTGCAACAAGTCTGCACCTTTCTAAACAGCACCACAAACTGGGGACCACGTTTCAAATTCCTAACTCTGTGGAGGACATTCCTCATTCAAATCACCACACTAGTATTTAGTATGACTGAAATAGAACACGAAAGTACTTCCATTTCTCTGCACTAGTATAGAAAAAGCAATACTAGGAAGGAAGCCAATAAAATGTGTTCAAGTTCTGTCTTTTGTGGCTATAACAAATAACCACAGAATGGGTATCAGAGAAAAAGTCTTAAGGTTCTCTCCCTTCCTTCTTCCCCTGTTCTTTTCTTTCTTTAGGAATGAGAAAGCCTTTTGTAGCTCATGTTGGCCTTAAAGTTTCTATGTGATGAGGAACTTTGAACTTTTGATTCTTCTCAGTCAACTTCCTGAGTACTGTTCTGAGGGGTTTATACAGTGCTGGAGGTAACACCCAGGGCTTTGGACATGCTGGGCATGCACTAAACCACCTAAGCTTCATGCCCAGTCCAAGTCTCAAAGATCTAGAGGTCACAAGTTTGGCATTGTATTCTCCTGAGTGAAAATCCCAAAGTCATTAAGACTACATTCCATCTATAGACAATAGACAGGATCTTGGTTTCTTGACTTTAAGAGTCCAGTGACTTCAGTATTATTGGGCTTAGAGCTTCACTGCTCCAATCTTCAATCTTAATTTCCTCCACACTCTCTCTTCTCTGTCTTCATATGGCCTTCTCTGGGCCTGAGACTTAATTTATAAAATACAAGAGCTTGTATGTAGAAGTCAGTGTAAAAATCCAGGATATAATTTCACCATATGTGCAATGTCTTATTCTCCTTTGCCATATAAGATGACTTATGAAGCTTCCAAGAGTTAAAATTTGATATCATTAAAAATATTATTTATGTTGTGACAGCTGCATAACTTGTAAAAGGCCCTAATAAGAGTAAGAAGCATTTAGCAAGATCATTAGGCTGTAAGAGTAAAATACAAAACCCAATTATGTGTCTACCTCATACTGATGTATAACTTGGAAAGGAAATGTAATTTTCAGTAGTATAAAATTCAATGTCTAGGATTTAATCCAATGTATTATGCTCATGATATTTACACCGAATACTATAAAATATTGCCGAGAATAATTAAAACCTTCATAAAAAAGAGTTGTAACATAGTCCTAAGCAATAAGACCCAACATTGTTAAAACACAGTTTCAGTGTAATTTCAATCAAATGTTTAGCTCATAGGAAATTCACAAGGTGATTTTAGAATGTATAGGAAAATTGAATTAATGCAGCAAAATGATCTTAAAAGAAAATAAGTTAGAGTAATAAAGTGATTAGGGGTTCCAGAAATGGCTCTGCAGTTAGGATTGTTTGCTGCTTCCTGTAGGACAGGAATTCAGTCCCAGCACCCATGTCAGGTGGTTCAACCGCCTGTAACTCCACCTCCAGGGAATTCAATGCCTTTTCAAGGCCCCCATTGGTACCTTAACTCACATCCACAAATCCATACATAAATACACTATTAAATGTAAAATAAATTTTTAATGTGCTCTAGCTTTAAAGCAGTAATGATCAATTTATAGAATTTGCATAAACATTTATAAAAAGATTAAAGCAATAGAAGAGAAGATTTCACTATTAACCTGTCTTGTCTGGTGATTGTCATTAATGCTGTTCAGCCAGTTAGGAAAGGGACATGTTTTTATGAATGATGCCAGGTAAGCAGAATGATCATAAGAAAAATAACTTAAGTATTAATGCAAATAATATTTATGAAGTGATTCAAGTTTTTGTTAAATATTTATTTAGTATGTGTGCGTGTGTGTGTGTGTGTGTGTGTGTGTGTGTGTGTGTACAACTGGCATAGTGTACCAGTGGAGATCAGAGGATAGTTTGAGGGGTCTGTTCAATTTTCTGCCTTTCTGTTCAACTCTATTTGATAGTGTTTAGCTTCTGGGGTGTTGAGGCTTCTCTAGCAGAGAGCCTAGGCCACCAGATACCAGCTTCTTTTTTTTCTCTTACTACCTCAGTCAGAACCAAAGCCTGAATGCAGAGATAAATGCTAGCTCCTCTTTTAATGTGATCCGGACCATATCCTGTATAATGGTGCTGCCCAAATTTAGGGTGGGTCTTCCTCCTTTGATTTAATTTCTAGCTCACAGACGTGTTTAGGGATATGTTTCCATGTGGTGATTTAAGTGAGAATGACCTCCTAACACTATATGTCTCACATTGACTTGGATACACATTGGATGCTTGGTTCCTACTTAGTGAAACTGTTTGGGAAATATTAGGAAGTTTGGCCTTGTTGGAGGAAGTGAGTTACTTGAGGGCAGGCTTTGAGGTTTCAAAAGACACATATAACCCAAAGCAATCTCTCTTGCCTTATGGTTGTGGATCACCTGTTCCTTTGCTCCACCATCAAGGACTCTAACCCTCAGAAACTGTAAACCCAAATTAAACACTTCCTTTTACATGTTGACTTGGTCATGGACTCTTATTATAACAATAGAGAAAAACTAAGAAGTTTTGTCAGAGAGTGGGCTATTGTTATAACAGTGCTGACTGTGTGTTCTTTGGATAAAATGTGGAGAACTGGATTTTTGAGCTAGAAGAGTAGTTAAACAGTGTAAGCAGAGCTCAGTGGGCCACTCTAGTAGAATCTGAGGATATTGGTGTTGAGAGCTATGTGGACTGTGGAGACCAGCTCAAGAGGTTTCAGAAGGGAATGATACTAGCAACTAGACTAAAGATTAGTCTTGTGATATTTTGGTAGTCAAATCTGGCAGTGTCATCCATGTGATTCTGGCTTTAGAGTCATGAAGGTATATGAGTAAAGGGGTTATGGAATCTCCATCCCTGACATATGACAGAGGAGTCCCCAGAAAAACACAGCAGCATCAGGACAGAAGCAAGACTGCAAACAAAGAACATCCTCTACCAGAGAAATGAATGATGTCATGAGTGTAGAATGTAGCATGTTTGCTGCCTGCCTGTGTGGATGGCAGAGTGTGTGTGGGTAGAACAGGATGATGGTGAAGGAGGTAGAAAAGGAAAATCCCACAATTTTAATCCTAACAGTAAAATTTTAGCATTATTTGGAAAAAAATATCATTGTAACAAAGAGGGCATAGAAAATAGATTAGCTGAGCCTGGTGGCATAGACCTTGTCTTTCTAGCTATTATGGAGGCTAAGGTGGTAGGATCCCAGTTTGAAGGCCAGCCTGGATAATTTAGTGAGACCCTGTGTTGGAAAAAAAATTAAAGGAAGCTTGAAAATATAGCTAGGGGTAGAGTGATTGACTTGCACCAGGTATGAGGTTTAATACCTAGTATAACAAGTAAGGAAGTAAATACTGAAATAAACAAAAGGAATTATCTTGGGAATGGAGAGATGACTCAGTGGTTAAGAGCACTTTTTGCTCTTACAGAGGACTCCAGTTTGGTTCCCAGCACCCATATCAGACCACTCATAACCACCAGTAACTCCAGTCCCAGTAGGTCAGATGTCTTCTTCTGGCCACTGATACCCACACAAACCACAGATGTATGCACACATTTATGTGAAAATGAATTGTGTTTATTTGCTGCATAGAAAGCTGGTAGACATAGATTTCTAGGTGGCAAGTTTGATAAAATGCCCCCTACACACAATTATTCATGGTATGTTTGCACCTGATTTTTAATTTACATGAACTAAAAGCTTTTCATTAAAAACAGCGGGGGTTAACATTTAGATACAAAACATTATTAAATGATGCGTAAAATTTATGATGAATTCTCTCATATCACCCAGTAGCAGTAAACAACATTGCACAAGGAAGAGAAGTTGTGCCTTTTTTTCCTCCCTGGAAAGACTTCACATACACCCTTCAATATGAGTTTAAAACAAACAGCAATTACAGTTTATTTTTCAGCCCACCGAGGAATGCCTTTGATTGTGGTCTTTGTGTGCTTGTTAAATTCCTTTGTTCGGCTTTAATTTGAGAATCAGCAGGATACAGTAGTCCTGCTAGATGCAGAAGCTTGTCCTGTCACTCAGCCTTCAGTGACTGGAAGCTGTTTTCCCGTTAGAAGAACTTCAGGTTCCTGCCTAAGTAACGTATTAGGATGCTGCCCTGTGTTTGTGAGACATTGTGAAGTGACTGCCTGGCGTTTGTGCTACTCACATGGTTGCAGTTTTAAGTTCCATAGGATAAACTCAAGGCTTCCACAGAAGAGAAGATAATTTCAGTGTCCCTGATTAGCTCTGAGTTGCTTTAAATAATTCTTTAATACTGACTGCTTTATTGTAAAGGTACAGTACAATGTGTTTACTAGACGGATGAACTGCACTTCCTCAGCCATAGCAATTTGCCAGCTAAACACATTCAGAGTGGGCCAAGCTTATGAAAGAAGTCTTCTTCCTTTTGTCTCTTGAAAATATTTGGAGTTTGTTTTATTTCAAATAACACTTATAATTATTTCCTGGTGTGCTAGTGGCTATAACTCAGCCTTCTCTCTACACTGATTATAATGCCATTTATTACTCAATATCATGAAATTAAGAGTAGTCCATTTCAGTAATGACTCTTACTTTTTAGGGTTGTTAGGGTCAGACACAGGGCCCCAGCAGCCCTAATGAGCTAGGTCAAGGCATGCAATAGGACAATTAAATAGACAAGGAATACTAAAAAGCAGAAAAGGGAGATGTAGTCACCATGGCCACAATGGGAAGATGAAAAAAGAGGCCCAGTGATTCCCTCATGCTCCAGGTCTATCTTCAGGGTTCTGAGTTGAATTTTAGTTTTAAACAGGTTAGGTAAACAGTTGTGCTCATGGTGAATCCCACCTATCATCATTGGGCTTCAGTTTCCCCTATAAGGTGGTCGGACAGGTTGAGAGAGTTGTGTAAAATCTGCTGGAAGAAAAGCTCCCACCCCCATCCCCACACCCCAACCAGCTCCAGGCTTCAGCTTCTTCCTTTTCACTTCATGGGACTCTTGAAGAAATTCCAAATTTCTTGGGAACCAAAGGTAAGGGTACATATGTCTCTTCAGAACATCTTCATGTCAGCCTGGGTGGTTCCAGCTCTATTTTCTGCTGCCATTCAATGGTATCCTGAAACTAAGATGGAAAGAAATACATCGCTAGTTCCAACACCAGGAATAGCTAGTAACATTTTGGGTATAAACTGTCAGTTGTATAACAGGTCTCATAGGATGAAACTATTTTAAAGAGACACTCCCGTCTCTCAATCTGATTATCACAGTATCCAAACAGTAGACTGCAAAGACAATAAAATTTCCCTGGAATTTTCATATTGGGAGAATAAAGAGGTCCTTGCTAGGGTACCACTGAAAACAAGGATTTCTGCAAAGACTGATAGATTCAAACCACAGTGATGTGGGGAGGTTAGAATGGAACAGGCCCAGACACTAATTGCCCTATCTTGAGCTAGCTCTAGCCTCTGGAGCAGCCATTCCTTGCCTACCTCAGAGCTAATATCCTATGACTTATAGATAAAGTCCTTTGTGATCTATAAACTTAGTTGGCCAGCCACTTTTATCAATCTCAAAGCTAATATCCTTCATCACCAGACAGCATCTTCGATTTGTAGAAAAGCTTCTTCCATCTAGCTGTAAGCACGTCTTTGATGTAACTCCCACTATAACTCCCACTATGTTTTAAACTTGCCCTGATTTATAACTTCCTTTGTTCTAGAAAACTATAGAACTTCTTGAAATTACCCCCATGTTGGAATATAGAATTTGAAACAACCTAAATCTGTGTTCCCAGGGCATGGCCACTAAAAATGGCCACATATCATATCACTAAATGTTCCCACATTCTTGGATATGATTATCAAACAAGACTTTAATAGATTCTAACCACTTAATTATTCTGATATGCTAAATTAGTAATGAGATGACTTAGTTTCCTTTGGTATCATAAGCTTTGTTTTTTCACATATCCTTTGTGCATATTGTATGTGTTTTTTTTCCATTTGATCATATTCCCAGTAGCTGAATGCATATATTTCTCAAGGAATAATTTGTGTATAACAATTTATATATAATTTTGACAATCTGTTGTATTGATCTGTCTCTGCATCTCTGTGTGATTTCTTGTTCTTTTGATTATTATTGGTAATGCACTCTGTGGAAAATTATTTCAGTCATTAACAATAACAGCTCTTCAATCTTCTGCGATATGCCCTTGGGGTAAAATCTATAGGCTCAAAGATGACTCTCTTCCCATATTCAAATTGTTTTAATGTTATTTATGATAATCACTAAATGTTTCACAAAAGCAAACCATGGCTAATTAATTATCAGTATTTGCCCACTAGTTGTAAGGTCTTCAACTCAGGACACTGAGGTATAAATTGAGGTCACATGACTTATTTAATGCCAGAAAAAGTGGGGGTGGGGTGGTGTCCAAAGAGAAAGGTATTTTTGGCCTCACTCAAAAGTGAAGACATCAATGTTATGGCTTTTAAGGAATTGAAGGGATTTGGAAAGAAGGCATCTTGTTAATGTATGACTGACAGGATGTGATAGAGGTAAAGAAGAAAGGTACATTTAATTGACTTGTCCCATTTTTAACAGAAGTGTAAATGGAGACTGTAATTTCACTTCCTGGCTACTTAGACCCGAATAATCACACAGAAACTATACTAATTACAACAGTTTGGCCAGTGGCTCAGGTATATACCTAGCTAGATCTTTTATCTTAAATTAATACATTTCTATTAATCTGTGTATCTCCATGGAGCTGTGGCTTACAGATGTTATGGCATCTTTTTCCTTTGGCAGCTACACGAAATCTCCTCTACTCCACCTACTCTCTCTCTCTCTATCTTTGTTTGGATTTTCTGCCTGGCTTTACTCTGCTAAGCCATTGGCTAAAATAGCTTTATTCATCAACCAATAAAAGCAACACATACAGAAGGACATCCCACATCATCTCTCCTTTTCTGACTAATAAAAAGGAAGGTTTCAACTTTAACATAGTAAAATTACATACACTAAACAGTTATCAAGCAAGAATTACAGTCACTATAATTAATCTATTTGTACCTGATAAAATTAAAGAAAATACTGTATTATCTACCCTAAATTTATAAGTCTAAAATTTTATATATAATCTATCTTTTATCATAACTAAGAAAATTATAACTATAACTATCTAATCTTCAACTCCATCAAAGACTCCATAAGAATATAATATTACTTAAGTAAACAGGAAGTGCATTATAAGCAACTTTCAAAGCTCTAGAAATGACAGACACATCTCACTGCCTGGACAAGTCACACAAAGTTCTTTTATAAAGTTGGTGCACTCATTTTCAGCCCATAGGCCCATATATCTGGCAGACTTTTCAGTGAAGCAGGAAATTTTAAGCCTTGTTCTGCTTTACTGGCAAAGTTCATCAGTTGCTTTCTTCTGTGTCTTGCAGAATGTCTGACCATTTCTTCTGTGAAGCAGGAAGCTTGAAGCACCATCTGTCTTTTGGAAAGTTCAGCAGTCACTTTTCTGTGGGTCCTGCATGTCTACTTCATACAGCATACCATCAAGCAGCCCAGGCAAGAGCAGTTTTAAGTCCAAATATCTAGACTTGTTACACTGAAGGCAAATTCTATAACGATTTTCTTCAATTCCCCTCAATATCTCTGAAGTAATTGCTGCCTGAAGTAGACATATCTCACTGTCGCGAAAAGTCTAAGTTCTTAAAACCTTTTAAATGCCATATTCTGTAGGTCTTTGAAGTGTTGAATATTCTATCTAACTGAAATATATATATCTGTCTAGAAAACCTAACTAACATGACTAAAAGTTTGATTATTATAGATGACCATCTATTAATCTGTACCTTTTAATTATACATTTTTAATGAGCTGCATAAACATAATATCTTAAACAAGAGTACAAATATATATAAATATACACAAATATATATAGAAATATATACAACAAAATTGACCTTAAATTCATAGTAGACAAAAATCTATACCAAAGTATTCATTTCTATATCATATCCCCCTTTTAAGAAAGAGGTTGACTATGACCTTTAACCATTTATATCCAACCCCCTTTAAATGAAAATAAACATTTATAAACAATAATTTTTGGAATTTGAGATAGTTTCCTACAAACTGATTACTGCTCTTTGTTGGGTGAAGTATTTTGAGGTTTCACAGAGACCTTTCAGTGGGTCTTGTTCCATCAACCACACTAGCCTTGAAGGAGTCCACAGGTTTCTATTCTCTGGAAACAAAAGCAGAAACTCACTTTCAAAGTAAAATATCCTTAGACTCAAATTTTGAAGTCAAGATATCTTTAAAATATATCTGTTGATTTAGCTATCAGCTCCCAGAATCAAATGTCTCTCTGCTACCAAAAAAATGCCTCTATAAACACAATAATATACATAATTCAGACTCTTTTCATGGCTCATTATATTTTTTATTCTGTCTTTCCTTTAAGAAATTCAGCTTAATATCCTTAATTTTTTTAAATTTATGACTCTATATTTTATCTTCTCTGTCTTAAGCCTATGCACATTTGTCAAATGTACTATGGTCCTTTTAGAGCCCCCCCCCTTTTTTTCTTTGAATCTGTCTTTACTGTTTATCTGTATTTTTCTGACCAGGTGTGTTTTTATTTTTTTAAATGCTAAACAGGCATGGGTAGGAATAATGCTGTATCTTTGCCTGTTGGATCCTTCTTGTCTAATATGGTGGAGTTATGTTCACCATCTCTGTGAGACATACTCACTACCCCATCTCCAGGGATGCAACAGATCTATGTTGCCATTAAGTAACTAGTAGCACACTTCTCATAAATCCCCTATAAGTGCTCTGTAGCAGGACCTCCCGAAAGAGCCAGGAAGCTATCTCTTAAAGAAGTCATTCCTCTGCTCACCACTAGCAAAAAGAACTTATCTGAAAAAAAAAAAAAACATGAAGCTACCAAGAAACTACAATAGACTCCCATTTTTGGTGGGCCTAAAACTGCTGCTTTTTTTAAAAAAAAAAAAAAGCTTTCTTAGGCTTTATGTGGATGTACACTGCCAAACATTGGGCACCATTATGTAGATGGAGACTGTGCTTTCTTTTCTAGGCCACCAAGATGTGAATGATCACACAGAAACTATATTAATTATAACACTGTTTGGCCAGTGGCTCAGATGTATTCCTACATAGTTTTTACATCTTGAATTATCCCATTCTATTAATCTATGTATCACCACAAGGCTATGGCTCACTGGTAATGTTCTGGCATCTTTCTCCATTGGCAGCTACATGGAATCTCCTCTACTCTGCCTACTCTTTCTCTCTATATTAGCTCAGATTTCCCATCTGGCTTTATTCTGCTAAGCGATTGCCTGAACCAGCTCTATTCATCAACCAATAAAAGCAACTCATGTACAGAAAGGCTTCCCACATCACACTGGCCCTCTGATGTCCCAGATTTTGGCAACCTGAGGTCTGTAACCTTCTTTGGGAAAGTGAGAATGGCATCCACTTTAAGCTGTTTTTGTTTTTTTGTCAGAGTGTGTTATCACAGCAATAGAAGAGATACTAGGACACTATCACATCTCTTCTTTTATAGTACAGCTCTCTGCCGGGTTGCTGCTAAAGTCAGAGACCCTTCCAATATTAGTTTGTTTTTCACACACACCCTTCTGCATTTCTTCCCCACTGGTTTTGTTATTTAGACTTTGTCTTAGTTTTGGTTTGTAATTTCTGTGAAGAGCATCACGACAATGGCAACTCTCATAAAGAAAACATTTTGGGGGGAGGTTCAGTACATTATCATCATGATGGGGAACATGGCAATGTGCAGACAGACATGGTGCTGGAGCTGCTGAAAGTGCTACATTTTTCAGGCAACAGGAAGTCAACTGACAGTCACACTGAGGGAAGCTTGAGCAAAAAAGACCTCAAAGTCTGCTCCCACAGTGACACATTTTCTCCAACAAGTTCGCAAATACTTCAACAAGCCATAATCTAATAGTGTCACTCCCTTTGGGGCCATTTTCTTTCAAACCACCACAGATGTGAAAATAGATCTTATAGCTCACAAATTATTACATCTGTACAGTAAATAAAAGACATTTAGCCACTGCATATTCATAATGATGGAAATCACTTGCAACTAGATATTAAGGTATTGCAAAATAAAGAAAATGGTAATTTTTCAGAAATGAAAAGTCAGGAGCCAGTGAGATGGCTCAGCAGGTAAAAGCACCTGCCACCAAGCCTGATAAGAGTTCAGTTACCAGAATCCACACGATGGAACACTTTTGAGATGAGTTTTGACCTCCATCCACACAGAGAGACACATATACACATGCACAGATATAGACCATATAACGAGTGTTTAAAATGTAGTAGTAGTAGTAGTAATAATAATAATAATAATAATAATAATAATAATAATAATAGAGATGAGTGGTCAGAACTTTCCTGATATAGCTAAAGGTTCTCAGCTAATTTTATGGTCCAAATTAATGTTATTTTTTTCTTTTCCTTTGTTTGTGTTGAGGGAAAATAGGACAAATATAGTTTAGGAAATGATACTTTAGAAGCAACTAGATGGAACAAAAATTACAGCCATGATATAATGTTTTCTAAAGTTATTTATTATTTATTATTATTTGTGTGTGTGTGCATGTGCACACACTCATATGCACCCCATGGTGAGGACACGTGGAGGTGCAAGGACAACTTGCAGAAGGCAGTTCTCTGCTTTCACCATGTGGCTTCCAGGGATCTTAGGTCACCATGCTCAGTGACAAACAACCTGTACTCATTGAGCCATCTCATCAGCTAGACATAAAGTTTTAAGTTGTGAAGTAAAATGGGAAATGAAACAAGGGCGATAGATTTAGAAACACACATAAATGGGCTTTGTGTGTGCATACTGAAGAGCTGTAGATTCAGACTGCCTTTATGTGGAAATTTGACCTCCAACATCAAGGAAAACAATACTCACAGAAGTAGCAAAATGAACTCATTCTGGCAAAAAGACAAGGCAAGAAACTTTGCATAAAGAAACTCAGATGTCCATCTCAGGACAGGGGAGAATAGCTTAAGAAATAAAAATTATATCATGTGATTTATATTTAGGGTCTGATGGTCAAATTCATCCCAGTTCTTTAGGATGTATTCTAATAGCAAGCCTGAGGAATAAGGGGGCAATTTATCCCATCATGATGTGCCCAGACATTTTGGAAAGCTGAGCAAAAATTGCTATGACTAAGGAAACAGTACTCTCTTGAGGTTCTTAATGTCTTTAATTAAAGATTTTAAGAAAGGACTCAAAAGGAACCTTAGGGGCATTTTTTATCATAATTTAAAGAAAATTCCCAAGAGGACAAGCTTTAAATCTCAGCAACTGCAAGAAAGAAGATTGAGAAAAACATTCATGGCATTTGAGTTAAGTGGGCATAAGCCAGAGGGTGGGAAAGTAGCCATAAGGTAAAAAAAAATAAGGGGGGGGGGACAATTAGAAAAGAAATAAAACAGACTTGGGTTCTGATCAGCATCTGAATAAAAGACAGAAGAGAAGGAAAAGGAAACACTAATGTCTTACTGAGTCTGACTTAACACTCAGCAGAGCCTTGTGGCAGCCCTCCCTATAGTAACTGCACAGAGGGCAGGGATTCTTCAAAGAAAGTTACGTTATCTCATTACAGAGAAACTATTTCTCCTGTCTTTTTAGCATGACCTCAAGTGGGTCTGCCTAAGGGTCATCCCTTAGCCAGATGACTGATGGGCTCAGGCTGGGTCTCTTGTGGAGGGGACCTATCCTGATCCTCTGTTCTTATTGAGCATCCCATGGAATAAAAATCACCCTGCTGAACCACCTGCAAAGAACCATGTTTCAGTATTGGTTCCCTGTCTTGTTGAGCAGCCTAAAAAAGGGCACAGTCTCTGAGAACCAAAATTCCAGAGATAACCCTAAGATAAAGATGCCACCTCTGATGAAACAGCCACCAATGAAACCTAAGAATCCAAACCCCTGAGGGGAAGTGACTCCTAAGCATGCAACTGGGGAAAGAGCCAGGGGACACTTACTTAGGTGACATGCTAGGGATGCTTCAGGGATCAGAGGTACTTTGTAAAGACAACCAAATGTGGCTTCTTAGAGGAAGGGAACAGAGTGGAAGAGGTAAGGAAAGAAAAACCTACAAGAAATATACACCTGCAGTTGGGCAGATCTGCCTGAGATGAGCTGCACTTCCTATTGCACTGTGTGTTGGGAACAGAGCCCAAAATAGAACCTGGGATTAGAGAGCAGCCTTTTCACCCATCTATGCTGGAAGTCCTTGGGATCTTTCTGTGGAGAAAGAGGTCTCTTCACTGAGTTGTTTGCAAGGAGAGCAGAGTTTCTCATTTTTCTAAGGGCTATAGTTTTCATAAGTAAGACAGAGAGAGATATCGAGGCCTGATCAAGGAGTAGCCCTGACGAGGGATGATCAGTTATCTCCAAAGGTCATCACAGTTCACCAAGTTTCCCTATGCCAAAAGACAGGTGCCACCCAATATGTGTTTCTTTAGTGGTTTGGAGTCCTAGGTTGGTGACGTTTACTGGAGAATAGCAGTAACGGGAAGATGCGAGTTTATTTGGAGACATTGTTCAGTACAATGAACAAAGAACTCAGAACTTCCCGCCTGTGAGTGTGTGGGGTTTGTACACAGTACAGTCTGTGGTTGGCTGGTAGCTATTGTAGACGTTGACTGACTGGGGTTCTGTTTGGGGTTTCAGCCTTATTCCTTTAGAATTTGAAAGCAGACTCTGGAGGAAGCTCAAGAACAATTTTATTAAACCTTGAGGGAAACATAGGGAGAGGCAGGTTGTAAATCCTGACAGCTGCAGTTAAGACAGAGATAGAAAGAAAGCTATGACTTTAAACTAGACACATGGAGGTCGGAGAAATGGTGAGAAAGTCCAGAGAATCAGCTAACCCATGGTTAGGCTTTAGGGTTCTATACCTCAAAAAAAGGGATGCAGAAAAGGAAAAGGCAAAACATGCTTAGTGCTGGGCTATTGATCTGAGTTCCAAGGTCATAGGATTCCAAGCTATTATATAGTGTTAACCCCTGATCGTGATGCTTCAGTTCAGCCCTCATTCTCCTGCCACATAGCTGTAGGAACTGGATCAGGTTGTGACTGTGCCTTGACCTGAATGCAGTTGGGGGTGTTGCTTTTGCTGTCGTTTGCTGTCCCCTAGTTCCTCTACCAGGAACATGGCCAGAAGGGGTTTGCTTGCAGTCCAGGGTCTGTGAATACCAGTTTGTCGGGTTGTTTATTTGAAATATATTTGAAATATATACTGTATCACACATAGAGCTGTAGAGAAATGAGGATACAAAAATGAAGAGATTTTCCATTTGATTCAAAGATCTCATGTTTTTGAATGTCTTAACAACACCCTGAAAATGACTAATTTTCTCAACATTATTTGTAATAGCACAAAATAGAAATTATTGAAATGCCATCTAGAAACAGACTGGTTAAATACGAAATGTCATATCCATAAAATTTAGAATGATTTAGCAAAAATAAAAAAATTAAAATAAGAGGGGAAAAGGGAAAGAATGAGGCCGGAGTTCTTGTTTTAAGTAAGTGTTGTGATGCATGATCATGTTTATAATATGCTTCCTTTTAGACAAAGAGGAGATATATAAATACATATAGGATCTACCTTAAGCTCATAATATACTCAGTTGTGGAAGTAGGCAGGGTCAAAACCTGAAGAACAGCACTGGAGGGTCATTTGTGTGCCTGTATTTTGTTATACACTTTCAATTCTGACGTCATATGAAAGCTTTGTGTAATTAAGGATAATAATACATTCCAAATAAATACAGAAAAAAGAGACAATCTTTTCTTTTTCAAGTAGATCATAAAGAAGTGATGAGTTAGTTGGTACTTGTTCTCATAATGCAAAGCAAATAAACACACGTGAAGCAATCATTGTCACACCCTGAAGGGATCCAGGGCAGGGCAGCTATGGAGCTTGTGGACAGAGGATATACAGGAAAAACTACCCAAATGCATGTTCTTCCCAGTCTTCTGCTCTGAGCAGGTTCAAGAAAACAGCACCAGAAAGTCTGAGAAACCCCTTTATGATTGTCAGATGATATTGAGGAGACTGGGGTTCACTCCTGGGGTTCTTAGTATCCTTAATAACCAGAAAGTGGTTGATAGTTTTATTAAAGTTTTAAAGGAAAATAAAAGCTCAGGGCAGGTGTGCTGAAGTCTTGGAAGCTGCCCAGTGGAGAAGAATGGAGAATAGAAGGAAGATAGAAATGCCATGCCCTTTGAATCAAGCCAGCATGTAGGCCAATCACATTGTAGGCAGAAAGAGGCTTTAGAAAAACAGCAAGCAAGCCAAAGTGTCCAAAGAGCCATACTTAGCTTCTAGGTCAGCATCTGAAAGAAGGAGGAAATGTCATCCCTTTCTGAGGTTCTCAGAAAGGGTTCGTTACAACCTCATGGCGGCAGGACCTCTGGGAAGAAGAGCTACGGCATCTCATTAAATAAGTATGGCACCTCTCTGCTTAGCATGACTTAAAGTGACTTAGAGATGGTCCTTTCTTCCTTAAGGATGGTCCCTTAGCCAGGTCTTTGACCTAGCACAATAGGAACAATAGGTCTCCATCCAGGCCAGTGTCCTCTTGACCAGAAGGACTTTCCATTAATAGTCCTTTATTGCTACTCTCACTGCTGAGGAATAGATAATACTGCAAATTTTATTAAAAGACAGAATTTTACCATTCAGCACAACAAAAAGCAAAACCCCAAACAGTCAGTATAATTGCGACAAAAGTTTCAGAAGAAAAGAGACAAAAACTATAGCGGAAAAAAGTATTTGAAGTAATAAGGTAAAGAAAATATAATAAAAATTTAAACATAAAATGATTAGCCAAGCCACAACTGGTCAAAAGACAGATGACAACTGACTTTGGGATGCCCATCCCCAACTGATACCTCTGCCCCTCTACCCCCGTACTTCAGGCTCAGAGAAACATCACAGAAGACAAAGCAGGACGAGCGTATGAGTCAAAGGAGCAGGATGGAATATCGGCTACACGTTGGTGTCCTCTATATACGCCAGAGAAGCTACAGCCAGGAAATCACAAAGTTTATCTGCCTGAACCACGCGAATCATCAAGCCAGCGTGAATGAGCAGGTCACATGGGGCTTCTTCCATAGGAGAGCTACAGCAACTAATGGTTGCTGGGAAGTGAGAATCAGTCCATAGGGACAAGACCCCTGGTAGGTTAGCCAGTCCTGAAGAGCTCAGTGCTAAACACATAGGAGCAATAGTAAGTGACCCCCAAACAGCTTGTTAATGAATTTATATGCATATATGTAATAATTTTTCTTAAAGAAGAGGCCATGAGTTTGAGGAGTTGAGGGTGGTACGAGAGGAATTTGAGGGAGGGGGAGAGTGATGTAAATACAGGACTCACATATGAAATTTTTAAAAAGTAAATTTTAAAAACTTTAAGAAGATAGTAAAATACATGAAACAAAGATTGGAACCCTGGATGCTCTCCTCTTGTTGGTGGAGCTTTCATTACTATCAGAGCCTAGACCCTAGGATCCCTAAGAAGCTAGACTCAGCCACATGTCTTCAGGCAGAGTGAACAGTGAACAATCACAACACCTGATGGTGAAAAGCAGAGAAAGGAGATTAGCTCAGTTTGCCCACATTGGGAAGAACAGATGAAGATGTCTAATTGATGAGTTCTGTGAGGAGTTTTCTGGCTGGAGAGTTTAAAGGTGTGAAGGAATGCAGACAACCAGCTACCACCAGTGCCAACCTGGGCCTCTGGGTTCATTGTCTCACATATAAGGAAGGACTGACAGACAAGGCAGGAGCACACCAAACACAATCAATGAAAGCAGGCTTACTAGGAGAAAATCAGGGCAAGGACTGAAGAGTGGAAGAGAGGAAATTGACAGCTGTGTATAATCTCTTCCTGCTGGGGCAAGTTTGTTTTCTGGTTTTCTCCTTTGCCCAGCGTGAGACTCCTGGGAAAGCATCACTTTCTTCAGGACCATTGTTTCAGTAATCTAACTCAGAAGGAAGAGGCGCATATCTCTCTTCAAGGTAGCTATGCTCCTGCTGGGATGGTTGCAGGTTGAATGCATTTTCAGGAGCTTTTATCCTTAAAATGACTCTAATCCCTCAAGAGTACCCATATCATCTAACCAGGAAAAATGTAAGCAAGACCTTCCGTGCAAGTCAGAAAGAGTTCTGCATCTGACAGTGTAGAACGACTTTGTGTACTTTGCAGAAAAGCAGCCTATATGTATATTCATTTAGAGCCACATTTGCATAAAAGAAATAAATATATACCATAAGTTTATGTGTACTCATAGTTAACTTAAACCTTAGTTTTTCCAGTTGTACATATACCAAGTTATACTTTTTCCATCCAGTCTTTTTTCTTTTATTAAATCTGAAATTTGTTCTTCTAAACACATTTGTGTGTGTGTGTGTGTGTGTGTGTGTGTGTGTGTGTGTGTATATATATATATGTGTGTGTATCATGGTTTATGTATAGAAGTCAAAGTAAAATAACGCATGAGAGTTGGTTCTCTCCCTTCATGATATGGAGTCTCAGGATCAAACTCAGTAACTCTAATTAGGTATCAAGTGCCTTTACCTGCTGAGCCATTTTGCCAGCTCAGAAGCTGATTTTTATACAATTTATTCTAGTTCTAATGTTGATCTTTTTTTCTGAGAATTTAGTTCTCACAAGTGATTTTAACTTCACATGTCACATGATCTAGGAAACAGATATAGGTGATTTGTTCTGTGTATATATTTTTTGGTGTGGCTCTTGCTCTGCCCCATGTAAGTGGCTGATCCAATTTGTTTAATATTTATGTTATTATTTATTTATTTAATTTTAAAACAGGGCACCAGAAAAGAATGTTAGTTTGAATATATATTTATTATATGGCATATATATATATATGGTACAAGGCACTGGGAATCATTTTAGGTGTTCAAGGCAATCAATTTTTGTATGAGAAAAGGTTTATTTAAAACTGTGATCAAAGCTACTTAAACTAATAAATTTAAACTTAAATCTCTAGACTCTCCATCAATGCATTTGAATTAAAAGAGAACTGAAAAGCTAAGACAGGGTGGAAGATTATCCTCAGTTTTAACTGTCAATTTGACATGGCATAAAACAGTGGCTGTCAACCTTCATAATGTCAGGACCCTTTAATATACAATTAATTTAATATGCAATCCCTCATGACCCCCAACCCTGAAACTATTTTCGTTACTACTTTGTATCTATAATGTTGCTACTGTTATGAATCATAATGTAAATATCTGTGTTTTCCAGTGGTCTTAGGTGACCTCTAATGTGCCGGGTCCTGTAGATTTAGAACCACCAGTACAGAGTCATGTGAGAAGGGAATTTGAATTGAGGGATTGCCCAGATCAGATTGGCCTGTAGTAATGTCTGTGAGGGATTGTTTCAATTGGCAATTGATGTAGAAGAACTCAGCCACTGTGGGTTGCACTGTTCCCTGGCAGGTGGACCAGGAATTTCTAAAAAAAAAAAAAAAAAAAAAAAAAAAAAAAAAAAAAAAAAAAAAATCTATCTAAGCATGAGTGAGTGACGAAGCAATGTTTTTTCATGGTTTCTGTTTTAAGTTCTTGCTTGAATTTCTGCCTTGATATCCATCAATAGTAAACTGTGACCTGGAAATGTCAAACAAATTCTTTCCTTCACTAAGTTGCCTTTTGTTAGGGAATTTTATCACAGCAATAGAAACCAAACTAGAACAGGGTTGTAGATTGGTTGGTAGGATGCTTACCTGGCATGCACGGAACCCTGGGTTCCACCCCCAACACTGCATAAAGACAGGAGTGGTGGCATACATCTATAATCCCATGCAGAAGCTATGTAATCAGAAGTTCAAGGTTGACACTGACTGCAGAGCAAGTTCAGCCTATCTAAAAATCCAAAGGCCAGAATGCCTTTTCTTGTGTACACCTCTGTCGGTGGAGGAACGCTCATTCAGTCCTGGCCATTCATATTTGAAATAACCACACGGAAACTGTATTAATTCAAGAAACTGTATTAATTCAATCACTGCTTGGCCTATTAACTCTAGCTTCTTATTGGCTAGCTTTTACATCTTAAATTAACCCATTTCTGTTAATCTGTGTATTGTCACATGGCTGCGGCTTACCAGGTAAAGTTCAAGGGGTCTGTCTCCGGTGGGATTACAAGTCTTCTCCCTGACTCTGCCTACTTTCTCTATATATCTTTTCCAGTCTGGCTATATTCTGTTAAGCCATTGGCTGAGAGAAACTTATTTATTCATTAACTAATAAAATCAACATATATATATAGGACTTACCACACCACACCTCCCTCAATTCTTTCTCTGTGAAGACTGTGAGTGCACCAACCACCTCACTCTACCCTCAGCCATTTGAAAGCATGCTTATTTAAAGAAAAAAGGCATTCTTGTATTTATTATGCAGGTATTTTTAAAATATTGATACTTTAACCCCTAGGTGAGAAATAAAATCATCAAGGCTTTCCAGGGACTCCCTCCTCTGTTATGGCCTTTATGAAAGAAAGCTTTTCAGTATCTCATTGTCAATCACCTCTCATCTATCAGCTTCCAAGTCTCCTTGAACCGTAGTTTTCCCTGAGCCTGGAGGTGGGGATCCTCATCCCACCAGCTAAAGCAGTGACCTCAGGCGTGTGGTCCTGAAAATGGTTAATAAATCAAGGGAGATTGCATATCTAATGCAGATGTGCATGAACCAAACACTCTGAAGCTGGTTTTGCTAATGTGCTGGCTCCTTACTTGGGTCCACAGCATGGAGTCCCTGGGCATTGTCAGAGACTGAGTCTATCCACTTTGGACTTTAGAAACAAGATAGAACAGAGAGCTTTGATCTAAGTGTCATAGGTCATGGCGGGCAGCTGGGTATTCAGCCAGAAAGGATATTGCTGGGCTGCCTTTCTGCTGAAAGTGTTGCTCTTAATCAATGTTTTTGTCAAGTCGGGGGCAGTGGAAGCCCTTCTTGCCTCTGTTGCTTCTCCTTTCAGACGTATCTGAAAGATGCTTTCTGACAATCCTGGCTTTAATTGTTTGGATATTTTGAAAGTCACCTTGGTTCCAGAAGCATTTTCAGAAGACAATGCGATCCTAAGAAAAGAAAGAACACCAAGTAAGTTTTCTCCAGAGAAACTACTGGAGCCTAAATTGAAGGATATTGTTCCTAATATATGTCTATGAAATTCCATGGTACAGACAAATAAACCTTACCACATCTTAAGAAATCCACAAAAAGGAGAGAATAACATGGGACTGAATCATAAATACCCTATCCCTATTTAAAAAGTAACTGTGGTTTCACAAGTGGAACTTTGCTATGAGGTAATGGCAATATATATATATATATATATATATATATATATATATATATATATATGATTCATAACTCAACATTGCTCTTACATGGGAAAAGTCTCTTGCATTTTAGTGTCACGAAGGGATGGATGATCTGTATGGCCAGTTAGGGAAGTATTTACTTAACAAGAGTGGGTCATAATGACTTTGTAGTAAAAGGTATCAATTTGGGCAGAGGAATGGCTCAGTTCGTAATCTGTGTGCCAAACAAGTTGGGACATGATTTTGGAACACCTAATTAAAAAGTTGAGCATGGTGTGATATGTTTGTAATGCCAACACTGGGAGGTAGAGACTAGAGGATCTGTGGGACAGCCAGTCTAGACTACTTGGGGAGTTCTAGGTAACCAAAAGCCATTGTACCCAAAACTAAGACAAATGGCACTGGGGTTCAACTTCTAAGCTTGACCTGTGATGTGCACATTAGCACATACATGTGAACACACAGGCACACACACACACACACACACACACACACACACACACACACTTCAGTCTTCTATCAAACAAAAAACCTGGGGCATTGTGAAAAGTACCTCATCATTTGACTTTATGCAAGGGGGTGATCCTGGGTAATCATAGTGGTCTCATTTAATCTATTCCAGGGTGTTTACAACATGAATAGAGGCTTCAGCTAGGGAGAGCAGCAAGTCCAGGACTTACTGCTTTCGGAGGAGGCTGTTTATTAGTTCCCGGCTGCTTAGCCTTGAAATAATTACACAGAAACTGTATTATTTAAATCACTGTTTGGCCCATTAGCTCTAGCTTCTTATTTCCTAACCCTTACATATTAATTTAACCCATTTCTATTAATCTGTGTATTGCCATGTGGCTGTGGCTTACCAGGTAAAGTTCCTTTCAGCACTGTCTCCAGCAGGGCTACATGGCTTCTCTCTAACTCCACCTTCCTCCTCCCATGCTATAGGCTAAGCCAGTTTCTTTATTCATCAACCAATGAAAACAACACATAGACAGAAGGATCTCCCACACCACACTGTGGCAGTTTGAATCCTGGAAGTCTCCTTGCTGCCTGCCTGGCACACGTTTGCCAAGTAAGTGGTTACAACATCTGTGTTTTGTAGACTCTGTTTTCTTGCTGGATATATTTCACATTCCAAAGTTTTTTCTCTTTGAAATTTTAGTTTAATCTAACTATATTACTGTGGATCTCTGATTTCTATACATGTATGTTGCGGGAGGTCCTCCCACTCCTCCAGCCTATCACCGCTGAGATACCAGCCCATTGGGGCGTGGTCTATCTTTAAAAAAGCGGCCACTTCCCTCTCCTCTCTCTCTTCACTTCCTGCTCCGCTGGTGACTATACTCCTTTCCTGGTTGCGTAGAAGGCTGTTGCCTGGGACAGTGATCTGTAAGTTTTTTCCCCTTTAAATAAATACCACCCTATTAATCATAATCCCAAATTGGCGTGGCATTGTTTGTGACTTACGCCTTCACATGTATAACTGTTATAACTCGGTTACCTTTCCTATTTAATGTAACAGGAGTGTTGGTCCACTGATATTTACCATTAATCCTTCCAACAGTTAGGGAGTATTAAAGAAGGAAGGAAAGTTTTTTTGTTTAAAATACAGATATGGACTGTTTATATATTCATGGAGTCCAAATACATATAGTCTGATATGTACTTAGTTAAATATCTCATGTATTTCCTGCAGATGGTTATTAAAATATTTTACATTCAGCATAATTAAGCAGCATTTAGAGTCTTGTGGTAACCTAAATATTACCTATGGCAAAGGGAAGTAATGAGACCAGAGCTGAATAGAAAGCAATGTGACTGTGAATACCCAGAGAACATCCACTAGAGTGGCCACATAGTCTTCCTTTTCTGTTTCTATTCACTTCTGCAAGGTGAGTTTCTAATGATGCTAGTTTGTTTCCTAATTGCTGTAACTTCTTATGTTTGTCAGTGATGTTGTACTGTACACAAGGTAAAGTTCCAAGCTCAGCAATGGCAAGTACAAAGAGCTGGGCTGGGATCTGGGCCTGCAAAGGGCACACTTAAGAACCACACTTGAAGCTAGCAGACATCTAAGCGTGGAATTACAAGAGAGAAGTAAGACTGGTTTCTTTGAGTCTTGGCAATAGCTATTAAGTAAATGGGGGATCAGGCTTGGACGGGGGAAAAATACACAACACTTCAAAGGCTATGGGCACCATATCGCAAGTAACATTCATCACCCAGTATAGGATGATGAGAGAGAGAGAGAGAGAGAGAGAGAGAGAGAGAGAGAAAGAGAGAGAGAGAGAGAGAGAGAGAGAGAGAGAGAGAGAGAGAGAATATTGTGTGATGAGGCAGGACAATAATAGTGCAAGCATAAGCAAGTGCATACAAACTCAATTAATAAGCAAAATTCCCCAAATAACCTGTCAGCAGACGAAAAGTATGGCAATTAATAATACACACTCCTAGCCAATCACAACACACCAGCAGCAACAGCCAGTTTCAAAAGAACCAAACAAAAACATTCCTGCGACAGCTTAATTTCCTTACCCCCATAAAAACCCCTGACCCTTATACAATAAAGAGCTTCTGTATTGGACTCTGGACTCTCTTGGGGTCTGTGTTGTTGCCTCCATGTCTTCTCACCCTCTGCCCTCCTCCCTAACCTCCACCCTGGAAATGGGAATCACATAACAGTTGGCAGCAACATGCCCCACAACAGCTACAACTGGCACCCAATGTGGATGGACCTTTTCCTTTTGCTTGCTTTTTGGGTCCTCACACTCTTGTTGGCATTTTTCTTGCTTGCTTGCTTCTCCCACTGCTGTCCCTATGCCGACTCTCTGCCAGCTTCTTAAGGTTATCCCCCTCCCCCTTCAGCTGTTTTTGGTGAGTTGATCCCAATTTTCATTATCTAAGGTCTTGGTGAGTTGGGGCTTTTTTTTCCCTATCCTTACATTTTCTTTTCTTTCCCCTGTTTACCTTTCTGGTTAGGAACTCTCCATTATGACTCTGTTCATCCCAGTACCTCTATATAAGGACTGACCACCCAGGAGGTAGAACCAATAAAGGTCCCTCTAACAGGCCCCTTTTGCCTGGAGACACTGTGTGAGCATATGGCCAGGTATGGCCCAACAAATCATAGTCTCTCACTGTGAGCAGCACACTAAGTCTGCGAACACTACTTTCCCTTTCTCTTCTATCCTTGTCTTCACACCGCCTCCCTCAAGGCCTGAAAGCTGCTGATGACTTTTGCCTGGGGCCACTCTCTGGGATTCTCTTGCTAGATGAGGAGTTTCAACCGCTCTTTGGAGTGTGGACTTTTGGATTTCCTCTCCTAGTGTTTCTTCTCAGCTAATCCGGTTATGTGACCACTTATTAAAAGCTGTTAGGGGGATGGCCAGCCTCTTAATTCACAAAAAGCCTTTGTCCATTAGACTGTGATTGAATGCCCTTTCCCTTCTGGAATTGGAATGTTCTCCTCGGACAGTGGCTGCTTCCACTAGCTTGACCCTGGAGCTGAGCACAGGGACTGAGATGCATTCATTGTTGCTCACCCTTTGTCTTCAGATGCTTTCTTCTTTGCTGCCTCTCCTCCTGGGATCCCATGAATGGTGCCTTTTCCCTGGAGGATGGGGCTTTCTCTTCTCCACTAGTGCTGCCACTACCCCTCCCCGAAGTTGGCTAGAGTTTCTGTGAGTTCCATGCAAGGGCTGCTGCCCTGGATCTTGCCCGCTGTTTTCCCCTCTACTTGACCTCCCAACTACAATATGCAGAGCCTAGAGCAGAAGCTGCCTTTTTCTGGCCATTTTGCTGAGCTATTCCTGCAGCACTTCAAACCTGAGGTGGCCTGGATCTTGGGCTCACTCTCCCTACCAGTCTTGGCCCCACCGAGCCCTGGTGTGGAGAATGCACCACCACATGACTTGTCCTTTGACAGCTGTAGCGTGGGTGGACCCCTGGCTATATTGAATACATCTCTATCTTCTGAGGACCTAGCTGGCTCCTTTCTTTTCAATCTCTTCCTCCTTTACAATGCCCTCAAAGTCAAAGCTCAAGAAAAGCTTTTCTTTCTGTTTTAAAACAATTGCTAGGTCTAGTATGGGCATGCTGGATAACCATTTTCCTCAGGATAGATGATTTTCTGCTCTTCCCCTTTTAAAATTGAAGATAAAAAAATTATGCCACACCATCAAAAAAATGCTATGCCCCAGGCCACTATAGCCTTTATAGATGACAATAAAACTAATTTTGGGTTATTAATAATGGGAGTTAGTCATAAGGAAAGGGCCTATACCCAACCAAATCCTGGATCAGTACAACTAGGAGAGTTACTGGCAGTCCTTAAGGTATTAGAAATGACCCAATCAGAACAGAAATATTTTTTCAGATAGATGCTAGGTCACACAAACATACAGAATACTATCTTTTTGCAAAATTTAAGTCTCAAAAGGTTTCCATCTCCAAAGTTATGCAAGATGTTCAAGACTTATTACAGTCCAGAGGACACCCCTGTCTTATATCCCATATCAGGTCTCATATGTGGCTGCCAGAACCACAGAGTAGATGGCCTAATTACGACTATGACAGTGCCCTTGCCTTTGCTGGAACAGGCTAGGTTCCTCCATCAGCAATTTCATTTGTCCTCTCAAAATTTGCACAAGCTTTTACCTGGTTTACCCTTGCCCAGCTGTGAACAATTAATTAGAGCCTATGCAACTTAACACAAATTGAGCCATTGAATTTGTCTACCACATTCTTTGGCAAAGTATGAGAGGACATAAAATTCCTGCTAGACTGCATGGTACCTTATGAGAGGAATGGTGGTGGCTCTGATATTTCTGCTTAAGTTTATCCTACAGCTAAGATCCTGACAACAGTGGGTGAACAAGGCAACATTCCAAGTGTCAATGGCTATGAAGTGTACTGCACCAAAACCTTCAAGGGAGGTAATCCATGCCAGGCTAACACAAATGCAGGAGGCCATTTAAAGCCCTAGTTCTCCTCAAAGTTTCCCCTTGCTTCTGACTTCTTGGGACCTTCTGGGGACCCAATCCTTCAAAGACTAGTAGTCAAACATGAGTAAAAAACCTGTCCAGCAGGCCAACCTAAGACAAGCACAGCCCAAAATGTTGGGGGGAGGTTTCCCAAAGTGGGGCTATGAAAATATATAACTCCCACTAGGTCACCCAAAATAAAAATAAAATAAAAAGGGTGAGATGAGGCAGGGCAATAGTGCAAACACAAGCAAGCACATGCAAACTCACATTGAATAAGCAGAACTGGCCAAAACAATCTGCAGTGGACCAAACGCATGGTCCACTAATGTAACTAATGACATGCACTCCTAGCCAATCATAACACATCAGCAGTGACAGCCAGTTTCAAAACAACCAACCAAAAACGTTCCTGCAGCAGCTTAATTTCCCTACCCCCATAAAACCCCCTGACCCTTTTACAATAAAGAACTTCTGTATTGGAATCGCTCAGAGTCTGTGTTGTTGCCTCTGTGTCTTCTCATGCCCTGCCCTCTGGGAAACAGGGATCACACAACAGACAGTAGCAACAAACCCACAAGAACTACAGTGTTATTTTTGTGTTCTGACAAATAAAGCTTGCCTGGAAATAAGAGAAGCATAGAAGCAGCCTCCAGAGACTTCTTAACTCCTCAGAATCCACAGACTGAAAGGACTGAGATCCTGTCTCTGTCCCCTCCACATCACTTCCTGTCTCCAGTCTGTACAGACCTCCAGAGCTCTATGGTTAACTAGGGACTAGCTCCATCCTCTGATCTCTAGGTAAGCTTATTTGTCAGAACATAAACAAAATATCACACAATGCAGAGAGACGGAGATTGAGAGAAATTAAAATTGTTCCGTAGTTACCCAAGATCCTGGTTGTCAGTATTCATATCTTTAATTTAGTTTCTGGTCCTAGGCAGCCTCTCAATATCTTCCTGTTACTCATGTTATCATCCAGACCCTCACTCCCCGATTCATCTCTGTCTCAGGATTTGTTACAATGAGTTGCACAAAACAGTCATAAAATAGTCACTGGAGTAAATTCGTTTGAATGTGTGTGTTTGTGTGCAATTGTGTGATGTGTGTGTGTGTATTTATGTATGTCTTACTAACCAGATATTAAAGTTGTTAATTCTTTTTTGCAATACTGAGACTCAAACCTGGGACCTCATATAAGTTAGACCAGCACTGTATCTGGGATCTTATACTCCAGCCTCAAACATTTTTATTCATATATGTGTATAGTGTGTGTGTGTGTGTGTGTGTGTGCATGTGTGCTCTGGCACGTGTTTGAAAGTTAGAAGACAATTTGAAGGAGTCATTTCTGTCTTTCTACCAGGGGTCCTCAAGTCCTCAGGCTTGGCAATAAATGGCTTTGCCTGCTGAGCCATCTGACCAGATCAAATTGTTCTTAAAAAAAAAAAAAGAATAAATTAACCCATTCAAGCTATCTTAATTTATGAAAGAAAACACGTCATTTTCAAATGCAATCTGTTCCAATATCATACTTCACAATCACATTTGTATAAAGATACAACATTTGTGGCTATTTGTTCTAAAGTTACAAAATTTATAAATTATTCTGGGGGAAAAAGTTAGAGTTCCAAGATTATTTAAAACTTTTACTTTTGAAGTTATTCGTCAATCACAATTATAGCTGAGAAAAAAGCGAGGGAGTCCTTTAGGTGACTCTTCTTGCTGAGCCTGTGATTCTAAACAGATAAGCACACTTGAGTGGGTAACAAGACTTTGATCTGTTCAGCATAAAAATAGGCTGGCCCATTAAGATTATTAAACACAGAGGCACATTCTGAAAAGAGCGTTTGAAATGGATTTCTTGCAAACTGTCATCAAATATTCACAGATAAAATAATTATGTAGGAAGACAAAGGATGGTGGAAATCGGAGGGGGCTGACGATCAAGAGGACTGGAGAGGAGGGCTATGCAAACATTTTGAGAGGGATTTTTTTTTCCAGATAGGCTTAGATATGAGAATTTGAATATTTAAAATTGAACCTTTACAGCCAGCCCCTTATCACTCTTGCTCTGCTGTATAAAAGGAACACGTTAGGTATGAGTTACTGCCTTATTTTTTTTCCTGAGGCTGTAATAATAATCTCTGACAAAGATGACTTAGGAGAGAATAGTTTCTTTTGCTCCTAACTCCATGTTAGAGTCCATCACCATGGGGAAGTAAAGACAGCAGGAACATGAAGTCGTTGGTCATGTTCACAGAAAAAAACAGAGAAAATAAATCCATGTTCCTGTTGGGCCTCATGAGCCTAGTGTAACTTCCTAAGCCTAATGAGTTTGGAGAGGAGTGACCCAGCACAATCTGACCTAGGCCCGCCTCTTCCCACCCACTGCTGACGTGGCAAGATATTATTGGCTCTTTTTCTTCACTCCACCTCACCCCCACCCCAAGACTCCAGCCCACTACCTCAGCCCTATATAAGTTCCTGTCCTGATACAATAAAGTGAGTCCCTGCTTCAACAGTCTTCCTACTCAGTGTGTGTTCCTCTTCAGAAGAGATCTCTGGACGGGCTCTGCCTCAGCCCTACCTGCTGGAGAACCTGGCATGCTTGCATGCTCGCAGCTAGATTTTTCCACTAGTACCCTGTTCAGGATTGCGTAGGGATTAGTGCCACCTACCATGGGCAGGTCATCAGGACTCTGAACACAATCAAGATAATCCTCTAAAGACATACTCACATGCCAGCTTGATCTAGACAATTCCACATCAAGACTCCTTTCCCTGGTCATTCTAGATTGTGTTGAGTTGACAATTAAAACTGTCATGGCTGAGGTGTCCATGACTCACTTGGTTGAGATAGACTTTAACTCTCATCCAATCTGGATTCTTCTCTTACTGCCCTCTGTATAGATCTTTTCTATCTCAAAAATGGATGTGATGTTCTTTGCTGCGTTGTGATTGTTGACTGAACTCAAAATAGGTGTGGATAGACAACTTACTAGTGTGCTCCCGTACCTTACCAATGTGGCATTCCAAGGCAGGATGTCAAGGGCAAGCCTGGAAGTGACCTGAGCCAAATGGGGTCAGAGGCTACCCAGGTGAGTTGATGCATGACCAACATCACTGTGTTCTCATCCCTAAAGTATGACTATCCTCTGGATTCCATCTCCTTGGATTTCTCCCCAAAACAATGCTGAACAAGATGAATAGAGGCACATAGATGTGTTATAAGCTCTGATGGAGTCTTTACATGTTAGCTCTTCTCTTACTAGAGAACCAGACCTTGTGCCAAGCTCTGTAGCTACAGTACTGGGAGCTACTAGAACACTTTCAGGTTTTGATAGCATAGTAAAATTCTTCTGACATTACTTTGAAGTCTCCCCTTTACAAATGTTACTGACAGTTCATAGTGGCCATTCTTATGGTTCTGCTCTCTTTAGATGGGACACATGCTTTATCCCCATCTCTTACTCCGCCCCGCCAGAAATCTTTAGAAACTTTAGAAAACTTTCAGAGCTTTGAGCTTAGTTTCTAAAATTCTTCTTTATTTTTATTTATTTACTTAATTTATTTTCCAAGGTAGAATTTCTCTGTTTAGCACTGGCTATCTTGGAACTCAGTCTGTAGACCAGGATGGCCTTGGACTCAGAGATCAGCCTGATTCTGGGATTAAAGTCATGTGCCACCATCACCCAGGAGTCTCTAAAATTCTTAAACACAATCATCAGAGTGTAAAAGAGTAAACTACCTTTAAGAATTCACATTTTTCAGCATGATGAAGCTAAGCTATAGTCCTACTTGAAGCTACCTTTTGATTTCCAGAATGTTCTTTACATCCATCAGTTTACTTATAATGTGGCAACTGGATGTTACCACGGGGTGATTACTAAATCCAGAAAATTGGCATTGATATTGCTGTATAAATGCCCTTTTGTTCCTGCATCTAGTACACAGTCTTACCTTGTTCCTGAGTTGATCACTATCCTTCATCTCCTCAGGTGCTTATAACACCTCAGTTCTTCCTAGTCATTGGTAACATTTTCTGTGGTGTGTGGGTGTGTGTGCGTGCACACACATGCGTGCATGCATGTGTGTGTATGTATGTTCCAGAGGACAATCTCAGGTGTCATTACTCAGGAATAGTCCACCTTGCTTTTTTGAGGCAGAGTTTCTCATTGGCCTGAGACATTTTCTTTGGCTGGCCAGTCAATGAGTCCCAGCCAGGGGTCGTCCTGCTTTTGCTCCCCCACTCCGCCTTTGCTGGAATTACGCAGGTGTGACATTATGCCTGGATTATTTTTCCTCCAGGTTTTTTTTTTTTGAATAAA
This sequence comes from Microtus oregoni, assembly GCF_018167655.1. Taxonomy (NCBI): domain Eukaryota; kingdom Metazoa; phylum Chordata; class Mammalia; order Rodentia; family Cricetidae; genus Microtus; species Microtus oregoni. The sequence continues at coordinate 6,508,548 of NW_024543094.1, forward strand.
GCCGGCATACTTTTGCTCATACTGCAGTACTATACCTACCGAGATTTCTTTCCAGCTTTGACGCCACCAAGTGCTAATCACTTAATTGGTAGAATGTCCTCGAAACTCTTCTCCTCTGGAGTTTTCTCATTTTGAGATCAGGGTTGGGCATTTTCCAGCAATGCCACAGAACTGCTATGTAATTTTAGTACCCTGTGTCTGGAACTTTGTTGTCAGCCTGCTTTAGAACCCATGATGTCCACTCTGATTGGTTGGCTAGGGTGGAGTCTGTTGAATTCCTTTCTTAAAAAAAATATTTTTAAGATTTATTTTATTTTGTGTGTATGGGTATTTTGTCTGCATATTAGGTCTGTGTATCATTCATGTGTGGTTCCTACATAAGCAGAAGAGGGTCACAAATGCCCTGGTATGGGAGTTGCAGATGGTTGTGAGTTACCATGTATGTAATAGGAACTGAACCTAGGCCTTCTGGAAGAACAAATGCTCTTAACTGCTGAGCCTTCTCACCAGTCCCCTGTTAGATTTCGTTAATACAAACTATCTCTTTTCCCTTTGTAATTATGCAAGATGCTTATGTACAATGAAAGAAGTACTCTTCTTTTCCTCCCACTCACTCATCCCAGACCCAAACAAGCATGTGATGTATAGGAAGTATACTCCTTGTTTCCTTCTTTGTTCAATCCTTCTGTGAACATACATTGTTTTTAAAATTTCTAAGCCACTCCCTTGTAAGAAGCAATGTTACTCACTAGGTAGCAACTTCACATACAAATCTTTTTTTTTTTTTTTTTGCCTTATGATAGTTAATCAACACATTGTTTTCCTATGTGACCTAGGTCACGTCTTCCTTTCCCTCACCTTGTCAATGTGGGCTCTGTCCTAGTCTGAGTGTTGCCTCTGGCATCCTGCTTGAGTTTATCTATTTCTACATTTTGTGTGTGGAACATAATTAAGGTTTAAAAGGTCAGAACTCTACAAACAAGAATTGCCACCACTCATTCCCATTCCTTCCTTCTTCCTGCTCCTTTAGAGCATATCCTCTGTAGGTAAACTGGCTCCTTAGTTTCTATTACATACTTCCTGTGTTTATTTGCACAAATGAACAAACATAGGCAAATTTATTCCCTGTACTGCTTTGTACATAAAGAACCCACTGCTCTAGACTCTCCCTCCCTGGCCCCCCGCCCTACCAAACCCAGGTAATGGATAGTCACAGAGAAGGTTTTTCTATCACCTGACATTTTTATTACTGATCAGTCACTGGTTATCCCAACAACAGTCAACTGAGGGTGCAAAGGAATCTTCTTAACCTCATTTCTACCCGACTTCCTCCTAAACCTGTAAGAAAGGAACCCTAGGCATTCTTCTGTCTGTCTGTCTATGCCATTAACATCTCTTCTGGTTACTTTCTCATAAAAAGGGCATCTGTCTCTGGGTCCTCTTTAACCCAAACCCAGAATCCTTCAGATATGTTTGTTCATGATGTAGAAGAAAGAAAGTAGCATCTTCAGGCTGAGATAAATGAGTTAGTTCCTAGGCTAGACTTCAAGTTTGCGAGGCTTGGCACTGATCTGCCTTCTGCCCTGGGTCTCTCTTCTGAGTAAGAGTCTGTGTATTCAAGAGGGGAAGTCATTTAGAGTAGGAAGGCCTTTCTAGACTATATAGTGGATACACAGGACATGGAAGTTCTGTGCCTAAACTCCTATGTCAGCTTCCAGGATGGGTGGGAGCCTATTTGCTGACTTTGCCATCTCAGAGGTAAGTTGTGTGATGGCTCATGGAGGGTCACAGAAAAGCTTTGGGTGACAAGAATCAGGCTGTTCTGAGAAGTACTATTTATTCTTCACGTACAGATGGTGTCTGTTGCTGGGGTGAGGCTTAGATTGGGATGAGAATGGAAGCCGATTGTAGGCTGATATTATAGAGGTTGATAGAGTTAAAACCTGCTGGCCCTGGGAAGCTGTAATAAGCTAGGTTTGGCATGATCCTCGATAGGCCAATTAAAGATAAAAGATAGTGAAAAATCAGGGAGGGAGATTTATTCAGCATGGCCACACTGGGAAGAAGATTGAAGAAAGTGGGTCAATGAATCCCATCCTTCACCCGACTTTGGTTTAAATGGAAGGAAGGCAAGCGGTACACACAACTAAGCAATACTGGTCAAGGTATATCAGTGCCTTGTCTCAGCTCGAGTCCCTCTTGCAAGGTGGTCTGGCAAGTTGTTAGAACTGTGTGAAATTTATTTTCTCAGAGAGAACTCTCCCTGAGGCTCCCTTGTGTTAGCCTCCCTGAGACTCACAAGGCTCCCAGGCCTTTTCTGGCTCCCAGCCTTAAATTCCTGGGGAAATTTCAATTTCTTGGGATCTATTGCTCTAATAGTCTAATGTCCAAAAGGAGGGGTACAGGTGTCTATTGAGAATATCTCCATTCCTGCCAAGGTGTCCACATGGATGTTTACACTGGTGGCATCTGTTCTCAGAACATGTAGCATTAGCCACAGGCCTACAGATTGTAATGTATGTATACTTTAATAATGTACATTATTTTAAAAATTTTATTCAGGTACTTAAGAAGAATGATAATTTAGGAAACCCACAGATCTTGAAGCTTAGAACACACATAACATATCAGCTCTCTGAGACCTTGCAAGGGAAACTGATCCAGAGAAAGTGTGATTTTAGAGAAGGCGGAGTTTGAAGAGTGGGTGGAGGGAACACTGAGTCAGGAAGAGAGTTCATCTGTGGCTGACCTTGACTTCCATGAGATGTAATGAAGATGTTTTCAAGTGGGGAAAAGAGATGGGGTCTGAGGTAGAAAAAAGTGCCTTTGGACTCAAATGGCAGATAAATAAAAGGAAAGGAATCAAAAACTGAAGTGGCTTGGTCTTCTGCGGTAATTTATGTGTTTAAAAGATATACTTGAATGGTTTGAGATATATCTACAGATTTGTGGATTCAGTACCCAGCAAGTCCAGTTTGGCTACCTGTTTTCAATAAGCTAATTAAAGCAGGCATGTTAATAGTGAAAAAAAAAAAGAGAGATTTATTCAATACAGCTACTTTGGAAAGAGGGTCAAAGAGAACCAGTGAACCCCGTAAGTCCATCTTTGGGGTTCTGAAGTAGCCTTAAGGTTTAAGTCTAAACCATACTTACACAAGTCTTAGTAGTCCTGGTCAGGGAGTATTGACCTGTCATTGTCTTTTTCTTTAAGATGCCCTAACAAATGCTGATTCTGTTTCTTTTCTCCCTCAAGCTGGTTCAAACTTTATGTTTTCTCTTTTTCTAGGGTGAGATTCCTGGAGAAATCTTAGTTTGCTGGGGTCCTTTATTCAAAGAGTCTAATAGCCAGAGGGAGGGGTGTATCTCTTTAGAAAACCTACATCCCTGCCAGGCCAGTTACATAATCACTAGCCAAAGCAGAAGTCAAAACATTCACATTACTCTGAAAAATAGCCGGGATCATTAGCATCGGTGTTCTTCCTGTTGACCTCCAGTCTGAGGCAAGCACTAATCTCTTATCTATCTCTCTATATTTGACTCTTTATATAAAACTTCTAATAAATAGAGCATAAAGTATGCAATGTTTTGTGGTTGCCTTCTGGTGCTTGACATAATGTTTTCAAGGTTCATTGTTGTAGATAAAATCAATATGGTGCTTATGTTATTTATGAATAACTGTGGTGTGGATATACCATGTTTTGTTTATCCGTTCCAGTCTTGATGGAAATTTGGATCTTTTTTTTAAAATTATTTATTTATTTATTTATTTATTTAATTTTTTTAAAATTTGGATCATTTTTAACTTTGGAGTGATGTGGGATTTGCCTCTGTATGCTGTGAATATACTTTATTGCCATTGATTAATAAAGGTGCTTTTGGCCAATGGTTTAACAGAATATTGCCAGGCTGGAAAAGATATATATATATATATCATATATATATATATATATATATATATATATATATATATATAGAGAGAGAGAGAGAGAGAGAGAGAGAGAGAGTAGGTGGAGTCAGAGAGATGCCATGCAGCTGCTGAAAGAAAGATGTGAGCCACCAGGTGGAAACCTTACTGGTAAACCATTACCCTCATGGTAAAATGAAAAATAATAGAAATGGGTTAATTTAAGATGTAAGAGCTCACTAGAAATACACTTAAATTATTGGCCAAACAGTATTGCAATTAATACAGTTTCTGTGTGATTATTTTGAGTCTGGGCAGCTAGGAAATGAACAAGTGGCATCCGTCTACATTGGGGGATATTGTAAATAATGTTGTGTACTCATTTTTATAGAACATCTGCCATCATTTTTCTTGGGTATGTGTCATGTTCTGAAATCTGTGATTCATTAGGCTTATGATATAGATGCATAAAATGGACTCTTTATATTGATCTTAACATTTAAATCAAAAGCCTCTAGTGTTGAAATAAAAACAATCTATTTAGTTGATGTTTTGAATATGTGGTATATACATGTTCATATATGTGTGTGTGTATGTGTGGAGGGTCACATATGTGTATACACCAGAGGACAGTGTTGATTACCTTGTTCAGTCACACTTCACCTTTCTTCTTTTTTTTTTTTGAGACAGGGTCTGTCACTGACCCTGGAACTCACTGGGTCAGGGAGATTGGCTGGCGCTGAGCTTCAAGGATGGTCCAATCTCTACCCTTCCAGCTCTAGGGTTATAGATGGCCACCATCAACACTGGCTTTCATCTGTTTTCTGAGGATCTGAACTTTAAATCGTACTGGGACATTCTAAATGAGAATGTCTCCCATAAGCACAGGGTCTCTGGTTACGCACCGCTTGTGGAGGTCATGGAAACCTGAAGAAGTTGAGCCTTGTGGAGGAAGTCCAGCTCTGGGGCTGGCTTGTGAGTTTACAGTTTTGCATAGCTTCCAGTTTGCTCTATCTGTGTCCAGTCGCATCTCAAGATGTAGGTTCTTAGTGTCCTGTTCTGGACACCATGCCTACCTCCTGTCATGATTCCCCACCAATATGGGCTCTTATCTCTCTAAAACTGTGAGTCCAAATACATTCTTTGTGTCATAAGTCACTTTTGGTTGCAATGTTTTATCCCAGTAATAGAAAAGTAACTAATACAAAGGGGAAGATGCACCCTAGAACTGGGTGGCGCCATCCCATGGGTTGGGGTCTTGTACTGAATGATAGGGAGGAAAGAATGCTCTGAGTACCAACATTCATCTTTCTCAACTTCCTGACTGTTTATGTTGTCATAGCAACAAGCACACCTCTCCGGTGTATGGCTGTTGGGATACCCTGCACTGCAGAGGCACAACCAGGGTTCTTCCCTTACTAAATCAGTATAGGTGTCCTCTGCTGTTAATCTCACAAGCCTTCTATTGTTCCAAAATCTTTCTTCATTTCCATTTTTAACATTTAGCCCCAGTTAGGATGGTTATCTAACATATTTGGATGAGTTCAGTATTAACGAAGACTTCTATGTGTTTGTTTGTGTGTTGGTAGAAAAAGGATGTTGCCTATAATCTGCATGTAGGCTGGTTTATAAAACTCCTTTGTTTTTTTTCCTATCAAGTTTATTTTCCCACCAAATTTCTTTCTCCTCCTTCCTCTTATGACATGGAAAACACTCTGGGCAAACAGACCCTGTCCCATTCTTCATTTCTCTGATGGCTTTAGTACACAGTGTTTGTTCTGGCAGTCTGCATATCCTTGTTAAATGTACGATAAACTCGCAGCCTAGGTAGATCTAATTGCACCATAGTCCTGCACGGTAGTAGAGTGCTTGGAAACAAGATTATCTTTTTATTGTTTTCTTAGTCCATATAGTTACAAAGAAATCGGAAATAAGTCATTGTTATGAACATAACAATGGCCACTTTAGTCCATTTTTATCACAGAGAATTAAAAGAATAAAATACCCAATAGTTAATAATCTCTCTTCCATGACTTTTTCAAAATATAGTTTATATATTTTTACTAAGGTCCCAGGCATGAATGAAATTATCTTAGGAATGATAGTTTCTTCCAGACTTAACTCTTGGCACAGGAGAGACTCCAAGGACCGCAGAAAGTTGAGTGCACTTTCCTCTAGGAGGGGACTTGTCCTGGATGGAGGTGGGTGGTCCTTGGACTTCCCACAGGGCAGGGAACCCTGATTGCTCTTTGGGCTGACGAGGGAGGGGGACTTGGAGGGAAATTGGAGGCCGTGGCGGGGAAGAGACAGAAATCTTTAATAAATAAATAAATTAAAAAAATAAAAATAAAATCAGTCACTTAAGAAAACAATTCCTGCCAGAATTGGAGACACATCCCCCTAACTCCAATGCTCTAAATACAGAAGCAGGTAGATCTCTGTGAGTTTGAGGAGGCCAGCTTGGTCTACAAAGCAAATTCCAGGACAGCCAGAACTACATAGTGAGACCCTATTGCAAAAACCAAACAATTGCTTTTCTTTTCTTTTATTGAAAAATAGTCTATTTTCTCTATATTACCCTGATTTCAGTTTCCTCTCAACCTATTTATTCTTCCCAGTTCCTCCCCACTAACCACTACTCTTCTATTAGGTCAGAATCAAGAATGGATATGTTTTTCTAGATCATCATGGAACAGTACAGAATTTAATTCTCAGAATATACTTGCATGTCTCGCATAAGAAATATTTGTATCTCAGCCGAACCTTCACTTCCAGTAGACTGCAGAGATCGGAGCCTTAGACCCATGCTACTTCGATAACCCATGAGAATCCTAAATTCTCACAACATTCTTTTATGAAGAAAGCAGTAGGTCACTACTAGATTCAGTTGAACATCATCATAATGACAGGGAAGCCTCAATTTTGACAGTGCATGAAGATGACAGACCATTTGAGTTGAGTCCACCATCAGGTGTTCTTCTGGTCTATGGTCATAATTTTGATAAGGGGATCATATAGCTGTAGCTGACTCTCTCTCCTCTTATATCGGCTACTCTGCAATGCCTGGAGTAGATCCAGCAAGAGCACAGAACAGAGCATGTGATCACATTTATAACCACAGCACCTGAGAGACAGAGGCAGGAAGATCAAAAGGTCGAGGTTATCCTTGGCTAGATAGGGAGCTTGTGGCAAACCCTGAATAAATGAGATATGCTACAAAAAAAATATCAATCGATCAATCAACCAACCAACCAAACAAACAAAAACAACAAAAAACAAAACAGGGAAAAGCATAAAACTTTTCTGAAATGCAGATGTACCCTGCACTGTGGCCATTGGCACTCTTCCCCTTGAGTGTAGTGTCCTTCATTCTGTCATGAACTCCTCTACCTATCTTCGGTACCGTCATCTGTGTGACTCACTGGACTTCTTCCATCGAGATCCAAGGATTGGGAACCTGAGTGGAGCCAGACTGGGATCCCGGGGACAAATTCATTTTCTACTGATGAAGAAAAGTTCCTGAGGCTGAGTACTTGACTAAGAAAAGAGGTTCACTCATCTCACCCTTCCTAAGGCTTCTGCACAGACCTGAGCTGCGAATGACATTCATGATGTTTGGGTGCACATATTACATGGTGAGTCCTCGAGTAGAAAGTCAGGTATGTGGGAATACATTTGCAATCCCAGCACGGGGGAAACAGAAAAAGGAGGATCCCTGGGACCCCTGGGCAAGCTAGCCTATTCTACAAAGCCCCAAATCCCAGAGCAAGAACCTGTCCCAAAAAAGAATGGATAGGTTCTGAGGATAGACATATAAAGATGACCTCTAGCCCATACATACATGCATGATACACACACACACACACACACACACACACACACACACAAATGTATGTATGCACACCCTTACACCCATAAACACACACATACATACACTCATGCATGCACACACACCATGTACTCACCCATACATGCATACATAAACATACAAACATATACATAAATACACGTGCTTGCACAGAAGTATATATACAAACACACACAGAAACAGACACATAGGCACAGATACATACATGCATATGTATACAATAGACACATGATGCACACACATGTGAGCATACCATGGACGCATATGTATGCATGCACATACACACATAAGCAAAGCATAAGCTCACATGGCACACTGAAATTCCGTCTCATACTTGTTGAGTGTGACCTTGCCTTGTTCTTCTCTTTATCTCTGACTCCCGTGACATTCTGCACTGCTATGGGTTTTCCAGATTAAACTGTCCTTGCAGTTGCAAACAGAAACTCAATTTTTCATCAAGAATGCGTTTTCTGAGTGTTTTCTGTGGGGTGCTGTGTTTCCAGGGACAGCCGTGCATAATGGTGCAAATCATTCGCTCTTGTTTGCACAAGGTTAGCTTGCTGAAATATGAAGTCGTAATCACTTCAGCTTTCTGCTTTGTGCAAATCACAAAAGCAACTGTGAAGAAGCCAGAATTCACGGTTGATAATCAGTATTTGGGTAAACACTCCCTTTAGTTGGAGCCAACATTTTGCTGTAATAAAAATGAGTCAACCCACATGCCAGAAAACAAATCAGAGTAAAAATATTCCTCTCTCTGTCTCCCTTCTCCCTAGATATTTAATTTCCATAATAATTTCTGAAATTTTGAACATTATTCTGTTTTATCAGAGTTTGAAGGTCAGAATGGTAAGACAGGACAATATTTTCATCAAGATTATTCTACTGTCTTCTTATTAAATTCTAGGGGAAACAGAAGGGAGTTTACAAAACATGGCTTTCAAACATGTTGGCACAATAATGATTATGAAACACTCGATCCAGTGAACACTGGAAGCTGGGCAGGACGCTTACCCCAGCAGGTTGAACCCACAGGTTACAGACTGTGAAATGCATTACACTAATGCTCCGTGAAATGCTAATTTCTTCAGCTGAATTTTTAAAAGACAGCCTAGTCATTGGCTTGACAGGAGAGAATGCTAAATTCAGTCAAGTGAGAAATGGAGATGTGTGTTTTAAGACGTGGAGGAAAAAGTGGTTAGTTATCGCTGTTACCCTCCCCCTTCTGCAGAGAGTGTTGCCAAACATTGGCATTATAACACTCTCAGCTGGAGGATCTCAATTGGCTTCTATTGCAGTTCTAGAATTGGGAAGGCGCTCACTCTGTAAGAAGGATGAGTGTGGTAATGAGCTGAAGGTGGAGGCTGCCTTTATAGCAGAAAGAGCTATGGAAAGCAGGCGCAGGAAATGAAAAGCATGAGGCTGCTCGCAGTTTCTTTCCTTGCTAGCATTAAAGCCAAGAAACTTCCTTATGGTTCCCCAGAGCTGGCCTAGTTGAGAGTTCGCTGCTCATTCTCTCTCTCTTCGTTACTCTTCCCCTCTGCCCCCAGCATCACAGCTCAGCTTTGACTTGATGGTGTGAGCATCTGCCTTGTCCATCTTGTGCAGCAGCTCTGACCCCTGCAGTGGCCTCCCTGAACTGTGTGTAGCAGTTCAGGATGTGGAAGGAACTTTTCAAAGTCTGAAGATGATGCAGCCTAACCCTGTCATGGATGCCCTTGTTTTATGTCTTTCTCTGATGAGACGTTGTGGATCCTCACTCAGTCCTGCAGTCTGTCAGGGTCAGTATAGAATTGTAACTGTCATCCATTGGTAAAAACCTGAAGGGAGACGGTGTCTGTTTCCCTTAAAGTATTGATAGCTTCTAAGTGCAGAGAGTGGGAATTCCAGGGATGGGGCGGGGGCTGAAGAACTGGCTCGATGGTTAAGACAGATTCCTGTTCTTACAGAGGGCCTCCGGTTCCTGTTCTTACAGAGGGCCTCAGGTTCCTGTTCTTACAGAGGGCCTCAGTTCAGTTCTTAAAACCCACACTGAGTGATTCACAGCTACCCGTGACTCCAGCTCCAAGTGATCTGACACCCTCTTTTGGCCCCTGCAGGTTCTTAAACACACACAAATACACACACACACACACACACACACACACACACACACACCACACTCTCTCTCTCTCTCTCTCTCTCTCTCTCTCTCTCTCTCTCTCTCTCTAAAAATAAAAATGAAAAAATAAGATGGGGCAGGATGGTTGATGGAGGAAGGTTATTGGCTAATAAAGGAACTGCCCTGGCCCATTTTATTGGTTAGAGGATAGGTGGGAGGAGTAAACAGAACAGAACGCTGGGAGGAAGAGGAAGTGAGCTCAGAGACTCCACAGTTCTCTCGGGAGCAGACGCCTCAGAGAGAGACGCCATGCCCCGCTCCCGGGATGAAGCTCCGACCCAGGATGGACTAGGCTAGAATCTCCCCGGTAAGCGCACCTTGGGGTGCCATACACAGATGATTAGAAATGGGTTAAATTAATATGTGAGAATTAGCCTAGAAGAGAATGGGCCAAGCAGTGATTAAAAGAATACAGTGTCTGTGTAATTATTTTGGGGCATAAGCTAGCCGAGCAGGCGGCCGGGGTGCTGGGAATGCAGCCCCGCTGCCCTTACTACTACAGATGGTGGTGTGAATAGATAATTTTTTCTAAATTAAAAAATCAAATTTATTTTTAATGAAGAATATCATGTCAGCTGCAGCTTGTGGTAAATTCTGCTTATCTCCTGCGGCCAGGAAGCAGAGAGCAAGAAAGAGAGGAGGCCAGAACGGAGTGAAACCTTTGAATAACCTTAACAACCCCCTCCCCAACAAGGCCTCTCCTTACACTGGAAAGGCACCTACAACACTGTATTCAAATGGTAACTCTTGAGTAGAGATTCCAGTTCAGTGCTCTAGTCCTCACTGGCTACGTCATCACAGACACTCAGTGGCATGTTTTCCGAGTGTTAGGACTCTCAAGTTGAGACTGTTAGAACTCAAGTTGATAAACAAGATCTCCATTCCTGTTTCTAAGGATGAGGGTCAGAACTGGTTTTGTAAAATTCATTCTCCGGATAGATAGCAAATGTGCTTTCAGACGGTTTTGAAATCATCAAGGGCTGTTAAAAATGCCAGCAGTCTCTCCCACTTTGGTCAAGATTCAAACACACATTTAAAGATGTCATTGATGAACCCAGAATACTGAAAACACACCAGCTTTTGAAGGGCTAAAAGCCAGCCAGCACCTCTATCTTTCAGGGCTCAAGGTGAACAATCTTAAAATGAAGATAACTAATGATTTCCAGCCCAGACAAAAAAAGACATCTTTCCTTTTGGGAAAAAAAAAAAAAGAAAAAAAACTTTTTGAGGACATTTCTCTGCCTGTTAAAAGATGCTTCAGTGTGTCTTATAAAAGCTTTTGAAGGGAAGACACAGAGCCAGAACAAATACAGCCCAGGATCCTTAGAGATATGAGATCTGACAGGAGTGACATCTGTTGTCACCTTCCTTCTTGGAAAGACACACCCAGCATCTTTTCTTTTCTTAGCATGGTATTTGGTCTCAAACCTAGGCAGGTCTTCCTGGACACCAATTCTCAATTCTTAGGGGCTTTGATATTTTCAGTCAGTGTTTTATGTAATTAGAGCAGGTTGGAAAATAGCTTAAAATCCCAAATATGCAAAATTCTAAGTGATACTAAATGAAAGAGTAGTGTTTGGTACCAGCCCAGGGTCTGGAAGTGTCTTTTCATATAAAAGTATTGCAGGCCTGATACCACCTATGTCAGGACATGACAGGGCACCTTGGTCCATGGCCTGTGGTATAGGAATAGCCCGCAGTTTAAATGCGTCTTCAAATTTTATATTTCAGAAACTCAATTTTCGATGTCATAGGTTCATGGCGCTTGAGAGGTAAGATCTTTGAGTTCAGATCTCTGAACCATGAGCATCCATTAGGCAGATGGATGAATGCACTCTTAGGGGATTTCAGGAGCGACTATTTTTTAAGGTTTATTTATTCAATGTGTGTCTGTGTTTGCCTGCTTGCACCATGTGATTGACGTTGTCCTAGAGACCAGAAGAGGCCATCAGATCCCCTGCATCTGGGGTTACTATGGTGCTGGGAAACATGTCTGTGTCCTGCACAAGCACTTACGGGCCCCTAACCACTGAGCAGTCCTTTCAGCCCTGGACTGTCTTTGTTATTAAGGGGCACTGTCTGGCTACTTTTCTCTCTGTCCTGTCTGCCCCACACTGTCTCAGTTCTCTGCAGAGCACCTTCACTGGACACAGCCCCTTACCACACGCTGTTTCTCAGCCTTGGATTTAACAACTTCCAGCGTTGCAAGAAATTAATTAATTTTCTTTGATCAAACCATTTGGCTTCAGGTGGCCTGTTATAGCAACAGAAAATGAACTCAGAAAGCATGCTAAATGAAATATAAAGATATTTATGTGAAAAATTAGCAGCAGAGTAATCAAGCTTTACCGATCTTTAGCAAGTCTTTCCTTTAGAATTTGAAATTGGTCAATAATAAAATAAATTTTTGTATTAGTTACTGCTTTTCTCTCTGTGGGTAAATGCTTAAGGGAAGAAAGGATTTGATTGGCTCACAGCTTTAGGGAAATCAGGGTAAGGGGAATGGCTCAAGGATTTGGTGCAGAAACTCAAGGCTGTCTGTTCTCACCTCTTGAGATCAGGAAGTAGATGCAGAGCAGGAAGTAGTCAGTGGCCATGTACCTCAAGGCTTGTTTCCCAGATATTTGCTTCTGCCAGCTGGGCTCTGCTTGAATGTTCCACAACCTCTCAAAATCACATCACAAGCTGGTGCCAACTGTTTTAGACCTGAACTTGTGGGGAGAAAATTCACATTACAACCATAACTTCCACCTGTATATGACCAACTACTTCCTATCATTACAGTGGAAAATTTTTTAAAAAGAATGGTGATGGTGGGCATCTGGTGAGCTGGTTCATCAGTCAAGAATGCTTGTTGCTCTTACAGAGGACCCAAGTTTAATGCCCAGTACCCACATAGAGTGGTTCACAACCACCTGTAACATCAGTTCCAGGGGATATGATGACCTCTTCTGGCAACTGTATTTGTATGTACTTACACACATATAGACATGCCTACATACATGTATACACATAAAAATTAAGTGAAAATAAATAAGATCAGTAAATTCAGTACAAGCTAGTTAAATATAAAAAGTAAGTATATAAACATTACTTATCATGTCATATTTATATATTTATTCAATGACGATGTCACTCAACTATGAAATTAATTCTGCTATAAATGCTGTGAGAGCCACTCTTTTTGACATTTTTAATTTGGAATTTGCCTGATTATCATGTGGTCGCTGATAGCATAATCTTCCCTCCAAAAAATTCCTCAAAGTAAGCAAGGATATAGTTATGGTGTGAAAGTTGTCCCATAGCCTAGAACACACTGAGGAAAACTAGTGTGATCTGGTGGAACATTGTGATGGAACCCAGATAGGGATTCACTATGAAGCCCCAGCTGGCTTGGAATACCCTATGCAAAGCAAACTGACCTTGAACTCACAGAGATCCTGTACACCTACTAGGGTTAGGCTGGAATTAATGGTGTAGTTCAACATACCTGGCAGAATTAGCTTTATCTTAAAGGAAATGTAGCATGAATAATAAAAACCAAGAGACAGATATTGGAGTCCAAGCTGAAGATCAGAAAAGCAAAACAGCCAAGCCACTAGAGAAGTCTTACCTCTACCAAGCTGGGAAACTGCAGAGTGACTCTTGAGCCTCTGTCTCCTCCCATTTTATATTCCCCTTTAGTGATGGGATTAAAAGTGTATGGCTCCCTAGTACTAGAATTAAGGGTGTGAGCCACCACCACCTGGATCTATTTCTGCATTGATCTTGTATAGCCCAGGGTGGCTTTGAATTTACAGAGATCCATCTACCACTGTCTTCCAAATCCTGGGATTAAACAACACTGTTTGGCCTCTAGTGGCTTAGTTTTACCCTCTGATTTTCAGGCAAGCTTTATTTACTAAAACATAAATAAAATATCACTATAATGCAACTTCCCGAGACTTGTTCAACTGCAGAGAGACAAAAATAACTTGTTTCAAAATCCTAAGATACTCATACATGGGGTTGTGAGGAGATAAATTCAGATATTTATAGGTGTAAAGACTATTGGAGATTAATGTAAGGTAAATATTAGTACGATCAACAACATCCCTATCCTCCTAGAAATGAGCCACATGCTCTACCCTCATCCTTACTTAGCACAGTGTGATTGCTCTCATTAAAACCGGCAGTATGTTTTATTGTAGATGATGACAGGCCTCTGTGTCTTTGTCAGATCTTAGAGGTTAACTTGAAAAAAAGATTTCATGCACACTGACTGCAGTTAAGCACATCTTAGTGGATGTAAAATAAAAGGCTAAAGTTGTGAGTTTTGTGTATTTTAGATAGGATCTTGATATGTATATCAGGCTGGTCTTGAACACACGATCCTGCTCTTTTAGCCTTGCAAGCACTGGGATTGCAGGCTGTACCACGTGGATGTATGGCCACATAGAATTGTTGTAATAGGGAGTGCGGGGCTGCGTCCCCAGCACCCCAGCCGCCTGCTAGCTTATGTCCGAAATAACAACACACAAACTGTATTCATTTAAACACTGCTTGGCCCATTTCTATCTAGCCTCTTCTAGGCTAATTCTCACATATTAATTTAGCCCATTTCTAATCATCTGTGTAGCACCGGTCTTACCGGGAAGATTCTAACCTACGTCCATCCTGGGTCGGAGCTTCATTGCGTGTGTCTGCCCAGGAGCGGGGAGCATGGCGTCTCTGCTCCAGAGAGCAGAGCTGTCGAGTCTGAGCTCACTTCCTCTTCCTCCCAGCATTCTGTTCTGTTTACTCCTCTCACCTATGTTTTAACCTATGAGGGCCAAGCAGTTTCTTTATTGCTTAACCAATGAAATCAACAGATTGATATATGACACTCCCACATCACTTCCCCTTTTTCTGTTTAAACAAAAAAAGGAAGGCTTTAACTTTAACATAGCAAAATTACATATAACAAAACAGTTATCAAGCAAGAATTACAGTTACAATATTTATATCTATTTTATCTTTTATCATAACAATGGAAAACTATAACTATCTAACTATTCTGTAACTCCATCAAAGACTCCAGAAGAATACAATATTACCTAAGCAAACAAAAAGTAAGCAATTTTCAAAACTCTAGAAATGACAGAGACATCTTGCTGCCTGTACAGTCACCCAAAGTTCCTCTGTACCTTTGGGGCATCCATCTTTGGCCTACAGGCCCATAATATCCAGAGACATTTCCATGAAGCAGGACATTTCAAAGTCAGTTCAGTCACTATCTGTTGTGTCCTGCAGAATGTCTCACAGACTCTTTCATGAATCAGGAACCCCGAAAGATCATCTCACCTTTAGGCAAGTTCAGTAGTCCTCTCTCTGTGGGTTCTCTGTGTCCAGTTTATGCAATAGTCCAGGCACGAGCAGTTTCTTGCCGAAATGGCTATCAAACTCCATAAGGATCCTCTTCGATGCCCATCTTCTTCTTGAAGTAGATTGGTGCTGCCAGGAGCAGAGTGTCTCATTGAAAGACACTCTGAAAAGTCCTAAGTTATTAAAACATTTAAAATGCCATATTCTGTAATCTTTGAAAGATATGAAGAATGCCTATCTAAAATATATCTATGCACATCTAGAAAATCTTAACTAACATGACTACAAACTTGACTATTATGATTATCTATTAACAACCTATATACATTACATTTTTAAGTGAACTACACAATCACAATACCTTAATCAATATCAGAAATACATATACATACAACAAAATTGACCTTAAATCTCTATCAATAAAGCAAAATCTATTCTAATACAAATTATTCATATCTATATCATAGAGTCAGTGAACTTGAGAAATGTGAGGAGGTGGGGTTCACAAATCCTCTAAGTCACAGATTAAATACAACTGATGACTAGGGCTAAGGGCACAGCACTCACGACACTCTCTTTGACTCTGGGGGAGCTGGTGTACAGCATAAGGGGCTTTCAAACCATGTATTGCCTCACTCTAAAAAGCCTGGTCTGTGCTAAAGCGATCTCTATCTTGTCATTTTATCTTAATAGGCTGAGAGAGGGCTGAAAGCATGTTAGTGTCATGGGAAATACCCTCTGCTTCTTCCTGCATGAATTCTGGAAGATATAATGTCTATGTTTACACATTCATTCTGGAAGGAACTGACAACAGCCTAGACAGGAACCGTTACCGACTCCAATATTCCTTTTCCTTTTGTGTATGTGTTATCTGTGCATATTTGCATTCCTGTGTAAACCTTTATCTATTTCTTTTTATTTTAGTTCAATCAATCTGTTACTATTTTTACTGTTGTTGTTGAGAAAGAGGCAGACTATGTAGTGTAGCAAGAGGCCACTTGTTCATTTTTTGGCTGCCCAGACTCCCAAAATAATCACACAGACACTATATTATCTAAATCACTGCTTAGCCTATTAGCTCTAGCTTCTGGTTGGCTAAGTCTTACATCTGAAACTAGCCCATCTCCGTTAATCTGTGTATTGCCACAAGGCTGTGACTTACATTGTCTATCTCCAGCGGGGATACATGGCTTCTCTCTCTGACTCCACCTTCTTTCCCCCAGCATTTAGTTTAGTTTTCCCCAGCTAGCTAAGTTCTGCCCTGCTATAGGCCCACAGATTAATTTCTTTATTAACCAATGGTATTTACAGCATACAAAGGAGAATCCCACATCACCTCCACTTCTCCGCTTAAATAAAAAGGAAGACTTTAACTTTAACATAGTAATATTACATATAACGAAACAGGTACCAAGTAAGAATATAGTTATAATTTTTATATCTACCTTATTTTTTATTATAGCTAAGGAAAACTATAACTATATATTCTTTAACTCTGTCAAAGACTCCAGAAGGATATAATACTACCTAAATTAACAGGAAGTATAAACAATTTTTAAAACTATAGAATTGACAGAGACATCTCACTGTCTAAACAGTCACCCAAAGTTCTTTTGTACCTTTGGGGGGCATTCATCTTTAGCCTACAGGCCCATAGTATTTGGCAGACTTTCCAAGATGCAGGAAATTTTAAAGACAGTTTTACCTATATTGGCAGTTTGTCAGTCACATTTTTCTGTGTCCTTCAGAATGTCTAGCAGACTCTTTTACAAAGCAGGAACCCTGGAGGATTGTCTCACTTTCAGGCAAGTTTAGCAGTCATTTCTCTGTGGGTCCTACATGTCCAGTTATACAGCATAGCATTAAGCAGTCCAGGCAAGAGCAATTTTTTGCCCAAATGACTAGTTAACATCAGAATGTCCATCCTCCACTTGAAGTAATTGGTGCTGCCAGGAGCAGATGTGTTTCATTCTCATGAAAGGTCCTAAGTTCTTAAGACCTTTTAAATGTCATACTTTGTAGTCTTTGAAAGGTTTGAAGAATTTCTATCAATCTGAAAGGAGTATCTGTACATCTAGAAAATCTAACTAACACAACTACAAGCTTGACTATTACAGATGATTATCTATTAACTTATATTTTTAAATTATATGTTACATTTTAAATGAGCAGCACAAACACAGTACCTGAATCAAAATCAGAAATACACATATAACAAAATTGACCTTAAATTTGTATTAATAAGCCAAGATCCATACCAATGCAAATTTTTATAGTATATCCCCCTTTATATGTAAACAAACATAAACAATATTTGGGATTATGGTTATAGTTCTCTCCAAACTGTTTCCTGCTTTTTGTTGGACGAAGTATTTTTGGGAGTATTTACGGAGACCTTTCAGGGGCTTTTGGTCCATCAAACCACATTAGTCTGGGAGAAATTTACAGGTTTTTATCTTTTATGGAAACAAAAGCAGGATCTCTTTTCCAAAGCAACATATCCTTAGACACAAATTTTGAAATCAAGATACATTTATGGTGGCTTATCATCGCAGTCCGTACAATGAAATGTCTCTCTGTACTTAGCTCATTTACAGTAAAATATTAAAGAAAACACAATAATATACATAGTCCAGACTCTCTGTATATATTTCATCTTTATGTAGCTTATTGTTTTATTTTATTACTTATTTTTACACGTTTAATATTTATTTTATTTTCTTTACTCCTTTAATCTCTGACTGTTTGCATTTGTCTCTTTAAAGACCTTGTTTTATTTTTTAAATTTTATAACTCTCTATATTTTTTGATTATTTACTTAAATCACTGCTTGGCCTGTTAGCTCTAGCTTATGATTGGGTAGGTCTTACATCCTGAACTAGCTCATGTCCATTAATCTGTGTATTGCCATGAGGCTGTGGTTTGCCAGGTAAAGACTCTGGAGGGGCTCCATGGCTGCTCTCTGACTCTGCCTTCTTTTTTCCAGCATTTAGTTTAGTTTTCCCACCTAGCTAAATTCTGCCTACAAAGTAGTTTCTTTATCAACCCATGGTATTTACAGCATACCGAGGGGAACCTCACATCATCTGTAACCCTGGCTGGACTCAAACTCAGCGAATCACCTATCCCTGTGTCTTGAGTGCTGGTGTTAAAGGTGTACACCATTATACCTGCCTCCTGTACCGGGAGCTCAATATTCAGGTAGTCTAGCTGGCTGGAAGGTTGTCTGGGTTCCTCCTGTCTCTACCTCCCAACACTGGAATTACAGGTGAACTTGAAAGCTTGTAGGCGGATGCTTAAGATTTGAACTCTGTCCCTCATATGTGCAATGTGAATGTTTTACTCAATGATCTAACTCCCAGCTCTCATTGATTTTAAGGAGGAGGATTAATTTTTTATAAACAATGTATCTAGAAGAAATACACCATAGTTTTACCTTCTTAATTTCATACGTTGTGGCCAAAGGTAGTCAATAGGATGCTAGAGTATTTGGGACAGGCTTGTCATCAAGCATATATAAAGTAAATTGACTTCTCTGGATGTTTTCCTATTTGCTGTTTATATGTTCTCTTCTTGCTTGGAGTCCTTCAGCCATCCTGTGACATGCAATTATGATTCTAGTATTTGGGGGGCAGAGACAGGCAGATTCCAGGGTAATGAGGAAAGCAAATATTACAGTGATAGAATGTTGAACCACCAAAACTATGAGCTAAATAAAACTTTGTAAATTACTCAGCCACAGATATTTTGTTTTAGTAACAGACAACAGATGAATATATGCAAATACAGTTTTCTCCAGAAAGACATCTAAGCCCCTAGTGGGTCATTTATATAATTCTGCATCATTAACCAGAACACTTGTGTTCAAGTTGGCACATTTGCCTCTTGATGAAGTTATGAGTGCTTAGGTTCCCCATGAGCAGCGATTAGACAATTGGCTTACTTTCCAAGACCAGGATCCATCTGCTGCAAGGCCCTTCACAGAGCACAGTCTGCATGCAACCCTGGAAAATTCACTTTCCACCCTTTTACTCCTGGAAGCAAATGTTGCCAATTTTCTAATAACAGTTTCATTTCCTTCCAGACAGCTGTTCTCAGAAGCTCAATAATCAGAGTGTCCCTGAATACCAATCTCGGGTGTCAAGGAGATCCTGAAGGTCTTGTGTAGGTGAAAAAACAACATGGAAATTAAACTTCTCTCTAGCCCTTAATTTTACTTCTTATTTATTTTCTTTTCTATATATGAGTGGTTTGTCTGTATGCACACGTGTACACTATATGTGTGCCTGGTGTACACTGTGTGAGGCCAGAGGACATTGGATACCCTGGAATTAGAGGGAATATAAGGTTGTGAGCTATTACATTGGAACCCAGGTCCTCTGTGTGAGTAGCCAGTGCTTTTAACCCCCAAATCAATTCTGCACAATCTTCTAATGTATTTTTAATGCAGGTAAATTATCCATCATGTTTTTCAATTTGAATTTTCAGTTACAATTAGAAAAATTTTCCTACTCTACTGAATTTATGTAATGTTTATTTTATTTAAATTAGTGGGATGTTTGGGGACTTAAAATGTGACTTAACTTTCCCTGTCACATTTCCTTGATTTGGATAGACTTTTCTATCATTTTTCTTTCTAGCACCTTACATTCCTAGTGCCCACAACTTTTACTTTATCCTGACATGCTTTTTCCTGTACAGCATATGGGATATAGTCTATAAGATAAACTTATATTGTTCTTCCAAACTTCGCTGTTTGGGATCCAGAACAATGTACTTAGTACCGTCAATCAAATGTGGTATCAACGTCTATATGCACATCAATTTTCTAGTAGCCATATTACAAAAAAGAAAAAAAGTCAAAAGTATTTGTAATCAGAGCAGTGTGCTCTAGAATCACAGACTCTGAAGGCCTGTGCCAAGCAGACAGCTTGGAAGCCTGGTTGTTTGTGTTTGTGAATTCACCAAAGCTCCTGCATGAGAATCCTGTGTACTCATGTTTCAAACAGGGAAACAAAAGTCATGTGTATCCCTTATCAGTGCTCTCAGCAGTCGTGTGATGCTCTGAGAAGTTTCACAGCTGGAAGACACTGTCACCACTGTCTAGATGTGAGCAGAGCGCATACTGCATGGACAATGGTGGGAAGTTTACTTTTTCTCATCTGGGTGTGATGACAACATAATTATTAAAAATATCATGATTTCAAAAATCTTACAGGTTTTTTTTATTACTTTAATGCCTTCCTAGAAGTCACAGGCAGTCAGTGGGGGATCAAAGAAGTAGATTCATTTTTAAAACAATCATCAAATTCTCAGCAAGATGAGTGGGCATCGTACTGTGTGGGTGCAGTCACAAATAATGACCAGTCATTCTGACAGGAAATCACAAGGCTCTAGAGTGAAGATTTGTTGGTGACATTTAGTGATAGTCCAGGGTATATGTGAAAATGGGAATAGAGATTATAAAACCACTACTGTAATTCAGGGCATCTCAGATCAGATGATAGACAAACATGACTGCTGCGGAATAATCCTTCTGCACACTGTTACTAAAGAAGGCAGGAGACAGTTAGGTGCGACAAGCAAACTTAGGATACTGGAATGAAAACGGGCAGAGTCAGGAGATGCCAGCCAGTCACCGAGGAAGCAGGACATGTAGAAAATGAGATAGCAAGCCATGAGCCACATGGCAAAGCATAGATAAGAAATAGGGGTTAATTCAAGTGTAAGAGTTAGTTAGTAACAACCCTGAGCTATCAACAAAACATTTATAAGTAATATCAAGTTTCTGTGATGGTTAATTGGGAGCATGTGGTTGGAACAGGAAAACTCCACTACATAGTACAAAATGCTAAGAAAACTCTAAAGGATGTTGGAAGGTTCCTAGTGAGTTCTTCATCACACTGCCAGGCTTTTAATATTTGATAAAAGCTAAAGAACTTGGAAAATCTGTAAATAAACTTATTAACATTTTTCCTTATAATTTTAGAGATGACTAATTCAGTGTTCATGCAGCCTCGATTGTTGATGGGCAAGAAATGCCGAACCAATCTGTGTTTCACTTAGATCAAAATAAACAACTTTAGTTCTAGCATGTGGGAGGCAGAGGCAGGCAGATCTTTGTGATTTCAAGACCAGTTCAGTCTGCATAGTTGTAGGCCAGGCCAAACATGGCTACATAGTTGAGACCTTGTTTTTCTTTCTTTTTTTAAATATAGTAATTCTGTAAAGTATGAGCTAAGACTTAATAGCAATGCCCTGTGGTAGCAAACAGACCATTGTGTTTCTTCGTGGCATTTAAGAATGTGCAGAAAAGAAGCTGAGGAGACACCTCAATTGATAAAATTCTTGCTGTGCAAGAATGAGGACCCAAGTTTGACCCCCTATCACCCACACAAAAGCAGAGATTAGTTATATAAATGTGTAATCCCAGCAATGGGGAGAGGGAGGCAGATGGATTCCTGGGGCTTGTTGCCAATCAGCCTAACTGAACCAGTAAGTGCCAGGTACCAGTGAGAGATCCCATCTTTAAAAAAAATGGTGGACAGGGTCCTGAGGAATGACAGTGATCTCTGGCAGACACATACACACACACAAACACACACACACACACACACACATATATACACACACACACATACACACATGCCCAACTGCACACATTTCTGTACCTTCATACATAGGGGCACACACTAAATATCCACATGTACTCATGCTAAGCATCCATGAGACACAACACAAAAATGCTAGAGAAAAACAGTAAGAACATAGCCACAAGGTAAGTAACAAAATACAATAACATGGCCTAAAATCAAATATTAGCAAGTATAATGTATATTTATAAGGATGGGGCAGATTGTTGAAATACCATTTAAAAACTGAGGAGTATCTACTATGCTGAGTACATGAGAAGAGAGACAGTGCTCTGATTTTAATAACTCTTTACCAGTGCCTATAAAGTTATCTTGCTAAGGGGTGTGTGCTTTAAACTGGCCTCCTTCCTGAGTTTTCAAAGAAGTTACATTAAAGCTCAGAATAAGCAGCTATAGGCATGTATCTGAGTTTCAGTCTTCCAAAATGCTGCTCTGTCTTTGGGCTCAGATATTCTGGGAATAGAAGCCTGTTGACTTGGCTGAACTCTGAGAAGACATATCAGTGCTGACATCACCATGTGCTCCATACCTCATCAAAAGCCAGCACTTGTGCTATACAGAAAGGCATTTTGTTCCATGTTTTGACAGTTAGGGATCCAGGAGAATTGCTCTCCTGGGTTGTTTATGCTGAGTGTAGACAGAAAGCATCTTCTTTCTCCTCCTGTTGTGTCAAATGCAGCCTCTTCAATCTCCTCCTGTAGTGGCAAATAAAAACCAGAAGCAGGCTAGATGATATGACATATGCATGCAGCAGCCCTTGCGCTTGAGGGATGGAGGCAGGAGAATTGTGACTTTCAAGACCAGTTTGGTTTGCATGGTGAGATCCTGTGTCAGAAATAAATAAAGAACACATAAGTAAGTATAAGTAACTGTGTTTGTAAGTTGCTGATTTGTGGATGACCCCAGCTGTAACTGAGCATCTTCCCTGTCAGGATGGAACACATGTACCCTACTTGCTCTTCAGAGCCAGATTATAAAACTTGTTATAGAGATGTCTGCTGAGGTACCAGCTAGAAAAAAATCAGTGAGGGGACTTTGTTAGTTAATTTTATCATTCCTGTGGCAATATACTAGCTAAGAAGCAATTTAAGGGAGAGGGGGTTTGTTTTGGGTTAGAGTTGGAGGTGATGAGGCAGCTGGTCACACTGTGTCTGGAGGAAGGTATAAAGAGAGATGAATGTAGGCATTCAACTTGCATTCTCAATGTAGGTCCTCAGTCCATGGGAAGGTGCCATCCACATTTAGGGTAAGTCTTACAAGCCTCATTAAGTGAATCTAGAAATTCCTAACAGACTTGCCCAGAGATATGACTTCTAGGTGGTTCTAGATCCTGCCAAGTAGACAGGCAGTATTAATGACCACAGAGATGTGCTACTGGCTCCGGCACTGACAGCGATGACCAGCCCATGACCAGTGATAACCAGCGATGGTCTGTCTGACTCAAGCACTGAGGGTGACAACTGGCAGATCTCTGGTAGCACACCAGTTAACAGTTGTACTGCTGAAGACCCAGCCTTTGGCTCTTTAAATTTCAGTGTGCAGGTGCAGGAGTTCTTTCCATAGTGAACCACACAAAGTAACTACTAGCTGAAGTGAAACTTTCAGGTATTAACCAAAGTTACCAGAAAGAACTGTGACTGCATCAAACATCAGAAAGTCTGTGGATGAAAACTTCAATGGTAATAGGGAACTGTCAGTTTATAAACCCAGAGCAAAACTACCTTGTTCTGTTTTAGCTCCCCCAACAGCCGCCCCTTGCCCACTGCTGCATGTTACCTAAGATGCTTATGCCCATCCTGGAAGCTCCTTTTTGGACTGTGCAAACAGACCCCTGGCTCCCACCAAACCAAATGCTAAGACTGAGCATAAATGGCAGAGGCTCACAGCAGTGTATTTTTATAAGTATATTGGTATAGTAATTAATTTATTCTGTTTGCTATAAAAACTTCAAGGAACTATCATCACATTGAAATATGGTGTTTGGAGCAACCCAAGTCTGTGTTTCCAGTCCATGGTCCCTAACACTTGGTTCCTGACGTAGGAGGGCCTTCTGTCTATGTGTTATATTCATTGGTCAAATAAAGAGACTGCCTTGGACTTTGATAGGACACCAGCTTAGATAGGTGGAGTAGACAGAACAGAATGTTGGGAAAAAGAAGCAGAGTCAAGCAGGTGCCATGCTTCTCCTACCCAAGACGGGCAGTGGTTAGACACATGCTGGTAAGCCACAGTCAATTGGGGATATACATTAATAGAAATGGGTTAAGCGAGATGTGAGAGCCAGTAAGAGGCTAGAGCTAATGGGCCAGGCAGTGTTTAAATGAATACAGTTTCCGTGTAATTATTTAGGGTGTACACTAGCCAGGCGGGATGGAACAAGGAGTCTGCACCTCATTACTACAGGTTCCAAAATAAAACTCCTTTATTCCTTTTAAGGTGAGGACTGTGTTCTGTGTTAACATTGATATTTTCCCCTTTCTTGTACCATTTGTTACAATAGAAGAGGGTCAGTATGGAAGACAGAACAGTAAAGAAGGATTCTAGCTGTCTAGAGCAGTGGTTCTCAACCTGTGGATTGCAACCTCCCTGGGGGTTCACATGTCAGATACCCTGAATATTGGAGATTTACATAATGATTCAGAAAAGTAGCAAAAATAGAGTAAAGAAGTAGTAATGGAAATAATTTTACGGTTGGGGTCACTACAACCTGAGAACTATGTAAAAGGGGTCACAGCATTAGGAAGTTGAGAACTATAGGTTTAGAAACGCCTGGTTCTAGCCAAAGTATGTTCTTTCTTGTGTGAACAGAAGTGACCCGCCCTTAAAAACCACACCTGTGTTAAACAGTCTATAAAGCAGATTGATAAAAATCATCAGACTATAGGGATTTGTTACATTACCAGTCCAGAGCCAAATGATCTTGTACTTTCAAAGTAATGTGTAAAACACTAATGCAAAAACATAGTTCTTACCTCCAAGGGAATAAGAGAGCTTATTTTGGCACTAAGCATGAGCAACCATGGTCTGGAAACACAGGTTTAGGTTACCCCAATACCATGTTCCAGTGAGTGGGTTCGGAGCACCCAAGCTTTCTGTTCCTCAGTCTTGGGCTTCCTCCCTTGAGGTAGCCCTTTCCTGAATGATTACAGCAGCCATAGAGATAGCAGAAATAGCCCACTGGATGCATGGGGCCAGGAATATTAACAGGGCTGTGCATGGGGGCTGCCACTCACAGTCAGGCTCAGAAAGGGATTTAGGGAACACGCCAGGCCTAGGCAAGGATAGAGAGCCACGGAGAGAAAAGCAAGGCAAAGCCACATTGCTTACACACTAAGCTTCTGTCTCAACCCCACGATGTATCTGAGATCCAAGAACTGGGAGCTGGGTGCAGAGAGAGGATCTCCTGCACAGCAGCAGGTTTTGAAGCCTCGACTGGGAATTGTGATTATTTCTGGTGAAAGAGCACGTCCGTCCTTACCAGTTGCTGCAGGAAATCCAGATGTGGTAGACAGATATGGCATCCCTTTCCTTCTGCATTGCTGAGTTACTGACCTCATTACGGCACTTTTGAACAGGAATGCACTAAGGAGATGTTACCTCCTGCCAGGCACTAGCCTCTATGTAAAGATGTCTGCATTAGAGAGATTATTGGGGTATTAAGGGCAAAGAATATTAATTTTTGTGTTGATTATGTGGCATTTTGTCCTTTCTGCCTTGACCCTTTCTCCTGTTCTTCTTTCTCAGAAATAGCCATAATTTTCGATAAACTTGCCATCAAGATCCATAACTGAAGTAATAAGGGCAGCGGCGGGGCTGCGTCCCCAACACCCCAGCCGCCTGCCTGGCTAGCTTATGCTCCGAAATAATTACACGGACACTGTATTCTTTTAAACACTGCTTGGCCCATCCTCTTCTAGGCTAATTCTCACATATTAATTTAGCCCATTTCTAATCATCTGTGTGTAGCACCCCAAGGTGCGCTTACCGGGGAGATTCTAGCCTAGTCCATCCTGGGTCGGAGCTTCATGCGTCTGCCTGGGAGTTGGGAGCATGGCATCTCCCTGAGGCGTCTGCTCCCGAGAGGAGAGATGTGGAGTCTCTGACCTCACTTCCTCTTCCTCCCAGCATTTTGTTCTGTTTACTCCACCCACAGGGCCAAGCAGTTTCTTTATTGGCCAATGACCTTCCTCCATCACATAACCCCGAAAATTGTTTTCCAATCAGGGACTTCAAATATTTCTTCATTGTGTTAATAATTTCCATGAGAACTCACCCTATGTATGGTTTATAGGGAATGTGTCATTCACCACACGTACATCCACATTACGACATGGCAGGATCCAGTCTATTACAATAAATGAGGCAATGAAGCTCCCCTGTGGCATGGTTCTTCTGAGGCAGAGATGGAATGTGAGGTTCTTGTTATACAACCACACTAACCTACTTTGCACTGTCAGCTGCTTCCTGGGGTCTCCTACATCAGCAAGCCAATGGCCTGGAGCAAAGCCCTGTTCAAGCTAATTAGCTCCAGTACCAGCAAACAGCAGGCAGCGGATCTTAGTAGCTGTCTGGCTTCCCCATCATTTCTAATCGCATCTCTGAGTACATCACACATCCCTGCCTCTTGCCTGTTCTCCATTCCAATGCCTTGAGTCTCAGTGTATAAAGTCATGGCTCTGCCTTCTTCCTCAAGCCTGCTTTCCAACTTTCTCTTCAGGGTCCATCTCAAGAACTCGGTGCCCTGGGCCCTCTTGCTTCTCTCATCTGCACTGTGACCATGTTTGTTCTTTGTGAACTGTCAAAAACTCACCATCCAGAACTCACCCTCCGTTCCCAATGCTGTTCCCTTTAACACGGCTCAGACTCTTAAAGACAAACCTTATCTCTTCTTCCCTTTTCATCATTTGTTCTCATTGTAAGAAAAATGGACTTTTTAAAGCAACAACTGGTATCACCTCATAATGCAAAGTTGTAGGGTTGGCTAGAACTCAAATATAAAATAGCAAGTTTCTCTATAATATATACCATATATAATATTATCTGTAACATACAGACATATTGTAAAACACAGGGAAAAGAGGTGGAGATAGAGACTGAGATTGGGACAAGGAAGCTATAGATTATACACACATGCACACACAAATATATACACACATACCCAAGCATACACGCACATACAAACATATTCATACACTCACATAGACATATGCACAGACACTCATATACATACATAGACACACAATATATATAAACATATGTGCATACATATATGCATGTATACAAACATATAGATATATAAACACATGTGCATACATATACACATGTATACACACATACAGATGCACACATGTGCACCCTGCATCTGTGTAACTACACTGTGTATTCAGACCCTTTCCATAGTAGTGGTTCATTGTCTTGCGCTGTCTGGGCAATGTGTTGCAGCTACATGTAACTATGATGGCTTTCATCTTTTCTTGCCATGCCCCGTCTCGGTCTGCACCGCTGTCTCTACTGCATGTAATGTGCCATTGTTATGTGGTAACTCTGCATCTAGAGGGCGCCTCAGGAGAATTCCAGGTTCTCGTATCCAAGAGTTGGGCTAGGAACATTGGAGGGATCATAGAAATAGAGTCTACTGAGGAAGAGAAAGGCACTCCTGAAAGTGCCAGGGGGCTCTGCCGTTCTGGCAGGCAGCAAATTGGATTCACTGTAGATGGAAGTGCCCATGACCCCATCAAGGGGTGTCAATGTGCATGGTAGGCCTAGGTCTGTCTGGTGGAAGCTGCTCCAGGCAGGTGCTGAAGGGCTCATGCTGCGGTGTCAGAAGCAGCCTGTTCTCACTGCTGTGAAGTGTGACTCTCTCAGGGCTTCCCTAAGAAGGTTCAAACTGCTGTGTTAGCGCTGCAGGCAAGGTTATAAACAGTGCTCACATTTGATATGAGGCAGGCATCCTCACCAGAAGAGCATTTCTGCTTGGGAGCTGGCTGACAGATAGATTTGCAACCCCTGGCTTTATCCACTCAAGCAAAATTTGCTTTCGAAAATTCCTTAGTAATTTGAAAGGAAAAAAAAAAGCCCAGGGGATTACAAACACAGTTTGACAAATACTTTATATACTGGTTTTGTTCGTGGTGGTTGTGGGGTGAATCCAGGATTCCACACTTGCTTGGGTCAAGAGTTGAGTACCTTGTGGTTACTCTCCTGCAGCCATCTGGCAGGAATGAAGACATTTAGAAGTGTCATTTGTGTTGGTCCCTTTGGCTCTAAAACCAGGGAAGTAATAATCCCTAAGAAACAAATTTCCATAGGAATCTAACATTGAAGAAGGAAAAGGCCGAAGCCTGGTGCCAGGTAGGGAAAGATTTTACATAATTCTGACTGCTTGTCAGACCACCTTGCTGGAGAAACTGGAGCCTCGCTAACGATGACTCAGGGATGAATGGAGCCTCCATAGTGGTGACTCAGAGATGGGTGAAGCCCACCTTGGCCTGGACTGTCTATCTAAACATACATCCACTGAATCCTCATGCAAGGACCCTGATTATAGACGTAGGGGTAAGAGCTAACCTCTTGTTCCTCCCCCAATGTGACCACATTGGAGAAATCTCCTTTCTTTTTCTTTCAGTTGTCTCTTTAGTTGGCCTGCTGAGGATAGGTGGCAAAAACTGTATCTTCAAAGCCTGCTGGACCCAAGCTCTGACTCTGACAGCTCCAGTGGCATTCTGAACCTCGCTGTTGCAAGTGTCAGTCACAAGCCCAGATGGTCTCCTCTTCTAGGCAGTGTGTCAAGGTTCCCATGAGACTGCCTTTGCCTCTGGTTTGATCATTTTCAAGAATGGCTCGTAGAACTCAGAGAAACTCTGCAGTTCTCAGATTGCCAGTTTATTATAAGAGACCACAGCTCAGGCATGCTTCATGACCTCTGGTAAAGCAGACCTGGCAGAAAGCAACTAGAAGGTCAAAGCTGTTCACAACATGGTGGGTGGGAATTGAGAAGTGGGGAACGAGAGGAGAATAGAGAAAGGGAAAGGGAGGGAAGGAGAAGAGGGAAGGAAGAGAGGGAAAGAATGAGAAGAGCATAGAGAAGGGGAAAGGAGGTGAGGAGAATAGAATATACCTTTTAATCTAAGCTCATGGCCGCAGTGGCCTGTTGACTCCATCCTTAATTCTCTTTGACTTTCCAAAAGTCCCGTAAACTATGCGTTCATACGTTCCATGATGCTTTCAGCCTTTAAATGCTTCGCTTTTGAACATTGCTGTACTGAGGACCAAGCCTGTAACATATGCACTTCTTAGGAATGTTTCAGATCCTAAGCAACAAGGTCAGACTGAAGGTTCCAGTGGCTTGGCTGTGTGACTGTCTGAAGGAGGCAGGGGCTCCCGACTTTACTGCTCACTGTGTGGCATAACTTCACATCTCCAGCAACCAATGACCAGAGGAAAAAAACCCCAAACAATGCAAAATGAAGAGAGAGAAGGATTCTTAAGTTCTGAGTGTATAAGGGGCAGAAGACCCAAAGGGAACATTAATTACATTCATTGAAAAGAAGGTTTTTTTTTTTGTCAGAGATAGGAATCTATGCAAATTATGCACAAAATGTTATAAAATAAAAGTAGACTGACTATTAAAGACTTTAAGTAATGCTTTTAACATTTCAAAAGCACATTAGTTCGGGCCCAGTTGACTAGCTCCTCTTAAAACTT
The DNA here is from genome assembly GCF_018167655.1 of Microtus oregoni. Lineage (NCBI taxonomy): Eukaryota > Metazoa > Chordata > Mammalia > Rodentia > Cricetidae > Microtus > Microtus oregoni. The sequence goes on from NW_024543094.1 coordinate 6,538,181, forward strand.
TCAAAAGTCATTTACCAAAATGAAATGGGAATGAATCTAGATTTTTGCATAACCACCTTATTTATTTGCCTATTCTAAAAAAATCCACAGACAGATAATACAGATAGCTGAAATGCTGAAATGGCCCTGTTAAGATTTTCAGAATTAAATTATTCTTCAGAATAGGGTCCTTTCTTTTCATTCATTTTTTTCCCTTTAAAACTAGATGTTAGTGGGCTGGAGAGGTGGCTCAGTGGTTAAGAGCATTGCCTGCTCTTCCAAAGGTCCTGAGTTCAATTCCCAGCAACCACATGGTGGCTCACAACCATCTGTAAAGAGGTCTGGTGCCCTCTTCCGGCCTTCAGGCATACAGACAGAATATTGTATACATAATAAATAAATAAATATTTAAAAAAAAACTAGGTGTTAACAGACACCATTCCCCTCACTAGCCACATTAATTTCAATTTTTACCACTGTCTTCACCAGTTCCTGGGATGTCCTGGGGAGTGAACTGGGTAAAGCGCTTACCAAGCAAGCATGAGTATGTGAATTTGAACCCCAAATACATGTAAAAAATCCTGGGCATGGTGGCATGTGTTTGTAGTCCCAATGCTGGGGAGGTGGACCCAAGAGGGATTCTGGATACTCATTAGCCAACCAGACCACATGCTTAGGCCCAGGCCAGTGTGAGAGACTCTGTCTCAAAAAAAAAGTGGACAGTGTCCAAAGAATAATACCCAAAGTTGTCCTCTGACTTCTACACAGATGTACACACACAAGCACATATTCATGCATACATACATGTACTTATGTTACATGTATTCACACCCCATGAACACACTCCCCCACAAAAGTGGTGGAAGCTGTTTTTCCTAGAAAATGATTTGTCTATAGTTTATTTTTTTGAAGACCATGCCAGCATGGAGCCTGGATTGCCATGGCATGGATACTAGAGAGAAAGGTCAATAATTGGTGGCACTGGGAGCTCAGTGGGTAAAATGAGTGCTGTGTGGAAAGACCTGGGTTCAGATGCCCAACACCCATATAAAAAAGGTCATTGCGGTGGTGTGTGCCTGTAACGCCAGCATTGGGGGTATATGTGTGTGGGATATGAAGATCTGTGGGCTTTGTTTGCCAGTCATATTCACTAAAATGACAAGGTTCAGATTCAGTGAGAGACTGTGTCTCAAATAAGTAAGGTTGAAAATGACGGAGGAGACATATCTAATTTCAGCATCTGCCCTTCACACACACTGTGGAAACACATGTACCTCCATTACATACATGCCCACATGCATACACCACACACACACACACACACACACACACACACAAAGTCAAATACACAACCCTAATACTGTCATAACTCCATAACTTAAGCCTTTACCTTCTCTGGGTAGTCTTTTGTTGCTCTGAATTTTCTAGATGTTTGTTCCCATGCCTTATTCCTTCTTGGCCTAACTCCTTAGAGGGAGAGTCATTGGGCAGAATTAACAGAAATATTTGTTTGTTTTCTCTCAAAATTTAGAGAAAAAAAAATCACATGACTATCTCATTAAGTCTGTCACTCTTAAAAATTCTGCCTGTGTTGGGCCAGCCCACACTCTAAGGATTCCTTTCAGCACCCGAAAAGATAGATTGCTTAAAAATAAATAAATAAAATAGAATTTCATGGTAACTATGGAACGGGGATATGTTTTTTTTGAACATGAAGGGTTACCTGGGACTTCTCAGGCAGCTTTTTTGGCAAAAATCTATAAAGATGGATGTGAACAGGAGCAAATCAATCTACACTTTCATCTCAAAGTTCACGCCACACTTCGGTGACAAAGGGTGACAGATTGGGGTCCTGTGATAGAATTCATGGCTCTGTCAAGCGGCTCTCATTTAGTCAGTGTGCCACATAGACAGCCTGCTCATAGAGGAGAAAGTATTAGATTTGAGGATTCTTTGAAGCCAAATATTATAAGTTAACATATTTAGGGAAATGAGTGCCAATTTCTGGGTGGGGTATTTCGAGAATGCATGGGGGTGCAGGAAGCCCGCTGCCTTGATTCAGGGTGATGCTCCCGGAACAAAGGAGCGGATAATGGTCTGTGTTCTGTCTGATGTCATCAGGCAGCGCTTTGCTCCTTCAAGGTTGGCCCGCAGATGCACTCAACAGTGACCGAAATTGCTGTACTTGATATTTATCTCTGATGGGCAAGCTAATCCCACACAGAAGACCCTCAAACACACCCCGGCACCCCCACACTAGTTAGGTTTCTCAGAGCAGATGAAGTATCCCTCAAAGTGTCTGTGGCTAAGCAGTTAAGAGTGAGGAAGCTCTTGCAGAGGAGTTTGGCTCCCAGCACTCATCGTGGGTGACTCACATCCTCGTGAACCTCCAGGTCCAGGGGGATCCAACACTGCCTTTTGTCCTCTGGAGACACCATACTCATATGCACAAACTACACACAAACACACATATATACATACAATTAAATTAAAAACCTTTTTAAAGAGCACCTATTGGGCAGATGGAGTTCCCAATTTCTCTGCACTTTCTAAAAGAGACATTTCTTTTTAAAAGAAATGCCACTTTGAAATTGGGACACATTTCATGATAACATCTAGGGTTTTAGAAAGTTGATGGCTGGCTATGAATTCTCTATATACTGCATTCCAGGTCCTCCACTATTGGTCTTCAACAGCTTTTACTTCTTCATTCAAATTTACAATAAGATGTTCTAAATCTGATCATCGTATACTTATTAACTTCTATTCATAAAGATGTTAGCATTCCTAGAATGATATTGCTCAGATGGCCAAGACATTGATAGTCTTATACTAGGCCCATAAAACTCATATAAGTGGGCTGGGGAGGTGGCTTAGTAGTTAAAGCCTTAACCTCTCAAACATAAAGTCCCAAGTTTAAAGGCCATCATCAACATAAAATGTGTAGCTCAGGCTGGTGCTGTGGCTGATTCTGTGACTGATGCTGGGGCTGCAGCTGGTTCTGTGGCTGGTGTTGGTGCTGGGGCTGGTGTTGTGGCTCTGGCTGGTGTTATGGCTGGTGTGGTGTTGTGGCTGCTGCTGTGACTGTTGCTATGGCTGCTGCATCCAGGTACTCCCACATAGCTCTGGGGAGAAGGAGACAAACAGATCTCTGGGGCTTAGCAGAATCAGTAAGTTCTAGGCAATTAAGAGACCCTGCTTCAGAAAACAAGTTTTCTGGCTCCTGAAGAAGGCTATTGAGTTTGACCTAGAGACTCTACACGTCTGTGCACCCATGTGCACATACATACGTGTCTGTGTGCAAACACAATTCGCAAAGGTGACCAAAGGAAGCATTGATTTCTATAGATAGACAAAGATGTATATTTTAACAAAGGAAAAACACTTAATTCCTCAGTGCCCTACACACCGGTGGAGGGATGCCTGTCCCATCCCACCAAAGTGAATAGATTTGTCTCAGTCTAGACAAAAACACATTTATTCCAGCCTGGCTGAGACTTATCTTAGTGCCAGGCCTTGCCCGTTCTCATTGAAAATGAAATTAGAGCTGATATTTTGAAAATTGAATCTGAGCTCCCAAGTGAGTCTGTGCAATGCTCTTGGGGCCATCACAGTAGCTGGTCGCTGTGCTGAGAAAAAGGAGGAAGTAGAAACAGGATCCTAATGGAGTCACGGCTACAGCTCAGCTGAAAAACAGCCCCTGCCTCTTACACAGCTTCGTTTTCACAAGCTGCTGTTTTCGTCCATCAGAAGGAAAAAGAAAAAAATGGAGCAAATAATATTTATCAGGGAGGATTGCTTAACTTGGCCAGAATCAGCAGCTTTTCATTTTTTGAGTAATTGTATAGCATCAGATTTTTGCAAAATGGCTAAAATAATCTTTGTGCTGTTTGATTTTTTTTTTTTGCTTCTCATCAGGTGGTTTGACCTATTTTGCCACTTATTTACATACATGGCCCATTGTTGATAAGCTCTTCGTTAATAAGATCATTTAAAAAATATATATTTACAATATTTTCCACATTTATTTATTCACTGTGTGCATACACATGTGTAGAAGTCAAAGATCATTTTAAAACATAGTTATATTATTTTTCCACATTTATTTATTGTGTGTTTACACATGTGTACAAGTCTGAGGACAGGAGCTGATTCCCTCCTTCTCCCATGGGAAGGGGATCTGGGTCCTTAGGCTTGATGACAAGCACCTTGACCTGCAGAGCCATCTCACCAACCCTATAGCATGTGTTTGTATAATGGAGGCTTGTTCCTAAAGGGTTCACCTTAACAACAAGAGTATTACTTTGAGTTTCTAGAGAAACGTAGATAGGAACATATAGATAGATATATAAGTGGTGGTACATTATGGGAATTGACACATGGTAAGGGAAGTTCAGAATAGAAGTCCCCCAACACACATTATTTTCTTTGGACAGGTACTGATGTATTCCAGATTGGCTTTGAATTTACTATGTAGCTCAGGATGACCGTGAACTTCTATCTGTTCGGTCTGTCTGGGTTCTTCATGGATCAGATGTTGTCTACCTGTTTTAAGAAAGGCAAGTCTTTACTCAATCTGTTGATGGACATGCTGACCTCTTCCAGAAACACCCAGCTGCATCCAGATAATGTCTGATCAGCTATCCGGACACACTCAACCTAGTCAAATTGACTTGTCACAAATTAACTGTCACAATGGTTATCTGTCACTGGTGCGGCCGATTCATCACTCTCTTCCTAGAATCCTTCTCCCTTGGCCTCTTTAGGGTATGTTGGCATGCTGTTAGCTCCTCCTCTGTGCCACTGGGGAGAGATGACTTGAGAAAAGAACTTAACGCTGTGAGATGGCATGTGACTGTTTATGGTGATATTAGACTGATAATCAGATCAGAGATACAAATCCCCCTTAATATTCTTAAAACTATGAACAAGTGAAGGAAATTAGGCATCTGGTTTATAATCTCTGATTCTTCTTACTCATATTTGAATCCCCTCAACTCTCTATAGTTTTAAAAAATAGCATTAAAATAGCTCATTCTTTATAACCTCTGGTTTAGGTGCACAAACAGGCATGGCGATTGCTCCCTATATGTCTGTGAATTTTTTAAAAATATGTGTTTTATTTTTCAGTAAGTGTATGTATGGGGGCATGCATGTGTGTGCTGGTGCCATGGAGACCAAAAGAAAACATCACATCTTCTAGATAGGAATTAGGCAGATGTGAGTGAGCTGATGTGGATGCTGAATACCAAATGCTGATCCTCTGTGAAAACAGAAGAACTCTTAACCATTTGACTATCTCTCTAGTCTCTAATGCTTGGTTTTTGACTGTAAGCTTGCCAAAACCTGGACTCACTTGAGGGTGGAGCTACAACCAAAGACTTGTCTAGACCAGGTTGACCTGTGAGCATATCTGTGGGTGATTTTCCTGATTGTTTATTAATGTAGTAAGACCTAGCCTCTTGTGGGCAGCATCTTTCCCTAGCAGGGAGATCCTGAGCTACATACCACATGGGCAGGCTAGATGAGAGCACAAGGCTTGAGTGGCTTCGTTGTTCACAGTTCTTGTTAAATGAGCAGCTTTATCAAGCTCCGGCCTCCATGATTTTCCAGCGATGATGGAAGTTTTATAGTAATAAAAGGTAATAGATAAATTATAGTAATTCATCATTGTTTATTATATCATTTTAAAGAATTCACATATGTAGATTTTTTTGTGCCACCTATGTAACAAGTCTTTCTCTGTCCCACCAGCCAGTTCACAAATAATGACACAGAGACTTATTAATTATGAAAGCTTGGCCTTATCATAGGCAGAGTTTTAATTAGATCTTATAACTTAAAACAACCCATTTCTATTAACCTACCTTCTTTCACATACTACGTATCCTGCTATCCCTGCATGCCTCTCGTGTGCCTCAATTCTTCCTCCCCCTCTGTCTCTCTGCCAGGAATTCCAGCCTATGCCTCCTGCCTAGCTATAAGTTGTTCTGCTTTTTATTACACCAATCTTAGCAATACACCTTGAAAAAAGTGTACAGTTATCCCACAACAGCACATATGTGAATAAAGAGTGAAATGTAACTTGTAGGGTATAAGCAACTATGGAGAGCCAGGGTACAGGAAGTAGGAAAAGGAAAATAATGCAATAGTCATCTTAAAACTATGGTTCTCTGTGGAAGAACCATATTAACTCTATTAAAGAATAATGTTTAAATTGGAAGATGAAACTTTAGGCTCTTTTTCCCTAGGCTTATTTAAAAGGCCTGCGAATGATCAGAATGAGCTTGAATGACCCTCAATTAATATATGCAAATCCCCAGAAAGAAATATGGCCTGTCTTTGTCCTGGATAATCAGCTCAACTCTGTGAATGATTATCTAAGGTCATGGTCTGAGGCTTTATATATCTTTCACTGGAAAGCTATAAGTAAAGATGGAAAAGGGATAAAAAGAAATAGTATGAAATTAAATGATTTACTGTTGGCTCAAAGAATCTTGGTTGTAAAGTGAATGAATTAAGGAAACACTGAAGATGGTAGAGCCATACAGGAACTCCAAGTGCTAAACTGTAGATTCACAAAGATTGAGTAACTACCATCATCTGCAAGAGATCACAACCATGTCAATAGCTTGAGTTGACATGTCTAGAGTGTAGTGATTAGGAAGTACAAACAGAATGAGAACAGGTGTAGGGTAGCAATCTAGAATACTTGTGTTGATGCTGAACCATCTGGAAAGTGTATTTGTTCTGGAAAAAATATCTTGTATCGATTCCTGTGGTTTGGAAAAAGTCTAAATTCCTCTCAATATGCCAGAGTTTATAACATTCTTTGAGTATCTGAGTTTTCTAGTATAAATGATTCATGATGAGGTTAATAATTTATTATGCCAATAATTATTTTTCATTGTAAATGAAGACATCATTTTATCCTGATATCCCTTATATATTATCAGAGTTCTTAGAGTCAAAACCTGTATACAGACAGCTCCGATAGGCCAGCTTCCCTGAGCGATCCTTATTAAGCCAATTATAGAGGTACATTTATTAATAGTGAAAAAAAAGGAAACGGGAGATTTTCTGCACTCTGGGAAGAGGGAAAAAGATATATTGAGCACTGTTCTCTGCCAAGTCCATCTTCATGGATCTGACATGAGGTTTAGATTTAAGAAGAGGACCAGATATTGTATGGTGAGGCAGTCCCCGTCAGTGTATAGTCGTGTCCATCACTAACCTGTCATTGTCTCAGACCTGCCAGGCAGGTTACAAAGCACTGGAAGGCAGCAGTTGAGTGTGGCATGTTAGGTGACATCACTGGGACCACATAAAACCCAGCTGACAACTGCACAGCCGTAGAAAAACTGTACAACTAAGTATTCACTCGTGATAGGAGCCCATGTTTCTCTTTAACACTATGCAACATTCAGAAAGTGACTTTGGTCATTTTACATGGTATCTATCACGTGTAGAAACCATTCTGAAAAGAGGAAATTATCTCTATCATTTGTGTCCAGTTAATGTGCCTAATTTTCCATGTCACTATGAATATTCAGATGCCCATGGCAAATGTTTCCTTTTCATTTATCTTTCCTACTTAAATGGGAATTTAACACTTTCTTTGAATATTTAAAAGTCCACTCTCCATTTATTCCCTAAGTGTTTTACTTCTTTTTAAAATTTACATTTGTTTCATTTATTAACTGATTGATTTATTGGGTTTATTTTTGTGTGTGGGCCCGTGTATGCCATGGCATTAAGTGTAGAGATCAGAAGACACCTTGTGGGGGGGCAGTGCTCTCTCTCCACTCGGTGGATCAGGGATTCCAACTCAGGTGGCCACGCTTGATGACAACTGCCTTTATCTGCTGAGTCTTCTCACTGGCTCACGTTAACTATTCTAAAATAGTTATCTGGCCATATACATAGTAATAATTTTATATATACAAATAAGCTTAATTAAGTAATAATGAGCAAAACCCTCGAAAAAAAGAGAACATTCAATAGGTTGATGGAAGATAGTCCTCATGGGGGGAATAAAACGGCTAACAATCAACAAGCATATTCAGTTGTGGTGGGTGACTATGGTCTCACTAATGTTCTACAGGTTGGGATGACATGATGTTTGCTTTATTGACTTTGTAATGCTGTAAGATGAATTTACATGCAGTGGGATCAGGAAAGGGCAGCAGTACTTTTCTATTGGATCACCAGCCTGAAAATAACAACACTGAGACTTTTTATTAATTATGAAAGCTCAGCATATAGCTTAGGCTTGTCCCAATAGCTCTTGTAACTTAAATTAGCCCATTTATTTTAATCTATGTTCTGTTGCATAACTTGTTACCTCGTCTTTCCTACTGCTCATGCTCCTTCCTCTGCGTCTGGCTAACAGCTCCTTCTTCTTTACCTTTTTTCCCAGCGTCCTCTCTGTCCCCCAAATCCTACCTAACTATTGGCCATTTAGCTTTTATTTAAACCAATATGAGTGACAAATCTTCACAGTGTACAAAAAGATTATTCCACAACATTTTCCCTTTTGTTATTTTATTTATTTATCATTCTATCTTTCTATTTATTATTTTATTATATTTTATTCTAAATAAAAAGGAAAGGTTTTAATTCTAAAATAATAAAACTATAAACAATAAGAACAATTATCTGGTAAGAGTTACACTTAACAATTTCTAGTCTATTTGTACTTGGCATACTTGGAGAAAATACACCATTATTTACTCTATCTTGATGAGTCCAAAGCTCTGTACCTAATTTGTTTTCTGTCATAACTAAGGAAAAGAGAAACCATAATTACCTTGTCTTTAACTTCATCAAAAACCCCAGCAGGATATAAATCTACTTTAGCAAACAGGAAGTGCAATGCAAACCACTCACAAAATGATAGTGACAGCTAGCTGCCTAGACAGTGACCCCAGGTTCCTCTCTAACATTGGGGCATATATATCTTTGGCCTACAGGTCTAGACTATCTGATAGACTTTTCTGTGAAGCAATAATAATTTACCCTATTATCTTATTATTTATGTATCTCCCCATTTTTCTTCAGAAAGAGATCCTTTTTATCAAACTCCTTTGTTTAGCTTTTTTCCTGACTATGAAAAATAACAGCTTGTAACCAGCCCTTCTAAATGATGACAAACATCTTTAACCCATCAAATGGTCAAAAGCCATCCACCCCAAAACATGTTGTCATCATGTTTTCCAGACTGCTTCCTCTTGTCTGGGGGAACTGGCGTCTTCAGGAGATCCAACGAAAATTGGGATATTTGTCAAGTTCTGAGAGAGTTAGCTGTGTTATTTGTTGTCCAGTCTTTGTGCAATAGGAAAGTGCAAGGTTCATTTGAAGTCCTGGCTGGAGTAGTGTGTGAAACTAACATCTCAGCCAGTAGCCTTGAAGCTGTTTTGGATACAGAACTCTCAGGAAACTGCAACAGAGGCACTCTGAGAGGTTGGATCACCTAGACCACCTGTTTTCATTGATGTATGGTCAACTTGCTCTGAAAAACACATACGTTTTTAATGGTAACATATATATATATATATATATATACATACATACACACACATATCTATATATATATATCTATATATATATATATATCTGCAGTAATACAAGTATGGAATGTACAGTGTGCACAAGTCAGTTAAAGACAATTTTTTGTTTTATGTTTGAACAGGTAAAACATGTCACCTGTGTTGTAGTGGTTTTTTATGTATATAGCCAGGATTTTCAGAGGGTCTCCCCTGATCAAATCTGATCCTCTTTAACCTTGAATGAATTTACAGACTTTCATTTTCTTTTTTTAAATGATTTTATTGAGCTAAACATTTTTCTCTGCTCACCTCCCTGTCTCTCCCCTCCCCTTCATCCCTCTTCCAAAATCCCCATGCTCCCAATTTACTTAGAAGATCTTGTCTTTTACTATTTCCCATGTAGATTAGATCAGTGTATGTCTCTCTTAGCGTCCTCATTGTTGTCTAAGTTCTCTGGGATTGTGGTTTGTAGGCTGGTTTTCTTTGCTTTATTTTTAAAACCCACTTATGAACAGCCTTTCTTTTTCTGTGGAAACAAAAGTATAACCGCTTCTCTAACACAACATATTTTTTTATTTTCATTCTGAAGTTAAGACATTTTAAAAAATATAGGTTGCCTTAATTTAGTAGTTCCCATAATTCAGTGTCTCTCAGCAGCTACTGTTTGCTCATCAGCAATCAAAAAATTCATAGACAACACGATAACATACAGGATCCAGACTCCCTGTGTATTTCCCATCTCTATATGGCTTATTGTTTTTAATTACTTGACTCTTTCTTTAAAGACATTACTCATTATTTTTAAACTATAATCTATCTATTTTTTGACTGACTATGCTTTTTTTCCTTTTTAAAAAAACCTATGCATGTCATTAAACATATTGTATCTTGTTTAGAGTATTTTTTTCATCTGAACCTACTTTATTGTGTGTCTATATCCTTTTCTGTCAGCATGAATAAAATTTTAAACCCACTGCGCGACTTAGTTCACGGCCCACTGGCGGCTCACATGTAGGCAACTGTCAGGAGATGTGTCTCTGTACTACAACCAAATGAGAGACATGGAACTAGGAAGCCATGTTTGGCTCTTTGTTTGGTTGTCTAGAACCCTCTTTTAAGCTCTCTCAGGTTTTATGTGAATCTATACGGCTCCACACTGTATGTCATTTGCAGCAGAACTTTTTTATGGTGACTACCAGCCTGCAAATAACAGCACTGAGACTTCTTATTAATTATAAAATCTCAGCCTATAGCTTAGATTTGTTCCACTAACTCGTATAACTTAAACGAACCAATTTATTTTAATCTATGCTCTGTTACATGGCTTGTTACCTCATCTCACCTTAATGCTCCTGCTGCTTCTTCGGCATCTGGCTGGTGACTCCTGTGTCTGCAGCCTTCTCAGCAACCTCTCCTCCTTGAAAATCCCGTGAAGGACATTTGCCCAAGTCCTATTTAGCTTTCTATTAAACCAATCTGAGTGACAAATCTTTAGAGTGTACAAAAGATTATTCCACAACAAGAAAGCACACTGGATTTAATACTGTAGCTGTTTTCTGGGCTCTGACTGATTGGGTCCAGACACTTGATGGACAGCAGTACTGAGTGGCAGCGTCTATCAATCAGCCATGAGACCCATATGTAGACAGTCATTGTCTGCAGCGTCTATCAGCCATGAGACCCATATGTAGACAGTCATTGTCTGCAGCGTCTATCAGCCATGAGACCCATATGTAGACAGTCATTGTCTGCAGCGTCTATCAGCCATGAGACCCATATGTAGACAGTCATTGTCTGCAGTGTCTATCAGCCATGAGACCCATATGTAGACAGTCATTGTCTGTAGCGTCTATCAGCCATGAGATCCATATGTAGACAGTCATTGTCTGCAGCGTCTATCAGCCATGAGACCCATATGTAGACAGTCATTGTCTGCAGCGTCTATCAGCCATGAGACCCATATGTAGACAGTCATTGTCTGCAGCGTCTATCAGCCATGAGATCCATATGTAGACAGTCATTGTCTGCAGCGTCTATCAGCCATGAGATCCATATGTAGACAGTCATTGTCTGCAGCGTCTATCAGCCATGAGATCCATATGTAGACAGTCATTGTCTGCAGCGTCTATCAGCCATGAGATCCATATGTAGACAGTCATTGTCTGCAGCGTCTATCAGCCATGAGACCCATATGTAGACAGTCATTGTCTGTAGCGTCTATCAGCCATGAGACCCATATGTAGACAGTCATTGTCTGCAGCGTGGTGGTGCTAAACTCTTACGTCTAGTAAATTCCATGTAAAAACTGTATATCTCACCTTTGACACTTTTAGATTTGATGAGCTTCTCAGGACATGACTCTCATCAGAAGCTGAGGAGCATTTGTGAATGCCTATGGTTAGGATAAGGGTATTTGATGAGTGTGTGTGTGTGATGAAATCGCCCTTACTTTAATGTGTGGAATGGAATCCAGGACTTTATTTATGTTAGAAAGCACTGTGTGGTTGAGCCACACCCTTAGTACTTTTCTTTTCTTAATTCCATGTCAAATTTTAATCCAGAGGGTTGGAGATGTGACTCAGTGGATAGAGTACTTGCCTAGTATGCACAAGGCCCTGTGTTCAAACCCCAGTACCACATACAACCAGGCTTGGTGACTTATACCTGTAATCTCAACACTCAGGAGGTAGAGACAAGAATACTAAGAGGTCAAGCTTATGCTTGGAAATTAGGAAGTTTAAGACTAGCCTGAAAGGCATAAGAACCTGTCTCAAATATTAAAAAAAAATCTAATCTGTGAATGAGATTCACACCCATTCATCATGTCTAGTCCATTCATTAGACACAGCATGTGGGAATGATATTTGTCTAAGTACTATTTATAATCTCAAAGTATCATCCAAGTGATGTACTGCTCTGATTTAGGTGGGAAACAAATTAATTTAGCAAATCATTACTGAAGTTTATTGCCGTTAAATAATCCACAATAAATAAAATCTATCTGTGGTTTTCTCAGAAAAACGTATTTGTTTAAACAAAGGGAATAGAAAGTACTTTCTTTTTATAGGGGAAGTAGAGCACAAACTAATCTATGGCAGATTCCCCTATTAGCACTATTAAGCCACATTCCACAAAAACAACAAGACCTCAAAGCTGTATGAAGGGAAGACAAAGTGTGTTGGCTACTTTCTACCATTTTAGTTCAGGATGGATAGGTGTGATGCGTTACTTAGTTCTCTTATTGTTTTGACAAAATACTCAACCAAAACAACTTAAGAAAGAAGGGTTAATTTGGGCTCACAGTTTCAGGCTATGGTCCATCATGGCAGGGAAGTCATATATGTCAGCAAGAGCATGAGGGTCACATTGTATCCATGTCATGAAGCTAAGAGAATTGAATGTGGGTGCTCAGATCACTATTGTTTTTATTTGGTCTATGACCAAAGTCCATAGGTTGGTTCTGGCCACACGCGGATTGTCTTCAGTTTTATTTAAATCCCTCTGTGCTTCAGAGAAATGCCCAGCTGTGTGTCCTCAGGTGATTCAGATCCATTTAAGTTGACATTTAGTATTCACCACCATACACACAAATGTTCCACCATGAAGTTGCTTTATAGTCAAAACTGCTGACTTTATATTCTTAAAAGAGGCTCTGCCTTAAGCCGACAGATTTTCTTTTTTTTTATTTTATTTTTTTTAACTTTTTTTTATTGAGAAAAGAGAAAAAAAAACAAATTTCCTCCTCCTCCCAGCCTCCCATTTCCCTCCCCCTCCTCCCACCCTTCTCCCCCTCCCCCCACTCCTCTCCCCCTCCCTCTCCAGCCCAAAGAGCAGTCAGATTTCCCTGCCCTGTGGTAAGTCCTAGGTCCTCCCACCTCCGTGCATTTCTAGGAAGGTGAACATCCAAACTGGCTAGGCTCCCACAAAGCCAGCACATTACGTAGGTTCAAAACCCCGTGCCATTGTCCTTGGGTTCTCATCAGCCCTCATTGTTCGCCATGCTCAGAGAGTCCAGTTTTATCCCATGCTTTTTCAGTCACAGTCCAGCTGGCCTTGGTGAGCTCCCAATAGATCAGCTCCACTGTCTCAGTGGGTGGGTGCTCCCCTCGTGGTCCCGACTTCTTTGCTCATGTTCTCCCTCCTTCTGCTCCTCATCGGGACCTTGGGAGCTCAGTCCAGTGCTCCAGTGTGGGTCTCTGTCTCTGTCTCCATCCATCACCAGATGAAGGTTCTATGATGATATGCAAGATATTCGTCAGTATTGAATACTGATGACCCTATCCTGAACCTGAGATTTTCTTGATAGCTTGAACCTAATCTCTCATTGAATTTTGTCTCATATGATACGCAAGAACAAACCATTCTCTTCTTCGTGGATCAGATCTTCAAAATTATCGGTAGTTGTGATAGGCAATACTAATTATCAACATAACAAAACATAGAACCTCCATGAGACATGTCTGTAGAAACACACGCGAAGGCTAATCTGTAAATTAGCCTTTGTGTATAACTGTAAGGGATTTTTCTTATTAGACTGAAACAGAAACTTCCAGAGGCACCCCAGATAGAAAGAAGTCCAAGGGAAATGTTTACACTTGTCTTCTGCTTCCTTTGCATCTTGCTGATAGATTTCTTTACTTGCTGCTGCCGCTGCTGCTGCTGCTGCTGCTGCTGTTGCCCCTGCTGCTGCCTCTGCTACCATTGTCATTGGCTAATAACAGAAACCAGAGAGCTCAGCATTCTAGTGTAGACTGAAGACCAGTGGCTCTTTAGGAATCCTCCAGGCCTCTAGATTGGGACTGATAAGGCACCCAGCCTTAGGGACTGAGCAGATAATATATTTTTCATTATCTTCAATGTGGATACAGCCATGGTTTCTACCCAGATAATATCCTATAAAGCAACCTAATGAATTTCGTTTTAACATCTATTCATTCTCTTGTCTCTGTTCCTCCTGCTAATCCTGGTAATACAGCAGTTCATTGCTCTCCAGCCTTACACCTGGCACCCACTCTATTTCTACTGCACAGCACTACACCACTGGTCTGACCTCCCTTCAAAGCACAGAGTGACTTCTTATCTCTGTATCTTCCTTTACAGTCCTTGCTGAGTGGGAAGTTCCTGGTAGAATCTGTGATGAGTGTCATTGCCACCTGGGTAATACTGTGTCAGCCCTGTGGCCTTAGGCTGTGATTGCTGATACAGCCAAGAAAGCTAGCTGAACTAAAAGATGAGTTTGGGAAAGAGCAGAGCCCTGGACAGAGCAGCACCAGAAAAATCTGGATCTGGATTGGTTCTCTAGAGCACATCTTACCGTGTGATTAAAGGCACAGAGATTCAAATAAGGAGTTACGGTGTAGCCCACTTGATTCCATGCTTGCCTGGGATACATGAAGTCTTGAGTTTGATCCACAGAAGCACACAAAACTTGGTGTGTAAACTCTTTATTTCAGAGGTGAGACAGGTCATCTTTCACCAGACTGGGAAATCAAATTCACCCTGTGCTATAGGAGACCCTATCTCAAAATAAGACATGGAAAAATGACAAACAAAGCAAGTAAGGTAAGAGGAATCCCTGCTTATAGGGTGTTGAGATAGACTGAGTAACAAATTTCTCCCAATAAGATCATGTACTGTCAGCACTTACTGTTTGCAGGCATTGGGAATCTTGGAGGTAGGGTCTTCTTGGAGAAGGTACTTTACTAGAGAGAGTTTAAGTTATTTTGTAGCCTGGACCCATTTCCTGTTCTTGATCTCTGCTTCTTGTATGTGGGTGAAAGGGGGAAAATGTGATCCCACTTCCCACTCATGCCAACAAGCTTTCTTGACCTGCTGCCACCCTTCAACACCATAATCTAAATTATCCTGCGCCAGTGTGCGGATCTCAGGGAGGAGTCAATATCTTGTAAAGCTGACAGTCGTCGGTGTTACCTGTCACAACTGCGTTGCCATGATGGACTCCATCCTTCTGGGATGGTAAGCCAATACACACTCTTTCTTCCCCAAGTTTTTTTGTGTCAGTGGGTTTTAATCATGGCAACAGAGAAGTTATTAATATCCTTCTCACATCCTATTCTGGCTGCTCTAACAAAATACCTTTGGTTAATTTATAAAAAAAAAAAGACAGTATTATAGTTCTAGGGGATAGGTTGTTTAAGAGACAAGCAAGGTATAATCTGTTCAAAGTACATTATTAATGCATCCTTCTGTGGCAGAAGGGGCGGAATAGGGCAGAATGGGACATGCATGCCCTCTGAAGTCCTTTACTTGGAATACTAACAACAACATGAATTCCAAACTTTTGTACCTTCAACACCTCTTTAAAAACATCTCCTCAAAACAATTGTATCAGGGATTAATTTTTGACATAAATTTTGGAGAAAACACACAATCAAACCTTATCAACGAGGGTTTGGGCACTCTTAGATATCACTATCAGTGAATAGCACCTGATTGAACTTTGATGTCCTTTACTTTTCCTATTTGTGATATAGAACAAATAAGTTTGCATGGGATCCATGGGTTCATGTGAATATTAAATGAGTTAACATAAGTACCTCATATATTCTTAAGAATTTAAAATAAATGAATAATATAAGTAAGTAAACTAAGTCTAGAAGAAAAATCCTATGACATTTATTATCTCTTCTGAGGTCATAAACAGAAATCAGAGGGCAATAGAAATGAATAACTCAGACCTTCCAGAGGGAAGGGCAATGGGTGGGTCATGTGGTACAGGTCACGATTACCATAAATGGAGAGAGACAAAGACAAGCTGTTTCCAGTTCTCTAGCTGCTTTAAGGATCCAGTGGTGTCTGTAAACACCTATTCTATACCTCACCAGCATCATGGCTTTCTACCCATCACACCCAAGGAGAGGCAATCGGATTATCAGACCCGTTCCAGCTGAGAAAGGAAAGAACAATAAGAGAAGTTAAAGATATGACCGACAGCATCTGGAATATGGAAGAAGAGGGAGTAATCTATAGCTGGCTGAAGAGTTTGCTGTAAAATATTACAGCAAATTAAAATCCCATGCTTCTTTCTAGAATTCATCAGAGCTTTTAATTTATCTGGGTACACTGTGATTTTTAAGAGAGTTTGTTTTATAGGCTTTAAAATTATATTTACTTATTTAGTACTCTGTATGTGTTATTTATTATTGTTATTGGGCATGTGTGCACATGCACACACATGTGCATGCTACAATGCATGCAAAGAATTTAGAAGAGAGATTTTTGGGAAATGATTCTCTCCTTCTCTCATATGGATGCTGGGCATCAAACTCAGGTTGTCAGATGCAGCAGCAAGTACCTTTACACACTGAGCCATCTCTCTTGTCCAAGATAAATATTTTTATAAATAATATTGCTCAAACGCCTGTGACTGTGGGGACCTTGTTATATAACACAGATTTAAAGTGCTGTTTTTATAAATACTTTATTTCTACACCCATCACATTCCATTAAAAAGTGGCTAGAATAAAATGTATATTAGATTGTTACAACCAAATAATAGTGCTGGGACTCAAATCCTGCTCCTCAGCAAAAGCAGCCAATGCTCTTAAATGTTGAACCATCTCTCCAGTTCCCAACAAACTATCATTAAAACCTGTGAAACAGCATTTTTCTTCATGAAGGTGTGGATGGATTATTTAATTTGTTTATACTAGTTGATAAACTCTAGATGCAAAATGACATAGCCCCTGGCAGGAAGAACTTGAAGTGTGATTGATGCCCTAATGGCACACTTGAGGCATTTTTAAACTTGTAAACCATTTAGTTTTTAGTTCTGATTCATTTAAAGCAGGTCTATTTGACATAATCCTGAAGGAGAATTGATGTTGTTCATTGTAAAGTGAATTAGAGGGAGGGAACTCACTGTAAACAAGCATTGTAATGGAGATTCCTCTTTAGTCCGATTTTATTATATTCCTAAATTGTCATAAAAGTTGGTGTTTGAGGAAATATTTTTATTCACATGTTTATTTAATATTACTATTTTCAGATTTAGAAATTTTTTGACACATTTTTTAAAAGTGGTAATGTTGGAATTTGAAAAAGTGAGATGGGGTTGGTGAGATGACTCAGCAGTTACAAAGGCTTGCTGTACGAGTCTGATTGTGTGAGTTCTATACAGATCCTTTGGTGGAAGGAGAGAGCCGAATCCTACTACTGGTACTCTGACCTACATACACACTACACATATATACATCACATACCACACACATACACACACACACACACACACACACACAGAGAGAGAGAGAGAGAGAGAGAGAGAGAGAGAGAGAGAGAATCAACATCTTTAGGTGAACAATGATAAGTAACAATGTGGTGCATAGCAAGAGTCCTCTGTCCCACTCTGCTCTGACATAAAAAAAAACTTCAACAGAAACTGGGCAGTGGTGGTCCCCATAAATCTCTGTGAGTTCAAGGCCAACCTGGTCTACAGAGGGAGTTCAAGGATAGCCAAGGCTGCATAGAGTAATCCTGTCTCCAAAAAAAAAAAAAAAAAAAAAGAAGGAAAAGAAAATAATAGCATTTCTGTTGAAACTTTAACCTCATTTTTGTCAGAGAATTCTTCATGGGCTAGAGAGATAGTTCAATGGTCAAGAGCATTTGCTACTCTTGTAGAGGACCTGAATTTAGATCTTAGCATGCAGCACATAGAACATCTAACCTGTAACTTCTAGGAGATCCAATGTCCTCTTTTGGTGTATGGGAGCACTTCATGCATGTGTGCATATTCACACACATGAATAAAAATGAATATATAAAATAGATATTTTTAACTTCTTTACAGCTTTACAATATGTTTAAAAACCTAAAACACAAAATTTGACTCAACAGTAGATGAACACTACAAAATTTAAAAAATTTAATATTGAGATAAACAAAATAAATTATTGAATATTTGTGAACTAGAGCACTGTAGTAAAACATGGTACTATGTTGTTATTTAAATAGTTAGGAAGAATGCATATACTGGTGTACATGCAAGTAAATGTTCAGAGAGACTTGTAAATAATGAAACAGAGAGCAGTTTATATAAACTCATAAGCATAATCTACACCAGCAGTGCCAAAAATAATAACAGTTAACTGAAGTCATTTAAATAATGCATGCTACTTTTACTTTTTATTCTTTTATAATTTAATCTTAGATTGTTGATTTAAGATAAAAATAATGGACAAAGATACTATTACTTTTAAAAATTCATAAAACTCACTTCATCTTTGAGGGCCTCTACAAATGAAGTCTTTATTTAAATACAAGCAGTAATTAGAGATATTTTTGTGCAAGGTTATTATCAGAACTATGCTATCCAAAAGCAGATCGTGACATTGCTCCCCTCTACACTTGTATCATTCGATACCTGAATTGTTTCTTTTGTCTGTCATTCCACGAAATACATGATTTTTAAAAGGTTCAATGTCAGTACAGTGAAGTCAACTGTAGAGAACTTAAAAATTATTTATTTTATTAACTCATTTTTACTCATGTGTGTGCATATGTCACACGCATGTTCACTTACATAGGCCATAAGTGGACATTGGATCTTCTGGAGCTGGAGTTACAGGTGGATGTTAGCTGCTTCTTGCTGGGATTCAAGTCCTCTCCAGGATTAGCAGGTGCTCTTGACCATAGGGCCATCTCTCGAGCCCCTGTAGAACTGTCTGATAAAGATGACGTTGAGGTTTCAATGGAAATGCTAGGATTTTTATCTTATCACTTATTCTTGATGGTCTCCTAAGAATGTTGATCTCTCTCTCTCTCTCTCTCTCTCTCTCTCTCTCTCTCTCTCTCTCTGTGTGTGTGTACTCTGGTTATTAGGCTTGGTGGCAAGTACCTTTATCCACTGAGCCTTCTCACCAGTCCTGCACTCTTTTTTTTTTTGAGACAAACAACCTGAATATTAGACCATTACCTTTCCTTCTCTTGCAGATATGTCTTCCAAATGCAATTTTAAGGCATTGATTGTAATTCTTTATGGGTTTTACCCTCTGTGATCATTAAACATTTCTCTGAATGCTTTGAGGATTCCTGAAGTTCAGCGATCATTTTTCACGACAGCTCTGTTTGTCTATGAAGATCTCTCTCCTGATTTTTATTTTCTCTCACCCATTTGACTTCTGCCCATCTGCTTTGACATCCCTCAGGCATCTTTAAAATAACACATTCTTGACTAAACTCATTTTTCCCCACTCTAGCTGATCTGATCCTTTTCTAAGTGGCCATTATCATGATGAATGGGTACCATTGTCATGTAGTTTTTTAAAGTTAGAAACTTGGAGAGATAATTCCAACTCTAATAGCTGTGTGTAATCTCTTGACAAAAAAGAATCAATTGCATATCATTTAAATACCCAGAAGCCCATCCTTTACCTTCTGTCCCCATTACCATCACCAAAGTGTTGTTTCCTAAATTTAAATTCATGTAGCTAAATTTCTACATTGTGTAATTAGAAAGATACTTGAAAAAAAATGTAGTTGTGTCTTTTCTCCAAGCATAAGCAAAACTGATTTTTTTTTGTTGTGTCTTATAAGTATAAACTTGTTAGCATATTGGCATTCAAAAATCTGCTTTAATACAGACTCCCATCAGAAGCCCCTTCCCACTTTCTTATTCCCACTCATGTCTTGGGCAGGCAAAGGTCTCACTGCGCCTTGCTCTTTCCTTGCCTACCATCCTTTGATAAGTTCTCTGCATCTTTCTCATCTTCAGTGTGTTCTGCCACTCAGTTCAGATGCTCTTCCTTCTAGGATTTTTTTTTTTTTTTAACTTTGCAACATGCCATGGTTAGCTTTAACTTGACAGAACCTAAGATCACTTGGAAAGAGAGTCTTGCTGATGGATGGCCTACAGTGAATTGCTCTGTGGTTGTTTCTGTGGATAGTACCATTTCCTGGGTCCAGGTTTTAAACTATAAGAATGAAAAGAACAAAACTGCAAACAAGCAAGCCTGCAGGTAGTATTCATGCATTTCTTTCTGCTCTTATCTGTGGATGTGACATGCCCAGATGTTTGAAGCTCCTGATTTCTTCTTCACTTCCCTCTGATAGGGTGAAATCTGAATTTGAGAGTTAAAACAAACCTGTTCCCCAAATGAGCTGTTTTTTCAAGGTATTTTCTCGCAGCAGCAGAAATTAAATTTAGACACACCTAACCTGGATTGGGCATATAGTGATTCCTCGTATTCTGCTCATCTCTCAAGTTATAGAAAAAAGAACCCAATCATCTAATGAGGATTTCTTGTTTAATGAATCTACTTCTAATATGTTGAATATTTTTGGTCAGAAATTGCAATTTTTGTTTTTGTTTTCTTATAGTCCTAATAGTATTTTGAACACCCAGAGTGAGGTACAAAACATATTTACTCTTCCTAGAAACTTCATCTGAATGTTAATTCTCTTCCACGGTTTCATTTTGTCTAGCTACATTTACCCACAGGTTTTGTGGTGAAGAACATAAATATTATGGATGATATCTTGGGCAGACCATACTCCTCTCATGATGCATACATAGTCTACTAGATTAAAAGCATGAGGCTGTTAGTGTTCAACTATTTGCTTGGTGTGTGTGTATGAACATATACACAAATATTTGTTTAATGATTTATTATTAATTATTGAATAAGTATCCACTTATGATTCAGGATATTTCATAATCTCTTTCTTAATGGTTGATAAATTTTTTTTTTATTTCTTAATTCTTTTTTGCAACAATTCGTAAGAGTAGAAAGAGGTACATCTTCCTCATTGTTCTCTTAATAGTCACAGGCATATTTTCTTTTTCATTTTTTTAAAATTTATTTTATATACCAACTACTGTTTCCTTTACCTCCTCTTCTCCTGCTCCTTCCCCCAGTGTTTCCCCTATCCCCTCATCTACTCCTCCTCTATCTCCCCTCAGATGAGGTAAGGCCTCCCATGGGAGTTAACAAAGCATGGCACATCAAGCTGAGGCAGAACCAAGTCTTCCCCCTGCATCAAGGCTGAGCAAGGCACCACCATAGGGAATATGTTCCAAAGAGGCATGATTATGCATCAGGAACAGGTCCTGGTCCCATTACTAGGGGCCCAACAAAAGACCAAGCTACACAATTGTCACCCAGAAGCAGAGGGTCTAGTTTAATCTCATGCCAGCTCCCTAGCTGTCAGTCCGTGAGCTCCCACAAACCCAGGTCAGCTGTCTCTGTGGGTTTCCCCATCACGATCTTGACCTCCACTTCTTGCTCATAAAGCCCTCATTCTCTCTTCATCTGGACTCCTGGAGCTCAGCCCAGTGCTTGGCTGTGGATCTCTGCATCTGCTTCTATCAGGTATTGGCTGAAGGCTCTGTGATAAGAATTAGGGCAGTCACCAAAATGATTACCGGGGAAGGTCAGTTCAGACACCCTAGCGACTATTGCTAGAATTCTTATCTGGGGTCATCCTTGAGGTTCCTGGGAGCCTCGTTGGCACCAGGTTTCTCACCACAATACCCCCTCTGTCAAGATATCTCCACAGTCATTCTTCCCCTCAGTCCTGCCCACAGCTCAACCATCTTGGTCCCTCATGCTCCCATTCCCCCTCCCTCTACACCCGCCTGCCCCAGTTTACCAGGACATCCCATCTATTTCCTCTTCCCAGGGAGATCCATGAATCCTGCTTAGAGTCCTTGTTATCTAGCTTCTCTGGGACTGTGGATTGTAACCTTGTTATCCTTTGCTTTATGTTTAAAATGAGTACATAGTACATACCATGTTTGTCTTTCTGGATCTGGGTTACCTGCCCCAGGGTGATATTTTCTAGATCCATCCATTCACCTACAAATTTCATTATGTCATTGTTTTTGTTTTTTGTTTGTTTGTTTAGCTGAGTGAGTAATACTCCATTGTGTAGATATAGCACTTTATTTTTTTATCCATTCTTAGGTTGAGGGCCATCTAGGCTGTTTCCAAGTTCTGGATATTACAAATAATGCTGCTATGAGCATAGTTGAGCAAGTGTCTTGTGGTATGGTTGGGCATCCTTTGGCTATATGCCCAAAAGTGGCATCATTGGGTCTTGAGGTGGATTGATTCCCAATTTTCTGAGAAACGACCATACTGATTTCCAAAGTGGCTGTACAAGTTTGCACTCCCATGAGCAGTGGAGGAGTGTTCTGATTACTTAACATCCTCTCCAACCTAAGCTATCAATAGTGTTTTTTGATTCTAGCCATTTTGACTGGTGTAAATGATTTGCATTTCCCTGACAGCTAAGGATGTTGAACACTTCTTTTAGTGTATCTATGTAAACCGCCTCGGCCGGTCACTGAGTCTAGGGATGTAACCTGCCTGGCAGGTCAGTAATAACAGGGTCCCAGAGAGGTGCTATCTGGAAGATATGGGCAGGAAAAGAGGAAGGAGGCCAAGCGGGGTTCTTGTCAAGGTCTCCGTTTATTAGAGTATGGTTACAGCTTATATAGGATGAGGAATTGGGGGGGGGGGCAGGAGCCTGGGCTCTTGCCGCTTGGTCCACGTTGGTCATGTAGGCCAGGAGGTTACGATAGGTCAGGTCACGATTATATTCCTCGGCCAGGAAGTCACAAGTTGACACACCTAGTTCTCTAGATAGTTTGGAACGTGGGGCGGGTTCCGCTAACAGATAGCTCTCTATTAACAGATAATTGGGTGTGGGGTAGGCTCTGCCAATAAAACAATTCTCAATACAATTGGGAAGTGGGGTTCTCTGCAAATTCCTTAGGACAATGGTTCCTGCAATAATTTTGGGGGGAAACAGCTCCTAACATATCTAGGCCATTTGAGATTCTTCTGATAAGAATTCTTTATTTAAATCTGTATCCCTTTTTTAGTGGGATTGTTTGGTATTTTGATATCTAGTTTTTGAGTTCTTTATATATTTTGGATATCAGTCCTCTGTCAGGTGTGGGATTGGAGGAGTTCTTTTCTCATTCTGTAGGCTGCTGCTTTGTCTTAGTGACAGTGTCTTTTACAGTACAGAAGCTTTTTAGTTTCAGGAGGTTTCATTTATTAATTGTCGACCTCAGTGTCTGTGCTTCTGGTGTTATAGTCAGGAAGTGGTCTGTGCCAATTCATTCAAAGGTATTTTTCACTTTCTCTTTTATTAACTTCAGAGTAACTGGACTTATGTTGAGGTCTTTGATCCACTTGGACTTGTGCTTTGTGCAGGACGGTAGCTATGAATCTATTTGAATTCTACATGCTGCCATCTAGTTATGTCAGCACCGTTTGCTGAAGTGGCTTTCTTTTTTCCGTTGTATACCTTTGACTCTTTGTCAAAAATCAGGCTCACAGGTGTGTGTGGATTTATGTCAGGGTCTTTGATTCAATTCCATTGATCCATATATCTGTTTTTATGGAAATACTAAACTGTTTTTTATTACTATAGCTTCATAGTAGAGTTTGGAGTCAGGGATGGTGATACCTCCAGAAGTTCTTCTATTGTACAGAATTATTTTAGATTCTTTTGTTTTTCCATATTGAGTAGTGTTCTTTTGAGGTTTGTGAAGAATTATGTTGGGATTTTGATGGGACTTGAATTAAATCTGTAGATTACTGTTTGTAAGATTCCCACTTTTACTATGTTAATCCTATTGATTCATGAGCATGGGAAATCTTTCCACTTTCTTATCCCCCAGGAGCAGCCTTTCAGATATTCCTTACAAGGTGTGTGTCCAGAAAGACATCTGTCTGCCACTTCCTCCAACCTTGACTCTCCTGGGTGGCAAATGGAGAACAGAGCAGCTTATAGCTCAGGAAGCTGTGTGGGGGTAGCATAGGGCTAATGCGTTGGGGATACCCCTTCTCATGAAGGCATGAATGAGTAAGGAAAGAGAAGAGAGGTGTTGAATGACAGAATACTGTTTAGGTTGAACTTTCCCCAGACTTCTATTTCCTAGTTCAGGGATCTTAAACTTCTCTGTTCACAATTCACCTTTGCTACCCATGATACTTTATATGAGACCCCAGGTGCATAAATATATAAAACAGGTATATGAGGGAAGCATAAAGACATTTATTTTAAAATTATTTTTGACAAACATGCCAATTTGATAGCTTCTCGAAGATGAAAGCAATAGTCATTCTGATGACATGGCTGGCCTACTTATCTTTATGTGAAGAATTAGATCTTGTATGAATATTTGACTCTTCAGGATCTAGAACATCTTCAAAAGTTTTCAGAGTTAATTAACATTCAGATTTTATTATCATCAATGTCAAGCACACTGCTTCATGTGAACACATAGTACAAAAGCACAAAAGTATGTTTAGGGCCTTTTCAGAAACATGGAAAACCCTGTATTAATCCCAAAACCCAAAAATCACTTAATGACATTTTTAATATGGTAAATATCAACACTAAAGCCACAATATACCTTGCAGGTTAGGGGTTCTGTTTGCAGTTAAGATAGTTAAGAATAAATTCCTGTTCATCCCATGTTAAGTCTTTGAAGTCCTTGCAAGTTACAGTTTCTATTTGTCATTAAGAAATCCCCATTTGTCCTGTGCAGGTTAAGGTATATGTTTGTAGTTAAAGAATAAGATCCCATTGTTTGTCCGGTGTTGTTAAGTTTTTGCAAGGCAAGGTTTCTATTTGTAATAAGAAGTTCCTCTTTCTTAGATCTGGTGTAAACTGCTTGAGACCCCATTTGCATGATGTACATTCTTACCGTTGTTCCTTCCCTTTCATTGTGTCTTTCTAATAATATCTAACAGCCATTTCTCACATCCCAGTGAAGACATTATATCTCCCATAAAAGCATAAAAGGGGCTTAAGGGGTCAGCAGAGGCTGCTCTCAAAAATCCCGACTTAGGGTGAGGTGAGAGAGCCGGCTGGCCAATCCCAGGTACACCCCAAAGTATAGGTTACTTTGATTGGACAATCATGGAAAGCACTGCCAGAAACACATTCATTACATGCCACGCAAAGTCATTGCATTCTTTTATTCTGGTGTTATATTCATACTAAATATACTGTAACGTGCTCTCAGTGATTTTCATGAAAAGTAGAGAAAGTAGCTTAAAGTTTTGAATAATCTTAGAATACATAAAATAACCCTAGATTTTATAAAACTCGAATTTTCAGAGTTTAGTAAAAATATCAAAGACCATTTTTTCTGTCTTAAAGAGGAAAAAGACTATTTTCATGAGAAGTAAATATTACTTTCAGGAAATACTTATAATTTAGCAAAGCAGTTACTTAAATGTTTTTAATAATTTTATTTATTTATTTTTCATCTTGTCCACAGTTTCCCCACCATTATCTCCTCCCAGTCCCTCCCCAACCTCCTCTTTGTTCCCACTCCCAATCCACTCTTCCATTTTTGTTTAGAAAAGACCAGATCTTCCATAAATATCAACACAACATAGTGTATCAAGTTGCAGTAAAGCTGATCACCTCTCCATGTATTAAGGCTGGGTAAGGTGACTCTGTATGAGGAGCAGGGTCCCAAAAGCCTGTAAAAGAGTTGAAGACATTCCCCTGTTACCACTGTTAGGAGACCACAGAAGGATCAAGCTACACAACTATAGCATATATGCAGAGTGCCTAGGTCAGTCCCATGCAGGCTCCCTGTTTGTCGGTTCTGTCTCTGTGAGACCCTATGAGCCTAGCTTAGTTGATTATGTGAGTTTTCTTGTGTCCTTGACCCTTCTGGCTCCTATAGTCCTTTATCCCCCCCTTCTGCAGGATTCCCTGAGCTCTGTCTAATGTTTGGCTGTGGGGCTGCATCTGTTTCCTTCAGTTGCAGCATGAAGCCTCTCTGATGACGGTTAGGATAGATACCAATCTCTAAGTATAGCAGAATATCATTAGGCATTATTATATTGACATTTCCTCCTCTAGTCATGTTTGGTTCTATCCTAGGCGTCTGGCTCATCCAGCCCATGGGTTCTAGTGCTCCAGGGAATGTCAGGGGTGGGCTTTCTCTCTTGACATGGGTTCTAGGCTAGATCTGCCATGTTTTGGTCACTTCCTTGATCTCTAGGCCCCCCATACCCCAGCACATCCCATAAACAGGACAGACTGTAGATTGAAGGATATGTGGCTGGGTTGGTTTTCTACTCCCTCCTCTAGAAATCTTGCTTGGTCACAGGAGATAGCCAGTTGAAACCGAGACTGAAGGTTCTCTTCAGAAATTACTGTCCCATTAGAAAACCAGGAATCCAGCATGTTTGTGTGAGTATGTGTGTACATATGTGTTATGTGTATGTGAGTGTGTATGTACATATGTGTTATGTTTATGTGAGCGTGAGTATGTGTGTACATATGTGTTATGTTTATGTGAGTGTATATGTGTACATATGTGTTATGTTTATATGAGTGTGAATATGTGTGTACATATGTGTTATGTTTATGTGAGTGTATATGTGTACATATGTGTTATGCTTATGTGAGTGTGAGTACGTGTGTACATATGTGTTATGTTTGTGAGTGTGAGTACGTGTGTACATATGTGTTATGTTTATGTGAGTGTGAGTACGTGTGTACATATGTGTTATGTTTATGTGAGTGTGAGTACGTGTGTATATATGTGTTATGTTTATATGAGTGTGAGTATGTGTGTACATATGTGTTATGTTTATGTGAGTGTGAGTACGTGTGTACACATGTGCTATGTTATGTGCATGCCCATGTGCATTTTCAGACTGAACTATCCACATCTCGACAATTCAAGATCATTTTCAAAAGAAAATCAGTTGCATTTTGATCCTCAATTTTCATTAGGAATTGTAAATTTTTTAGGAACCACTACGATTAACTGGGTTTTGTCTCCAATATTGTTTTTTTACTTCCCCAAAACATTTGCAGGTGTCCAAATGAGACAGAACACAGTTGTGGGAAAAATAATTATCTGGAGTCCATAACTGCTTAATCCCATTTCTGAGGATGCCACAGAAGCCATTTGGTGGATTGTTTCTCAGACTCAAGATAGGAAGGTTATAAAGGGTAAAAGTCCTTGATTTGCTCCGCCCCTCCCCCCCCAGTCTTATCCCTTTTCTTTTTGTGCAACAATAGAATCTCAGTTATCTGAGAGATTTTGGAAGGACGAATGCTCTGCAAATGTAAGGCGAGGGCTCTGGAAAGTAAACATTAAAATGCTAGGCATCAGCTGCCACTTGCCAGAGGGAACAAATGCTGTAATAGCTCCTTTTAGAATGCTGTGTTGTTCAAGCGTGGGCCAGGATGGCGCCCGAAGTGGGTGACATTAAAAACAACCAATTCATTGCACCTGGCTTTATCTGTGTTATTCAATAAAGGGGTAAAGGGGGAAAGAAGGAAAGAAAAAAAAACAGTTTTGAGAATGACTGCTACATCTCTAGCTGAAGGCAGAGTTAGGCAATGTAAATCTCAGCAACATTAAAAAGCATATTGTGAGACTTGCAGACTGAATGTGTGATTCTACCTAATTTTATCTGGCACTTTCCTACCAACATGAGGCCTGCTGGTTCTCATCGGTGCCACACATCTTGGATGGAGTGTAGATTAAAAGATGTTGGATTAGGGACCAATGTTCATCTCAGCTTTGCTGTGAGAAAATGACCATGATACTGGACTTCCTCATGGCAGGTTTCCCTCCCTGTTGCTCACTGTAACAGGATCATACAGTTGTGATTGAGCAGTGAGGGGCCTTGCAGTCCTTAACACCTTGACTGCAGATGAGCCATGCGTTCCAATTGGTAATCTGATGGGCAGGTGGCCGGGGTGTTGGGGACGCAGCCCCGCCGCCGCCCTTATTACTTCATATGGCGCCCAACGTGGACAACTGCTTCCACATAAAGCCTGAGACAGCTTGGGAAGTAATTCTAGAACAAAATGAAAGCATTGTGCCTGGTTTCTTGGTAGCAGCAATTTCTCGGTTCTACTCTGCTTGCTAGAGGCAAGCAAGCACCTCATCTAAGAGAGGCTTCCTGACTCAGCTTTAGCTGCAAAAACCCTGCAGCTCATTAAGAGGTCCTGCCACGAAACGGTGTTGACGAAAAGCTGAACGCATGCTTTTCGGTTTTCAGCCGTAGCAGGAAAAAAGCTGCGCCATTTAAAAATGCCGGCTTTCTGGGCTGTCCTGCCAGGGCAAACTCTGACTCTTTTACGCAGGCGGTTTGTGCGGTTTGCAAGCACAGGCTGCTGAAGCTCGCTTGCTGGCTACAGCCAGTACCTCAGCCTTGAGGCTGGAAAGCTAAGGAATGGGCTGGATCCAGCCAGCAAAGCCACGCCTTTAATCCTACTGATATTGCTTGGTAAATTAAAGACTCGTGTGGTCAGAAAAAGAGAGATATACAGTAAAGAGAGATTCAAAGACAAAGAAAATTTCTAAATGGTTTGAAGTGTGTTAAATATATGCAGACTAAAATTTAAAGTTCTTAAAGTAACAAAAAAAAAAGGAAGAGAGTTGTTGTGTGTGGTACACACCTTTAATCCCAACACTTGGTAGGCAGAGGGAGATAGACCTCTGTGACTTCAAGGTGTGGTAGCACACGCCTTTAATCCCAATGCCTGGGAGGCAGAGACAGGCAGATCTCTGAGAGTTCAAGGACAGCCTGGTCTACAGAGTTACTTCAGGTCAAAGATACAGAAAACCTGTCTCAAAAAGCAAAAAGTTAAAAGTAAAAATAAATGAAATAGAGGTTAAAACAAAGCTGTACAAAGATGGAAAATACACAGAGAATCGTGATATTGCATGCTATTATGCTCTCTTTGAATTATTTAAATGCTGAAAAAGGAGCAACAGCTGCTAAAAGATATTTATTTATAAATACTGCTGAACTAATCCAACATAGATATTTTGGATTTGGATCTAAGGATATGATGCTTTGGAAAGGAGTTTCTTATTTTGTTTTCACAGAGGATGAGACGCTGTTCATTTCTTCTATTCCGATTTGGTATGATGGACCACGTCCTCCTGAATGGTTCCTGTGCACGCCTTCAAAAAATTGCTTCGCTCAACTGCCAACTAGATGAAACTAGCACACAGGTTATTCCATGAAAGACCTAATTAACGACGCCCCCATTCAGCAGGAAGCAGTTTGGAGAGAAAAAACTGCGCCCATGTTCCCAAATATGGTTTATAAACGTTCTTTTACATTTAAAGGGGGATATGATATAGGTATGAATAATTTGCATTAATATAGATTTTTCTTTATTGATAGAGATTTACGGTCAATTTTGTTATATGTATATGTATTTCTGATCTTTATTAAGGTATTGTGATTGTGTAGTTCATTATTAAAATGTAATGTATAATTAGGAAATATAGGTTGTTGATAGATAATCGTAATAGTCAAGTTTGTAGTCATGTTAGTTAATATTTTCTAGATATATAGAGATATATTTTAGATAGACATTCTTCATGTCTTTCAAAGATTACAGAATAGGACATTTAATGTTTTAATAACTGAGGACTTTTCATGACAATGAGACACTCTGCTCCTGGCAGCACCAATCTACTTCAAGAGGAAGATGGGCATCGAAGAGGCACCTTATGGAGTTTGATAGCCATTTGGGCAAGAAACTGCTCTTGCCTGGACTATTGCATAAACTGGACACAGAGAACCCACAGTGAGGACTATTGAACTTGCCTAAGGTGAGATGATCTTTCGGGGTTCCTGATTCATGAAAGAGTCTGCGAGACATTCTGTAGGACACAACAGATAGTGACTGAACTGACTTTGAATTTTCCTGCTTTATGGAAATGTCTGCTGGATACCATGGGCCTGAAGGCCGAAGATGGATGCCCCAACGGTACAGAGGAACTTTGGGTGACTGTCCAAGCAGTCTAGAATTTTAAAAGTTGCTTTTTTTCTTGTTTGCTTAGGTAGTATTGTATCTTTCTGGAGTCTTTGATGGAGTTAAGACTAGTTAGTTATAGTTTTCCTTAGTTATGATAAAGATTATTGTAACTTTTACTTGATAACTGTTTTGTTATATCTAATTTTGCTATGTTAAAGTTAAAGCCTTTTTTTTTTTTTGTTTAAACTGAAAAAGGGGAAATGATGGAGGAAGGTCATTGGCTAATAAAGGAACTGCCTTGGCCCATTTTATTGGTTAGAGGATAGGTGGGAGGAGTAGACAGGACAGAACGCTGGGAGGAAGAGGAAGTGAGGTCAGTCTCCACAGCTCTGCTTTCCGGAGCAGACGCCTCAGCAGAGACGCCATGCCCTGCTCCCTGGCCGACACACGTGATGAAGGTCCGACCCAGGATGGACATAGGCTAGAATCTTCCTGGTAAGCGCACCTTGGGGTGCCATACACAGATGATTAGAAATGGGCTAAATTAATATGTGAGAATTAGCCTAGAAGAGAATGGGCCAAGCAGTGATTAAAAGAATACAGTGTCCGTGTAATTATTTCAGGGCATAAGCTAGCCGGGCAGGCGGCTGGGGTGTTGGGGACGCAGCCCCGCCACTGCCCCTTTTACTACAGTAATCAATACTTTACAACATGCATTTATAAGACAACATCTAGACTCCCGAGTACTGAGAGCCAAAGTTCCGAGGAAGAAGGCAGCTACATACCTTTGTAAAACACTCAAGGCTGCTTGATTAAAATTATGCAAGGGTTTATTGAGAGCTGGGCATTTGAAGGTCCAGAACAAAATTATCTTGGACTATCTTTAGCTCCCTAAATAGGTACTCACTCCCCACATCTGTATTTGATCCCCAATCTTTGTGACTATCAGGTAAAATCCCTTTTGGAATATACAAACAGCTGTCTTTTATTCTACCAATGCAAAAGGCTATGTCTTCTAACAGATAGCACTTCACCCCACCCCTAGAGTAGAGATTCCTATGCTTTTCAGCTACCCACCTATCTGATATTTCCACCAGGGTATCTTGTAAATCCCTCCCTGATTTATGGTTTTCTTTATGACTGTGAAAACTCATGGGGCTGTTACAACATTGAGATGTGATATTTAGGGTAACCTTAATCTGTTTCTGGGCATTGGGAATTCATGGCTCTAGGATAAACTGTCTTTTTGCCCCTTTAAGTAAAAAGCATGCTTTTGTATCAATAGCATTTAGTTAGTTCCACCTCTCATGACCTAAATCTCAGCACTGAACTGGCCATTCCCTGGCCACCAGGTTTCTTATCACCCCCTAACTATTTTTACCTCTTCCCAAATCCTTCAGGCAGCACCCACCTCCTCACAAATGAGCAGGTCAGGGTGTAGTACTTGTCTTGTCTTGATGCCTTCACAAAGCATCCTGTGCTTCCAAGGCTTGGGTTGCCTCTTCTTCCCACTCCCTTGGCATCTTATAAAAACCAGGTAACTGCAATCTATCTAGCTGTCAATGAACTCCTTAAACATGAAGTTTCTCTGAAGACAGCAAGTGTGCCTGCCCCATCTTTTCAGCCTATGGTCTGGTACTTTATGTAAGACAGGTACTCAATAAATGCTTACTAAAAGAAAGAAAAAAAGAAAAAAAGCAATGCCAGAGACTTTGTGCTCTTTAAAACTCAGTGCCAGAAGCCAAGCAGTTATAACATTCCTTGGGAGGAAACAAACTGTGATGCCTCTGATACCTTGAGCAAGAAGAAAATTTTCTAGGACAGCTACAGAAGCTTTATAGAGGTAATCAATGATATTCGAATTTGTATCATAGTAAGATGAAGCCTTAATCCAGTAATTGGTGTGCTTATAATAAAAGGGAGTTTTAAAGATGGACAGACAGAGATTCAGAGGTAGGAAAACCATGTGTAGATGGGAGAGATGTATCAACAGGCCAAGCAGGTTGGGCCTGGCAAGCACCCTGCAGAAGCTAGGGGAGAACCTGGAGACAAGTTTTTGGGGGTTGTAGAGGAAGTTCTGTCTTGCCCACACTTCATAATCTTTGAGCATTCAGAACTGTGAGAAGACAAAGTTCTGTGGCTTCAGCTTATGAAATTCTTAGTCTTTTAGAGCAGTCCCAGGAAGTTATGTGACCAGAACACAGTTTCTGGGAGATTCATTTTTATGGTCGAGTGAGCATGGCCACGCTTGGCTAAAGGGTTGGGCAATCCTAGTTAATGATAAAATATGCAGTAATGAGT
The DNA here is from genome assembly GCF_018167655.1 of Microtus oregoni. NCBI lineage: Eukaryota > Metazoa > Chordata > Mammalia > Rodentia > Cricetidae > Microtus > Microtus oregoni. The sequence goes on from NW_024543094.1 coordinate 6,570,748, forward strand.
GTCATTTCGAGGACACTGTAATATTTTCTGAAAGAATAAAAAAATAAAACTACTACAAGACTGGAGTATTTTAGGGCCATCATAAGAAATATATAATTGTCTAGATATTCTAAATTGATGTTATTTCATTGCAATCAAGTTGACTAGATAGACTGAGATTATGTTTTTTTTTTCAGACCAGTGAAGGTCTGTAGTGAAGGTGTCCATCTTCCCAGTGAGAGCTCACTGAATGCGAAGGCCAAGGTTAAGAGCTGAGGCAAGCAATGACGCAAACATTGGTAAGTACAACCTTAGCTGATGATCTTTGCTACGCTCTGAAAATTCCCCCACTGCTCTTTCTATTTGTTTTAGATTAGTGGAAGGAATCTGCTACATCTGTTGATATCATAAATCACTACCTTTCCGTTCCTGCCTCTCCTATTCTTCACGGATAGTGGAGAAGGAAGGGGAAGGGTAATGGTCAGATGAAAATTCTTCTGCAAGGGTGCCAAGCCTAAGTCTATATCCAACCTCCTGACCTACATGTTGGGGGGGGGGGAGGACTGACATTTTAGGTCAAGCCAGAGCGTAATTCATACTGAGGTATGTGCCAGACAGTGCCTGGGGAAAATGTTTAAGTACTTTGTTGAACTCAAAGTTTTGACTAAAGTTGAGAGGCTTCTCCTTGATGAAGCAGCCTGAGCTAACAAGAGAAACCATCTGTCATTGCCGATGCCTAAGGCTGCCCCCCCCCCCCCGAAATGTCAATAGCAGCCACTGCAGTTCTCGGAGTTCAATGTTGTGCTTCCCAGAAGTAACCCAGTCTGCAGGTTGTCGGTTTCTGGTGCCCCAGTCCCTTCCCTTTGGAAGTTTGCAGACTACCAGCTACAGAGTGCATATGTGAAGTGTCACAGGGTGGGGAGTAGGTTTCCGTTTGCATAGGGGTCAGCAAGCTTTTCTCTGTTCTGCTACACCGTGCGGTGTGACGGAAGGAACGCTGGCAAGTTCTCAGACACCTATTACTCTTAACTGTTTCTGATTGCTGCCCGGTATTGTTTTATTGAGACAAGGTCTCATTTTTGAGCTTGACTGGCCTAGAGTTCATTGTGTAGACCTGGCTAGCCTTCAAGTTTTGGAAACTTATCTGCACCTGTCTCCAACGAATTATACATTTTAAAGATTTATTTTTAATTCTGCATATGTATGTGGGTATATGCACATGTATGCAAATGCCCAAGGAGGTCGGAAGAGGGTATTGGATTTTCTGGAACTGGAGTTAGCAGGAAATCCTGTGTAAGGACAGTATGCGTTCTTAACTGAGGAGCCATCTCTCCTGTCCCACCAAGAGTAGTAATAGAATAAGGAACAATCAACACATGAACAAAGCTACAAACATCCTGCAGTGAGGTAGGAGAGCTATCTGAGCAGTCGACCTGAACAGAAGTAGTCTGGAGTGCCAGTGAAATCTTATGTTTCTCTGTATACTCGGACGGGATATTGGAAACTTTGTCACCAGCTTTTACCATAAAACCCGAGAATGTTCCTTTGAAGTGAAATATCCTTATTTAACCAGATGCATGAGAGACCAGAAATGAGTGTCAGTCTCTCGTATACTGACTTTTAGATGTCCTTTTAGGTTCTGGGAGACATAAGTCAGATATTGAAAAACTCATTTAAAAGAAAGACATGTTATATATATGCAATTCACAGTCATGAGGTTTAAAAATAGAAAAATGCTAGTCATGTGATTTAAGGAATGGGAAGGTAATCCAGGCCTCTCCTCAACTATTTGAGAGATAGGAGGATCACAAGTTCAAGACTTCACTGGGGTGTACATGGACTTTAAGTCCCATCATGGTGGCTTAGTATGGCCCTGTTTGAAAATAAAAAAGTAAAAATTCTTCCAAACAGAGCAACCAAAAAGACCGGGGTGTCGCTCATTGGGTAAGAACATTGGTTGTTCTTGCAGAGGCCCATATTCCAGTTCCCAGGGCCATCTAAAAGCATCCAAATCCAGGTCTAATTTCCTCCTCTGACCTCCATAGGCACTGTAGGAACTTTGGCACACTTACATGCATGCAGATAAAATGCTCACACACATCATATAAAATAAACATAAAAATGAATTAAAAAATAAAACAACAAAATGATGTGGGATGGTACAGAACCTGCCTGCCATTTGCGGGACTCTCGTATTAGAGGGGACTGTGTGTTCAAGATGATACAGCCACAGTAGAGATGGGATCCCTAAGTTCAATTCCACAGTATTTTAAATTTATTTGAAATTTAAAATATTTGTGACTTTACCACTAAAAGTACATATTTATATTTATTGGAAATTTATATACTTATTTTAAAAAATAAAATTTACTTATTCTTTAATATTTATTTAAAGACTTATTTAAGCCATAATCTCTTACATAATCACAGTTTGATGTGGCAGGTGTTTAACTCAGATGTGCATCTGCTGCCAAAGTGTCTCAAAATAGGGAATGATCTATCTTAAGTAGATACCTGGTTTCCGCTTTAAAAATGCATTTTTTTTCTTGCCCCTGCCTTCCAAGTGATGGGATTAAGGGCGTGCGCCACCGCCATGGAATTTTGGAAGTTAAGCATGTGTCCTGTACTCTTTGCCTTCATCTCTTAAGCCAAAACAGTACTGTTGTATTTGGGGGATCTGCCAAACCTACAATGGGCATGAGAGAGGAAATATCAATCAGAGCTTTCTGATATACTTTGCCAAAGGTTCTCTATCCTATATAGACTAAAGTATTTTATTTTTTTTTATTGAGAAAAGAAAAAAAAAAAACAAATTTCCTCCTCCTCCCAGCCTCCCATTTCCCTCCCCCTCCTCCCACCCTTCCCACCCTTCTCCCCCCTCCTCCCACCCTTCTCTCCCTCCCCCACTCCTCTCCCCCTCCCTCTCCAGCCCAAAGAGCAGTCAGATTTCCCTGCCCTGTGGTAAGTCCTAGGTCCTCCCCCCTCCGTCCATTTCTAGGAAGGTGAACATCCAAACTGGCTAGGCTCCCACAAAGCCAGCACATTACGTAGGTTCAAAACCCCGTGCCATTGTCCTTGGGTTCTCATCAGCCCTCATTGTTCGCCATGCTCAGAGAGTCCAGTTTTATCCCATGCTTTTTCAGTCACAGTTCAGCTGGCCTTGGTGAGCTCCCAATAGATCAGCTCCACTGTCTCAGTGGGTGGGTGCTCCCCTCGTGGTCCCGACTTCTTTGCTCATGTTCTCCCTCCTTCTGCTCCTCATCGGGACCTTGGGAGCTCAGTCCAGTGCTCCAGTGTGGGTCTCTGTCTCTGTCTCCATCCATCACCAGAGGAAGGTTCTATGATGATATGCAAGATATTCGTCAGTATTGCTATAGGATAGGGTCATTTCAGGTTCCCCATCCTCAGCTGCCCAAGAAACTAACTGGGGACCTCGGCTTGGGCTCCTGGGAGCCACTCTAGGTTCAAGTCTCTTGCCAACCCTAAGGTGGCTCCCTTAACTAAGAACCGTGCTTCCGTGCTCCCCCATCCAACCTTCCTTCATTCCAATCCTCCCCCTTCCCCAAGCTCCTCCCATTCTCCCCCTATACCCCCTCTCTCCCCATCTCCCCTTACCCCCATCCCACCTCACCCCCAAGATCTCAATTTTCTCCCCGGCCCTTTTGTCTACTTCCCATAGCCAAGAGGACAACTATATGCTTTTCCTTTGGTTCACCTTCTTACTTAGCTTCTTTGGGATCACCAATTGTAGACTCCGTGACCCTTGTTTATGGCTAGAAACCAATTATGAGTGAGTACATCCCATGTTCATCTTTTTGGGTCTGGGTTACCTCACTCAGGATAGTGTTTTCTATTTCCATCCATTTGCATGCAAAATTTGAGAAGTCATTGTTTTTTACCACAGCATAGTACTCTAATGTGTAGATATTCCACACTTTCTTCATCCATTCTTCCATTGAAGGGCATCTAGGTTGTTTCCAGGTTCTGGCTATTACAAACAATACTGCTATGAACATAGTTGAACAAATGCTCTTGTCATATGATAGGGCATCTCTTGGGTATATTCCCAAGAGTGGTATTGCTGGGTCCAGGGGTAAGTTGATCCCGAATTTCCTGAGAAACCGAAACACCGATTTCCAAAGTGGTTGCACAAGATTGCATTCCCACCAGCAATGGATGAGGGTTCCCCTTCCTCCACAGCCTCTCCAGCAAAGGCTATCATTGGAGTTTTTTATTTTAGCCATTCTGACAGGTGTAAGATGATATCTCAAAGTTGTTTTGATTTGCATTTCCCTGATTGCTAAGGAGGTTGAGCATGACCTTAAGTGTCTTTTGGCCATTTGAACTTCCTCTGCTGAGAATTCTCTGTTCAGTTCAGTGCCCCATTTTTTAATTGGGTTAATTAGCATTTTAAAGTCTAGTTTCCTGAGTTCTCTATATATTTTGGAGATCAGACCTTTGTCTGTTGCGGGGTTGGTGAAGATCTTCTCCCAGTCAGTAGGTTGGCTTTTTGTCTTGGTGACAGTGTCCTTTGCTTTACAGAAGCTTCTCAGTTTTAGTAGGTCCCATTTATTCAATGTTGACCTTAAAGTCTGTGCTGTTGGGGTTACACATAGGAAGCGATCTCCTGTGCCCATCTCCTGTAGGGTACTTCCCACTTTCTCTTCTATCAGGTTCAATGTGTTCTGACTGATAGTGAGGTCTTTAATCCATTTGGACTTGAGTTTTGTGCATGGTGATAGATATGGGTCTATTTTCATTCTTCTACAGGTTGACATCCAGTTATGCCAGCACCATTTGCTAAAGATGCTTTCTTTCTTCCATTGTATACTTTTGGCTCCTTTATCAAAAATGAGGTGTTCATAGGTTTGTGGGTTAAAATTCGGGTCTTCTATCCGATTCCATTGGTCGACTTCTCTGTTTTTATGCCAGTACCACACTGTTTTCATCACTGTAGCTCTGTAATAGAGTTTGAAGTCAGGGATGGTAATGCCTCCAGACAATCCTTTATTGTATAGGATTGTTTTGGCTATCCTGGGTTTTTTGTTTTTCCATATAAAGTTGATTATTGTCCTCTCAAGATCTGTGAAGAATTTTGATGGGACCCTGATGGGGATTGCATTGAATCTATAAATTGCCTTTGGTAGAATTGCCATTTTTACTATGTTGATCCTCCCAATCCAGGAGCAAGGGAGGTCCTTCCACTTCCTGGTATACTCCTCAATTTCTTTCTTCAATGCCTTAAAGTTCTTGTCAAATAGATCTTTCACTTCCTTGGTTAGAGTTACCCCAAGATATTTTATGCTGTTTGTGGCTATTGTGAAAGGTGAAGCTTCTCTGATTTCCCTTTCTGCTTCCATATCCTTTGTGTATAAGAGGGCGACTGATTTTTTGGAGTTTATCTTGTATCCTGCCACATTACTAAAGGTGTTTATCAGCTGTAAAAGTTCTTTGGTGGAGTTTTGGGGGTCGCTTATGTACACTATCATATCATCTGCAAATAGCGAAAGTTTAACTTCTTCCTTTCCAATTCGAATCCCCTTGATCCCCTTATGTTGTCTTATTGCTATTGCTAGAACTTCAAGTACTATATTGAAGAGGTATGGCGAGAGTGGACAGCCTTGTCGTGTTCCTGAGTTTAGTGGGATGGCTTTAAGTTTCTCTCCATTTAATTTAATGTTAGCTGTCGGCTTGCTGTATATAACTTTTATTATATTTAGGTATGACCCTTGGATCCCTAATCTCTCTAATACTTTTATCATAAAGGGGTGTTGAATTTTGTCAAATGCTTTTTCAGCATCTAATGAAATGATCATATGGTTTTTTTCTTTCAGTTTATTTATATGCTGGATTACATTGATAGATTTTCGTATGTTGAACCAGCCCTGCATCCCTGGGATGAAGCCTACTTGATCATAATGGATAATTTTCCTAATGTGTTCTTGGATTTGGTTTGCCAGTATTTTGTTGAGGATTTTTGCATCGATGTTCATGAGTGAGATTGGTCTATAATTTTCTTTCTTGGTTGAGTCTTTGTGCGGTTTTGGTATCAGAGTAACTGTAGCTTCATAAAAGGAATTTGGCAATGCCTCTTCTGTTTCTATATTGTGAAATACATTAAGGAGTATAGGTATTAGGTCTTCTTGGAAGTTCTGGTAGAATTCCGCATTGAAACCATCTGGTCCTGGGCTTTTTTTGGTAGGGAGGTTTTTGATAACCTCTTCTAATTCTTCGCGACTAACAGGTCTATTTAGATTGTTCACCTGGTCCTGGTTTAACTTTGGTATATGGTATTTATCTAAAAAAGTGTCCATTTCCTTTACATTTTCCAGTTTTGAGGCATATAGGCTTTTGTAGTAAGATCTAATGATTCTCTGAATTTCTTCTGTGTCTGTGGTTATGTCCCCCTTTTCATTTCTGATGTTATTGATTTGCAAATTCTCTCTCTGCCGTTTGATTAGTTTGGATAGGGTTTGTCAATCTTGTTGATTTTCTCCAGGAACCAGCTTTTTGTTTCATTGATTCTTTGGATTGTTTTCTGTGTTTCTATTTTGTTGATTTCAGCCCTCAGTTTGATTATTTCCAGTCTTCTACTCCTCCTAGGTGAGTCTGCTTCTTTTTTTTTTCTAGAGCTTTCAGTTGGGCTGTTAAGTCTCCAATGTGAGCTTTCTCTGTTTTCTTTAAGTGGGCACTTAGTGCTATGAACTTTCCTCTTAGGACTGCTTTCATAGTGTCCCATAAGTTTAAGTATGTTGTTTCTTTATTTTCATTGAATTCCAGGAAGACTTTAATTTCTTTCTTAATTTCTTCCTTAATCCAGGTATGGTTCAGTAGTTGACTGTTCAGTTTCCATGAGTTTGTAGGCTTTTTGGGGGTAGCATTGTTGTTGAATTCTAACTTTAATCCATGGTGATCTGATAAGACACAGGTGGTTACTAATATTTTTTGTAACTGTGGATGTTTGCTTTGTTACCGAATATGTGGTCGATTTTCGAGAAGGTTCCATGAGCTGCAGAGAAGAAGGTATATTCTTTCCTATTTGGATGGAATGTTCTATAGATGTCTGTTAAGTCCATTTGATTCATTACCTCCATTAATTCTCTTATTTCTCTGTTAGGTTTCTGTCTGATTGACCTGTCCATTGGTGAGAGAGGGGTGTTGAAGTCTCCTACTATTAGTGTGTGCGGTTTGATGGCTGCCTTGAGATTTAGCAATGTTTCTTTTATGTACGTGGGTGCTTTTATATTAGGGGCATAGATGTTCAGAATTGAGACTTCATCCTGCTGAACTGTTCCTGTTATGAGTATAAAATGCCCCTCTCCATCTCTTCTGATTGATTTAAGTTTGAAGTAAACTTTGTTAGAGATTAGTATGGCCACACCTGCTTGTTTCTTAGGTCCATTTGCTTGATAAGCCTTTTCCCAGCCCTTTACTCTGAGTAGGTGCCTGTCTTTGTGGTTGAGGTGTGTTTCTTGTAAACAGCAGAATGTTGGATCCTGTTTTCGTATCCAATCTCTTAGCCTGTGCCTTTTAATAGGTGAGTTGAGTCCATTGACATTAAGTGATATTAATGACCAGTGGTTGTTAACTCTGGTCACTTTTTTAGTCGTAGAGTTTGTGTGTTTCCCTTCTTTGATTTGTGTTGGTGAAGGGTCTCTAGATATCTGAGTTATTGTGGTCATTGTTGGACTCCTTGGTTAGTGATTTTCCTTCTATTACTTTCTGTAAGGCTGGATTTGTGGCTGCGTATTGTTTAAATTTGTTTTTATCCTGGAAAATTTTATTTTCTCCATTTATAGTGAATGAAAGCTTGGCTGGGTATAGTAATCTGGGCTTGCATCCATGGTCTCTTAATTTCTGAAGTACATCTATCCAGGACCTTCTGGCTTTCATGGTTTCCATGGAGAAGTCAGGTGTAAGTCTGATAGGTTTACCTTTATAAGTAATTTGGCCTTTTTCCTTTGCAGCTCTTAATATTCTTTCCTTATTCTGTATGCTTTGTGTTTTGATAATTATATGGCGAGGGGATGTTCTTTTTTGATCCAACCTATTCGGTGTTCTGTATGCTTCTTGAACCTTCATAGGTATATCTTTCTTTAGGTTGGGAAAGTTTTCTTCTATAATTTTATTAAATATATTTTCTGGACCATTGAGCTGCACTTCTTCTCCTTCTTCTACTCCTATTATTCTTAGGTTTGGTCTTTTTATTGTGTCCCATATTTCCTGAATATTTTGTGATGAGAGTTTGTTGGACTTGTTGTTTTCTTTGATCAGAGTGTTTATTTTCTCTATGGTATCTTCAGAATCTGAGATTCTTTCTTCTATCTCTTGTATTCTGTTGGTTATGCTTGTTTCAGTAGACTCTGTTTGTTTACTTAAATTTTCCATGTCCAGCCGGCCCTCTGTTTGTGTTTTCTTCTTTGCCTCCATTTCAGTTTTCAAGTCTTGCACCGTTTCCATTATCTGTTTGATTGTTTTTCCTTGGTTTTCTAGGGTATCATTCACTGATTTATTCAGTTCTTCAAACTTTCTGTTATATTTCTCATCCATTTCTAGAAGGGCGTTTTTTACATGCTGTTTCAGGGCGTCAATCGCTTTCATGAAGTCAATCTTTTCTACTTCTTCTTGATTAAGGTGTTCATGTCCTCCCGTTGTGAGGTCGCTGGTTTCTGGTGGCTTCATATTGCTTTTCAGCTTGTTGGGCGAATTCTTGCCTTGGCGTCTACCCATCTCTTCTTCCAAATGCTCCCTTATGGATCTTCTTTACTGGATCAGGTCTCCTTGCCTACCCAATGCTGGCTCTCCCCAACGTTGTCTCTCCCCAACACTGGGTCTCCCCAACACTGGGTCTCCTGGCGCCAAGAGATCAGGCCTCCGTGCTGATGAGCAGGTGGCAAACAAAGCGCCTACCCTGCTTGGTGCAGGCAGGCCAAAGAACCAAAGGAACTCCCGCCCGCTTGGGTGCCCCGAGGATTCGGACCCAGTGCCCAGACAGGCTGGGCTGGGTGATGTTATGTGCAGAAAGAGGGCGGTGGGGCAAAGTGGGGAGGGTTCTGGATGGGTTCTGGTGGGCTAGGAAGAAAGACAGTGGCACAATCTGTGAGCCTTTTGTTTAGACTTGCAGACAGACTACCTGCAGACACTATGATGCACCACGCTTTGTCACGCATAGTGTGTAGGTTTTGAGCAAGAAGGCCAAGGTTTCTATTGTCTGAATGGACTATCTCATGAGTTCTGAAAACACTGTGATCATTTCAATCATGCTTCACCCTTTCATTTTGAAAGGATCCGTCATATGTTCTTTAACCCATGTTACCCATGTTCACGTCATATCTCAAGACATTAATAAAGTACGCCCCAGTTCTGAGTTGCAAGCAGTCCAGCTTTTCTTTATTGGTCTCTGCAACATGAGATGAAAATAAGAACAATAATGTTCTAGGTACTTCAAGGGGTTGCTATTGCAGAGTCTATGATGACAAATAAATGCAAAAGCGTTTTAGATACTGCCTACCATTACAATCAAGGCTTCGGTGACTCCATTTTACTCCTAAAGAATCTCATCCTGTTGTGAACTTCCCTATCTTTTATTTGAGATTGTTTTTGTCTTAACATAAGGAATCATTGATGTTCAATCAAAGGTGTGTGGCAGTACCAGTGTGTGTATAACCTGTGGGAAGGACTTTTCCCATTGAGTTTACCCTATCTTACCTTTTCATCATTCTAGAAAATTTTAGTGATGGTTTGATATAGTGTATGAAGAATTACAAAGATAGTTGGAGAGTATAGAAGACACTATGACCTTCCAGATAACTTTATTTTGATACTGGTAGTCTAGTAGCCTAGAGGAAGATTGTAAAACGCAGGTATTTAATCGTTCAATACTTGTTTTCTTCTCTTTTTGAAAGCATTTTTATTTCAAATTCAGCCTGCTCTATCAGGACCTAACTGCAATTCAATTTTGGAATGAAGTTATGGGTTGTCCTTCTTAGCAGGCTTTCAACTATTCTTTTTATGTGTGGTCTCAAGGGGCATTAGAAATTACTAAACACACAGGTCAGCATTCCACACTCCTAAGTGAGTTTTCATGGTTGCATAGATTTCTAATCCTAAGTCTCAGCCAAGCAAAGAAGAAATAACAGAAAAAGATTCTAGGTTCATCTTGGGCTCTTTTCATGCTCTGGAAACTGATTCTTTCAGTCTGACAACCTGAACCCAAATAGGTGCAGAGGATAAGCACCCTTGGCCACCCTGTCAGAGCAGTAGGTAAGGCAGTCATTGGACTTTTTTCAACAAGTTCAAGCATAAGAAAGAAGATGGAGAGTGTATATACATACTTACACACACACACACACACACACACACACACACATATATATATATATATGAAAATCAACAACACACAAAAAGCAACAAATATCTCCAGACCTAGGGAGATGGCTCTAATTTGGCTGCCAACACTCATGTAGAGCTACATCTGTAAATCCTGCTCCAAGAGTCCCCTGCCCTCAGCTGGAGTCCTTGGGCAACCACACTCACACCTGTACATGTCCCCATCTTCTCTAACATAGACACATAATTAAAAGTAAAATAAATCTTTAAAAGTCACATCTTACAGCAAGCCTGTTTATGAAAAAGTTCCTAACTTATGACAATTATGTTCTAAAAATTCATATAAAATATTAGAATTTTTTTAAAGTTAGATACTTCTTTTTAGGACATAGTAAGACAAGGGAACATTCTTGTTATTCTTGCCTCTAACATTCTGCTAGATATCTTAGATATCGGAAATAGAACCAAAATATGTTGCTCTTTGAGAAGATTAAATAAAGTAAACTAAATCAACATTTAAACCAAGGTTGTGTAACTAATAAATAAAAACAAAAAGATTGCCAGATTTTAATCTAAAAATTAATATTTCACCAATACCAGAAAACATCAACTCGAAATTGTAACATGACAGAAATATCCTTCACAATAGTTACTACTATTAAATGATACCTAGGAATTACCACACAATAGAAAAGCAGACCTCTGGAAAAATGACAGCCCCTAATCTGACATGTAGCAGGCAAGATGAATAGATGGAGGATTCATATTCCCAGGGATAATATGCTGTATCATAAAAGACAAAGATTTAGTTCAAATACATACACATGCAATTCAATTTAAGATCAAATTTCAGCTCTATTACTTGAAGAGTTTTACATGCAAACATTTTAAACTTTTACTAGAAGAATGAAGTCTGTGAATCAGTCAGTGGAACTCAAATAGGAAATGTATCTTATAGCAGTGGGTACCTCTGTTGTGTTTTTCTTTAGCCTTAGTGCTACAGTGGAAAAACTGGGACTCGAACCAGTCACCTCATGTCCTTTCCGGTGATGGAGGAATAGGGAGCAGAAACGGAATGAATTATGTAGGTAAAACAAGCACATCAGGCTGCATGAATAATGCCATGGTAGATCAGTTATGAAGCATTAGAACCTATAACTCCATGGTAGAGCAGTTGCTTAGCATTCAAAAGGTGTTGGGTTGTATCATAAGCAACACATACACACACACACACACACACACACACACACACACACACACAGAGAGAGAGAGAGAGAGAGAGAGAGAGAGAGAGAGAGAGAGAGAGAGAGAAAGAGAACCTCTGGCATGAAGCGTGTTAGTCATTTAGCAGATGTCTTTAATTTCCTTTGTCCTGGTTGTTTCTTTCTCTCATTCAGTGTGTCCTTCTGATGCCCTTGGAAGGTCACTAAAGTCCCTTTCCCTCTCTTAGACTTCCATTTCTTCAGGAATTTGTGTTTATTCTAGTAGCTTGAAACCAAAAGGAGTTTGATATCCAACAAAGGAATGTTAAAAATGTAAAATTAAATCCTATAGATTTACAGGAATTTAATAGGCAGCTCCAAGCTCTACACAATTGGAAATGAATATTGAGATGGTGTTGATAATGATTTTTCCAAATCAGGTTTAAACGGCTCTCCTTGTTTGCAGACTTATACAGACAGAAATTTCATTGTTGTCAGTCATGTATTTTCCAAACTCATGCTGAGAATTTTAATTTGTTTTGATGTGTGTGTGTGTGTGTATGTGTGTGCAAGCATGTGTGTGAATGAATATATGTGTGATGTATGTCTGCGTGTGTGTACATATGTGCGGATAGCCTAGAAGATGACCTCAGTTGTCATTCCTCAGGTGCAGTTCACTTTGGTTTTTTTCATTTGTTTTTGTTTTTGTTTAATTTTCACTCTGAGGCGGGACTAAGGTCTTCCCCCTATATGTAGCCTGAACAAGGAATCCCTTTAAAAAGAATGGGCTCCAAAAAGCCAGTTCAAGCACTATCAATACATCCTGATCCCAGTGCCAGTGGCTCCACAGATTGTCCAAGTTTCTCTTCAGATCATATACATCGTTCACTTTGTTGTTAAACGAATCTCTTACTGGCCTCAAACCCACTCAGTAGTCTGTGCTTACTGTCCAAGGAGACATCTTCCCAGCACTATTTATTATTATTTAAATGCTAGGCTCAGGGGCTGGAGAGATGGTTCAGTGGGTAGGAGCACTTACTGCTCTACTGAAAGATTTGAGAATTCATTTCCCAGTACTCATGTCAGGCCAGGCAGTTCACAGGCTATTGTTCCTCCAGTTCCAGGGAATTGGATGCCTCTGGTCTCCTTGACACCTGCACTGAAGTGCACATACTTTCACATACACACACACACACACACACACACACACACACACACACACACACGCATGCACGAAGGCACACATACATGCACATATACACATACACACGGAGAAGTCCACAGATAATTAAAATTAATTAAATCTAAGAAAAGTTGATCTCTCTGAAGAACATTGGTGTTGCCAAAAAAAGGCAGGATTTCCCAGGGGCCTGAATCCTTCCAGCTTCCTTCCTCTGTATTTATTTTCAGTGTCGACATTTTCCTGGGTATTTGAAGAGGATTTGTGGGGAGAGTTATTATTCTATATCCAAATATATAGAGAGGATTTAAAGGGCAACATCTGGACCTTACTGTTTTAAAAATGATTAATTTTTCAGAAAGTTTCATTGAGACCTTAACTATAAAACCAGTAACCATGGTGATAGGGCTGACCAGATGATTCACATGGGGGGCAGACGAGAAAAAGAGGAACAGACTTCACAGCCTGATTTAAACTTTGACAATCAGTGTATCCCTGGGGGCATAGTTTTGTTCACCTAGAAAATAAAGGAATTAGAATGAACCATCTAAGAGACACTTTTGGACTCTAGGATTTGACAGTGACTCTCAAATGAAACACAGTGAGCTAATTTTAGATATGATGAGGGGAGTTGTACCTGAAAACAAACAGCCCCTAATATTATCCATATATTATTGGATTCTTAATTCATCTATATAGTTTCAAGTAAAATTAAGTTATCTTCACCATAACTTGGCTCATGTGACTGTCTAAAGGTTCCCCATGTCTCATGTTCATGATAGGAAAAATGGGCAAAGAGTTGTTGACTCTTTAACCAGTTTCCAGGGTGAAGTTAGAATTGGTACAGGAGAGACATTTTATTAGTTAAAAAAAGTCCACATCCACACCTCCAGGCTTTTGTTCATGTTTCTGTGAAACATGTTGGAGATTTGGATATACATGTGATAGTCTGAAATATGAGCATTACAAAGTATCAAGGTGGTATGCATGCTTTCCTTACTGGGATATAAGTTCCTTGAAGATGAGAAGTTAAATTTGAAGTCAAAGTTCTCAATTTGAGAAAATGTCCTGGATTAATTGGCTCACCACCATCACCACCACCACCACCACCACCACCACCACCACCACCACCACCATCACCACCACCACCACCACCACCACCACCACCACCATCATCATCACCACCACCACCACCATCATCACCACCATCATCATCACCACCACCACCACCATCATCCACCACCACCACCACCACCATCATCCACCACCACCACCACCACCACCATCATCATCCACCACCATCACCACCACCATCATCATCATCACCACCACCACCATCATCATCATCACCACCACCACCACCACCACCACCACCACCATCATCACCACCACTACCACCACCATCATCATCACCACCACCACCACCACCACCACCACCACCACCATCACCACCATCACCACCACCACCACCACCATCACCATCATCACCACCATCACCATCATCACCACCATCACCACCCACCACCACCACCACCACCATCGCCACCACCACCACCACCATCGCCACCACCACCACCATCATCGCCACCATCACCACCACCACCACCATCATCACCATCGCCACCACCACCACCACCATCACCACCACCACCACCACCACCACCATCATCACCATCACCACCACCACCACCACCACCACCACCACCACCACCACCATCACCACCACCACCACCACCACCGTCACCACCACCACCACCGTCACCACCACCACCACCGTCACCACCACCACCACCACCACCACCACTACCGTCACCACCACCACCATCGCCACCACCACCACCACCACCACCACTGTCACCACCACCACCATCACCACCACCACCACCACCACCACCATCACCACCATCACCACCACCACCACCATCGCCACCACCACCACCACCACCACCACCACCACCACCACCACCACCGTCACCACCACCACCACCACCACCACCACCATCATCATCATTATAGCAGGAGATCTGCTGGCTTCTGGCACATTTCCAGCTTCTGGCCTGAGTCAATAGTACCCTTGAGAATTACTGGAAGATAAAAGCAAGCCCTGCAATAGACTGCAGTGGCCCTTTCTAGCTACAAGTATTCTGTCAGTCATGTTTCTGAAAGGTTCCAACCATTGGGAGAGCTCTCTATAGAGGAAGAATTATTAGGAATTGCAATCTAATTGGTGAATTTTGAGGTTATATTGCTTTAACTTTGGAGAAAACTGCTTTTGTACCACAGTTTGGGAAACTATAAAAAATATTGTGCATATGTGCATAAAAGTACTCGAGTGTGTGTGTGTTTATGTGTGTGTGTGCGCTTGTACACATGTGTGCCATGTTTATGTGGAGGTCAGAGGACGTCTTTAAGGTGTCAGTTTTATCCTTCTACTATGGGGCTCTGAGGATCAGACTTAGGTCATTGAATTTGCATGACGAATCCCCACTGAGCCATTTCCTTGACTCCTGGAATGCTTCCTAAACTATATTTTAGAAAACAAATTTCAGATATAGATTTTTTAAAATATCAGAACTGATTTTTTAAAATGCCTCTCTGTCTGGGGCATTATGAGATGCATGCAAATAGTTCCACGCCAACAGTCTCAATTTCCCTATTTATTTATAGCCTGCAACAAATAAATGACACGAACAAGTGAATAAGCATTTGGTGTCATTTCCCAGAGACCATTAGCTGTTAATCAGAGACAAATCAAGAGTGAATCTCTTTCTCAGCATGGCTAGTCAGCAGCTTCTTCCAACTGCTAAAATTAGGCCTGAGATGCAGTGCCTGCCACCAAGTTTTAGGCAACAAAACAGGAGCTAGCATTCATCATTTTGTGTTTCCCTCCTTTGTTCTCTTCTTTCTTCCCGGTTGGATCGATCAGAAAATGCCATGGGGAAGGACCACAGCAGATAAATCGACAATGGCCAGGGATACCTGTATCAGATAGTTGTGGGGAATGTGTTTCAAATGTCTGTTGTCTGCTCCAGGTTCATCTTCACATCCCTTTCTAGCTATTAGCTTGACATTACAGCCGAACTTGAAGACTCTCAAGTTCAACCAAGATTTCCTCTTTGATTTCATTTCATTTTACACAGCCATTTTCTCTAACTGAATGTTCGACCTTTCTCCTTTAAGTTTTACAACCCTCATCTTCCTTTTTAAAAGAGATTTATTTATTTTTATTTTCTGCGTATGACTGTTATATCTGTGAGTATGAAACCAGATGTATGGAGGGGAGGTGAAGACAAAAAGGTGTCTGATGCCCTGAAACTAGAGTTTCAGATGACTGTGAGCTGTCATGTGGGTGCTGAGAATCGAACCTGGGTCTTGGGGATGAGCAATAAGCACTTTTATCCACCGAGTCATTTCTCCAGCCACTGGAACTCCCCACTTTAAGACCTGACGTAGTGTGGAATGCTCTGCAATGACTTCCTGACCGTCTTCTGTCTGAGAACACCATGATTCCTGGGTGATCCCTGCTTTTGTGGCAGTTGTCTGAATGGATTGTAACTACCACTTGGACAAGCACCAGTCTTAGTTATTTTCAAGTCTGTCAGTGAACTGAATAATTTACACAGGAAGCTTAATACATACTTATTGAATAAGCTAATTGTTGAGCTAGTAAATGAGTAAAAATATGAATTGGCCTCAATGGAGGTTGGAATTTTGTACAAAAAGCCAGTTTTTATGATTCTCAATTGGATAATATGCCTCTATTATCTATGTAAGTATATTACATATATATGTAGAGATACATGTATTTATATGTATGATGTGTGTATATGTGTCTGACCACACGTACACCTATGTATTAATTTGCAAACATATGCATGGATACTTAATATATAGGAACATAAAGTGACATTAAGTTCAAAGTTTTCAGAACATCACAGAACAGATTATTTCTGCCCTATAATTAGATGTTTTAATAATTATTAATATAAATTTAACAAACATGTTTAAATAAGGCATCAAATCATACCTATTTTGAGAGGGTCTTGTAAGCCTTTATCTCAGGAATCACCAAGGATACTTTGGCACCCAGGGTGCATTTCCTCATGTGTCTCTGTTCTTACTTGCATTGATTAGGAATGAGAACAACTTTTAAACACCTTTCCCTTCCTTTTGTGCTATGTACAACATTGGCAAAAAAAAAAAATCTAATATTTCATCTAAGGAACTGAAGCTGAAGGCTGGCAAAAGCCCATGGCAGCCGTGATGTTCCAGGCCAATAATGCAGTCCTGATAGAATAAAGATGGCTACTACTGTCCTCGGTCCCTTCCCCCAGGCTTAGAGCCTCGGATAGCTCCCTGTTCATTTTGTCATTGACGTACTGTGTGCTGAACCTCTAATACAATACAACAGAAAATCTTCCACAGAGCAAAACAATGTGCTGTTCCCTAGCTCTTTCCAAGGGGAAAATAGGACCCTCAGTGATTACTAATACAAAGTGGTTGCATATTGGAGTGATGGGTATATAGAATATCTGTCCGCAGCTCCTTTATGTAAATCGCAGCACATAGCTACAGGCTTGGTCCAAGAAGCGTTATTTACATATTCATTCCAGCTACCCTGGTGGTATGTCCTCAATCCTCTGGCCTGATTGCAAACAGACTGTCATCTAGACAGGCTATCAGAAAGCAAATCTGTGTTGTAATTACATAAAGCCAGAAACAATGAGATGGACAATAATAGATCCAGTTTCCTCTTCTATCCCTCAGGTGCACAGCAGTTTTATACATTGTAACATGGAGAAATCTGAGCTGTTTGCTATTCTGTAGCAGATCTTTTCAAGCCTATGTGATTCTGCAACCCACAGGCCATTTAAAAGCTCTGTCAACCCAATCCACAACCACAGAATTAGAAATTAGCCTGAAAATTTATTTGTATTTTAGTCTTTCTTTACTCTGAAAGCAATTCAAACTTATAAAGAAATTAATGGACATTAAAAATAGACTAAAACAATGGGAAAAATTTTTAAAGTTTCTTTTGGGTATTTTATAGGTAAACATTCTAATAATGATCTAAATCCCCCAACCCAAGGAAATACTGAGGATAAAAAATAAAAAATAGAATTGTTGTGGGAACTACTCCACCAATCGCCTTTAAGATCCCTGCCCACTTTGGGCGTGGTCTCATGCACCATAAATGCAGCTGAAAAGTGTACAGATCTCGTTCCTAATGGATTCGGTTCCAGTTCCCAGAACATGCAGAGGACTGCAGATCACTGCCCTTACTGTGAGTTTATCCCCAAATACATAAACCTTTGTTCTACTCCATTCCGGGCTATTGGGGAACTCGGGCACAACAACATAAACTAAATGTCAGGGCTTCCTACATTTAACTAGGAAGTGAGAAATAGATGGTTCAGTGGGTAAGGGTACTTCTTCACAACCATGAGAGCCTGGATTCAAATCTTTGGCATCCACATAAAAAGCAAGATATGATTAGGGTGCCTATAAGCCCAACATTGGAGAGTAGAGGGTAGAGACAGGCAGATCTCTAAAGCTCACTGCTAAGCCTGTCTAGTCCTTTGAAGGTTTTATTTATAATTTTGTATAATTTTGAATCACACACACACACACACTGGTATGCC
Organism: Microtus oregoni; assembly: GCF_018167655.1. Classification (NCBI taxonomy): domain Eukaryota; kingdom Metazoa; phylum Chordata; class Mammalia; order Rodentia; family Cricetidae; genus Microtus; species Microtus oregoni. The sequence goes on from NW_024543094.1 coordinate 6,589,080, forward strand.
TATATGTGGGTATTACACCTCTGTACCTGTACCCGGGGAGATCAAATGAGAACATTAGATCCCTGCAAATAGAATTATAGCTTGTTATGAGTTGACTAATGTGATATGTGTATTGGGAACTGGATTTGGGCTCTCTTCAAGAGCAGTATATGCTCTTAATCACTGAGCCATCTCTTCAGGCCCTTTGATTTCTATTTTAAGCATACTAAAGTCCAGGGTCACATTGTGCACTGTCATTTGTTAAATGCCAGTGCTCTGTGACTTTTGGATATGTCTTACATAAACTTGTCTAGGGCCATTGTGTTTAACATGAACTTTTAGTTCCTCTCTGAAGTACTAATTATTTCCCACAACGAAATGAGACAGTCTGTTTCTAAGGCATTAACAAAATAAATACTTTCTCAATCCTTATAAAGACTATGCATGAAAAGATATGGAAGGAAATGGGAGTAAGGGAGGCTTGTACAAAGCTGATTCTACTGGCATTTAAAACTTTGCTTTTGATTCAGAATATGTATTTTCTGAATTTCCCACTCCCTGTGTGGAGTGTCTGTGGTATGTTATAGACTAAGAAAGTCAACCTCATTTCATGAACTGATTTCTGACCATTAACAAACAACATAGACTTGTGATAAACATTGACTATTTCTAAGTAGGGACTTTATTATTTCCTCCATTGTTTCCATCAGTTTATGCAAAACCTATTTCAATGCATGATTTTTGCCTGGTGTTTCCTCAAATAGCTGCATTAAAATCTAACAGCCCTGGTGTATCCAGAGCTTCTAAAGAGAAGCATAATAAATTAAACTTAAAAGACAACGAAAGCGCTGGAGAAATGCTTCCATAGTTAAGAACACAAACTTCAGGGTTCTCAAATTCAGACCCCAGCAACCATGTCAGGTAGCTCACAACCACCTCTAACTCTAGCTCCAGGGTATCTGGTGCCCTCGTCTGGCCTCTGCAAGCACTGCACTTAAGTGCTCACATCTTTAAAACTTAAAATGATCTTTTGGAGGTTTGAGCTCATTTTGTAAGAACCACAGCTATTGGTGCTCTCATTACTGCTATACATGTTTTTGCTTTGTAAATAACACAGATTTCTGTCAACGTGGGACCAAAAGCATCAAGAAAGAAAGCATTTTTTTTTTTTTTTGTCAGAATTGGCTCTCTGATCAACAGGCACCCTCATCAATGCAGACACTTTTCCCTGATGGTGCTGAGCCATGGGATACTAATTTCATGCTAATTTGGACTTTGATTCCTTTATGCCATTAATATATTCATCAGCAGTGACATGCTCTGAACTTCACAGTCAAGCTGGGGACCTCTAGAGATGGATTAATTAGGTCAATGGGAAGGAGACCGTGTGAAGCTCAGGTTTAGATGGTGAAAAGCTCATAATTAACCCCAATTATTTTGAAGGTAACAGTTTCTTAGTTTTACCTTACAGGATAGCTGTATTAAGTGGTCTAAGAAGCATTGAGGTCATTTCTCCTTCTTTGGAAAATCTCCCTATGGAGGGGAATATTGACAAAAGCAATTGACAAAAGCTATCTGAGATAGTTTCTTTTGTCCTACTAAAGGTTTGAATTTGGATCTCTGCAGGTAGTGTGGGAGCCAATAGAAGGGTCTTCATGTGGATGGATTTCAGTCCTATAGGCCATGTCCAACTTGTAGACTATGGGTTGCATATGGCCTTGGAAGAGTAATGGACACGGCCTAACATAAGATTGTAATTTTACTCAAAAGAGGCTGAGAATGTAGTTCCCACACAGGGAACAGTTGGTGTCAAATGCTAAAAGGGTGGACACACCTGAAAGTTGTAAACAGGCATCCATGAACGATAGTACCCTTAGGTTATCATCGTATAACCCTGTTGTAACCCTGATGCTAACTCCTCTGGGGATACAGTTAAAGCCTATGCTCTTTGAGCCTTCTGGGCCCCTGAGTCCATGTGTCTCTTAGCTCCTTCATAACAGTGTCTGTTAGGTGTTTGCACAGAATAAGCAGATGGAACAGCTGTTTGAAGGCAAGAAGTGGTATCCTAGGGTAGTTTCACTTTTTAAATTTGGTGGTGGGCTATGATAGGGATCTGTAAAGCATTTCTCTTCCTTCCTGATGAAGTATCATTAAGCAAAGATTAAGAGTAACGGGCTTCAGTATTCCCTGACAATCTTTGACATTTGTGACCTTCTCATTTTCATACGGTTGTTACCCGTGCTCAGAACAAGGCCTCATGTGGCCCAGGCTGTCCTCACACTTGCTGTATAGTTGAGGATGACCTTGAAGTTTTAATCCTATTGATCCCAACTGTGGAGTGTTGTGTTCAGAATATAGGCAAGCCCCAAAATGCCCAGTCTATGTGGTACTTAGGAGCAAACCCAGGATTTCATACATGGTAGGCAGGCAATCTACTAATTTCCTAGTCTCTGGGACTTACTCATTTTTTTTTCCAGAAATGTGGCATTTATTTCCAATGGTATGCACTGAAATACTTATTCTTCCTGCCCTGCAGTTCCAGGGATCAAATCCAGAGGACTTATTTTTTGATGAATACCAAGAATGAGGTTGGGACAGACTCCAACTCAGCAGATCTCACTGCAGTGTGCCCTGAGAAAGAAAGACATTTCAAAAGAGTAGGGTAGCTGAGTCACACACAGACCTTAGCAGAAAGTGCAAAGTGAAGGCTTTCGGTGCTTTCTTTCTTTTTCTCCTTCTTTCCGTCTGCATGGTATGTTATATAGAACAGCAATTCTGTGCATGACAATCAAGACCCTGTTGGTGGGAGGTGTCTATGGGTTTTTTTTTGTGTGTGTGTTGTGTGTTTTAATTAAAACTTAAACAACTGTCTATGGAGTTAAATCGATAGCTTGGCACCTGCTCCATAACAATCCATTGTATCCCCTTCTCCTACATGCATTTGCAGAAATTAGCAAAAGATCCTAGGGTTACTTGATATGTAGATCAAACCGTAGAAATTACTAGCTTAATTATATCTTAATGCTTGTGAGCATGTTTTTTAAAGCACGTTCTTTCTGTGAGATTGACTTTTAGGAGATGGAGAGGTGGCTCAGGGGTTAAGAACAGTGTATGCTCTTCCACAGGACCTGAAAGGATTAAGAGAGGTGCTTATTGATGCTGTGTATCAAACATGTCAGTGTGTGGAAATTTTGTGTAGCTCAGTGAGCCAATGTCTTCCCAATAATTAATGTATAAGATATAAAGTATACCATAATGAAAAACATTCTTCATAGCTCAGGGAAAGTGACTGATTAAAAAAACAATAAAAATTGTATTTTTTTTTGTTTGTGTGTGTGTGTGTGCTAGTGCCAGGAGGGTATGTCAGATCCCCGCAGAGCTGGAGTTATGGTAGCTATGGTTTGAAGTTGGGTCCTCTGGAAGAGTAGAAAGCACTGTCAGCCATCTCTCCACCCCCTAGCAATAGATTTGAATGCGACTGAGTAAGAGATTTCTGATTTCTATTACGAAGGTCTTGAAGAGCTCACAGTGTTTCTGGTCATCTACAGGTGCGAAGCCAGATTTTCTGTTCCCTAATGAAAACCAGAACAGCACACTGCAAGTGCTTGGTTGAGGAAGCATGGATGGGAACCTTGCTGTGCTTATTAAACCAGAAACTACAAGTATCTCAAACATTTAATCTGTGGTACTCTTGATACTGTGTTATTTGCTTTGAAAATGAAATTATCTTCATAAAATATGCTGTTTGATTAACCTACTATGCATTTGTTTTATTAAATGAATTGACAAGTTAAATATTTCTAATATCTAGGCTTAAATTCACAAAACACTAAATAGCCCTGGATCATGCAGAAAACTCATGATAAAACTTAAAAAAAATGATGGTTATCTGAAAATGGGTTTATATCTTAGGGGTAGGTTGTTTGTTTGCAGATCAAGAGTTCCTAAGTTCAAATCTTTGGTAACCCCTGTTGATTGCTCTTTGGTAAACTTTGGCTAGAAAAATGGTTTGAGAGTTATAACTGCTTGCTGCTTGATCAGAAGAACAGGATAATTCCCATCACCCACGTGAAGTAACATACAAATGCCTGTAACTCCAGCTCTAAAAGATCTAACATCCTTTTCTTGCTTCTGAGGATACCTGCACACACATTGGGCAATACACCCCCTCCACACCTTCATGAATACTTACATAAAATAAAATCATAAAAAACCACTTATCTGAAATCATACATTTTTGGGAACCAATGATCTAGAATGTTCCTTTCTTGTTTCCTTGTCTACATTTCTATTTGATTCATTCTTATTTCTAGTAAATGTACCCACATATCATCATATATTTGTTCCTGCCTAAACTGGCATTCCCTCACTCTTGGAGCATAATTTGTTCTTCCGATCTTTAAGATTCCATTAAGAACTGGTTTGGCAAACTCCTTCCTTACATTCTTTGATAATCAATTGTCCAGATTTCTGCTTTACAGCGTTCTCAATTTAGCGATTTGTTTAGCTCTGTGGTGCCTCAGTAGGCTTTAAGGTTTATTTTATGTTGTGTTTTGAGACAGTCTTGCGTGTCTAGGCTGGTCTTAAACTCCAATATTCCTGGCCCTGTCTGCCAGGTACCTGGATTCTTTGCCAGGATCAGATTATAAGATCTCACAGGGCAGGTGTTTTTCATTCTTAAAGCATCTGTATCTATGTACAGTGTTCCATGTACAGCACTCCGAAGGACTGACATTTTCAGCTTGGGAATACCATGTTATTCTGCTGCCCTGACATTGTACCCATCTGATTATTGTGACATTGTCAAAGCCAAGTACTTCACTGACCTGAGATGCTGGGAACTGAACCTTTTGGTAAGACATCACAGAGAAGCCAGCCATCTTCTGGTTCCAGGAGTTCTGGAAATCCTTCCAGAGTTCTAGCTTTTCTCCATCACTTGCAATCTCCATCCTGTACTTTATTGATAGCGTTTACTCAAAGGAATTACGGCACAACTGAGTTATCCTGAAATAGTCAGACTGGTTAATAAAAACTGGTGTTATCCTGATAGAGTCGAGCCAGTTAATGAATGGAGACATGCCAGCTGGCAGTACCTGTTAGATGCCACACAGACACATGGCAGCAGGGATTTTCCAAAACTTTTGTAATTGGATGGAAGTGGGGATGTTTCTGAAGATTAATAAGGGTGTCGCATCACGGCCAGTTGGCAGCCTTAGGGTCTCAGCCAGTGTTCAGTCACATTCTGTGTGAACACTTGGGCAGCCTGGAGCAGCAGCTGGAGCCCATGCTTCGTGGAAGGCAGTGCCTCTTCCGGATGCCAACTCTCCTTTCACCTGTCATTGCTGACCTCTGCCTGAGGCCACTTCCATAGGTTCTTTCCTACTGAAATCCTTGTCCTAAAAAAAAGAGAAAACATTACTTACAGCACAAGCTGGCCTGACATCCTCCATGCTGTTACCATCTGTTGCAGATATTCATACTGGACAGTTTTCAAATGACAGCAGATGCCTCAGGAAGAAAAAAATTAATCAGCTCAAAATATGTCATTACCTAGCTAATGTTTCAGCTTCAGAGGCTAGAGATTATGTTACTCTGGGTCATCATGCTGATATCCTCATTTTAAAATCAACTTTCTTTCTTTTTATTTCAAAGGAATGGTATTGGTTGTACTGCCAAGAGTTTATTACATAAAAATATATTTAAACTTAAATGTCTAAATGAGGAGATTGCATTCAGATTTTGTGTCTTTAAATACAGCTTTGGAGAACATTCATTGGAACCATTAAAATCCTGGGTAGGAACAGAAGAAGTCAGTGTCAACTGTTAGGGATGTTAGTGACTGTTCAGTGTGCCTCACACCCAAAGAACAATTTCAGAAGGCTCACTCTAGGATGCTCATCTTCCATTTGTTGTTGTGTAAAATTGTGAAAAGCCAGGAGTTGGGAGTTTTCTGTGGAATTGTGTCTCCTAGTGATGCAAGAAGCTACGTCAAGTGTTACCAACATGATTGCCCAACCATGAACTAAACAAGTATGATACCATTGGACAAGCCAAAGTAGATAGGGAAGAGCCCATGGAGTTTCAACCCTTCACAAAGAACCATAGGTAACTGAAGAAACTTGGGAGATAGAGAGTTAGTCTTCCCCATGGAAGACCACATTAATTGGTTGTTCAGTGACAAACAGTCAGCCCTGAAAACATACATGCATGTAACATAGGGACTGAAGAGCCTAAATTTCAGAATGTGGATATATACATACATATGTGTGTAATGTATATTGTTGTTGCATACATATATATTGCGTACATATATAAGCAATACATGTTGCATGCAATAGCAATAAGTGAAACAAAAGTTCATGATTTGAAGGAGAACAGGAAGGACATATTGGAGAGTTTGGGGAAGGAAAGGGAAGGGAGAAATATAATTAAATTATAATATCAAAAATAAAAGAAGATGCTTTACAGAAAGATTATATCACTTAAAATGTACAAAATAAATGTTACAATTTAGGCTAAGGCTGTCATATTCTTAATTTGTTATCTCAGAAGCATTGTATTATTAGAGGACCCCTTCTTCTACATGAGACATGAACTTTAAGGTGTAGTCAGGACTCTCAGATGTTGGTGCAGGTTAAAGTGGAAGAATGACGTAGACAGTGGTTTAGAGCCACACTTATGGACCGGGTTCATTAGGGATGACTGTGTATTTTGTCATTATTTATTTGTTTACTTGATATCTATTTATCAAAGAACAGATTTTGTTAAGTATATTTTCTGTATTCTTGATGCTTTATTGGTCAGGGACTCACACAACTAGAGAAAGAATCAACCTTCCAGAGACCAGATGCTTCCTGAAAGGAACAAGCCATCCAAGACTATCTCTTTCTTATAGAAACCAACAGTTTGAGGTGGTAGTCTCAATGATCCATTTATCTAACTTTCACAAACCCAAAAGTACTCTAAAATACCCCAGAGAAAGGTATTAGGCCATGAGAGACCGCCTGTAACCACATACCTGCCATAATACTTTGAATCATCCTGAGCTGCCTTGCCTTTCATACCAAAACCCAAGTAAGAGCTGTGGTCTAGGTTTTCTTTCTCCTGCTTCTCTCACTGCAATGCTAGTGGTCCTCTTGTGACTCTGTGTGGTACAGTGGATCTCCTCTCTAGGATCTACATGGCAAATTTCTCCTACACCTCATTCTTATTCCTTTCTGTAACTTCTTCAATCACTTTGCCATGTCTAATATTTTCATTATTACAATAAGACAAAAAAATGCATGTTCACCCAACGTGTCCTGACTACTCTTTCATTTTTTACTTGTCCACAAAAGAGAAGTCCATGCACTGATCCCTGAGACTTGGAACATGCTGATCTAAATGGAGAAATTGATTTAACAAATGTCATTAAGGTCAAGACCTGATAAGAGAGAGCTGATCCTGGTCCAGATAGGTCACATTTATCCCTAAAAGTCATCATCCACAGAGAAATCCAGGTCTTTGGGTAGAAATTTTATAGACAGAAAAAGTCAAAGATTTTTTTCTTGGTTTTTCGAGACAGGGTTTCTCTGTGGTTTTGGAGCCTGTCCTGGAACTAGCTCTTGTAGACCAGGCTGGTCTCGAACTCACAAAGATCCGCCTGCCTCTGCCTCCCAAGTGCTGGGATTAAAGGCGTGCGCCACCACCGCCCGGCTTTCAAAGATTTTTTTTTTTTAATGCGAAAAAGGACCCAGCAACAGGAAGTTTTGTGTTGCTGTTGGAGGGGCCATTGTGACGGGATGCAGGTGTCCATCAGAGCTCTAAGAAGTTCCCTATTTGATAGCAGATAAGGAGGAAGGCATGAGACTTAATCATAAGAGCTCTGTATATCCTCTGTGAGTATCTTAGAAGTAAATTCTCCCCGCAGACAGAAGTGTTGACTTACAGCTTAACATTAACCCTGAGAAAGTTAGAGTAGAGGAAAACAATGAAGTTCATGAAGCCCTCTCTGGGTTACAATACGATGAAATGGCACATTAGTGCCTATTTTAAGTGCCTAAATCTGTGGTAATTTATATAGCAACAATAGACAATCATGCACCCCATCACAGGCAAAAGCCATGCAGAGAAGATAAATACCCTATTTGTTTTAAGAGAAAGCTCTTATTTAGATATTGTGCTTTAATAGTCATGTGTATAGATTATCTTGTTTTCTTCCTAGACACCTGTGGTGGTCTAAAAAAGAATGGCGCCCATAGGGTCATACATTTGACTACAGAGTCACAAGACAGTGGCACTACTTGAGAAGGATTAGGAAGTGTGATTTTGTGGGAGTCGGTGTGGACTTGTTGAAGGACGTGTGTCCCTAGTGGGTGGGCTTTGAAGTTTCAAAAACCCAAACCAGGTCCAGTCTCTTTCTTTTTTGCCTCTCTGCCTATGTATCAGGATGTAAAGATCGGAGATACTGCTCTAACACCTGTCTACTTGCTATGATGCTTCCCACCGTGATGTTACTAGACTAAGCCTCTGAAACTGTAAGCAAGCCCCGAATCAAATGTTTCCTTTCTGTAAGAGTTGCCTTGTTCATGACAATAGAACAGTGACTAAGATGGTACCATTATGCATACTTAGAAGGAAAATGAATGACTATGAGATAGTAGTAGTCAGTGATCATGTACATTGGTAACAGGACCCATTTCCAGGCAGCATTGCGGGAAACGTTTTGAGATAACGAAGCTCAATTTAGTGCATGCAAGTCTTTGCAGCATGACTGTTACCTTGAGTGCACGATCTCAATTGTGTTTGTAAGGAACTGGATTCTGTTCTGCCACACAGACATGAGGTATTATCTCCCAGATCTGATAGCTTTTTTGTGTTTGACACAACAGTCTCATCCAACTCCTCTACAGAAAAAGATGAAGACACAGAATTGTGTGAAGATGTTATAGAAGGAAATTTCAGGCAGGCATTAGGAGGCTCAGTGTCTGCTCCTGAGTGGCTGGCAGGAGATAGAGCCAGAAAAAGAAAGGATGGAGAGGCAGACAGGACCAATTACATATCATGAGCGCCTTTCGCTAGAAGGATGGACTTTCAAGATCTGCTTTGGTAATTCTTCATGAGCAATGTTTGTGCTCTGTAATGATTTTTCTTTCACCTTTCTCTCTTCTCATTAATGAATTTTCCTTTTGAAAATGCCAATCATTTGTTAAGGTGTAAAAGAGAAGCAAGAAAAGGGAAATGTACTTTTTGCTGTTAAAATTTTAAAGTGATAGTATTATATCTTGGAAAGTATGTTCATTTTATCACTCCTCTGCCCATCATGAGTTAGCATGATCTGAACTTATCTTGGTATTTGACCAAATGAAAGGCTAAGTGAAATATCGGACACAATAGTTTTAATTTGTAGAACAATGGCAAGTACAGGACAATGACCTCGGGAAAAATGTAATCGTGAGAGTGACCCCAAGTCACTGCAAGACTCCCGCAGCACAGTGGACAGAAAAAGCCTTGTGGCTGTCTTAAACCAGGAGATAGGGTCAGAATTCAGGGGTCTGAAGTAGTTAGTGTTTGTAGTAAGTTTTCTCCAAGGAATGAGTCACCATTAAAAATAATCTAAGGATCCTCAACTAAAAGCTCATTTTTTATATTTAAAGAAGTCTATACACTGTTTTATTATTATCATTTAAAATTTATGTGAATGTTTATGTCTGTGCACTTGCATGTGAGAGCCTGCAGAGGCCAAAATAGGAAATTGTATCCCCGGGAGTAAACTCACAGGAGTGAGACAGTAGATGTGGGTATTGAATTTGGGATTTTACAATAGCAGTCAGAGATTGAAACCTCTGAGATGTCTCTCCTACTCCACAGTCCAGTTCTGATTTACATATGCTAGGAAAAGGTGCTCCAGAAGGGGTGGACCCCCAAATTTGGAAGTTCTTGATGAGTTGGCAATAATTCATATTCTTACCAAGATTAAAAAGAAAGAATTTCTGTCCCCTAACCATTGAGAAAGGGCCTCAAATGGGGGTCACTTTTATGGTGAGGCTGCATTAACTTAAGAATAAAGGTTATTCTAGACTACACCTGATAAATATTATAATTAAGCACTGGAAAGATTAAATTTTTCACAGTTAATTGTAAACCAGAACACAGTCTGGTGCTCTTTAAAGACATCTAGCAGTGAACAATTTGAAAATTGCAATTTCTAACATCCAGTTAAAACTTAAAAAGCATGTAATGAGATACAAAAGTAAGAGCTGGAACTGAGAGATTGATCAGTAGAACCAGAAACAACAAGGGCAATGGAGGAGGAGACAGCAAGTTTCAAAGAGCCCTATGCTAATTTAATTTTATCAAAGATGGAGAGAGCCGATGAAGACAAAATAAGTTATGAGGGATTTATAGGTTAAGAAGCATGTCCCCTAGGATGGGCAATGTGACTCAGTTGGTAGAGTGCTTGATTAGCATGTAGGAAGCACCAGGTTCGATCCCCAGAACTGTGTGTAATGGTGGCACTTTTAACACTCAGGACGTGGAGGCAGAAAGGTCAATCCCTAATAACATAGTATATTCAAGCTTGATCTGGGCAGCATGGGAATGTATGAATGGATGTGTGAATAAATGAATGAATGGTAGCTTAATAAACGTAATCTTTTTCTAAAATGAGATACACTAGATAGGATTAGCAACACAATAAGCATTGCAGAAGACCAGCAAGCATGCAAATGTAGTGTGAAGAGGATTGGTGAGGTGGTCCGGGGGCAAAGGCACATGTGGCTAGGCCTGATGATCTGAGTTTGATTCTTGGAGCTAACATTGTGGAAGGAGAGAATGTACTCTCATAAGTTGTCCTCTGCCCTCCACATGCACGCAGGGCATACAATACATAAATAAATAAATGTATATTTCAAAAAGGATATAGCAAGGTAAAGTGTTTAGATAAAAAGTCAACAAGACAAAAGAGGGAGACAGAGTGAAGCAAACCTTATTGAATTTTGAGGTGTTAAGCAGCTGACCACTTTGAAAAAAATTTTAAATGTGTTCCAAGAAAATAGTCATGTCACATGAATAATAAATATTGTCATATGAATAATGAATGAGAACAGACATCTCCCCCAGAACTGTGAAAGCCATAGAAAGATGGAGTGACACCTTTAAGACTTAGAGGACAAAAATATTAGAGCATTCAAAGGAAAACAACAATGCACTTTGGGCTGCATGGCAGTAGACGAGAGGATGGAACTGGAGTTGGAAAGTCACATGGAAGCTCGCTTTGCTGAACTCTCCTGCTTTTCTTGCCCTTTGATGTCCTGGAGATGCTGCCTTCCTTAATCCTCATGGGGCAATCTATGCTCACTTCAGACTTCTCTCCAAAGCTTCACCTCCATCGTAGTCCTCATAGAATTGACAGCCTTGCTCTGAGCTGGGCTTTGATGTAAGTAAATGTTGTGCATGGAGGGTCTATGTAGACTGTAATTACTGGAAGACTCCTGAGTGTGAAGCTATTCTGTGGCCTTAACATTTCACTGGAACAGCATTCTTTTAATGTTTATTTTTTCCGATTATTTTAACAATCAAGTGTACAGGTATATGTCTATGCAAGGATATATACATATAAGTGCAGATGCCCAAAGAGGATGATGATGTCAGCTGCCCCCGGGGCTGAGGTTGTAAACCATCCAGTGTGGGTACTAGGAACTGGATCTTGGTCCTCTGCAAATACAGCCCAATCTCTTTATTGCTAAAGCATCTCTGCAGCATTTCCCCCTTCAATAAGTTGCTCGATGTAAGGACAATGTGGCAAAACTTTGGTGCCAGAGGTCTAGGTTTTGCCTGTATCAGCAGTAGCATGCTATCTTAGCCAGCGTAATTATGAGACCTATGACTCTTCTTTCTCAAATGCCTGCAGGCCACTGTAATTTACTGACCTAATTTTAATATTTTGTTTCTTAGAGTTTTTAAAGGCCCAAGGTGGGGGAAGTGGAAGAACAAATTGTTTTGCCATTAGGGAAATCAAAGACATGTAACATTTAGTAGTAGTTTGAAAGAAGATGGCCCCTAAAGGGAGTGTCACTGTTAGAAGGTGTGACCTTATAGGGATAGGTGTGGTCTTGTTGGAGGAATTGTGTATTATGTGGGAGGCAACCAGCACCATGTCTGCCTACACACTGCCAAGTTCCTCATCATGACGACAATAGATCAATGAATCACTAATGGGGAATCTCTGTCAGCCAATGATCTTTAAGAGGTGGGACCAGGTTAAGGCGTGACCTTTTGGGTACCTAGAGAAAAAACGTTGGCCTGCCTGGAGTCTGTTCTCTCTGTGGTTTTTGCGCTAAGCAGCTGAGGTTGGACTTTTTGTTCCTATTTTGTGACTTTGACGCTTATAATAAAGAAAATATAATTGGTTTATATTGGAGTTAGCCTGGAATTCTTTGATCCGTGCCAAACGTGGGGCTTGGGGATTCAGGATCCCCAAGGCTCCAGCCAAGTATCGCCTGGCTCCATGTGGTGCATTTGTATATTTGGGCACTGACCATCCCTGTGCCACGGCTTTGCACCAGTCTCTGACCTCGGTGGCGGCTTATAGCCGCTCTGGGTCCAGCTTCTCCAGTGCACCACAGACGCGCAGGCGGGGCATGGACTTTCCCGGGTGTTTCTGTCAGCATTGCTGCCTTGCTGTCCCTGTGCTTCTGCTGCCCAGTTAGGGATCTCCATAGAGTGCACAGTCTGTGATCTGCACTAAATAACTGCTTTTAATTTAAGCATATTTTTTTTCAGCATCTAACACACTAAAACCAATTCAAACAGTCCTCACCTTGAATTTTCTGACCATGCAGCTATAACTGTGACACCTGCTGGCCAATAATGGTTATTTCACCTACTCCAACTCAGTATAGGTGAGATTTATAAGGCCAAATTTATAATTTAAAAGGTCAAGATGACAGATAACTTAATGACACAAAATTCAATAGCTTTTTTACTTATACCATGGATGGTATTATGCAAGGCTTATGTGATTTCCCTCCTACATCCCTATATTTCATTCTAGGGGTTAGCTTTGTTTTTCATATTTTCATATTTTCTCCCTTTAAAAAAGGTTTGATAATAGAGTAAAAAATGAATCACTTTTAGAAATGATACAGTCTATACAGACTGATAATGACCAGCTGAAAGGGAAAATCAGCACTCTGGAAAAGGATACAACCAATTTGACGGACAAAACCCAGTCAATAATGAAGGGTTCTGAGACATTGTCTGAGAGAATTTGTGCTGTTGAATATATTAATCAAAATCTGTGGAATAGTTATGATAGATTGACAAATAGGGTGTCTCTCCAGGAAGGAAGTATGTATACCATAAAAATTACATCCAAGGATGAAAAGTTATCTTTACTGGACAGACTTCATGCCTTAAAATCCTCAATGAGGATTAAAACAAAACACTGGACAGGAGATCTAGACTTTACAAAAGACAGTAGTAAAAAAATTAAAAAGATTAAAAAATTTATCAAAATTAATGAGCAGGGACAAAAGATATAAAAGCAAAATTTAGCCTCATCAATACATCAATACTTCAGGATGGCTTACCCAGAATTCTAAATGTTTCTCCAGTAATCTTCTAAAAAAGACCATCTGGCACTAAGTACTTTAAGGTAGTCAAAGAATATACATAAAATCCAATATGTATAAATGATCTAAAAGAAAGTAAACAAGCCATAATGGCTTATGGCTGGCCTACATTGACCCTTTGTTAGGGAAATGTTCAAAATGTGGTCTTCAAATAAGGCAACTCCACAAAGTTTGGCTTCAATTAATCTCAGCAGTCCTAGAAAATGGACCACAGCTTTTCTAAAAGTGTTATTGGAGAAAAGAAGCAAAATAGGTGATTTAGTGTCAACTTATCCACACTAATAATAATAATAGTGAGTAATAGAGTGACTACTGTGAGCTATTACAATTACATTGGTAGTTTCCTCTCTATTGATACAAGTTCAAATTATATTTGTTATATCTCTTTACAATATTTGTACACCTATGCAAAGTTATTTTGTCAGGTTGTATGCATGCATGTTTCTACCTCTGCTTAAGACATTTTGTATATTGATACAACTTTTAGGATATATTATCATATTGCATTATATATTTCTACCTCTTATCAAGATATTTTCACATTGTTTACATTTTGAGGTCATTGTCCTCTTTTCCTGCACAGCTGTTTACAGATTGTTTAATATTCTGATATAAAGTCTTAGTCTTTAAGTTATATAGGTATTAAGTATTACAGGTCAACACTTGTTCATTTTTGTTATATATATATAATCAGATTAATTAGGTTCTTTAGATACCTAGAGATTGTACTCTATGTAGATAGGTAATCTTTAAGCACTTCAAGGAGCTGTAGAACATGACATTTAAATAACTTTGGGTTCTGCTGATGTAAGACATGTTCGCTACTGACAGCACCAATCTATTTCTGAGAAAATGTTGAGCACCAAAGACACTCCATTTGGAGTTTGTTTTCTTCTTGGCACAATTGGCCTTTGGGCAAGGAACTGCCCATGCCTCAACCACTGACAAAGTACATGGTGTCTGAACTGAATAAGCAGCACACAAAAAAAAAAAGACTGCCAAACCTTACCAAGACAGGGTGAGATGGTTCTAAAAATTTTCCTGCCATTAAAAATTGTCTGTCAGTCATGCTAGGCCTTAGCCAAAGTTGGTTGCTTCAACATTGCAAATGAGACCGCAAGTGATTGCTCAGGTAGCCAGTTGTCTCTGTCATATACTGCATCCTTTGAAAGCTGCTTGATTGCACTTCCTGTCTACTCAAGTAATATTATCTCCCTTCTCAGGCCTTCAATGGGGTTAAAGATTAGATAGTCATGGTTACCTTCCTCTTAGGATTTAGCCAAGCCATTTCCAATGCTAGACTTAGACTTTTTAAAATAAAATGCTTTTAAAGAATTTAACATGTGTTTCTTGCTTAATATAGCTTACGTTGCTTGTATTCCTAATCCTAATTTTATAGTTGATATATGTTCCTAGTGTATATAGTTTTGTATTGGGTTTGAAACTCTCTTATTTAGACAAAAGGGGAAGGTAATGGGGAATCTCTGTCAGCCAATGATCTTTAAGAGGTGGGACCACATTAGGGTGTGACCTTTTGGGTACCTGGAGAAAAATGCCAGCCCACCCAGTGTTTGCTCTCTCTGTGGTTCCCATGCTACACTGCTGAAGTTGGACTTCTTGTTCCTCTTTTGTGAGTTTGTCCCTTATAATAAAGAAAATATAATTGGTTTATCTTGGAGTTAGCCTGGGATTCTTTGACCCATGTCTGAAAACATATCACCTCAATTAAATGTTTTCTTTGTAAGAGTTGCTGTGGCCATGGTGTCTCTTCACAGCAACAAGAATCCTAAGACAGCTTCTTAAGTTCACCATTTTACTTCAATATTATTTATTTCTCTTATTATTATTATTATTATCATTATTGTGTATACACACACTTGTGCATACATAATTGCAGGTACCTGCAGAAGCTAAATGAGAGTGTGAGGTTTATTGGCTGACAACTATGCATCACTAGATGTACGTGTTGGGTACTACACTCTAATCCTTTTAAAGAGCTGCAAGGGCTCTTGACCACTGAGCAGTCTCTCTAGTCTTTTTATATGGAAACAGTTTATGATATCTCTAAACAGAAAATTGTAACAGCAAATTTTACTAGAGACAGATTTACATAACAGATTTAATATTAATATCAAAGTTGAAGCATCAGAGTGATATGAAATGGTGTCTTCTGAGCATGACTAATGAACCCACAGCAGTTGTGGTTTCCTACACAAGACCTGCCCAAGATCAACCCAATCCACATTCCAGCATGGATGAGGGAAGGGCCCACAAAGCTCCACCTCTCTGAAGAAATGGCAGTTCATAGTTCCTGAAGGTGGGAAAGCCAGTTGTCTTTAGTGACCTCTTGTAGGTTGTCCATGTACCAGTGGAGGGCCCTCAACCCTTGTGCATATAAAGACACCACTAATAGGACCTAGTGGGCTATTTTTAAAAATTAGAGGATATGAAGTTGGAAGAAAGACATAGAAAATGGGTTCTTAGAGAAGTTACAGGAAAAACTTGTAGATGATGCCAATTTTGATTCCCAGCACCCATGTTGGGCAGCTCACAACTACCTGTAATTCCAGCTCCAGGGATCTGACTCCATCTTCTGGCTTCCAAGATACTGTGCTCATGTGAACACAACCACACATCTCTTTTTCCTTCGTCTGCCTCAGATCCTCAAATTTTAGAAGTTGACATTATTATTATTCATAGAAATCAGTAGTTGGAAGAGTCTAAAAATTACATTTGAATAATGGATAGCCTGAGTAGAGTTTTTATTTTATTTGGCCATTCTGTTGATAGGCAACTTAAAGAATAGACTTTCTTTGCAATCCAAGACCCTAGGCAGCAGCATGATAAAAGAGCCTAACACAACATGAGTTCATTAGTAACAGAGATTTGGAGGTATGATTATGAAGTCTGTGTTTTCTCCAACTACCTACAGTGTTGTTTTCTCATCTAATGAAGTCATAGGGATATAAAAGAGCCCTGGGTGTCCTCATTTCCCAGTGTCTCACCTTTATGTCATATAGAAACCTCTACCATGGATGGATGTTTGTATTATGATTCTTTCTTCCCTTTCAATGCCTACTGCCTTATTATGTGAGATTATTTCCTGGCTGCAGGCCAGATTCTCCCATTGGCCAATGATGAACTCCTCTTGCCAAGACCTTCACATTTTATTTCTCATGTCCCACACTTTGGGACTACATGCAGTCTTTCCATGTTTGTCCCTAAGAAAAGATATGATGTGGTTTCTATTTTTGTATTAAGATACTAAGAAGTTATATCATAATACATTACGTGTAACAAGAAAGACATTTTTAGAAGACCTGGCCAAAAAAAAATTACAGGAAACATGGGCACATTTTAATTAATATAACAAATATTGCAAAGACCATAGTTGAACTAAAATGCATTCACTGTTACTTTAGTTAGGGTTGCTGCTGCTGTGGTGAAACACCATGACCAAAAATGATTTATTTCACTCACAGTTCTATTTCATGAAAAGCAGTGAGGGAAGAACTCAAGCAAATCAGGAACCTTGAGGCAGGAGCTGATTTGGAGGCCATAAAGGAGTGCTGCTTACTGCCCCCACCCATGGCTTGCTCAGTCTGGTTTTTATAGAAACCAGGGCTACCTTCCTGGGAATGGCATCACCTACAATGGGTTACACCATCTCTGTCAATTCTAGTTAATAAAATGTCCTAGAAGTTGTTCCACAGATCAATCTTATGGTGACATTTTCTTAATTGAAGTTCCCTCCTTTAAGATGATTTTAGCTTGAATTAAGTTGACGTAAAACTAGCCAGCACAACTGTCCACCTAAAATTTAAACTTAATGGTGTGTTTTATACTATTTTCTCAGTATGGCAATACTAAAGCCACAGAGCTTGACGCTTTCCCAAGTCATCTGAATTTCCATTTAACTGTATATAGCTGAGACTGGGATGTGTGTGAACATCTACAATGGCTATTTGCAAGTAGACTTTTATACATCCAAAGAAATATTTTATTCCAGGGATGAGTTGACGCACAGTACCACATGGCAGATGGGACATTAGCCTGCTTCCCATTAATAAACTAGAAAATGAGTATGGTAAAGTTGTCCTCAATAAAATAAAAATTATACTTCTGTACAATGGTGGATTATAAAATACACATTAGTCCACATGGCAGCTGTTCTGAAGTCCTCATAATTTTAAAGCTTATTGAGTTCTTAGTTAAAAAAAAGCCTTAAATAAAATTCAAGCTATTATCTATCTATCTATCTATCTATCTATCTATCTATCTATCGTCTATCTTCATCATCTTCTATTATCTATCATCTATCTATTCATCCATCTCCTACCTCTCTATTTCTCTATATGTATGCTCTATACATCTATTGTTTGCATATTCCAATGACTCTATCAACAGTCATGCTTTGAAGAACACCATTCTCCTTCAAGGGGCCCTATCTGTGATGGTTAGTTTTTGTCAAGGAGTATCAGCTTAGGACTTGCCACCCTCATATTGGTCTGTGGGCATGTGGGTGCAATTTTCTTGATTGCTAATTGATGTGAGAAATCCCAGGCCATTGTAGGCAATGCCACTCTTGGGAAAGTGGTTTTAGGCTGTATAAGAAAACAATTGAATAGCCCATTGAGAACAAACTAGTAAGCAGTATTTTTCCATACTCTGCTTCAGTATCTGTCTTGGCTTCCTTCAATGATGGACTATAATGTGTAAGTTAGAAATAAAGCCTTTCCTCCCATAATGAATTATCACAACAAGAAAAAAATTGGATACTACTAATAATTGATTAACTATTTGCTACTAATATATTTTGGGAGAAGTGAAATCATAGTCTTAATTTGTATATACATTGATGACTCTATTAAGCTCCAAATAGTGACTTCCAACCAATGAGTTAGATAAATGACTCTGGTTAAATTCAGTGGATCACAAAACAAAATAGAAGAGTCATTAAACTAGGAAAGGAATGGGTAGGGATGTGGGAAAGGTTGATAGGGGTGGGAGGGATATAAGAGGGGGGAGCAACCAGAGAGTAAGAATATGTTAAATACATGTATTAAATTGTCAAATAAAAATTAAGCAATAAAAATAACAATCGGGAAACTTTTCATAATTATCTTCTTGAAACAATTACACAATTATTTTTTTTAATCTATGACTTTACATATAATATGTTGTGTAAATAGATTGATTTTGGGGAATTATACTTCAACTAATAAAAGTTAAAAGCAAAATAGACATAGCATATCTTGCTAAAATATTAATTAAATGCTCAGAGAATTGGCTATTGATTTGCTTTTCTTATCTGTTTTTTGGCTAAAGTATATATCCAACAATGTCTGTGTATAATCACTCATTCATTAATTCTTTATGATTGGCCATTAACTGTACATAACTAGTGAAGTCTAACTGTGAAGATAATAAAACAAAACAAATATCAGGAGGCATGTGATATTTCACTCATTAATAAAGTTATCTGGAGTTTGGAGATATGGCTTAGCAGTTAAGAGTGCTTGGGGCTATTGCTAAAAACCAAAGTTCAGTTCCCAGCACCTACTTCAGACATCTCACAATTGCCTAAGGAATTTAGTGCTTCTGGCATCTCTGAGTACCTGATTGAATGGCTCCCAAGGTTTGTGGGATGCAAACTTATACATTAGTGGGTTCATAGAGAAATCTGAGAGAGTTACATTTAGGAAATCAGTGAGACTAGTGTATTATTTACTTTTACTTAAATTTCCCTAGGTGAAAGGAAGCCACAAATGTCACCCCAGTTTCATGCCTTAAAAGGTCTTGGGCACACACACAATTATGTTGGAGTTGCCCTTTAGGTAGAACTAAAGGATAACTGTTGATAACTGCCGTCACAAACCTCATTCAAAAGCTAGATTTAAAAGGTGAACAGCCCATGTTTACAAGAGAGCAGCTGTAACACTCCTAGAGGGAAACACAAAGGCATGTGTAATGACTGTATCTGAAAATGGGTTCCTTGGTAAAAGGACAGAAGCACAGGAAACAAAAGAACAGAACTCAGACAAATTTGTGAAACTAATACTAAAAACTTGCCTTCATATAACATTACCAAGACAATAAAGAGAGCAGTGAGTGTTTCCTGTCTGTAAGCTAGTACATGGTAGGTTGATCCAGGAGAGATGCTAAAAGTCCTAAGTCAGCCCTGACTTGAGCATGAGACTTTGTCTCAATAAGCAAAATAAGTAAGTGATGAATGAATGTAAACAGCCACTCTACATAGTGGGATAAATCAGCTAGAGATCATAATTGATAATTTTTAATATTCAGACTATATAAAACCACTTAAAATTAAATGGTAAAAAGACACGCTCCAATCAAAAATAGACAAAGTGGTAGGCAGCACAGCACAGGGGTAGATATGTTTGCAGTGGACTTGATGATCTCAGTTGACCTAAATCCTATCTCATATTCCACAGGGGGAAGGAGAGAACTAACACTTGAGATCTGTCCTGTAGTCTCCACGTGTGCTTTTTGATACATGCACATGGCTACATTAACACAGGCACATACAGAGATGCACACACATGCAATATATATATATATATATATATATATATTATACATAGAAATAGACAAAACACTCAATACAAATAAATTCTTCAAAGGCAACATCCAAATGTAACATGGAAAAGATGGAAATTTTCTAAGTTTCTGGTGGGAATGTAAGATGGCATGGCTTCTGGAGGACAGGTCAGTTATTGATCAAGGAATTGAAAGAATTAACATAGATTTCGAAATTTTGCTTCTAAATAAATACAATAAAGTTATGAATTGTTAGTCTAGATCACTTTTTGAGTTTTTAGAATATTTTAACCATATTTTGTTTATTGAAAATAGATCATTTTCTCATATAACATATATGTATTTATTCCCATTTGCTGTAGGAGGAAGTCTCTCTAATGATGTCAGAATAAGGCACCAATCTGTGAGTATAGCAGTGTAACATAAGGACTCATTTTATTGTTACTTCTATTATTTCTTTTAGAGTAGCAGTATTTGGTGTTACTATGTCTCTGGAATATCTAGTCTTTGGTTCTTGATCACCAACAGTGTCAGGTATAGGTTCTATCTCAGGGAGTGAGCCTTAAGTCAAATCAGACATTGTTTGGGTATTCTCACAAGTTCTATGCAACCATTGCCCTAGCATATTTTGTAGTAAGGACAGATTGTAGGTCCAAGGTTTTGTGGTGGGGATGGCATTTATGTTTATGTTTTGGTAGCCTGCAGAGTACCTTCCTGCACCAAGACACTAGAACATAAAAGTGAAGCTCAATATAAATTCCAGTTTGACTTCTCCGTGTTCAATGAATTCTGTAGGTGTTGTCCTCAACAATGGGACCCCTGCAGTCAGGTTATGAAAAGCAACTCATTTTCTTAGCAATGATCTGGGGTGGGATTTCCATAGAACCCCCTTGACCAACAACTCAATTAAATGAAACCCAGTCCCAGTTCTGGAAAACTCATTGGTAACAATAGATGGCCACCCATCTATCATATTGAAATTGAACATGGCAACCCAATAGGAGGAAAAGAGTCCCAAAAGCAGGCACCAGAGCGCCTGGAACCCACTCCTTCTCACAATCAGGAGTCCCATAGAAATGCTAATGTAACAAATACACACACACACACACACACACACACACACAAACAAACATACATACACAGAGTATCTGCTATAAACCCCTGTAGGTCTCGCATTGCTCTATATCCTCGACAACATTGATTTGCATTTCCCTAATGGCGAAGGATGTTGAGTATTTCTTTAAATGTTTCCCAGCCATTTGAGATTCTTCTGTTAAGAATTCTCTATTTAGATCCGTTCCCCATTTAAAACTGAATTATTTGGTTTTGTGATGTCTAGATTCTTAAGTTTTTTAAAATACGTTTTGGTTACTTGCCCTTCGACAGCTGTAGGGTGGATGAATATCTTTTCCCATTCTCTTGGCTGCTGCTTTGTTGGATTAACGGATCTGTTGCCTTACAGAAGCTTTTCAGTCTCATGAGGTCCCATTTATTAAATGCTGCTCTCAGTGCCTGTGCTATGGGTGTTCTCTTCAGAAAGTTTTCTCCTGTGTCAAAGTGTTCAAGGCTAATCTCTACTCTCCATGAGGTTCAGTGTATCTGGTTTTATGTTGAGGTCTTTGATTCACTTGGACTTAAGTTTTGTGCAGGGTGATAACTATGGATCTATTTGCATTTTTCTCCATGTAGACATTTAGTTTGACCAGCACATTTTTTTGAAGATGCGTTCTTTTGTCCATTGTATAATTCTGGCTTCCTTATCTAAAATCAGGTGTTCCTAGATAGCTGTGTGGATTTATGTCTGTGTCTTTGGTTTGATTCCATTGAGCAATGTGTCCATTTTTGTGCAAGTACCATGTTGATATTATTACTATAGCTCTGTAGGACAATTTGAAGTCTAGAGTGGTGATACCTCCAGCTGTTCTTTTGTTGTTAAAGACTATTTTAACTATACTGGAATTTTGATTTTCCATAATGAAATTGAGAAATTTCCTTCCAAGATTGTGAAGAACTGCATTGGAATTTTGATGAGGATTGTATTGAATCTGTAGATTGCTTTGGATAGGATAGCCATTTTCACTATGTTAATTCTTCTGATCTGTGAGCATGGAAGTTCTTTCCATCTTTCCATCTTTTTATGTCTTCTTCAACTTTTTTCTTCAAAGACTTGAAGTTCTTATCATACAAGTCTTTCACTTGCTTGTTTAGTTACCCAAGATATTTTATATTATTTGAAGCTATTGTGAAAGGTGATGTTTTCATGATTTCTTTCTCAGTATGTTTGTTATTTATATATAGGAGCATTTTTACATCTATGTTAATAAGGAAAATTGGTCTGCAATTCTCTTTCTTTGTTGCGTCTTTATGTGCTTTTGGTGTCAGGGTATGGCTTCTTAAAATGAATTAGACAATTCTTCCTCTTGTTCTTCTTGTTCTTCTTTTCTTCTTCTCTTTCTCTTTCTCCTTCTCCTCCTCCTTCTCCTCTCTCTCTCTCTCTCTCTCTCTCTATCTCTCTCTCTCTATATATATATCACATACATACACACACATTTCATTTTTTGGGTTGTCTATTGGCTTGCAATGTCAAAATTTCTTTTGAAAATTTACAGATACACTGAAGAAAGTGATGTTAGGGTTGTTTCATTGATAAAAGGTCAACATAAATCCTAAGACTAACAATCTAAAAACTATGTGTAAAAATGAATTCTACTTAAATAACAAAGCAAAAACAAATTCTTTCTTATGTACAAGTTTAAAGAGTGGGTGTAAACAGGAAAAGGCAGTGGACTCAGTTTTGGTCAGTTGTCTCAGATTAAAAACTTTATGATAGTTTGAAAAGATTTTTTCCTATTAGTTTTTGTTAACTTAAAGATAAAACTTCTATAACCTTGTTTTTACTATTAGTTTTTGTTTACTTAAAGATAAAACTTCTATAATTTTTGTCAGCAACAAATAACAAATATTGATTATCATGTTTCAGGAGGTGTGTGTGTGTGTGTGTGTGTGTGTGTGTGTGGTGTGTAGCTCTACTTATTTCTAAATATTTTAAATCTCTAGATGCTTGGTATTGTGGAATCTAGATGTCCTAGCAGCACTTGGAATTTTAAAGCAGCTAGATCAGGAGTTCAAAGCCAGCCATTTGTACATAGTAAATTTAGCTGGGGCTATATGAGCTCATATGTCAATAATTCAATAAATTTGTGGAATATTGGCTATAACTCTTCTTTGAAGGTGTGGTAGAATTCTATGCTTAAACCATATGGCCCTGGGTTGTTTTGTGAGTGGAGGGAATACTTTTAATGACTACCTCTATTTCACTAGGGGTTACTGATATATTAAACTGTTTACTTGATGTTGATTTAACTTTGGTAAATGGTACCTATTGAGAAAATCATTCATTTCTTTTAGATTTTCCAATTATTTTGGAGTGCAGGTTTTGAAACTATGACCTAATAATTCTTTGGATTTCTTCAGTGTCTGCTGTTATAGCCCCAATTTCATTTCTGATTTTTTTTCTTTTTTGGTATTTTCTCTCTGTCTTTTACTTAGCTTGAATATAGACTTGTCTTTCTTACTGATTTTTCTCAAAGAACCAACTCTTTATTTCATTGATTCTTTGTATTGTGTTCTTTGTTTGATTTTATTAATTTCAACCCTCAGTTTGATTATTGCCTTCTACTCCTCTTGGTCATGTATCCTTCCTTTTGCTCTAAAGCTTTCAGGTGTACTGTTAATTTGCTAGTATGAGCTTTTTCCAATATTTAAAATATAAGCTCTTGGTGCTATGAATTTTTCTCTTAGCACGGCTTTCGTTATGTTTCATAAATTTGTATATGCTATGTAATTCATTTTTTTAATTCTAGAAAACCTTTAATTTCTTTCTTTATTTCCCTTTTTGACTTAGTGGTGATTCAGTGGAGCATTGTTTAGTTTCCACTATCACTATCAGTGTATGGGAGTCACTATGTGATTCAAACTGCAGTAGCATTTCCTTTACAAACCTGGGTGCCCTTGTGTTTGGGGCATAGATGTTAATAATTTAATGGTCATCTTGGTGGATTTTTCCTTTATGGAGTATGTAATGTCCTTACCTATCTTTTTTGATTAGTTTTAGTTTTAAGTCTAGCTTGTTAGATTTTTAAAGATTTTGCACTTGTTTGCTTTGTAGGTCCATTTGTTTGGAGTATCTTTTTTTCAACCCTTTTCTCTGAGATAATGTCTATTCTTGGTATTGAGGTGTGTTTCTTGAATGCAGCAGAAGAATCATTTTTTCCCCTTGCATCCATTCTGTTAGTCTGTGTCTTTTTTATTGGGGAATTGAGGTCACTGATATTGAGAGATATCAATAGCCAGTGATTGTTGATCCCTATTGTCGTCGTTGTTTGTGTGTTCTTCCCTTCTTTTGGTTTTGCTGGTGTGAGATTATTTATTCTCTGTGTTTTTATGGGTGTGCTTAACCTCCTTAGGTTGGAGTTTTTCCTTCTAGCACCATCTGTAGGACTAGATTTATTTCTCTATCTATAGCTATATCATCAGGTGTAGCTTTATTTATTGTTATGTGATATAGATCTGTATTTTTGTTTAATATTGCTGTATTTCATAAAATAGATTTTAATCTCTGCTATGTTAATACAATGCTTACAAAGGAAATAACCATTACCTTCCCAATTACTCTGCTTTCAACATTGTAACTTGAGTGATAGAATAAGCAATACAAAAAGGAAAAATTCTCATACAAATATGCTAGGTTTGTATCGCTGTAATAAATGTAGCTATTCCTAAGATAACATTTGTATATATCTCTTTAAAAACAGTATTTGAGAGTGAATTGGAAAAGATAAGTTTTCTATATAATAAAAACACCCTAGAGCATCAGAGAAAATTACCATTTCCATTGGTGTGTAATCATCTTGTCATATTCACAGTCTGAATGGCACTATTTATAGCTGGCGGGGAACAAAACTCTGCCTAATATTGTCCTCTTAAAATACAAAATCGTCCTGTCAGAATGTAAAAGAGGTGACCAGCCTTATTTATCTGTATAACTTACAAGTTTGTTCTCTTGTCAGTAGATCTTTGGCAACTTAAAATCGAGGAGGGATGAATTGCTACCTCAAATATATTCCCAATTGTTAGAGCATAAGGAAAAGTCACTTGGCCAAGAGTGCACATCCTAACCTATAATAGAAGATCATGGTGGTCTTGGTTGACTTTAACTGTCAGCTTGACAGAAACAAAAACAAAACCTAAATGCAGAGTTAGTTGATAAGGGAGTCTCAATTGAGGTATTGCCAAGATCAGATTGACCTGCTGCCATATCTTTTGGAGACTGACTTGACTTTAACTGATGAAGACAGGCCCAGTCCTCTGTGGATGGCAACATTCCTTTGTCGGGCTATTCTGGGATGTGTACGAATGCTATCTGAGTATAAGCCAGTCTTGAGCCAGCTATGCTCAGGCAGCATCCTTCATGGTTCCTGGTGTACATCCTTGACTATGAGTACTTTGGTTGAGGGTAATACTGAGTCTTAATTCCATCTTAAGTCTTTAATGATGATTTTCCTACAGTGGCAGCAATTCGTATTTATCACTTTAAGCACTTTATTACCTTTGAAAGCAAATAGACTTATTTACTTAGATCAAACCCTGTATCTTTGTTACTAGTATCTGCTCATAAATACATGACTTTGCTCATTGTTGATTTTGTATAAAGTACTTGATTATATATATATATTAAATATAACGATATATTATGTGAAAGTGTCTTACAGTTTTAAAATTGAGGGTGGAAATAAAAGGCTTCACATTGAGTATGTAAGTGGAGAGCCCATCTTTCCTTCTTGCCTCCTCCCTCTTATTGCTCAGGGGTTGAGTAGTGTGTTTTAATATGCCAGGGTCTGGGACAGTATTTTCGGCATTGAAGACTAAACGTATTGGAAGTGTTTCTCAGCAATGATGAAATACAGACAATCTCCAATTGAGAATAGGCCTGCAGATGGAACACTTCCTTAATTGTCATGTGTTTTGAAGCATGTTTTCAAAAGTCCAAGCTTGATGCTCACTGTATGTGATTCCATTATACTGGTTAATAAGGGGGTATGGGCATAACAAATCCTTCCATATCCCACAGTGCTATGAATTGCCGTCTGTGACACCAATGAAGGTAAATCTTTGTTAACTTCCTGAAGTTGTCAGATCAGAAAAATACCTGTAAAAGTTCTATTGATAGGAAACACAAATGTAAAAAAAAACCTATTAAAACCTGAATCACAATTGGGCCTTAGTGATGAAATTCTGCTTTCCATTTAAAATATTTTCAGCTGTCCTTCATGTGACTTAGAGCAGTGTCTCAAGGTCTTCCCCTAAAGTATTGCCTGTCCTTGAATGGAACTTATGACAGGAAAAGAAATTGCCTATACTTAGATACTGCTATAATGATTTCTCCCCCACTGATAGGATGAAGAGTGGATGAGAGATGAGGTTAAAAAAAATGAATGGAAGGTAAAATGGTCTGAAGAGGGACTGAGGTGATGGCTCAGTCTGTAAAGTGTTTGGAGCTTCAGTATGCAGCTCTAAATTCTGATTCCAAGAATCCACACGGCAATCTGGGTGTAGTTGTGTGGACTTGTAATCCCAGTTCTGGGGAAGAAGGGACAGGAAGTTTCCTGGAACTCACTGGCAAGACTGTCTTGTCTAAGCCATGAACCCAGGTTCAGCGAGAGACCCTGTCTTCAAACCACATGTGCAAAAGTAATAGAGGAAACCACCCATATCAGTCTCTCCACCT
Organism: Microtus oregoni; assembly: GCF_018167655.1. NCBI lineage: Eukaryota > Metazoa > Chordata > Mammalia > Rodentia > Cricetidae > Microtus > Microtus oregoni. Next base: position 6,616,020 of record NW_024543094.1, read on the forward strand.
CGGGCCTCCATATACAAACACACAGATACATGGACACACATACACATGCTTACATGAACACGTACACACATAAAACGAAAACATCAATGCTTCTGATTTGTTTGATACTTTATGTTAAATAATTTTTAAAGGAATATTGTAATAAATCAATGATATATATGTAATTGTTTCTTGTGTTTGTGTTGCTGTAATTTCCTTGATCTGTGTCTATCTTTACAAGAGTGTAGATATTTTTACCCTAAAGTTCTGATATGTTACACTCCAGTCACTCTGTAGAGAGGCCTCTGTATCACCCTCCAAGCAGATAGATCTCTTTGGGGGAACAAATGTGCTTAGCACACTCAGGCCTAGAAAAATGGCTCCATGATTAAAAGCACTTGCTGTTATTCTAGAAGACTCAAGTTCAGTTTCCAACACCATTGTTGAATGAGTTACACCTGCCTATAGCTAGAGCATTTAACATCCTCTTTTGGCCTTCATAGGGTCTCACACTAATGTGTGCATAGAGTCACTTAGACATACACATATAAGCATAAATAAAAATAAATGCAAAAATGCTTAGCATGCATGTAGTGAGTTGTTAATTATATTATTTAAAATGCCTTCCATATCTAACCAAATAAGATTTAGGATATCTGAAAATATACCCAAGACTCTTCTTTCGCTAGTTGTGAATTACTATAATTATTCTTTCTTACTCTGCATGTGACAATGAGCCATTTAATCGGGTCACTGAACTGTCAACTCTATAGACATTCTTTAAACTAAAAGCATGCATAGATAGAAGCATTGTGGTAAAAATAAGACTTCACTGCAGTGTGTGTGTGTGTTTAATTAATGTATTCTCTTTTAACAACTAAGAAGAATATGACTTTGGGATTTTCTCTGTGTCCCTTTGTTATGAAACTTCATTCATAATGGTCAAGTCTTCTACCATGTTTACCCACTGATCAGTGGAGATCTATACTTCATGGATAAGATAAGATTATTTGTTGTACAAGCAAAAGGACATGTGTTTGAATTCCCATCACCTGTATAAAACTCCTAGCATGGTTTCATGTGGCTTTAACTCCAGCTGTTTATGAGGTAGAGACAGGTAGATGTTGGGGTGTGATGACTTCCAGACTAGCTCCACATTTACTGAGAGACCCTGTCTTAAGGGAACAGAGGAGAGTGATAGAGAAGAACACCAGCCATCCTCTTCTGATCTCCATATGTGCAGGCCTGTATCCCACATACATATACCACATTCTCTATCTGTGTCTGCTTGTCTGTATGTATATATGTGTTTCTCTACCTTTATGCCCTTTTCTTTCTCCTACACACACACTGACAAGAAGAGAGATTATAATGGAATAATGAACCAGGCAGTTTTACCATGTAATGAATATATATCTGTCATCATGTATCCTACAATATAACAAATAAGTTTGTAATGCAGAGTTTTTCTCCCCAGGTCACTGGTATAAGAATAATTATTGTCTTTTTCCTCCTTTATAAGGTTTTTTCCCTTTCTATCATATCTTTCAGGCAGAAAATGACGGTGATTTGATTTGTAGTTATGATAATTCATGCTAATCTTTTAAGAATTTCAAGTCTGAAAATAAATGTTTCTTTGAACTAGAGATAAAAAAGTGACCTCTTAATTTTCTCAGAAGATGCTTGCAATTCATATGTAATTCTATCTCAACTCCTGCAGCATTTGGAACACTTTTATAATGGGCTCAGAAAAGTAATCATTTCCCTTGAGTACGATTGACACTTTGCAGTGAGCCGATGTCTCTAAAGTATTTTTCTCGTTTAATAGTCTATGCTCAAACAGAACTGCCTGGTCAATGATTTTCATATTTATGCACTTTGATCGCAAGTTTACTTCTCTGTGGAATAATATTATACATGACTCAAATTCACATTTCTTTCAGAGGCACAGTTACCTTTCATTAGCTGCCTATTGACACTTGCCTATGACACATCCGTAGACATGGATAGGGCTATAAGAATGGCTTAGTGGTTAAAAGCATGTGGTACACTTGTAGAGGACTGGAATTTGGCTCCCAGCACCCATGTTAGGCAGATCCCAACTTCCTATGATTCCAGTTCTGAGGAGTCCAGCACTCTGTTGTTGATTCTCAGAGGGAAATGTACCCACAGACACATACCGCCATACAGACACACATAATTGAACGTAAGATGTATCTTTAAGAAGAGAACTTCTACAGACAAGATTCCTGACAAATACCGAGTGCACTGTTCGAGATAACGTGGGGACTCAGTGACTTGGGAATGTGGCTGAAACTTTAGCAATGCTTATTTAATCCAGTGAGTCCCTCCTGTGAATCAGCCCAGTGATAGCATGGGCATGGGTGGGTATGGGAATGTACGTACACTGCTCAACCGTCCCCATCTCTTTTAAGGATTTTCGTTTTTTATGCTTTGGATATAAAATGACCCTAAAGCATGTGAGTTGCAGGTCTAATTCCCAGCAGGTGACTCTAGTAAATAGGTGCCTGGATCATAATAACAGAAAATCCACCAAAGGACTGCTATGCTTATAGCTGAATGTGCTATCGGTGTTTTTGAGACAGAGTCTAATATAACAGCTCACCAGGCTAGACCCTAATTCACCATGTAGTTAAGGATGACATTCAGCTCTTGATCCTCCTGCTTCTGCCTCTACCCTCTAAGTGCTGGGATTGTAATTATGCACCACCAAATCCAGATTGAAAAGATCATGTCCTGGTCCTTTCCTCCAACTCTTCATGTTCCCTGTGACATGGAGAGGTTCCTACATACCATGCTTTTGCTGCCTTCATGTTCACCCCTTTTTCAGATCTAGTGTAATGCAGCCTACTGGCATCAGACTGGATCCTCTGAAACTGTGAGCTCAAATACATCTTTTTCTCTTTAATGTTAACTTTCTCATATAGTTTGTTATAGTAACAAGAACAGACTAATTCAATAATACACTGCAATACACACAGTCCTTGGTGCTGTGTAGGACTATTAGTCTTTCTTTGTGTGCTAATAATCCCTTTCTAACACATTTCTTATGTGCCATTATGGAAGGATGATGCATCATAACGTGCTCATTAAGATGAGGGTGCTAGAGCATTGGTTACTTGGTATCAGAGAGCAGGCATGTGTAGGAAAGGTGGAGGGGGGGGGGTCTACAATGCTTTTAGATAGAGCAACCTGAAGCTATGAACACATTTCAGCCTGACAGCTGAGGGTTCTGGTGGTCCCCAGATGGCTGTGCTGTTTTGGGTAGTTTTAGAGATAGTGGAATGTGGCACTTAGCTGGAAGCAGCAGATCATTTGTGGGCCCTTGTGTTTCTTGAAGTTGAGCCCTTCCTGTCTCCTTTGCTCTGTTTCATACTTACCAGGAAGTGAAAAACAACTTCTACCATAAACTTTGGCCACTAAGAACCAAGCAACCGTATGCTGAATCCTTTAAAACATTCAACCTAAATAAATCTCACCTCCATTAATTTGTTCAGTGTAAAATAACAGCCACAGCATGAGAATTCTGCCTGCTCTTTGTTCACTGCCTCAGAAGTAAATACTATAAGAAGTTGTGGACTTTGAGATGTTCCAGCAAGAAAAATGACTTACCACCAAGCCTTATGACCTGAGTTTGGTCCCGCAAAGAATATCAATATGATTTTGATAGAGACTGAATGGTAAAGAGAGAGAACCGACTCTTACAGGCTGTCCTCTGGTCTTTCCTCTCACAACTAGAGTCTTTCAGAAAGAGATCTTAGCCGGGCGATGGTGGCGCACGCCTTTAATCCCAGCACTCGGGAGGCAGAGGCAGGCGGATCTCTGTGAGTTCGAGACCAGCCTGGTCTACAGAGCTAGTTCCAGGACGAGCTCCAAAGCCACAGAGAAACCCTGTCTCGAAACACCAAAAAAAAAAAAAAATAGATCTTAAAGCCAAATGGTTGGAAGTAGAGTTCTTCTCCCTCTTCCAATACAGTTTTAAAAGGTCTCACCTGATTCCGTCTCAGAGTAACTGAATTACTGTTGGGAGAAGAATTGAGGTTAGGGTTTCAGGGGTGAGTGATTGAGATAGTAGGAGTCTGTGGAATGTAGAGCAAACTTTCCCCCACATATATAGTGTTTTTGATCCTTGTGGATGAGTTTCATTTTCTATTGAAAAAGATGTCAACAGTTAGGGATAGGTAAGTCGTACTGGGATGTAGAGAATTTGTATGGAAAGAACCTTTGACAGCTACCTGTGTCCAGATGGGACTTTGATACCAACACACACACACACACACACACACACACACACACACACACACACGCACACATACACACACGCTTGACAGAGAGAGAGAGAGAGAGAGAGAGAGAGAGAGAGAATGAGGAGAGAAAAATAGGGAGAGAGAGAAGTAGGAAGAGAAAGAGACAGAGAGACGGTGAAAACAATTGTGCATGTAATTCATACTGATCATGTGAGCAATATCCACTCCCCTCTTAGAGACATACAAGATATTGATGACTACAAAAATACAGAAACAAGTCAATTCTACTTAATTCCTATAGAAGAGTTGGGCAAAATTCACCATGAAGCAATTTATTAACAGGCCCAGATTGAGAATCCATTTAAAATTCCAATTGTAATGATATTTTGTCTAGAGGATATTGATTTTGTTCCACTATGCTGCTTTTGGAAGTGGGAGGGAAACAGAATTATGATTCAAATTACTAACATAATGAAAAATCATTTGTATTCGTTTTTATTACTCAGACTGACACCTGGTGAATAAGATAAACACTTATTATTTAGAAGAACTCTGCAGGGATAAGAAAGGCAAAAATCCTCATTAACCATCTGTCAAGTGGTTCAAATTATACGGGCTTGGGGGTGAAATTTAATATTACTTACGACGCAGGACCCATTTTATCCAGGATAAACAGCAGATTTTCTTTTTACACAGAGAAGAACAGTGAATTTCTCATTAAGAGGGCTTTGGAAAGTGTTCCAGATACAGGTAGTTCAAAAATGTTGACAAGAGAGGTTGGAGGAAGGGAGCAGTTGAGAGCTGTCAAAGCTCGCAGATTCTGAGCATGGCATATCAGGATTGAAGGGATGTTAAGTATTTTCAGTGAATGCTTTGTCTTTTAGTCTTTGTATAGCTTGGCTGGGATTCATACAGGGTGGAAATTAAATATTCTATGTGCATCCTGCCACAGTCTGATGCCCTCACCCTGAATGTGATGTGAGTATCACACTGGAAACTTTACCCCTGACTTCTCTTATTCACTATCATAAATGCACTGGATACAAATGTAAGGCCTTAGGGATCTGACCCGAGACTCCAAATCCTCTCTTCCTGGCAAGTCCCTTTGGGAAAATTATTCATCAGAGTTCTGAAAGTTGGCCTAGGACACATGGAGATTATTTCTGAGGGCATGATAGTGAAGGGTGACTATAGATATTTGTATAATATTCAGGTACATGGTAAGGGAATCCAGAGGCACCCAGAGAATAATGAGTATGAAACATGGGTGCTCATATCCACTCTTTTGCCCCTCAAGGAGTAAAAATGGGAACCATGGAGTGGAGGCCCTGGTAATAGTACTGGTTATCAGGTTCCTGATAGGGAGAGAGCTATTTGCCAGTTATGCAGTGTAGTAATAGGGTCGACGGCGGGGCTGCGTCCCCAACACCCCAGCCGCCTGCCCGTCTGGCTTATGCCCCGAAATAATTACACGGACACTGTATTCTTTTAAACTCTGCTTGGCCCTTTAGCTCTAGCACTTACAGGCTAATTCTCACATCCCGATCAACCCATCTCTAATAATCTGTGAGAACCGGTCTTACCGGGAAGATTCTAGCCTAGTCCATCCTGGGTCGGAGCTTCATGCTGGGAGCGGGACATGGCGTCTCTCCCAGGCGTCTGCTCCAGAGAGGAGAGCTGTCGAGACTGAGCTCACTTCCTCTTCCTCCCAGCGTTCTGTTCTGTTTACTCCTCCCACCTATCTTCTAACCAATGAGGGACAAGCAGTTTCTTTTTATTTAACCAATGACCTTCCTCCATCATTTCCCCTTTTTTGGTTTAAACAAAAAAAAGGCCTTAACTTTAACATAGCAAAATTACATATAACAAAAAAGTTATCAAGAAAAAGTTACAATAATCTTTATCATAACTAAGGAAAACTATAACTAACTATTCTTAACTCCATCAAAGACTCCAGAAAGATATAATATTACCTAAGTAAACAAGAACTAAGAAACTTCAAACTCTAGAAATGACAAAGACATTTCGCTGCCTGGACAGTCACCCAAAGTTCTTTTGTACCGTTGGGGCATCCATCTTCAGCCTTCAGGCCCATGGTACCCAGCAGATATTTCCATAAAGCAGGAAAATTCAAAGTCAGTTCAGTCACTATCTGTTGTGTCCTGCAGAATGTCTCGCAGACTCTTTCAAAATGAATCAGGAACCCCGAAAGATCATCTCACCTTAGGCAAGTTCAGTAGTCCTCTCTCTGTGGGTTCTCTGTGTCCAGTGTATGCAACAGTCCAGGCAAGAGCAGTTTCTTGCCCAAATGGCTATCAAACTCCATAAGGTGCCTCTTCGATGTCCATCTTCCTCTTGAAGTACATTGGTGCTGCCAGGAGCAGAGTGTCTCATTGTCATGAAACGTCCTCAGTTATTAAAACATTTAAAATGCCATATTCTATAATCTTTAAAAAATATGAAGAATGCCTATCTAAAATATATCTATGCACATCTAGAAAATATTAACTAACATGACTACAAACTTGACTATTATGATTATCTATTAACTACCTATATACATTACATTTTTAAATGAACTACACAATCACAGTTCCTTAATCAAGATCAGAAACACATATACATATAACAAAATTGACCGTAAATCTCTATCAATAAAGCAAAATCTATACTAATGCAAATTATTCATACCTATATCATATCCCCCTTTAAATGTAAAAGAACATTTATAAACATTTTTTGGAATATGGGCGCAGTTATTTCTCTCCAAACTGCTTCCTGCTGAATGGGGGCGTCATTAATTAGGTCTTTCACGTTATAACCTGTGTGCTAGTTTCATCTCAGTTGGCAGTTGAGCGAAGCAATTTTCTGAAGGTGTTCACACCAACCCTTCAGGCGTGGTCCATCATACCACATCGGAATAGAAGAAGTGAACAGCGTCTCATCCTCTGTGAAAACAAAATAAGAAACTCTTTTCCAAAGTATCATATCCTTAGATCCAAATTTTGAAATCATACCCTCATGATATCCGTTCTGGTTCCACTTGGCAGCCCATATAATGAAATGTCTCTCTGTACTTAGCTCCTTCACATTCAAAAAATTTAAAGAAAACACAATGTACATAATCCAGACTCTCTGTGAATTTTCCATTTTTACGTGGCTTATTTTTTACTCTATCACTTTACTTTATTCTGTCTCTTTAAAGACTTTACCTTTTTTTTTAACATTAACTTTATTTTCTATATTTTTTTTTCTTCTCTCTCTCAAGCCTACGTACATTCATCCAACAGTGTGACTCATTTAGTGGTCTGAATCTGTCCTATTGTGAATCAATTTTTTACTATCCAGGAGCACTTTTGATTTGCGCCTTTAAATCACTAGGCGCTTAAGAATCTAAGCTGTGACATTCCTAGGTTAACTTTTTGCTTTTTGAGCGTATATCTTTGACCTGGAATAACCCTGTAGACCAGGCTGTCTTTGAACTCTCAGAGATCCGCCTGTCTCTGCCTCCCAGGCATTGGGATTAAAGGTGTAAACTACTACACCTTGAACTCACAGAGATCTGTTTGCCTCTGCCTTCTAGGCACTGGGATTAAAGGCGTGTGCTACCACACACAACAACTCTCTTCCTTTTTTTTGTTTTTTACTTTAAAAACTTCAACTTTTAGTCTGCATATATTTTTAACACACTTTAAACCATTCAGAAATTTTCTCTGTCTTTGAATATCTCTTTACTGTATATCTCTCTTTTTCTGACCACATGAGCCTTTAATTTACCAAGCAATATCAGTAGGATTAAAGGCGTGGCTTTGCCGGCTGGATCCAGCCCATTCCTTAGCTTTCCAGCCTCATGGCTGAGGTACTGGCTGTAGCCATGTTTATAGCCTCTATGGCGTTTCAAGGTCCCTGCCAGCCAGCAAGCTACAACAGACAACACTCAAGTTCTCTCTTGGTAGCCGGCCCTCCTGCCTCAAACAGTCAGAGTTTGCCATGGCAGGACAGCCCAGAAAGCCGGCATTTTTAAACGGTGCAGCTTTTTTCCTGCTATGGCTGAAAACCGAAAAGCATGCGTTCAGCTTTTCGTCAACATCATTTAAGTGTTTCGTGGCAGGACCTCTTAATGAGCTGCAGGTTTTGCAGCTAAAGCTGAGTCAGGAAGCCTCTCTTAGATAAGGCGCTTGCTTGCCTCTAGCAAGCAGAGCAGACCCGAGAACACAGCGAGTCTAGTTGCCATCAAACAAATCGTAGCACTTTACTCCAAATGCTCCATTCAAAAGCTCTGTCTCCTGCAGGAGCCAGATAGAGATTGCAATGGCAGCACAGCCCCAGGAAGTCGCGCTTTAAAATGACACAGCGTTTTTTCTGCTACTGTTGCCGAATCAGGAAATCTCTCTACAGCATGCCACCAACAAAAAGCAAAAATCTGTGTTAAACTCTCTTTCCCTTATTTTTAAGCCTTCTCAGGTTTTTTTTTTTTTTAAATAATTTTTTTTATTAAGAAAAGAAGAAAAAAAAACATAAACAAAAAACAAGTTTCCACCTCCTCCCAGCCTCCCATTTATCTCCCCCTCCTCCCACCCTTCTCCCCCTCCTCCCACCCTTCTACCCCTCCCCCCACTCCTCTCCCCCTCCCTCTCCAGTCCACAGAGCAGTCCAGGTTCCCTGCCCTGTGGTAAGTCCTAGGTCCTCCCCTTCTCAGGTTTTTTAAGTGGGTTTAGTCCATCACGTGGGGCGCCATAATGTAGTAATAGGGGCGATGGAGGGGCTGCGTCCCCAACACCCCAGCCGCCTGCCCGTCTGGCTTATGCCCCGAAATAATTACACGGACACTGTATTCTTTTAAACTCTGCTTGGCCCTTTAGCTCTAGCACTTACAGGCTAATTCTCACATCCTGATCAACCCATCTCTAATAATCTGTGAGAACCGGTCTTACCGGGAAGATTCTAGCCTAGTCCATCCTGGGTCGGAGCTTCATGCTGGGAGCGGGACATGGCGTCTCTCCCAGGCGTCTGCTCCAGAGAGGAGAGCTGTCGAGACTGAGCTCACTTCCTCTTCCTCCCAGCGTTCTGTTCTGTTTACTCCTCCCACCTATCTTCTAACCAATGAGGGACAAGCAGTTTCTTTTTATTTAACCAATGACCTTCCTCCATCAATGCAGAACTTACTGTCTTAACTGCTTCTAGTCATTTGAACTCCGTCATGCCAGTTGAAGTAACTTAGAATCAAGAGGGTAAGTAGTCTGCATAATTAAATCATCCTAAATACTAACAGGAAAAAAGAGAGAGAGCTTATAATAATGATACCCGATCATGCTGGGTAAGACTGGATGCAATTGGGGCTGGGTCAGAGTACAGCTTCCTGCCAGACACAATAGTGAATCAATGTGCGTACAGTATTGCGGCAGAAGAAAGAACATCAGGGTCTCTTCTTTCTCATTTTATATCAAGAGATTATTTTCACTTTCAAGTTTGTAAATTTTACAAAAGGATCTGTTGCAAAGAAATGGACCCACAGGGTGAAGATTGCATTAGCTGTAATAGTTTGTCCTTTCCATATATCCAAGTTTTTGTACCACAAACAAGATGGGATCCCTCTACCAAGACAAAGGAGTAAGAACACGACAGTGCCTTTGAGGAAACTGAATCAGCTGCTGAGGTCAGCTTGGCAGGAAACATTAAAGATGGAGGCACTTGAATGAAGAGGGAGGTGGGTTATCCTTGATGATTTGAATACCAGATTGATTGGCAGTTAATAAACCTGGCCTGGTCAGGATTGGCTTAGCCCCCAATAAGTGTTGGCTTGGAGATGAAAGTTTCCAGGTACCATTGTTGTAGGTGAGACATATAACCATAAGCAGCCATTAACAGTTTTTAATCATAAAAAAATAACTCTTCATTTAATTTCCATCTAAGACATAATGGGGCTCTACAGTGAGTGAATCCTTGTGATATTCTCAGTGTGAAACACTGAAGGTCCTTCAAGACCCTGGAGTCAGCTTTCCTGTCTATACTGAGTGCTGAAGATTACAGAAGAGACAGCAATTGTGTTAATATAGTTCAGTGGCAATCATATACAATTCTTAACCTAGACTATCTTTCTAGTATTCTTATAATATCTTCTTAGAAAATCAAGACACCAATATTTCAATTTTAAAATTATATTTGATAGTAGAGCACTATATGAAGTCAGAAGTTGCAGTGTTGAAGTGGTACTATACTAATTAAAATAGTTTGGATTCCTTGTTAGACAAACTATGACAAGTTCAACTGAAATTAATGATACTGGCAATGAGACATGGCTTTGTATGAATTCTGTCTTCTTTTGTGCTGAATAAGATCAGATAGAACCAAGAAACTCTGAACTTCATAAAGAAAGAATGTAAGTTGATCTAACTGAAAAGTAAATGGACTTGGAAGGTAGAGGCAGGAGGATCAGAAAATTAAGCTTGGATTTGACTACATAGTGGGTTTAAGGCTTATCTTAGCTTTGGTTTCTATTGCTGTGATATAACATCATAACCAAAAGCAACTAGAAGAGCCTTGTTAAGTTTCTATAACAGAGTACCATAGGCCAGATAGTTTATGTTTCTTATAGTTTTGGAGATTGAGGTGTTCAGGCTTAATGTGCCTGGCAAGGGTCCAGTTTCTAGTCCTTGGGATGGCTATATTCTTGCTGGGTTCTCACCAACTGGAAGGGGTGAGGAGGCTTTGTCAGGTCTCTTTAGTGCAGGAACTGTTTTCATCTGGTGGATGTCATCCTCTTGATGGCACTGCATTCCCAAAGCTCCATCTCTTCATCTTAAAAATTTAGAGGGGAGGGGAAAAATTCAGACTGTGATTCCTGGTGGCCAAGTGCTTTCTATAAGTCATGAGGATGACTTGCTTTTTTTTTTTTCTAATTGAGGTCCACACCTGTTTTCCTCTCTGTTAAGGACACCAAGAAGCAGTTACAAGGTATTTACTCACCCCAAGACATAGCTTTGAGCCCTCTAACCTTACAGCAGTCTTCACAGTTAGCCAATGCTCTTTACTTAGGAAAGCAATTTGCTAAAGTTGATGAACTCAGAAAGTTGCTGTATGGGAGGAAGCTGAGTAGCATATAGAGGTCACTGCTTCTCCTGTAAACTTGATCACAGAACTTTAGCCTCCAATTATCGAATTCAGTGGTTCAGAACTGCACATGCACAATGCTAATGTCAATGGGTGACGGGTGAATGACTGAGTCCCACAACAGGCCTCTAGGGAGCCAATAGCAAAGACTATCCCTTTTATTGACAAATGGCTCCTAGGTTTGTGCGACTTATTTTCCATTAGTCTAACACTTTGTGTAAAAATTACATTTTTTGAAATTTTCTTTGTGTGTGTGTCAATCCACACATGGTCCTTGTGTGGAGGCAAAAAAACACAGCTTGAGAGATTAAGTTCTCTCCTTCTATCCATGGATTCTTAGCATCCAAGTCAGGACAGCAGACTTGGCATCTAGTGCCCTTAACTAGTCTTCTGGCCAGCGCTCCAGCTCCTCACATGGGAAGAAGACCCAGAACACACCCTGCTAAGGACATCTTGGGCTCTACTTTCCATTAAAGTAACTTAGTTCTTCAGTAATGAAATTCTTGAGTGAATTCTTTGGCTTTCCCCAAATTCAGCAAATCCTCTCTTTATTGAATGTCTTCTTATCTATAGTCATTCCAAAGCATGGTGGACACATACTCAGCCCTGATAGAACCCAAGGAAGGCCTTCATCTAACATGGTGGCGTTACTCAACTTAATTCACTTAATGCATGTCATAATCACTTTATTTCATTAGCTCTGCTCCAGTGTGCCACGGAGTCCGGCTTACCCCCCCCCCCAATCACCATATATTAACTACAATTCCATGAGGCACCAGAGCAGTTTAATTTGAAGATGAAACTTCTAATGCAGCTGGAGCCCAATTTAGAATTTTCATCTCTGTAAATGGAAACGCAAATCAGCAGAGCGTATCCCGAATGGAGGCTCGCGCTCGTTCTCCTGTAAATTCCTTTGCTCTCCAAATATCTAAGCACTTTGCAAATAGCCAATTTGATGCTGGGTTTCAGAATTCTTTCCTCTAGTGAAGCAGAGCTGTGATTGGCCCTCAGCATGGTTACTGGGCGGAAAGTGGTGTTTACCTCCCTTTCAGCCTTAAGCCTTGACTTTCACTTTTCTGCATTTGATATTTCCCAGCCTTTAGTCTTTGCCTATTCGGATGAAAGAGATCTGATACTTACTTGACAGTACTATATTTCTTTTGCTGTGGAAATAATAAACATGCCTGCAATAGCCTAGAATTTTATAGAGCAAAAAACCTCTTTTTGCTCCTCTCCACCACACAGTGGACACAAGGCAGGTTCAGTGTTAAGTGTCAGGCAGGAAAAGAAACTACTGCCAACTGGGGGAAAGGGGGCTCAGGACCTGTGTTTCTTTATTCCTGCTGCATCTAGATGTTGGACTTTGAAAAATCAAAGACCCTCTATGGGCCTTGATTCCTCTGGTGTGCCGTGAAACATCTGGGAAGACTGGGGACACATCAGTCATTCACATCTGCCTCTCATTCTATTTCAGTATGCTGAGTGATGTTTTCTGGGGAGACACTAACTGAGACACCTGTTCAGTCTAGATAAATGGCTGATCAAAGAAACAGTTGCACCCATAGCTGACTTGGCCACCCCGTAAGTTGATGGTACTTATTTTCAGTTCATGGGGTGACTCATGTACCTCTGCCCACCCCAGACTGGGTGATGCCTCATGGAAGCTGTAGGACTGGGGTTCCCCACAACTCATAAGTGGGTCCACGGGAAAGTCTCCTCTCTCAAGAGTTGCATGCTGCCACTATGACCTCAAGGGGGAGCCTCATGAACCTTGTAAATTTCATTAGTTTCCAGTCCTTCAGAAGTCTTTAGTATCCTGAGCTCTGAATGAGCTTCTATTCTCCATCCTGGATGCTAGGCTTCAATTCAGAGTTAGCCGCCACAGAACAAACTTACTACAGTGTCCCAATCAGGGCTCTTCTGCTTCTATGTTCTATCCTACAACCTGCTATAGGAAGATGGCTTCTCAAAGGTGGGCACATCCGAATCCCTGGAACATGTGAATATATGCCCTTCTTTTTTTTTTTTTAATTAAACAAGGTTTAGGGCTTTCTCGAGACATAGGACTAATATGAGATACACACACAAATACAAACACATGGCTGTAACTTAACATGAGAACTAACTCGTGTGCCTATGGAGTGTCTAAGTCTCCCTAGAAATAGGTAACGTTGGTGGTATAATTCACATCAAATACAAAGCCCTGGGACCAAATGAGGGGCCTCCTATGGTATAATGTACCCCTAAAGTTTCTTGTGTTAGAAATTGGATTCCCATTTTCATGATATTTAGAAGTGAAAATTTTATAAGATGTTTGGGGCTCCACCCCTAAAATTGGGTTAATCCTTATAATGAATTAGTGGATTAATGGTTTATATAAAGTGTCTCAAACATGTTATTCCTGGGTTATCCTGGGTCTCTGTAGAGTAAAATGAACCTTGGCATTTATTTCAAGAGCAAACTCCTTTCACAGAAGATGTCTGCCAGCATTGGAGCAAGCTTATTGGGCTGACAAGGATGGTAGAAGAGAGAACATGAGAAACCTGGGTTGATGATTTTATGACTATCCCCCCCACCCAGCAACAGAAAAAGAAGAAACGTTTCTTTTTCCTTCTCCTCAGCAGTATCTTTTGCTATGAGATAAGCCAGTTTCCTCTCACATTAGGAGGGCCACTGTGTCTGTTACACCACAATGAAGCGGAAGCTGGGTGTCCACTCTCACCATAGCCAATCAAGATTTTCACCATTTCCTGTAGACAGAGACAGAGACCCAGTCACTGCTGTGGAAGGGGTGCAAGGTACCTTTAAACCAATAGAAAAAAATGAAGGAGAGGATCACCAAGTGGGATCACCCTTAGCCCCCTTAGAGTTGGTGGTAACCGCAGCTCTGTGTGCTCCCTGTTTACCAGAAAAGTCTGTAACACTTGCCAGTGCATACTCTTGCTTGCACTAATCTGCTTTCCTGCCTTTTTGTTATTAACTGACAGAGAAAAAGAGCCCACCTGCTAGTTCTTGTCACTTATTTGGCAGGGCAATTATTCTTCCTGGTGAACCATTGGCACAGGCCACGATGAAGGCCGCGGTGTCTTCTGTTAGTTTTGGCACGCTTTGCTCTCCAGAAATTCTTCAGATTTTCACACCATTAAAATATGCTTGACAGAAGACACAGACGCGGCAGTGGCAACTTCCTTTCTCTTTTAGTTCCCCAGAAATGAAATTGTTCTGAATCAAACCATCTTACCTTAAAATTGATATAACAAAGTTAATTGATTTAATGTAACACAATGACGATTGCAGAGGAAACTGGTGCGTATTTTGACTAAAGACTGAACCCACATGGATTTAAATAGAACTTCTCTATTTGAAAAGGGGTGGGGCTGATAAGCACCTTTTCCTGCTGGGAGAACGAGGCCTGAAAGGATGGTGTAAGGTTCTTCTGTGCCCTCCCCCTTTTTTCCCTTTTAAATCATAAAGTTAAAGTTTCCTTAGTTTTGTAGAAATACCAGTGCGTCCACAGCGTGGCTTGAATGTGAAATATTCCCCACAGGCTCATGCGTTTGCACAGAAGGTCCCCAGATGGTGGCACGTTGTGGAACCTTCAGAGATGGAGCCTACTAGAGAAAGCGGGACACTGGGAGCAGATCTCCAGGCTTTAGAGCACTGAAACACTTCCTGTGTGCGTGCAGCAGTGTGATAGTGGCCTCCTGCTGTCATGCCTCCAGCCATGACAGACTCTGCCCCCTCCAGCTGGAAGCTAAAACACTCCCTCTCTCCAGCTGTTTGTTGTTAGATGTTCTGACACTGATGTGATAAAAGGAACTGACATGTGGGGTTTCTCTCACATGCTCCCACATCTTCCTTTGGCATTCAGACCCCAGAACAGGAAATGATGGAGTCCGTAGCCCTGAATGTATCAGTGGAAGACCACCCAGAGATGGAGATGACTCTCAGTATTTGGGGAACCAGTTGTTCCAGAAGGCAACCTGCTCAGGGCTGAATATCACTCTGACACTTTTTCAATTTGAATCTCGTTTACTTTCCCAATATGGAGACTGAGTGCCCGATAGAAGCAGTCCAAGGAAGAAAAGAAAGATTTCTTCATGTTGGTTCCAGAGAATCTCAGTCCATCGCATGCTGCAAAGGCACGATAGGACAGCTGTTTGTAACAGCAGAAAGGTAAGGCAGTAGCTGGTCACATGAAGGCATACAGGCAGCAGAGACTATGGCAAAAATTAGGGATGGTTATAAGCCAGTGACCTAAATCCTCTTTCAAAACCCTACCACCTAAAGTCTCCAGAGCCTTCAAAACTGTCCTGTAGGACATTGTAGTTTCAAACTAGAGTAGGCTCCTGGAGGTAATATGAGGGTCTCAGCACACATTCGTGTTTATAATGAGGGCATTAGGGGCTGTGAGATGCCTTTCAGTGAAGTACTTGAAAACAAGCGTGAAGACCAGCATCTACATGTGACGACATATGTGACATTTGTGTGCATCCCTAGGGCTGGGTCAGCAGGATCCCTAGAGCTTTTTGGTCAGCCAGTCTAGCCAATAATAATTGAAGAAGACACCAAACCTCCAAGTACAGTTTTACTCAACTCCACACATACTTGCATGTACACACACACACACACACACACACACACACACACACACCATTAGGTTAGCTCTCAGTAGGATTTTGCCACTACCCAGCAATCCCTTACAGATCACTAATGATCTCAAATAATGTAAAAAAAAAGATATTTATATATCTGTCTTTATGTTGTTATAAACACATATACCTTAACTCTGGATACTACAGAATACCATTGGTTCCTTCTTACATTCCTATGTTGAGCCCTTTCTTCTGTTGAACCTCTCTCCTGGGGTGCCTCAGCCCTGTCATGAGTTTTATTTGCTTCCCTTTGCTACAACATTGTCTCCCCAGGTGATCTCATTTAATCTCAGTGTTATACTTTTAGGTGCATATATTTCCTAATATGCTGTCCAGCCAAGAACACCTCCCCCACTTATGATCCTGTACCTATGACTAACAAACTTATTTACATCACTACTCAGTACACAGACTGTGCAGTGGTAAGTCACCAAGCCCAGAGAAGAATTCCTAATCTTTGCCCACAGATCCTGCTTCTTTTCTGCCTCTCTAACTGCTAATGCTTTCTCCCACAGTCCACCAAGTTGACTGGTCCAGTTGAATGGACCTCAGCGCAAGTTCCCATCCCTCTATCCAAACCTCCAACAATCCATGCTGATTCTTACTATATGCAGCTTTGAAACTGACCTTGAATCCATTTAATACCCCTTGCCTCCCTCCTCCCACAGTATACACACCTCTTACTGTCATCTGAGGGAAAGCAGTATACATGCCAGAGTAGGCTATGGGCTATTGCACAAATATTACCTGTGAATCATTGGACATCACCCAGTTTTTGGGTAAAAGTAGGGGTTAAATTTCACTAATCTCCAATTACTTCCACTCATTCAGTGTCTGGTTAGCTCCTTTAACCCACCTGTTTTGGTTATCACTTGGCATCTTCCAGAAACACTGGCTTTAATTTCATTCCTTATATTCTTAACAAAGTTCTCCTATTTATAGACTATTTTCTATTTATTTATTTTATGTGTATGTGTGTTTTGCATGCATGTAGTGTGTGAAGCAGTTGCATGTGTGGCGCACACAGAGGTCAGAAGATTACATTAGATCATCTGGAATTGGAGTTGTAGAGGGCTGTGGACCATCAAGAAGGTGCTGGGAACACAAGCCAGTTCTTCTGTAAGAGCAGCTAGTGCTCTCAACTGCTGAGCCTTCCCTCCAGCCCCTTATCTGCAAGATTTTTTACTGTAGCTATTGTTCACCCAAACCCTTTTGACCAAGTTATCTCCTTGTTTCTTAGACCCCGGTTCAATGTCATTTAGGTAGAGAGTGATTCTACAATTAGAAATGATTGACTGCTGTTAATTGCCAATAAATTGTATCACATGTAACCTTTCCATTGGCTGAGTTTGCTTGAAATTTTTTTCTCTAACAGTTATTAAGTATTGGTAAGATAAACTCTAAAGTGTGGTTGAACACTTGTCAATGTTTTGATGGCATGTGTGATTTAAGTGCTTTTCTTCATGCTATGCTTCTGGTGTCAGGGTAAATTTAGTTCTTAACATCAACTGCATCCTAATTTATCCCATGTTCTATTCTCTGCCAATTTAGCCATTCCATTACAGCAATATCCCTTTCTCTTACTTCCATTAGTTTCGGCTTGAAATGACCTGTCTGTTTGAAAGACAGGATTAAACTAGAGTCAACTCAGTTGTTCATGATGATGGAGGGCACGTTATTATGATAAATGAGATTCTCTCGGCCTCTGGAATAGCTCATGTTAGACAAATGCAGCAGTGTCGGGGTCCTGTTCCAGGGGCCTTTGCTAGCTTCCATGCATCACTTGTGAAACTTGCAAAGCAGGGACACATTGACCAATAAGGAGCAGCATAAAGAACAGAAGAAGCTGGAGGCTTCAGGTGACATGGACACAGTGCAGCCAGCTGAGGAAGGCTGAGTTGGAAATCCTTGGTTTTGCTTTGGTTTATGGAATGAAAATATACAAGCACTCGTGTTAGTAAAAATCCTAAAGCACTCTCATGAAGGTAATTTTTTAGCTAATACAAAGTTCAATTTGGTTGCGAAAATAAACAATAGACACCCATCCATTTTCATAACTGAAGAAATTAGAAATAAAGAAACGACATGAAATATGAGCACAAGCAAGAACAAAAGGAAGCAGTTCAAAGGTTATTCCCTTCTGACCACATCTCTTTCTTCTTTGCTAAATCATAAACTAATCTGATGTTTCATTTTATTCAGATCTAAAATAAGACATAATATTAAACTCACTTCTCAAAACCTCATGTTTGGGACCCTATTATATCAAAATAACAGATGTAAAAATGGGAGATAGCTTGAAAAATATGTACTTAGCTACACTGAAATTGTGTTTGAGGCTAAAACAGAAGGTTATTTTAAGTGGCTCCTTCTGAAACTTCTTCCTTCATCTTCTGTCATCTTCTTGCGAAAAACCTTACAGTCATCTGAATTGTAAATGTAGCTGAATTGTCATAAATTATTTATATGCATCTATCAATCACTCTAGCTTGCTTGGTTGCTCATCAGAAACATTTGTGCAAGGTTTGAAGACTATTTTAAATCAGACAATTTATTACATACATTTGTTAGATGTTTAACTAATTGGATCTCATAGATGCTTCTGTTGTATTGTTTGCTATAATTTACATATTCTTGGATGATGACTGTATCTCCATGATATTTTAAAATTCTATTTTTATATTAATTCTGCAACATTCTACTTCTCAACATGCTGTTATAATATCTTGAAATCTTTCAAAAATGGACTTTGGGGCCCAAATTGATGGCCCGGAGGCACTACCAAGCTTGATGACCTGAGGTCAGTTCTTCTGCCCATATGAGGAAAGGAAAGAACCACAGACTCCTGCATAGGTACCCTGGCAAGTAAATGCCCTCATATGAACACATAAATGATTTTTTTTAAAAAAATTTCATGGCTTTGTAAAATAAGCAATGGGAAAATAGAAAATAGAATTTTTATAAAGAAGAAATTCAATATATATGAAGAGTTAAGGAAAAGGAAAGTATTAACAAAAATGTCCTATGCAAGCTGCTTTGTTTATTTTCCTTATTGTGGTGATAAAATCTCCTGGCAGAAGAAATTTAAGGATGGTAGAACTTTATTTTGTCTCAGAATCTGGGGACATAGTCTACCATGGTGTTCGAGTCATGCCTGTGGGAACTTTTAGGCACCTGGTCACATTATGTCCAAAGTCAGGAAGAGAATTATAATACATGCTTGCACTCAGCTCCCACTCACTTCTTATGTGGTCCAGGATCCAAGCTCAGGGAATGCTGCCCCACACAAAGTGGTTCTTCTCACAAGATATTCCCCTTCAGACATGACTAGAGGCCCATCTGAGAGGTGATTCCAGACTTCATCAAGTTGACAACTGAGATTAGCCATCACCAAATGCTTTATGTCTGGTCACATTTCTGATGTTGTTCAGAACAGTTGGTTTGCTAGGTATCCCCAAGCCCAGGAAAGTAGGATTGCTCCAGGATCCTTCCTCATTCACCCTTTTCCCTTTTTAGGGACATAGCTAATAACAGCAAAGATAATTTCTGGGGAAGATGATATTATATGACATCCCTAACCAAACTGACAATGATGGCTATAAAATAATCACTGTAGAGTAGCAAAAATATACCTTCAGATGGAAGGGAAGTCCAAACCAATTTATATAAGAAAATGTGATATATTCTAGAGACGGAACTGTAGATTTGTGCAGAAGGAAAAATACATGATATTTAGTTAATGGTCTGTCCAAACAACAGGCAAAAAATATAAATTAAGTTGCAAATCTAATTTCTTTAAAAAGCATTCATAGAGTTAAATAAAATAAGGAATCAGCAAATAAACAAATGTGCTGCAACAATCCACTTGAAATATATAGAAATCTATGAAATTGAATGTATTTGAAGCAAGCATATGTTCACTAAATAAAAGTATAGTAAAACACAATAATAATGCTGATGATATATTGATAAATATGATCCTATAAAAATGGAATGCATAAAAGGGAAACAAATGCAATATATAAATAACCTCCAGACTAGGAAAATAAGTTTACTGTGAATGGGAAGAACAAATATTTTGTAATCAAAGATACAATTAGTTAATAAAGATACAAACAAGTTAATAAAAACAAAAAAGTATAAATAAGGATAAGATATAAATGGTAGATGCATAGAAAAGGAAATTTAAACATGCATGTGTGGTTGCAAAGATCTTCAGTCCCATTAGCAGTAAGAAAACTATAATTTAAAATAATGTACATACTTAGGGGCTAGATGGTTAAACAGTTAAGAGCTCTTGCTGCTCTTCCAGGGGACTGGAGTTCACTTCTCAGCATTCACATGGATGTGCCCACATCTAGATAGTCCCTCATTGATATTCCATTCCCATGTGATTCTAGAGGGTGCTGAGTTGACAATTAAAACTAGCCATCACACTTGAGAAGCCCACGCTGTGGTGAGTGGCATTCTTGTGTTGGGTGCCATGTTCATCCTCAGTGCCAGCCTTGTTGGGATGCCTGCGTGGATCTGCCCTCGTCAGTTCTCATACTGTCAGCTTCCTCTGGTTTGTTGTCAGGCAGTCCTTAGCCAGCTTCTTGATTATTCTATGCAGTCTTTCCCACCCCTTCAGGTTTCCCAAACCTTCTCTTTCACTATGTCAACTCTTTTTTTTTAAATTAATATGAAATTTATTGAGTCATAAGTCATTCAAAGATGATTTAAGTACTTTTTATTATTATGTTTTTTATTGAAAAAAAATTTCTGCCTCCTCCCAGCCTCCCATTTCCCTCCCCCTCCTCTCGTCCCTCTCCCCCTCCCCCCACTTTTCTCCTCCTCTAGTCCGAAGAGTAGTCAGGGTTCCCTGCCCCGTGGAAAATCCAAGGTCCTCCCCGCTCCATCCAGGTCTAGAAAGGTGAACATCCAAACTGGCTAGGCTCCCACAAAGCCAGAACATGAAGTAGGATCAAAACCCCTTGCCATTGTCCTTGGCTTCTCATCAGCCCTCATTGTCTGCCATGTTCAGAGAGTCCGGTTTTAAAACACAATCCTGAGTGAGGTAACCCAGACCCAAAAAGATGAACATGGGGTGTACTCACTCATAATTGGTTTCTAGCCATAAATAAAGGTCACTGAATCTGTAATTTGTGATCCTAAAGAAGCTAAATAAGAAGGTGAACCCGAAGAGAAACATACAGTTATCCTCCTGGCTATGGGAAGTAGACAAGATTGCCGGGCAAAAAACTGGGATCTTGGGGGTGGGGCGGGATGGGGGTAAGCGGAGAGGGGGAGAGAAAAGTGAGAAGGGTAGGATGGGGAGAACTTGGGGAAATGGGATGATTGGGATATAGGAGGGTTGGATAGGGGAGCAGGGAAGCACATATCTTAGTTAAGGGAGCCACCTTAGGGTTGGCAAGAGACTTGAACCTAGAGTGGCTCCCAGGTGCCCCGGGCGATGTCCCCAGTTAGTTCCTTGGGCAGCTGAGGATAGGGAACCTGAAATGACCTATCCTATAGCCATACTGATGAATATCTTGCATATCACCAAAAAACCTTCATCTGGCGATGGATGGAAATAGAGACAGAGACCCACACTGGAGCACCAGACTGAGCTCCCAAGGTCCCAATGAGGAGCAGAAGGAAGAGGAACATGAGCAAGGAAGTCAGGACCACGAGGGGTGCACCCACCCACTGAGACAGTCTGGCTGATCTATTGGGAGCTCACCAAGGCCAGCTGGTCTGTGACTGAAAAAGCAAGGGATAAAACTATGTCAACTCTTAATGCCCTTTTCTCCCTCAGGATTCTCCATTATTTTAGGCTAACTGAAGCATGAATCAAACTAGTCTTAATCAATAAAAACCAGGGGTCAGATATCAAGGGTAAATGATCAGAGGAGCAGAGCAGCCAGCCACCAGAGACTTCTTACCTCTATGGATTCTAAGATCGAATGGATGAGATCTTGTCTCTATGAATCCTCAGACGGAATGACCCACTTTATATTCCTGTCTCTTCCTTCCTAGTGCTGGGATCAACGGCATGATCTTCCCAAGTGCTGGGATTAAAAGTGTGAACTTCTACCACCTGACTCTGTTTCTCTTTTAACCTAGTTCAATCTCATATAGCCCAGGGTGGCTTTGAACTTCTGATCTTTCTGTTTCTTTCTTATAAATGCTGGGAAAGTGTGTGCCCCCACTGCCTGGCCTCTATGGTTAACTAGTGGTTAGCTTTTCCCTCTGAACTCCTGGCAAGCTTTATTTTTCAGAACACAAAATACCCACGACAGTTAACTGTTAGGGTATGGTATCTATCGAAACACTGGTTTGCACTTGGTGGTGCTGTTTGTGGGGAGACTGT
The DNA here is from genome assembly GCF_018167655.1 of Microtus oregoni. Classification (NCBI taxonomy): domain Eukaryota; kingdom Metazoa; phylum Chordata; class Mammalia; order Rodentia; family Cricetidae; genus Microtus; species Microtus oregoni. The sequence goes on from NW_024543094.1 coordinate 6,638,384, forward strand.
GGAATCACTAAAGGTATTGCCTTGCTGGAGAAAGCATGCCACTAGGGGTGAGCTGTAAGGATTTATAGCTATTCCCTACTTCCTTCCGATTTTTTTCTCTTTGTTTCCTGTTTGTGGATGAAATATGAACAGCCACCTTCCTGACCCTGCTTCTTCCTGCCTTTATGGACTCTCCTTCTGGAAATGTAAGCTAAAATAAACTGTTTTTCTCTAAGCTGCTTTTGGTCATGATATTTCATGATAGCAACAGGAGAGTAGCCTACATCTAACTCAGGCGACTTCCTCTTCCTACTGTAGTTCTCCAGAATCTCCATGATGTCTGTATCTTTTTCCTCCTTCCAAAGGATCAGATCATTCTCTTCTTCCATGATGTCTCTTTCTACTGCTACCAGCAAAGAAAGAACCATTTTTTTGAAAGTTTTTCTTTCTCTATTTCATAATCAGCAGTGACATCAATTTCCTGTTTTCCGTTAAACCTGAGAATTGTGAGAGAAAGACAAGTTCCAAAAATTTTGAGCCAATTTAAAGCAAGCCAGGATGATTGGCTCTGGGCAGGACCATTCTGGGGTTCCCAGGAAATGGCAATGAGTCACATTTGTGCTGAGGCTTATAAAGGCACACCCATAAGACCATCATATTTCCAATCAGGTCCAGTAAGGGGTAAGTATATGTTCTGATATATTTCCTGCATTTATACCTCCTGTCCACAGCCAATTAGGGACAATATATATCCTGATATATTTCCTGCCCACAACTCCCACACACATGTGATCAGAACATCTGGTTCAGACGGATCAAAGAAACAAAGGACAAACAGAGGCTTATTCTTAACTGTCTTGAACTATTAACCTGCAAGGTATATTTTCCCTGTTTTGGTCTCCCATTAACTTGTGCTATGTATTGCTCTTGTTCCTGTTTTCATCTCACACTTCCTCATCTCAGAAGAAAAGCAGACTCTTCCTACTTTAACCACCGTTCTGTGCTCTTAATTAATCTGGATATAAATCCACCAGATATCCATTGCCATATTTAGTTTTTTTTAAAATGGAAACTTAAGGTCTGCCTTCCCTGTGCTTCTTTTCAAAGGCATCCACATTTTTCCTCTTTCCAGTTCTTGCACTCATACATATAAACCTCCTTTGTTTCTAGCAAACATCTCTCTTAAAACATCACCTCTTTACTCCCAACCTCCCCCTTTTTGTATGTGTGTGCTGTGTGCTTTGTGCACATGCTGGCCAGTGATTGACATCAGATGTCTTATTCCGTCACTATCCATCTTAATTATTTTTGAGGCAAGGTCTCTCCCTGAACGGAGCTCACTGATTGGCTACTGCCTTCCCTGCAGTGGGTTCACAGACTACAACCAGTTTTTCTCATGAGTGTTAGGAATCTAACTCCGATATTCATATCTGCAAAGCAAATACTTTACTAACAAAGCCATCTCCCTCAGCACTTTTATCTCCTTTTTAATGATTCCCTTTCTTACAAAGTACTGCACAGGTTTTTACCCCACTATCTTAGCAGATCTATGTAACAGTCCTTTTCCACTTTTGACCTTGCGTTGCTGTTAGCCGACATGCCTCATTACTTCTGTGAGGTTGTTCATATCATTTTCATTTGTTTCGTATTATCAGAGACACTTTCCTTCTGTCCCTACTAACATGAGAATCATCAAGAGAAAATATGACAGCATAGATTCTGTCCAAGTTAAAGAGAAAGACAACATATGGATGCTCAGCAACAGGCAGACATTACTGACACCAGGACCACACGGGAGGAGAGTTCCTCAACTATGGGAAGGCTTTGTAGAAGAACATTAAGCCAACATACTTTTAAAGCTAGTTTGAGTAAACAGCTTTAGAAAATATTTATTCACATAATAAAAATATCATCAAGTAGAAAATTATCTTATGGTTACTCTTCAAGGACGACAGAACCATGAACAGTAGTGTTAAGGGCTCACCTGTCAAGGAACAAGTACATGGTGGACAGACAGGTACACAGCTTGGGCACTTGTTAATTGGGGCAGCAGTCAGGACAAATGTCTTCTACACAGAATCTGTGCCTGTTAAGAAACTGGGCAGATGATAGAGCCAGAATAAGAGGTTAATGTGAGTTCAGAATCTCCACACTTACGTTCTGATATTATTATTAATTTTTATCATGATTGAAGCCAGAATATTACATAGTTAGGCAAGCACTCTCCCACTAGCTTATGCCTCCAGTCTTTCTGATTAAATTTATTTTGAGACAGAAGTACAAAAAGGTACCCAGGCTGACCATGAACTCACTTTGTAGCCTGGATTAGCCTTGAACTTGAGATCATCCTTCCTCAGCTGCCTCCTATGTAGCTAGGATTACTGACTTGCTCCATCAGGCTCCACTTCTTTAGAGCTCTTAGTTTCTGCCTCTGTACTGGGGAATGGCATTTATTCTCTTCTGACAAACATATGCTTTTACAACAAAAATAAAAAGGGCTTTGCCACAAAAGAAAACCAAATTTTCTAAAATGATGTAAATGTAAAAATATTTATTATGGGATGGACATATATAGACATTGAAATGATCACCATGGTGAAGAAAATTAACAGACTCACCTACTTGGAGTTAACACCATTTTATTTAACAATTGGAACTGAGGGCCTCATAAAGGCCAGGGAGGTGCTCTGCTCCTGAGCTATGTGCCCAGTGACTTACTACATTCTGTAATGTGAACTTCTGTTTGAAGTGTTTCTTTCTTTCTCTTCTTCCCTGCCCTCTCTTCCTTCCTCCCTTTCTTTCTTTCTTTCTTTCTTTTTAATTTTTTGTGTCAAATCTCATTTAGCAGCTCACACTTCGTTTTGATTTTATTTTCTATATTCTTTGAGATGTGCATTAAACATGCTTATCCCATGCATTTGCTACTGTGAGTGCTCAGCCCTTCCCTAAGTCCACTCTTGGATCCTCCGTCTTGGTGTGTTTGGAATACTTTGGAGGCTACACATTAGTGGGAGTATGCAACTCCTTTTCTTTGTGTCGAGATAATTTCACTTGGAATAATCTTCCACTCATCATTCTCTTCATTGTCTCTTACTTTGTAAAAGGCCCCCCTGTTACTGCCTATGAAAGTTATTTTTTTTTAATGATCATTAAAGAAATTTATTATTGATAAATTGTGTTTAAAAGTCAGGCTGTAAAGATAGTAAGACTCTTGAGAATATGATGAGTTGATTTCTTATTCTTATTCATCAAAGGTCACTCAAATAATTAAAACAGTTGGGGGAAAGTTCTTGGTGAAAAATCACAGCTTGCTTCTTTAAATGATGGGCTCATCATTAAATCATTACAAAAGTCCTTGAATACAGTTCAGTTGTTCTGTATGTCAAGCAGGATGTCTAAGGGCTCATTCACTGTCTGCTTATTTTTTAAATTAAATTCATTCATGTGTGTGCATGCACACTTGCATGTTCATGTATGTGCATGCACACACATGCCATTGCATGTGTATGGAGGTCATAGGACAATTTGCAGGAGTTGGTTCTCTTTCCACGTGTAGATTCAGGATTGAACTGAGGTCAAGCTGGGCAACAAAGGCTTTGCTTGCTAAGCAATGTTACCTCAACTCCTTTTTACTTAGAGATGGTTTAGTGAAAGTGTTCCTGCTATGAGTCCCAGCACTGCTCTTCTCCAAGACAGCTCCGAATATAGCCCGACACAAAATTCAATAGACTTAAAACATTATGAAATTTGTCTTATTATTCTCTTGCACTTCAATTACCCAGTTATCCAGTATAAAATTAATAGATGACAATTTCATGTCACAATACCAAAAGATTGTACATACCAGAATAGACCTTTAGAGAATTTACTCATTGCTATTTTTAAAATCCCACAGTAATCTAAACATTTGGTTCTGGCTTCACATCTTAGATGACATCCACTGGTATGTCTTAAAGAGTATGTGAGACCTTGCACTTGTATGTAATTTTTCATTTATAAAATAAATATGGAGGTTGAGGGGATAACTTAGTGGTAGGAAATGTGTTTAATGTGTATGAAGCTCTTGGTTCAGCTTTAAGCACACACACAAAAAGCAAAAACAATATGAATAAAATTACTCATCATCAATTATTTCTTTGTTAAAGGCTATAAAAATTATGAATTCTGGGGGGCTGGAGAGATGGCTCAGCGGTTAAGAGCACTGCCTGCTCTTCCGAAGGTCCTGAGTTCAATTCCCAGCAACCACATGGTGGCTCACAACTATCTGTAATGAGATCTGGTGCCCTCTTCTGGCCTGCAGACATACATGCAGACAGAATACTGAAAATACTGTATACATAATAAATAAATTTTTAAAAAAATATGAATTCTGATCTGTGATGAAAGCAACTCAGACATTTATAAAAGCACTTATTTCTCCAATAATAAGCAATATAATATGGGTTGTTTGCTGTGGAAGTCAGAGCTGAGATAAGTTCATACTGGGGCCGAACTGAGCAGCAGCACCACCTGCTCCCATCTCCTGTACCTGGCATTGGTAGTTACCTCACTGAGCCCCAACACGCTAATAAGATCTAAGCTGGGGGTTTCTCTGTTCTCTATGTCCAGATCTAAAGAGCAGCCTGCTGCTACTGAGTCTCCTTTCATATCCAATGCCCCTAGAAGTGGGCTGGGAGCTGTATGGACAGTAAGAGCATTTTTCCAAGGCTACTTCTCCATTATGAAAAAGGGCCTCTTGCCCATTTACACGAGATCGAAAGTTAATAGAAGGAACATCCTTCAGACATCTCTTTAGGTGAATCTGCCTCTTGTGTTCCAAATTAGATTCACTCTGCAATTTCCTTGTCTCTTCGAAGAACATTACCATCTTTCCAATTACCTTCACTCAGAAACCCAGAGTTGGCTTTGACAGATCTCTTTCCACTCCACGCTATGTCAAAAATTAAACATGCCTTGCCTTTCCCCTGACACTTTCTAAATCCCAGCCCAAGATGGTTCATTTCCATGCCACTCAGAAAAACATTTGGCTGCTTTTCAAGAAAACTGTCTCATCCCAAGCCATTGCTGATTATGACACCAAATAAGAGTCTCTCGTGATTATCATTTCTCTGCTGAGGAATCTCAACTGTGCTGCAATAAAACTTTAAAGTCTAGGCTCTCCTTGAAAAGATCTCTATATTGTTTGTGGACCCCAATTTTCCACACTTTCTAACACTCTTGTGCTGATGTGGCCAATATCTTTATTCTCCTTGATTCAGATTTTTCCTCTTTTTTCATGGAATTTAAACATCTGACAACTACTTGATTTTTGACCATCTCTCTCACCTCTCAAGCCTGATATTAATCCCAACACTGTTCTCAAAGGTAGTAAATTAGACCCTTAAAACAGTTTATATGTACAAGTGTAAGTGTAAGCAGATGTGGGGACAGGCAATGAAAGTCATTGGGAGGCCATTGTAAGGGATGCAGAGGAAAGTGAAGGGGGCCATGTATCACATAAAAAGAGAAAAAAGGCTGTTGCAAGGGCCAATAGGGGCCATAGGAATGGGGAAGAGGAGTTGGGGAAATCAAGAAATGCAGCTTTTGTTTGAAAACTGCCACAAGGAAGCCTAATACTTTGTGTGATAATCAAAAAGAAGTAAACAATAACAATAAAAATGCTGTTAGTATTACTCACTAGAGGTGGCTGAGCCCACAAGATTTAGCCTGGAGTTAGCTGCATCTGTGACCTCAGGACCTTGTGCCTTGTTTGCTTATGTACTGCCTTTCCAGCCAGACTCGCCACTTTTATGTTGCTGTGGAAAAACGTTATGGGAGAGGCAGCACACAGAAGAAAGGTTTATTTTTGCTTGAGATTCTAGAGGTTAAGAGTCCACCATGGCAGGGAGGCATGACAGCTAGTGGCAAGGATGGGGGAGAAGCTGAGAGTTCACTTCTTGAACCATAAGTGCCAGGCAAAGAGCAAACAGGAAGTTTGCCTTTCTTCAAAAACATACTTCCACCATTAAAGCTCCACCTGACAAAGGTTCCAGAACCTCCCCAAACAGCATCACCAACTGAGAACCAAGTGTTCAAATCCCTGAGCCAGGGTGTGGGTGTGGGTCATTTCTCATTTAAACCATGACATCATGATCCTTTTTTTCTGAATGTCAGGCTTATTCTTTTTATGCTTGCTTCTGATTCTAATATGAAAACACAATCATGGCTGGGGAGGTAACTTAGTGGTTGAGGATCTGTTAACCATGTTCAAGATATGCTTTTATTCTGGAGCTGCACCCAGTAGGCAAGGACTATCCTGGATACTTGTCCAGGACAAGGAAGGAGGTTTGTCTCCAGCAAGATCAGGGTGACATCTTTCAGACATGGAACACAAAACTCTATGTTAGCGAGACTTCTAAAGTAAGTAAAACTGTATTGTGGTTTTAAATTCAATTTGCATGTGAAAAGTAAGGTTAAAGTTATAAACTAATATTAGTATAATTGCCTTGGGTTGAATTGTGTACATAGTTTGGGTTTTTGAAAATGCTAACCATCTATTATCTACTTGAATACACTCACAATTTCTGGCAGAAAAGGTAATTCCCATAAATTATTTTATATCTGTATATCAATTATAAGATGAGGTTGTCTATCTGTAGTTCACAGACAGACTCTGACTTGCTGATTGTTTTTGCAAATAAAGTTTTGTTAAGACATAGCCACATCTTGTTGTTTACATATTAGTTATTTTTTGGGAATGTTGTTGCCCCATTGCTCTCAGAGTTTATAGTTGAGAAAAGGACAAAATACCTTCAAATTCTAAGAGAACTTGACCCACAGTGCTGATCGTGAACTGATTCTCAAAACTTCCACAGATGCCAAAATTGCAGATGCTTGTGTCCATTCTATGAGATGATAGAATATTTTTGAATATATGATATACATCCCGCATATGCCTTTGATAATTTTAAAAATATTTAAAAATAGTGGAATGACTAATGGATATTATATTACAGTCTCTTCAGCCTGAGACCTTTTTTATTGATCATGTGCAAGATGTTCCTGACTGGGAACTTTGCCAGTGATCTTGGCATAGCAGAAAGAGAACTGATGGTTCTCTTAACAAATGGGCACCCAGAAATGTCACAGTGCTATGTATGTGTTGCAGGCTGTGGTATGCCTCCTGCACTACGTGATGCAGAACAAAAAACTATGAGCTAATTGTTGTGGAAAAAATTATAGTGCATTGTAAAATTAAGCTTATTATTATTGTTAGACTAGAATTCTCAGCCTATACCGATTCCTCTCTGTCAGGAGAAAATACACAGCATTAAGAGGGGATCGTATATCCAGGAGTGAAGATATAAACATATGATTCATATTGCTCATAGCAACCCAAGATCCAAGAGAGTAAAAGAAAGCAACAGAAGAGAAGCAATTTAAAAATGGCATCAATTAATAAGCCATAATTTATGAACATGTTGTAAGGGGAACAGAATTGTGTGTGTCTGTTTTATAAAGTTCAGGCAGAGGGGAAAAAAGGATACAAAATAGTCAGAAAGAATTACAAATTGGAATTGCTCATGGCCCTTCCATGAAAGGTGTTTCAGATGTTAGCGATCAGAGTGGGGTCGTGCTATGCATCATGCAAATGACATGGAAGCCTAACCACAGAATGGTTCTAATCTTCAGACAAATATCAGCTGTTTTTTTTTTAAAGGGGGGAAAAACAAACCAAAACACCATAATTGCAAAAAGAATGACTAATGTTTGCTTAGCCTCTAAGGAAGAGAGAAGATTTTTTGTTTTTGTTTTGTTTTTCTCCATGGAGATTCAGTTGTATTAAAATGAGGTCAGTTCTGTGCCCTGCGGTTCAGGTATCTTGTGGATGGGTGGATAGTGGATTACTCTAGGTGTGATTTTTGAGTTACCACAAAGAAAACGCAGTAGGAGGCACAGCTGCACTGAGAGTTCTTAATGCCTATGCCCTGTCTGTCTGTGGAAGAGAACACACGTCTATATATTGATGTGTAAGCTAAGGAATATGGTTCTCACTGTATTTTATTTTTTCCTTTTGGTATTAGTGTGTATTTGGGGTGCATGCATGTATGTGAGAGCATGAGAAGACTAGAGGTCAACCTTGGGTGTTTTTTCTCAGACACCATTCACCTTGGGTATTTTTGTTATAGTTATGAGACAGGGTCTGTCACTGTGGGTCCCTGAATAGGCTAGTTTGGCTGGCCAGTGAGCCTCAAGGAAGCTTCTGTCTCTGTCTCCCCAGAACTGCGATTACAAGACATTTTACCAGGCCTAGTTTCCCTCCTTCCTTCCTCCCTTTCTCCCTTCTTTCTTTCAATATGTGTGCTGGGGATTGAAACCTGATCTTTAAACTTTTATGGCAAGCACTTTGCTGAATGAACATCCCCGCAGCTCCCTATTGTTGCCATCTTGAGTTCCTTTGAATTTAATGTCAATGGTAGCCACTCAATTGTCTTTTGCAGTATGTAGCTCATCATTAACTCTCAATCACTATATTCTTCCTTTACATATGCAAGAAAACTTAGCTGAACTGTCACCTCTCTCAGAAGTGTTCCCCATCTTTTCTTGTCAGTGAAGAAGGCAAACATTCTCTCTGCTCTATCACGACCTTTCATCTGTCTCCTCTTCTAGTTCCCGTGTCTTCTTTGGGAAGTCATGTGGACTAGTCTCTCCCTGCTCTTGGTTGTGAGCTCCCTGGGGCAGTCTGGCAGTCAATGTCTCCTAGTATCAGTTTACCTTGCTCTTAAAAATAAAAACAAGATGGGTGGTGATGGAGATGAGGGGATTATCACTTGCCGAGGATGAATAAGGCCCTGATTCAATCTCCAGTAGTTGAAGATAACAAAATCTGTCATAAAAATCTACAGTGTCAGTAAGAACTGCAATTTCTCAGTAGTCAAATGCCATGGCAATATAGATTTTTAGAGATGAGGGGTGCGTCTGATGCACCTGGCAATCAGAAAGAATGTTGAATGCAGATTGTGGTTAGCTACGGCAAGTTTGGCTGCACGTTGCTGAGGTGTCAGATGCTGAGAATAGTGCTGCAAATTTGCATCTATTTTTTATAAGCTCTTGCAGTACTGGGGCTGCAAGGTATATTCAAATATTGACCTGTGTTCCAGAGTCATTTTTGCTTTTGATATAAAGCACTCTGACCAAAAGTAACATAGGAAAGAGATTATTTAGCTACAATCTTTAACTGTTAGAAGTCAAGGCAGAAACATGAAGACAGACTTGCTTGCTATTCCATAGCATTACCTCTGATCAAGAAACTTACTTCACAGTCAAGAAGTGTGGCAGAACCTATGGAGAAAGTTGCTTGCTGACACACATGGGCTTATGTTAAGCTGGCATTAGACAGTTAAAGACCACCTGCCTAAGGAGTGGTGATGCTGACAGTGTGGTGGTCCCACCTCCATCAGTTAAGGATCAAGATGTGTTCACAGGTCATCTGATCTAGGCAGTTGCTCAGTGGAAGCTCCTCTCTTGGTGGATCTAGTGGACTGTCCGCCAGCACTACATGACCATATGTGAGCCTCGGGCAAGGGGCCTGGAGATTTAAACACATACGCACACAGACAGAGACATGGGGATACGGGTCACCCTTGAAACAGGAATGCCCCCTTTATTGTCTTTCAGGGCAGCTTATATAGGGATCCTTAACTGATAGCCATGCCCCAGCCAAACCCACCAGAAACTATTCCTCTGCCATTAGGAACTCTTGAGGGTCTCATGCTCATAGCAGCCGCCAACACAGGAAAGACAAGTTGTTTTTCTCAGAACAGCTGGAAGCATAGCAAGTTGTTTACAAGAAATTCAGGTTCTGGAGGTCCACAGCCCCCAACAATTTAGGTTGCATCAAGCCGACAGTTATAATTAAATAGATAGCATATATAGCTACACTAGGGATGTGTACATGTTGCTGATGATATACTGCATTTTAGACTCTCAGCGATTAATGCAAATACATCTTTTTATTATGTATTTCATATTAAGTTACCTAGCTTGTGGTTCTGAGGAGCATATCTGAGGATTCATGTGCATCAATTTCTTTAAAGTCTAAATGGTGAGGAAACACTCCATGTATGACCAAAAAAAAATGGCTTGATTTTGTTTTGGAGAAAAGAAGATAATCTCAATTACTCAAGGGAATTGCACCCTTGGGCATATACCTGTTTCTTTAAATTACTTTGAAGTCCAAACTAATTAACAGTATTGAAGTCATGATGACCTCCCAAAATGCTTGTGGTGCCACAGTCCCAAGACACAGGTCACATTAGAGTTGAACAGGTGAGTAGCATATCTTTATATGGTGCCTCATTTTTTTGTACTCATTTCTTGCTTCCTGAGAGCCACTTTTTAGTAAAAAACTGATCATCCACAAACCTTCAGATCTGATTTCTGTAATTCTGGATGTGAAGAATATTCTAGTTCATTCTCTCATGAGCAGTTGAATGTTGCAAAGGTCTACCCTGCAGATGCAAACAATAAAATGGGGATTTAAAACATTCTGGTGAGAAGGAAGACTCATAAACAGACATTTCTACGCTCTAATGCATGGAGAAGATAGGATACCTGGTTTAGATTTCCAAATTCTTAAGACAACCTCCAGAAGACTGGGTAGCCCAACAGAAGGTTTAAGGAGACCAGGAGATTGGCAGCTACTGGCACTGAGAAGAATGTGGGAGGTGTCCTTGGAACAGAGGTGGGAATAGTGGTGACTTCAGGGAAATACAAGCGTCAGGGAACTACACATCACTGGGGCTGAAAATGAAATTATGTAATGGTTAATGTTGATTGTCAACCTGACATATGTTAGCATTACCTAGGAAGACAATGAAGAATTGTCTACATTGGGCTGACTTGTAGATTTGTCTTGAGGGACTATTTTAATTAAGTTAATTGATATGGGAAGAGCCAGGCAACTCTGAGTAGTACCATTCCCTAGGAAGGCAATCCTAAACTGTGTAAGGATGAACCTGAGCTGAGTACAAGAAAGGATGTGTTTGTTTCTCTCTTGACGATGACTGTTGACATTTTTGCCTCAGCCTCTCCAAAATAATGAACTAAATAAAATGATGTCTCTGAAAGTTAAAAATAAACTTTTTTCTACCCTTAGTTGCTTTTTTAACCTCTACATTTCATTACAGCCACAGAAATCAATCTAGGATAAGTTCTACCGGGAAGTACAACCCATAATGAACTTCTATGCACGAGGAAGTGAGTCACCAGCAGCCTTCAGTCACAAAGAATGAATCAGACTTGTGCTTCTAAAAGGGCAAATTAGCAAGGGAACTGAGGGAGACAGAATCAAGAAGTTACATTGTGAGGTAGTCTCTTTAAGTCAGCAAAGAAACAGTAAACCCTCAAACTGAGGTTGCATCAGTGGGATGCAATCAAGAGAGATGATTTGCTTAATGAAAAATCCCTGTCATTTGAAGATATCGTGAAGAAACATGGAGAAAATGAGTTCAGATTATACCTAGATTTCCAACTTGGGACATTCAATGGATGATATTACTGTTCACTAAGATACAAGATAGATGTAGGTAAGCGGAAGAGACGATGCGCCCAGAAGTAGGGAATTGAGATACTTTCGGATGATTTTGTCCATTAGTGTCAATTACCATTTGTTTTATTAACTATACTGGGATTTGAACCCAGGACTTTATGCATCCTAGACAAACACTTTACCACTTAACTATATCCCAACATTGTCTATTAAGGTCTGGTAATTGGTTGATGTCAAGGACTGAGCAATATGGTACTCTCAGTGCTAGTAAAAGAAAATAAAATAATTTTATGTAACTCTATTAATAAAGTCAATATCACTGACTTTATTGTCTACGCACCTTTCAAGGGTTTAAACCCCATGTCTGTTCATATGTAAGTCCGAGTCTGCACTGAATCTTCTCCAGTCTCTTCTAGATGTTTTCCACTCAGCCATTGGAACTTACCATCTGACTTTACTGCCCTGCCTGTGCTGGTCTGCTAATGGGATCAGTCTGATGGAATGTGAAAAGCTGATGCTGATTTACTCTTTATTATGTTTCACTGCCTGTTTGATAGGATGATATCTATCGTCAATCCCCCACATTTCCTGTAGCTCTTCTAGTAAAGTGATCCCAAACACATTATATTATCTCTACCCTGTTTACTTTATGTGATATCTGTGTGGTACATATTAATCATTACTATGATCTATAAATATATTTTCTAGTTTGTCCTTTTTTATCGTTGTGTAGTCTCTACTCTTCATTTCCTCTGTCTATTCTAGAAATAAGAACTCTCAGACATTTTATTTCTTCAGTGATGACTTTTTCTCCTTCTTTCCCATTGCTACTACTTTACTTTCCCCTCTCCTTTCCTCATTCTTTATCCTCTCCTTCTTTTCCTCCACATCTTGTTTTTTTCTCATTTTCCTTCCTTTCTTCTTCATCTTTCTTCTTCTCTTTCTTTCCTTTATTTCTCCCTTTCTTCCTCCTCCTATCTATCTATCTATCTATCTATCTATCTATCCATCCATCTACCCATCTATCTTTTCTCTTAATCTAAGTTTTCAATGATAAGACAATTCTATCAATTACTATATGGAATTTACTACTGAATTCCACATTTAGTACATTTATATGGCTTTAATTTATCCATCAACATATATTAACAAACTCACGATGCCACATTTCCTTAATCCTAAAAGCTCCCTAATACTTATAGAATAAAAGCTATTGAAGAGGGGAAAAAGCTCTACAAAACATAAAGCCATCCTGTATTCTTAAATTGGTAGACTAATATTCTTTAAAAGAGTATCTCAACAAAAACAATTTACAGATTCAATGCCATCCCAATCAAAACCCTTGCCTTTTCAGAACTGGTACTACCTATGGATAGCTAAGCATTGCAAATGCCGTGGCACATATCTGAGAATGAATACATGATTTTAAAAGTGGGGTCCTAGCCATGAGTCCAGATTTCAACCCCCATGAAGGCCATCCAATGTTTCATAAAGTTCAGACCTTTTAGGTTTGTTGAACCCATTAAAGGTGTTTGAATACAGGAATACCTCTATCAACCCAAGAGGTTAAATCTGGCTTAAAGCCTCTGTAGGAATTGGATATCAGCACTGGAAGCTTTTCAGACATTGAAGGCACCGGAAGTAGGATAGAGCTCTGCCCATGGGAGCAGTGAGAAAGCTGCCAAAAGCATGGATGCCTCATTTTAGAGCCACTGTTCCTCGGCTAATGGCTTCCTATATCATAGCCCTCTGTGACAAACTTCAGAAAGCTATGTAGATGAGGTGACTCATAAAGATTAAGTAGTGCTTCTAACAAACACTCCATGACTGTCATACCACAAAACTGGTGCAGTGTGACAAGCTCACTTCCTTCCTGCAGATGACTCGAAAGGCCACTACTTAAACTTTACCCACTCTACCCAAGAAGCTGAGATTTTTCTGGTTTTTAAACTTCTGATATTTGAGAGTTTAACCATAAAAGTTAACTCCAAAATCACTTTGGGAAACATTTTATTTCAATTAAATTATGGACAAAAGACAAAATAAGTGCCAAAGATCTTGGTCTAAAAGAACACATGTTGAGAATTAGAATATTGTTTCTATTTGTGCTCTTGAAAGTCAAAATCATTCCTGTTCTGGCTCTAGGAAAGCTTCCTGGTTTGTGAGCTAGCTATAGTAGGTACCTCTTACCTGGTCTTAACGTACTTCGTAACTGAAGCAGTCTTCATTTACTCCCGGAGTTGTAATAGCTCTAACCTTGAACCCTGAACTTAGAACTAGGTGGTCTTTGTTCAAGAACAGAGGGCCATGAATGTAAAATCTACTACAGTCTCTATTTAACCTACTTTTTGACTTTTTTTTTCAGTTATTTAATGGGGTAAACCATGCATAGCATAAAATTTACTTTCTCTTATTTTCATTCTTATTGTTTTATGATAATGAAGCTTATTGTATCAGTGTCTTTCCTCATTGCTCTGACCAAATACCTAACAGAAAGCAACTTCCTTATGGGGGTAGGGGGTGGGGAGTGAAGGGAGGGGTGGGCTCAGAGTTCACACTAAACAGTCCATCATGCAGGGAAGGTAAAGGAGCCAGAATAACTAGATCCATGACATTGACCAGGAAGCAAAGAATGAGGAATGACAGCGTTCATTTGAGTTTCTCCTTTCCACTTTTATATTTGGTCTCGGACTCCAGCCCAATGACATCAGCTGCATTCAAAAGAAAAGTAAGACTCAAATGAACGCTGTCATTCCTCATTCTTTGCTTCCTGGTCAATGTATGGATTTTTGCTATCCAAGTCTTAAAAGCTAACATTTACATGTAAGCAAGTACAAAACAAATTTCCCCTTTGAGGTCTAGGTTACCTCATTCAGGATGATTTTTTTTTTGAGTACTATTTTCTTATGAATTTCATTTTTTAAGCAGTTGAGGGTTTTTTCCTTGTTTAATATATCACATTTTTACCATTGATTCATCTGCTGATAGACAAGTAAGATGTCTCCAGATTTGTCTATTATTAACAGAACAGTAATGTAGATGAATGAATAAGAATATTTGTAGTAGGCTGAAAAACCTGTATGTATATCCCTAACAAGAGGTACAGCTGGATATAGTATATCTATTTTCAGGTTTCTGAGGGATCACCACAATAAATTCCACAATGACTGTACAAATTTGCATGTCCACCAGCAATAAATGAGTGCTCTATTTTAAAAAAAAAAAAAAGAAAAGTAAGCCTTCTCTCCTAGCTGAAAACTCCCTCACAAACACACAAAGAGAGATATGCCTCCTAGGTGATTCTAACCCAACCCCCAAGCTGATAATGAGAATTGATAGTCACCTTTATTAATACTAACCACATTTACAACCTACTTATTTATGGGAAGATGGCTACACAAATGGATTTAGATACTGGTTTCCCCAGAGAACGCTTACAACCCATTTACCCGTAAATAGTTGGATCTACCTGCTAGAAACCATAACTTCCACTTGTGAGCTTTTGTGGGAATATTTCATAAACAGACTGTAATGCTTGCTTTCAGTTTCTCTATATGCTAAAACAAAATTGTCATATTTACCGAAGAAATTAGAAAGACTGATTCAAAATTGGAGTTGTCACTTCCATCCTTGATGTTGTTCAAATTTATATCATATGATTTTAGTAATCAAGCAACAATGATGTTTTATAGATTGACATAATGGCTCAAAGTCAACACCCACCATTCAGCCTTATTCACAGTCCACTTCTGTTTATCAAAGCACTCTCCTGTCTTCTGCATACACTGTGGGAGCTTACTGGGTTTCCTTGGGTCAATATGAAAAAGCACTTATGAGAATTAGTTTGCCTAAATCTTAATAAAATTCAGAATTTTGATGTAGCCTATTGAAAAGTTAATGCAATGTAAGTAATTGAGGACATTCTGAAGAACAAGAAAGGGGAATTTGTCTTCAAATATTTAAGGATTACTCATATGAAGAGGAGTTTAAGGTCAAATTCCCTCAGCAGCAAAGGATAAAAAAGCTGAAGCACAGAATGCCTGGGCTTGAGTCCTCATTGCCTCTTATAAACCATCTATATTTTAGCAGCTTGTGTCCTCACCAAACTTTATTTTGTTGGTTTTATAAAATAAAAATTAAAAAGATTCCTTCCTCTCTTCCAGGCATGGTGAAACATACTCATAATCTCAGCATGTGACAAGTGGAGGCAAGAGACAGGAAGTTCAATGCCATCCTTGATGATATCATGAGTTTGGGATCAGACAGGGCTACATGAGATTCCATCTGAACAAAAAGTAGGTGGAGGACTGGAGAGATAGCTCAGTGGTTAAGAGCACAGGCCGATGTGCCGGAGGACA
Source organism: Microtus oregoni (assembly GCF_018167655.1). NCBI lineage: Eukaryota > Metazoa > Chordata > Mammalia > Rodentia > Cricetidae > Microtus > Microtus oregoni. The sequence goes on from NW_024543094.1 coordinate 6,654,251, forward strand.
TGGGTTTGGCTCCCAGCACCCATATATGGCTGGCAACATTCTGTAACTCAAGTTGTAAGGGGATGTGAAGTCATTCAAGCATTCCACACACATAACACACATACATGCAGGCAGGCAAACAGGCAAACACATAAAGTAAGATTAAATTAAAAATTCCCACCTCAAGGCATTGATGAAATGATGCTTTTAAAATTGTCTAACATAATCAATATGTATTTATGTAGGCCAGAATTTGACTGCCTTATCTTTCTCATCTGTGCTGAATATTTGTTCAGTCTTTCATGTGTCCACCCAGATCATTTTGCTTCCTGGAACAAATGTCTGGAACTCCTCAAGTTACTGAGATAGCCATGTGCTCCTATGCTTTCTTGTTCTACTGCAGCTGGGAAGGTAGTAGAGAACACATCTTTTGTTTCTCCTGCAACAGTTTCTTTTTCTTTTGGAAGTCTCATTTATTTTTATTTTTTTCTTTTTATTTATTTATTTATTAAAGATTTCTGCCTTCTCCCCGCCACCTCCTCCCATTTCCCTCCCCCTCCCCCAATCACGTCCCCCTCCCTCGTCAGCCCAAGGAACAATCAGGGTTCCGTGCCCTGTGGGAAGTCCAAGGACCACCCACCTCCATCCAGGTCTAGTAAGGTGAACTTTTGAAGTTATTTGTTTCCAACTGGAAAAGAGAATCTGGCACAGTTAGTTAACTGTGGGCAACAGTGGATGTGTTTGCTAGTCCATAGTTATTCAAACAACTGTGCATTTGGTCGTTTGCAAAGCATGGCCATGTTCTGGCATTTATTATCTGAATTGGAGTAAAATATAATTTGTTTTCCAAGAACCTTCTAATCCCTGAGTAAACAAACAACAACACAAACCAGACATTAAGAGAAATAAATATTCTGACTTTATATACTAAGTGACATATGTTGCTGATAAAACTGTTTTCAAAGTGAATAACATGATGGTATCAATGAATTCTGATGGAAAATATTGGCAAAGGCTTTGTGGGGAAGTGTAATGCTTCATTCAGATTTGAAATCACCCCAAGTGTTTTAATAGATGGGGAAGACAAAGTTTTTTGTTAAAATTCCTTCAATACTCTGTCTGAATCTGGTGCTCACTCCTTTCTATTTTTCTTACAGACCAGTTGAGTCCTCTGTTCCTCTGTGTAGGGGATGGCAGTTTCATTTCCACACTACCTGATTTCTGAGAGTCAGAACTTCCTAAGTGGTTTGTCTTTGCCTCTCTTCCATTTAAATATAAGTTTCAAGTTTTATGCATGAAGTCACGAATCTTGTGTCTTCTTTCCCAAAGCAACCAATCCAAGAAAATAATATTAAAGAAATGGAATGGAAACGACACGTTAAACTGAATGTGGAGGAAGGACTAGGGAGAGATCAGTAACCTTGAATGTCATTAAATCAGGGTCAAATCTCAAGATAAGATGCTTGGAAATGTACATATGATTATAAGGAGATTCATGAATTTTCTCTGATGTACTCTTTTTGACCTTTTAGGGAGTTTCTGCTTGAGATGAGCAGAACACCAATGAGTTTTGCAATCTTTAATTTTTTAACTGGTCAAAGATGTTGACTCTGTATTTGTGCAACATAGTCAACTTGTATTAAACTTGACTGACCATGATAGATTTATGCTTAATGCTTAAACAGGCACATTCATTCATAGTGAAAACACATTGGACAATGGGAGTAGAATATTCTCTAGCATCTGCAAAGGGATTTGAAGAAGGGAAATCTGGGAATGCAAAAATATTAGAGCCTTCTCCTTTATGCAAATTCAGAAATTAAAGGAAATGGGACACAAAGTTTAAAATAGGAGCTCACTGACAAGATTAAGAATAGAGATGAACAAATATGCATTGAGTAAAAAATTTTAATGTCTTCAAATATTTAATTTAGTAAAACATTTGAGAAATTAGATTATTTTACTTAACCCAAATATACATAAACTTTTTTTTAAAGTTGTGGTAGATTGACTAGTGTCCACCTTAAACATCATCTCCTAAAACAAGGAATATATATTATATATTCCTTTATTTTTATACATATCTTTATATAATATATATTAATATATATGCCTTTATTTGGAGATAACTATCCTTTTAATGTGGGCATACTCTTTGTTTATTAGGATGGGTTATGTTTGTCATTAGAGCCAAAGGAAACTAGCAAGAAATAAATGAGATGATAAAGACATGAAAGCAGAAATTAGAGTGATGTGTCAAGGGAAGAAGGGTGTCCCCAGGATTTCAGAGAGAGATAAAGCCTCAGTTGTGCTTTGAAGAATACTCATGGGATTATAGAGACAGACTTGTTCAGATCCTCATTTGGAGCTTCTGACTTATAGGGCAATGAGAGACTGGTGTGGGAAGTCCTTCTATATATGTGTTGTTCTTATTGGTTAGTGGATAAATAAGCTGTTTCAGCCTGTGGCTTAGCAGAATAGAGCTAGGCAGGGAAAACTAAACTGAATGCTGGGGAAAAAAAGGTGGAGTCAGTGAGATGCCATGTAGCTGCCAGAGGGGAAAGATGCAAGCTGCCAGCTGGAACCTTGCTGGTAGGCCACAAGCGTTGTGCTAAAATATAAAATAATAGAAATGGGTTAATTTAATATGTAAGAGCTTGCTAGGGATATGCTATAGTGATTGGCCAAGCAGTGATTTAATTAATACAGTTTCTGTGTGGTTATTTGGGATTCTGGAAAGCCAGGAACGTACAAGTGGCTTCTTACAACAAGAGACTAGATCTATATTAATTATGAGTTAATTTTCTTGTCATAAAATACCTAACAAAGGCAACTAATGGAAAGAAAGAGTCATGCCGCTCACTGTCTAAGGCAAAGTAGTCCCGCACAGTTAGTGTGCTGCTTAGCTTTAATTGTCAGTTTGGCACAATCTAGAATCATGTGACAAAGGAGTCTCAATGAGGAATTGTCTATATCAGATTGGTCTACAGGCACGATTATGGAGAATGATCTTGATTGCCTTGATAGAGGTAGGAAGACCCACCCACTGTGGGTGGGACCATTCCCTAGGCAGAGGATTATGAACTGCTATGAATGGAGAAAGTGAACTGAACCCTGGCATCCATGCACTAATTCATTGCCATTAACTGTAGGTGTAATGTGACGGGTTATTCTCAAGCACCGTGAGCTGAAATATATTCTTACTCCCCTAAATTGCTTTTATTTGGGACATTTTATCACAGCAATAGGAAACAAAACTAAGGCAGTGGGAATTGAATGTATGACTTCCTCACTTATCAATAGGTCAAGAAGGCAGAGTAGACAGGGGGCAGGGCTACAACTTCCAAGGCTCATCTTCTAGAGGCCCACTTCAGCTACCTTGGCCCATACCTAATCCTCAGAGTCACATTATCTGAAGATCAAGTGTTTAAACATGTGAACCTTTGAGAAACAGTTCACATATAAACTATAACATTCACTATCACTTGGGGGGAAATTGTTACAGAAACCGTAGGAACTTAACACAGAGACTATATTTTACCAAGTTTTTTGTTTGCTTATTTTTCAGTATAGGGTCTCACTGTGTAGCTCTGGCTGTCCTGGAACTCACTCGGTAGACCGGAACTGGCCTCAGACTCACAGAGATCTGTCTGCCTCTGCCTCCCAAATGCTGGGATTACATGTGTATCCCACTAGGCCCAAAGAGTTTGGGTTTTCCAAACTAAAGATTTTAATAGCATTGAGAATCACAAAATTAAATGGAGTATTTGAAAAAGATTTATTTATTTAGGTTTTGTTATGTGTATAGGAGTGTTTGCCTTGTTTGTATGAGAATCATGTGTGTGAAGAGCCAGTGGGGGTCAGAAGAGGGAATTATGTCTTCCAGAACTGGAGTTAAAGACAGTTATGAGTGACCACGTAGGTGCCATGAAACAAACCCAGGTTCTCTGGAAGAGCAGCAAGTGATCTTCATCACTGACTCATCACTCTAGCCCTTCAGGTGGAGTTTTGAGCCTGAGGAGGTAAACAGAAGGTCACCTAATTAGCAAGGACTGCATCTTGAGAGATTCTTGAGGCCCCTATCCCCAGCAGTGAAAAATGAGCAAATAAGTTACATGGATGGAGGACTTGACCAGCCAAACAGGGGAAAGAGAGATCGTTGGTTTAGAAGGGGGAAGCTCACTTAGACAAAGAACTACAAGCAGGTAAGTAATACTGAAAGTAAGAGAAATAGTCTTCTCTAGGGAAGAGCCCACTATCCCCTATCAGTTATCCAAAACCAAATGATCTGCCCTAGAAACATATACATACAATAATGTTGTACAGACTGAGCAGGTTGTATATCCATTTAGAAGAAGAGACAATGAATTTGAATAGCATAAAAGGGATGCATGGAAGAGGTTGAAGGGAGGAAAGGGAATGGAAAGATTATGCAATTATATTAGTTTCAAAAATTTAAAAATTATAACAAACAATTAACAATTTTTGTTTTTGAAAAGAGGTTTTTAGACTATGGAGCTTCCTGCCGTGAGTACCTGACTTTGCAAACTCCATTTTTTTAAAAAAGCTTCATCTTAAGCCATATAATGAGTAGGGGCTGATCTCAGCTCCAGAAATATGCTGTGATAGTGGAATTTGAACAGATAACCTACGAAATCGCCAATTAAGGAGCAGGGCCATAAAATGTAATGATGTCCAGATGTTCCTGTGTGGCATCCTATCCTTGAAGATACCTTGTCAGTAATTTATAGCTCTTGATTAGAGTTTTGTACCCCAAAACTGACCAATGGTTTCAGACACTACCTTACCCTGTGCCCTCCTTACCCAATCCCAAGACAAAGTGTCATGAACTCCCCAGTTGCAGCTTTTTCCCCTTTAAAAGTTCTCTCCTCATTGGGCTTATTGCCATAATTTTCTCAATGTGCTAGGACACTGAAAAGGAGGGGCTCTAAACTCAAATTTGTAAAATAAAGACCCTCTGTACTTGACATCAGAATCCGGTTCAAAGGATTTTGTGGGGAGGTTCATAGCCATAGGCATCACACTGCAAGTTGTAGAGCGGTCTCAGGATTGTAGGTCTTAGAGTCATCACCTGTTTTGGTGAGGTAGACTTTCTGATAATATAGATGATATTGAGCTATCTCTGTTCCTTATAAGAAACTCCTCCCCCATACTGCTGTTAATAATCACAATAAACTACTCCTCAATTCACAAAATTGGACTTTTGTGCAATTGTTATTTTGGTCTATTGTGTGCTCCCTTTATGGTGTGCATTGACATGTGTGGTTACAACTTCTCAGGAACATCTACTACCCAACAAATGCTCAACAGCTCAGGGCTGCAGATGCACTATAGTCAAGGGAAGCCTGCCTTCTCAGGGGCATAATTTTGCTAAGCTGTATGTGTGTGTGCCAGTCAGTTCATGGCGCAAGCATTTTGGGGTAAAATATCAAATGCCTTGGTTAATTTTTCTTCTGAGTGTACCACCATCTTGCCATTTAAAATTTGTTCGGAAAATTAAAAGCATAGTTGGGGGCATGGATATTTGCATGACTTTGATCTCAGTTTATGAGAGTGTTCACCTATGAAAATGGCACATATTTAATCTGCAGTTCAATTCAGCTCACTCCTAAGTTGTGCACTGAATGTCAGTGAACTGGTATTCTATGTGATATTTTATTTTGTTTGCTTGAAGTACTGAAGATGGGACTCCTACCTTAAGCATGTTTGTACATGCTCTCTGTAAGAGAGCTACACCATAGTCCTTGAAATATTTTACGTTAAAAATCAATTTTCTCCTGTGGTCTAGGGATTTTTCTTCTAAGTGGTCCAGCTATGCATCCCTTAGGCTCAGAAGGAGCTTACTGCTAAAGCTGATATACACAGGCTGGCGTCCATGGACAGGAGGAGGAACTATAACTAGCAATGATGTCTATGCTGTGATGACTTTGTGTATTTTATATAGAGTGAGTTGCTTAAAGACTTTCACTGACAAAGGCAGTTGAATTTTTTTAACTGATTAAAATTACATTTTTCTGTTATAGTAGCCACAACTTGGTTGTGCTATGACAGCTGGGACCAGCTGATGAGACAGCAAACAAAAGCCTAAGGTGTTAATTGAAACTGTTGTTGCTGTGACAAACATGGCTGAAAGCAATTTAGGGAACTAAAGGGTTTCCTTGGTTTAATTTATTCTTCAAAATCACAGTCTATATTGAGGAGGAACCCAAGCAAGAATGTAAGGTCGTAGGATGCCCTGGAGCTGAAGTTGTAGGCTGTTGTGAGCTGCACTGTGCAGGTGCTAGGTACTGAACTTGGGTTCTCTGTAAAAGCAATATGCACTCTTAATGGCTACATCATCTCTCTATCTCCTAGATTTGAATTTAAGTCAACTTGGGGCTGATGGTTCAACATTCCTTGGTTTTGCTTTTATTCATGTTATGCACATAGCAGTGTCTAGCTGTCCTGTCGGTCTCCTTCCTTTAAGCCTCCTCCTTCTTCCTTTCTTTCCCTTTGAGAAACATAAAAATAGAAGATGACAGGAGCTCTGCTGGTTAGTTTTTGTTAGGTTGACACAAGCTAGTTTCATCTGGAAAGAAGAAACCTCAGTTGAAAAAAAAATGCCTCAATAAGATTGACCTGTAGTCAAGTCTATAGCATTTAATTTTTGGTTAATGACTGATGTGGGAGGGCATGGTTCACTATGGGTGGTACCACCCCCTGGGATGGTGGTCCTGTGTTATATAAGAAAGCAGGTTGAACAGCCATGGCGAGCAAGCCAGTAAGCAGCATTTTCCCATGGCTTCTGCTTTAATTCCTACCACCAGGTACTTGCCTTGAGCTCCTGCCCTGACTTTGCTTCATGATAGACTGTGATTGGGACATGCAAGTAAGCCAAATAAACTCTTTCCTTCCTAAATTGCTCTAGGTCATGGTACTTTATCACTGTAACCAAAGCCAAATGGATAGGACCCTATAAAATATTGAAGATACAATACAGACATATCTCTGACAGATGAAATGCATGGCATGATGAGAATAAGATTTAGATTTTGCCATCATGAAGAAATATTTATTAGATAGGATTATAGAATAACAAAAGTGATAGAATGAATCTACACACACACACACACACACACACACACACACACACACGTACACAAGTTTATAGAACAGGTTTACAGGCTGGGGTCCAGCTACTCCAAGCATGGCTCTCATCTACCAATGTAAATCCAATAGTCATTCAGTCCAGGAGCCTGAATGTCTCAGTGATCTTCAGTGTATGCCAGAGTCTGGAATTAGGAGGTTATAATGCAGGCGAAGGAAGGGCCTTGACTGTGAGAGGGAGAACAGCAAGCAAAGAACAAAAGCTTCCTTCTACCATGTCCTTTATTTAGGCCACCACCAGCTGGTGTGACCCAGATTAAAGGTAGCTTTTCCCACCTAAAAAGATCTGCATTAAAGATCGGTCTTTCCACTTCAAATAATTTAATTAAGAAAAACCCCTCATAGGTCTACCCAGACGTTTGGGTCTTGGTTAATTCCAGATGTAGTCAAGTTGACAACCAATAATATCCATCACAAGTTATGACTCAACAGAGTTCGGAATAGGAGCTTAGTGTTTGTTTGGCAGCATGAGTTTTTACTCGGTAGGTAACTTCTTCAGTTATCAGCTCTATCTGTGAAGGTGTTATCACTTTTATGGGACAAAAATTAAACAGAGAATGAGCCTTTAATATTAAGCCATCAGTCTTAAAATTTCATTATATTATTTCTGGTTATTCTCATGACTAGATTTCAAGCCACAACAATTGGGAAAGTGTTTATTATGACATCATGGTTTCCAGTAATTTACAGGATTCAAGTAGACCTCACAAAGACTTTTCACAGCAGTATTTGTAAAAAATACATCAGAACATCACATCTGAGATCTAATTAAGGCAATCCATAAGTAATTAATACAAACTCCTATTTTGAAAGCGCACAGAGAGAGAGAAATGAAAATCTTCCTCAGTTTGACAATTCAAGGCTGAAGCAATTTCAATCCCTTTCATCAAAACAGCTTCTTCATGTGATAAAGACTGCATTAAAAAACATGAGGTTTCATATTGATTCTCTCTATCTCTGTGGGTCTTCATCATTATGCATTATGTCTTCAATCTTCAGAATTCACAGGATTGTTGCCGGGAGAGCAAAATGACTGGAGCATCATTTTTGACACAGGCTACAATCTGCAAGCTCAGTCCGAACTGTTTTGTGGTGAGTAGTTACTTGAAATTCATATTTAAATTGCTCTTCACCCACACGTTGGAATGAAGCAATTTAAACCCATAAAATTAGAGTTAAACAATGTCACCTCAATAGCATCCATCAGAGATCATTGCCTACTTAAAAAGAATCGAGTAAGCAATCAAGTCAACAACTGTTTCTACTTCATATTTTCTTACAGCTTAAATGGCTGTTAAGGTGCACCAGTCCATGTACAAATACATGTAGGAAGTGAAGCAAGAAAGTATATTTCTACACTTAATTACTTCTTAAAGCTTGTTATTTGCCCTGTAAGAAGAAGACAAAAAGTAAAGAGCCCAAAAGAACTGTCCTGCCTAGTGTAGAGCCCTGCATCTGGAAACTGGAGATCTAGAATCTGGAAGAGCATTCTTGGTGTCCTGAGGTTTCAAGATGAAAAGGTTAGGTTATATATCTGTGATATTTAATCTTGTCAATGCTACAGTCCTCAGCTGTTTGTGGATGTTTGTGTTGTATACATGTGGGTATGCTAAGTGTGTGTATTGTGTGTTTGTGTTGTGTGTATAAGAATCCATGTGTGTTGTATATTTGTCTTGTAAGTGTATATGTGCTATGAGCGCAGGATGTTGTGTGCATATATCAGTGTGTGTTAATAGGTGTTGTTTGACTGTATTTATGTTGTGTTGTGTGTTGTGTATGACTGTATGTATTTTGGACTTTTCTGTATGTTATTTGCATGTATATGTTTGTGTGTATATGCGTTCATTGTATGTGCATGTTGCATGTATGTGTGTATATGCTGTGTATGATTGTGTATATGTATATGCTGTGTTAGTGCATTCATTTCTTCTGGTGTTTTTAACATTTAGATCTATGCCAGCATTCATCATTGGACAGGCAGTCTTCCAAGCACTTTCCATATGGTAACTAGTTATACTAGCCAGGGCTGACTTATTTTCCAGACTGGATTGTTTGTTCAGAAACAACTTCAATCCATTTTACCTATTCAAAATCTGGAGTTCAATGACTCACAACATTCCGAGTTCCCCATACAGCCCTTCACAGAGAGCTGGTCACACAGCAAGCACAGTCAAGAACAGAGCAATGAATTAATGCATGCTGCTCCTCAGCTTGTGTCTCCATTTTATACTGGCTAGGATTCTTTCCACAGTTAAGATAGGTTTTCTATATCAACTGGCATGGTCATGACAAGGCTAACTTAAATTTAGCTGATTCCTCACGTTGCGCCCAGAGGCTTGCTCCCTACGCATCTTATTGACAGTTGATACTAACCACCACAAATGCTTTATCACATCATGCCCATTGTTGATAGTGACAGGAAACTTGTTAATGTTGCAAATATTACAATACGTATATTTTACAATATTTTCTATCTAGTCAGTCATTGATGCACTCTGGGATTGGTTCTACACCTCGTCCGTTGTGACTAACAAGTCTGTGAAGACAGGGGAGCAGCAATCCTTTGATGAATTGGTTTCATTTCCTTCAGTACACACCTACAAGTAGGATCATAAAAGTTATTGATAGGATATAAAATTCATGATGTGAATTAGTTGTTTATCATCATGACTCTCAATTTGATCTGTTTTAAAATGTGTATAACATATTGCTTTATGATCTCTACAAGATCAGATCAGTTAGACTTTCAGCATGGATGAGGAAGGGGATTCCAAGACACACTTGTCTTGCTGGTGAGTTTTTGGCAGTTGATGGATACTGGGGAAGGGAACGTCACTTTCTTCAGGTAATTATGTTATTGGTAGGATGTCTGTGCACTTACAGACAGCACTAGTTGACTCAGTGTGATGCATATGAATAAGACATGAATTAGGGACAGTGTTGAGGCAAACCAGGGGAGAATTGGAGTGGAGGTGTGAAAGGTAGATATGAGGAAGATACATTGTATATATGCATGAAAATTCCAAAGAATAAATAAAAATATAATTGAAAACCAAAAAAATCAATCCCCTCAACCAAATATACAAAGAAAATAGTTAATGTATTTCTTTTTAAATGTGGATAACATATCCAACTTTATTAGACAATCATCATCATTGTCAGCAATTACAAGAAACAAAGGAGACTGTAGTTGTGGGGTGAGCAGTGGGTTAGAGATCCACAGTAGGCACTGAATTTGAGTTACATTTTAAGTTTTAGTTTTAATTTTAGTTTCAGCCATCTCCCACCTGACTCACTGTGTTCCAGATCAGGATACACTCGGCACTCACAATCCTTGCCTGACCTTTGTGGAAATAAACAAAGATGCAGCAAATGAGAAAAGAAGGGGACAATTTAACCAGCTCCAGTGACAACAGGAAGACAAAGATCATCACTTGGCTCAGAGAGACCACAGGAAGCAAGAGCAGTAGGGAAACATGACAAAAAAGGAGCAGGTGTGCCCAGACTGGGAGCTGTAAACTTGGGGCAGCTGTGCCCAAACAGGCTGAGTCTCCTGTGTGTCTGCTTCTAGCTGTAGATGTAGCTTTCTCGGGTTGGTGCTGAGAAGGAAATACATACCCCCAATAGAGAAACTGGTGGTTCTTAGCCAAGCCTTGTCCACTCAGAGACCATTTTCTCAGAAGTAAATCTCTGATATATGGATTGAGGCTAGTGAGAGCAGTCTGACGGCCTATAGTGTGACTGCTCCTGGGATCATATGGAAAGCTAGGCCACCTGGGCTCACTCCTGGAGGTCCCAGATCCAGGTATTGGTGATTGTCCTTTAGGACAGTGAGACTTCCATCTTACAATCACACTGACACTCCGACTACGAACTATACTAGAAGTTTCTTTGCTTTTGAACATTTCAGTACCCACCTGAGATGACACCAGGATATAGTCACAGATCTGAACAACCCACTGACAGCATCCGTGGGCCTTTTCCTTTGTTTCCAGGCTCATAAGAGCTCTGTTGTCAGGGGTCTGTGCTTTCTCTAAGATTAAGAGCTGTGCCTTTTTTCCTTCTCTGCATGCCTTTGGCTGCGTGGCAGTCGAGCTGGTTATTGTTTGTTCAGAGAAATCTTCTCCCTCCCTTCCTCCAGAATCAGCTCATCTAGTGCCCTCTTCGAGATCACTGGGCTCTTCATATAGGATAACAGAATGCGCTGTGACAAATTCTGCCACAGTAAGTCACTGTATTACCCCACATATGTGTGTGTGATATGTGTATGCATGTTTTCATTTAATACATACATACATATGCTGTGCCATTCATGTGGAGGCCTGAAGGTGACATTGGATCTTTGCTGTTTTTACTTAGACAGGGTCTTTCAGTGAATCTGGAGCTCACCAGTCATGGCTCATAGCCTAACTGGTTAGCTCCCGGGCTTCTCTGTGCTGCCTCCTGAGTGCTAAGATTGCCCGTAGTCATCACCCCTGCACAGTTTTTCATGAGTGCTAGGAACCCAGACTCTGGTCCTCATCTTTCTCAGCAAGCACTTTATCCATGGAGCTCTTTCCTCAACTCCCTGTGACCTCATCTCAGTGTGAGTTCCAGCCATTCTAGACAGTGAGTTTATCAAAGCCATGTGCCGTTTGTTCTATTTGTCCTGATCCTGGTGATCTATCAGCACATTATCAATGCCCAGCACCAATTGAGAGAGGGGAATTGGAATCAATATTTTTAGACTTCTTTTGGAAAGTTCCTCCAACATGCCACATGGTATGAAAATGTGACCTTAGAATTGAACACTGGAAGATCAACTCAAGTGGCCAAGCGGAACAGATATGATTAAAGTATTTTGAATGTGTCCTCATGACATTTCAGAAAATGTCTCTATTCTGAGGTTATGAATTGAGGACATTTGAAAGCAAAACTTGTGCCCTGTCTGACATTCAAACCTGGAGTAAGGGGTTCTTTTTAGCAACATTTGGGTTGTTCTATGGAACAGAAATATCCTCCTGTTCCTAATTAAGGTTTCCATAATAAGAAACATGGCACACTGAGGTAAGAACCAGTCTTCATGCAGATACTGAATCTCAAAGAAATAACTCTGATTTAAGGGGCTTTAGTTTCTGAGCTCTCAGTAATTGCCAGTGATGGAAATTTGTTCACATATTGGGCATTGGTGGTGGCAAGAGAATATTCTTGGGTAAAGATCAAAGAACATCATCCCACTGAGGGAAAGCCAACCAAAGCCTTGGCAGAGAACTAAAGGGCTGGGGGCATGGTATAGTGGGTAAAGAGCTTGCTTCATAAGCAAGAGTATCTGAATCTATATCCCCAGTACCCACGTGAAAAACTGGGCAAGGTAATCACAGTGCTGGAGAGATAGAGAAATGAGGATCACTGGGGGTTTCTAGCCAACCATTCTAGCCAATTGGTGAGTTTCAAAAACTATGATAGAGGAAGGAACCTGGTGATGACTTCTGATCTGTATACACATGCATCCATACCTCTGCATACAGAAGAACATGTATACAACACACACACACACACACAGAAGAGAGAGAGAGAGAGAGAGAGAGAGAGAGAGAGAGAGAGAGAGAATAGATATTGTTTTAAGGTGAAAAGCATCTTTGTATTAGATACCAATTTAGAAATGAGTCTGTATCTAATTATGTTTAGGACTCTATGTTAATTTTAGTTCAAAGTCCTTGAACTATTAATTCCATGTTTTATTTTCAAACATAAACACATATTTAAAAAAATACAGTGTTGTGGTTTGAATGTGAAATGTCTCCTGCAGGCTCACATTGGAAAATGTTATCCCCAACTGGTGCTGCTGTTATGGGAGGTTCTAATGGACTGGAGAAAGTGATTAATGGTGGAGGGTTTGAGGAGTATACTCCCAGCTCACTCCCATCCTTTTCTCTGCTTCCTGACCCACCCAGCTCTGAACAGTTACAAACCACCTCTGTCCTGGTGCCTTCCCTACCATGATAGACTGTGTCACCTGAAACCGTGGGTCAGCGTACATCTTTCCTCCCTTAAGTTATACAAGATCGACATTTTATCAGGTGAAGGGGAAGGATACAGGTCACATGGAAATAACCTCAGCTTCTGAACTGCTAGGAGGAATCCTTTCTGAATTCATAAAATTATAAATTGACAAGATTTTGGGAAGAGGTGTATCTATATATCTTTCTCAGAGATAAGCTCAAACTACCGAGTGTGTTTCCCAACAGTTCACCTCCAACAAGCCCTGTGGGGCTTTTGTTGTTTTGTGTTTTACTGGAAACCTAATTACTATCGTATCATTAGTTAGCAAAAGCACTTCACCCAAATTTAATCCATTATTTAATTAATACTTACATAATTTTTTAACTGTCGGGGCAATTTGGTAAAGGATGACAGATGCTCATGTACATAATTGAGAGTGTACCAATTAAGCTCGTCAAATTTGACAAATTGCAGAAAAAGATAATAGATTCAGGGAGATACTTAATGTTTTGTTTTGTACCTCACAGCTGTGATGTGGAGTGGAATAAAGGAATCCAGTATCTGAAAAATCATGCTAGGGTTAGTTATGACTCTTTCTTGCTCTTGGAGGTGGTGGCATTGAAATGCTGCTTTACATGGGTCTAGAACATGTGGTCTAATCTGCTGGGTATGGCTTCCACATGTTGCTCTATTACATTATTTTAAAGGTTTTGTTCATTTCTAATTATAGGTTTGTGTATGTCTATGTCAGGAGAGAAGGGGGCGTTGGATTCCCAGAGCTGGAGCTACAAGTACTTGTGAGCTGCTTGTCACCCATGGGTGCTGTAAACTGAATATGGATCCTCTGAAAAGTGCTTTTTCATCTTTCAGCCCTCTATATGTTTTTATATCATTGTCTACCAACACCCCGATTTGCTAGGACTATTCAAGACTAATTTTGGCCAGTACTGAAGTCATCTAACTAAAGGAAAATGAGCATGTTATTTTTCAGCAGAGAGCAATGGGCTATGTGAGTCTCAATGTTGTCCCTGTTTCATCGGTGCAAAGACAAGGATGGCAACTTGTGATTGGCCTTCTTGTTTGGATCTCTCAACCATTCTTCAGGCAGGACCATGGACAGCAGCCATCTTTCCCAGAGAGTACCCACTTGATACTCCAAATCATGTCCACACAGTTTCCAGGGAGTCACTATCAAGTAGACTATATTCTGTGTTTTCTGGCATCTTAATATTATACCAGACTGACCTCTCAAAAATTATTTATGTCCCATGTCTCTGTTTCCTATCATTTTTGTCCTTATCTACACTTTAGGTATTGAAATAATTCTAGAAGTGATGAAGAAGTGAGAATATTTATTACTGAATTTATGATTGATTTGAGAGGGGTGGAAACATGCTATCAGATATTAATGAAACTTCAAATCTCATGTTACGAAGGTAATCCTAGCTTCTGAGCCTTTTTTATTTCCCAAGTCCCAGATAAGCTGTTGGAGGTAGAGTGGAGAATAACAGGGGAGAATGAAAGTTGGCATTGCCCTACAGCAATATTCTCAGCTCTCAAGCATGGGCACTGAGCTATGGTTCCTATTTCTTTCCCTAGCTTCTCCTCTGTGCTCCAACACCACATGGAGTATGGTCAAGTGTGCATTATCATATGTTTCTTGTTCTGGTGACACACTCCCCTAGTTCCTTCCCAGCCTATCCTCTCCTCAAACCTTGAACTCTTCCCTCTCATCTGGCAGAGAACCCTGCAATGAGGTCTAAACGTACTTATGACCCATTGCTTATCACCATCACTGCTTTTCTTACTAACCTTCCTGATACTCCCTTGTCTGTTTGATTGTTCTCATTCCTGTGTCTGTCTCTTATACCTTAGGTACAGGAGCACCAGTTCTGACTTCACCTCTTCTCCTAGGTCATCACTCCACTTTGCTCTTCAATCTGCTTTTAATGTCTGCCCTGAATAAGGGAGTCAGCTTCCCTTTACCTAGCCAGAGTTTCTCTCATCTCACCATTCACCTTACAGAAGAAACTCATTTAAGATATTTAGTAAGATTTGACGTTGGTGAAATAGGCCATCAGTAGAGGTATTTGGGGATTTGCCATAAATGACCACATTTGGTGACTTAATTTATTCTCATTTTATTAGTCAATATTGTGGTATTAGTTTTATGTCAACTTTATGCAATCTAGAGTCATTTAGGAAGAGGAACTCTCAGTTGAGAAAATGTCTCCATAATATTGGCCTACAATGAATGCAGGAAGACCTAGTCTACTGTGTATGTTACCACCTGTGATCTGGTGGTCCTGAGCTTTGTAAGAAAGGAGGCTGAGCCAGTTACAAGGTTCAAGCTAGTACTCAGTGCTCCTCCATGGCTTCTTCCTCAGTTCCTGTCTCCCAGGTTCCTGCCTTGAGTTCCCTCACTGACTCCCATCAGTATGAATTATAACCTGAAAGTTGTAAACTACAATCACCTTTACTCCCCAAGTTGTATTTAGCCATGGTAATTTATCACAACAATAGAAAATCTAACTAAGGCACTAGCAATGTTATAATCACAAGACTTAAAATACTTCTATCTAAAATATTAATGTTCCAATATATTTGCTTCATTGGGTTAAAAAGAAAAAGGAACAGATAGATTTCTATAAGTCTTAGACATTTCATGGCTCAGGAGAAATTGGCATAAATATCACTATTCCAAGTGCTACACTCTTAACCCTTTTAAAACTAGAGGGCCAGTACAATCAATGCCTACATTATTAGACACTGAAAGTTGACCTCTTCACACAGCTTCAGATATTGATCCGAATGCCAAGAATAATGAGCACAATCCATTAGGGGGTCACAGAACATTCAATTAGATTATAAATGAACTCAGTATGCTGCCTGCTTGTATAGTAGAACTTAATAAATATTTATTAAGATAATTAGGTAATGCTATTTGGAATGTTTTATTCATTTTAAAGTGTTTCTGATTTTTAAAAATATTTTCACAGTGCTACCCCTCTTTCTGTAGTTTTCAGTTCTGAATTCTCTTCTTTCTGCATCGCTTGCTCCAGCCTCTGCTGGTGAAAACCTAATAATTTTTATGTGAAAAATGATAGATTAAGCAAAGAATTCATGAAGAGAAAAAAATAATTTTAACTTCTGGATGGGGTGTTGAGGTGACTCTGAACTTCATTATTTTTCGTGTTTTTATGGTTTCCATAATAAGTAGAATAACCTCGTGACTGTTTTAAAATGCTTTAAAAAACTTAAATGGTCTTACTCATAGGTTGCTAAATTAATATTCTAATTCTAGTTCTTGTTCTGGAGACATTATTAGCAAGCTATAACTGTTACAGATGATATTTAGGTACATAACAAAATTGTTATACTTAGTTAAGCTGTATTGCTAATGACATGGGTTTACTAAACTCAGATAGAGAGATATTGCATCTTAGTCTCTAGTAACCGTGTGAGAAGATTCCAGAACAACTGGGCTTTTCTTCTAATCAGAAGTGGTTACCCAGATGAAGGCACCCTTAGCCCATTAACTACAGTCATTCTGTTTAATTAGATAAGGATGGTTTCTTTCTGGAGGGCTTTACAGGTGAGCATTTCTTCCCCGCTATGATCAGGATATGGCCTACCAAACTCACACTTTGAAGAGAGCACCTTTGATTCTCTCATTTCTGGCTGAATTCTGAAAGCCAGACATTGTGTGGAAATTGATGTGGGGACCAGCCCGCACCAAGCAGGATCGTTTAGTATGCTGCAGGTGTAGGCGGCTTCCCTTTGAAGTCTGTTCAAGGGAAAGTCGCATGCTTTGCAACCACCTCGAGCTCATTCTTCTGGACGGCACTCAGAGTTTATCAATTTGTGGAGGTCATATCCAGAGCAAAACTACAAAGGATTTCAATCTGCAAGCACACATGCCCTGTGCTGTGTGGGGGCATTCAGCTAAAGTAAGTGCTCTAGGTGGGGATAAGCAGACACAAAGGAAAGGAGAACCAAGGACAATATTGACTTAACCACTATAAACGCATACTTCACTTTTATTCTCTCATTTATAGATCGAAGTGTTTGGTTATCATCATACTTATCATCCTCTCACTTGAAATGTGTTCTGTGCCTGGTAATTTTGGGATGATGGTGGTAATGGTGATGATGGTGGTGACAGTGATGGCGATTAATGATGGTGGTAGTGATTGGTGGTGATGGTGGCAATGATGATGGTGGTAGTGATGATTAATAGTGATGGTGATGATGATGGTGATTGATATTTCTGATGTTGGCAGTTATGTTGAAAATGGTGACAATATGATTGTGTTTTCTATAAGGCAGATGATTATAATGATGATTGGTGGTAATGATGATGAAATGTTGCTGGTGGTTGCTGCTGATGATAATGATGAAGAAGATGACAATGCTGATAAGATGTTTGTTTTCTGAATAAGTATTCTCACAATTCTTAGAGCACTTTTATAATTCATGTTTAGGACTGTATAATCATAGGGACCACATTGTTAGTACCACCATTTATTCATTGATGTTTACTGCTGGCAGCAGCTGCAAATGTCCAAGGCTTTGTGAAATATTTATAACCACTTTGGTGACTCCTGAGTGCATATTCCAAGAATGCTTGTGAGAACATCTAAGTTCTTAGATTAATCCTCAATTTGTTCTCCGTCATTGTTTCTTCTGTTACCACTGCCAACACTACAAATAAGCCCCCATGGGGTGGGGCTGAGGGGTCAGAGCAGCACATTCCTGCCCTCTTGACTCCAGCTTCATGTCTAAGAAGAAGTCTGACTCCAACAGCAGTTGGCCTAACACTTTGATACATAAATCATCAATCCAAAGTTTCCCATTGGAAACACATCTGTCTTTTCTGTTCCATTTTGACTAGAACTTAGAAACCAGCTAATAGACTCTGAGGACTGGTTTTCAGGACAGAACTGGAGTACATCATCTGTTCATGTCCATGTGGTATTCAAATTCCTTTGATTAAATTTCTGTCTTTCTTTCAGGGCTATCTCTTTCCCATGAAGCCTTCATCACCAAGGGCTTTGGTAAGGTCAGGAGGTCACTGTCTTAACTTTTGCTATGGCACAGTATAATATTCATATCAGAGAGTTATCAGTTTATCTGTAATTAATTATTCACTCTGTGAGTAGATATGATTCCTCACTTCATTTTTATTAAAAAAACAAAACACAACAAAATGACAAGGTGTTACTATGTAACCCATTCTTACCCCTTGAAACTCAAGATCTTTCTTACTCAGCCTCCTGAGTACTGAGATTTGAGACATGCATAGGCATGGTTGGCTTACTTCTCTGGCTTGTGATTTCATCAGTAAAGTGAATCTCTCTCTCTCTCTCTCTCTCTCTCTCTCTCTCTCTCTCTCTCATACAAAATGATTCCATTTTCTAAAGGCAGCACTCAGAGTGCTTCTCTGTCACCATGATAATACAGGAAGGCCTTTTCCTGGGATGACTCAGTGAGCCCTGAATGTTCTGGAAGAGCAAGGAAGATAATTGGTTCTGGGTCCAAACAAGCTAAAAAAAAAAGGGAGGGGGATAGATTTTCTTAGATCTCTCCCTGCCCCAGGAATTTCCTACCTCAGAGACAAATGAAGTGAGGTGGGCAATAGGTAGAAAATAGTTTGAAAAACATGAACTATATCTGCCCATAAAGCAACTAAGGTGTGTGGTACATATCAATCTCAAATCTGTGAAATCACTGGCCACTATCTTTACTGAACTTAACATTTTTTTTCTATAGAACTTTGTGATTTGTAACTGAAGCATCATAAATCCTAGGGAATGATGATATTCTAATGGGACTAGTGGGAAAGATCACTGTGGGCAGTAGAGAGTATCTTGGGTTTCGTATATTTCTAGAATGTAAACATAATACCACCCAGAATCCCATGTTTAGAAACTCAAGAGTATTTTTGGCTGTGGAAACTTTGAGAAGTAGTAGCTCTTGGGAGGAAGTAGGTCACTGGGGAAGGAAGGGCCTCTGGAGGTCATGTCTGGCCCTGAGATCCTGTATTACTCTCTGCTTCCTGTCTATGGTGACTAATTTCTACACTCACCACTCCCATTTGAATAGACTGAGCCCTCTGAAAGCATGAATCTTTTCTCTTTAAATTCTTTATATCATAGGTTTTTTTTTCATGGTAACAAAATTAACAACATGGTATGTAAAAAAGTTAATTGTCATCTGAAGCCAGTGTGTCCACATGTCCAGAGAACAGTAATCTAATAGCTGCAGAACTGGAGACACAGCTGGGGAGGTGTCTCAGGGAGGACCTGAGGCTCAAGATCCCTACCACACATATAAAGCCCAGGTGAGAAGGTACAGAGTTGGAACCTCTGCACTGGGAAGGCAGAGATAGGTGCAGACTGCTGGCTAGCCAGTCCAGATGAAATGCCATGATGCAAGGATCATTGAGAGATGCTGCCTCAAAAATAGCATAGAGAGCAACAGAGGCAGACATTTGACACAGATGTTTACCCCCATGCACACAGATATACACCTGAGCACACAACAATATAGCACATATACATACATATACCTGTGCACACACATACACTACATACACACATACACCTATGCATAAATATATACCAATACATACATTGGCATACACACATGTATACACAGACACCATACACACACACACACACACACACACAGAAGCACAAATTACAGTATTATCATTTCTTCATCTCCTCCACAGTTTGGTGACTTGAGTTCAGGAAACAGGTTTGTGTTCGAGTCTCTCATGATGTACACTCACATTTCTATACACAATAGCCTCACAAATAACCTTGTATTTGTGGGAGAAATGGGGTAAATGCTAATTTCCCTTAGAAAATTTATCTGTCTGTGTACCTGTGACTCAGCCATAGTTTCTCACACTCCTTTCATTTTCTTGGCGTTCGATCACTGCTAAGGGCTCTGCTTGAGCTAGTCTCTCAGGAGTTAGCTGGGTCCTCATGGCGTCAAGAGCTGGAAAGGCTACCCTATCATTTCCTTTTTCTGATACTATGTTGCCCTCCCCTGCCTCGTGCTATGATGTGTTCCTTACTTTCCTGGCTGTGCTATGATGTGTTCCTTACTTTCTTATTTCATCTTCCTGACTTCTGTCCTATTAACCTTGTTCAATTCATCCAGGTGGCTGTTTCTGTATTAAGGCTCATCACATTTCTTCTGATTAGTCTAGAGACAGAGACTAATAAACGTGGCCTTTAGTTTCAGAAGCTGATGGCAATTCCGAGCCTCATTTTCTGAGGGCTTTGTCCTGCCACTTTCTGTTAAATAGAATTCATGGAAATGCAGGGGAGTCTCTCAGATGGGGCTGTGCTGTTGCAGGCTCAGGGGCCGTACGAGAGAATAATCACTGGATGGGTCAGACAAGCTCAAGATTTCAATCTGAGGGAGTTTTTCTATGTTAGAATTAGTTCTGTGAAAAAAAAAAGGCTGTGCCATGCTACTTGACATTAGTAATAAAAGTCTGAGACGAAGTATCAGGAGATTGGAGGGAAATTCTTATTAGAGGAGATTGATAGAAGGCATCTTTCCATACTCAAATATGCCAAGGAAAGATTTTATCTTAAACAACCACTGAAAAATGCTATCAAAATACAGACTGAGTAAACCCAAACAAATTGTAAGTAGTCAATATGACGGCATGATGTTAGTGCCTGCCTAGTGCAATAGCCATGCTAGCTGTCAACAGCTGTTTATTCATGAATGCTTCGATATATGGTCTTGATCTTACTGGAAGGTATTTTGTAGGGGAGCAGTTGTGTGTTATTGATAATTGAATGTTATTAGATATAATCGCACATTTGTGTGTGTATATGTGTGTGCATGCACAAATACACACATAGTATATGCACCTATTTATCTGGGTGCACATCCATGTACAAATGTGTAGAGGCCAGAGAAGGACAGAATGTGGTCTTCTCTATCACTCTTCACTTTATACCTTTGAGGCAGGGTCTCTCACTGAATTTAGAACCTGCTGTTTTTCTATTATACTGAGTGACTAGCAAGCTCCAGGGACCCACCTATTTCAGATCCCTCAGTGATAGGCTAGTTATAAATACAAATGGCCACCCTCAGCTTTTATGCAGGTGATAGGGGATCTAACCTTAAGTCCTATGCTTGCATTGGTATGTAAGGTTTCTTACATACTAAACCATCTGCCTAGCTCTAACCTTTTCTTTTTCTGTGTCATTTTTTCTTGAGGATAACATGAGATCATGCATCTCACCTTATTTGGTTGTTAAATGAAGCTTTGGATTGCATTACTTTCAGGAAAAGTTGCTAAGAGGAGCATAATAGGAACAGATAAATATCTGCTTGTTCTGAAGATCAAGCTGGGCAAAAGGCTAAGGGCTCTAGGAGGGTTTGCTGTCACATGTCACCCTTCATCACATGAGAACAGACTGCAGAATTGGCAAACGTTCCTTGGAAAATGCATGGGTATTTCCCCTTCTGTTTTTTTTTGTTTGACATGTATTATCTATATGTCAGGGCACATGAGTCAGGAGAACCCTCAGAAAGTTACTCAGATACCAGTCTGGAAGGCAGATGAGTTCTCCACAGACACAATATGTGGCAAGATGAGAGTATTTGGTGGGAAGGATCTGAAATAGTCCTTTGGCAACAAAACCCATGTTCCCTCAAGGAGAGATGCTGTTGCATGGGAGAATGAGAGAGGACAAATAAGGCCAAGTCAGGTGTTTGCTTCCTGTGTTTGGAAAGAATGCACAGTTTCCATTGGACCAGCCACAAGAGATCTTAAAGGAGGTCAGAATTAGAACATTGTGGTCTTAGCAATCAGGGGTGTTGCCTGGAAAGCTACAGCTTGAGATAAAAGAACTCACAGAGGTCAGCAGCATCTACTGAACTTAAAAAAAACTTCTATACAGAATTCAGTGTGTGTGTGTGTGTGTGTGTGTGTGTGTGCGCGCGCGCGCGTTCCATAGCATGTGTATGACGCATGGTAGTGAATAATCCAGGAATTGTCTCTTTCTTTCCGTCATGTGGATTCCAGGAACTGAACTCAGGATATCAGGGTTGGCAGCAAGTGCCTCCAACCACTAAAACCTCCAGCCACTGAAACATCTCACTGTCCAATTTTATGGTTTTAAAATATGTCAAGTTTTCAGCAATTTACATTAAAATCTTAAGCAGAAAGTGAAGTTTGTCAGTTTAGAAGATTATCTACAGAAAGAAAAATAATTTCTTCTTAGTTCTTCTTAACATTCTCCATCTCTTGGAACAGGGTATAGCTATAGCTCATGCTGGCCTCAAACTCCTGATCTTCTTGCCTCAGCCTCTTGAATGCTGAGATTCAAAGCTTGTACCACCACGGCTAGTTTAACCTTGATTTCTACCATTTCTACATTTTGAAACTATATTCTTATTGTATTTTATTTATTCATATATTGATGGGTGGTTCTGTTTTGTAGTTGGTGGTGTAGAACTGGCTGTAAATTCTGCAACATGGGCAGAGTGGGGATAAACACAGACAGACAGAACAGAGACAGGAACAGAACCTTGCATACATTCTTCAGATGGTGCCTATTGAGTGAGGCTGTCCTTGACAACTGCTAACCTTGATAACACACAAAATGCATCATTTAAAACCAACCACTGCTATTTTAAGCCATCATTTAAAACCAGTAATATAATTGCAATTTGACTTTTACTGTTTCCCATTAAGATTTTAATACATCTATATAAGGTGTCTATTTGGAGTTAAACTTATCCAGTTTCAAGCACAGGGAATACTTATTTCCAAAGATCTTCTGCTGAAAAACACAGCAGTGACACAAATCTCCACTGTAATCTCTGCAAAGAAGTATCCGGTTATTAACCTGCACTTGGATTTTTGTGGTCCTGTCATTCTGTCTTTCATCATCTGCTCACTCTTCTCTGCCTGTCTAAGCAGATGCTGGAGTAATTCATTTTCCTGAGCCTGGATCAAGAGGGTACAGCTGCTGTCATTGAGCTGATGGAGATCTACTTTGCAAAGGAGGGGATAGTATGCTATGCAGAGTTTTTAATTCCAATTTTATTGTTACTGAATACTGACCAACTTTTAATTTATGTGTGTGTGGGGGGCAGTTGTATGTATGATATGCATTTGAGTGAGGGTGTGTGCATGTCACATTTTGCATGTATGTGGAGTACAGAGGATTTCAGGAGCCGAATCTGTTCTTGACCTTTGCCTTTATATTGAGGCAGGGCCTCTCTTGTTTCAGATGTTCTGTTTATTTCCAGCTAGCTGACCTGTGAGCTTCTGGGTTGTCCTTTTGCCTCCTCTTCTTATCTCTCAATAAGAATGTTGTGATTACAGTTGTGTGCTTCAACTGACTTTTTACACGGGTTCTAGGGATCCAAATTTAGGTAGTAAGTTTGTGGGTCAAGTACTTTTCTACCCACTGAACTAATTCCCCAGCATCTTCATATTATTTGTTAGTGTTTCCATTTCCAAAAATGTTAGAATTTGATATTCAGACCAAACTTCTTTGGAAACATCAAAAATCTGATGAGAAAGCAAAAAACTTCCTGGCCGTATGCCAAAGGCAAATGAAAGGGAGAGAGAAGCAGGGATCTTGAGGACCACAGACAGATTGGTGCTAAGGGTTTATGTGAGTATTAAGACTTAGGGCTGATGGTGTTCTTTAGGAATGGAGATCAGCAGAGGGTGCTTCCAACTACCTAAGAGTCCAAATGGCAGCCTTCTTTGAAGTGGGGGTGAATTAGATGCCCATGTCTGCTCTTCCTCTCACAATGGTGAAGTGACTGCTTTGGATCTTACTTTAGGTTTCCATAAGCAAAGCTTAGATTTCATGTGATAAGATAAACAATAGCAGAAAAAAACTATTCCCCTATTCCCCCCTCTTTCTTTCTCTTTATCTATCTCTCTATCATATTTATTACTGGTCTATTCATCCATCTATCCATCTCTCTATTTAATCACCTGCAAATAGTCTATTAATCTGTCAGTCACCTATCATCTATTATTTGTCTTTATCAATCATTCATCTTCCAACATACATCTATTATTTGTCAATTATTTATCATTCACAATAATCTATTTTATATATATATATATCAATTTTTTGTCATCTATTACTCATTGTCCCTCTATATCTGTCTTACCATTAGAGATTGAATAAGAGGTTTATGATTATTGAAGAATCTTATGAATTACTGTTTGCCAAGTGGAGACCTAGTAAAACTATTAGTTTAATTCAGTCCAAGTCTGATGGCCTGAGAATGAGGAACCAAAAGTATCTGTCTCAATATGAAGGCAGGGGAAGCAGGGAATGATGTCACAGCTCAGAAAGTGAAGCAGAATAAAGGGGAAGAATACCACTGAAGTGGAGAAAAATGAACACACTTCCTTCGTGCATACTTTGCTCTACTCAGACCCTCAAGGTATCGGATGATGCCTAGTTGTCTAGGGGATAATGGGCTAAACCCATCGATTCTTGTGCAAACTTTATCCAGTAACAACCTCTATTGACTTACCCTAAATCACTGTTTATCTGGGAGCCCTGTGGCTCCATCAAACTGACACAGACAGGTAAATGACCATAGAGACAAGTTTGAGGAAAAGTAGATTATTGACAGGTAGAGCAGCTGCACTGTTGTGGATCTTTAAATTTCATTCAGAGCTAATACATTCCCCTGTTTACTGATGGTGGGCTGCAATAGGACTTGTCCGCAGTGATATAGCTCATCATCCCTTCTTGCCTCTCCTATCCATGACAGGTGCTATTTCAGGGATATGATATCTTGGGCTCCTTGTGTCTTAAGACCATTGCCACCTCAGAGCTTCCTGGGGCATCATGCGGAGCACTGGTGCTGCTACATACTAGCTTGGTCTTCCTCATCATTCACTAAATGGAACAAAAGTCAATGTGTTTGATGCAGACCCGGCAGGTGCCTCCATTACAGGATTTGTGGTCTGCAAGCATCTGAGAAGCAAGCAGGCAGTGGGAAGCATAGCCAGACAGCAATATAAAGAAACAAACAGCAGCAATGACAAAAACAACAGCCAGTTCTCAGTCATCCCTCTAAGCAAGCAGTACCTTACCTCACTTGACTTGCACAAGTCTATGTAGTGGGAACAAGTTGATTATCCAGTTTTACATATTAGAAATGGAGGTCCAGGAACATAATGGAGATTGTTTGAGGCAGCAGAGCACAGTAGGGCCACAGCTGGATTTCCTCTTTGATCACTATGCTGTTTGTTAGGTGTGGTGATTACCTCATTGATTTCCTCATAGCTGTGATTAGTGTCTGACAGCAGCAGATGTATCAGTTGCTTTTCTGTTGCTGTGACGGAATATAATGACCAGAAATAACTTGAAGAAACAAGTTTAATCTGGCTATGTTTCTAGCCTGTTAGAGTCCATGGAGAAGGGGAGGATGTCTTCAAGAAATGAGGGCAGGAAGCATGGAGATCATTTCTCAACCATACACAGAAGGCAGGTAGAGCAAGGAGAAAGTAAGGCAAGGATATAAACTCTCCAAGTGCACCCAAAACAACATACTTAATCAAGCCAGGCTCCGTGTTATAAAGGTTCCATAACCTCCCACAAATAACACCTGCAGCTGGAGCAACTGGGAATGAGTGTTCAGACGTATTAGCCAATGTGTGTTCATGGGGGGACAGGATCACAGCAGCTTAAGGAAGGAAGGACTTATTTTGATGGTCTAGTACATCATGATGAAGTCACAGCAGTAGTAGTATGAGGTGACAAGTCATTTTATACTTATCAGGAACCTACTTGAGATAAGTGCTGGTACTCAGTTCACTTTTTCCATTTAATCCAAGACCCAAGTCCATGAAATGATGTTGCTCACATTTATGGCAATTCTTCCACAGTTGATACAATCAAGAAACTCCCTCACAGACATGCCCAGACATCTGTCTCCTGGGTAATTCTAGATTCTGTCAAGTTGACATCAATAAAAACTATCATAGTAGGAGGCTCTCAGAGAAATTGTCCTACTTTGGGGACTCTGTTAGTGTTATTTCTAATATAACAAAGTTAACTAAGATGTGATATACTTCAAATATTTAACTTTGTACAGATACCGTGACTTCAAAATCAGTAGTTTGGTGATAAGATAACATGCTGTGCAATAATTATGAATTAATAAGCAGGGCAAGATATTGAACCAAATAATGCACCAGTGGCTAGATGGATCTCATCATTCTATTGCTAAAGATAAGTTAGATAGAGTAACCTTTGGTGATAGACAGAGTATAAGGATGATTTTACTTTTCAGTGGAGTGTGGTGATGAAATTTTTTGAATAAAAATGAAATTTATGCTCCGGCAATGCTGGAGCATGCATGGGCAGCCAGTATATGGTAGTTCTGTTGAATATGGATTTTATGGGCTAAGTTGATGAGGAAGAGTGACGAGGTCTCTTCCTTGGAATATGATGATACATGACTATAAATCCAACACTTTGAAGGTAAGAACATGAGAAGCATGAATGCCAGGCTAATCTGGGCTACATATATATATTATATTTTTTTTAATTCATAATTTTTCTTTTGTTTTCTCTTATTTTTCACTAGAATTACACAAATATTATTCTTCTAACATCACTTTATGAGTTGCCAAAATGCTAATTAACAGTTTTTCTCTGTTATCATTATTATAACACACTTGCCTCTTGGCTCTATATTTACAGATATTAATGAAGTCAGAATTGCTGGTGGTTTCTAAACCCAAACATGAATAAATAGCCATGCACACATTGTCTGTGGTGCTTGAAAAAAAACCCACAACCCCCTGGAATGCGAAAGAGCCAGCTCTACGTCATGGTAGATGGAGATGTAGCTACCATGTCTACTTTTCTAAGAACTGTTGGTCTGGGAACTGTGGAGAATGAGACTAAAAATATTATGTTGTAATCCAGTCCCATATGCAGGCTCAATATGAGTTGCTGTCCTGATTCAATATCTTCTGGGCCATTGAGGTATGAGACTTGGGTTATTGTGAAATGCACAAATGCTGAACATCTCTGTAAATTGTTGCCCACAGGCTCATGTGTTTGACATTTGGTCCCCAGGTGGTATTGCTAAAGGGAAAGTTTTGGAACAATTAGGAAGTGGATTCTTACAGGGGAAAGAGAGTCCCTAGGGCCTTTAAGTTTTATACCTGAGTCCAACTTTCTGTCTCCTCTCTGATTCCTAACTATCATGGATGTGACCAGTCATACTTTGGCCACCATGGCAAGTCATGTTACCTAGAAGTATACAGGCCAAAGTAAATCCTTCCTGGTGATAGGGTATCAATAAAAATTGTCTAGACAAGGTTCACATGTAAATATTTGTAAATTGAGATTCTACTTTGATTTCTCAGCCACCCTGACCTGATTATTCACACAAAACTATATGAGTTACGACGTTATTTGGTCTATTAGCTCAGGCTTCTTATTAACTAACTCTTACATCTTAAATTAACCCATTTGTATTATTTTGTATTTTACCATGAGGCTCATGGTTTGTTACCTCTTGCTTCCTGGGCGGTTACATGGCATCTTTCTAACTTTCTATCTGCTTGGATTTTCCACCTTGCTATATTCTGTCCTGCCATTGGCCAAAGCAGATTCATTATTAACCAATGGTAATGAAACATATTCACAGAATACAGAGGGGAATTCCACATCATCCATATCTACTTCTTGACTATATTAATATGTGGAGACTTACAGTCAGATCAGGGGAGACCAGAAAGTGGGTAGCATCACTCCCTAGTTTGGTGTATATAATGATAGAGCTGGGAAGTAGACATGAATACATTTATTTTCTCCCCTTTCTTGACTGTGGACATAACAAACTGCTTCAGTTAATTTTTCCAAAATGATGGGTTGTAATCTGGAATTGTAAACCAAATAAACCCCTTTTCCTTTCAAGTTGTTTATTAGTTACCTACCCAAAGGCATCTTGTAGAAGGAAGGGTTTATTTGGATTTACAGTTCAAAATAGATAAAAGTCCATCATAGTTGGGAGGGATGGCAGCAGACAGATATGACAGTGAGAACAGGAAGCTGAGAGCTCACATCCTCAATCATAAGCATGAAGCAGAGAGGGAAAACAGGTAGCAGTAGTGTAGGAATAGGGGCGCGGCGGGGCTGCCTCCCCGGCACCCCGGCTGCCTGCTCGGCTTATGCCCCGAAATAACAACACACAAACTGTATTCATTTAAACACTGCTTGGCCCTTTAGCTCTAGCCCTTACTGGCTAATTCTGATATCCTGATCAACCCATCTCTAATAATCTGTAAGAACCGGTCTTACCGGGAATATTCTAGCCTAGTCCATCCTGGGTCGGAGCTTCATGGCGTGTGTCTGCCCGGGAGCGGGGCATGGTGTCTCTGCTCCAGCGAGCAGAGCTGTCGAGTCTGAGCTCACTTCCTCTTCCTTCCAGCATTCTGTCCTGTTTACTCCTCCCACCTATGTTTTAACCTATGAGGGCAAGCAGTTTCTTTATTGCTTAACCAATGAAATCAACAGATTGATATATGACACTCCCACATCGCAGTAGGAGGCTTTTAATCTTACAGCCTGCTCCTACTAATATGCTCCACACCAAAACCTCCCAAACAGCACAACTCTCTGGGGACCAAATCTTGAAATGCCCAGTCCTGTAGGGGACATTTCCAATTCAAAGCAGAACAAGTTGATTTTGTGAAGGTATTTTATCACAGCAACTGGGCAGAAAACTAGGACACTCCCTGACAAGGCTTGTAGGTATTTTGTTATAGCAATGAGAAAAGAAAGTAGCAGAGACAAGTCTTGTCTGTTTGTGGAGGAGTCAGAAAGCAAGGTGCCACCATTAAGACACATACCAACAAAAGAAGCTCAGTTCAGAAATAGAGTAGGCTCCTTGGGTTTCAGCCATGAAAAATTCAAAGTCAATTTGTTTTTGACTTTGTCAAAATTCATCAATGAAAGCGGATCTAAATTAAAATAAAAGGTAAACATCTTTATAAGAATAAAAGTGATAGGAGAGATCATGTTTGTAAAGTATAAAGTAGTTAGCTTTTTACTTTCAAACCTTTTTCTTTCTATATTTGTAAAATACTATTTTTATGCTTTTAATTTTCTTTGTGTACATTCAGTGTCTGTAGTAATGTGTTATATAAGAACATTGTCATATTAGCATACCTCAAATGCATTTTGGACATGCTTCCCTCCCCCTCCTTGACCCTCCCCATTTCATTATTCCCCTTTCTTATAACTTATATTAACCCGTTATTCTTATCTATGTTAGCCACATGGCTCAGTACCTTTTCAGTGGGGTAGGTCACATCTTGCTTCTTCTGTGATCTGGGCATGACTGCAGAGGGAGCTTCCCTCTTCCCAGAATTCTCCTGTTCTCAATCCCTGCCTCTACTTCCTGTCTAATTGTCCCACCTATACTTCCTGCCTGGCTACTGGCCAATCAGTGTTTATTTAAAACATAATTGACAGAATACAGAATTGTCCCACACCAGGTTGATTCTGCTTTCATGTCGTAAATACAGGTGTGATTTTATGTATTTATATGAAATTTAGGAAGTATAAATGAGAGAAAATATGCAGTTTTGTCCTTCTTGGACTTAATTCATTTAGTCTGGTTATCTCCAGTCACCTCCATTTCCCTGAAAGCTTAACTGGGTTCTTCTTTGTGGATGAAGAAGTTTGCATTGTGCACACAGCACACTTTACTCATTCAACCTTCTGTGGACAAACACCAGGGCTGATCCTGTTCTTGGCTTTCTGAGTAGCACTGAAACACATGTTGATGTGCAAAATGTCTCTGACAGATCAGCTTAGATACAGCCCATTCAGTAAATAGTCATCAATAGCCAGGAGTGGTATTTATGGCATATATTGTTGGTGGAGGCCTCTTGTTTATTCCCGGCCACCCAGACTCAAAATAACCACACAGAAACTGTATTAATTAAAACACTGCTTGGCTAATCACTTAGGCATATTTCTAGCTAGCTCCTATATCTTTAATTAACTCACTTCTATTATTTTATATTTTACCACAAGACTTGTGGTTTACCAGTACCAGCATGCAGGTATCTTTCTCCTCCAGTGGCTACATGGTGTCTCCCTGATTCTGCCTACTCTCTCTCTATATCTCTTCCAAACTGACTATGTTTTGCCTTGCTATAAGCTGAAGCATCTTCTTCATTAACCAATGATAATAAAATATATTCACAGCATATAGAGGGGAATCCCACATCAGCATGTGATGGACTGATTTTTAGGACCTTCATTGTTGTCTTGTTTGCTTGCTTATTTTCTTTCTTTCTTTTTCCTTTTCTACATTTTTACACAGGACAAACCCAAAATTGAATGTTATATGGAAAGTGAGCCTTTCAGTTGCGTTTAATTTACCACTGAATTCAAGATTATCTTATCTTTACTGCAAAACATAACTTCTCCTTTAACTTCATAATGGCTGACCTCACACAGAGAAATAGTGTGCCCTGAAGTCCTTCTAGTTTACCTACTCTGTACCTACAGCTATCTTTGGCTAGCTATGTGACTTAAGTCTCTTAACCTATTCATGTCTTTATTTTTCATCAACAAATAATGAAATACATTTTTCATCAAAAGATTTTCTCATCTGGCTGTTATGAACACTAGATATTAAAGATAAAGCCCTTTGAACAATGCCTAAAGTGTTGTAAGAGTGACAGACGTTGGTAACTGAGATTCTTACTTCAACCAGAATGGCATTGAGTTGCTGGAGAAATGGCTCAGAGTTGAAAGCAGTGGTTGTCTTTCAGAGAATTTAGGTTTAAATCCTAGCACCAGCATGACCTCTCAATTGTCACCTCCCTTAGTCCTCTGAGATACACATGCATACACATAAACAGTATCTGGAGAGATAGCTTAGCTCATGTGAGCTCAATGCTCACAGAATATGGAAGATGTTCATAGCTGGAGTTAGACATGGCTTTGAGTCACAAACTTGGGTGCTGGGAACCAAACTCAGGTTCTCTGGAAGAGTAGTAGTATGCACACTTATCTGCTGAGCCATCTCTCTAGACCCTGCCATTTCTTTCTTATTGTCTTGGATGTTTCTGTCTTTGACTACTCTAAGTTCTGAG
Organism: Microtus oregoni; assembly: GCF_018167655.1. Classification (NCBI taxonomy): domain Eukaryota; kingdom Metazoa; phylum Chordata; class Mammalia; order Rodentia; family Cricetidae; genus Microtus; species Microtus oregoni. The sequence goes on from NW_024543094.1 coordinate 6,685,539, forward strand.
TTCTCTGTTGACTTTGATTATAGGGTATTTTCTAGAAATTATATGGTAGGCATGGATACTAATCAGAGGTTCCCACTACTTTTGGGAACATGTGTGTTGCTTCCTTTTTCTTTTAAACGCGCATCTTTGAGCTCTCTTTAATTGTGTCAATTGTTCTAACCCTGTCTGTCTTCTCTGTCTCCACTGTCTCATGGACCAGTGCAGAGCAGCCGTCTCATTTATAGAATTCAGCAGTCGTTCAGAAAGACTGAATTGTGAACACAATTGTTCCTAGGTATAAATAGCAGCAGACTGGATAATCTCATTGCAGTTCCATTCAGAACCCTCACAAACATTTCTTTTTTTTGTTTGTTTGTTTTGTTTCACGAACAGTTCAGATTCCTGCTCCTCTATCCCCCTGTGGAAATGTATGTGACATACAGTTAGCCAACAATTCTACTGAAATTGCCTACTTGTGACATCTCCTTTATATCATGTATAGCTTCAATCAGCGGACTCTGTCCAAGTAGACTGGAAAAAATCTGGGTGCTGAAATCAGTGAAGCCTAGGGACTGTGTGCTCTGAAGGATATAGGACAGTCTTGGTTACTCCCCCATCACTATAAGGATAAGGAAGGAAGGGTTTATTCTAGTTCACAGGTTGAGGGCACAGTCTGTCATGGAGGGGAGAGCATGACAGCAGGAGCATGAAGCAGGTGCTCACATTGCATCCACAGTCAGGAAGCGAAGAGAAGTGAATTCTGGATCTCTAGTGCAGGACCTTAGCACAAGGAATGATACTGCTTGTATTTATGGTGGGTCTTCCTCCCTCTGTTAAACAATTCAAGAAACTCTCACAGTCTGAGTGATTGTCCAGAACACCCCACCTCCCAGCAGTGCCTCACCAGGGATTTAACCTTGAACATATTGGCCATTGGTAAAAATTAAGATCCAAACTGTATAACACTGTAAACTATAGGGATCACATTCAAGTTTTACCTTACATTGCTTGACCCTGTAACAGCAAGAAAGCTTTTTTCCCCTTATATCCTTATCTAAATTACTGCAATATAAGTTGAGTTAAGCACATGAGGGGGATAAAAGCACATTGTTTACCTTGTAGACTATCTAAGAATCACTCAAAATGTTCATCCTTCAGTTGCTGACAGTTACCAACTTGCTAGTGATAAATAACATTGTAGAGTGGGATAGCATTAGTTGACCTGTTTGGCCTCATTCAAACCTCACAAAGTCATAGAGATACCTTTACATCTCTGCTTGTTGTTGAATTGCCCACATTAGTGAGGAATTGGAGTGCCCATTAACTAAAGGATGGCTAGTACAGGTGTGGATATTTGTTAAGCTATAAATAAAGACAAAATTGTGAATTTACAAGGAAAAAGAATGGATCTGAAAGTATAAGATTAAGTGATGTGAAAGCAAAAATTACACTGTTTCTTTCATACACAAATGTTCATTTTTAGTGTTAGTGTGTATGAAAGTGGATACAGGAGAAAAGACAAAGAGAAACACCTTAAACCAATTTATTTGAAAATGCATAAAACATGGTCTAAGGAATTTACTGACCATCTCAACTCAGCCTCCTTCTGTGTGCAATCAGAAAGGATTTGACATGACAGATTACAGGTGCGTTGAATTAAGTGTATGTGAAGTCCCATGAGGAATCTTTAATTAAATAAGAGCATTTCCTGTGTATGGACAACCACTTGAGGGGAGGGCAATAGAGGAGGGAGTATGAAAAGAGGAAGGAGAGGAGGAGGAAAAGGGGGAGGAGGACAGATGAGCGACCCTTTCTAATGGTAGTACAGGTTCTAATTAAGTAGACAGAAATATAACAGATTGAACTAGAGGGAAAAAAGGTATTCTAGGAGGAGAAAGGAGGGAGTAAGTTACAGAAATGAGAAATTTATACTCTGAAATCATAGGATGACCCCTGACTAGAGAAAGCCTGATCCTCATTTTGAAAGGAACAATGAACCCAAAACACAGCACCCAAATTGCAGGTATGGATCCCATGGAGACCAGGACAGGGTTAAATGGTCTGAGTCTGTTCCAGAAGCATAGAACAACCAAGAAATAATGTCATCTTTCTTCAGGTACACAATGTGAAATAGGAGACCCCCTCCACCACTGCTGACCTTTCAGTCACGGCTTACAGAAGCATCTCAGTGGTGTTGCTGCTGTTTGGTAAGTTACAGCATATGGGGTGCCAAGACTATTCCCTAAGAACTAAGAGTGTCTTGGATGCTGCCTCTTCTGTGTTCATTGTCGGCTCATTCTCACATGGGAACACGAGGAAGCTTTTGGTGTCTATTGCTGGAAGAGACTTTCATCCTTTATTCATGTTATGATTAAAGCTGGCTGTGGAAAGCATAAAGAGATGCATATGCGTCACCCACTCTATATCTCTTCTACAGTAGGGAGCATAGCAAAGAGCCCTCACACAGTTAGGACGACCACTCAGAAACATCAGTCTGAGTACCCTTTTGAGTAGAGCCTTGTATAAGAGGGAGGAGACCATGACTCAAATCCCACCACAAAGAAAACTAAAACTAGGACCATGGTGCAAGAGGGAGATCCTTTGGGCTTAAAATAAAAACAACCAACTTTATCCATTAGCCATGTTTAATTCAAGGACACTGTGAACCCTTTTCTTTGTTTTGGTTCCTTGACAACCCAAAGAGGCTAGTTCTACTTTTTAAGCATTCTAAACTCATGCTGTATCCAATGAGAAAAATAGAACATTTATATTTTCTCAATTATTGAGGAGAAAACAATTTAATTCTAATAAATATTTTTCCCTTGGAGTACTGAGTCTTTTATCTTTAACTCCTAATTCATAATAAGCCAGAGAATGATAATTAGCTCATTTCCTTCTTCTATAAATATTTTCCTTTTTAAAAATACACTGTTTGGGCTGGGCTTCTTGGCTCACATATGCAGTCCAAGTCCTTAAGAGGAAAAGGCAGGAGGATCACTTCGAGTTCCAGGCTAGCCTGGGCTATAAAGTGAAGCATTGTTTCAGAAACAGAAGGGGCACAATATAGTGTAGCATTTTTTATTCCAGCTTGAAACTATACACATGTGCACAAGCATGTTCTGGTACACACATGCATTAAGCACACATTTGGTACAAAGTAGCACTTCTCTTAGTTCTCCAGTGGGCCAACTAGTCTGCTAGGTGTGCTTTCATAGGGCAGTTTGCTCATCTATTTTGTTAAATAATTAATAGTCAAGAGTTTATTCATTCATTTATTCAAAGTTTTGTGAAGACAGAGAAACAGAAATGGAAAGTTCCATTTTTCCCCATATCTGAGTAACTACTTGAAGAAGCTTTGCTTTTATAATTATCAACAATCCAAATAGCTAAATGATACTGACCTCACTTGTCACAGATAATGTGACATCTCATATTATGGGTTACATAGGCAGGTCACCTTGGGAAAGTTCATATCAGGCAGCCTTTCCCTGGAGGGAACAAGTCCTCTGGGTTTTAGTATTTGAATATCATAAAATTCTGCCAGAACTAAGTTACCAGGGAACTCATGCACATTCACTAAACTCATAAGAGAGCAGTATATGCAGTTCTTGAAGTTACTGCCAGAAAGGAAATTTTTGTACACTTATTTATTTCTCTCCCAGTCATGCTGAGTTATAAAATATACTTTTGAAGGGTGTCAAATAGCCTACAATTCTTTGGTGATGTTGAATATTCTTAATGGAGTATTTTATCATGCATAGCCAGGTTGGGATGGTAACAATTAAGTCACCTGTCTGTTATCAAAGGTACTCAGTGTGCTGAACTACAATGTCAGACTCTTAGTATCCATCCTCCTGAAGCTTAAGGTTTGCAGAAAGATGTTCCAAAGCCTTCTAAGCAACACACTGCTAATCCTTAAGCATAAGAGTCCCTTTTTGAAGTGTTTCTGTAACCAATACTTTTTCATTATTGTTAGGATTTGGTTTTTAAATGTATTACCATTTCACTCTAAGCTTTAGACCTCTTCATGGTCCCCAGGAGTATTAAGAATAGAGTCCATGCTCTCTTGTGTGTGCAAACATGTGAGTACATACATATATGTGTACTTGTATGTATGGAGGCCAGAGGACAATTTCTTCTCTCTTTCCTCAAATCTATGACCACTTAGATTTTGTGTCAGGGTCTCTCTTTGGCCTGGAGCTCACCAAGTAGGCTATGTTGACTGGCCAGGGATCCCCAGGGCTGTCTGTCTCTATCTCCTCAGCAGCAGGATCACTGCTAGTTTTTTTTAAAGGTGGGTTCTGGAGGCTGAAACTTATATAACCTCATGCTTATAATAGCAAGCACTTGACTGACTAAGCCTGAGTTCAAACTTTTACTAAGGCTCTGATATATTTATAGCCAAACCACTTTCCCCTCCATGTACAGCCTTTGTTTTTCTTCTCACCATCTCTCTACATGTATGAGCCTAGATCTTTTTGTTAGCCAGTGTGTCCAATTGCTACCCAAGCCAGTACTTTGGCTTCTTCTCTTCCCATTGAGTACATTCTCCAGCTTCTTGATCCAGGTTTCTACTTCATGCTGGGAATCCACTGAGCATCCATGTCTGGGGGTCCCTCACACTTTCCCCTCCTACATTGTACACCTGCTGCATTGTAAAATGTGAAGTACTTCTTGCATGTTCTGTAAGACATTCACATTTCCCCTTACTGCAGACACCATGGGTTTCTAGAACATCTGCTTGAAAAGGACAGAGGCTGGAGTTTGCTGGCGAATGCTAAACCGCAGATCCTATGAAAACCTAAACCTAACAACATATAGTCATTTTCGTTTGGTTCCACCATTGCGGCATGATGGTTTCTGACCTCAGGGTCTAATGGATGGGAGTATAAGTGGAGAGATACAAGCAATTGGAAGTGATCCAGATCCAATGAATTACTACCCACAGGCATATTAAGAACCATTTCTTACTAATCTATCAATCCAATTTCTGTTGTCATAGCAATATACTTGAATATGTCAACTTAATAAAGAAAGTAAGGTTTTATTTAGCTTACAGGTTTGAAGACTGAATCATCAAGATGCTAATCCACATGAGGCCACTCGTTTGTGGAGTCCCCTCCCTTGCTGTGCCACCATGTGGTAGAGGGGATCATGACAACATTGTGTGAGAACAGGAGAGTGTGAACAATGAATCAGGAAGCCCCAGAGCAGGGAGCCTCCAGCTTTGTTATTTTTATGCCAACTTGCTCTCTTGTGAAATAACTCATTGTATGTGAGCTGAATCTCCTGTGAGGCTATGGCCAGAGACCTTGTACCTTCCAGGGGTCTTCTCTCTTGGAATTCCCTCTATAATGCCACATTGGGGACCTAGCTTCTAGCACATCAACCCTGGGGGATCAAACCACGTCCAACCATGGAAGTTACACATCTGTTCTAACAGCAGAAAAATACCACAGACAACAACAAAAATGTAGGTAACAAAAAGAACCCCAGAGTCAGCCATACTCACTACTCAAGGATCTGGGATTGCTGGAACCTCAGATTGTGTGTGCAAGAAGGAAAAACTGAATTCCCACCTTAGCACCCCTTACAGAGATAAAGGCATCTCATCAACGTGACAGCAACTCAACTCCTAGATGTTTGCAACAGACAAATGAATACACCTCATTTTCACAAATATGCATTAAAGAAGTTTTATCCATAACCAAAAAAAGAAAAAATAACAGAAAAATGTCCTCCATCTAATGGATTTGCAAACAATGTAGGTATAACCTCTTATGAAAATATTATACAATGATAAAAATAGACTGCTGATGTATTTATCAGACCAAGCAACAAATGTAAGTTAAAGGGAATCAGCAACTCAAAAAGGTGCGTATTCTGTGGTGGCTCTCTGGAAAAGCCAACTGTATAGGGACTTAAAACAGCTTTAAGTCTCACAGGTAATAGAAAATAGACATAAAGGAATATAAGAGAATATTTGTTATAGATGTATATATATGTAATATTTGGTATAGAAATTTTCTATATCTTAATTGTCTGTTTGTCAGTTTGTCATAGACATCTACACACTAAAGAACAAATTTTTACCATAGGTTAAGTTTTATGTTGATGAAATTGCCTAGGAACGCAGGTTTGTTCAATTAATCTATATGCCAGTTGTGTAATCAATAAATTAGGGGACAATATGAGTCACTTTGAGGCATACAATTTATATTTGAGGCAGTTAAGTCAAAATGCAAAGTCAGCATGAAAAAAAATGGGAGGAAACTTATCAATATGTTTCCATTTCTGACAAGGTCTCTGGTCTGTTTTCCTACAGCAAGGTGAACGAAACGCAAACAGGTTGCAATCAAAGGTGCCAGGTGACACTCTGACTGTAAAGTGCACAAGAAATAAAGAGCGTTTCTGTGCTGGCTCCAATTCACAGACGCACTTAGCAGTAAGCGCAGCAATCCATCTCAAAGGCAGCCCAGAGCTTGGCTGCAGCTGGCCAAGTTCTTTTGCTCTCCGGGCTCCCATATGCTCAGAAAGAAGCTCAGGGGTGGACAGGAAAGTGCACTGGATGGTGACGGAGGGGTTCCTGCAGGTGTCCTAAAAAGAAGCAAACCCTGCAAGGAGATAAGAATGAAAACCCACTGCAGATTGACCTCGTAAACCTGGATCAAGCTTTTTTGAGATAGTCTAACAACAGGTAGTTTATTCCCAATGTATTTGGCCCAGTTCAATTTTTTAAATTTATTTATTTATTTATTTATTATTATTTTTATTTTTGGTTTTTCGAGACAGGATTTCTCTGTGGTTTTGGAGCCTGTCCTGGAACTTGCTCTTGTAGACCAGGCTGGTCTCGAACTCACAGAGATCCGCCTGCCTCTGCCTCCCGGGTGCTGGGATTAAAGGCGTGCGCCACCACTGCCCGGCCCTAGTTCAATTTTAAACAAGGTTTTCTGGTATAATACAAAAGCATAATTATATTGAAATTCAACTTAGGGGACATGGCATTTCTCCCAAGAAGGTGGGTTCTAGAGATAGGCTACTTATACTAGCTTAGGGACCTAAGGGTCTGTCTTAGTATCGACTATACAGATAGAATAGAGATCATTTGGGCTATTAACTACCTCTGGTCCTGATTGTGGGAACCTGGCGAGCTTCTGGCTATGAAGGTCATTTAGATTACTAGCCATTTTCAGTCTTAGTTGTAGGAGCTTGTTATGGCCTGGCCCAACAGAAAACACAGACCACTGGACAGTCAGTCATTTCCAATTCTCGACTTTCTGGATGGAAGAACAGGTTTTTCACTTTTTCCATTGGGAAGACAGTCCTGTATGCTTAACATTCCTGGTTCCTCTGGCGATCTGCTGGCTCAAGGATCTGCTATGCTTTCAACAGGTGACCAGCAGTGCGGTAGATAAATGAGCACGACTCTTGCATACATATCCGATATTGCCCTTTGTGCCCCTTATGAGATTGGTGTAGGACAGAAAGGCTTTGATAGTTTCAGAGACACAGGCACACAAAGGAGCCACTCCCCCCAGCAGCCTGACAGAAGCCTCTTGTGAGCTGAGAAGTGAGAATTTCAGCACAGCTAACAGCTGTTTAAGGCCCTTCTCCCCTCCCAGTTGTCAACTGGCAATTTCTAGGATTCTCAGCAGAATTTGTGATCCCATTCAAAACACCCTGGAGTCAATTTATAATCTCACTAATAATAAAAATAGAAAAAAAAAAGAAAAGGAAAATAAGTTTCTTATTAAGTTGGGAGTCACCAAACTAGAATATATGGTAACTGCTAAGATACTTAACTCTGACTCTCTTGATGACCTTATAGCTATACTGGGGTATATCTTACTTTATGCAGCTCTTCTGTGAGAAGCCCACAGCCATGCTTTTGGGTGGGTTTCATGCTCTTCTTGAATGTCTCAGTCTGAGTGGGACAGTCACTAGTACTACCCATTTGCCTTTCTTATAACATCCCCTGATATAATAGGAAAAGACCATTGCCTTCAGCCATCCCTGCTGTTTCAAGAATTTATTCACTGGGGAGACATAAACAGCATCTGCTCTCTCATTACATGGTACCAACAACAAACTAAAGTACAAATTCTGTCAGATTTTACCCTGGGAAACCAGTGAATTGATGAGACTTGTTTACAGAGGGAAGGAGAAGGGCTTCTGGCAGGAATGTGGGTGAATCAAAAGTAGAGCAGCACAACTTCCTCAAACACTGATAACTTCCCCAAGCCGCTCAATGGAAGGCTTCTTCAATTAACCTCTTCCAGTCCATATACTCGAGAATCTTCCAGACCTAAGACCACATGGAGTTAAGGCAGAATTTCATTCAAACATCTGAGAGAAGCCCTGGGCATATCAGGTGAGGGGCTGGTGACCCACTCCAACCCTTTCTTCTGTGAAGGAATGTCAGCCATCAACAAGCCCTGCTGTGACGGACTCTCACAAGCTGACACAGCTGATGAAGATGATGAAGTTGATGAAGATGATGAATAAAGATGACTGCCCCTTTGCTCACACCACATTTTGCAATACCTTCTCTGTAGGTGTCTATCAACAGCAATATGTTTCTGAGATCATGAGATTGTCTACGGGCAAGCACAGTCACGTCTCTGAACGTTCCTGAAGGCCACCAAATACTCACGCGCGCACTGCCTTGTCAGGCATCTCTCACCCTTTTCAGGTACAGTTGTATTTATGTTTCTTTTTCCTCTCTAAGTCTATAACTGGACTGTCAAATCTATTTCATCAATGGCACATCATTTTCTCTTTCTGCCAACACTGATGTGATATGATCGAACAACCAAGTATAATACTGCTGTGAAAATAAATGCTGGGCTTAAAAGGAAAGTCAAGGTTAAAGTGATGAGGTCAGAAACACTAGGGTTGAGAAATACCAGGACAAACAGCTGGCTACGAGATAGCCAAACTGACTAGAATAAAAGGAAAAGACAGGGCTCCAGGAAGACAAATATAATGTCAACAGGTGAGCGGATCCCATGAAATCTCCCTGAGATACAAGTAAGACACTGTTGTCCTTTTTTGGAGTGCTCATTGTGGACCACAATGATTCCTAAAATCTCTTCACTTGCTTAAGGAAGGAGACCCCTCACTCCATCCCAGAAACAAGTTACTAAATGTGAGGCAACCTTGAAAAGTGGAGCTACATTTTTGTGATTGTCATGAGTTCTCATGGGATAGTATTTATCTACTCATCAGGATTTGATTAACAGCTACCAGGCCCAACCAAAGTCAGGGACCAGTAATACCCTCAATGTCAGCCACAAGCAGTGCTGAATAAGGTTAGTAGCCAGAAAATCAGCCAAGGTCAACAGTTAACAAGTCAAAGATGGACAGAGAAGGGATTCAGCTCCTCTTATTAGGAGTGCATGATCATCCCTCTGGGACAGGCAGGAATGCCCAGAGTGTAACCCACCATTGCCTCATCTTTAATATAGAGGAAAAATAATTTCAGAGAAATTACATCACTCTTGAAAAAGTCCCTAGGCTGTCAGGCCAAGATATGCTTCTTGATGTGCAGTGGTGGTGTATGACTTTAATCTCAGCACTTGGGAGGCAGAGACAGGCTGATCTCTGTGAGTTTGAGGTCAACCTGTTCTACAGAGTGAGTTCCAGGACAGGCCCCAAAACTACAAAAAAAAAAAAAAAAAAAAAAAAAAAAAAAAAAAAACCATATCCCGAAAAACCAAAACAAAACAAAACAAATTGATAGCGTTCCTGCCACATGGCAGTCCTAACTCTCCTGGCAAACCCACTCCAGGGCTCTTCCTGGAAAGAAATCCCATTTGCTCACTTTCTACAGTAAATCCCTGTCTCTCTTCTTTCAGATTTCTTTCATATTCAACCACCTTTTAAAAACTCAGGCACTCCACCTTCATTGTGCAGTATATTCACTCATTGAGTTTATAAAACAAAGGTCCCGGAAACCAAGATTCAGGGCAAGATTTTGCAAATGTTCAGCATCCTAACTCCCAATCTCAAAATAAGCACAACAGAAAAAAAAAATGATCTATTTCATCCAAGACTCTGGCTCTCCCTTCGTTGTTAATAAGATTTTGAGTTCAAAAGAAGGATAAATATTTTATCGGAGAGGAAAACAATTAGGATAAACTCAGTCCATCAAAACCACTGGCAAAATGTTTCCATTTTTTCTAAAATGCTGTGAGTTTTAACATGACAAAGTATACCAATGTCAAAGCACCTTTCAAACAGTTTCATGTACACTCATAACAATATGACAATATGATATAAATTAGATTTTCTATTCCATTACGCTCTCATTTTGCTAAATTTTCCTATCCTTCTGTTATCTCTTAGCTTAGAACTTCATATACATGGCATTTGCAGATGTGTACACTTTCATATCTGGTTTGGTTCTCTCAAAGAGTGTTTTACAAAATCATGTGAGATTTGCCCATGTGAGTGCATTGGTGGTTCATTCATTTCTGTGGTGCACGATTAATGAAAACTCAGAGACAAAAATTGGGGTTTGACCTGAAGGTCAGAAAAGCAAAATAGACAGCCATTGACTGGCTCTTACCTCTACCTCAGTCCGAAATGGCGATCCTGTCTCCACGAACCTCAGGATGAGACTGTCTGTGAGCTGTCTCTTCCCATTTTATATTCCTCTCTAGTGCATACACTGCCTGATTTCTATGTCAACTAGTGTGTCTACTGGGATTAAAGGTGTGTATTATCACTGGCTGGTCTGTAAGGCTGACCAATGGGTCTATTTTACTCTCTGATCATCAGGCAAGTTTTATTTATTAAAATACAAATAAAATGCCACGACAGTTCTGGGCTGGAATTAAGTTTTTCTGTATTTTCCCCATGTGAGTAGTGATGCTGTCTTTGGAATGAAATTGCTGTGGAGTTTCTGTTAGGAGAGTCTTTTAATTCTGTGATGGGGACATGTGAGGGGCGGAGATGGGTAATGCCTAGGTGTAGAGCACCGATACTCATATGTTACATTTTATAAGACACTGCTCAACTTCCTCCCAAAGAAGTGGATGCAGTTTCCTCTCAGAGGAGCAATGAGCAATGAATATTAGGATTATGCACTTTCCTGAAATAACGAATCAAAATAAAATAAAATCTTATTTATTTATGTATTTTACATACTGACCACGATTTCCCCTCCCTTCTCTCCTCCTAGTCCCATATCCCACCTCTAAAAACAGCAGGCCTTCCATGGATATTGTCCATGGATATCCACAAAACATAGCATATCAAGTTGTAGAAAGACCAAGCACCTAACCTTGTATTAAGGTTGGACAAGGAAACCCAGTATGATGAACAGGGTCCCAAAAACCAGGAAAGGAGTCAGAGACATGCCCTGCTCACACTGCTAGGAGTCCCACAAAAACAAAACTATACAAGTGTCACATATATGCAGAGGGCCTAGGTCCATATATGCAAGCTCCCTGGATGTTGGTTTAGTTTTTGTGAGCCCCTGTGAGTGCAGATTAGTTGATTCTGTGGGTTTTCTTGTGGTGTCCTTGACCACTCTTGCTCCTATAATTCTTCTTCCCTCTCTTCAATAGGATCCCACACACTGTCAGGGGTGGGGTCACTCTTACGGCATAGGTCTCAGGCTGGAACAGTCATTGTTGCACAATCTCTATGTCATCCTTACCCTTAGCACATCCCATAAGCAGAACAGACTATAAGGTTGAAGGTTATGTGGCTGGGTTGGTGTCCCACCCAGTTCCTCCGCTGGAAGTCTTGTCTGATTACAGGAGATATCAGTTGGTGTTATATTATCTGTAATTGCTGGAAATCCATCCTTGTAGATTCCTGGGAGTTTCTCTTGCACCAAGTTTCTACCTGACACTGAAATGACCCCCTTTCCAGGTGACTCTTTCAGTACTCTCCCACTGACACACACCTGATTCTTCATGTTCCCCTTCCCATCCACCCCCAGTCCACTCATTAAATCTCTTTCATTTCTTCTTTTCAGAGTGATCTGAGAGTACCCCTTGGATCCTCCTTGTTACTTAGCCACTGTGGGTTTGTGGATTGTAACATGGCTATTCTTTACTTTATAGTTAATACCAACTTATGAGTGAGTACATACCACATTTGTACTTTTGGATCTGGGTTATCTCAGGAAGATTTTTTATAGTTCCATATATTTGCCTTCAAATTTCAAGATGTCCTTGTTTTTGATAGCTGGTAATACAACATTGTGTAACTGTACCACATGTTCTTATTCATTCTTCAGTTGAGGGCCATCCAGGTTCTTTTCAGTTTCTGACTATTACAAATAAAGCTGTTATGAACATAACTGAGCAAGTGGCCTTATGGTATTATTGAGCATCTTTTGGGTATATGCCCAAGAATTATACAGCTGGGTCTTGGGGTTGATTGATTCCCAATTTTCTCAGAAATGGCCATATTGATTTCCAAAATGGTGGTATAAGTTTGCACTCCAACCAGCAATGGCGGAGTGTTCTAGCTCTGTATCCTCACCAGTCTGAGCTGTCAGTTGTGGTTTTGATCTTCACCATTCTGACAGGTGTAAGATGAAATCTCAAAGTTGTTTTGAAGTGTATTTTCCTGATGGCTAAGCCTTCTGTGGGATGTCGAGATGATGGAGATCTTTTCCTGTTCTGTAGACTGCTGCTTTGTCCTACTGATGGTGTCCTTTGCATTACAGAAACTTTTCAGTTTCATGAAATATTGTTTATTATTATTTTTTGGATTTTGTGTCTGTGCTGTTTGTGTTCTGTTCAGGAAGTTGTCGCCTGTGTCAATGCAATCAAGACTATTTCCCACATACTTTTCCATCAGATTCAGTGTAACTGGTTTCATGCTTAGGTCTTTTACCCATTTGGACTTGAGTTTTAAGCAGGGTGATAGGTATGTATCTATTAGCATATTTCTACATGCTGACATCCAGTTAGACCAACACAATTTGGTGAAGATGTCTTTTTATCTACATTGTATAATTTTGGCTTCTTCATAAAAAATGAGATGTCCATAAGTGTGTGGTTTACTTCTGGGTCTTTGATTCAATTCCACTGAGCTATATGTCTGTTTTTATATCAATATCGTATGGTTTTTATTATTATAGCCCTGTAGTACAGCTTGAAATCAGGGATGGTGATGATGTCTCCAGAAGCTTTTTTTTTAAAAAAAATTCTATAGAATTATTTTAGCTATCCTGTTTTTTTTCCATATGAAGTTGAGTATTATCAAAGTCTGTAAAGAATTATGTTGGAATGTTAATGGGCATTGCATTGAATCAGTAGATTGCTTTTGGTAAGATGACCATTTTTACTATGTTAATCCTACCAATACATGAACATGAGAGTGCTTTCCATCTTCTGATATTTCTCCAATTTCTTTCTTAAGGGTTTGGAGATCTTAGCATATGTGTCTTACTTGGTTAGAGTTACACCAAGATATTTAATATTATTTGTGAAGGGTGTTGTTTCCCTGATTCTTTCTCAGTTCTTTTATCTTTTCTATATAGGAGGGTTACTTTTTGTTTTTGTTTTTTTGAGTTAATCTTCTATCCATCCATTTCACTAAAGATGTTTATCAGCTGTAGAATTTCTCTGGTAGAACTTTTGGGGTCACTAATTTATACTATCATATAATCTTCAAATAGCAATATTTTGACTTCTTCCTTTCCAATTTGTATTTCCTTAATCTCTTTTAGTTGTCATATTGCTTTAACTAGAACTTCAAGTACTATGTTGAATATATAGGGAGAGAGTGTTACTTTGTCTTGTTACTGATTTTAGGGGGATTGTTTTGAGTTTCTTTCCATTTAATTTGATGCTGGCTATTGACTTGCTACATATTGCTTTTATTATGTTTAGGTATCAGACTTTTATCATGAAGTAGTGTTGAATTTTGTCAAAAGCTTTTTCAGCATCTAAAAAGACTTTCATGTGGGTTTTTTTCTTTTAGTTTGTTTGTATGGTGGATTTCATTAACATATTTTTTAAAATAGATTTTCATATGTTGAACCATCCTTGCATGGCTGGGATAAAGTCTACTTGATCATGTGGGTTATTTTTTAAATGTGTTCTTGGATTTGATTTGCAAGTATTTTATTGAGCATTTTTTACATCAATTTTCTTGAGGAAGATTGATCTATAATTCTTTCTTTATTGAGTCTTTGTGTGGCTTGGGTATCAGGGTGACTATGGCCTTATAAAATGCATTTGGCAATATTCCTTCTTTTTCTATTTTGTGAGTATTGGTATTAGTTCTTCTTCGAAAGTCTGTATAATTCTGTGATGAAACCATCTGTCCCTGGGCTTTTTTGGCTGAAATATTTTTAGTGACTGCTTCTATTTCCTTAGGGATCACTGGTCTGTTCAAATTGTTTATCTGATCTTGATTTAACTTTTGTAAGTAGCATCTATCAAGAAAATTGCCCATTTCTTTTAGATTTTCTGATTTTGTGGAATACAGATTTTTGAAGTATGACCTAATGATTTTTTAGATTTAATTCCTCTGTGTCTGTTATGTCCTATTTTTCATTGCTAATTTTGTTAATTTGGAAATTCTCTCTCTTTTAGTTAGTTTAGATAAGTGTTTGTCTATCTTTTGTTGATTTTCTCAAAAAAACCTAACTCTTTGTTTTATTGATTCTTTGTATTTTTCTCTTTGTTTCTATTGTATTGATTTCAGCCCTGAGTTTGATTATTTCCTGCCACCTATTAACTACTCTTGGGTGCATCTCCTTCTTTTTATTCTAGATCTTTCAGGTATGCTGTTAAGTCATTGCTATGAGAAGTCTCTAATTTCTTTATGCAGGCACTTAGTGCTGTAGATTTTCCTCTTAGCCCCATTTCATTGTGTCCCATAGTGCATTCATTTTCATTGAATTCTAGGAAGTCTTTAATTTCTTTCTTTCTTTCTTTCTTTCTTTCTTTCTTTCTTTCTTCCTTGATTCAGTAGTAATTCAGTAGAGAGTAGTTCAGTTTTACATGACTTTGTAGACTTTATGTTGTTATTGTTGCTGTTGAAATTCAATTTTAGTCCATGATGGTCTGATAGAGTACAGGGAGTTATTTATATTTTCTTGTATATATTAAGACTTGCTTTGTGGATGAGTATGTGGTCAACATTGGAGAAGGTTCCATGAATTGCTGAGAAAAACATATATTCTTTTGTGTTTGGGTGAAGTGTTATGGCTATGTCTGTTAGATCTATTTGAGTCATAATTTCAATATTTTTCTGTTTAGTTTCTGTCTGTACGACCTGCTCATTGGTGAGAGTTGGGTGTTTAAGTCATCAGAAGTGTGGGCCTGGATGTGGTGAATATAAAATGAAATCTCATTCACTCCAAAACAAGCTTGGTCATTTTTTGTTGGGATTCTAATTTGTATTTCTCAGATGAGTGACAAGGAAAATGATTTTTGTTCGAGTACACATTTTTCTCGTAAGAGTTTAAGTATTGTTAAGAATAATTTACAATAAATTCTTAACATGGTGCTTTTTTTCAAGTGTGTGTGTGTGTGTGTGTGTGTGTGTGTGTGTGTGTGTGTTCGCATGCATGCACATGCAGATACCCATAGAGGACCAAAATGAGAATCAAATTCTGAAATCCCCAGGAGATGGAATTGCTGGTATTTGGTGAACTGCATGATACAAGCCAGCCCTCTTGTTTGTTAGCCTGTCATATCCCTGGAGCATTAGTTATTTGTATCTGATTCTAGAACATGAGTTCTGGACTCCTGGATCATGAGAAAGTTGTAGTGGGTCCAGGAACATGAGCTAGTTGACTTCATTAGCAGTCATGAGTCCCCATACCTGTGTGGCAAGCATTTTCTCACTGGGCCCTCTTACCTGTCCCATCCTTTCCACTTGTGCCATTTTCCTTATTACTTGAATGTGGAAACATTTCCTGAGGACTGTGTGGTGAAGATGGCCTTAGAAGTGGAATGGCTGTGTTGATCAAGCATTGTGGGGCTTTTCTTGCTTAAGTAAGTAAGGATTATTAATTTTCTTAGCCTTTTAGCATCAGAGTCTTATAAGTGTCTTTTCTGAGGGAGCCGCCTGGAAGAGGTGTTATTTCTCTTTTCCAGGAAAATGGAGCTCCCCATGAGAGGCGAAGATGTTACTTCTGAGGGGCATGCCTTCCGATTCCTTAGTGCTTGACTCCAACAGACAGGAGATGCAGGCCAGACTCCCACTGTGATGTCCTAAGTTGCAGATAGCTTTCAGATGATAATTAATAAAGACACTGAGAGACACCGGAGTGATCCTACTTGTTTCAAATCTCATTTAGAGAATCCATCAACTCTATCAAACTATTGGTAGCTTGTAATGAGATTTCTTTTACCATTTATCATAAAATAAAACTTGAGGGTAAGTATTAAAAATAAAAACCTGAAATAATCACAAGCGACGACATACACACACTGTCACAGTTCAGCTCCTGACTGGAAAGGGGATGCAACCACTTGACCCTGCCTCATCTTCCAGGGACCTTTCTTTCCATTGTCGAATCCACCAGGGAACTCCACGATCCATTCCCCCAAGTTGAGTGTGAACCCCACCTCTTGAACCAATGCCTGACTCCACTGAACATCAGACCACAACACAGACAAAATTCTTATCACAAGCATGCCAATAATGTGTAAGAGAAAAGGTGGAGTAAGGGGAATCATAGTGTACCAATAGACAACATGGATAAAGACAGCCAGGCACTCCCATCAGCCCAATCTTCCTTAAAGAGCCAGTTACAATTGTCTGCTGCCTTTGACACATTGCTGTTTCTTTTGCTGAAGTCTAACACATCACTTTATTTTCTATTTTTAGCCCGATGGTGCTAATTTAATCCCCCAGTGCTCTTTCATAAATTAAAAGACTCAACTTCATTGAGATGCGACTTACATGCATTATAATAGCCGTTTAAATGGGCAGCTTCAGTATCATCCCTGAGGATTGTTTCATTCTCATCTCTCTTTTTACCCACAACTCCCATAGGGGTATATAATCATTTTAGCACTCTCTAAAGTTTCTTAGAACCCCTCGGGAATCTACCCTCTGTGAGAAATAGCTTCATTGTTTCTGTTAGATTATGCATTGAGCTAGGATAGTTCAACTGTATATTCATCAATCAAGAAAGAGGCTGGAAATATTTCTTTATGCTTCTTACCCTCTGGGTTTGCAGCCTAAGCTGACCCGAGACTTCCTCATGGTGATCCTCTCTGTCCAGTCTCTTGAATGCTGGGATTTCCATTGCGCTCTCTCTCTCTCTCTCTCTCTCTCTCTCTCTCTCTCTCTCTCTCTCTCTACCCCCTCCCCAGATCTCTCTGCACTCCTTTCTCTCCTCCTTTCTTTCTCTTTCTCCACTCCCTTCCCTTCTCCCAATAAAACACCCCATGTAAGCTCTGTATGCATGGCCTGTTTGTCTCTTACCAGCCTTGGACCTCCTTGCCTACATTCTGCCAAGTTCCCACTTGCACTGTATCATAACAGTCCTTTAAGCCATGGTTGAGCACAGCACACTCTTGGCTTCCTTGGAGACAATGGGGGTGATTACTGAGCTACAGGAGGGGAAGGTGGTCCTGCTGGTGTCTCACAGGTGCTGTGCTGTGCTCAGAGGATCTGGTACTCTACAGATCTGCAGAGCTAATCTCCATGGGATCACTCCAAATACACAAGCGACCAAACACCTGAAAATGTGTCCCATTGAAATCACTTGAGCTTCAATTGCTATTCAGTGCATTCCGGGTGACCTTTCATTATGTCCAACTTGGAGCGAATTGTTTCAGTTATTTCCAGACTAGTGAGTTGTCCCTGTGTCATGACATATTCTTTGAAAAAAAAAAAACAAGCACACATGAATATACAAGGAGAGACACAGGCACACAAATATGTATAAATGTCTGTCTTAGAAAAATAAATTTTTTCTCTCTTCCTTTTTTGTACCCCTTTAGACATTAAATTCATTTTCCTACATATCTGATGGGCCATTGGAAAACAAAATGCAAATTTTACATATTGTGAGTATTGGGTGACTATTTTCAGTCACTCACCAAAATAGCACCACCTACAGGATGTTTGGTGGCTATCCTCCCAGGAGGTAGAGCCAACAGAGTGAGGAATCTCAGTCTTTCATCATCTCCATAATTTCCCTGCCTGGGGCAATTGATAATAAAATGATATGAAAATAACTTTATTTACACAATGGTTGCCACACTTACTAGCCACAGAGAGGGTACCAAAGTACAGGTGTTTCAATTACTGTAATCTAAAGCATTCTGAATTAGCTCACAAGGCTAATCACATGGTGAATATTTTTATTTTTTTATAATTATTTGGCTATCTTGCACATAATTCATAGGCCTACACAGCTGATATATTAGTTATATATTATTGATAATGTCAATAATGTTGATAAAGTTGATAACATTAATTATTCTGAGGGTATGCATGTCCACCATGGAAACTGAGTCATATTAGAAAACTTTTCCTTGTGTTAGCTAAAAGTTTCTTCTCTGATATCTCTTGTCACCATTTGTATCTCAGAGATGAGGTATGCATGGATTTGCTTGGCACATTTCTGTTAGGAAAAACCCTTAGATGAGCTCCTCCACAGGTGCAGAGATATCCAATCAGACCAGATTAAAACACATCAAATGCCCGTGTTTAATAGACTGCGGTCATGGGTGGCCAGGAGAGCATGGGGAAGAACAGACAGAGAGAGCACACATGCAAACCCAAACCATGAGTTCTTTCTGGCACAAGCCTAAGTAGACTGAGGGGAGTGGTCTTGACCTTCCCCAGGGAGGGGGTCAGTGCTTGGCAGGCTGGTAGTTGGAGTCCAAGCCAGGGTAACTGCCATGCCAGGGGATTCCCATCATCCCAGACTTCTTAGAAACAGAAGTGTTAGAGGGCTGGGGTGACACCCCCAGCTTCATATTATATTCCAGACTCTTTGGATATAGGGCTGTGACAAGGAGCTGAGGCGATTCTTATGGCCAAACATCCCAGAATGGATCCCAGGGACTAAGGTGATGCTTCCAATCATTGCAGACTCTTTGGATATAGGGTTGTAATTTTTGACCAATAACCCCAGTGTCCTTGGATATAGCGGTGTTGGCTCAAGTCTGGCTACTTCCTGTGGGCATGGGGAAGCTGGGAATTCGAGTCCATGCTCAGCAAGAGGTATGACTGGAACATCATCTGGTTTGCTGTCATCCTAGAGGCAGCTGGTTTTTGAGGGAGAAGAGAAGGCAGGTGGTTAGGAGGAAAAAATATTGTTATTACTGCTCCTATGCATTAACTGCCAGAAAAACTGGAACAGGGAAGTGCCCTAGTTGGACAAGTGAGGCTCAGGTGTATCAGATACAACCAGATTTGAGTTGGTGGGTGTCGTTCATCTAGGAGAATTGGTACCAATGGTGAAGTCTCAGGAGCTGGTGTAGGTCTTTATCTTTGATATTATCTGGAGAGCACCTTGTATGTTGGTTGCGGCCCAACGCAGCAGGAGTGACCTGTAAAATATGCTTGAAACTGGCTGGGATTGGCAAAAGGGTCTGGAGACCGACCTGATTTTTTGATACAGCAGTAGAACTTCTCCAGGTAAAAGAACTGGGACAGATTTACATCATGGTGTCATAGCAAAAGGTTATTGCTTTAGGGTAAGACTACACACTTGAAACCTGTTAGGCACACCTGTTTGTCTTTTTAACAGTACCTAGGTTGTCAAATGTCTTTAGACAGATATGAGGGATAAATGAACAAAACTGAGACAGCTTTTTAGCTATGCAAGCAATCCCAAATCCCCTCCTTAGTCCTTGGAGAATGATAGTTATAGAATCAGTGCTTGCCCTTAGCTGTTGAGTATAGAGGCCCAAAGAATTTTCCCGTGTGGGGAAGATTTAATCTACCTGGCTTGGCAGGATGAGGCAATCGATTGCCTGGGAAAGCATCCAGAAAGCTGGAAAGGCAGCTTTTTTTTGCTCTGTGGGTGGCTTTGCCAAGGCCAAGGGCAAGCCTGGAGGTCCTTCTGTAACCATGCATCTTCTTTGGAGGAGCTAAGCGTGCTGCAAAAGCTGGCAAGTTTCTGTGTTAGAAGCTCTTGTTAAAATGCCATGATCTCAGATTTGTAAAGGCACTTGAGAACCAGGTAACATTCATTACCTGTTATTTTAAACTTGACATATAAGCTAAATTTAGATGTATTTTATCCAATTAGTTACAGTTTATCAATGCTAGTAGAATACTAGCACATGTGGTTACCCTTACCAAAGATGGCGGACTGGCACATGTGGTTGCCCTAACCAAAGATGGCAGTGAAGTTAAAACAGCAGTTAACACACATGGTTGTCCTTACCAAAGATGGCAGTAAGGTTAAAATGGCGGCTACCCACATGTTTCTATTTTTCCAGAGCTGCTGTAACCTGGAAGCACACCTGAACACAGAAACATAAACCAAGTACATTATTTTAACAGAGAGAAAAATAGGACTGTTTTAGAAACCTGTGTCAGCTGTCTAGACATTGTAAGAGGGAACAGAAACATAAGGACAAAACATTTACAGAGTTTTAGAGTGGAAGGACGGGGGGAAAAGATTTTGTAAAATTCCAGAGTAAAAGAAAAAGGAAACAGCTAGATGGGGAGGAGGAAGGACATAGAAGCTGGGATGGGGGACTAGGCTATGCCTCCTGAGCTGACGTTTATGCACCCTGTTTGCACCAGTGTCATGGCTGATGAGACCAAGTGTGTCATGTTGGGTTCAGGGCCACAGTGGAGCTGCCATCGCCCTGGCTGATGTGGACCCTAGGGAAGAGAGAGAGAGAGAGAGAGAGAGAGAGAGAGAGAGAGAGAGAGATGAGAAGCAGGATGAGTATGCTCATCTAAAAAATCTGCAGACTTTTGGAGCATAGTTTGCTTTAAGTTAGATACCTCAATTTAAAAGGATTTTTTGTAAACAGCTGCTTAAGGGCCATGGAGGCCAGATGAAGGCATCAGATCCCCTGGCACTGGAGTTATGAGTGGTTGTGAACCACCCCCACATGGGTGCTAGGAATTGAACTCCAGGTCTTCTGTAATCACTCCAAACTGCTGACTCATCTCTCTCTGTCTCTAGCCTCTGTTCCTTCTGAATTATTTACATTTTTGCTTCTTTTGAACTTTTTTATACCTATTTCATTTATCATATTCTGGAACCTATGGAAGTTTGCTACTGTGTTAGCTGTGTTACTTGTTTCTGTGGTTAAATATCTGACAAAAACAACTTGTGGAAGGAAGGGTTTATTTGGCTTATAATTTAAGGAGGAACAGTTCATCGCAGTGAGGAAGGCATGGTGTCAGGTGTGTGAAGTGGCTGGTCATGTTGTAGTCTCAGTTCTGAACTAGATGGTGAACAAAGTTCCATGTAAACTCCATAGCAAGTTATACCATCATTAGTATCATCATGTTTTATTTTTTTGTACCCAAAATAAATCTTTAAAGTCACTGAAAAAAAAAAAAGAAAGGCAAAGGCAATAGTCTAACACCTCAAGGCCCACCCAGAGTGACCCAGTTCCTACAGGGATGTCTCTCACCTTATAGTTTCCATAACTTCCCAAAATACCATCTCTAGCTGGGAAGAAGTGTTCAAATAAATGAGCTAACAGCGTGAGGAGCACAGTTCATAGATAAGCTGTGATATGTATAGTTTTCTGTATTTCCTTGTGCGTTTTTCCTCTTCTTTATTTATGTGACTATTTGGTGAAAACCACATCTCTTTCCTGAACAATTCATTCTTTTTAAAATTTTATTTTGTAAGTTGAAAATTAAAACACTTCTATAATATTTTTCAAAACTTTCTTCCTTGTTTTTTTTTATAAAGAAGACTAAAGTTTTCTCATTTGCACATTAAACAACTGATTAAATTCAATTTTCATCTAAAACCCTTTGCTGAGGTTCAGCCCAGCACTATGGATCTTTTTTTCACAATTCACTCCAGAAAAACAGTTCTTTGTGATTATAGAGGGACTTACTAGGCCCTGTGAGACATGCAGCCCAGTCCAATCAAGAGTTGCAATGAAGGCATGATCTGACTATTTCGCGGGCCAGAACTGAGGCATCCGTATTCCCCTCAGATCAAGACATTGATTGCTCTCAGCTCATTTCTCTCACAAACTTGTTAGCACATAAAGAACTGTTTTTCTATTTATCAATCTAGGTTTTGTTCTTCGTCATTAAAATTCCATATTCAATTACGGACTAGTTATTTTTAAAGTTAATTATTCTGAATTCATCACAGATTTAAAAAAATTAAATAGATCATTAAAACAATTTCTGTCTAAAGTCCTTCCCATTGCCTGTGGAGAATTAAAAATAAATCCATGATCAGCAGTTCTAATCACAAAGATCAAACATGGCCTCGGACTTGCTATAGGATGCTTTGTAAATGGCCTCATCTCATTTTGACCACTCTTTATTGACATATGGATCACTCATCTCAATCTAAGGAAGTAACTGACGTGCAATTTTAAATGATTATTCTTTTTCACTGTGCACTTGCAATGTATACTAATGCTAATTTAGTGTTTTCTCTATGTCTGGTATGTTCTATCATGCAAATTAGGACAATTTCAGTTCGGGTTTAAAAAACAAGTATCTTCACCACATGCACATGAACTTGAGATACCCAGTGGCTCTTCTTTATCCATTCAGTTTAAGTATTGCCTTTCTTGTAGGGATCTGTCATGATTCCCCATTGCCCTGTGTGTCCTTCCTCTCAGGTTCATTGCAGGCAGCCCTCATAGAATGTGACTGCTGTAATTCTCTTCTCATCTATTTTGTACTCATTATTCTAAGTTTATAAATTAATATTTAAAAATCTTTGCCTCCATCTTGTTTATTTCCTGACTCAATTCTATTATAGAATCCCATAATATTATATAATAAAATTATTTTCAAAGAGAAGTATTCCTGCTACTGGAGTTGCAAAGTTCATTCTGTTGTCTACCATCTGTCTACCTATCCACATATATGTATCTTCACTGATCAGATTCATTGTGACTTATGTAGATGTTCATCCAGCTAAACAGTCATCCTGCAGTAGCTTGCAATATTCTGTTGGTAAAATCCTACAAACATGATCTCACTGCTTTCAAAAGTTTAACTTTGGACCTAATTTTGCAGGCAAAGCTTATGGATCAGACATTGCTTACATCCTCTTTACAGCCATTCCAACCAGTCACAGAGATGGCTTGGTGATTAAGGGTGCCTGTTGCTCTTCCCTAGGATCAAGTTCAGTAACCATGTTGAGTGTTTCAAAACAACTTGTAACTACTTCTTGGGAATTTGATGCCTCTTCTAGACTGAGATTATACAGTATATTCTCAATTTGAAAAGTCTCCATACAAACTTCTCTCTTTGTGCTGCCAAGTTTTCCTTTCCTGGGTTTTGACAAATGTATGAGATCCTATAAGGACATGATAGGATCATAAATATAAATCAATTGTCCTAAACATTCTGTTGTTGATCATTTTCTTTTATCTTCCATAATCACAACTTCACTGCTCTTTATGTTTTTGCTGTAGCATAAATAAAATGTGTACTCTCCTATTGCCTGATGATATTCCTACTTCTGCCTCTATCCATTCTTAAGAGGCTGAATCAACCCAATACAGAATACTTGTAAAACTATGATGTATGAACACATGAAATGGTAACACATAGTTGGTTTCTACTTTTGAATTAAGGTAATGAGAAGTGATTTCCTTTCTAATTAGATTTCACTCATTAGAAGATATCCCATTAAAAATGAGAATCAATCTGCAGAATTGGTAACACATGCATCAGTATGAGTTGTGAGAGGGAGACAAAACCTGGATTAGTTTTGATCAAAGTAGAGAACATGGAAGCATTTTCTCAATGCATTACATAGTAGAAGCAACTTGGAGGAAATGGGGAGATACAAGTTTGATAACCTGAGTTTAAATATGCAAGCATGTAAAACAGTTGGCATGGAGGTGGGTACCTGTATCCTTAGAACTCAGGAGGCAGAGACTCAGGAGGCTCCTTTGGGCTTGTTGGCCAGCCAACCTAGTCAGATCTGTGAGCCCTAGGTTCAGTGAGATAGCCTGTTGAGGCAAGCTTTCTTGTCTAACTATCTTTGGACCACCAGCTTGCAAATAATGACCAGAGACTTATTATTGCTTATGAAAGCTTGGCCTTAGCTTAAACTTTTCCCCAACTAGCTCTTATAATTTAATTAACTCATACTTTTTTTTTTTTTTTGGTTTTTCGAGACAGGGTTTCTCTGTGGCTTTGGAGCCTGTCCTGGAACTAGCTCTTGTAGACCATACTTTTTAAATCTACATTCTCTCATGTGGCTCGGTTGCCTCTTCTTAGTATGATGCATCTGACTTGCTTTGAATTTGCTGGCAAAATTGCGTACCTAGATCTTCCAGATTCTCTTGCTCTCTCTCTCTCTCTCTCTCTCTCTCTCTCTCTCTCTCTCTCTCCCTGGAAGTCCTGCCTATACTTCCTGCTTAGCTATTGGCCATTAGACTCTTTATTACACCAATCACAGTAATACATATTATACAGTGTATAAATACCCCTGAACACCCTGCCTCACCAAAAGACATTCAATGTTGATCTCTGGCTTCCACATGTATAAAATAACACATATAGGAACACACACACGCCTACAGAGAGAGAGAGAGAGAGAGAGAGAGAGAGAGAGAGAGGTGAGAAACTTTAAAGAAAAACTTAAACTATTCATGGCTGAAAAGATTTTCTTGGATTCTTTTTTGGAAAATGGAAATCTGACTTTCTATGTGTTTATGTTTGTTTGTTGTTTGTTTGTTTTAATGGAACTGCAGTGCATATATTTTGAAAAGGTCTAGAGAGTACAAGTACCACAGCCAGTGCTAGAAACCTCAGTCCTAAGAAATGCCCAAAAGAGTAGTCTGAGGTATATTAGTTCCTGTGTTCCCTGTTAGTGACATGAAAGACAGACTGAGGGGACCAAGTGAAAGTGACATCCCTCTGACTTTAACATTCAGGTTATCCAGGTGGACTTCCAGAAAAAAATGAAATTAATATTTAGCATGATCCTAAGATTCCTTTGCCGGGTGAAATAAATATAAAGAGCAGTTACTCACTTGAGGACAGCCCTGACCCTGCATATTCACATGCCAGTGACCCCCAAAGCTTGCCAGAGCAGTAATGTTAATGAATCAAAGACCTTAATAGCTGCGTTAATAGTTTGCCCTTTCTGCAGCAAGGACTGCTGAGAAACCATGGCCAGTGCCAGGGAAGCCTCGAGACTTTTATATCGCACTTTTCCTTTTCCCAAATTAAATGATTTACAAATGAGTATTTCTAAAAGTCAGACATCTAGATTTTTCTGTTTTATGAGAGATTCACTTAATAGGTTTTATTTTTGAAATAAATTACTAATAAGAGCCCTGCTTTGGGAATTTTATCAAATTTTCACTAACCCATGAAATTAATCTCCTGAATGTGCCGTGGAAAGCAACCAGTCACAGTGGCTAGACTGGATTATAGGTTTGCTTTGTGGGCCAAACTGATCATGCTATGAAGTTTTGCTTTGTTGTGCTTGCTTTCTAGGTTTCATTATGTTTAAAGAAAAGAATCGATTCCAAAAGCTCTGTAAGCCCCAATATTAGAAAAGAATCTTCCTTAAGTCATTGCATAGCAGGCTAAAAATTACAAAACTTTCAGTTACTCATAAAAATACAGTATGTAACAGGGATTTACTGGTGGTGGAGGCATAAATTGCTTAGACATTAGAAATAAGGACCTAAAAATGCTGGCTGGATTTGTTTAAAGTGCACAGAGTGCCTGTTATATTAGGATCCTTTTCTTTTTATATTCTATCTAGTAATTCCCTTTATGGTTTTTTTTTAGTGACAAGGCTACAGAATGAGCAGAAATTCTAGGCAAGCCTGCAATCTATAAGTCAACTCTGATGGACATATACTAGTTTTTGTTCTTATATTTCCTTGACCTGAAATAGTAACCTGGCATATCCATGCACTTATAAACATTACATGATATTTGGCTTTTATGTGTATTTATGTGGATCCATTAGAGGCCGGAAACCCACACTGGCCATCTTCCTAGATTGCTGTCCATTTCCTTTTAAGAAAAGTCTCTCATTGAACTCGGAATTCATATAGACCAGACTGGGTACCCGGAGGCCCCACTCATCCGACACCTGTCTCCGTCACCATGTGGTAAGATTACAGATACATATGACCAGCCAGCTTTGTATGTGGGTGCTGGGGACTTGAATTTTGATTCTTATGCGGGTGCAGCAAGCACTTTACCCCTTGAGCTATCTCCCCAGGGCTGTGAGAAGTCATTGTAAGAGCTGTGGCTGATATCCGTATTGCAGCATTTAGGTGAGAAGGATTTCACAGCGTCATTGGTCTCCCTATTTTAACACCTTTACAAAGTCTTCAATCAGGCTGTCAGTTACACAATTCTACATTTGTGCCTTTGCATGGGGAAGTGAATTGATACGGCAGACTCAGTAGTTAGGGCTTATCCGATTATGCCATTGTAATCATACTGTCAGATTTCAATGTACCACTTTTTAATTTCTCTTGGTTCAACATTTTCTACTTTCAGATTCCCTCAGTCTGCTTTGAAAAGTGAAATGTTTGGATTTTATAAAAAAAATACAAAAAGAAAAGTAGTAGGCAATATAACTATGAATGATCTATTTAAAAAAAACCCACAGACTTTCAAGGAGCACTCAGCAGGAGAGTGTTTATGTAGCATGCCATGCTGGAGTGACTACAAACAAAACAAGCCTAAATGTTAGCAAAGGTTTTCCCTAGGGCATGTTTTAGGGAAATGCATATCCTTAAAGTTGTGTAACCTGAGCTTGGCTGACAAACTCTGGACTTACTGGTTCGTGCAGTCATTCTGTGAACATCTACCAAGAACACTGTATGCACAGTGTTGTTTTTCTTCCCTTTGAGGAGAGCCAAACATTCTCATCTGCACACATATGAATAAAAGGCTTTGTCTGCTGTATGATGTAAAAAACATGAAAAGTGAACCATACAGATAGCAGCTGCCAGAAGTGACTTACACTGGGGAAAGATTAACATTGAAAGACCCTCGACGAGGACCTTTTTTGGGAGGAGACCTCCCCAACGCCAAGGGACAGGCTGAGACCGCACGGATGCAAATCGCAAGAGGTTGATTGAGTAGACACAGATACCTGCGGGCGGCAAGGACTGGAGGGCCGGCTTCTTATAGAGGAGAGCAAAAGTAAGCTTACAGAAGCAAAAGTGTGGTTATCGGTCGACCAGAATGAGGCGGGGGCATGAATGATTTCCTCTCACAGCATGGGTGTCAGCAAAAAGCAAGTTTACAGAAGCAAAAGCATGGTTATCGGAATGAGGCGGGGGCATGAATGGTTTCCTCTCTCAGCATGGATGCCTGGCAACAGTCATCCTGTTCCTATCTTATTGACATCTTGCCTTGCAGTCTTCCTATCTCTATCTCATAGATATCCTGCTCTCTCAAGCACATGGGATGTTCTTACAGGAGCAGGCTGGCTGCTGATCCGGAGAATTTTTTTAAAAGCAAACAGGACGTTCCCCCGGGAGCATGCTAGCTGCGGGTTTTGAGGAGGGGGCCTGTAGGGTCTTTCAACATTATTTTTTAATCATGCTTGCTCACTTATTTATTTATTCTTACTTGGCCATGTATGCCACAGAGCGCGTATGGAGGTCAGAGGACAGCTTGCAGGGGTGTTTTCTTCTTTCAATATGAGGAGATAGGGGATTGAACTCAAGTGGTCAGGATTGGACGCAGACACCTTTTCCAACTGGGACATCTTACCAGCTCATTTTTTGTATTCTTTGTAGTCAACCATGAATACATTTAATTAAATATGCAAATAAGATTATGAATATTTAATTGTTAATATGATATTTGATCAAATGGTAAATGGGTTTCTGGTTTTATGATAGAAACAGAATTTCGGAAGAGAATTTTGACCATTTTTAGGATAGTGGATATTTGCTTTTCTCTTTTGTTTTGAATGGCTGCGGCTTTGAAGAGGCTTAATGATTGCAGAATAGAAAAACCTGCTGTATTTAGTGACAGTCCACATGCCCAAGTTATAGGAAATTTGTCACCTTTAGTTTATGGTGAAAATATGAAATTTAAATGTTGAAAGACTTCATCTTGCTTGTTAGTTGTCATGGTAACAGAAAATGAAACCAAGCGCTAAGAATTTTTCCTACAAAATCATGTTAAAATTGGGACAATAACACAGAATTTCTCCTTGTGTCACAAGAAGTCTTTAGAAACTGGAGACAGTTACTTGGCTACAAGAGACAAAACAAGCTACAACTTTGCCATCACTAGTTCCTAAAGCAACATATTATAGCTACCAAAATATTTGAAAATTGCTTTCCTTGCTTAGCCATAAAATAGCATGAAAATGCTTTGCTTCTTAATAGTATATATCCCATTATGCTTTAGTTAACACACAATAAGGTAAATGCATACAGGAAGACATACTTATTTTTCTGCAACAAAATAAAAGATCATAGAGACTAATTATTCACAGCTGTCTTAGTCTGGTCACTCATCCTTTTTCAGGTTAATAAATTCATTGCTGCAAATAAAGTTTAAATATAACAAGACGCATAATTAAAAAGCACTGTATTTTTATTTGTAGTGCAACTTCAAGGCTAATTATAATTACCCGTGACATTCCAACTTGAAATAGGAAGGTTTGAAGACTTCTATCTCAAGTCTGCTGAGAACATGAGTTCTGAATTTTGATGTTGCTCATTCTTTGAAAAGTAGAAGGGTAGTATGTCCAATTAGATTCCCGAGTCTCACTCAGTTGCTAGTAACATTGCTTCCACAGAGGGTTTTAAGGAGACGTGCTGGGAGCTGAGTAGCTGGCATGGAATCTCTGGCTCCTGGAAATGGATGTTGAGTTCTTAGTCTTAGTGTCTTCTTATCTCACTTATTTCAGGCTGGCCCCAAACTAGCCAAACAGCTGAAGATGACCTTGAACTCTTGACCTTCCTGGCTATTCCTCCCCAGTTCTGGGATGATAGGAATGTACCACAACACCTAGTGTCATACTGTGATAGGGAATGAATGCAGGGCTCTATGCCTTATAGGCAACTGCTATATGAACTGAACCACATCCCCAGGATGGCTACTTTTTCTGCAGTTCTTTTTCATGGGCTACTGCTCAATCATCTTCAGCATTAACAGCTGACCTTTGGCCAGGCTGGAGCTGTTTTTACTAAGTGGAAACGTGAGCATCCTTTCAAACTTGAATAAATGTCATAACATAATTTGAATATACATGATTACGCTCTACTGAGTTCTATGTTTGCTTCACAATTTAACTCAAATAATTTCAAAATGAGCCAATGAGCTAATTTCACAGCTTAAGGATTTCCAAAGTGATGAGATTCATTTTCATTCTAATTTTTTTAGTCACACACAGTATAGTGCTAAGATGTGCAAAAATTAATTCTAAGTACAGCTGCTCCTTGACATTCAGTGGGATTGGCTCCTGATTAAACCCATTGGAACTTAATATCTCCATAAAATATCTAACCTTCTGAATGCTGGTGTTCGGTACACATCACTGCAGAGTACCACTGTGTACCCTCATGATTACAGAGCAACAGAAAACTGGGGCTCCCTGCTGTTGCCAAGCAACCAAGAGAGTATTATTATATTTATGTTTCCACCCCAGGACAGGATCAAATCTGAAATATGACTTCTATCCAGTGGATATCTCTTTTTGCCATGATCGTAGGACAAATAATGGTCAGATCATTACAATTCAAGGACTCTCTATATTAGCACTTAGTCTGAAGGTCAAGAACAGTACCAGTGTACTGAAAACCTCCTCATATGATTTTACTAAAAGTGAAGAATAAATGATTTTTAGAGAGACATGTGATGCTAAGAGGTGTGGTCAGGCTCACAGTTGAGGTCACAGGTCATTAGCACTTGAGCACACTGTTCTGCTCCTCCTGTGTGGAACTAGGAACTACTTAAAGGCTGGTTCTCCTTCCTCACACAGCAGAACTGAGTGAGTCATTGATCTGAAACAAATCACAGATACGCAGCAGTGTCCTCTATGATTCTGATGCAAGTCACCGATACACTATCCAAAGCTGCCCATGGCTGCTGCCAGAAAACAAACTATACCTCTGAAGTTTGCTTATTTTTGATTTGATATGAAACAGAAACTGAGACATCTGGGACAGTAGAAAGTGCAACCCACTGCACTCTAAAGGGAATTTTAAAATGAAATTTATCAGGAGGAAAAGTTAGATTATTTTTTATTACACTAGGCCCTACCCTACATTTATTATGGCTGAAATCAAGGCTGTTATTTTTTCTAACTTTAAGGAAGATGTGTGGAAAGTTCCTAAACTCCTTTAGTGGTGCAAATAGTAAGTCAAACTAAAGGATTTGCTTCTATGGGCATTTTCAGCATTTACAAGTGATTTTTTTTATCATCATTCCTTTTTTGTTGCTGTGTTTTGTATTTTGTAATAATATTTCATATTGGCTTTCCATTCTGTTGTGATGAAACACTTTTACCAAAAGCACCTTAGGGGAGCAATGTTTTATTTGTCTTACAGTCGAGGTCACAGTCCATCACTGAGGGAAGTCAGGGCAAAAACTCAAGAAGGAACTTAGAGGAAAGCCTGCTTGCTATTCAACAAAGCATGACCTCTAACCAGGGAACTCATAGCCAAGACAATACAGCAGAAACCAGAGGAACATCATTTGCTGGCTCACAGGCACACTCATACTTAAGTGGCTTTCTTGTACAACCCAGGAACACCTGCATAGGAGATGGTGCTGTCCACAGTGGACTGGAACCTCCTACATCTATTAATAATCAAGATAATCACCATCAGAAATGTCCACAGGCCAATCTTGTAGTCGGAGACTGCTTGTTAATTTCCTGGCTGCCCAGACCCAAATGATCACACAGAAACTATATTAATTACAACACTTCTTGGCCAACAGCTTAGGCATATTCCTACCTAGTTCTTATATCTTCAACTGACCCATTTCTTCTCATCTGTTTATTGCCATGAGGCCGTGACTTATCAAAAAATGTTCTTGAGGCATCTTTCTCCTTTGGTAGCTACATGGCGTCTCTTTGGCTTTGCCTTCTCTCTCTCTTTTCCTGTGTTTTCCTGATACACATCTCTTTTCATATATATATATATCTTTTCAGATTTCCCAACAGGATTTACTCTGCTAAGTCATTAGCTGAAACGGTTTTATTTATTAGTCAAAAAAGCAACACATACACAGAAAGACATCCCACATAACAGTCTTATCCAGGTAACCACTTAATTGGGATACCTTTTTCAGGTGGCTCCAGGCTGTGAGAAATTGACAGTTAAAGCTGTGTGGGAAACTTCCCTAAGGATTTATTTGAAAACAATGGGAGAATATCAAACTTTCAAATGCATGTTGAAATGCTAATGTTCTACAAAGCCTCGATTTCTACATGTCCTGTGACATAGTTCAATAAGTGTTTTTTGAGTTGGACTAACTGAACAAAAGAGAAACTTTTATTCATTTGGGAAAAATTCAATAAAGAGCTTGATTTTTTAAAAATGGTCTTGACTTTAATAATAACAACCCAAGTGAGTAATACTTGACTATGTAACCTAAGAGATACATTTTTAATGCCTTTTCAAAATGTGAATATTGAATAAATTTATTATTTTATTGAAAGTTTGCAATGCATCTTGTTTATATTCATATCTATTTATCTTGTCTATTTCATTGGAGAAAAAAATAAGAAAACCCAATCAAATATAGCACATAATTTTTGTTTTTAATTTAAGATAAGGTAAGGACTAAAGAGGTGGATGAACAGGTATAAGTGCTTGTCCTAGAAACATAAGAAGCGGAGTTCAGATGTTTGAATTGTGTAATACCAGGTGCTTGTAGTAGCCCTTGGGACTTTTAAAGGTAGAGAGCCATGAAGTGAACTAGCCATTTAGATTAGCTGAAGCAGTGAGCTTTGGGTTCAAAAGAGAGACCTTGCCTCAACACTTAAGATGGGGAATATTCAAGGAAGTTAGCTGACATTAACATTTGACTGCCATAGCCATACACACATATGACTTTCCTCACTACACACATGTCAACAGGCATGGATGCACACACATCACACATATGTACAGACAGAAGATAAAAGAACTTATAGGATACTTTTTAAAAACTGAAAAATGCAAAAGGAAAAATAACTTCTTGAATTTTACTTACTAATAAATTATATGTAATTGTCCTTAAGTTGTAGTTCCATACAAATGGGAAATGATTACAGTATCTACTCTCCAGCATGGCAGTTCTTCTCTGAGGATTACTAAGCACCCTGAGTGGGGAAGAAGGGCTCATGAACATAACTTTGCAGCCTCATTTTCACTTTCCTCTAGTAAATAACCTTCCTGTGCTCAAAGGTGCATGTTAACCACTACACCCTTTCTATCTCCTGAGCTTTGGTTCCTGCACAGTAATAACCAGGAGAAGCAGAAGTGACACGGTGGTCTAAGTGCAGCAAACCTTAGTTTTCTGTGCAGATGTGGGAAAAGATCATTTCCCTTCCTGACCTGAGCTCAACTACAGGAGCTGTGCACATATGCTGTTATTGTTAATCCTTTAAACTTGGACTTCGTTAATTAAGAGCCATAATCCCTAAAGCAAGGCCAGCTGATCTCTTTATACACTGTCTAGAGAGGGAGGATTTAACAATACATATTAGCAGTAGACTAAGAGGATATATCCCATAACAGAATCCCTTATTTTCATGTATTATAAAGTAAATTTTATTACTGTAATACAAAGAACTTGGAATGTAGGCAGGAGGCCACTTGTTCATTCCTGGATGCTCAGTCAGACCACAAAATAATCACACAGAAACTATATTATTTGAAATACTGCTTGACCAATAGCTTAAGCACATTTCTGGCTTACTCTTATATCTTAAATTAACCCATTTCCATTAGTTTTTGTATGACTGTGGTTACATGTCAAGGTTCCTGCATGTCTGTCACTGGCAGCAGCTACATGACTTCTCTTTCACCTAGCTTCTTTCTCATAGCATTCAGTTTAGTTTTCCCTGCCTAACTTAATTCTGTCCTATTAAAGGCCAAAACAGCTTTTCTATTCATTAACCAATAAAAGCAACATATAGACAGAATGACTTCCCACACTTCTTCCTCTTTTCTGTTTAAATGAAAGGAATGTTTTAACTTTAACATAGTAAAATTACATATAACAAAGCAGCTATCAAGCAAGAATTACAGTTACAATACTTATATCTACTTTATCTTTTATCATAACTAAGGAAAACAATAACTATAACTATCTATTCTTCAACTCTATCAAAGACTCTAGAGGGATATAATATTATGTAAGTAAACAGGAAGCTACTTCTGTAGAATTGACAGAGATGTCTCACTCCCTGGACAGTCACCCAAGGGTCTTCTGTAACATTGTGGGCACCCATCTTCAGCCTACTGACCCATAGTATCCAAAAGACTTTTCCATAAACCAGGAAATTTGAAGATCTGTTCTGCCTTGTAATGGCAAAGTCCATCAGTTGCTTTCTTCTGTGTCCTATAGAATGTCTGGCAGACTCTTTTATGAAGCAGGAACCCCAAAGGATAGTTTCAACTTTTGGCAAGTTCAGCAGTCATTTTCCTGTGAGCCCTTCATGTCAAGTTCAAACAGCATAATATCAAGCAGTCCAGGCAAGAGCGTTTCTTGTCCAAATGATTAACAAACTCTATAAGGAGCCTCTTCGATGTCCATGATCCTCTTGAAGTATATTGGTGCTGCCAGGAGCAGATATGACTCATTGTCATGAAAAGTCCTAAGCTATTAAAACATTTTAAATGTCATATTCTGAAGGTCTCTGAAAGATTTGAAGAATACCTATCTAACTGAAATATATCTCTATGTATCTAAAAAATCTAACTAACATGATTACAAGCTTGACTATTATAGATGACTATCTATTAACCTGTATTTCTTAATTATACATTGCATTTTTAAATGAGCTACAGAAACACAATATCTTAATCAAGAGCAGAAATATACATATAACAAAATTGACCTTAAATTTGTATCAATAAAACAAGATACATACCAATGTAAATCTCTATAGTATATCCCCCATCAAATGTAAACAAACATTTATAAACAATATTTGGGAATTTGAGTGTAGTTCTCTACAAATTGCTTCCTGCCTTTTGTTGGGTGAAGTAATTTTTGAGGGGTGTTCATGGTGACCTTTTGGAAAGTCTTGGTTCATCAAATCACATTAGTCTGGAAAGTATCCATAGGATTTCACGTTCTGTGGAAACAAAAGCAGAACATTTTTTCCAAAACAACAATTCCTTAGACCCAAATTCTGAAGTCAAGATACCTTTAAAATATGTACGTTGGCTTGCATAGCAGCCCATACAATGAAATGTCTCTTTGTACTTAGCTCTTTCACAGTCAAAAATTCAAAGAAAACACAATAATATGCAAAATCCAGACTCTGTGTATATATTCCATCTTTACGTGACTTATTTTTCTTATCTATTACTTTTTCTAAAAGTTTAATATTTATTTTATTATCTTTACTCCTTTAACCTATAGCTGTCTGTACTCTTTTATTTTATAACTGTCTACATGCTTTTTCCTCTCTCTCTTTCTCAGTCCTATGTACATTCATCCAACATTGTGACTCATTTAGAGATCTTTTTCATCTGAATCTGTCTTTATTGTGTATCTGTAATTATTTTCTGACCAGAAGCACCTTTTTTTTAATGCTAAGCAGGCATGGCTAGGGCCAAGTCGGCCTTGCCTGCTTGCTTCACCCAGTCCAACATGGTGGAGGCATGTTAACTGCCTCTCAGAGCCATGTACATTGTCCCATTTTTAGGCACACAGTGGGTCTATTTTGCCATTAAGCAAGTTGTAGCACTCTGCTCATAGACCACATTTTATGCTCTGTAGTTGGACCTCCTGAAAGAGTCAGAGCTGTTCGTGCTGGCAAACCAGGAAGTCTTAAAGGAGCCACGCAGTTTGTGCTGCTACCTGATGAATCATGAAGCCTCTTAAAAGAATTGTGCTATTTTGTCTTAGTGACAGTGTCCTTTGCTTTACAGAAGCTTCTCAGTCTCAGGAGGTGCCATTTATTCAATGAGGCCCTTAATGTCTGTGCTGCTGGGGTTATACGTAGGAAGTGGTCTCCTGTGCCCATGTGTTGTAGAGTACTTCCCACTTTCTCTTCTATCAGGTTCAGTGTGTTTGGACTGATATTGAGGTCTTTAATCCATTTGGACTTGAGTTTTGTGCATGGTGATAGATATGGATCTATTTTCATTCTTCTACAATTGACATCCAGTTATGCCAGCACAATTTGTTGAAGATGCTCTCTTTTTTCCATTGTATACTTTTAGCTCCTTTATCGAAAATCAGGTGTTCATAGGTTTGTGGGTTAAAGTCAGGGTCTTCTATTCGATTCCATTGGTCGACTTCTCTGTTTTTATGCCAATACCCGAGGCAATGGGGATGTTCTATTGGGAACTCACCAAAGCCAGCTGGCCTGGGTCTGAAAAAGCATGGGATAAAACCGGACTAGCTGAACATAGCAGACCTTGAGGACTACTGAGAACTCAAGAACAATGGCAATGGTTTTTTGATCCTACTGCACGTACTGGCTTTGTGGGAGCCTAGGCAGTTCGGATGCTCACCTTACTAGACCTGGATGGAGGTGGGTGGTCCTTGAACTTCCCACAGGGCAGGGAACCCTGATTGCTCTTCGGGCTGATAAGGGAGGGGGACTTGATTGGGGGAGAGGGCAGGAAATGGGAGGCGGTGGCGGGGAGGAGGCAGAAATCTTAAATAAATAAATAAATAAATAAATAAATAAATAAATAAATAAATAAAAGAACTCTGCTTCTGCTTGCTTCTAGCAAACAGAGCCCACCCAAGAAAATGCTGTTACCAAAAAGTCATGCTTAACTCTGTTCTTTTGTGTCTAGAATTTTTTTTTAAGCTATCTCAGGTTTTATGTGGATATAGTTAGAGCGCTAATTTGTAGACGGGGCTATTTGTTCATTCCTGGATGCCCAGACCACAAAATAATCACACAGAAGCTGTATTATTTGCAACACTGTTTGGCCAATAGCTTAAGCATATTTCTGGTCTATTCTTATATCTTAAATTAACCCATTTACATTATTTTTTGTATCACCATGTGGCTGTGGCTTACTGGCAAGGTTTCTGTACATCTGTCACTGGTGGCCAGCTACATGGCTTCTCTTTCACCCAGCCTTCTTTCTCCCAGCATTCAGTTTAGTGTTCCCTGCCTAACTCAGTTCTGTCCTACCACAGGCCAAAGCAGCTTTTTTACTCATTAACCAAAAAAGCAACACTTATACAGAAGGATTTCCCACACGAAGGGAACTTATTATATATACACCTTATCTTTAAAAAAAACATTATTGCAGTATTGGGTATGCACTCTGAAACCTTACACATGACAAGCAAGTGCTTCACCATTGAGCTGCATTTACCACTGAGCTCTAGTCCTTCTTTCTCTTTGTTTTCTTATACTCATAAAAACTATTTTTTTCACTTTTGAGATTATAATTGCAGCATTTTTCCCTTTCCTCCCTCCCTCCAAACCTTCCCATGTAATCTGTCTTGCTCTGTTTCAAATTCATGATCTCTTTTGTTCCATTAATTATTGTTAAATACATTAACCTTACTCAGCCTGTATAATGTTACTTGCATGAATGTTTTCAGGGTTGACCATTTGGTGTTGAACAATAAATTGGTGTTCTCGTCCCTGAGGGGGACTGATTCTCCCACTCTCAGTGTTTCTTAGTTGTCTGTAGTTCTTTGTATAGGCTTGAGGCCTCATGAACTCTCTTTTGTCAACTTTGGCACATCTATTGGTGTTGTCCTTGTTCAGTTCATATTTAGGAAGTCACATTAGTGAGACTTTGTGGGTATAGCCTCTAAAATTTCTAGTTTTGCCCATTTCCCTATCAGACCACTTATAGTCTGCTATTTTCCTCTTTTATTGCTCACCCACCCACCTGTCCTCACTACAGTTCCATTTTCATTTTCCTTTTTTTCTTCATTGACTCTAGGATATGTACTCATCTGAAAGTTTGAAGCTAAGAGTCTTTAGTGAAAAAGAACATTTGACAAGAGTCTTTCTGAGTCTAGGTTACCTGACTAAATATGATTCTTCTCTAGCTCTATCCATTTACCTGCAAAATTCATGATTTTAATTTTCTTTCCATTGGAATAGTATCCCATAGTGTATATGTACCACATTTTCATCATCAATTCATCGGTTCAGGTGAAAGATACTTAGGTTGTTTCCATTTCATAGCTACTATGAGTAGAGTAGCAGTGAACATAGCCTAGCATAAGTTATCTGTTGATTAGGATGTCGTAGAGTTCTTTAAGCACATGCCTTCACATGGTATATCTGGGTCATGAGGTAGATTTATTTTTGCCTTTTTGAGAATTCTCCATGCTGATTTCTGCAGTGACTACAGTTTGCTGTCCCCTAACAGTGAATTAGAGCCCCTTCTTCCAACACCTCTGCCTGCATTTGTTGGTTGCTTTGTTGATATTTGCCATTGCCATTTTGATCGGGGCAAGACAGGCTCTCAAAGGTGTTTTGCTTTTATTTTTACTAATGTTGTATAAATCCCAGACTCAGTAAAGGCAAAGAAAGATAAGCTGAGGCCTTATTATAATAGCCAGTTTACATACAAAGTTTGGAATGCTTTATTAGAAATCCTCAGATCTCAAATCAACAGTTCCCTGAACCAAATGTGGTTGCTAGGAGACCACACAAGATAAAAGGTTTCTTCTGCATATCCCAGAACATGCACTGGTACCACTGCACCCAGATCTTAGACGCATGGTAACATTGTTAGTCAGTACTTTGTTTTTACTGGAGAAGACACTCCATTCTTCAGTTAGGCATTTTTTCTTCCCTCAGTAAATGAAGCATCATTTGTGATAATAATTCTGAAAGCAGCACAACATTCTTCTTGAGTGAATACACTATTGAAAATGTGAACTGCCTTAATATGCCCATGTGTGTGACCATTGTGAGCTCTTTGGCCACAGCAAGTAAACAAACCAAAAATACACTTTCAGGCTTTGCATGAATTCAGGATACATATAAAATAATTTCATCATTTCAAGATTTAAATAATTAAATGTACTTATTGTGTTTATGTTTGTGGATGGGTGCCAGGGGAGACTTGTGGAGGTTAGAGGAAAAACCACCAAGTCACTTGTCTCCATCCAGCATGTGGGTCTCAGGGTTCAAACTCGGGTCCTCCATCTGGGTGGCAACAGTTCACTTTACCAGCTGAGACATCTCACCAACGCCCGGCCATTATATTTTAAATTGACTGGAGATGGAGTTTTATCAGTCAAAATGTAATTGAATTACTCCGGGTTCTTTGAAAAAGAAACAAAGAAAAGATAAAACTTTCATAATAAATGGATTAAATAATTTTAGACTTTGTCTTCTATGTCTCTTTTTACTAGTGGCATATAGTCGGCTATGCTTGAGTTGAAGGTACATTGGTATTTGTGTTAATCACCTGAACAGAATTAGAGGTGGGGTGTTATTAATCTAGAGTCTTAATTGAAGGCGTCACCTACAGTTTTTCTATCAAGAGAGCAACCTTCCCTTCAAACTAAGAAATGAGAGTTTCCATTTTTACCAAGATATACAGATATTTGCCAGAAAGTAAGCTGATGAACCCTGGGAACGCCGAGGGTTTTTATTAACAGGCTGGCATGTCTCAGCAAGTGTTGCTACAGAGAAGTTTGAAGCTGGCAAACACTTCTCAGCACGGTGATTTTGCATTTGCCACTCTGCCATTTCTCTTTTTTCTGCAAATCCTATGGGGGACGGAGTATGGAGGATGGAGATAATTTGAAGGTATTGTTAAGTGCTACAATGGAAATCAATTCTGCTGCAATCAGTTCAGCTCAGACTTAATCGGCCTGTGTAGGGTGAGTCCTCCGTGACAGGAAAAACTGCCCAGGGAACAAAGCCTTCTCTGCAATCTGGGCAGGGAAAAGTGTGCCCACACTATGAAGCTGCCACTGAGATATGCACCAGCCAAGAGTCGCCGTTTATCTTTATTAGATTCAAGGAAGAAATCGGTTTTCCTACTACAGAAAACAAACATGAACTTGTCTAGTTTTTATGTGGTCAGCTGAACATCTAGCATTAGTATCAGTTAGTCAAAGATCATTTCTTTCCCCTAGACCTGTGGGTCCGGAACCCCACAGGCAGGGGTCTCATATCAGATATCCTACATATCAGGTATCATGCATATCAGATATTTACATTAAAATTCATAACAGTAGCAAAATTACAGTTATAAAGTAGCAATGAAATAATTATATGGGAGGGGTCACCACAACATGAGGAACTGTATTAAAAGGTCATAGCATTTGGAAGATTGCAAACCACTGTTCTAGATGAACTGATTCCAAGACGAGAACATGCCTGGGAATATCCATGTCCGAGGTTGAGTGTATTCAATAACCAGGAAATTGAGGCATTAGCAGATATGTTACATGAATGTGACTATTTAGGCAGACCATGAGTCTTGAAGGATCACTGAGGGGTACTGAGTTTGCTTTTTGTTAGAAATTTGGGGTACAGAAGGAAAAAAGAGTGCTGTGGTAGTGGTCGTTGTCGTCAGGCTTAAGGTCAGAGAGTCAACTGAGCAGGTTTTAGAATCCCTTAGTTTACAAACCTATGGGTGTGCATGCGAGGACACATCCACAGGGGTTTAACTGGAGTGGGACGATTCACACTGAATTTGGCAGCATCATCCCATAGGCTGGGGGCCTCTGCTGAGTAAAAAGGAGAAAGTTAGCCAAGCACCAGAATTCTCTTTGTTTCCTAGTAGTAGACACTAGGAATGTGTCCACCTGCCCCATGCTGCTATGGCTGTGACTTTCTTGTCATGATCCCTCAAACTGTGAGTCAGAAGCAACACTTCTTTAGGTTTCTTTCGTCAGGTATCTTGTCATAGCCATGAGACAGAGTAAGGAATGCAACATCAATTCTCACTGCTTTAGCCTTTTCCTAACACAAGAATGCGGTTAGGATGATGTCTAAGGTTGCAGGAAGGAATACTTTGAAATAAAAAAAAGCTGGAATAGCACGGTCTCAGCTCCCAGCCGTATCTTATTGAACACACATATGGTAGAGTATGGCAGGAGAGAGTCTCCAGCCATAGAAAGAGGACCTAATAAGTGAGTCGGCCATGAATGTTGCAACGTTTATGTTAGGGATGGGATGAGTTTTCTCTTTCCCTGTGAAATGACTGATTTGGAGTATAGGAGGGGATCAGATAATCCAGACAAAGACAGGAAGCTCATAAATTCCCACCACAGGGGTTTTCTGGTGAGAGATTTGAAAATCCCACTGAAAGGTTCCCTCATGTTAAAAAAAAAAAAAAGAAGCCTACCAAGTGTTTGTCTTAGGGAGAAGAATGCAAAAGCCAGCCATCTTCAATGATAACAAAAAACACATTAATCTACCTTGAGTCTATCTCTTTCCCTTGCCTGCTTATCTACGAGGGATGTCTTCCTTCTAGCCTGCCACAAAAGCATCCCAGCTTCAAGAGGTGTTTACAAACCTTCTGTTGGGGTCAGGGTTCCTACTCTGGCTGCCTGGTATTTCCCATCATAGATCTCTTAGCAACAAAGCAAAACTGAAGGACAGCTCTGGCCTTGGAGAAAGAAGAGATCTGAGTAGAAGTCAGTCCTCCTGAGGAAACACAGGGAAGGAGAAAGGTAGGCCAAGAAGCTCCTCTAAAAGTTCAAAGAGGGAGTAAGACTTAGGATGCCTTGGAAGTTTCATTTCTGGCTGCACAGAAACAATAAATGACTTGCCATTAGCCTGAAAGAATTTAATGAGGAAATACACACTGGGGTGAAGTTAATTGAGTTATTACATACCAGTTGTGCTTTGAAATGTTTCAAATTTTATTGAACTTACTGCAATTGGAGATAATGTGTAAAATGTGTGGAAATAGTAGAGAAATGAAATGTAAGTGATTGCCCAGCAGAAAGATATTCTAAAGAGATGCTCAGACTACCTAAACAGTGGACCTAAAGAAACTAGACTTTCCCCGGGGGCCTCCTGAACAGCTGGGAAGAGTAAAGGAAGGACTGTACTCAGAGAAAGGTTCCATGACCTTGCATGAGACCCTTGGAGTTGTGACAGTGGTGGGCGGGGACCACTCCTGGACCCGACTATTTAGTTATGCATACCTTTTGTTTTCTAAAGCCCCACTCTCGTGTTAGGACCCAAAAATGAACTCGGGGATGGGCATCACCGGATCTTCACAGTGTGGACACCTTGAATAAATCTCCGTCATCTGCTTTTGACTAGTAAAAAAATGATACTTTAAAGGTATACCTAGTTCAGGAACCACAGGGTATCAAGCAGCAAGCCCTATGCATCAATTTATTCATTTTATTAACACAAAATTTAGTTAATTATTGATATCCCACTACCACACATTATGAACTAAAGAGCAGAAAGATGATCAATTTATTTATTAATGAATTTCACATTTTTTACTAAAGCTAGTATTGACCAGTAGTGACAGATTTAATAGAAGCACGGTTTCATCTTCATGAAGTTTACTGTTTTGAGGTTTTGGTGGGAGACAGAATAAGTCATGTGCCAGCAAATAAAGTAATTGCACTGAAGATTACACAGGAAACAAACTAGAACTCGTACAATTTTGGGGTAATGTGTATTCATGAAGAGTGGGCGAAGTGATAATATGTATCTCCTAAGGTTAATTAGGACTAAATTATTATTTAATTATTTAAATTATTTTGGCATAATTTCCTCTTAGTTTCATTTCCGTTTTGCTATGTTAAAGTAACTCAAGAAAAACAGCAGGAGAAAAGGGTTCATTTAACTCTCAGTCCCAGGTTAATCAAGGTGAACTCAAAGCCACCTGTCACAGTGCATCCACCGTCAAGAGCAGAGAGAGAACGGGTGTATGCTTGCTTGTACACAGACCACTCTCCACCTCCAGAGTTTAGGATCCTCTGCCTAGGGGATAGCATTGCTCACAGTGGATGGATCTTCTTACCTCAGTTAGCACATGGTCATGGTAATTTCTAGCAGAGAAGCCCACAGGCCAACTTGGTCTTGACAATCCATCACCTGAGACTCTTTTCCTAGGTGCTTCTAGATAAGGCAACTTGACGGTTAGGAATAACCAGAACATGGTGTAGCAGTGAAGCCGTCATGGCTTTCTTTTTCACAGAGAGATTATGACTATAGATCTCAGTACCTCCTTTCCACATATCTTTTTTCCTAATTTAGGAATGACAAATTTACCTTTCCACTAGCCACAACCACAAGCCCAGTGTTTGAGGAGCAAAGCTGAGTCTTCAAGAAACCACACTGCTTTTTCTCATGAACCAGAAGAGAAGTAAAAGACTATCAGGTGGGTTAGAAACAGCATTCACATTGCAGATGGATGGGTAACTTATATCCCAAACAGAACAGAGACTATGCAAATTCTATTCTCTATCCATCACAATGTGTAACCTGCAACACACATTCAGCCAAACTATCTGTCAAAGCATTCTCTTTCTTTTTCTTTTCAGAAAGAAATTAGCGCAAAGTGATGTGGCACTGTTACTATGGATCAGTATTTCAACTACTAAACTGATGTGACTGAGATGAGCCATTCTGAGAATGTTCTTTAGAGTGGGTTAAGACTAGAGTGTTAGGGAATGTACTCACTTATCCCTCTGAGATTTCTGGGAAGTCTTGGTGATCTTATAAATCCCAGAAGATTGCCTTCTTGCTGTTTTGATGTTATTTATAACAGTGGGCTCTTTCATGGCATGAGGGAAAATTGACATAGAAGATAGAAATGCTATCGGGCTTGCCATGTATGCATCAAAGGTAGCAGAAGCAGCAGCAACAACAGCAGCAACAGCAGCAGCAACAGCAACAGCAGCAACAGCAGCAGTGTCCGTCATCTCACCGAAAGAGTAAACTATCTTTGCTTTCAACTCAGCAAACTAATAAGCAACTGTGAGCTGTGTAGCAGTCCAGCACAGGAGTGTTGCCAACACTGATTTTGACTGCATGGTTCAGGATAATCACCTTGCAGCACAGCCAGCTGCTCCCACTGGTGAGTAATCTAAGCTATCAGCAGCAGTGCTGCCAAAACAAACATGTTGATGGACCCATTTCTGAAACTGAAGCACACAGTATCTCCCATAGAGGTTTGCTCCAAGTCTGGTGGTATATCTGAGCAGGTTTTAGTAGTGACCTTGA
This sequence comes from Microtus oregoni, assembly GCF_018167655.1. Classification (NCBI taxonomy): domain Eukaryota; kingdom Metazoa; phylum Chordata; class Mammalia; order Rodentia; family Cricetidae; genus Microtus; species Microtus oregoni. The sequence continues at coordinate 6,728,923 of NW_024543094.1, forward strand.
CTGGAGCAGATAAAATAATCATCAGGTAGAGTGGGAGATTTCTAGATTCCATTTTGTCTGATGAAATCAACCAAGAGCACCAGTCTTAGAGATCAGCAACAACAAGTGATTGGTTTCGTCTAGGCAGGAAGGGCAGGGCCCGTGACAAATTGTGCACTTGTCACAGCACATATGACCCATTTGCTGATTGAATGCCCACTTCTTTGTTGGGAAGGAATGTACCAAGGATACGTGTACTTCTCACTAGTTCAGCCTACAATATACTCAAAAATGACCAATTCAAATAAAGACTATCTCAGTCTTCATTCACTTCACTCCATAAGACCTAAAAGGCCACTGGGCAGAATGGCCATTGGTATTCCTCCCTTGGGGGCTCCTCCTACTCTGGGGAGTTCTCTTTTCCTTAGTTCTTGTTCTCTCTGTTCACTCTTTGACCATGTTTCCTTTCTAGTCTTGCACTTGAGACAATGAACTTGAAAGCCATTCTCTGGTTTGGCAAGGTTCTGGTAGTTGTTGAATATCTGGGATCATAAGTCACCCCTACCACCCAGCTAACACCACCCAAATCTGAGTAAGTATTCTCTAAATAGCTCCATTTACATTCCCTTCTTTGGGGTGACCTTTTTTCTTTTGAGCCAAGAATCTTAGCGGCGACTTCCTTTGTGTTAACCCTAGTCTAATCAGACACTGACATGTGTACTTTGTGAGGGTTGTAGTCATTTTTTTTTTAATTTCATGACTTTTAGTTAGATATGACGTTAAAAGTTGTTCACAGGTGGGATTCACACCAATTACCCAACTAATGACCCATTCAGTTTTGACTTGATGAGAAAAATTAGTTTATTAGACCTGACTTCAGAGAAGAATGGCTTCAAAGAACTACATTTCCCTGAAACCACCAACCTCTTACCTGCTGTATATGGTTCTAAGCCAACAGCAGATTGTAGGCCAATAGTTGGTTTTAAAGCAGTAGAGAGAGATGACTACAAGTTTCAATAACATAAGGTAGCATACAGCAGGGCTGGAGATATTCATATTTATACATACTCTGTTCTTGTTCTCTTTAGGAATTCCAATGCTCTCATGGAATACTGTCCAGATATGTAAATAATGCCTTATTTTGCTTCTGGCTGGCAAGAACAAGAGTTCAGTGGAGGTTTGCAGAAAGATGGAACCACTGTGGCTGGGATTTACAGGAGCATTCTTGACATATTCCTGTGCCTACCTCCTCGGGAACTCTTTGTATTTCTTTCAGCTCTTGGTAGATTAATGGAATTGATGTTGCTCACAATGGCAAATGGTTGTTTCACATTCATTTCATAAATCAGAAAGACTGGCAATTGTTTCTTCCCATTCTTAGAGACGTCAGGTTCAGATTCATCAAACCCAGAAACACAGGATAGCAGGGTCAGCCTAAGGTGCAATTGTTAATAAAGTCTCTGTGTCCTGCAACATCAGTGATAGTCCTGTCACACTTGCTGTTCCTATGTTTCCATGGGAGACCTCAGCAGTAACTCCATGAGCAGTCTCAGTTTTTAATTTGTTCAAGACCCAGGCATCCTCAAAGAGCCACTCCTTCTCAGCTTTCTCTTCAGTGTTCTCAGGGTTGGTCTTGTGGATGCCACCATATTTGTAGAGCAGATGGACAGTGACAATAGACCTGCGCAGATCTGTGTGTCCAATGATGAGGGTGATAAAAAATGTTTCCTAATATGGCTTTAATTTTTTAGTAATCTCCACAGCTGTTTTCTGGAGGTAAAGCCATTGTGACAGAGCCGCTGTGTGTTTTATGTCGTATGGTTAGGGTTAGATACTTCTGAAATCTCCCTTTTAATATTCTTCAGCTGCAGTTGACTATGGGCAGCTAGAGGCACACAAGGAAGTATTCTGCACAGCACCACTGTAAGGTGATGTCTAATGGTTTGGTTTCCACACTCAGACCCTGGTTTCTTCAACATTTCTTTTATAGTTTGGAAAAGCATGCCTCTGTGTGTCACATACATGTGATCGAGCCCTAACCTTCCAAGCATCCTAACTCCCTTTGCTGGCTTTTTATTCCTTTTATTTTTTTCAAGTCCTGAGTTATTGTCATGAAATGCTACTTACCTAATTAGATTTACACAAATTAAAGTGAAACAATAACTAATAAGTTCCCCCCAGCACAAGTCACACCAGAAGCCCTGAGAGAACAGTGATGGAGTCCCCACTGCTCGTCTGTCACATTTTCACCTTTCCCAAGTCTGACTGCTGCTCACAGAGTTCTGCCTGGTGGGAAACCAAGTTAGGCATAACCATTTATGCTGGAGACTACAAAAGGATGAGGGAACAAAGAAACCTTTATATGCTGCTGATACTGATGGCAAGTACTAGCCACTGTGGACATCCATGTGGGAACGTCTCAGAAAATTAAGAGCTGGGCTACAATGTAACTCAAATGGACCGCTATAGAAGGCTAATTATATTCTTTCAGCTCTCATGCATTTTATCAGTAAATAGGAGAAAATAATGAAGAAGAAAAATTTAACTTTTATGTTTAAATGATTACTAATAATCTATTAAAAAGTTAGCTTTAGATATATTTATAAACTATATGTATTTACTTTTTCCACTTATTTTCTCCTCTTCCAGAATATTTATTACTATCTTTTACATTCGTTTATATATTTATTTGTGTTTGTGTGTGTGTGTATGTGCGTGTGTGTATATATATCTGCACATCCTTGCCATGTGTGCATATGGAGACCAGAGGACAACCTATGGGAGTCAGTTTTCTAATTCCATCATATGAGTTCCTGAGCCATCTTACTAACCACCATTTGAGGATTATAGAACTTATCACTGCCATCCGGCTGTATCACCCTTGATGGTCTCTAGTCAACATAACTTAGAGATACTGACACACCGTGTTTATTCTAGTACTATTCATGATAGCCAGGAATGGGATCAGCCTGGGTTTTCATCAATAGGCAAATGGATTAAAATGTGATATATAACTAAAAATGGGCAAGGGTATGAGATCTTTTCCCATGGAAACTTGAGAGTAACAGGTGTTATGAGGCTATCATTGATTCACTAGGGCAAAAAGACTTTGTTTTAAATACATATAATACATATATGAGTTTTATTCAGCCATAAAGAAAAACAAAATTGTGAGGTTTTTTTTTACAAGAAAATGGTTGTAATTGGAGATTATTAAATTAAGTGAAATATGCCAGATTCAAAAAGTCAAATACCATGTGTTATTGTGGATCTTAAAGATTTTATATAAAGTATATGACTTTGTATGTTTGCAGATATGCATGGAAATAGAAGCAAGGCTCCAAGGAGGATGAAAAGGAGAGTTAGAGAATGAATGTGGGAAAAATACACACTTCCTCCATCCTAGGGACAACTTCCCCAGGTATTTCATTCGTTTTTCTTTCAGCATTTATCTCTGGTCTCATATTTCACCTCCAACTAGAAGGCCATCCTGGGTCAGCTGCAACTTTTCTCATTTACAGTTCTAAAATACAGTGTGCTCAATAAATACTCTTGGAATTAGCAAGTGAATAGCAATGTATCAAAGGGTTTCAGGATTCAAGTGCAAGGAAGTAGTGTGCTTGGAGCTCTGCACCCTCAGATTTCCTTGGATTGTTGACAAAAGGAAGATGGGGACTTCTTCCTGATTAAAACTACATCAGGGAACGTTTTTCTTGTCCTGTTTTCCAAAAAGAGCTGTCCACACAAAAGCACAACTCTCACTTCAAAAGGGATATGGAATGATTTTTTCTTTTCTTTCTTTCTTTCCTTTTTTTTTTTTTTTTGGTTTTTTGAGACAGGGTTTCTCTTTGTTGCTTTGGAGCCTGTACTGGTACTAGCTCTTATAGACCAGGCTGGTCTCGAACTCACAGAGATCGACCTGCCTCTGTTTCCTGAGTACTGGGATTAAAGACATGCACCATCACTGCCCAGCAGGAAATAATTTATTTCCAGGAACCAAATATTAGTGACCATGGCCTGGAGAACACAGATTTCTATCACGTCCAATTCCATGCTCCACTGTGGTAACAAGCTGGTGAAAGCCTCTGGTCGTGCAGCATTCCAGCCTCCCCAAATTCTTGCACTTCTCAGCAACCAAACTCGCAGTAGGCTCCATGGGAGGCAGTGTCCTTCCCAGTGACTTTCATTCACAGAACTTCGTATTTTTGTTTTTAGTTACGTTTGGTTTCATTTTTAAAATGTATTCATCATGGAAAATAACTATGTGCATTTATTAAGATCAGACTTAAATGAATACACAGAAAATGGCATAGCATAAATGAATCAAGCTAATCTAGCCATCACTTGAATTATTTACCAAGTATTTTTGTCCATGCCCAAATACAACACTGAATCCTTTCCCATCATCTCCCTATGCCCCCGTTTCTATAACCAACATTCTGCTCTCTGCTTTTGCTTTAGATTCTACAGGAGGCAGATGCCGTTCTTTGAACTCAACACAGTTGTTTTAAATGAAAGCACCGTGGAGGGAGCAGTCCTTGCAACCGACGACTATTAGATGTTATATTCATCAGTAGCATCTTAGAGGTTCAACCAGAAAGCACAGCTATGCTCATGAATCATGAGGTACCTGACTGAAGTACCCTCAAACAAGAAACTGAACACCTACTTTTGTGAACATCAGAAATGCTAAGTGTAAAGTTTCCAAAGTTACAGGAAGCACTTTAAGAAAATATGCTGTGCTGCTTTACAGTAGGAATCACTAGGAATGAGATGTAGCCTTCTTTTCAGTGTGTTCTGTAGCATGAATTTTAGTTGGTCTTAATAATAAAAACCCAGAGTCAGATGCTGAATATCAGAGAAGCAGAGAGGCCAGCCACTAAAAAGTTCTTTTACTTTTAACAGTGTTCAGACCTAAGAGGCAATACTCTCCTCGGACTGCATCTCCAGACTCCATCTGTCTCCACCAAACCTCAGACTACCTCTCCCAATTGCATCTGTCTCCCCCAAACCTCAGACTGCACTGAGCTCCTATCTCCTTCTGCCTAATTTTTCCTCTCTCCACCTAGCCATATCACCCCTGTCTCTACCTCCCTAGTGCTGGGATTAAAGCCATGTGAACCCAAGTGTTGGGATGACCTTTGTGTCAGCTGTTTCTCTTTTAGATAGATTCAATCTTGTGTAGCCCAGGGTGGCCTTGAACTAACAGAGGTCCCTCTGCCTCTCTCTCCCAAGTCCTGGGATTAAAGGTATGTGCCACCACTTCCCTGGCCTCTGGTGGTTTAGCTCTGCCTTCTGATCTTCAGGCAAGCATTATTTGTTAAAACATAAAATATCACCACATTGTACCATTAGAAACATGGAACAGAGCTGTGTGTTTGTGTCCATTTAGTATTCGGATGGGTTATTTTAAAGCTATGATCCCAAATAATTAGCTAGGCTTGACTTTTATATTGTACCATATAGAGAAGGTTAATTATAGCTACTAAATTTTCAGACACTTTATTAGCTGATAAGAAAAAAGGAGAGAGGGGAAATTGGCTTTTTATGTCTAAGTAATTACAAACCATTTAGATGAAGAAAGTGAGATTTAGACTTGTTTATGGTTACTACTATACTATTCCAATTATTTTCTCCAATCTCAGGTTATTTATTTAAATATTTTGACATTTATTTGTCTCAGTGCGTGTGTATATGTGTGATGTATGTATGTGGTGTGTGTGTGTGTGTGTGGTATGTGTGTGTATGTGGTGTGTGTGTGTGTGTGTGTGTGTGTGTGTGTGTGTGTGTGTGTGTTTTGCATGTGCCATATAATACTTGTGGAGATCAAGAGCTGGTTCTCTTCTTCCATTATGTGGGTCTCAGGAATGGAACACTGTTAGTCTTGGTTTCAGTTGCCTCTACCCTGTTAACCATCTCACTGGCCCCAGTTTCAGGATTTTGTAATTAATTATCCACTTTCCATCCATTGCATCATTATGAACAAACAGCAGGTTCAATGTGGAAAATGAAGGCCACTTGTGTTTCTAGTTAGGATACAGAAAAATTCCTGACTTTGGGTTGGTTTCCTTTCTGCATTATATTAACTACCTGTAGTCATATGTCAGAGAATACAAACGTAGAAGGATCAAGACCTAAGGCCAGAATGCAGAACTGGATGCCTTTGCAATACAATTGGAATTAGAGTCTAGAATCCAGCACAAAGTAAGAAAACACACCATGTGTGCAGCAGATGGGTAGAGCTTTAGGTAGAAGAGAAATAACCCCGGATAAACACAATGCTGAAGTGGAAACAAACTATGGAAAGAAACATGTCAAGCAACTTAACGCACATCTCTGAGTTATATCCACATGATGGACATCCACCTGAGTTTCAGGGAGGCCATAGTGAACTCCATCTCTGGAGAAACAGGTAAAGAGAGAGGGGACACTTGTCACTGTCAGTACTTCATAAGCATTTTTTGCTTTGATGATAACTTGGGAAGCAAGAACCAAAAAGATAGGCAGCTTTCAGGATTCTCTTCCTTTAAGTTAGCCCTGCCGGCTTCCATTTCCTTCTTGATCCCATGTCCACTCCTGCTTGTCTTTCCACCCCCAATATTCCACAATATGCTACATTCCCTTAATTATGTATCCCAAAGGCCCATGCCCCACTCTTTGCTGAAGAGCTATTACCAGTTGGTAGGTGATGGGGGAGGGAAAAACATCCTGGTTGGTTTGTTTTAATGTGTGACTACTGGTAAATTCCCTATTCTCCAGTGGATAGTTCTACATACATACACATCTGGGTACTAATTTTACTTACAGGCTCATCAAAAATTAAAAAGGAAAGAGGAGATGAAGTTGGGAAGGGGTCCATGTTGGAGAGATTGTAGGAAGTTAGAGGTGGGGAGGAATGGAAGGTGGATATGAAAATATTTCATTGTATGTATGGAATTCTCAATGATAAAGAAAAATTGATATTAAAATATGAAGTTCAAATTAGAACATGTAACTGATATCCTAAATAGCCATGCAATTATATATGATGCAAATTTACTTGCCTGGAAAAATAGAGTCTTGCCATTAGAGTGGGCCTCAGTTGCCAGTGTTTTGGTGTATTCTGTAGTTGAGGTCTCATCAATATTCAATAACAGCTCAATCTGTCGAGATACCGTATGGCATTAGAAATCAGGCTGCAAAGAAGCCAGGACAGCAATTTTAGTGAGTAGTCTTTCATCATTTAATGTACGGAGCTCCTTTTCATAGGAGAGTTTTGTCAAGTCAGTGTCAAGTCCAAAAATCAAAAGAAAAACAGTTCTTCTTTGTGATATTATCACAGCACTCTTGGGTCCTTGGCATATGGCAAAGTTTCAGGATTTGGGATTATGGAAGCAGATCACAAAGCTGCCCTTCACAACCCAATCATAAAAAGGTTTTCACAGAGCTGGTGGAGTCCCACAGGGTGTGAATGTCAGAAGGCTAAGCTAACTCAGTTCCATCAGGTACAAAGGGCCCTCTTCAGTCCTGTGCTCAGCCTTCTCCTCTGGCTATGCACATGACAGAATCCAGGCCTACAAGGCAGAGATGGGAGATCTGCAGAGCAAGCTGAACTGATATACTAACCTATATCTGTAAACTCTGGTTTTCATAGACATAATTTGCCTCAATGGATAAGGTAGAATAGTGGAAAGTGATTTCAAAACTAACCTTGGGTATCCACATCCATGCACATGCACTCATGAATATGTAATTGCATATTCATGCCCACATACATGCAAAAGACACACACAACTTGAAAAGGGGGAAAAAAAACTAGCAAAGAACTTTATAAAACTGGTTCTGCATAGAGTCTGTCACATAGAAATCCAAGGATCAGAAAGACATCGTAGTGTGCCCATCTCACTGTTAACTAGGAGGATATCCTAGTGTGTCCATCACACTGTTAAGTGTGCCCATCACACTATTAACCAGGAGAACATCCCATAGTGTGCCCATCACACTGTTAACCAGGAGGACATCTTAGTGTGCCCATCCAACTGTTAACCAGTTCCTTGACAGTGGAGCCCTTTAAATGTATTCACTTTCAGGAAGTCATTTTGTGACCCAAAGCAGTCTGGCATTGTTTAGGACTTCTTAGGAAATGTTGGGACTGATAAGAATTATTTCACCTTTCAAGTCTGGCATATTCACATGCATGACATTGCACATACTCCAGGGGATAGTGTTATTAAAAAAAAAAAAACCAAAGTCCACTCTGCCCTGTAGGATTGCCCACTTCCTGGGTCAGTTACCTGTAGAGTCCTGAAAAGGGAAGCTGACTCATGTTCCTGTTGAATCCAGGTTTGCCTGATTTTTACTAATCAATCAATCCAGTGAAACCATTTGCTTAACAATAACCATTGCAATAACATCACAGCCAGGCCTGGGGTTTAACACAACTGCCTTATCATCCCAAATTGCCACAATGTCCACACAACAGAAGAGCAAATATTTTGAGATTTTAGTCTTCTATTCATAATGACCTCTTCAACCCTTAAAACTACCTTTTAAAAATCTAAGCCTCTATATTTATTAATTTTTATTAGCATATGTGATGTGATTGTGTGGAGGTGGGGTGGTGTGTGTATATGTGTGTGCCCCACAACATATATGTGAAAATCAGACAAAAACATGTGGGATCCAGTTCTCTCCCACCATCTGTTTCCCAGGATTTGAACTCAGGTTATCAGACTTGGATAGCAACTGCCTTTACACCAAGTAATCTCATTGACTCCGAATCTTCAATCTCTTTTAAAAATTTTTAAAAATTGTGAGTTTCCATTTTACTCAACTTTCTATCTTCTGTTTTGCAAGTCCTATAAAATAGCAAAAATATCTAATACAGGAGCTGGAGAGTTGGCTTAGTTGATAAGAGTGCACACTGCTCTTACAGAGGACCCAAGTTCAGTTTTGGCATCTACACTGGGAGGTTCCTAGTACCTGGGACTCAGGCCTCCGAGAATCCACTGCTTCCAACTCCTAAGCAGAACCTGAGCTCACATCATATACCCCCATACAGATAAACACACACAATTAAAAGTAAAAGAAACCTTGAAATTAAGTACAACATGAATGACACAGAGAGTGGTATAGAAAGGGAAGGAGGAGAAGTGCTACAAAAGATGCTGCAGGGTTCACTGTTTCTGAGTTAATCTTGACACCTTCTAAGGATTCCCTGAAGACAGGAACACTGAGTGAAATTATTATCCAGAGTAAGAATAGATGATGGACTACATAGTATGTTTGGAGTGTGGGAAGGATGAGAGAGAAAGAGAGAAGCACAGAGAGAGAAACAGAGAGAGACAGAGACAGACAGACAGAGAGGAGAGAGAGAGAGAACATATGGCCTAAACAACAAAATAAATTAATTTTGTATAATCATCAGGTGATTTTGTATCACATAAGCTTGATGGAGGAAGGTCATTGGCTAATAAAGAAACTGCCTAGGCCCATTTTATAGGCCAACCCTTAGATGGGTGGATTAAGCAGAACAGAATGCTGGGAGAAAGAAGTCGAATGAGGAGTCGCCATGATTCTCCTACCAGACACAGATTCAGGTTAAGATCTTCCCTGGTAAGACACCTCATGGTGTTACAAGGATATTAGAAATGGGTTAGATTGATATGTAAGAGCTAGCCAATAAGAGGCTGGAACTAATGGGCCAGGCAGTGTTTAAAAGAATACAGTTTCTGTGTAATTATTTCGGGGCATAAGCTAGCCATGTGGGTGGCCGGGTGCCAGGGACGCAGCCCTGCCACTCGTATTACAACAGAGTGGCGCCCAACATGGGGCTAAATCCACTTAAAAACCTGAGAAGGCTTAAAAATAAGGAAAAGAGAGTTTAACTCAGCTTTTTGCTGTTTATGGGTGGCGTGCCACAGAGAGAAATTGTCCTGACTCAGCAGCAGGAAAAAACTGGCTGTTTTAGAATGCCAGCTTTCTGGGCTGTGCCGCCATTGCGATCTCTGTCTGACTCCTGCGGGAGACAGAGTCTTTGAATGGAGCATTTGAAATAAAGTGCTACGATTTGTTTGATGGCAACTAGACTTGCTGTGTGCCTAAAAGGATGTCATTGTGTGCTGTGGCTCAGAGGCACAAGCAGCTCCACCACGCTACTCGTGCAATGTGCAAGGATCAGAGGCACGAGAGGCTCCTCCATGCTGGACTGGGAGGGGCCAGCAGGCAGTACCTGTTTTTGACCTAGGAATATCACAGCTTAGATTCTTAAGCACTTAGTGATTTAAAGGCACAAAACAAAGTGCTCCTGGATAGTAAAAAAAAAAAAAAAATTACAGATTCACAATAAAACAGATTCAGACACTGTTGGATAAATGTACGTAGGCTTGGGAGAGAAAAGAAAAAGAATATAAAAAATAAAGTTAATGTCTTAAAAAAGGGGTAAAGTCTTTAAAGAGACAGAGTGCAGATAGTTAATAGATTAAAAGAAATAAAGAAAAATAAGCCACGTAAAAATAAAAAAATCACAGAGAGTCTAGATTATGTACATTATGTTTTCTTTAAAATTTTTGACTATGAAGGAGCTAAGTACAGAGAGACATTTCATTAAATGGGCTGCCAAGCTAAACCAGAATGGATATAAGGGTATTACGATTTCAAAATTTGGGTCTAAAGATATGATGCTTTGGAGAGGGTCTTCTTTTGTTTTCACAGAGGAACAGACCCTATGGATTGCGTCTATCCCGATATGGTATGATAGACCATTCCCTCCTGAAAGGTTGCTGTGAACACCCTCAAAAAATTACTTCACTCAACTGCCAACTGAGATGACCCTGGCACACAGGTTATACCATGAAAGACCTAGTTAACGATGCCCCCATTCAGCAGGAAGCAGTTTGGAGAGAAAAAACTGCACCCATGTTCCCAAATATTGTTTATAAATGTTCTTTTACATTTAAAGGGGCATATGATGTAGATATAAATAATTTGCATTGGTATGGATTTTAAGGTCAATTTTGTTATATGTATATGTATTTCTGATCTTGATTAAGGTATTATGATTGTGTAGTTCATTTTTAAAATGTAACGTATAATTAGAAAATGTAGGATGTTAATGAATAATCATTGATAATAATAAAGCTTGTAGTCATGTGAGTTAGATTTTCTAGATATATAGAGATACACTTCAGTTAAGTAGACATTCTTCATATCTTTCAAAGACTGCAAAATATGGCATTTAAAATATTTTAATAACTTAGGGCTTTTCATGACAATGAGACATGTCTGCCTCTGGCAGCACCAATCTATTTCAAAAGGAAGATGGGCATCAAAGAGGATCCTTATGGAATTGGTTAGCCATTTGGGCAAGAAACTGCTCTTGCCTGGACTGATGCATAAACTGGACATAAAGAACTCGCAGAAAGAGGACTGCTGAACTTGCCTAAAGGTGAGATGGTCTTTTGGGGTTCCTGATTCATAAAAGAGTCTGCAAGACATTCTGCAGGATACAAAAAAAAAAAGTGACTAAACTGTCTTAGAAATTTCCTGCTTCATGGAGGTGTCTGCTGGATACTATTGGCCTGTAGGCCAAAGATAAATGCCCCAACTATACAGAGGAACTTTGGGTGACTGTCCAGGCAATGAGATGTCTCTGTCATTTATTTCTTATTTCCTTAGGTAATATTATATCCTTCTGGAGTCTTTGATGGAATTGAAGAATGAATAGTTATAATTTTCCTTAGTTATGATAATAGATAAAGTAGATATAAATATTGTAACTGTAATTCTTACTTGATAACTGTTTTGTTATTTGTAATTTTACTATGTTAAAGTTAAAGCCTTCCTTTTTTTGTTTAAACAGAAAAAGGGGAAATGATGGAGGAAAGTCATTGGCTAATAAAGAAACTGCCTAGGCACATTTGATAGGCCAACCCTTAGGTGGGTGGAGTAAGTAGAATAGAATGCTGGGAGAAAGAAGTCGAATGAGGAGTCACCATGATTTTCCTACCGGACACAGACACAGGTTAAGATCTTCCCTGGTAAGACACCTCATGGTGTTACAAGGATATTAGAAATGGGTTAGATTGATATGTAAGAGCTAGCCAATAAGAGGCTGGAACTAATGGGCCAGGCAGTGTTTAAAAGAATACAGTTTCTGTGTAATTATTTCGGGGCATAAGCTAGCCATGTGGGTGGCCGGGTGCCAGGGATGCAGTCCCACCACACATATTGCAACATAAGCTGCATATTAATAACAATGTAATGCATGTGAACTGCTGTTGGTGGGGATGATGTGGGGGACAGGTGAAGGGAATAGGAGGAGGGGACAGAGTGGGAATTGGGATTGCTATGTAAAATGAAAAAGGATGGTTTGTTTTCTTTTCCTACCATTAAAATAAGAACCTATTGACCTGTGATACTTGAATATCAAAGTTTTCAAAGACAAGAAAGGAAAGATGTTTTATTGGATCTTTAATGAGACATGTGTTAATTACAAAGTCCAGCTCAAAATATAGGCTTCATTTATACAGTGAAGGGAAACAGGAAATCGAGCCTCCTGTTGAGGCAAACAATACAGATCAATTCCTTGGTCCAGTCACAGGTTATGCTTGGAAATGGTTAGGGCACATGTGAATCTGTGTTTGTGGACCCCAGATGTTAGCATGGGTATCTTCCTAGATTGTCCTCTGCCATGTAAATTGAAACAGAGCCTCTTACTGAATGCAGAGCTCATAGATTCAGCATGTGAAATTAGCCAGCTTGCCCTGGGAATCCATTGCCTCTGATTTCCAAATACTGAAATTTCAGGTGGCCACAAGGTTTGCCAGGCATTTATGTTGGTGCTGGGAATCCAAACTCCTGTCCTCATGCTTGCAGGGTAAATACCTTGTCCCCGAGACAGCCTTTCAGCTCTCATATCTTATTTGTCATCAGTCAAAAATGGGTACCAATATCATAATACTCTTTATGACTATATTGACCAAGTCTTTCCTGTGCTATCTCTCTCTCCTACTCCTCCTTCTTCTCACCTTCATTTACTTTCTTCCCCTCCTTGTCTCTCTTTTTTCTTTTTTAGTTTTTGAGCAGCTGTCCAGAAAAGATAGAGAACATGCCAGTGCACTGCTGGACAGAAGAAAACCCGTATGCAAAGCCCTGTCACAGTGGACTCATGACAGAGATGGAGACAGATTTGGGTGTTCTTCCAGGGACTGAGATTAAACTACTCAACCACAGCATCCAGTCCCAGATAAAGGGGGGGGGGTAATTAATTTCAAATCTTCAAAGAGGGAACAAGAATTCACAGTCTGCCAAGTGGACAAGGATAAAGTCAATAAAAAATGAGATGTAAATTCAATATGTTAACAGCTCAAAATATGCACTTCTGAGAGGAGAATTTGCTTATTTTAGATCATACACATAATTTCTTTGGTTATCTTTGTTTGTAAAGGAGAGTAAATATTCAAATATAATTTTAAATTATTTCCTATTACCATTGCAAAGTATGTCCTGATTTTATATTCAGTAAAGTTTAGACAAAATATATTAGAAAGGTGACATCAATTTACCCAGTTTCTTTTAATATCAGATTGAAATATTTCAATTTTTAATAAGAAACTGTAACTGAACAGTTTATTTTGGTATAAAGAAATTGTTTTAGAGTCATTTTCTGTTTTTTTTTAAAGTGATATCATTGAGACTAAATTTTACTCAACCTAGTCTATTAATAAAAATCCATATCTCTTAGCATTTCAGTGTTTGTAGTAGGAGCTGCGGGCCTCTTCCCACAGCCCGGCTCCTGGCCGCTTGGCTAGCTTATGCCCCGAAATAACAACACACAAATTGTATTCTTTTAAACACTGCTTGGCCCATTATATCTAGCCTCTTCTCAGCTAACTCTCGCACCTGGACTAGCCCATTTCTAATAATGTGTGTAGCACCCCAAGGTGCACTTACCAGGAAGATTCTAGCCTACGTCCATCCTGGGTCGGAGCTTCATCGCATCTGCCCCAGAGAGGAGAGCTATCGAGTCTGAGCTCACTTCCTCTTCCTCCCAGCATTCTGTTCTGGTTACTCCACCTACCTATGTTCTAACCTATGAGGGCCACGCAGTTTCTGTATTTTTTACCAATGACCTTCCTCCATCAAGTGTTAAACTACTTAGTAATAAAATGCCAGTCCTAGAATACTGGTGATTCCATATTTTACATCATGTACAATGGCAACCACAAGATAGAGCCCTGCAATACTTTTGAGCAATTACATTTGCAAGACACTTAAGGATCTCAGCTTTGAGATCTAGAAAACTCTGGTTTCCTATAAACATTTTTTTTTTGTTTTTTTCGAGACAGTGTTTCTCTGTGGCTTTGGAGCCTGTCCTGGAACTAGCTCTGTAGACCAGGCTGGTCTCGAACTCACAGAGATCCACCTGCCTCCGCCTCCATAGTGCTGGGATTAAAGGCGTGCGCCACCATCGCCCGGCTCCTATAAACATTTTAAAATCAAAGTTTTTTCCTAATTACAACATGAGTAACCATGATCTCTGAAAAAATATATCCATTCCACAACTTTCATGACACCTAGCATGAGATATAGGCTTATGGATACATATTTCAAAGGAAAATGTCTCCTGCACACCAGGATGGGAAGGGGTGCAGTTAGGAATGTGCTGGCACAGAGATGTCAGGAGTAGTGTGCATCATGGCTAATGTGTACAGGTGACAAAGCGTTTCACAGCACTGCGAGTTGCCAAAACGAATCAAGAAACTGTGTCCCTCTAATTGAGAGAGGGAAACTGAATTTTAAGCCCTATGAGAGAAATAGTTCATATGTGGGGAACTATATATTAATATATAATAAGCATATCAATTCCACTGTTAAATTTATGTATGTGATGCATTGTACACACTTGGTAAATATTTAGAAATAATGTGAACACATCACCCCGAATAAAAAAGTAGCTCCCTAAAAAATTTTAATAATCACCTTTTTATTTAATGAATTTGTAATTTCTCCAGTCACTGCCTTGTTAAAGTGTATCATCTGAATTTTCAGAAAGGACAAAAAGCCTTGACACCACCTTTCTTCCTCATAAGTCCCTTCCTTGTGTTCATGATTTTTGTTTTGTTTTGTGACACACCAAGTTGAACCAGATCCATCTACATTAGAAAATTTTAAATGACTAACCCAAATCATCAATTTTTACACATTGGTCTTAAGATGAAATCCATGTGCGGAAACCATCACACAGCACTGGAGACTGCACTCTTGGAATTTTTCCTTGAAAAGTAAATTCACATTTTCTGATTTACACTATTAACAAAATATACAATCTAACACTGGAAAATGAAAATATGTCACTGGAGAAAAGCTTCAACAATGAAGAGCACTGACTGCTCTTGCAGAAGACCCAGGTTGGGTTCTCATTACCCCCATGACAGCTTATAAACCATCTGTTACTCCAGTTCCCGGGGAACTGGTGCCCTCTTCTCACCTCAATGGCACTGCACTCATGTAACACACATACATACATGAAGTCAAACATATATGCACATAACGTGAAAAAATAAGTCTTTAGAAAGATGAAAGCAATACCTATAAGCTAATAGACAAGCCCAAACAATGTTCATGGCAATATTGAATGTGTAATTACTGGGAATGCAAATAAAGGAGTTGTGTGTATTCATAAAGGGAGGACAGTAGAGAAGATGAATGAACTAGTGAACAGTTCTGTTAACTGTGGATAATTTTCAAAGACAAAACCCAACCAAAGAGACTGCTTATTATATGCTATTTAAATAAGGTTTAAACTAGGAAGAATAATTTAATTCTGTGTGATATTATGAAACCTCATACTTGGGATAGATGGATGAAACCAATGCTGTTAAATTGCTGTAGTGATCACTCAAGAACGACTTAGTGCAAGGTGAAGGGAGGTGGCTATGATGAACATTTACTTAGGTAGCATGTGGTGTCCTTAAGTGATCTACTTCATTATATAAATTCCCCCCGGGGGCACACCTGGAGTCCCTGTGCTCTCTTAACGTCTTCCCCAGGCTCTGTTCACAGGAGCCTACACTGGGCCTCATCAGAGTCTCTGAGGAATCATCTGTGTATGTCTCCAGGCAATGACAGGAGTGTTATTAAGCTTCTCGTTAAGAGATCCAGCATCTTCTCTACTGAAAAGTTGAGCATCATGAACTTAGACCTACTTTCCACACTCTAAACTGTTGTTTTCTGAGTCTCCATCCCACAAACTTACTTAACTGTCTTAAATACTTTCTTCAGGTACCTTTTATCCTATCAATGAGAAACTAAACTTTCATTTCCTTCACATCTTCTTAATTAAAAACAGTATGTGTTTGGGGATTTTTTTAAAAAAAAATAATAAATGAATCTACTTTTTTTAGAAAAAAAGAATCGTGTAAGGTATCTTAAGGAACAGTTGTTTTTCATTGGCAACTAGGGGCATATTTAAACAGAGGTAGATTCTCAGGTTTTTTTCCCCCTCTCGACCTCTGTTTTCCCCAAGTCCCCTCTCTGCAGTCATCAAAGCTACTGTGTAAATTGTATTTCTGTTGTTGCAATAAAACTCTTGACAAAAATGAATTAAGGAGAAAGGTTTTATTGTGACACACAATTTCAGGAGGATAGAGTCCACCATGGTAGAAAAGGTATGGTGGCTGGCAGAGAAGCATGGTCTCAGAAGCAAGAGCCTGGTTACTCACATTTTTATTTGCACGCAAAAATCAAAGCATGAACAGAAGCAGGGCTGGACAATAAAGGCTCCACTCCCAGTGATCCACTTCCCCAAGTGTGGCTCTATGTCCTAAAGGTTCCATGTCTTCCCAAATAGCACTACTGCCTGGAAACCAAGTGTTCAAACCCAGGAACCTGTGGCAATATTTCATATTCAAACCATGTAAGCCAGACCATCTTGAGTTTTCTTAACAAATTAATACAACCTTTTTCAAAGATGAACTCAACTGTAAAAAAACTCATGATTTACTAGAATATATCTTACAGATACTTTTTCATTCCTGGGCTTGTAGAGATAGGCTGTTGATCACCATAATTTCTGTTTTTGTTCCTGGGAGTGGAGATGCATATGTACACTTCCCATAAGACTTTTCTGTGGTATGTTAGAAGTGGAAAAGTAATACAGTGGCTAATGGAGGACTGATTCTTTTAGTTTAGCAATGTGGACATGGGGAGAGGGAAATGCCCACTCATTAATAGTCTAAGTTCCCCAGGAAAAATGATGGGCCAGGAAGAAACTGCATTATCTCCCATGCAATGTTCATCTTGTCAGTAGATTGAGTTCTAAAGACATTTCTTACAGGGATGTTTACTGCATTTTATAACTGACTGTTCTCAGCTCCAGATGCAACAGATTGAAGTGCAAAATGGTCAATTATAACTGGATAAATGAAATTGCTTGGATGAAATATTGTGTGGCTGGCTGGCTGTCAAGAATTCATTTCTCTTCATCTCAGGGCAAGGGGCACATAGGGAGTAGAAGAAAGATTTGGTACATATTCGAGATGACTTTGTGAACAAATTCATAGCTACCAAGACCAAAAAGACCTCATAAGTCAATTTCATGCAGAGTTATTTAGCACCACTTCACATCAAACAGTTTTTAAACTTTTCTATTTTGTAAATACATTTCAAAGTTGAATTTTCGTGAGGTAGAACTTATGTGACTTCGTTTCCTCCTTTGCTCTCCTGGAGAATCAATTTAATCTTTGAAAAAGCATTAAAGTGTTGATGCTGGTAAATAAAGATTCTGAGAGAACAGGAAGAATGCATTTTATATGGCTTTCAAAAGTCCTACAGCTTGACATGCACATCACCCTTTGATAGATACTTGTGTTTACTGGAATATTATTTATGATACCTGTTGTTCTTGTTTGACTCAGGACTCCATTAAGTATTTTATACAAAATTACCTAAATGGTGTCAGCATTGAGACATGCTATCCTTGTTTTATATTAGTAATATTTTTGGTATATTTTACTCACTTTCTGACTTCATAGATAACATTTTCTGACATTGTGGACACGTATTTTCAGGCAAATCTGTTTGAAGTTATGACTTCATCTTGTGCCAGTTTCTTCTACGTTTCTTCTTCAACATATGCTAGTCATATTTCAAATATTAATTTATCATTCTTGGAAACTTTAGATAAGTAATCTTTATAAAGTGTTTTGCAGTTTAGTAGCTGGAGAAACTTGGAGAGTGGAATTGAATGACACCCTAACCGATGTCCAGGGAGATTTGTGAGCAAGCGGCAGTGGCTAATGGTAACTTTTTTTTCATTTTGTTGGCTGGTTTGCTTCACATGTGAAGTCCCTAGTATAAGGCTGATAGAGCTACAGAGAGTAAAGACTGTTCTAGACCATAAGTGAAAGGAGAAATGCAGACGGGAAAAAAGAAAAAAGAAAGAAATGGAGGCAGGATGACTGGAAGGATTGGAGGGACTCAGAGAAGGAGGAGGTGAGGAGGGCAGCGAAGGGGCAAAAGGGAAGACTGACTCATAGATGTGGGAATGTGGTGTCTCTTTGACTTAGCAACTTTTACCTCATTTTCTTTCTATGTATCTGTCCCTAATATATTCATTTTAAAAATTAGCTTCATTATGACATCATCATTTCACTTCTTCCTTCCCTCCCACTAAGCCTCGGTTCCTTTGAATTACTCAAGGAGAAAGTTTCTTTTGAATCACCCATGACTCTTACTCAAAAGTCACATGACCATGGGGGAAATCTTTGCTTAGCTCCCTTCTTTACTCTGAGACCATCCCTCCTCCCATGATTTCCTTCTCTGGGAATGACTTACAGATTTTGAGGGAACTTACTGTTAACTTACATCAAAGCATCTTTCTAATGGTGCTGTACCTGGAATCAGTTCAGCTTCTTTTGAAGTGAAATGTGGAACTTGACAAGGACTATACCACACACTTCCCAGTATGTTTTCATTTAGGTTTGTTTTATCTACCATGAAAGTCTCTTTGATGAATATTTAGAGATGACGTTGTTAAGAGTTTAGGAGTCCCAGTGATTCTGTACAATAATTTATAGGGTCACTAATGATTCTCAACAATGGAAAATATTTTAAATTTTGGTAAGAAAATTTCTTGTTTCGGGAATGACAGTATAATGTAATTTGTAAGCATAATAAAGTTTTGATTATGATGGGATCTTTTCTGATGATGTAACCACTAGCAGGTTATCACCCTGCTGTGATCTACTTGGTAATAGAATGACATCTGAAAATCATTCTGTTTTGTGGAATTTATCAATTTGAAAAAAATCATCAGTATCAATTGGGAATTCAGTTTAGCAGAATTTGAATATATCTTCCTGACTGCACATTGTACTAGTTTGGATGACATGGAGTTCAGAATCAAACATTTTGCCCAAAGAACAGGATTGCTGTTAACTGCCTACTTTTATATTATAAATCAATGAATCTGAATAAAATGGAAGAATAGATCATTGAGGTGAAGCATAAATTCTGTTATCAGTACAAAATGAAAGGAGGGTGACTATGAAATACAATAACAATTCTCACAAATCTTTGACAAAATATTGACGGATTATCAGATCTGCTGTGAGATTAAGAGTGCGAGGGGAAGGTCAAGCTTGGAAATCTCTGCTCTTACTTCATCCTACCCCATCTTGAAGTCTTACATATTCTGTCTCCTCTTCCCAGATGTCCTGTGAGTCATTATGTCATTGTATGCTATTCTCGAGGTGCCTAGGGTTCTTTTCCTCTCCTCTTGAATTGATTTTAAAAAAAATCATTTTTTCTCTCCACCTTTTATTCATT
Source organism: Microtus oregoni (assembly GCF_018167655.1). Lineage (NCBI taxonomy): Eukaryota > Metazoa > Chordata > Mammalia > Rodentia > Cricetidae > Microtus > Microtus oregoni. Next base: position 6,748,711 of record NW_024543094.1, read on the forward strand.
TTTTTTTTCGTTTTGTGTCTTTTTGACCTGGTTAAAATCAACAAAGAATAAGCCCACATTTGTTTGTTTCTGTGGAATAAAGATAAAGAAAGACTATCAAGTCTATGTCAGCAGTTAGCAGTTGTCATGAATGTTGTCCTCATCTGTGATAACCTTTCTCCATTTGCTCAAACTACCAAAATCCCGGAAGACAGTGACAGCCAGTACTTGTGAATGACAAGAAGAGAAGACTTTCCTAATCCCTGTGTATTTACATGTGCCCTGCTGTATCAATTCTGTCTCCCAGCTGAGTGACAGCTAAGTCAGTTTGAGATGCCATATGAATAATGCCCCAAAAAAGTCAAGAGAAAATGGATGAATTAAAATTAAATGAGTTTAACCACCATCTTATTGGTGAACTGTAACTAGTAGAGTCCAACAATTTCCTACTAATTCTCCAAATTTTAGATTCCTCTGACTTCCTTTTAAAAGACATCAACTCTCCATCTTCTGTGTATAGAGCTTTATTTTAATTTTAATAATTTATTTTAATAATTATGCACACAATTTTCTTCCTCCAAATCTTACTCTTTCAATGAATGTTACCACTATTTGCTTCCTAATCTGATCTTCGGTCATTTTGTCTTCTCTCTTATTCCTCTCATCTACTCCACATATCCAATTTCTAATTGCTCTTATATTATTTTAAGTTCTATATTAAAAAGCCCTCCTGTATCACCTTGTCTCCATTCCCAAGGTCAGCTATATCTTCCCACTCTCCTTACTTTTGAAGTTTCTGATTTTTCCATTTTCCATTTCCCATACCAGTTTCTTAGCTCTGCATATATCATGCCAGATTAAATATATTTTATTACCTATATTTTATATTTTATTTATCTCTGTAGAGTTTCCATTTGCCTTTTAAAAATGTTTTAATAACATATAGTAATTCTGTGCAATAAATTTTATTATGACATATTTAATTTTTTTTTATTTTATGCATATGAGTTCTTTGCCTTAATATATGTATGTGTACCAGTGTACCATGTGTGTGCAGGGCATGTGGAATCCAGAAAATTGGATCCCCTGAAACTAAGTTACTAGATTGTAAGATTGTAAGCCATCATGTGAATGTTGGGGACCAAACTATCAGTCTCTTTTGTCCTTCACTTCTAGTCTCTCTGTGATGTATTTTAAAGTTGTATGTGTATGTGTATGTAGGTGTGTGTGTGTGTGTGTGTGTGTGTGTGTGTGTGTGAGAGAGAGAGAGAGAGAGAGAGAGAGAGAGAGAGAGAGAAAGAGAAAGAGAGCGAGCGAGCGAGCAATACAGGGCTATTCTGCACTAGAAAAATGTCTCCCCTACCCCAAGCAATCCTCTACTATCTGTAAACCAGACAGGATTGGCACTTACTGTGGCAGAATATTAATGGTCCAATATCGTGCCATTCATACTTGTAATGGTCATTCCATGCCCAGATGGTGGTGTTTTACAACATACTCCCCCATTCTTGAGCTCTTCCATGATGTTTCTAAGACATTATGCCCTTTTATGCTAGTCCTGAGTTTTTATAGTACTTTTTTTTTCATTCTAATAAATTGCTTTATGCCTTTTCTGAAGCTTTATATCTCTTCTGACCCCAACCCCATTCTGCTGATGGTCAGTTTTGGTTGCATTCAAGCATTCTCTCTCAGTAATTTTTTTTTTTTTAGAGAATCTTTGTTTTTTGTTAAACCCCACATTAAGGAATGGACTGGCAGTAACCTTAGTGGTCACATTTGCTCCTTCTGCTGCTGAGGTCATCCTCTTTAAATATGTTTTGTGTTCTAAGCTTCAGTATTACTTCTTTTCAGATGTGAGCGACTAGCACAGGTTGGACAGATTCTTTCTGTCTGCCCAACAATGCAGTATTGTCTACACCTTAACCTACTTCATAGACTACAGACAATTTAAAGGAAAGAAGATTGAATCTTGGGTTTCTAATATCTCAACTTGCATTGAACAGCATCTATACAGATAGAAGCTCATTTCGGTCATCTAGTGAATGTATTTTGATGGGCTTATAGATTACATTACTTTCTCTCAGACAAATCTAGTCAGCAAATGTCTGCTTTGTATCTCAGTTTTTCTCACTTTATGTAAATTCGAAGATGAGAGTATTTGGAATATACCCTTCAAAGTTGATGGTTTGACGTTGTGTCTTTAGTCTTGCTCCATTGAAGATGGTTCTACTTTTTCTTTTCACTGGTTCCACCATTTCATGTGGCTTTTTAAGGAGGTTATATCCTCAGAAATCCTGGACCTCTGGGACACAGACATATTTGTCAATACAGAACTTTTCTTGTCCTCTTGTCCTGTGTACATGTATGCCAATGCCATCATCACTTCTGAAAAATCTTTCCCGACCTCCTTGATAAAAATCTATACTGACTTTGTTCTCTGTATAATTTTAATTTATTTTTCTCTTCATATAATATTTTAATTGTTAACCTATTTTTTCTAGTTAGAGTTTCCAATTTTCAATAAATTCATTTCCACTTTTAAGAATTAGCGTAATGCCCAAGAAACATGAGTTCTGTGTTTGGAGTTCTGTGATTTTGGGTGTTGTATTCACGAATCAATCTATGCTGATTCAGAGAATGTGACCATAACCAGGATACACTCAGTGCCTGACCCATTTAGACTTTCAATTCTCATAAGTTTAAAAAACAGCATGTCCACACTTACTGGTGCAAACACAATTTTTACAGAGGCAATTACAGTTTTTCCTACTCTAACAACATGAAGGTCATCTGTAAGAACAGGGATCATCGTTAGGTTTTGTTTAGTCTGTGATGGGTGACCAAGTCCGGAGACATGTCCCAAATGCATTCACACAAATAAGATACCAACCCACAGTGATGCCATAGGGATCATTTAAATGGGGTGACGTCATAGCAAGATAAAGAATGTTTTTACTGTCATTAGTACCAATATCTCTGTGGAGATAATGTTTTCGTTAAGATCTCATTTGGCCAAAAGGATGTCCAAGGAGGTAGTACTTAAAACTGCTTGCACATGGTATTTTAAAGGAAAATCAAATTACATATATACATTTATCAACTTACATACTTTAACCTGTGAACCCTGACATTCATATCTTTCAGTACTAAAGTAAGCAAAATTTGCAATACTGTACAACACAAAAGGACTAAGTATTTAAACATGGGTACATCTCTATACTTCACAAAATGGGATACTTATACAAAGGAAGTAAGACACATCTCTGACTGACTTGTATATTATTCTTTTTCTAAGAAACTTTTAAATATATATATAGGAGATGATTTTTACTGCAGAAACTCTGAATCTTAAGTCTCTCTTTCTAATTAAGATCTGCTTTCATTACCTCTCTGATAATTAATCTCTCTCAATAACCATCCACCAGTCTGCAACTCTTTGTTCTCACTAGTTACACTTGAAAGACACCCCATCCAAGTCTAATTGCAGTCTATTTGATCAATGGAAACAAAGAACCTGAATTCTTTAGGTAGAATTACAATATAACCAGGGTCTGCCTTGTAATACTCCATCTCCTTGGAGGCTGTGGGAGACAATACTAGAGTCCTGAAAAAACTGCCCATCTGCTTCATTCAACCTCTTTCATGCAATGACTCTGGAAATGCTTTGTGTAGTTTTTTTTTCTGTATTAACACCACTATCTTGTTTCTAATTGACATTAATGGGTGCCTTTCTGGATGACACGTACCATGAATATTTGAACCTGAGGTTTTAGTGCACATAAGTTCTTCTGATCTTTCTTGTAAACTTGCCACAAGAATACCATGCACAACTGTTGCTCACTATGGGTGGACTGTGTTGCTCAGATATTTCATGTTCTCCATGGGTATAGATAAGACTATTCTCAGGTCCATTAAATAGATCTCATATGTACAAATATAATCTATGCATATCCTTTGTCTGCCTCAAGACATTTCTAAGTTACATGTAATACCAGATCCAATGGAAATGATATACAAATAGTTATTGTGTTGATTTTTTTTATTAAATAATGACCAGAAAAAGAGTCTGCATGTGTCCAGTTTAGTTGTGTTTTTGTTTGTCTGTGTTTTAAAGATTTGTTTATCTTTATTTGTTCATTTATTATACAGTGTTCTGCCTATACGTATGCCTTATGTTAGAAGAGGGCACCAAATATCATTGTAGATGGTTGTGAGCCACCTTTTGGTTGCTGAGAATTGAACTTTGGAACTCTGGAAAAGCAGACAGTACTCTTAACTGCTAAGCCTTCTCTTTAGCCCCATTTGTTTTGAGACAAAATCTAACTATGTAGCCCAAGCTGGCTTGAAACTCACCAAGATCTGGATGCCTCTGGTACTTGGTTGCTGGGATTAAAGGACTGGCTGCTTTTCTCTTGAGTCATTCTGTTTGTGTATGGTTCATAGATACAGTTAATAAACACATTATATCACAAGCAGTACCCTCTTTTTAATTAAATTTTTATATTTTGGAGAATGGGTATATGTGTTTAGGCATGTGTGTATAGGTGCACCTGTGTGTGCAGATATAGAGGTGCAGGTTAATAACAGTGTGTTCCTCTTCCATTCCCCAACTTACTTTTTAAGATAGGAATTCCCTAAATGTGAGGCTCACCAGTTGGCCAGACTGGATGGCCTGTTGGGGAGCTCCCTGAATTCTCCTACTGAATCCTCTTCCATAGCTTTTAATTTAGATGCTAGGATTGAACTATGGTCCTCATGTTAGTACAAGTAATAAACTGGCTGACCCATGTGCCAGTTTTATTTATTTTACTCTATGTTAATATACTGGGTTTTGAGACTGAAGTTCTTACTTTTCTTAGAAAACAAAATATTTTGCATATATAGGTTCAGTTCTAGCTGACTGTTATGCTGTAATTCTTTACTTCATAAGCAGTCCTGAGAAGATAGATATGATCTAGCAAAGGGACTGACTTCTGTTTCACAGAGGTCGGGAAGACCCACAGAAGTCTATCTGAAAGCTGGATAAAGAGGAACCTGGTAGTATGGCTGACAGTATCAGGGCCAGGGAAGCTGATGTTGTCAATGTCAAAGAACCTGGCATTCTGGGGTCCCAGGGCAGGAGAAGGGTATCTCAATAAAAGAAAAGAGCAAGCACACTCCGCTCTCTTTGGCTGTTTTCTCCTGTCTATGCCCTTGCCCAGTTGGGCGGTTCCCAGTCACACCAAGATGGACCTTCTGCCCAAGTTCACTCATGGAAAAGCTGAGCTTTTCTAGAACCCAGATCTGGATGCTTGGACAGCAAACACGTGTAAGCCACTGATAAATCAGAAAGCATGTCTCAGCCTCTGTATCAGTATTCCCTGTTCTAGACAGGTTATCACCGGGATATGTTGCTGTAGTTTGGCTGATTTCTCTCTACCTTTACTTTTGTCTTAAACCAATTCACCAGAGATTTATATATTTATTTACCATACAATTACTTTTTGTGGCATACATTGAGAATTTTGCGTGATTTCCCATACGGACTACTTAGATTTTAGTGACTATGGAGCAGTTGGAATGTTTCAGGTCCACATCCAAATTATCTCGAGCCGTTAGTAGGACCCTCAACAGTCATTCATTGCTCATAATGCAATCATCCCATTTCTTACAGGAAAAGACAGAAATGAAAACAATGCATTCTCAGGATTAAAGGAATACATAATCAGCATGTGTCTAGCTCTATAATCATACAAACATTTTAATATGCATTTCTCTCTCATTTCACCTAACTCCAAGAAGCCTTTGGATAGATGTGTAATTACGATTTGTAAATGACAAGATTTGTGGCGATTTGAATAAGAACGGCCTCTATAGGCGCACATATTTGATTTATAATTGTATTGGTTTTGTGAATTTAAGAACCTCATAAAATTGTTGGCATGTTGGAATATCTTTGTCTTCAGAATAAGGACTTATTGTTTCCAAAATGGCACTTATCCTCTTTGAGTTGAGAGCTGTGGTTTTTGTGTTATCACAACCCACATTGCAAAGGTAAGGAAGTAACGGAAATAGTATCAGGGTCAATGAAATCCATGTCTTAATGAAGAAATCTTATACTGGAGACATTGACTGTGTCTAGATTAAGGATGGTGAAAACAAAGCAAAATAATTTGGAATGAAGATGTTGGGATGAACAGATGTTGGGATGAACAGGAGCAAAGCACCATGGGCTGGAGATGCAAGTTGGGAGTGCACTTGTGAAGCATGTATAGGACCCTCGGTCGGGTCTCAACAGAGCATACACTAAGTGTGATGGTGTATTGTAATTTGTAATTCTAACACTTGAGTGATGAAGACAGAGTAATCAAGAGTATAAAGACATCCTTAACTACATAGCAAAGTTTGAGGACAAACTGTGTTACGTGAATTAAAAAAAAAAAAAACAAAAACAAAGAAAAATAAGAAGCCGATAAAGTCTGAAATATTTATTTCAGGGAAAATTTTTTTGAAATTGTGTTGCATGAATTTAATTGGGTATTAAACATCTGGAAGAGTTATGGTAGAAGAAACAACTTACTGAAATATAATAGACTTTGTTCTGCTTTCTGCAATTGGTCCTTTTAGGTACAAAGAAAACAGGTTTTCTATAATGTAACAGTTTTGGTATTAGGACACATTATATGTCTGAATTGGAACTTCACAGTGGGAGTTAATGTCATAATGTTCAAATTCCTGTGTTAAAAACAAAAGATAAAAGCTGAGCTTTCATCCTTCTCTGATGTTCTTGAATATGAACATCCAGAACATCTATTTCTAAGTCCTCTTAACATTCTTCAGGATGTTAGGTACTGAGTCCACACACAATCGCACAGTGATGATAAATTCAGACACATAAAGTAGCTCATATATGAACTGTCAAGATGGCTCATCAGATAAAAGAATGTTGCTCTTGCACAGGACCCATTTCAGTTCCCAGCATCCATATAGGGTGATTTACAACCATTTCTAACTCTAGCTCCTGGGCATGCAGCATCCTCTTCTGCATGCACTTGTGTATACATACAGCACACTTACACACATATGCACACAAATATAAATACCTTTTTAAAAAGTTCACTTATCTATAATCTAGTATAGGACAAACATATCTGTACTGTGTAACCATAAATACAAATTTTAGTTAATATTTTTAATTGTGTGCTATTTTGAAATCTTTGTTTCATAACACCTATTTTTTCAGTTGTATTCAACAACAAAATAATACGAACTATTTCTAATAGTCAGTATCTTGCAAACTTCTGATTAAAATTTTCCAAATGGGCTAGAGAGATGGGTCAGAAGTTAAGAGAGCCATCTTCTTTTTCACAGGGTCCAAGTTCAGTTCCCCCCATGCATAATCACGTGGCTCCCAATGTCCTGTAACTCAGTCCAGGTCATCTGATGCCACTGGCCTCTGTGGGGACCTTCAAGCATGTGCACACACCTCACACAAATATAGACATACACATAACTAAAAATATAAATAAATAAAGCTTTAAAAGTGTCTCTTTGCTAACAGATGACTTAACCATAGCATTGTGTATTATTTGATAGCATTGTGTGATTCCTCATTAAACTTAACATAGTGTAACTGATGGTAGAGATAAAATAAATGGACATGCCAGCAACTCGGGGTTATTAACTCTAACTGCTGAGAGAGTTGCTAAGTCAGAGTTTGAGCATATACTAAAATTCAGAGACTTACATAAGGAAGAAAATAAACGTTTGAGCCCAGATGTAGTCAGCTATGCCAAACACATTTTCTTATCAACAACGAAGTACAACTCTTGAATCGCTTTCTCAAAATTAAATTTTCACCACCCCAAATTCACCCTACATGATTCACGACTTTGCAAAGCCCAGCAGCTTTTACAGCGCATTTTAGCATCAGAGAGATGATATTATGCAATTATCCTAGAACAAACTATCCCTTGTCACTGCAGACATTTCTGCTTTGACAGGGGCAGGCAGAGGACAGAAGGCAAAGCAGCACTGGCTTGTGAATGGCTGATCAGATGTTAATTTGCACAGTAATCTCTTTCCTAGGAGTCTAATTCAAGATGTTATATACCTAATGGCTAGATTGCAAGGTGCTATATTTTTAGTTGAGAAGCACAAACTTTGATGTGCGTAGCTGCTTGAAGCTGATTTCTACTCTTGGTTGAGAGATTCACATCTATTTTAATTATTCTGCATCTTTGGGATTGGCATACCTATTTGTAGAATTCTCTCTTCAAAATTTATTTTTTCTTTAGTTCACTCAATAAATTCAGAATATGCTCTTTTATCTTATTTTTGTACAATGTATGTATTTACACTAATATATACATGGTTGTTAGCCAGTTGTGTTACTAGAAATATTTAGTTTTAATATTGTGGGAATTATATTTTCAGATTTTAAAATCCTACTTTTCAAAGATTTCAGTACTATGTTGTGCTGTTAGTGTATGGAGAACTTACTTTTCCCTATATTATTTATACCTAAAAATACAAAGTGGTTTCAGAAATGTGTTCTATTTCCATTGTGTCTCAGGCAGCAAAGACTGGCCTATGTATGCAATTACTGACTTTGATGTTAAAAAAGGATTTATTTATTTTTCTGTTATGTGTATATTTTTCTTGCATGTATAAATGTATGTTACATTTTTATCTAGTGTCAACAGAGGTCAAATGCTATTGGATGCCCAGGATCCAAAGTTGTGGACAGTAATGAGCTGCTATTTGGGTTCTGGAAATAGAACTTGACTGCTCATAAGATCAGTAACTGCTCTTAGCTACCTAAATACCAAACCACCTCTTCAATTCTAAGTTATGTACTTAGGAACCTCAGTCACAGAGGAGAAAAAATAAAAAAGAGATATTTTCTAAGTCTTTTCACGCTCTTTACTATCTAGACTTTGAATGGGTCTTCCTGGTGTTAGTCTGGGTCCTTTTAAATAAGGGGTGTGGTTTGTATTTGATTAGAATAGAGGCATTTATGAGTTGGAAACCATAAATCCCCTTTTAAGCAAGGCAGGGTTAAAGATAAGTTGTATTATGAGAAGGAAATATACAAATAAGCATCTTCAATTTTTGAATTATTAATTACTACTTCATGATATACCAAACACTTTTAATTCCTTGGATCAGAAGTATTCTATGAACTTGGGAGACAGAGGCCAGCATGTTTGATATAGTAGTAAATAATCACATTATGATTTTGATCATTGCTTATAAGTAAAAGGCTAATATCTAAAGCTCAATGAATACCTGAGATGTGTATATCTGTTTTGTATATTAAAGTGTCAATGCAAAAATCATAGCTTTTATCATAGATGGTTTATTATGAAGCCATATTGAGTGGCCATGGCCCAGGAACACAAATTTATATTAACCAAAATTCCACGATCCAAAGCCGAAACAATTTCATGATGTTTTTATAGTTCTACAGAACAAAGAAAGGCATAAATCAAGGCACGTTTAAAATGCATTGATGGAGACATCAGAGCGGTGATTACAGAAGATGGGGGAAATTTTCTCTAGACCCATGGTGCTATCTGATGACATTCTTAGCTTTGGGGTTGGTAGGAGGTAGTTGGGCTGCTAAGAAACTCCAAAGGTTTCAATATATTCTCCTAAGAAGTTAGTTCAGACATAGACGTGGGCAAAGAATGGCCAATCTAGAGGGCTAGATCTAGTCTAAGATAGGAAATTAGACCCTAGATCAGCAACATTCCAATCAGTCAGTCTCTCTCTGCAGACAGCTTCTTTCCAGAAATTCTCATTTGCGATAGGATTGCCTTTATAGTCATAGTTTAGCTTTGTCAGAACATTGTCCATGCCACAAAGTCCAACAGCATTACACCAGATCTTCTGCTGTCAAATCCTCTACTCCATATTCTGTAACATCATTCGGCAGAAGGGTACAAGAATAAGAAAATAAAAATGTAGATTCCAAAAATAGGAATGTAGAAATAAAGAAATATAAAGTTGTAAGCCTAGGAGAATGAGAGCAGACTGTCAGCAGCTTTCTCAGTAACATAAGGATTAACTATGAACAGTGGGTTACTCCACTTTACAAACCATAGCTCTACTCACAAGGCCAAAGCACCTCTCTGCAAACTGAGAGGTAGCCTATGGATATGGGTCAACTCTTAGGAAATAGATATACGGCCTCTGGGTTACACATTATCACTGCTTTATGAAACTGGCAGCATCAAAGGGAAGAGCACAGGGCTTCAGTAAACATTACCTAAAAGTACCAAGGAAGACAATAGATTAAATACAAACACTAGTTTAACTGAAAAACTGTTAATGGAGATTGTAAAGTAAGGCGATCTGTATCTGAGTTTTACCTCGAGATTGTAAAAATTCCTTTGTTCAGACTTAATGCTTGGTGCCCCTACTATAAAAAGATGGGTTCAGAAACTGGCCTTTGCCACAGCCTTACAAAATCTATCTCTGGCTGTGATCTCAGCTACCTGATAAGCTTTTTGTGCCACATGGAGATTTTTGATTTTATTATTTTTTTCCTGGATTCTGGTTTCTGGAATAAAGTTTGCTTCTGTCTTATTAGACTTTGGTGATCTGTCCCCATCTTTGCGTGACCCCCATGGACCCAACATAGTTATCCTACATCACTAAGACAGAAAACCAGTCAAAGTGGGGCTTAGTGATTCTGACTGTGAAAGTTTTGATGGTGCTCTGCAAACTGGCTTCTCTACTAAAGACAGCTGGGGTAGTTGTATTTTTAAGTAGTAATATAAGCCTGTTATTCAGAGGCTAAATTCTTGGTATTTGTTGCTTTCTATTCAAGTTTGTAGGAGCATTTATTAATTATTTTTCGTTCCAGACTTCAGGTTAACAGACATTGTGCACGTCATTTAAACTCATATTGGCAGCCAATCCCCTGTTGTGACGGCAGTGCTGCTTTGTTTCAGGATCTCTCTCCCCCTCTCCAGGTGCAATGCTCAGCTCTGCTCTCTAAGTCATCATTCACAATGTCATTTCCCCTGGGAACCTCCACACAGAAACTCCCCTGTAATTGTTTTCAAGTATTGGGATTGCTAGATACCTAGCAGGTGTCAGGAGAGGCACCAGAGAATGGGAGATGTGTGGTTTCTCTGCTCTTTCGCCTGTCGACAGCAGTGGGGTGGCTATAGCGAGAGAACGAATGGACATGTCCAATCCTGCACAAGACGGCTGTGTCGGTCATCAGGATGCAATTCAGGATGTGAGTCTGGTCATAAATACGTGAGAGGAATAGATTTTATAAAAATATTTAAGCAGCTCCCTGAAGCACAGGAGACATAGTTTTTATTGCACTTGTCATTTGTTTATATCAGATGTTCTGTTTCTAAACTCTTACTCATTCAAAATAAATCTACCACATTCTTTTTGAATTTCAAGTTCATTGAGCAATTTTTTTCTCCCCTGGTGATAAGAGAAATTCTTGATAGAAACATCTGTAGCAGAGAAGTTTCAGTCAGGAAAAATTCTTAAGGTTTTATACAGGGGACTTTTTATGTGACAGGGCAAAATAATGCAAAAGTTTCTCCATCTTGTATTCTTGAGGAAGCCATTTCAAGTTTAACTAGAATTTGATCTCCTTGATGGAGAATTCCATGGAAAAGTACCCAGTGCTCTTCTGAGTGGTCATCTCTGGGAGGCTACCTGTAACATTGGACAGTTTCATAGAGTTGTATACTCAACATTAATCATTTGCACCCCATTTCCCTTCCTCAACCTTTTTTCTCTCCTACTAGCTCTCTTCCTCTCCACAAATCCCCTTCTTTCATAGCTTCCGTGTGTGAACCACAGTTTAACTAGAATGATTGACCAGAGCTTGGGTGGAAGGGTGTTTAGCTAGGACAACTGTCAGCCACTGGACCATTAAGGAAAATGACACTGCCTTCTCTAACAAATATTAACTGCCAGAAATCCCTCTGAGATGAGTGGGACCATCCTCCAAGATATACTGCATATATTAGTAAAATTTTCAAGAATTAAAAAACAAACAAAACTGTTTTCCAGAGGCATTCTTGTCACACGCCATTCAGTATTAAGAGTAAAGTTATTGACAACCCATGGGCTGTTCTGAGGACTCAATCCCCCACCCGACCCCAGTCAACTATGTATTTCCAAGCCCAAGTTCTGTCTTTTATATGCTCCCAATAATGAATATCTTAGTGAACTAATCCATTGTTTCGCTCAAACTCTTATGATCCCTTTACTTCCCCAGAGACTCACCTCTGAACATTGATTGTAGTGGGGACCCATTTTGTGTTTGAACCACAACAGACTCAGAAGTATAGTTATCATCCATGGTGTGCCCTAAACTTAAACAAAGAGATGTAAGAGAAGATTCTTTTTTCAGCATGCTGATCACTAAACTCTTGTAACTTGATAGGATTAAAACACCAAAATATCGTTTATCGAGATGACATTTCCTGCCTTTCCTCAATGAGAGAAATTATTATACACAATAATACTGCTGTTGGCAAGATAAAAAGTAAGAATTTTAATTATGGTAAACTAATACTATATTAAGCTTTAATATCACTTGAGCTTCCAAAGGAAATTCATTGTAATCTATTTTTAATTAATATGGCATTGTGTGCAAGCATTGCCCCAAAGACTAGTATACCATTTCTATTTTAAAATTAATTAAACAATATTAGTGTCTAAAAGCTCCAGTTTCCCATTGGATCTTAAAGGGCAGATATAATTAATTGTAATTTCTTACCTATAGAGCTATAAATGTCATTTCAATCTACGGTTGATTTTAATCAGTGTTTCTTTATCTACATTCAATTGGAAATCACATGCTAAATAAATTCAGTTTCAATCAGAATAAGAACAGGTAGTAAAATCTATGAACTAAAAATTTCACTCTCTTGTGTTGGAATTAGTAAGCTTGAAAAGTTCAGAATATAAGTATGAAAATACTGAGTAAATATATATAATTTAAAAAATATAGTCCAAATCAACAAACAAAAAATAGCAATAGTAGTTTTATTTTTTATGTTTATTGTATATGTGTGCCATGGTGCATGTGTAGATATCAGAAGGCAATTTGTGGAAATCAGCTCTCTGATTCTATTATATCAGTTCCAGAGATCAAACTCAGCTCATCTTGGCATTGATTGCCCTTATCCTGCGAGCCTCTCATCAACGTCTATAAGCTCTCAAGAACAAGGTACTCTAAGAGAGAATAAGTATACTTATAATACTAATTACTTTGTTCTTTGCTATGAATAAATATCTCACAGGAGCAACTCAACAGAGGAAGAACAAGTTTCACTCATGGCTTCAGAGAATACGGTCTATCATGGCAGGGAAGGTATGGTGGAAAGGCTTGGTCTGGGGCGGCAGATGTTCGTGAATGCAGTGCCTCACATTTTATAGGATCAAGATGCAGATAGCAGAGCCAGATTATAAACCTCAAAAGAAGCCTTTGTGTCCTATGTCTGCCAACTAGACACCATGCCCCTAAGGTTCCACAACCTCCCAAAGCTGTGCCACCAGTTGGGCACCAGTGCTCAAACACATGAGCCTGTGAGTGATATTTCATATTCAAATATGAAATAATACATACCTTAACTTTGTATTTATACTTCTTTTGTATAATGCTATGCCCTTACTAGAGGCTCTTCTATATTGGCTTGTCTCCTGATGTAGACGATGAAAAAAATCCCTTGAAGTTGAGGTATGATTGTGACCTACATGTCCCAGGTGAAGAGCTACGGTATAGTGAGTCATGTCCCAGTGCCCCCATCACAGCTATGTCAGCTGCTTTGTTCATCACTCTGACAAAACAGCTGACAGGAAGAACCTTAAGGGAGGAAGTGTTCATTTTTATTTATTTTTAAATACTTCCTTTTTACGACATTTTTCATATATACATATATGCATATATGAAGTGTGTGTGGGTGCGTGTGTTTTGCCTGCATGTATGTCTGCTGCATCATTTGTACAAAATGCCTATTGCCTGCATAGGCCAGAAGAGAAGGCACTGGATCCCATGGAAATGGAGTTTCTGATTGGTATTAGCCACCATGTGCTTGCTGGAAATTGGAGGTTCTCTAGAATAGCAGCCAGCTCTAAAGCTCTATTACATTTCTCCATTCCCAGGAAGTGTTTATTTTCCATTACAATTCAAGAGGATTCAGTTTATTTTGGTGGGAAACATGGTGGCTGAGTAGGAAGTTGTTGGTCATACTGTGTCTAAAGTAAGAAAGCAGGGTGCAAAGGAAGTGCTGCCAGGCTATCTGACCCCAGTGACCTACTTCCTCCAGCATGACTCCGCCTCCTAAGGATTCCACAGGAACCCAAACAGTACTACTAGCGAGGGACCCAGTGCTCAAACAAATGAGCTTAGGGGGAAAATTCACATTCAAACCACAATAGTTGGCCAACTGTGCCAAGAAGTAAACTAGCCAGAGATACCCTAAGACCACAGACTCTGTATATTCTAGGACTGTCCTGGAGGCTTCCATGAATGATACTAGCTAGCATGCTGGCTGATACACTGTGATTATTAACCTTTTCTCCTTCTCTGAGGGACTCTGAGGCCAGCAGTGTTCTTTAGTAACTCACCATTTAAGTTGATTTCCATTTAAAAAGATAAGTGGCTTGAAAATTTGGGTTTCTTCTGTAGGCTGGAAGAGAAGTGGGTATCTGATAACCATCCGTTTATGACAAAGACATTAAAGCATGAGGACTCCCCTACACAGTAGGCATAGACTGAAGCAGTAGGGGACCTTAACTCAAAGAATATTCAGCAAGGAAGCTACTTAAAATAATGATACCAATAGACAGGATCAGTGGCAGCAATAAAGAAAAGGAGCTTATGGTCAACAGTATCAGGGGCGTCACTGATAAGACATAACAGGGCTTGGAGAAATTCTGTGATGAGAATGAAGTTTTGTTCTTGTGCATGAAGTTCAACATGAGAAGAACATCATCTAAAGACAGCTGCAGAACTAATAGAAGCAGAAGAATGATGGTGATTGGGGAATGAAAACTATTCTTTGGGTTGTAGGAAAGAGGCCTAAGAAGCTGTAAGGCCACCACTCAAATGGAATCTAGAGTTCTGTGATTTTCTAAAATGTCTTCTGCGTCAATGAGATAAGGCAGCAGCTGACAGCAGTGAAACAAAATCAGCTGAAGCTACTAACCATGGAACCTGTCACTTCTTAAAAGCAAGTGAAGTTTCAGGAGGATCAACAGGAAGACAAGTGCCATCAGTTGATGAGAGCCAATCTGCCTGCCCCACTGAATCAGCAAATACCCTTTGAAGTTCCAGCAAAATTTAGAGAATATGTCTGTGAAATACGACACCAAGGAAAGAAATTTCTTGCTTTATTTTCCAAGATCAGAAGAATCATCATTTGGAAATAGCAAATTTGTCTGCCACCATTAGAGTTGACACTTGCTCTAGAAAGACAAATTGTTTCTCCTTAGTAGAAATTGATGTTGACTTTGGACATGCAGGAACTCCTTGGTAGACTTATATTTCAAAGTTTATGCAGTTTCAAAGAAGTCTGATTCCATTAGCTGTACCGAATGGCTGCTTAACAGTTCAATGGTTTTCACCCGTCACATTCAGTAATTCCATTTGTTGAGTAATATAAGATATAAAATTCAGTTCATACACAATGATTGAACTGTTTCTGGTCTTCAATCCCCTTGTGGCTTATCTACAGTTATCTACAATTGTGGCCTTATAAGTTTTAGCTGACTTTGGAGCACTTGTCTTTTATAGTCCCAACAATGATTGCAAACCAGTTTTGCATAAATCCACCAAAAGCCCAAGTTTTTCCAGCATGGCTAGTATTTTAATGAATACTATATAGAGTAAATCACTCATTTACATAGGAAAATATCCATTAAATCACTCTACTGAGAAGCCATAACACATAACCATGCTTGAGTTCTCTCTTAGAAACGATTTCAAGCAGTGAAAATGGCGTTAGGAAGACTAGATAAGAAAAAGTCAGTTCTCTTTGAACATTTAGCTTTCATTTTTTTCTGCTTTCAGAGAAAAATCCATCCATCCCAATGTCTATTTCTACACACAGGCATGAAATCTAATCATGTTACCTTGTAATTGAACAAGCATGTGCATCCTGGGACATTAATATACTTTTAGACACTTTGACCTCAAAGGCCATGCCTTAAAGCTACTACTCACATATATAATTATGATCTGAAGTTTTGCATGTGGAAAATTTCACATGCTCCTCTTCTTTTGGCAATTCTTGCATGACTGCCTGGCGTCTTTAGTTTGTGTTATGTAGATGTTACTGAAGGGATGAAGCATTAAGGAAAACAAGGTCTCAGAAGATAAAATCTTGGCCTGGGTAAATTGTATATGGCATAAAGCTATCTATAACATTTAGATTAGATAGACTCTTTAGTTACAGTAAACATGTAGTTGTTGCCAGGCGGTGGTGGCGCACGCCTTTAATCCCAGCACTCGGGAGGCAGAGGCAGGTGGATCTCTGTGAGTTCAAGGCCAGCCTGGTCTACAAGAGCTAGTGCCAGGACAGGCTCCAAAGCTACAGAGAAATCCTGTCTCGAAAAAACTAAAAAAAAAAAAAAAAAAAAAAAAAAAACATGTAGTTGCTACGAGCATCTCTTAGACTGGAAGGTGGTCCTAGGAAGAAAATGTTCTTAATGAATTGAGTAAGCAAGCTGTACCTACCTGAGGACACGGGACTCAATCTCATTTGGAATTCTAGAAAACACATCCTGGAGTTTGGCTACATCTCATTGCAAATCCAGACAGTGAATTTAAAAGCTACTTAGGTATTATTGAAAGGCACCAGGCTTCCAGGACGTCACAGATAAGAGTTCTCCATCCCCACAAACAATACCAATATTCTTATGGAAGGGGCTTTGTGCAGGACTCAATGTTCCTCCTCTGTACCATCTGTCAAGTGAGAACAGCTAGATAGTGGCAGAGGCATCCCTTCTTACAACTCTGAAGACTTCCACAGCTTGGGAAGCCTAGCTAATGTTGAACATGAAAGGATATATGGAAGTGAGCATCCAGAGAAAGCTTCGCCGTCCAGAGCAGCAGGACACAATAGCCAAAAACAGGGTGCATGCGGGGATTTACTAGGAGGACAAATGGGTGAATGGACTTAGTGTCCATCTGTCCCTCTCAGCTGCTGGTGCCTTGATCTTGGGGATTTCATCCTCTAGAACAAGAGACATTTGTGTGTTTATTAACTAAACTCATATCCCAGAGACACTGAGACCCACTGACATTCTCACAGACATTGTTGTCACCATTCTCTCCAAATTGATCCCATCTACTCTTTACATGGGAATCACTCTATAATCTAATACTCGTTTAGAGGCCAACGGATTGCATCATAATCCATTATTTTTTTTCAAGCCCTAGGTCCTAGGTTCTGATAATGCTGTCAAATTATGAATGAATCATTTCTAACCTCACCAGTTTGCTTGGCACTAAATATAAATTCAAACAAAATAAACATGAAAAGTGTTATCCAAAGTTGTTTAAAACATAATTTACTTTTTAAAAGTCAAATATATGCTTCTGTGTATCTATTTTGACAGTGGCAAATTAAAACAAATTAAAACTAATCAGTACTTAATACAATCTCTTTTGACTTGCCGTAGACTAATTTTATATCTCTGTGTGTGTGTGTGTGTATATATATATATATGTGTGTGTGTGTGTGTGTGTGTGCTTATTCATAAAATTAAAGCACATGTGTTCGTACCTATGTATTTTCAAATATAGTCATATTAGCACACTGCCCTGAACTTAATATTTTATCATCTGCTAGAATATTGTGAGTGTGCTTCAAACTCAGTACCAGCTTTTATTTCCTAAGTTTATTTGTGGGAAAATATCACAAACTGCTACAACCTCCAACCACCACAACCTCCAAATTTTTATAGCTTAAAGGAACAAAAGCAATTTCTTACAGTCACAGAAAGTCCAATCCCTTATGAATCACCTGTTGATGAATTGGTTTAGAAGCTTGGATATTCCATTTGTGGCTTTGTCATTCTGACCCAGGGTTACACTTTGGACCTTTTCCAAGTAGCTGACAGACTTGGACACCGGGGAGATAGATGAATTGGCACTGGCTCTAAGTCAAGTCTGATGTCCATCACCAGCTCTGCAACTTTAAAGATCTCCGTGTTACTGTTTTATCAATGGACAGACATAGATAAGTGACCAAAAGAAAGGGCAGACATGGCTGGTTCTACTGCAGCTAGTTTCTGTCATGTAGAATGTGAATGTGCTTGTATGTGTCTGTGAACTTCTTTTGTGTATGGTTTCATTGTTTGATGATTCATATCACTTCAGTAAATATACAGACGCCAGGTCCCTGAAGGCATGCTCTTTGTTTAGTTGACTATGGATTGTTCCTGAACCGGTGGAACTGATGTAAATATTGGGGGGGGGGGTGCTTGATGGTCAGTCTGTAATCCCAGTTTATGGGAGGTGAAAAAAGTGATCCAGGAAAGCAAGATTGTTACCTAGCCTAGTCAACTCTGTGTGTCCTGGCTTTAAAGAAGATTTCCCTCAATATATAAGGTGGAACTGTGGAGGAAAACATCTGAGGTGAACCTCTGCCCTTCATCTGTCTTTCATACTTGCACACACACACACACACACACACACACATACATTTTTTGGTCTTAGGTCTCTATCCATTTTTAATTTATTTGTTATTAGTTAGTCTTTTCCATTGAACATTATTGTAATATTTACCAAAGAGTAAATATTAGAAATTTTGAAAATTTTATAGAGTATAAGTAGAAAGCCTTTTCCCATTGTTACTTTTTAAATCTCTTTCCACATGTAAATATTTAAAGACAACATTTCTGCACCATTTCCAATGGCCTGTATAATATGGCGGAGGACATATTTAACACTGTCATCTGAACTAGACTTTTCATTAAATAATCAGACCCTGTTAGATTCTAACTGTGCATTCTTTGCTTCAGACTTAATACATACTGAGCAATATGCTTTATCCAGGTAGCTGATATGATTGCAGTGATGATTTGGTATTTGTTTTATTTCTACCATACAAATGCTACTGATGGGATATGGCATAATCCATGGTTAGTGTTAGTCATTTATTTACAATAACTGTCCTGTTTACTCTGTGAAAAGGCATCTACTTATTTAAGTCCAAGCAAATCTTTCCTTCTTATGCTTCTTCACTTTAATTTTTACAGAATATTTTAGTGTCTAATATGTATTGAGATATTTTATACATGCCTCTTAAATAGTGAAAGAATTGTCAATAGAACTTTTATTATTGTGTGTGAGAGAGACAGGAGAGAGAGAGAGAGAGAGAGAGAGAGAGAGAGAGAGAGAGAGAGAGTCTTGTGGGAGTCAGAGAACAATTTCCAGCATTTGCTTCTTTCCACAATGTAGTCCCTCGGTTTGAGCTCAGGTTGTCAGGCTTGGCAGCAGGTGTCTCCATCCACGGAGCTATCTTGTAATCCCTGGATCTTGTATTCTAACTATGGGAAAAAATAAATGTGAGGGGACTGGAGAGATGGCTCAGTGGTTAAGAGCATTGCCTGCTCTTCCAAAGGTCCTGAGTTCAATTCCCGGCAACCACATGGTGGCTCACAACCATCTGTAATGAGGTCTGGTGCCCTCCTCTGGCCTTCAGACATACACACAGACAGAGTATTGTATACATAATAAATAAATAAATATTAAAAAAAAGAAAAGAAATGTGATTATAGCTCAGAGATGCATTTGTGTTTTTAGATGGTAAGGAAGATGTGGACACAGCTGAAATTTACTTTTCTTCACTCATTTTCATTTAACAGGAGACTTCCAGAAAGATATGCGATTTTAAGAGTCTAGGCCAGTAATAACATCAGCTTCTGGCTGCTTCCTCCTACAGGTGCACTTGTGAAGTAGGAGGAGGTGCTTCCACAGTGGTTGGTACAGAAAACAATTTGATGAGACCGCAGTAATATCTGGTAGCTGAGCAAGGAGAATCCTGTTGTGTTGATCCAAATAAATCCTCTCTTAGAAGAAGCAGACAGTGTGACTGGTGTGAAGGAAGAGCTTTGATGAGACTTTGAAAAGGAAGAGTTCTGCACTAGACACGTGATGCATGGAGCCAGCAAAGGGACAAATCCCAAGCAGCTGCTCCAGCCCTGCCGGGAGATGCCTGAGGCATGGGGGAGCCAGCTGCAAGGAAAATTCAGACCAAGATGCTTGTTTAGGAGTAAAAAACTAAAACCAAATCTATTTGCACATTATGAATGGGTGGCTTCTATCATATGACCAATTGTGAATGCAGAGGAAGTTGTTGGATTTAGAAGCCTACAGCTCAGTTAATTGGCTTGTGGAGGAGGCTAAAATTGTGTGTGTCATTTGCAAGTTGATGGTGCTGAAGCTCCATGGATAATGGTACAGTGTCAACAGTGAACATGGAGAAAGAGCCCAGTGTTCCCAGGAGGAAGCTCCCAGTGTGAGAAAGTGTGACAAGAGTGACCATGGATGAAGGGAAACAGCTACTGAGGGTGGAATTCCAGAGAGAAGCTGTATGTAAGTCAAAAGGAGGGAGCGGCTGAAAGCTACAATAAGACAAGATAGTTTGATAATGTAAAATCCCGTTCTGTTTAATATACAGAAACTTTATCTTCTATAGTAATTAGAAAGCAAAGAGATCCTTAGGGAAAGGAATTAAAACCTAAATGAGGAACTATTTTACACACACACACACAC
The DNA here is from genome assembly GCF_018167655.1 of Microtus oregoni. Lineage (NCBI taxonomy): Eukaryota > Metazoa > Chordata > Mammalia > Rodentia > Cricetidae > Microtus > Microtus oregoni. The sequence continues at coordinate 6,769,445 of NW_024543094.1, forward strand.
ACACACACACACACACACACAGAGTAGAAATCATACTGAACATGGATGAACAATGGCATAAAGGAGATCATGTGACAGAACCTACTGGATATATACAGATCAATTGTGCCATCAGAGAAGACAGTCCTTTAGATACCAGGGCGTGAGGCATCCTCACAGTGTGGGCGCCAGAAACTTCCCTCCTCACTCTCGGAATCTGATGAATTCTTGTACTAGAGTTTTAGCTCTGTCCACATTACATGATTTAGTTGTGTGAAAACCTCCTAATAAAAAACATTACCTTGTAAGACGAAATATAACAAACAAAAAAGGACCCTAGGCTAGGAAGGTGGTTCAGTCAGCCGCAGGCTTCCTGCATATGGATGAGGACTTGTGTTTGGATCCCCTTTCTATGCTCACAGGCAATGCAGCCTCTGGGCTACTCCACTTACCACATCTCCTCCAGAAATTAAATGACGGTGAAAACCATTTCAGGAGTTAAGACGCTACTCAGTGGTGGAGCTATTGTCTAAAATGCATATGAAGGTAGTATTTTCCATTCTGTAAATGGAGGCTGTGCATTTGCTCCTGGAGATGGTGTCTCCTACTGTCGAGGCTCTTACAAGTGGCTCATTCTCATTCACGTTATGATGCTCATGGAGCGATCCAAACTCCCACCACTGTCCCATCACGCTCTCTCATGTTTGTTTAATTTATACTTACTAAATATTTTATGATATATTTACCCATCTTTGAATTCCAGAACAGATTTGTCTCTCGGCAAACACATGAGGCAACAGAAGATGGGCCTCAGAGAAGCTAGCTCATGAGATCTCTGAGGATGATCGGCTGGAGAAGAGTCTGAACCGAATGTGCAGTTGGGCAGTGGGTGGCAGGTGAACAAATAATATAATTCCTGCAGTTTTCTTGAGTATCTGAGACAGCTAATAAACTAGTTTTATTTTTTTTTTTCATACAAACAAGGTTGAAAAAGGCCATGATATCCGGGCTCAAATTCAGCCTTATAGGAGGCATGTGACTTAAGAGAAAATGACTACACAAAAGTTATAGCTTTTAGGATGACATTTCCAATGGTTACTGTGCATACAACAGGACTCATATGTGGAGACCATATGGGAAAATATGACCTTCTGTTTGCTTAATGCTGGAATTTAAAAGTTTGGCATTGAAGAATGTGTTAGCAATTGACATTTTGGATGAAATAATGGGTGATTGATAATTGAATAAATGAAATAATGGGTTAAACAACCCATTCTGTAGTTTCATAAATCTGAAGACCATCCTAGCATGAACTGAATAAGGCCTTTCTGTAGGAGAATCCTTATGTTTTTTTTAGGAAATGTGGGTGCACTCGCAGAACAGAGTTTATATGGAATCTGGGTATGCATGGACAACTTGGTTGCCACTGGCAATGTGAGGTTCATCTGAGATGGATTCCTGGAGAGCTAGGGGAGCACAGGGCTGACAGAGGGTCCTTGACTTTGCATTACCTTTAGAGTTTCTTTGCTCCCAGTGCAGGCTCTGCTTCCTCCCTCTTCATCTCTTCTGATGTCCTACCAACTGACGGGGGCACACGCTGCACTGACAGTCGCACAGTGAACTTCTGTCCATGACTTTACTGTTTTCTAATCTGTCCCAACTCATTTTACAAAGTGTATCCGTTATAAACCAGGATGAATATTCTCCTAGGTTTTATGTTTGAAGTAAATACAACTCTTCAAAAAAGAGTAATAAAGTCAAGGACTGGAGAGATGGCTCAGAAACTAGGACCAAATATGGCCCCTACAGAGGAACTGACTTTGAGTCCCATCATCCAGGTGAGTTAGCTAACTACAGCCTGTATTCCAACAAGGGTGTGGTGTAGGGTGTGTGTGTGTGTGTGTGTGTGTGTGTGTGTATGTGTGTGTGTGTGTATGCACGCACATGCATGCATGTGCCTGTGCACATGCATATGCATGCCTACATGCATGAGCATGTGAGTGTGTCTGATGCCCTCTCCTGGCCTCAATGGGTACAAAAATGTGTACACAGAACTAGAGACAACTAAAATTTCAAAATAACAGCAAAAACTTAAATAAGGAAAGACGATAAAGTGATCCAGGAATGATTAGCCCCACGTGATAGTAAGAAGCAACCCATTTCATTCTTTAAATGTTTTTGTGGCCTCCACTATTGAATTATATCTTAATTTTGAAGCTACTTTCACCCAGCCCCCTACCTTTTTTTAGAATTGAACAAGAATTGTTTATACAGCGGTGAGTTGCAAAAGGATACTCACACCTGATTGTTCTCAATGGAAAGATTTTTTTTTTTATATACTTTATTTCTTGTGAGAGAAGTGAGACTGAGAATCTACAACTGAGGATCACCAATGGGCAATGGGATTTAGAATCAAGTCACTGCCATCTCGGAAACACAGTACCCTAGATGCTTGCCTCCTGAGTGTTAGGGTTTAAGGCATGGGCCACCACCACCAGGCTTGTAAGCTGACTTTTTTATTTTTTATTTTATCTTTTTAAAGTTTTTATTTATTTATTTATTTGGTTTTTCAAGACAAGATTTCTCTGTGTAGTTTAAATCTGTCCTGGAACTCACTGTGTAGACCAGGCTGGCCTCAGACTCACAGAGATCCACCTGCTTCTGCCTCTGGAGTGCTGAGGTTAAAGGCGTGCACCTCCACCGCCCAGCGTAAATTGACTTTTTAAAGATACAGATTGCTCACATCCAGCCTGCCATTACAAAGAGCATCAGTGTCAGCCAGAGTCTTGTGGTCCTGCCTGGCTCATCTACCTGTGTTTTTGTGCAGGCCACAAGTCAAATTCCAGACCTGAAGCCGGATCCTTCCAGATTCTCTCGTGCATCCTTTTGGTTCAGACTTCTTGTCATTTCACTTGGTTACCACAGGGTTCCTTACATCTTCCGCCTCCTCCTCTTCTGTCGTGTTTTCCTTTCCTTCCTCTTCTTTCTACTTACCTCCTTTCTTCCCTCTTCTTTCCCTCTTTGTTTTCTTCCTCAATCTTCCTTTCTTCTAATACAGTGTCCTTATGTAGCACAGGTTGGCTTTGAACTTCCAGTTCTCTCTTTACCTACTTTCAAGTGCTGGAATTATAAGTTTGCTCCATCAACACCAAGTTTCTCCTTTTCTAAATAATATTTTCAATAATCAAATACTTTCATTTCCAAGGGTATATTTTTTTCTATTCAGCTGGCCCATTATTTTTCATGTTTATCACATTTTTATCATGTTGCATAAATTAAATATGCCATGTTTAAGGATTTTCTGTTTGTTATCTGGATGTCTTTGTCTTCATTAGCAAATGAAACAGAAAATAAATCAGGGAAATAAAGTTATTGAATAATAGCCAACAAGAAGAGGTTTGCTGTCTTAAACAACAAGTTTACCAAGTCACCAAGGATAGCAGTGTTTTTTTCTAAATGTATGCCTAAACAAATTCAAATTCACATATGATAAAGTGTGATAGTTTTGCTTCTTGGTAACATGATATATTGAGAAGGTAAAAGAACAGTATTCAGAAAAAAATGATGATACGTAAATTATCAATATGTATATTTATATATTTACTTATCCAGGTGTGTGTCTATACATATGTACAAAAAGGCAAATATATTCTTATGAAATATAATGGACTAAGTTCTTTATTTTCCCTCAATCTTCTGTAGCTTCTCTAGTTTCTTCTCCCATCTCACCATCGCACTGGGATTATTGCTACACACTTCCGCATGTGGGTGTATATGACTTCAGAGGATCGCTGTGTGCTCAAATGTCTCTTTTTTATTAGATTTAAAAAAAATACCAATCCAAGTTCCCACTCCCTTCCTCCTCCCATTCCCTCCACACCACTTCCCACTCTACCCCCATCCAGTCTACAGAGAGGGTAAGGTACATTGCTTTGTTGAAGATCCAAGGCCCTCCCTACTATATCTAGGCTGAACAAGGTATATATCCAAAGAGAATAGAATCCCCAAAAGCCAGTACATGCAGTAAGGATAAATCCTGGTGCCACTGCCAGTGGCCCCTCAGTTTATCCCAGCCACACAACTGTCAGCCATATTCAAAGGGACTAGTTTGGTCCTACGCTGTTCCTTCCTAATCCAGCTGGAGTTGGTGAGCTCCCATTAGCTCAAGTAGACTGTTTCAGTTAGTGAAACCATCATGGTCTTGTCTTCATTATTCATATTCTCACTCCTCCCACTCTTCAACTGGACTTTGGAACTCAGTCCAGTGCTCTGATGTGTGTTTCTGCCTCTGGTTCCATCAGTTGCTGCATGAAGGTTCTATGGTGATATTTAAGATATTCATCAATCTGACTACAGGGCAAGTGAAGATTGGCCCCCCTCTCCTCTATTGCTTAGGTTCTTAGCTGGGGTCATCCCTGTGGATTCCTAGGAATTTCTCTAGAGTCAGGTTTCTGCTAATCCTATAATGGTCCCCTCAGTCAAGATATCTCTTTCCTTGATCTCATCTCTGTCCTTCCTCCATCATGACTATCCTACTCCCTCAAGTTCTCCGCAACCCTCTTCTTCCCCTTCCACCCTCCCTTCTCCTCCCACCCCTATGCTCCCAATTTTGTCAGGCGATCTTGTCTGTTTCCAATTTTCAGGTGAATCTATATATGTTTTTCGTTATTGCTTAGCTTCTCTAGGATCATGAACTATATATAGGCTCAATGTCCTTTATTTATAGCTAATATCCACTTATGAGTGAGTAGATACCATATTCATATTTTTGGGTCTAGGTTACATCACTCGAGATAGTGTTTTCTAATTCCATCCATTTGCATGCAAAATTCAAGATGTCATTGTTTTTTTACCACTGAATAGTACTCTAATGTGTAAATGTGGCCACATTTTCTTTATCCATTCCTTGGTTTAGGGGCATCTAGGTTGTTTCCAGGTTCTGGCTATTACAAATAATGCTGCTATGAACATAGTTGAACAAATGTTTTTGAAATATGATTGAGCATCTTTTGGGTATATGCCAAAGAGTAGTGTTGCTGGATCCTGAGGTATGTTGATTTCCAATTTTCTGGGAAACCTCCATACTCATTTTTAAAGTGATTGTACAATTTGCATTCCTGGCAACAATGAATGAGTGTTCCCCTTATTCCACATCCTCTCCAGCATAAGCTATCATTGGTGTTTTTTATCTTAGCCATTCTGAAATAGCTCCTTTTTTATATGGACACCAGTATGGACTAGGAATTCCCATGGGGCAGACTTTGCTTCAGCTTTTGGTGGAAAGAAGCTTTCTGCAAATGCCTTTGAGGAACGGGGAACCAGGGCTACAACCTATAAAGCCCCTCATGCCTTTTCTATATAAGGCCAGAGAACTTGTGTTTCAGGACTCATAATCCATATACTCTCAGATGCAAAGTTACTCAACTTTGCTGTCACAGTACCAAAGGAACCACTGGTGACATGCAAATAAACAACCATGCTGTGTATCAATTAAACTTTATTTGTAACACTGTGAGCTGTATATTTTGCTATCCCATAACACAGAGATTGTATTCACTCCTGCATGCAGTTGGTTCTAGAACTTCAAATGCACCTTACTTAGATGCCCTTTTCTATTTGTTGATAGCCCCTAAATTTATAATTATCGCTTGTTAACAAAAACAATATTAATTTTTTCTTCAATATTTTCTTCTCATGCAACCTTAGTTTTAGGAAGGAGACAATATTCTTTACTCCCTTCTCATTTTTCTTTGATGTTAAATACTGTCAATTTAGACTTACTAGTATAGATATTTTTTTACATTCAGTCAACTTGCCCATTGCCTTCATTGAAGGCTTATAAGTCCCCAGGAACAAAAAGCAGAGAACACTCAGTTTACTGTAAACTAATGCAGAATGTCCTGGAATGGTCTTAATACACATGGAGACAAAGAGGGGTGAATCCAAAGCAAGTCTGAGTTTCATGGTGCTTTCTACTCTGCACTGGGCTTCTGTCTTCCCTGACACCACATCCCCTGGCTAGGGCTTGCTTATGTTTCTCTGCTTGTGCTTAGCTGTTGTATTTTCTGCAAGGCAATTACTCTTCTTTCAGAAGAAAATACTTGTAGTGACTTGCATTTCTGGTGAATAGATGGGAATGTGTTCTGAAGAGAATCTGTGAGTTTCTACCTGAACCTCCTTTCTGGCCCCAGGGAAAAAAGCTGTACAGACTATGATCCTTGAATAGACACATACATACAAGGAATCCCACACCCCTTGGCTCATCAGATCAGTTGAGAGAAGAATGGCCAGAGGCATGTGGAAACCTTAACATATGAATTCATTTGTGATCTTCTGTATCTGTTGGGCATCTTTTAAACCAGGCAAAAGATAAACAATAGGCTTTCATATTACAAAGAACATCCAAGAATATTTGAGCTGTAAAAATTTACATTGATGTCTGTGGGGAAATGCAAGTTTGGAAAGGAAGAAAAAAGAGGAATGGATCTGAAGAGAGTTGGGGAGGGAGATAAATATGATCAATTGACGTTTTATGAAAATCTTAAAGTATATATATATATATATAATCAAATAAACAAATAACTAATTAAACTTCCCAAAACTCATTATTTAGATAGAAAACACCTAAATGGTTTAATATGTTCATCCCTGACAAAGATGACTACAACACAAAACTATATAAAAATCAACTCCTAACAATCAAATATATTTACACATGTCTGTATATATGTTCCTAATGTGTAATGTTTGGGCAGATTCCAGAAGAAATCACAATTCAAAAGGCACGTTCAATTGTTCCCTCTTCATCGTCCAGTAAAACAAGCCCTTTTACATCAGCATGCAAATGATGACACAAGGCCTCACATTTCCCCACACAGACTCTCATAGGTAAGTTTTATAATGCAGTCACCATTGAAAAACTCCATCATTCTGTTTTTAAATAGTCCTATGACAATAGTAGATAAATTGTGTGTTGTATTAGCTCATTGTCTTCTCAAAGTTCAGTATTGTGCAATGGAGGATTAACCTTTGCCAAATGAGACTAATTTTTTTATAACAAAACCTCTTGAAGACTGATCTAATTTATTTTAATTTTTCAACTAACTAAAAATATCAATTTTGTGAGATTAATAGCAATTATATTATCTAAATGAGCCTATTCTAAATTCAAATTAAAACCCAGTGCTACAATGGGAACAATTTACAGGGGAGAAAATCCCGAGTTTTGCATGTCAGTGCTTCAGTAACTAATTCATTTCACGTTCAAAATACCTAAGGGATGTGATATTTAATTTTTTTCTCTTTTACAACTTCTGCTTTCACTATGAGGCAAATGTGTAATTATGATAAGGCTATACTAATTTATGCGGCTGTGTTGAGATGAGGGAAATTAAGCCAGCCTGATTTAGTAACAAAACAATTGAATTAGGGAGTGATTTTTGCATAATTGATTTAGTGTTGTTTGCACAATAATGAACAAGACTTGAGAAGTCAAAGTGTCTGATTTCGCGAATTCACAAGACAGATGAAGTCACCTTCCTCCTGCTAGGTTTGGAAGTAGAAAGTCTATTATAGACTCAAGCCTTCCTTTAACACTCGGTCACCAGTTTATAGGACTATTTGCCATGGTTGCGAAAGGAATGAAGTCTATCTTGAGGAGGTAGACTCTGGCTGCAGGAAGTTACCTGTAGAGAGGCAGTCCTTTAGGTTCTAGCCCACAGTCTCCCCTGCTTCCTGATCACTGGTATGATATAACCCACTGTCTCACATTGGACTGCCACAGCCTCAAGCTGCTCCCCCTAAAATCTTTCTCCCCACTCCACTGCATTCCACTGTAGCACTCCACACAATGTTTCAAAATGAATCTTGGGTGTCTCATCTCTGTCAGCTGTTCTGTTACACCAACAGTAAGAAATACAAACAATATACTAACCAACAAAAAATATGTTTGAAAAGACTGCATGATTAGTAATGCTGGTTAGTAACTCAATAGGACCTAAACATTTACAGGTCTCTTTCTTTCTTCCTTCACTTAGTTATTTATCTTCTTCTCATCTTCACCAGGTTTCCCATCAATTTCACCATGAGTTAACATTTCTTGGCCATTTGTAAAAGATGAAGTGAGGACCACCTAGCCTTTGTGGCTCAGAACACAAATGGTCTGGGTAGGCTGGTTTCCCTTGGTACATGGGTACATGAAGGCTGGTGTTTATGAGGATCACTAAACTGTGCTTTCCTAAAAAATATGGGTACCTGTGCCAATATTGGCATATGGGGCTACATTATTCTATGCTGAAACAGAAAGCAGCTGTGTGCCTTAATAGATTATTTTCAGGCAATTCTCTTCTTTTAAAAATGCAAACACAAGGTGCCCCCAAGTTTGTATTGTTGCCATGGTATTTAACTGTATCTGGTAATGTTAGAAGCAAGCAAGTCAATGACGTTTACCAGACAGTAACTTGGAGCCAGCACCTTCCATTTTGTAATTCTGTGAACTTAAAAACTCTGTACAGGTGCATTTAATACTATTTGCCAATATCAAATTTCAAATTGTTCCCTGGTCAGTTATCTTTGTAATAATAGAAGTGAATGACTGAGAGTAACAAAAAGAATACTCATAATTGGCATTGAATATCAAGTGTAAGACACCTAAAAGACCACTAGACTATGAAGGGAGGAAGAGAGGTGGCTGGAGAGATGTCTCAGTGGTTAAGAGCATATATTATGACTGAACCAGTGACCTAGGCCAGAGGTCTAAGAAAGCAATTTCCAAAAGAGCAGGACTGAGCCAGCTACCTGGGCTGTAGTGGGCCTGAGAAAGTCAGCTTTACAGAAGCAGGAGATGATCCAGACCAGGGACATTGGTGGACCCAGGTCTAAGCCAGCAACCTGGGCCAGAGCAGACCTGAAACAGAAAACTCCACAGGAGCAGTTAAGGGGAGTAACTGTTGAGCACGTGAGCCAGAGCCAGAGACTGCTGCAGCTCTGGACGTGAATCTGGGACCTTCAAGGAAGTAGACCTGAGCCAGGACCTCTGTGGGTCTGGGCATGAGTTTAGAACCTCTGAGGAACTAGACCTGAGCCAGGACCTCTGTGGGTCTGGGCATGAATCTGGGACCTCTGAGGGAGTAGGCAGGAACGAGAGATCTCTGTGGGTCCAGGCATGAGTCTAGGACCTCTGAGGGAGTAGTCCTGAGCCAGACCCTCTGCTGGTCTGGGTGCACCTGAGCCTGGGCCCTCCAAGGGAGTAGATCAGAGCCAGAGTCCATGTTTAGGGTGGGTCTTCCCACCTCTATTCACCCAGTATAAAAACTCCTTCCCAGACATACCCAGAGTTTCCTAGGTGATTCTAGCTCCTGTCAAGTTAACAACCGATATTCACCATCTCCTAAGTCAGATACAGCATCAGCAAAATGCCCACGTGAGACTGCTGGCAAGTCAGCTGTCACTGCAGATAGGCACAGTGCTTAGCCGTTGCTATGGCTGGGATGACTCAGCCTTCAGAAACTTCTTTACTCTCTTCCCACAGTCACTCAGTGGTCTAGAAAGCCAGGTCAGGTAAGAGAAGCACTACTGTTCAGAGATGAGACCCTGAGCAACACTCAAGCTCACGCCCAGGTGTTCTCGCACGCAGCAGTCATGTGAATCTGCTTAAACCTCCTCAGACTTGGAGCCCAAAGCTTTTCATTCCTTCTGTTCCTCTCTTCACCTGTGTATAATCCTTGATGCAGAGGAAAGCTGAGCCCATGTGTAAAGGCCAGGTGTTTTAATAATGCCCGTCTCTACCAGGAAGAAACACGCTGTGCAGACATGAAAGAAGAATACCTGTGGTGATACTTGCTTTTCATAGGCATCATTAGATGACAAAGCTGAGAACGATTCATACTGGTTAATTAAATGTAAAACCGCTGTACAGACAGCGCTCATGCTCACTTCTAATAATAATGAGCCCCGAGATGATATTATACTTTTATACATATTTGATTTCATCGTGGCACAGAGAGGAGGCTTAGAATGAACTACATCGTTCACATCTATTTGTCTTGATGAGGGAAACATCATTCAAAAGTAGTATCAATTAGGTATGGATGGATAATTCCTGAGTTTTTTATTTTTATAAATAATATAAGCTGCTGAGAATATGACTAAATTTTTGGAGTGCTGTCCTATCAAGCAGGAAACTCTGGGTTGTATCTTCCATATTAGATAAATTGTGTGGGGTGGTGCACACCTGTAATTTCAGCATGAGACGGTGGAGGCTGGAGGATGAGAATTCAGGGCCATACTTAACAATGTAGTAAGCTTGAGACCAACCTGTGTTACATAAGCTTCTGTATAAGCAAAGTCTTTTCAAAAACTGGACAAAGATATGAAATATTGATCCAATATAATATGATTTGATATTTGTGTGTGCTGTTTTATTTTTGGGTTACCTAAGGGTGAAGACTATATATGATTTTTACCAATAACAAACTGTATACAGCATAACACATAATTTACTGTGATTTTTCTTTCTTTCTGATGTTCAAATGTTTTTCTGTAGCATTGTTTGGTCTATTTAAATGGATAAGTTTCATAATCCTCCTCCATATACCTGGAAAATAAGACATTAAATAAACATGATTACCTGATTTAACATAAATATTGATTTACCTATTTACTTATTTTTATGATTGATTGGCTGACTGAGGCAAGGTTTTACTCTGTAGTCTAGGCTGGCCTGGAACTCACAGTAAAGCTTAGACCTTCTATCTCAACATCTAGGTGGCCAAGAAGTGCAGTAGTGAGCAGTTATTCCCAGATTAAATTTTTAATAATTAACATATCTTATGCATTAAACAATCAAGAAAGAGACTACTAGTAGAAGCTGAATTTCCTTGAGGTTTGACCTTTGCTGTTTAGTTGGAAAAGAGACACTGACTAGTAGAGAGGAGGGAGTGTCTCCTCTCAGTAGTCTATACACTAGAAGCTGGCTGTGTGCATTCTTGTAGCGGGAGGAGATGCATTTTTAATTCAGATTAGGTTTATAACAGTTTATAAATATATAATTTATAGTTCATAGTGATTTATAACATATAATGGTTCTATATTAGGTTATAATGGGCTAAAATGTTTATAGACATCAACCTAGTCTATTATTTAGAGAGCAGAACTGGCAGTAATAAATTAGTATTTATCTTATTATGTTTGAGACTGGACTTTGATCCTGTAGCTTGCTGACCTAGAACTCACTATATAGCTCAGACCAGCTTCAAATTTATGGCAGTCCTTCCGCCTCAGCCTCCTGGGTACAGGGATTACAAGCATGAACTGCCATGGCTAGTAAAGTATTTTATTATTAAAATAGAATAGCTCCTTGACAGCTGACTGATTGTATCAATTGTGTCTCCGATTCTCTGTTTAATCAAGCAGTGGATACAATGCATTCCTATGACCTTGACTGCTGCAAACTTGGCCCAGACTTTACAAATTATTATTCTCCTTGTCTGTTCCTTTATTTCTCTTCTTGTTGGCTGCATGTGGATGCCTCATTGCCCCATCTGGCTTTAAGACCAATCTATGTGCTATGATCAATCAAGAATAATCAACCATCTTGATTACTGTCAGCAGAGCTATTTAAAGACATTTACTGACTTTAGTCCTTATTTTGGAAAACAAGAGTGTTAGAATTTCTCCATTAAAAAGCCCTTGAATCCCAGCAGCACAAAATGATACATCCTTACTCTCATACTTACAGGTCTGCCGTGTGCTGGCCTGGCTTAGCTACTTCATGCTGTTGACTCCGGGTGGCAGGTTAGACAGTTTACTGTTGGGAGTCTTTATTCTGGATCCTAAAGCTCGTGGTCATACTCAAGAAACATTTTATGCAAAGGTTGAAAACGGAAGATACAAGGCCCTCTCCGCTTGCCTCCTGTCTGCTAATGCACCTTCAATAAAACAAAGCCTAAGAATGAGTCCAGAATCCAGAAGGAGTGAGGGGATTTTAGTCATTATGTGGAAGGCATGAACATGACATCTTAAAACAATAGTTCATCTTCCCACTGTGCAAAGGAGGATGGTGACCGATGACTGAATATTTAACTAGAGACAATAGCCCAAGAATCATAGCACTGAACTTACAAAGGAAGAGATCAAAACAAAAGCACTTGCTCATGTGAGAAACTTCCCAGAGAGAACTGAGAAGGCCCATTGAGTCAATGCTGGTTTTCAGTGATAGGGGGAAGTGAGGAGTAAGTGTACAGAGAATTTGTTTCATGTACTATTTCTGGGATGTGCATGTGTAAGGTGTGTGTGTGGGGGGGGGTGGGCTTTGCTGATTGTTAACCATCTTTATGTTACTCCAAGTACCTGAGACGATCCATTTATAAAGAAGGAAGGTTTATTGTGACTCCAAGTTTTGGATATCCTAGCCCATTTGAATTGTCCTAATGCCTTGGATTAGTGAAAAGCAGTGTTTATCATGACAGAAACATGTGTTGGTTGAGTTAAGTCACCCAACTACGAAATGAAAGAGACGAAGGCAAGAGAGCTGCATAAAGGTCCCATTGTCCCCTTCACGGGCACACCCTTAATGACTTGTGGACTCCCACTCTTGTTTCCTCACATCCCAGTGGTGCCACTCTCCAGATCACACTTTCAACACTCAGGTTTTTGAGGACCATGTGATCCACACTGTAGAGGACACATGTAGATTTATTATCCTGGCAAATTAGTAAAAACTAGTAAAAGATATATTAACTTTAATTTTCTAGAATGTAGTCTCATCGCCTGTGTTAATTCTCAGGTCCTAGAATAGATATGAATGATTTGATGATGGGCTGAGCATCCTTGAGGTTTGCTCTTGTCCTGACCGATCTGTGGCACAGAGAGGAAAGCTTCCCACAAGAGAATCCCTGAAGGTGATACATTTTCCTGGGCAGCAGAGTTCTGGCTAGAGGAGCTGTTAGGCCAAGAGCTACTAAAGCTATTCCTTTTGAGGAGCAATTCCTTTTGAGGAGTTACTTCCTGCCATTTTCCCAGAGTGGTTCTCTCTACAGTGATCTTGAAAGTATATCTGAGTATGTATACGTGGCTGTGTAGGTGTTTGTGTGCCTGTGTGTATATTTACTGTGTATCTCGGGTTTGGTAGAGAGTGACTCCCAGTTTTATATAAAATCTACAAGTCTGACAATGAAACTTGGCTGAGTTTATTTAGTTTATTTCTGTGTCATTGATCCTATCTTACTAGTATATATGCCTGGTTTTATACCACAATATACCATGCTAGCTTTGTTACTATGAGCATGTAATATAAGTTTAAATCAGGTATTAGGATACCCCCAGCACTGTTCATTTTGGTCAAAATTTTGGTTCTGGGTTCTTTTATGCTTCCATGTGAATTTTGGGTACTTTTTATATTTTATTGAAGAATTTCATTGGAATTTTGATGGTATTCCTTCGAATCTGTAGATTACATTGTATAGTTATTTTCATGAATATCCGTCTTTGCTGTTTCAAAGTTTTCATTGTAGGAGTAATTCATCTCTATTTAGGTTTATTCTGAAGGATGCTTCAAACTGCTGTGAATTGGCTGCTTTTCTGAGTGTTTTTCTCTGTATGCTCATTAAAGAAAGGTATATGGAAAAACTACTGGGTTCTGTATGTTAATTTAGTGCCCTGCTATTTTGTTGAAAGTGCTTATTAGTTTTACGAGACTTCTGGTGGAGTCTCTAGGGTATATGTGGATGAAAATGTATTTATGAAACTCATGACTGTATGCAATGAATATATAATGATAATAATTTAGATGAAGATGGAGGCGAAATATATTCCCCATAGAACATGCAGCACCTGCCACACTCTGGCCTGGGAGGCAACAACAATACATTATAGGAAAGAGGTAAAAAGAACTATCAAGATTTCTGGCTGCTGTGTCGTGCAGATCCCTTCCTAAAGACTGCATGCACATGCTAGAAAATTTTCCTCCTCTGTTCTTCCATTGCTTGCTTCATGTTAGAACTCAGAGGCTCTGGGTTACAAATTTGGCAGAGCTCTTGCATACCGTCTATCTTAGTCTGATTTCTGTTACTGTTATAGAGTACCACGACTTGAAAGAATTGCGACTATAGCTCACAGTTGTAGTCCAACATTCAAGTAATGGAGCAGAAGCCATGTAGGAACTCTGCTGGCCGGCGTGCTATGCCCTGGATTGCTCAGCCAGCTTTCTTTTACACCCCAGGACCACCTGATGAGGGATGTCACTGCCTACAGTTGGCTGTGCTCATCCACATCAATCACCAATTAAGAAAATACACCACAGGTTTGCCTACAAGACAGTCTGATGGAGACATTTTTTTTTCAATGAGCTTCCACTTTTTCAGATAACTCCTTTGACCCTGTGCCAACTCTTAGTCCTGTCTGTATGTTTCCATGAAAGACAGAATTGAGACAAAATGTAGGATCTATCTTCAATTATTTGCATAAATAACAATAAATCAGTGGCTAAGTAAATGATAAATACCCAGCAATTAATTTTTAATTCTAGTGTCAATTTATCTAAAATAGACATGCCATTTTATGGAGCTTTAGAACATTTTCCAATTAATGATATATTTTTAAAAGTTATATTGTGGTGGTTTGAAAGAAAATGGCCCCCAAAGGGAGTAGCATTATTAGGAAGTATGGTCTTGATGGAGGAGGCGTGGTCTTGTTGGAGGAAGTGTGTCACTGTTGAAGTGGGCTTTGAGGTCTCATATATGCTCAAGCCATGCACAGTGAGATGGTTCACTGTGGATCAAAGACATCGAATTCTCCAGTACAGTGTCTGCCTACATGCCACCATACTGCTATGCTCCCTGTCATGACGATAATAGCACTGTAACTGTAGACTGCCACCTCAATTTAATGTTTTCCTTTATAAGATTTGCTGTGGTCACAACAACAGAAACTCTAAAACATGTAAGAATAATCATCAAGTTATATAATAAAAGCATATAGCTTAAATTAATCATTTTAGTAGATGAAAATGGGCTGGAAGAGAAGAACAGGAAGAAAGGGCGGAGAATAAGGAGCAGAAGGGGTGGTATGGAAGAAGAGATGTGTGGACCTAGTGAAGGGAGTAGTATGGCAATTAGCTGAGTGGGGTAGGAGCTTCTTAGGGGACTATAACTAGATTGGGAATTGGGTTCTACTGAACCTAGTTATTAATAATCTGTGGAGAAGTATTTGCCATTCCAAACTTTAACTTCAGAATTTGAGGTGGGCCAGGCATGTGATGGAACAGCATCCACCTGGCCTGGAGGTTTCCTCCTCAGCTCTGCTTGGCTAATTAAACCAGTTGAATCCTACTTGCTTAATATGGACCATGGAAACAACTGTCATTGGATCATAAGTATAAGAGAAATATGGAATGAACATATGCTGAATTAAAATAAAAAACATGACTTTTTGCAGAAATACTGAACTGTGTTATTGCTTGAATTTCATCCAGTAATAATAGACAGTGGTACTTTATAACTTTGTCAAAGAGAAATGATTCGATTCATAGGTTCATTTTTCAGTATTTTAATTTAAACGTCTCAGACTGAATGAATTAGTCCTGTTTTGGTTTTGGATTGTATGCTTAGGTGATGGAAACTCAAACTCAGGATCAAATATATGCATGGAAAATTCTATTATTTACAGAGTCACCACTTCAGCCTTAGATGTCTATCTTTTACATGACACTGAGCATCATATGTCCTACACAGTGAACTAAAACACATAAGACGGAAATGGCCTGCCATATACAATTATATTCGTTGTGTGCAGGAGAGAAATCAAGAGATAAATGAAGTTTTGGCCTGAGAAATGGAAACGTTGTAATTATCAGCTACTGCTGACCTGTGGCTGAGCATAACTTTTGAAATGTACAAGAGATCATGGCTTCTCTTATGGTCATTGTCTTAATCATGGCTCTACTGCTGTAAACAGATACTATTACCAAGGCAATTCTTATCAAAGAAAGCATTTAATTGGGGGCCTGCTCATAGTTTCAAAGGCTTAATCCATTATCATCATGGTGGGAAGCTTTGCAGTACACTGGCAGATATGCTGCTGGAGAAGTAACTGAGAGTGTTACATCCTGATCTGCAGGTGGCAGGGAGAGAGGAAGACAGATAGCTGGTCCTGACATTGGCATTTGAAACCTCAGAGTCCTCCCCTGTGACATACTTCACCCTACGATGTCAGACCTATTTCAACAAAACCACACCTCCTGGTCCTTCTCAAATAGTACTACTCTGTGATGACTAAGCATTCAAATATATGAGCCTGTGGGGGTCATTCTTATTCAAAGGCATCTTAACATGGCCCTCTACCATGAAGGAAGGTATTACTGCCACCTTCAGTCCAGGGGAGACTTCAGGACTGCTGGTATGTAACTGGGAGTTGTTCGGGTAGAAATATTGCTGAAAATCATTGTCAAGTGAAAAAGGCCAAAGAGAATAAGTGAAAAGGAGGAAGAGGTCCAAGTACGTATCTTGAGCACACTCCCACAAAAGTGAGACTGGGGAGGTTGCAGGGCTATGACAAAGAAAGTCAATTGGCATTATTTGTGACCAGGGGTGTAGTCTGGTGGTAAAGGACATGTCTAGCATGGGCAACGGTCTAGATCTGATCATTAACTCAAAAGGAAAGGCATATTCTAGACATCTTGTAATCAACTTTAACAATACTACTCCATTCACTTCTTTAATCCAATAGAAATTGGCTTTGCTTTTGATAATGATTCATCTCCTAGGAGCTTCTTTTCCTACAACCATTTTTGAGCAGAAGTTTCTTTATTGACAGGTGTTAGGTCTGTCTGGAGATAGAGATATACACAGGAGTGTGACAGCTCTGACATTTTCATTTTATCTCCTGTCAACCTATCTCTCTTCCCTCTACTACCAGGTATCCTTAAGTTTCTTAGGAGAATAAGCCACAGTCTCTGATGATCCTCATTTTATTATGTTTTTTACATCTGCTGAGGTTCTGTTGACTTCCTCTATTTTTGTTTGTTTTAAATGCAGTTGTCGTACTTCTGCCATAAAATGTAAGTTATATTTTACTATGTTACATTTTATAGACTATGGTAAGTATTTTCACCAAAGTAACATTTCTGATATATTTTCTAAACTTTACTTTTTAAATGATTACTTTTTTTTAAATTTCAGTAAACTCTTACACTGATTCTACTAGGTTTATTCCCAGGTTATTTCTTATTGATTCTTGAACTTGCAGAAATGTAATTTTTCTTATAATTGCATTCTCTAACAGTAATTTCTTATTATATTAAAATTCAGTTCAAGACATTCTGCATGCCTATCATATTTCAGCACAAGTGTCTGTTCGCCCTTTCCAATTATCACACGTTTGATTACATTTTGTTTGTTTTCCACACTGACTGGACTATACGGAAACACTGAAATGAAGTGGAGAGAGAGAGTACTCTTTTACCCTCTCTGGTATCTATCTATGGAAGGTGCTCAACATTTCATTGCTACGCTTTGAAGTGCTTGCTACTAGATTATAAAAACTCTCATCTATCAAAACTTTGGTTGAAGTTTGTAAATCTTAATCCTAGTATTGAATTATTGTAATTTTATGTATTTATTGAATTATTTTAATTACATTTAATTGGCATGCATGTGTGTGTGTGTGCGTGCGTGTGAAGTCTGCATGTACACATGCTGTGGCACATGTGTGGAGGCCAGAGGACTCCTTAAGTGTCTGTTTTTCTAGTACGTGAGTCCTGGAGATCAAACTCAGATCATAAAGCTTGGCACATGTTACTTTACCTGTTGAACCTTCTCACTAGTCCTCTATTGGAATAATATATATATATATAATGCTGTGTTTCCCTCTACACTCTAATATTATTCCAGTCTTTGTAAACTAGGCTTTAGTGTACCAGTTTTAGGATTTGATGAATGGAGAGACAGGAAGTTAGCAGATATTAGGACCTAGTCCAGGAGTGCGAGAGCAGTACTAAAGCGTAACTGGTGCTGTTCAAACTCCTCGTGGTCGAGACTCCAGGATTGGGCACATCGGCCTAAGAAAGTGATATAGTGGTGGAGATTAATACACAGAGACCAACATATCCTTCTTGTGCCACTAATTTCTTCTGCAGTATTCTTTTCTGTAGTCATTTGAATCGGTCTGTTTTTTATGACTTCTTCACACTGATGCTCCATATTTTCAAACTTTACTAATTTGATCATCTGTGATTATAAATGTCTCCCTAAAATAGTTTTGTTTTTACTCAGATATTTGGAGATTTTCTTCTGACTTTTCCCCTTTATCTAATTGTAGTTAATATCTGTGTACTCATTTATGAAATTGACAGATTTGCATTTGGTGTATTCATCCACAAAATTTTCAAACATGCTGTATTCTGCACTTTCAGAGCAATGGCCCTGACCACCTCCCTGCCTTAACAGACCCTTCTCCGGTCTCAGCATCTGGCCCAAGTCCAGGCAGCGGGGACACAGGCTTCCTTGCAGAAGTTCGTTCTTCTGGAATGTAATCCCTGCCTGCTTCTGTATACCCGTTCAGATTTCAGTAACTTTACATGAGTATATGGTATTTGAGGTTTGCGCTGCAACTTCTTATTGTTTTTTTTGTGGCAATGAGTGGAGGTTTTCTGCAAGTATAAACCTAATTTGTTTTGATGCCAG
This sequence comes from Microtus oregoni, assembly GCF_018167655.1. Taxonomy (NCBI): domain Eukaryota; kingdom Metazoa; phylum Chordata; class Mammalia; order Rodentia; family Cricetidae; genus Microtus; species Microtus oregoni. The sequence goes on from NW_024543094.1 coordinate 6,788,101, forward strand.
GCTGTTCATGTTTGAGTTGACCAAGGGCACTTGTCATGATATTTTCCCACATTACGTCATCTAGCAGAAATGTCTTCCAGTTGAAATTTTAGTGCCTGCTGTCTTATGTAATAAGACAAATAACTCACAGTCACACTACAAATTTATATATGCACATACATATTCTCAAGGATTTATTTTCATTTATGCATATGAGTATGTCTGTAAAAAAAAAAATCTCTGTGCATTTCCCATATGTATGGGTGCCCATGGAGGTCAGAAGAGGGCATCTGATCCCCTGGAGTTGCAGGTGATCAGGAACTGCTCACTGTGAGTACTGAGAATCAAAGTTGTGTTCCCAAAAGAAAGAGCAGCGAGTTCTCTTAACCACAGAACTATTTTTCTAGCCCCTACAAACTCTTGGGCTTTACAATTATTTCAATACTTTTCTTAACAGTATTGTGAACTTTCATCCTTTGTGGTTTCATGATAATTAATCATAATAACTTAATTATAACTTTACATGTCCCTGTTACATAGTTGAGGTAAAACCTCACCTGGCTACAACAATCATTTAGAAAACAGTGAGTTTCTGAATTATCCCAGTCCTGAGTCAACCTGGTCTGCCTCTTCAGACCTCCAGAGTAATAACCACATTTTTGTCAGCCATTCTTTCTTGAAAAATTCCCTCTTTTCTAGACAAATATGATTCCAACTAATAAAAATGCAATAGATTTGTGCTTTGAAAATGAATGACAGACAGCACCTAAACCAGCATGCAAAACACAGTTCATGTAGTAGAGGCACTCAGTCCTAGTACTGAGTATGTTTTTTATAGTTTCTCATCTTCCCAAGTTTATTTTAAAATAGGAAGTTTGGTAAAATTAATTTTGTATGTTTTATGAAATTAAAGCAACAATTATTAGTTTTGGTATACAGCTGAATGATATCTCTCCAATGATGAAAACTAATCCATTAATCATAAAGAATAAAAAATTAATGTGTAGATAAACTTTTGGGAGTTAAAGACAATACTCACACATCAATAAAACAAAACTCATGAGGGTAAACCTGTAAATCTTGCAAAAGTATAAAATTCAAAGATTGTACTCTTGAAAACCTGAGGGTGCAACAGAAACCAAGCCTCATTAACTCTAATTAGAATTCCGGGACATACTTAAATTTCAGTGCTGCAGGCTTCCAAGGAGGGACAGTCTGCACAATTAACGCCAGCTCAAACTTTCCGAACAAAACAGATTGAGTTTTGAGTCATTTAATTCGTTCTCTTTCACCAGTGTCTTCCTTCAGTGTGTTCTGGACACTCGCGAGCTTGTCTTCATAAAGTGTGCGTGGTTTGAACAGGCAGCTTCTGAAAGTCGGTTCGCTTCCCTTGTTCTCCATTTCTTCTCATTCAGTTCAGCACATCATGGCTAATCAGTTTCTGTGGGAAAATAGAAAGTAGTATGATTACTTAGCAGCGTTTCATTCAGCCAAGTCACCACCACCAAATATGTAATGATTTCATTTTAATTTCTGGTCTAAGTTGTTTATCTCCCTTATTTTAGCATTTCCTTGAGGATAGGAAAATCCCCACTTTTAATTTTTAAAAATTTTAGTAATATTTTAACCTTTAGTTCATACAGTAAATGTGAAGCCAAATCAACCTACTGTCAACTATACTACTGAATTTCTGCATATTTCTCTTGTGGATATTGGTTTTTTATTTTATTTTAAGAGGATCTCAAGTAACCCAGGCTGATTTTTTTTTTTTTGAAAAATTACCGCCTCCTCCCCGTTTCCCATTTCCTTCCCCCTCCTCCCACACATTGCCCCTCCCCCACTTTCCTACCACTCTCCCCCTCCCTCCCACTCCATTCCCCCTCCCTCTTGAGAATGAAGAGCAGTCCAGATTCCCTGCCCTGCGTGAAATCCAAGGTCCTCCCACTTCTATCCAGGACCAGAAAGGTGAGCATCCAAACAGGCTAGGCTCCCACAAAGCCAGTTCATGTATTAGGATCGAAACCTAGTGCCATTGTCCTTGGCTTCTCATCAGCCTTCATTGTCCGCCATGTTCAGAAAGTCCGATTTCATCCCATGTTATTCAGTCCTAGTCCCGCTGGCCTTGTGATCCTAGAGAAGCTAAATAAGAAGGTGAACCCAAAGAAAAACATATAGTCATCCGCCTGGATATGGGAAGTAGACAAGATTGCCGGGCAAAAACTGGGAACTTGGGGGTGAGGTGGCATGGGGCTAGGGGGAAATGGGGTGAGAAATGTGAGAGGGGGAGAATGGGGGGAGCTTGGGGGAATGGTATGGTTGGGATAAAGGAAGGGTGGACACGGGAGCAGAGAAATATATATCCTAATTAAGGGAGCCATCTTAGGGTTGGCAAGAGACTTGACTATAGAGGGGCTCGCAGGTGTTCAGGGAAATGTCCCCAGCTAGTACCTTGAGCAACTGAGGAGAGGGAACCTGAAATGACCCTATCCTATAGCCATACTGATGAATATCTTACATATCATCATAGAACCTTCATCTGGCAATGGATCGAGATAGCTTCAGAGACCCAAATTGGAGCACTAGACTAAGCTCTTAAGATCCAAATGAGGATGCCTATGTGTTTGTCTTTGGATTCACCTTATTTAGCTTCTCTAGGAACATGAATTATAGGCTCAATGTCCTTTATTTATGGCTAGAAACCAAATATGAGTGAGTACATCCCATGTTCCTCTTTTTGGGTCTGGCTTACCACACTCAGGATAGTGTTTTCTATTTCCATCCATTTGTATGCAAAATTCAAGAAGTCCTTGTTTTTTACTGCTGAGTAATACTCTAATATGTATATATTCCATACTTTCTTCATCCATTCTTCCGTTGAAGGGCATCTAGGTTGTTTCCAGGTTCTGGGCAGTCCTTGGGCTTCCCACAGGTCAGGGAACCCTGATTGCTCTTCGAGCAGATGAGGGGGGGGGGGACTTGATCGGGGGAGGGGGAGGGAAATGGGAAGCGGTTGTGGGGACGAGGCAGAAATCCTTAATAAATAAATAAATTAAATAAAAAGAAAAAAAAAGAAAATGAGAATGCAAGCAAAAAAAAAAAAAAAGATCCAAATGAGGAGCAGAAGGAGGGAGAACATGAGCAAGGAAGTCAGGACCACGAGGGGTGCACCCACCCACTGTGACAGTGGAACTGATCTGTTGGGAACTCACCCAGGCTGATCTTTAACTCATTCTGTAGCAATGGGTGGCCTTTAACTCCTAATCATCTTTCCTCTACTGTGGCAGGGTCCCTGCATGCTTTCTAGCAGACAGGGAAATATGATCAGAGTGAGATAAGAGTGGATTGGATTAGCCTGACGTTGGTAGCCAGTTTGGGTCAGGATTTCTGGAGTCTGACCCAGATCATTGTATTTTAACTACAGCTAAGCAAGGCACAATTTTGGAAGAAAAAATTCTGATAACAACTCAGTCCCAAGTGCACAACAATTTTAAGATATATTTACATTGAGATTCTTTACAAAGTACACGTGGCTTCTTCTACAAGAATGGGTTTTGTTGACTCAGAGGTAGTGCCCAAGATTTAGAGTCTAGGGAGATTGACTGAGGTAAACATGCCTGTGGGTGTCAGGATTGGCCTGGCCCTAAGATAACATAGAAGTTATTTGGGATGTTGTAAAGCACAAATGATATCTCTCACAGGGATGATTTTTATGGCCTAGAAAAAATGGTCAAGAATTATTGATATATAAAACACAAATTCTGCAAGATTTGGGCAGGGCATGGCTCAGGATTACTTACCAGGTAGCATTTTGGGAAAACCTAAGACCTTTTTTCCATTGAAGAAATAAACTGTGTGTTTGTCTTCACCAGTGCTTATTCATGTGCACAAGTCTTTCATGCCTTCTACACTCTACACTCCAACCTTATCAATGATGGGGTCAGGTATATCTTACCACATCCAGTTTTATGGGGTGTTGGGGAAAGAATCCAGAGCTTTGTGCATGATAGGCCCCACTTTACCAAATGATCTATAGTCCCAGCCCTGATTAGAGAATTCTTTTTTTTAATTTATTTATTTATTAAGGATTTCTGCCTCCTCCCTGCAACCGCTTCCCATTTTCCTCCCCCTCCCCCGATCAAGTCCCCCTCCCTCATCTGCTCGAAGAGCAATCAGGGTTCCCTGACCTGTGGGAAGCCCAAGGATTGCCCACCTCTATCCAGGTCTCGTAAGGTGAGCATCCAAACTGCCTAGGCTCCCACAAAGCCAGTACGTGCAGTAGGATCAAAATCCCACTGCGATTGGTCTTGAGTTCTCAGTATTCCTCATTGTCCGCTATGTTCAGCTAGTCCGGATTTATCCCATGCTTTTTCACACCCAGGCCAGCTGGCCTTGGTGAGTTCCCGATAGAACATCCCCATTGTCTCAGTGTGTGGGTGCACCCCTCGTGGTCCTGAGTTCCTTGCTCGTGCTCTTAAGTGAGTTATGCATCGTACCTTTCTCCTCACTTTGAGACTAATGACATGGGGGTTCAAAGAGGTCCTTCAGGGGCTAGAATACATGACTCAGGAATTAAAAGATAAAAGGTATTTGGAAACAAACTTCTCCTGGAACAGCATTAGAAGTTGCTTCTGAACGTAAGTTAGAGAGTTCTAATTCCACCAGCAGGCACAGTCAAGTGTGGCGGCCACACTAGTCACACTGCCATTGGATGGTTTACAGAGAGAACTTCATCCAACAAACCTTTCACTGTGAAGGTACCTGAGTTGGCCGAGTTGTGGTAACATATATCTATAATCCCATCATTGGTGAGGTAGATTGTAGACAGCATAAAAGGCCTTCTGCACCCAGAAGTGACCAGAGGTAAATTTATGGATGCAGAAGGTTCTGAGGAGTAGAAACCAGCCCCAAACAGGAATATCCAGCTTGCTAGGTCTCATATCTTTTGGCCTGTATGAAAATTCATAGAAGGTTATTGATAAAAAAGTATTAAGTATGGACAGCTTAAGAAAATGTAGGCTAGATCACTTCAGTGCTGTAAGTTAGTCTTCTTGTCCTCCCTACTTCCTATCTTATCCCCAGCTCTAGCCCAGGTTTCAGGTATGCTGAGAAAACTAACTCCATTTGTGTTCCTCAGTCCATATGTTCACAGTGTTGTGATATTGACCACACTTGAAAGAGCAGGGCAGATGCAGCCTATTATAGTCTGATCTCAGCTACAGTTTCTAGAGGTATTAATGTCACTTGTCTATCTCTAGATGCATCATTTTACCTTGGAAATAGGATCATGACATGCAATATGGAAGTTTCTCCTTAAATATTGGGGGATGGATAGCAAGCACAGTTCCAAGGCGTGATGACATAGCCTACTGAGAAGGACAAAAATATCTGAACAAAACAAATCCTGGATTCTGCAGAATTGATAATTACATTTTCAAACTGTCCCCCTAGAGTTAAATGAAAAACCATTCCTGGACTTAAAGAAGGAATATTAAGCTCTCCTGATAAGAGAAAACAAAGGATATCCAAACTATAAGTCTTCAGAAAGCTGTGCAAAATGAAGAAGGATTCAAAAGCTTCTTGCCTAGTTCTTCCTTTTACTCAGCTGATGAATTGGGTTAGGGATATTGCTCCATGGGTCCAACACTTGTCACACCAGCATGAAGACCTGATACTTTAATCCCACATAATGAATGGACATGGTGGATTATTTCTGTAATTCCAGTACTGGGAAGGGAAAACAGAAGGATGGCTGGGGCTTTCTGGGCAGCCAGCCTTATGCAGTTGTTGAGATCCAGGTCGATGAGAGACCCTGTCTCAGGGAAAAAGATGAAGGACTGGAAAGATGACTTAGCACTCATGTCAGGCAGCCCACAGCCACTTGTCACTCTAACTCAAGGATCTCTGACTTTTGTGGGACTCCTCTGATTCTGTGGGAATTTGTACTCATGTTCAATACCCCCCTTCCCAGAAATACATGTACACAACTTAAGAAGCAAAATAAACTGAAGAAAAGGAAAGCTCTTGAAGAATAGCATCCGAGTTTGATTTCTGGCTTCTACACACACATGTGCACACCCTGACACATATAAGCACACTCACATACTCAAGGCATAAAATATATACATATAACGAAACACAGAAATCTCATTAATTGATTAAGTTTAAGATTAAAAAAGGCAATCGCTGTGTCATGTGTGTGTGCATGCACACAAACTCTGGTATCCAAGACAGCTTTAGAAATAATGAGGGATGTGTTTATGCTAGAATCAAAGTAATCCTTTAATTAAAAATAGCCTACTTCTTCCTGAATTTGTGAAGCAAATGAACAGGTGCAGAAATGTCAGTAGCCTTCTCTTCCTAGGTCCTCATTGCTTTGTTTCCTTCTGACTCTTAACAACCGAGTCTGAAGTATTATCAAGATGAAGTGACTTTTTGAAAAGCGCTCAAAGGATTGGCTTTCAATTCTCCCAGATAATGCCAGTTCCCCAGTGCTGTGGCTATTCCAGTCTCTTAATTCCTTTGTAATATATTGTACCATGATTTCATCAGGTGAACAAATCCAATTTTCTTTTAAGAAACACTGGAATTATCTAAACTAACACAAGCAATTTCAAGGGAAGTGAAAGTGAAGACTTAGAGAGGTGATTTTTTTTTGGAAAGATTTTTTTGTTGTCTAGATTTAAATTGAAATAACAGTTTTCAGAAAATGAACTAGGAATGGAAGCATATTTCTTCTCTTAACTCAAAAATAGGTGACACAGATTCTGTGTGGGAGACATTTGGTTTGATGTTCATAATTAATACTTTAAGAAGAGAAGGCATGAAGCAAGAATGTGATGTATTGAAGTAGTGATTGTAAGTATAAGCAGATTTTCTTATTTAATACCTTTTATAGATTATAAAACCTCTAACTGTTACTAAAGATTTCCACTCTTTTCTTTTAGCCCTTGAGTTTTGGCTTCATTTTTTTCTCTTTTTAAAACCTAATTTTAATTTTGCACGCACACACACACACACACACACACAGAGAGAGAGAGAGAGAGAGAGAGAGAGAGAGATGTGGGTACACCATGGCAAGTGTGGAGGGCAGGAGGCTACTCGTGGGAGTCAGTTCTCTCCTTGTACCACGTGGGTTTTGATAACTTAGGTCTGTACTCTTGGTGGTGACCTGCTAAAGTGTATTCTTAGCAGGCCTTACCTGCAAAACCATCTTGCCACACGTTTGTTTTTCAAGCATCACTATGACGTTGATCCACTTGGGATTCTTGCCTACTATAGAGATGGCTGGGAACCATTTCAGGGATTCAGGGATTTGGTATTATGTTTTCTGGGACTAACATCAAAAATTGAATATCAACCACTTCCCAAGTGATTCTGCAGTAGTAGACTTTGAGGAGGCCTGTACTAATGAATAGAGTTGGTGCTTGAATGTTTCATAAGCTTAATGAGATATAGAAGCGTTAATTTTAGTCAAATTTGCACCTGTTGGATTCCATTGATTACTATTCACCTAAAGTAGCTCACTGCCTCATTTATGTAATGAGTGGACTCTTCTGACAATTGATAATTATTCATCTAATATATCTTAGTGTCTCATTTATATAATGAGAGGACTCTTCTAATCCCAGAATCACATTAATATGCCTGTAGAAAATTGTGGTATTGGTCATTCTTGGGGGAGTGAACTAGTGATACAGTTTCTTCTTCATATTTTAACATTTTTTAAAAATTAATTGAGCTTACTTTTGATAATTTCTTACATGTATATAATGGATTATGATTACTCTCTCCCCAACCTCTCATTCTTTGTCTCTCCTATCTTTATCATGTTCCTCTCTCTAGTCTTGACAAGTGTCTGTCCCAAATTCATTCTTTTTAAATTTATTTTGTGACCCACTGAGTTTAACCAGGATCACCTGTGTGACAATCATTTTGGAGGATTCAATGGCACCTGGAGAGCACTCCAGTGGGCAGACAGCTAAAGGCAGTAACTTCTTATCTCCCGTAATCTATCCACAGAAACACAGCCAGCAATAATAGTCAGGACTCACTATGCCACTCCCTCATTTATGCCTAACTATTGATGACAGACTCTGTTATTCTTTTGGTCCCTGCCCTAGCCACGCCCACTCCTTTTAACCTCTGCCCTCTGCCCGCCTTCGCTCTCTTCCTGCTTTGCCTCTCACCTCCTCTCTCTCTCTCCTTCTCTCTCTTTCTCTTCTCTCTCTCTCTCTCTCTCTCTCTCTCTCTCTCTCTCTCTCTCTCCCTCCTCTCCCCCCCCCCCTTTTTAATAAACATTTATGGCTATTTCCTGTGTTTACATGTCTGACCCGCGGCCACCGCCGGCGTGGCTCGTGCCCTCCCGCTGGTGGGAAGCTGTAGCCGCTTTTTCTAATGACGACTCCGCCAGCCCACCCCGGGGACCGACAACCATCTCTTCGGGGCTACCAGCTGCTTTTATGGCTCCATGGGTCTGCTCACATGCGTCCGCTGCATTGGGGGTTCCGCCGCGTGGTTTCCCGCTGCCGCTGGGAACCCTCAGGGATATTTTTTTAAGAATAACAGACTCGTCAGTATTGCTCTAGGATAGGGTCATTTCAGGTTCCCAATCCTCAGCTGCCCAAGGAACTAACTGGGAACCTCATGTTGGGCACTTGGGAGCCCCTCTAGGGTCAAATCTCTTGCTCACCCTAAAGTGGTTCCCTTAACTAAGAATTGTGGTTCCGTGCTCCCCTATCCACCTTTCCTTTATCCCAATTCTCCTGATTCCCCAAGTCCCCCCTCCTTCCCTTCTACCTTTTCTCTCCCCATCTCCCCTTACCCCCATCCCACCCCACCCCCAAGATCCTGATTTTCTCACCGGCAATTTGGTCTACTTCCCTTAGCCAAGAGGATAACTATATGTTTTTCCTTGGGTTCACCTTCTTACTTAGCTTCTTTAGGTTCACCTATTGTAGACTCCGTGGCCCTAATTTATGGCTAGAAACCAATTATGAGTGAGTACATCCCATGTTCATCTTTTTGGGTCTGGGACACCTCACTCAGGATAGTGTTTTCTATTTCCATCCATTTGCATGCAAAATTCGAGAAGTCATTGTTTTTTAACGCAGCGTAGTACTCTAGCGTGTATATATTCCATACTTTCTTCATCCATTCTTCCATTGAAGGGCATCTAGGTTGTTTCCAGGTTCTGGCTATTACAAATAATACTGCTATGAACATAGTTGAACAAATGCTTTTGTCATATGATAGAGCATCTCTTGGGTATATTCCCAGGAGTGGTATTGCTGGGTCCAGGGGTAAGTTGATCCCGAATTTCCTGAGAAACCGAAACACATACTGACGAATATCTTGCATATCATCATAGAACCTTCATCTGGTGATGGATGGAGACAGAGACAGAGACCCACACTGGAGCACTGGACTGAGCTCCCAAGGTCCCAATGAGGAGCAGAAGGAGGGAGAACATGAGCAAAGAAGTCGGGACCACGAGGCGTGCACCCACCCACTGAGACAGTGGAGCTGATCTACTGGGAGCTCACCAAGGCCAGCTGGACTGTGACCGAAAAAGCATGGGATAAAACCGGACTCTCTGAACATGGCGAACAATGAGGGCTGATGAGACGCCAAGGACAATGGCACGGGGTTTTGATCCTACTTAATGTGCTGGCTTTGTGGAAGCCTAGCCAGTTTGGAAGTTCACCTTCCTAGATATGGACGGAGGGGGGAGGACCTAGGACTTACCACAGGGCAGGGAACCCGGACTGCTCTGTGGACTGGAGAGGGAGGGGGAGAGGAGTGGGGGGAGGGGTAGAAGGGTGGGAGGAGGGGGAGAAGGGTGGGAGGAGGGGGAGGGAAATGGGAGGCTGGGAGGAGGTGGAAACTTGTTTTTTGTTTATGTTTTTTTTCTTCTTTTCTTAATAAAAAAAAAACTCAAAAAAAAAGAATAACAGACTCCTCTTTATTAAAGAAATTAATCTCAAATGAACATGTAGTAATTTTAAGTGTAATCATTTCAACTCTAAAGACAAGTAGAGAGTTACTAAAGTAAGAAGAATATCAACAACCAGCCTTGTCCAATACACAGAAATATCACAAGGATATTGGGTGATCATCTGATCATGTCTCGGTCCTGTCTATGACCTTACTCTCTATTTTAAATTCACTCATTATAAAATGTTTTCATCCATGACAGCATTTAATTTTTTTATTTACAGTCTCTCAATTCATAACAAAACCCTTTGTTTTTTAGTTTTAGTTTCTGTTCCAATCTTCCTTGCTGTAGCGTGTGCCTACCAGACCAGTTTCAACAGATTCACATTCCAGAAAAGTATTTATTTGACACGACCACATTATTTCAAACTCTTTGCTGGAAATGGAAATACCTTTGGGTATTCTATTTCTACACACACACACACACACATACACACTGAGAGAAAGAGAGAGCATATTTAATTTTAATGATTTCTTCATAGCAATAGGATTTCTTATTTTACTAAACTTTTTATGATAAGATTACCATTTTTTCTTTTTTATTACTTTATAAATAATACCAATCAAAATTCCCACTTCTTCCCCTCCTCCCACTTCCCTCCCGCTCCCCCACACTTTCAGTCCTAAGAGAGGGCAAGGCACCCTGCCCTGTGGGAAGTACAAGGCCCTCCCCCCTCCATCCAGGCTTAGGAAGGTATACATCCAAAGAGAATAGGATCCCAAAAAGCCAGGACATGCAGTAGAGACAAATCCCAGTGCCATTATCATTGGCTTCTCCATCTGCCCCAACTGTCAACCACATTCAGAGAGTCCAGTTTGAGCCCATGCTCATTCATTCCCAGTCCAGTTGGAGTTGGTGAGCTCCCATTATTAGCTCAGGCACACTGTCTCAGTGGGTGCACCAACCCCTCGTGGTTCTGACTTCCTTGCTCATATTCTCCCTCCTTCTGTTCTTCAACTGAACCTTGGGAACTCAGTCCAGTGCTCCAATGTTTGAGAATTCCATGCATTGTGTAATGTGTTGTGATCAGATCCATTCTCCATTTCCTCCTCTCCAAACCTTTTATCACTGCCCCCACTTCTCCCTCTTAACTTCATGTTTCTTTTCTTTCTTTCTCTCTCTCTTCCTTCCTTCCCTCCTCCCTCCCTCTTTCTTTCTTTCTTTCTTTCTTTCTTTCTTTCTTTCTTTCTTTCTAATTCTACTAGTCCAGTTAGCACTGTCTGTAAATGTGTGGGTATAGAACCACCTACTGGAGAAGCCTGGGTTTAAAAAATGAATAACATCAATGCAAATTTTTGCTGTTCATTTAAAAAGCATAAAGTTGGATAATGAATCTTCATTTGTAATACATGAAGACCCTTTACAGCTTCATTTAAATATTAATGATGTGTATGTTACATGCATGCCACTGTGCAGGTGTGTCTTTCTGCGTGTGTGTGTGTGCACATGTAAATGTCAAATGAACAGCAGAGGAGGATGCCCAGTGTCTTCCTTTGTCACTCTACTGCTGTGAGTTAGGGTATCTTACTGAATTGGAAACAATATTTTGGTCTAGGCTGGTTGATTCAAATGCTGTGGATATCTACTCGTGTTTGCCTTCCAATTCTGGGGTCACATGTGCAGCAATGTTTGACTTTTTATGTGAATACTCATGATTTGACCTCAGGTCTTTAGCTTGCAAACTAAGTGTTCTTACTCCTGAGACATTTTCTTTGTGTCTTTAACTTCATTTGTTTAGGGACTATTGTGTTTCTGTTATGTATGTAGTATTACATTTGGGGTTAGTAATCAAGATTACCTTGTTCCATGGGTTTTACTAAGTACCAAGGGAAACTACAAAACAAAACAAAAAATAAAAATATCTGTTTTCAAAACTGAGAAAATGTGGCCAGAAGTTCTTTACAGCTGACTGTCAGAACTAAAGAGGGATTTATATTGAAGACCCAAAAGTCTTCAATATAACCACATTAACCTATGGATTCAGAATGAGAGTCCCAGTCAGGAGGTGGTGGTGGTATGCGTTAACTTGTCATTTGACACAGAAAAAAAAAAAAACTGCAAGAATCTCTGCAATGGTTTTTGCCTGTCCCTCTACTCTTACCACCAAGCCAGTGTCTGTACAACATGAAAAGAATGAACAAGTCTTAGTATATGGAGCTTGCTGTCTAAGGCCTGGGTGGAGTAAGTTTGTGGTGGTGGGGGTACTGACCCATCCAAAGTGTAGGTGACAGTGATATCGAGGAGCAGAAAGGATGGTGTGGAATTTTGAGGCATTGTACCTCCAGGAGTTTGCCATTGCAGCAGGAAAGTGCTGTTGGAAAACCTGTCAGAACCACCCTAGTTAAAGTCGTGCTGGGAACTTTGGTTTTTCAGAACAGCCTTTGATTGAGAAAGTCAGAGTTAATAGGAGGGACAAGGGAGACAAAGGTACATTTCAAAGCAGGGTGATGTCTTTTATGGAGACTTATAAATTAGTATAAAATGGCACCAAAAGAGATGTTTTCACAACTCAAGAATTGTGTGTGCGATTTTGCCAGAAACCAAGTTAAGGGTTTCCAGAGGTACATGTTTTAAATGAGCAATCACAGATTTTCTTTTAAAATAAGTATTTTGTTTTTACCTATGTGTGTGTGTGTGTGTGTGTGTGTGTGTGTGTGTGTTGGGGGGGGGGGTGTACTTCTCTGCAGAGGCCAGTAAAAGGATTCAGATCCCTTGAAACTAGAGTGAAAGGTCATTGTGAGTCACACAATATGGGTCCTGAGCACTAAACTCCGGTCCTCTACAAGAGTGTTCTCTTAACACTGAACCATCTCTGCAGTATCCATGGTTGTTTCTGATCGCAGTATAAAGCTAGGACTGCACTAGACACTAGCACATGTGTCCTTGTTAATGCTTCATTCTGTACTGGACACCTCCATATTCTATATAACACTATGTGGGGTGCAAAGTTCACTGTCTTTTTAGAGACTCTAGTGTCCTCTAATAGACACAGAAAAATAGTGAAGTCACATTCAAGAGTCAGTGTCAGCCACCTTTACAAAATAGAGAACAAGGACAAATCTCCTCCTAGAAGCAACTTTACTAAAGGTACCCAGGTAAGGTGAGAAAGCCTCATTGATAGAAAAAGAGAACTCTGATTGATATGCTTGAGTTTCTGTAGACAGAGAGCCAGAGCTGGGAGGATTAGCCAGACCTTCCTCTCCCATAGTGCTGCTGCTGAGGTCTGAGATTCAGCCTTGCATTAGAGTCTTTCTCCATGACTGTAGAGAGCTGTCTTCCCACACCGGCTTTTATCTTAGGTATTTTTAGCCCCATTTCTCTTCCTGTGAGGACCACAGTCAGAAGAGATGAATGCCTGCTGATAGGATTTCCTTTGTATCATTGTTATCTTTTTAAAGGAGTCACCTGCTGGGGAACTGGCACTTAGAGTTCCAACATATGTGCAGGAAAGACTGATAACTCCACTTAAACCAACATCTAAACTAGAAAATATACCCTAATACTATTTGTTTTATTAAAATATTATATTTGTTTATTTTGTGCATGTACACACTCATGCGTTTGGGTGAGTGAGTGTGTACACCATGGCATATGTTTGGAGGTTGGAAGACAGAGCTTAGGAGTCAGTTATCTCCTTCTCTCTTCTGAGTCTAAGGAACTGAACTCAAGCAGTTAGGCACTGAAGCATTAACCTTTATCCACTGAGCCATTTCAATGACTTCAATTATTTTCTTTAAAACTCTTTCCAAAACTATTTTGGAAATATGCATTATTATTTTTATTCTTGTGAGATTATTTAAGGATTTCATTTAATGGTGACTTCTAAGGAATAATGCGAATATAGGATTTTTTTATTTTGAAATAAAAAGTTCCTTTGATAGAAATTTTTGTGGGAAACAGTCTGTAATTTCTCATTTTCCATACAGGAAGGACAGTTCAACTGGAAGTAAAAAGTGATGCATGACAGTTATAGCGATTTCCTGCAGCTCCTGAGGGCTTGATATTGAATGAAGAAAAGTCAAGCCAATAGTTCAGAGCAGAGCATGTATGGGAACAGACAGAAACATCTCACACTTGCTTTCCTCCAGAAGCATCACAGAAGCACTGAGTGAGGACCCTGTGATGACACATGCTCACAACTGACTTCTTGCAGATAGACAGTCAATCAAAAGAGGCTACACTGATGTGGCCAGCTATTGACAAGGGCAGTTCCATGGGATAGCAGAACACCCAGATCAGAAGTTCTGCTCAGATCTGAAAGCCTGTGAGATAAACTGACAGACAGACAGAAAGGACAGATGAATAAATAGATAGCAAGCACATATATAAACAGACAGATGGATAGACATATATCAAGAGAGATAATATAGATAATACATAGATGAGAGCCATATAAATAAGTGTTGTAGGGAATCCATGTGTTCATTTCCTGGTCGCCCAGACTCCAGAAATAATCACACAGAAACCATATTATTTAAATCACTTCTTGGCCCATTAGCTTTAGCTTCTTATTTGCTAACTCTTACATTTTAATTTAATCTATCTCCATTAATCTGTGTATAGCCACATGGCTGTAGCTTACCAGGTAAAATTCCGGTGTCTGTCTCTCGCAGGGTTACATGCCTTCTCTCTGAGTCTGCCTTCTTTCTCCCAGCATTCAGTTTAATTTTCCCTGTCTAAGTTCCCACCTATCAACATGCCAGGGCAGTATTATTTATTAATTAACCAATCATATTCACAGCATACAGCGGGGGAACCCATATCATATAAATAGATGGTAAATAGTTTATATATGTATATATGGCAGATAAATAACAGAAAAGCAATATATAGATGATGATATAGATAGATACAGATAATTGATAAATAGAATGTAGAGGATACGTAGACAAATCTAGAAATGTAGGTGTTGAATAATAGATGATAAATAGATAATATAAAGATAATGATGAATAGAAGATAGAGGGATAAGAGATAGATACTATAAGATAATAGGTAATATAAAGATGGTATAATACCATAGATAATAGATGATAGATATAGATAATGGATAAAAGAAAGATTAATCTATGATATATGTATATAAGGTAGATTAATATATTGATGCTATATATGCATATGTATATATAGAGATGATAGAGGAAAGCTAGATCACAGATTATAAATAAGTGATAAATATATTAATAGCATTTGCAGATAACTGATGATAGTTAATAGGTAGGTAGGTGATATATGATGATAAATTTTTTTTTCTCTTTTCATGTCTGCAGATATTTCAAAGAGTTTTTTTTTTCAAACACTTTGGATAGATTCCCTCATCTTATTCCAGAATAAATTCAACTACTTATTATTAGAATAGCCCAAGTCTGTGGCCAAGCTGGAGTCACCTAAGACACCCAGATGGGTAACCCTTGTGGGAACTAGCCTCTTTGGGGGAAATAGAAACTGCATCCTCTTCATGTCCCAGAAATTTGACCTTATCTCGGTGAGAGAAGCCTGACCATAGCATCCTTTTGTTACTCCCAAAGCATCCTGTTATCCTCAGGATCAGAGGTCCCCTCATAAAAATTTCTGCTTACAACAGCTCCTTTCCTCAGAGCAGTCTCATCCCATTGACTGCTCACCTGCCACACTTCTGCCTAACTTAAACCACCGCACAAAAACCTAAGCTCTCTTTCGGCATTGGCCCTCTCTCTTTTCTCAGGTACAGGCTGGCAGTTTATAATTCAATAAAGCTTTGGTTTTTGGCCTCTGTGTGAATTTGGTGGTTTTGTCTCTTGTAAACCTTACACAAATAACAAATAGATAAGGGAACTTGGTGGATGTTTGGAGAGACCGAAATGAGCAAGGTTGCTAGCATGGAGAATAAAGATATAATTTATTAATACTATAGAAAGGGGGAATGCAGTTATAAATTGTGATAATTCTGGGCTTGCACTTGGAAGGTTGAAAAGACTGAAAAATTCACCTTCGGTGCTGTGTTATTTGGCTCTCTGTCACTGTGACAGAATACATGGGACCAATTAACTTAAAAGAGGAAACATGTTTTGGCTCATGGGTTCAGAGGCTGCAGTCCATGGCCACTGGATCTCGTAGTTTTCAGGCTAGTGGTGAGGCAGAACATACTGGCAGAGGCAAGCTGCTAGCCTCATGGCGGCTGGCAGAAAGATTGAGCTCAGTGTTCACACAGAACTCCTGACCTGGATCCTATTATTATCTGAACACTTGAATAGGTTGATCCACTCATGACTCCAGAGTCTTAATGATTCAATACTCTCTGGTTCATTGGGGACCAAATCAACACAAGAAGTTTGAGGGATATTTAAGATTTAAACCAGGACACATGATTTATATTATCTCAGGAAAAAGGCTGATCTTGATAGTTTTGAATGTATTCACATTTGCATAGTGACCTTCCTGATCCACCTCTCTTTTACATTCTGTTTTCCCAATTAATTTTATAACATGATAAAGATTCCTGTTTAGAATTTGCGATTTGAATTTACATGATTGACTATGTAGCATAGACTTTAGGCATTTTACACATTAAGCTATGGGGCACTGGACTCTAAAGACATCTTTAACACCATTTAGAAACACCATTGATTAGGATCACAAACTTCCCACCTTGGTTGTGTTTTCTGTGTGAATTCCTAGAGGCCGAGTCTCAGAGAAGGCACACACAAGAGTTCCCCACAGAGGGATTTATAGTTTATTGACCTGTTTTCTCTGTGTCTGGACTAAACCAGTTCTATGGGAAGATGTAATCTGTCCAGAAGGACAAAAACCCAAACAAGCAGGCCTGGCCCATCGTGTTACATTCAACAAAATCATAGAAGAAAATTTTCGTAACCCAAAGAAGGAGGTACTTATAAAGGTACATGTAGCATACAGAACACAAAATAGAATGTACCAGAAAAAAGTACCCTTACCAGATAATAATCAAAACAACAAAACGCAGAACAAAGAATGGGTATTTTTATTGATTTTATTGAGCTATACAAAGAAAGACTATTAAAAACTGGAAGAGAAAAGGATCAAGTAACATGTAAAGGCTGACCTACTAGAATTACACCTGACTTCTCAGTAGAAAGTCTAAAAGCCAGAAGAACTTGAACAGATGGACTACTGACTCTAAAAGACCACAATGCCAGCTCAGAATAATATATCCAACAAAACTTTCAATCACCATAGATGGAAAAAATAACATATTCTAATATAAAGTTTGATTTAAACAATATGTATCTACAAATCCATTCCTAAAGATGATAGAAGAAAAACTCCAAACTAAGGATGTTAACTATACCCACAAAAACACAGGAAATAAATAATCTCTTACCAACAAATCAAATGAAGGGATGCATACACACAAACACACACACACACACACACACACTACTACTACTACTACTACTACTACTACTATGGCTACTACGACTACTACTACTACCACTGTCAACAACAACAATGACAAAACAACAGGAATCAACAACCATTTATTGATATTGTCATTGATATTTCTAAATATTTTTTTTACATACCAACCACAATTTTGCCTCCCTCTCCAACCCCTTCAGCCCCCGTTCACTCTTCAGAAAGGGTAAGTGCTTCCATGGGGAGTTTACAAAGCCTGGCATATCAAGTTGAGGCACGATCAAGCCCTTCCCCATTGTATCACAGCTAAACAAGGTATTCCTCCAAAGGAAATGGGCTCCATAAAGCCCATTCATTTACTGGGGATTAATGCTGCTCCCACTGCCAGTGGTTCCACAGACTGCCCAAGCCACAGAACTGTCACCCACATTTGAGGGCCTAGTTGGGTCCTATGCAGGTTCCCTACCTGTCAGTCCTGTGTCAGTGAGCTACCACTAGCACCAGTCAACTGTCTCTGTGGGTTTCCCTATCAAAATCTTGACACCTTTGCTCATATATTCTCTACTCCCTCTTTTATACTGGACTCTGTGAGCTCAGCCCAGTGCTTAGCTGTGGATCTCTGTATCTGCTTTCATCATCCTCAAAATTCTATGAGGGAGCTCTACAGCTGATAATCACCTTCAGCAATGTGGTGGCACACAAGATTAACTAAAACAAAACAAAACAAAGCACAGTATCCCTCATATATACAAATGATAAATGAGCTAAAAAATTAGGGAAACATCACCCTTTACCATAACCACAAATAACATAAAATATCTTGGGAGTGGATCCTAAAGGGTGGGGGAGATGGGGAGACATTGGGAGCAGAAGAAAAAGGGGAAACTATAATCAGTATATATTGTATGAGAAAAGAATCTATTTTCAATAAAAGAAAAATTGTTAAAATTGCATGAACTCTAAAAGGTATATAACAAATATGGAATAATAGGTTTCATATATCAATGAGTTTTCAAATTACTAAGAGCAAAGTGGGCCTCTCATTAGCAAGTTGATTATAGATACAAATAAATGTTTTATAAAACAGAGCATGAACATTCTTAATGTAAATATGAAAGATTTAACATTGATGGTATTTGGAGACACAAAAATAAATAAGAGTTCAAACTGCTATTTCCTTTTGAGGATTCTTTTTAAATGTCTAAAATATTATCAGACAAATAATATGAAAATATTTGCACATATTAATTAAACTATGTTTTATGATTCTATCATGGGGCAAGCTTAACTTCTGCTATTTGTATTCTGCCTATCACTTGACCTCCACACAGTGATACATATTACATAATACTTCTTATCTAGTTACTGTCACCAAGAAGGATTAAAACAAGACAGACAATAAAGGAAGAATACATAGCCCTTCCTTCCTGGCACAGGTAAGACATTCTTTAAAGCAATTCAGTCAAGGTATCATTATGTAATAAGAAAACAAATTCCATCTCTCTTTGTGTATTTTATCTTCTTTCTACATTGCTTTCACTTTTTATATTCTCAACTACCCAGACCTCAGTGTTCTTATGCCCTTACAGCATACTAAGGACTTGGATTTAATTGTTGAATGCTTCTGCTTGCGGGTAAGCTCACCAGTGCCAGCGGTATGAGGCAGGGAGTTTGGGTCACTGCACTAGAATTATTATTTGTATAATTGAAACCCTTCATTCCTTCAATAGTTAACATCTAGACATGAGTATTCTTCAATACTTTTCTAAACCTTTGGGTCTGGGTCAAAATAAACAAAATGAGAGTTGATTCATTGCAGAAGAACAATGTCCCTGAAGCCCTTGAAGGTCTTAGAGTCTGGTCAGTACTTTGTGGTCTTTGGCTTGGACACTGGTTTCACAGGTCCAATTTCAGCAAATCTTGTCACACCGAATAGGGTGGAGAGGGGGAAGGGATAATGTGAACAAGCTCTTGTCTGCTTTTCTAACTCCCACCCCATCAGTCTTTGATAATCATCTGATTAATACAGGCTACTATTACTTGATGAAAATAGCTTGCTACATTGTTTCTTTTCCTTAATTTTTTATGTTCCATTATTTCAAATATCATAAATTTCAGACATTTTGTTCTTTTTTCAGGGCTGTGTAACAGTCCAGTGGGAGCATTCTTATCTAAGTGAGGCTCTGTTCCAAACATTGACATCATAAAAAATACATAGTAAAAACAAATACTTTTTACTTATAGCTAAAACCATAATGCCTAGAAGTTAGAACATTTTAAAGTATTATTTCAAATTCAATAGTTTATAACTCAGCACCAAGATTCAATAATATTACAAAGATCAAATTACTGTTTAGCCTATTTAAAAGTTTCTGGGAAGGTTAATAATTCATTTTGAAAAGTTGATAAAATATATTATCAGCATATTAAAATAACAGAATGTATGTAAAATAGTCAATACCAGGTGTCCCAGCTTAAGAACTGATAAAGTGAAATCTGTATAATTGTCAGACTAAGTACTTAAATAAATTTAGCCTAATTGTTTCTGAAACATATTTAATTCCTGAAAGTCTTCAGGACACATTATTAAAATGTTTAGCCACCCACGTGTGAAAAGATAAGCACTACAATATCCATAATTCGTAACGCACACACACACACACACACGACTGCACACTTCTCTGACATTAGTTCAGGTCTTGAATTCCCATCTCAGCACCTCTGGATTCCAGAGCTTTCTAGAATCTTCTCTGTGCTACTTACATGGAGAACTGGCCCGTCATTGTTAGCTGAGATTAGTGGTGATGTAAGTAGAGGGAAGAGGGAACTTCTTAAATGAACTGTAAGAGTCACTCGAAGCACTACTTGAGCCCTGTTCACAAGTCTGAGGTGCACTGTGTATATTCCATGAAAGCATACACATGTATGTGCCGTGCCTGTTTGTGGAAGTGTTTGTAGAAGTCTATGGAACTAAGAGTCTTTCTTCCAGAATATAGAGATCACCTTTACTTATTTTCCTATCTCAGTGAAGGTCTCTGTGAAATTACAGTATCAAATGGGTCTTTATCTGAGGCCTTTCTCTTTCAAGTTTAACTTTCACTGAATGGCAGAAATTGTAGCGCACACCATGGCTCTGTCATGTCGTGGGCATGGAGCCTAGGTGCCGTTTGCTGTTCCAAGTCAAACCTGAGAGAACTTGTGCGCATGCGCGCGAGCTCCCCCTCCCAGCGCGGGGAGTCTTTCGATCTGGCCATCCGATCTGGCCAATCATTATTTAGCACGTTTATCGCTCCATTCTGGCCTGAGCCATTGGGTTGATGACACGTCAGGGCTTTGTCTGGCACCGTATATATTCTTCTGCTTCCACGGGGACGGGGTCTTCTTGCCTCTTTCAAACCTCAAGTGTAAGTGCTCCAATAAAGGGTGTTCTGAGAAGGATCCTGTTGCAGTCGTCTCTTCTGCTGGCAGGAGCGGCGTGCTGCAAGAAATGACATGTAAAGTCACTCCCTGATCTGACCTTGGAAGCTAATCAAACTTACTCTAATGCTTAGTGGCAAAATAAGTGCCCTTCCCAGAAGGAAATCTTTTAGAAAGTTATTTTTGTACATTTGAGTATTTTGCCTGCATCTATGTGGATCACGGACGGGCATGTAGTACCTGAGGAGGCCACAAGAGGATGTTGGACCTCCTGGTGCTAAAGTTCCAGGTGGTAGTGTTGGGAATCGAACCTCTAGTCCTCTGTATAAGCAATAAGATCTCTTAACTGCTCAGTCATCTCTCAAGATCCAAAGAAAATATTCTTACTTCAATTCTGTTACTTTTCATGAAATTCTACTGATAAGGAATGAGCATCTTTTCCCCAGACAAAATGTGAGACGAGTTGTGGTATCCAATGATGACTAGATGCCAACAGTACGATCAGTTATGGATGTAGCAAAGTTTAAAACAGCCCTGATGTTCTTTATCAGAAGGCCATCATGACACTGACAAATTGTTCAAACCTGTGGACAGGTACTAATCCATAGCTAGGAGAACACACAAAAATAGAAAGACAGTTACATTTCACTTTGATCTCTGTAATTCGAACGTCCCTTAGCAACCTTCCCATCAGACCCAGGCCACTTATAAAGAAACAATTGATAGTCAGTCTTACTTAGATAAGACTTTGTTGAGGTGAGTTAACATCGATGAGGTTAAGTCCCGTGTAATTGAAGCAGGCAGTAGTCAAATACCAGAGGGAAATGAAACATTTTGATACAAGTTCAAGGATCATAATTTGCATACTGATGCCAAAATAAATATTGTGACTTTTAAATACAAATCTCCAAGGTGAGACTGTCATGAATGCGTTAGTGTTTGATGACATTTAAATTTTAGCAAGAAATATGCGCATGTAGAGAAAGGTCATTTGGTGTTGACTGGGATGCTAGAAGCTGTGTCTCATAAGCTCTGGGTGTACACAGTTCCAAAGTGTCAGGGAAGGACTGTCACTCTTCTACATACTGCTTGAGATATACAGAGTGTGCCCGGAGATGCTGGTGGCAGTCTGACTTTAATGGGATTATTATAAAACCAACCAAATAAAACATCGCTTTCTGTGCTCCAATATAGGAAAGGCTTCATAAAGCAAGACATATGATTGTGTTCATCAAGATGTGTTTTACATGTGTATACTGGCATGTATGTGGGTACACATGAGTGCAGTGAGCATGCCTGTGTCTGTGCATGTGAAAACCAGAAGCTGATGTTGGGCACCTTTCTTTTCTTCTTCCCAGTTAATGTGCTCCAGACATCCCCTGTCTTCACCTCCAAGGCCCTGAGACTAAGAAGTGAGCCACTCTGCCCTCCTGGGGTGGAAGCTGCTGCTTTGAACTTCAGTAATCCTGCTCATACTTTATCCACTAGGCTATCTTCCCAGCAACTCACCATGAGTTAGTTCTTAAGAGGCATTTCATAGTCAAAACGCTGCACCTCTGTTTCTTTTTAATTCCTTTGTATTTGGAAAGAGGGAATCATGCAGACTCAGAGTCTAGTGGCCCAGGGTGGCTTCCTCTTGCTGTCCCACTCACCTAGCTCACTCCTTCACTGACTTCAGCTGGGCCCCACCTACTGCACAGTGGTAAATAAACAAATACAGCTAACATAGAAATGTCAGGTAAGTGTTTACACTGGTCTTTCCCACTTAAAGGATTGACTGCCCTGCTGCAGCTATTCCAAAACAATGAATCTGATGCAGCGCAAAAAAACGAGAAAGCAGGAGAATGGTGATGCTCTGTCAGCAGCTGGGGCCAAAGCAGATGCTTCCCTGCATGTGGCTGTAGGTGAGAAGAAAACAAACCAACTAGCCTGGCTCTGGCTGCTGATTCCCAGCACGGTGAGTAAATAAATCAGGGCCGCACAAATGCAGAGCACCTTGGCAGGGCGCACTGTGCCTCAACGGATAACGGTCGCAGAACCATTCTTTCTTAACTTGATTTCAATTCTGTAAACCAACTTTGCAGCTGACTGTATAGCCCATTTCCTTTCCTGGCTCAAAATGTGGAAACGATTGAAGGTGAAGAATGGAGACAGTGTGGGCAGCCTGTGACAGAAGCTTGAGTCAGAGAAAACCAATAAGGTCAGGAGCATCGCAGGATCAAGTAATGAGGTGTAATGAATAATAACCTATGCAATCCATGGAGCACAAATCCTGCTCGCTTCCACAGTGCCGCCTTGGTTAAGAGGATTTGCCTCATCTCTAAAGGAATAGAGTATTTTAAATTCCCATTTCCTCCTTATTAAGCATCTCTGGTTAGTGGAATCACATGGTGGCTCCTTAATGATTTCTGCTTCGTGCCTCAAATTTAATTTATTTGAATGTGCAAATTGGTTTGCCAGTGATGTGGTAAACTGTGCTTGGTTATGAAATGTTAACTTGTAAGACACAATCACCTTAAAATGCTCCCCCACCGTTCTCATCTGATGCCATTCTGCTTACTGCAGGCATCTCTGATCAGACCAAATCAACCATAATCAGGCTGTATTTACAACCCAGCCAGGCTGCAAACACTAGCATCTGGCTTGTGAGAGCAGGTGGCTTTGTGTAGGAGTTCCTGGATGGTTTCTTAAACAATAATTGTGAATACCTACAGAGATGAGGCCGCAAAAACCTTCAGAAAATACTTCAATCTATAAAAGTTACCCCTGATTTTTTTCTCCCTCACATTTTCCTCTAAATCCAGTTTATTTCCTCTAGAGCTTCTGGTATGAATGGATAGAAGCTAATTAATTTTCTTGATAGAAATGAAAATACCTTCAAGATAGTTTGTAGGTCGCTTGCCTACTTTTCTCTCCGAGTGGCTCATTCAGTCCCTGGAACATTGTGATTAGATGGAAGAATGACCAAGCAAGATGCTAGGAGGCTCTGATAACTTCCTCTCCTCCAGCTATTTGGTCTTTGACAAACGACCCAGTGTTTATTGTGCTCTCCCATGATTTAAAGATAGAGTTTGGCAAAATGAGGAAGCTTCTTATCTTCTGGAGATTGTATTCTAATTATGTTGGCCCGTAAAATCCAGCATCTCTGTCATTAAGCTAAAATCAGTGTGTGTGTGTGTGTGTGTGTGTGTGTGTGTGTACATACACAGAAGGACATAGACTATCATCATACTTTCAGGCTTTGTGAGTGTATTTGTTACTGTCCTTACATCGTTAACCAAATACTCAACAAGGCAACTCAAGGTAGGAAGGGTTTATTTCGGTCCACAGTTTGATGTCACAGTTCATCATCATGGAGAAGACACGGCAGGCGCTAACAAGAAAGGTTCTAGTGGTGATTGGCTGATTGGGAAGCAGCTAGTACACAAGGGAGCCATGAATGCTGGTACCTTGTTGGCTTTCTCTTTTATTCAGTGTGCCACATGGCATGATGCCACTCATACTCAAGGTGGGTCTTTCTTCTCTAGAACTGCCCTCACAGACATGTCTAGTCTCTGTTTCCAAATCCAGACTAATAGATAAGAAAGCCTCCCACTAGGCACAGTCTGCTGGGGAGTCCATCCCCTCTGCAGAGCGCCATCTGGTGATCAAGCTTTTAATATACAGCATTAGGATGTTCAGGATCCCTAATGGAAAAACTGGGGACATTTCATCAGAAAACATCAAACTCCTTGTACATTCCACAGTATGTACTGGTGACTCTCTAATCAGAAACATTATTTCTGGTGATCCTTCTGGAACTTTGCTGAGGGAAATATGTCCAGAAAGGTGACCCTTTCTGTCATCAGTAAGTTAGAAATCACTTTTCAGTTCAAAGGGTAAGTAGGAGACTCTGCCCTGAAAGTGTCCCTTTTGTCTTAGTGAGTGGTCTCGGTGGCTGTTCTGAGTCTTTAGGGTGTTGTTTAACAACAGATAATGTGACTCTGAACTGTGTTTTCCAAGAGTTCAACACACAATTCGCAGTTGTGCTAATAAACTATATGACAGTCAAAGAAAGAGTGTTTTATTCCTGTTTTTGTTTGTTTATTTTGTTGTAAAAACACAAGAGAGGGAATCACTGACTTCTCTACAGTGAGGTAGTGTCTCAGGAACACTATTGGAGGCTTTTCAGCTGTTGCACTGTGTGGCTACATTATTGACTCTTCATAAGTGAAGACCTATTACAGTGGACCAAGTTGAGAGTTCCAATATTAGTGGACCAAAGTGAGGTTTGTAAAAGAGGATGAGGTTGCCTCTAGAACTCCAAAGAATAACCCAAAGATGCTGTGCCTGTTTATCAGTTCACGTTCTGACATGCGACCAAATTCTGTTTGTTTTTCCAGTACTGTAGGTTGAACCAGGGTCTGGCATAGGCTTGGCAAGAGTGTTACCACTGAGCTTTGCTCCCAAAGTCCAATGCATTTCTCTTGGTGATGCCTGGGATGGAGAAGTTCTTAGCTGACTGAAAAATGCTGATGATTACCTGAGATAGCAGGGCTTGTATTATGCTCAGGGCACTGGAAAGTTCCTTTTAAATGAGTAATTTTAAAAATAGCTCTATGTTTTAAATGAGTATGTGAGCTAAAGTCTCCCAGATGGTATCATGGTGTTGCTGATGTGAAGAGGAAGCTGAACGTGATGGAGATCTGGTCTGCAGGAACAGTGAGAGGCAACGTTTGTCTCAGATACTCTAAGGGCAATAAGGTAAAATTATAGGAAAACCTCCACTTACAGGCTGCTGAGAGAGATACTGCATAGAGATATGGTCTTCACCCACAGTAACAGAGTGTATTCATTTCCAGTTGATGATCGCATGGAATTCAGGAGTATTTGGTTTGAAAGATAATCAAGTAAAATATAGTGTTGTGAGTGTTATTTTAAGATGTGCTACTTTTATTTACGCTGTGGAATATTTGTTTAATGATGCAAAGCTGTGATGCATTCATTCATGTTGTATTTGTTTAATTCTGTGAAGCTGTGTTCCTTTGTCTGTATAAAACAGCTGATTGGTCTAATAAAGAATTGGACAGCCAATAGCAATGCAGGAGAAAAGACAGGTGGAGTTGGCAAGCAGGGAGAATAAATAGAAGGAGAAGAGCACTAGAAAGTAGGAGAAAGAGCAAGAAAAGAAGGAGGGGAAGACTCCGGGTGCCAGTCACCCAGCTACATAGCAAGCCGTGGAGTAAGAAGTAAAGAAAGGTATACAGAAATAGAGAAAGGTAAAAGTCCAGAGGCAAAAGGTGGACAGGTTAATTTAAGTTAAGAAAAGTGAGCTAGAAACAAGTCAAGCTAAGGCTGGGCATTTATAAGTAATAATAAATCTCGATGTAATTTATTTGGTAGCAGCATAGTGGGTCCCCAAAAAGTTAACAGTTAAAAAAAAAAACTGCAATGAGCAATGATAATGTTAAAATTCTCTGATGATAGATGTCATTCATTTTCCTCAGGTTTGGTCATTGGAAGATTATATTAAGTAGGATGTTCAGTGGGACAATAGTTACTTTAGTTACTTTAGTTACTCTTTCTTTAGTTACTCTGTATGTCAATGGATGCCTTTTAATAATAGATTTTGGTTTTTTATGGACTTTGCTTTATTTTATGTTCAGTTATATGAACTATTTTCTTCAGTATGTCAAAAACTCATTTGACATTCAGGTTATACCTGGGAAGTTATTTAGTGCAATAAAGTCCAGACAGTTCAATAGTCTGTATGTTGTGCATCACTGTTTTATGATAAAGGAAAAAGAAGGTCAAGAGACAGCATGTGGCCAGAATAAAATCCTATTATCTTACTGAATGGGTTACTGGAAAATATAAAACTAAATTGACACTATGGAAAAGGATATAGCTTAAAGTTCTAATTAAATGAATACTTAATTGCATATTTCTTTATTTGACTTGGAAGTGTGGTGATGCCAGCAGTTTCAGGATCTATTAGGATAACAGATTTCATGTAGCTTGGAAACTCATGGTAGAAGACAGGTTTTCACTCCTTCCCCACAGGATTCTAAATATCAGGTCAAAATTCCCCTGTGATTCAGTACCAATGGTTTGGGAATGTCATGGGGATGGTTTAATATAGATCTCTTTGAGATTGTCATCAGCTAGATAAAGTAAACTCATAATTTCTGATTTTCTAATTCTAGTCACTGCATTAGGACAAGTTGATATATTTAAGGAAATATAACATTTCATGCTAGTATAATTAAAATTTTATTTTTAGCTTCATTAATTTGAAAAAAAAACTTTGTCTCATGGAGCTTATTTTAAATTCACAGAGATACAGTGAATCACAGATTCCTATCAGATATGTCTTTAATTACTCATGGTGATGATGCCTTGGAGAAAAGAAATCACTAATAACTTAGGACCAAATGTGTTCCAGGTACTGTGCAAATCACGGCAATGTTGTGATCTCATACTGTATGACTCGTGGTTAAATCAGAAAATCGAACTCCCAAGGAAGTAAGCAAAGCCAGGAAGGGAAGGAAGGGTGTTAGACCTGGGATTGATGATTCCAAACTGCTCATTCTGTCTTCTGAAGAACACCATCTCTACCATCAGTATCATGACTATAGCTAGAAAGTTAATAATAACTGGAGTTCATTTATAGCCTACCATCCATTAGATAACTTGGAACCTTATTTTGTTACTTTACGTATTCATATTTTGAGTTATACCAGGACATGAATTAAAAATATAATATTTAGACAAAAACAAGAAAAGGGTGGAGAGATGGCACATTGTTTAAGAGCATTAGTTGTTCTTGCAGAGGACTGGAGGGTTTGCTTCTCATCACCCATATGGTGGCTCATGACCACCTCTCACTCCAGTTCTGTCATGTTTTTCTTTTCTGTATGCAAAGGAAATGCTTACCAATCTTTTAGTGGTGATAACTAAAGGAATTTGTTGGCTTCTGTCTATGCATGCCATTCCTGATACTCACAGAATTTTGTTCTTCCTAATTTATATCCATTTCCTAAAGCAAGATGAAGCATTTTGTGTGTATTTTACAAACCTATAAAATGATTGTCACCTGGGCCCGGAATGAGTTGATGGGATTAAATGAATTACCCTGGATATTTTATGGTTCAAGTGACCAGAATTGCTTAACTTGGATTTCATTCATATCAATATAACACACTTTCAATTAGGTCAACTTTAAAACAGCCTGCCGTCATGACAGCCAAGTTACTAAAGCAACTAACTGTCTTTTGAGATGGAGAAAATGCTTGCTCAGGTGGTCTCATCCCTTGTTTTGAAAGCAGAGTTATAATTATATAACCTTTATTTATTCAGTCTATCACAGTTAATTTTAATCAGACAGATTTGTTGCCTGTTTCCTACAAGGAGGGGGAAAGACATCTCATTATATTTAATGCAGTGTTTATGTACATAGCTGCATTAGGCCAGCTGAGATGCTATTCCAGTGAAATGGTAATCTCTCTGACAACCTAATAATGAAACAACCAAGTGTGGATGGACTTCTGAAACAAGAAACTGCTCTTGATGCATATTTGCATACTGATAGTGTTATGATGATTACGAGCCACTATTGTATTATCATGGACCTCAAAAGAATATTGCTCCCTAAGATTACTTTGAATTCAAAATTTAATAATCCTATCTACATATTCAAATCAAGATGTAAATTTCATAGATGTAATAAAACAAAATCTGGGATAAAATTGATATATTAAATAACATGTATTATATATCCACATTAAAGTGACATTAATTAGTAACAGTATGCTTATAAAAGAGAAAACTAAAAATAATTCTAACAACCTATTCTCATTCTTAATATTAGGCAAAATGTGGCAGAGTGTGGTGGCATATGCTTTTAATTTTAACACTTGGGAAGCAGAGGCAAATGGATTGCTGTGAGTTCCAGGCTAACCTGGTCTATACCACAAGCTTTTGGCCAGTCAAGGTTATATAATGAGATCCAGTCTCAAAAGAGAGCAGGAGGCAAAATTCTGATTGTATAAATAGAGATGTTATTGCTTCTTTTTCTGTATTTGTATGTGTGTGGTATATGTACATATGAATATGCATATTCATGTGTATGCAGGTTCCAGGCTCACAATGATAGTCTTTGTAAGTTACTCTCTGCTATATTCATTGAGGCAGGGTCTCTCAG
Source organism: Microtus oregoni (assembly GCF_018167655.1). Classification (NCBI taxonomy): domain Eukaryota; kingdom Metazoa; phylum Chordata; class Mammalia; order Rodentia; family Cricetidae; genus Microtus; species Microtus oregoni. The sequence goes on from NW_024543094.1 coordinate 6,817,047, forward strand.
TTTAACCATCAATACTCTAATATGATGAGTTTGGATAGCCAGCGTGCTCTGTTTCTTCTCCTTTCTGCTTTCTGCCAGCGGGCATAATAGACGGTCTACCATGCCCATCTGGCATTTACATGTGTTCTGGGAATCTGAACTCTGATCTTCATATCTTACTCACTGACCCATCTCTCCAGGCCTAGGAGGAGATGTTTTGAAATACAGCATTCAGAGATTGTGTTGTTGCTACTACTATTGCAAATAGTACCAATAGTGCAACTATTTTAACAGAAAAAAAAAAAAAGAATCAGTCTTATTCATGAATGTGTAAGAAGGTTCTAGTTTTCCAGTTTTAAATGTAATCTTTTGAGACTGTGGAGATTTCATATACTTCACATCTATTATAAAGTAATATTTTAAAACTTTAGCTTCACCCAGCCCAGGGTTTATTTGTAAAACCTGATGTCAGTACATCAGATATCTAGGTATACTCTCGAGAGCATCTCAGCTCCTTCCCCTTTTGAGTGGCTGATCTCCACTCAATGTGAAGGTGTTTGCAATTGTCTAGAAGACACACCTCAACATGGAGGTTTCAACAGAGGATCAACTGGTGGAGAAATCGTCCCATAAGAGTAAGTGGGACATTCCATACAAAATAATTATGAATTCCGTGCTAATCTGCTTCATTGCATAATGGAAAGCAAATTTTATTACTGCTGTTTGACTTCAACTAGACATCCTCTAAGTCCCCAGCAATGACCATATCCGAGGAATATGTGTTATCATCCGCCTGCCTTCCCATCTTTCTGAGCAAGTACATGTTCCTGCTGTTGCTGCTGTTGCCATCTGCAAAGTCAGACTATTTGATCTTCCAATATGAGAAGGTAACTTCAGACTTCTGGGGCCAGATTGGGACCTGGGAAGCAACCAGCTTTGTGGACTAAATAGTTTCCAGATTTTTAGGTTGTCTTGCATGACGACAGCAACTGTTAGACTACCCAGGGCCTATCTTGTAAGGCAATTTAACAAAACCCCTTATGTAACATCTGTGAAACAATATAAATACACAGTCTATTGCTTCTGTTCCTTTTTAATCCACTGCTGCCTCCACCTTACGATACAGGAGCTTCTCACTAAGAACTGGGCAGCATCACTAACTGGTTTTCTTAGCTCTAGCCACATACACATCTGTAAAAAATGCATTAAAGGGGGCTGGAGATGTACCTCAGCTGGAAGAATGTTTATTTGGCATGAAAAAGGTTTTGATCTCAGTCCCCATTACCAAACTCAGTATGGTGATTCACACCTTTAATAGTAACAGTTGGTACATACTTCTCAGGTACATGGTGAATTTGTGGCTAGTCTGTACTACATAAGATCCTTGCTTCAAAATAACAACAACAACAAAAACAAACAAACAAAAAACCAAAAAGCTATACAGACCAGACTGATTTATTTTACTGGCAATGATCGCCCCTACCTCCACCTCATGAATTCTGGGATTACAGGTGTGTGCTGCCTTGCCCAAAAATTAATCCGTATTTTAAATACCATTTGACTACCCTAATAAGCTTCATTATTTAATACTTGTTGATTAAAAAATACTTATTAGTTATTACCATGTGGTGATAAAAATCTAAAATGTTTTCATCCCTGTTTTGGTTGTTTTATTCTTTTTAGTCTTTGCGGGGGATACCACCCAGCTCCCAAATAAACCACATGGACGCTTATTTTTTTTTTTTTTAACAGAAGTCCAATCTTAGCTTGGCTTGTTTCTTCACAGTTTTTCTTAAATTAGCCCATCTTCCTTTTCCATCTGGACTATTACCTTTCTCTGTTTCTTTATACCTTCCCTTTCCTTCTTATTCCACGTCTGGCTGTGTGGTTGCATATCTGGCCCTGGCTTTTCTTACTCCTTTATCTTTCTCTCCTTAGATTCTCCTCCAATTTATTCTCTCCATCCACTACCCTCATGTATTCTTTCTACTGCCTTGCTACCTACCCTTCAGCTCCTTATTGGACCTATCAGATGTTTTAGGCAGACAAAGTAACACAACTTCACAGAGTTAAACAAATGCAATTTAAAAGAATGCAACACATGTTTGCATCATTAAACAAATGTTCCACAGCATAGACAAATGTAGCACATCTTCAAATAGTATTCCGCAGCACTAATGATATAGTTCTAACTAAAGACAGATTAGTTAATGCTGACTTATATAGTTATTATAAAATACTATCTGATCACTCTATATAGATATACTTATTTGCTATTCATGACAAATCTGTGGTATGGGTGCAAGTAGGTCAGTTTTACAGACACTGTAGCCTTGAGAGAGTACTGTGGCAGAGATATGTTCATGGAGTGTTTATGGAGATCTGCATCTGGGTCTCTTGACAACACCCATTTCTCCCTAGGACTGATACTTACTTAGCCGTTCTCCAAAACTTGTGTTTATTTATATTACTTGATTTTAATATCTCTATTACAAAGACCAACATAACACTATTATATGCATTCTTCCTATGAGCAGAGTGATAGACTTGAAAATTTAGAACTACACTATGTTTTATCTTAGCTACAAACACCAGAACCAATTTTATCTTTCTCAAAATAAAAATAGAATTCAATAAAGTTAAGTTTCTCACTCAGGAAATGGAATTATCTTACCACCTTAACTCTGAAGGATTTCAGAAGACTGTGAGCTGAGAAGGAGAAGAATCACAGGATGATGGAGGAGGGTCATTGGCTAATAAAGGCACTGTCCTGGCCCATTTCTATCTAACTTAAAGACTAAGACAATAAACGACTGTGAAACAAATGAGGACAATGACCTCCAAATATAAACAATGTACAAATATACATTGCAGTAGGTAAATATATATCAATACACAATCATTATATAAGTATCTTAATCAGAGGTATCTTGATAAGTATCTTAATCAGACACCACAGCTCTCCTCTCTGGAGCAGACGCCTGAGAGAGTGACGCCATGCCCCGCTCCCGGGATGAAGCTCCGACCCAGGATGGACTAGGCTAGAATCTTCCCGGTAAGACCGGTGCTCACAGATTATTAGAGATGGGTTGATCGGGATGTGAGATCAACCCTTTAGCCCTAGCCCAGGGCTAAAGGGCCAAGCAGTGATTAAAAGAATACAGTGTCTGTGTAATTATTTCGGGGCATAAGCTAGCCGGGCAGGCGGCTGGGGTGTTGGGGACGCAGCCACGCCGCCCTTATTACTACAACAGGACAGAGTAATGAACATAGTTGTTCTATGACCTAACTTCTAGAGGAAATCTAAATCTAATTTCTGATTTTAGATTTTGTTGAAGCTATGTTTGATTCATCTAATAATTTCCAATATTTAGACTTGATAAAGTGCAGGATGGGAAAGAAACTGTCCTAGCCAAGGGGCTTCATGTCCTTCTAACTCATTTCTCTTTTCAGATTGTTCTCTTTTCATAGTATGTGTGAATGATCTTTATTTCTTCAGGAATAAAGTAGACTTCAAGGTGAGTTAGATATAGCAATGCTTGACTTCACACGGAATCACACACATTTCTTGAGTTTTCTCTATTTCACTTGTACTTATAAAAGAGGAAAAAGGTACTGTTGAGAGAAATGAAAATAAATATTAATAAAGAATGGAAAGGTGATTTAAAAGTGATGGCTAGAGCAGATTCTATCTAGACAATAGTCATCTTCATCCTTGCAGCTGTGTTAGTCAGGGATCCCACAGAGAAATACAGTAGTAACCATGCACCAACACCATTGTGAGAGGTGGGGCATCCCATGGACTTCCATCATCAGCTGTGGATCTAGGGGAGCGAGGAACATAATTTAGTTGGGGTCTGAACACCTAAGAACTAGAGCAGCTGGCAGCATAAGGTAAGTGCTGACCTAAGATCTAAGTTTGAAAACTGGTGACCCCAATGCAATGTCCAAGGTAGAGAATACAGATGTCTCAACACAAACTGAGAGAGGAAATCTGTCTATCCTCCACCATTTTATTCTATATTCTCTCATGGAAGATTAGAGCATTGGTGCTTAACCAGATGATTAGGTGCTAAGTTCTCCTGAAAATCTCTCACAGACACACCCATATATATGTATGTGTCCATATATCACAGATGGTTCCTTGAAAACTGGCATGCACCTTCATCTCCTCAAATCGTAATATTCACACAAGAGCAACAAGATTATAACTAACTCACATGATATAATGGTCTTAAACAAGGCTAAAAAGAATGCATGACCCTCCCCCCCCCAAAAAAAAACAGGTAGAATTATTACGTTTAGTGTTCTACCTACATCGTATGACTTAAATACTTGGACATAAAATTAGCAGAACTTGTGTGCTGACACAGCATCAAGACTTCTTATTGTTTATGATAGGATTATAAAGAATGAAAGGAAGCAGATGTGAATGGACAAGAGTATATGAAATAACATAATTAACTCAGAGAACAAGTCCGTGATACTAGACAGTGATTAATTTTTAATGCCCAGATAAAGAATTTTTACTAATATACAAAAGCAACAGAAAAATAACAGCATGTGAACTGTTAGACGGTAAGGATGTTTGCCACCAAATGTGATGACCCTAGTTTAATATTCAGAAGCCACACAAGGAAGGAGAGAACAGACTTATCTAGGTGGTTCCCTGACCTACACACACACACACACACACCATTGTGGACAGAGTCTGCTTGTTTGTTCCTGGCTGCCCAGACCCGACTAATTGCACAGAAATTATATTAATTATAATACCATTTGGCCAAAGACTTAGGCATATAACTAGCTAGCTGTTACATCTTAAATGAACCAATTTCTATTAATTTGTGTATCACTAGGTGACTGGTCCACCAGTAAATTTCTGGCATCCTTCTTCAGCAGCTACACAGTGTCTTCTTGACTCCCTTACTCTGCCTCTATATCTCTTCCATCCTGGCTATATTCTGCCCTGCTATAGATGAAAGCAACTTCTTTATTAACCAATGGTAATAAAATATTCACAGCATATAGAGGGGAATCCCACATCACACCATGGTTCATATGTGTGTGCATACACCCACATTGACACAAACAAATGCTTGTAATGTTTGTTTAGAAAAGTCACTTGTTTAAACTCACAGAACAATAGCTAGAAAAAAGAATTCAGTGTATTACTATATAATAAACTGTTTTAAAGATATGTTTTTAATCTTGATTCAAAAGATTTTTTAAAAATTTTTTTTAAAAAAAGAATTAAAGATTTATTTGTATTTTATGTGTTTGAGTGTTCTGCCTGCATATATGTATGTGAAACATATGGGTGCAGTGCCTGCAGAGCTCAGAAGAGGACATCAGAACCCTGGAAACTGGAGTTAAGAGGGTTGTGTGCTACAATGCTCTTAACCCCTGAGTCATCTTTCCAGCCCTTATCTGAAATTATCTTCAGTTCTTAGTGTTTAAAACTGGAAATAACATAGCAAATTTAATGATAACCCATCATGTTTACATAAATCCTTAATAATCCTCAGCATTAATTGTCATGTTAGCACCAGAAATTAAATAAAGTTTTATCAGTCCTAGGATAAAATGTTTTGTTAGATCTCTTTCCTGTAATTTAGATACCAGTCATCTATGTCTGTATTATTTACTTTTCTTAATGCTCTGACAAAAATATTAGACAAGAGTGATTCAAACAAAGAATTTCTTTTGGATTACATTTGGAGGAGTACAGTCCTTGGAGGTAATGGCATGGTAGCCAGAGCAGAAGGCAACTGGTCACATTGTGTCTTTTGTCTGGAAGTAGAAAGAGAGGAATTCTGGTGGCTTCCTCCTATTTCTCTTCTTCTTCTTTAGCATAGGACAACATTTCATGGGATGTTATCACCTATTCCAGATGGACCTTTCATCCTCAGGTAAACCTCTTTGGAAACACCATCAAAGACACATCAAGAAGTGTTCCTTTTGGTTTATTCCCAAGACAATCAAGATGATGATATTAACCAACACAATGATTTTGAACATTTTCCAGTAATGATATCTTATATTAGATAATAGCTATGCATCTTGATTTGGCTCTCTTTTGTATGAATTTTCATTACTTTCCTGTAGTAAGTGAATTTTTTTCATAGAAACATTTACACTGCCAATGTGACCATCCTCCTGATTTGTGAAGAGTATGTAACTAGATGCTCAGTGAGCACATAAATGAGTGCCTCAACAAAGACTCAATGAAGTCATGATGTCATTCTCTGGACAAATTACCCAATGTCAGAAAAACTGAACAATGTGTCATGGGGATAACTGGGAAAATCTTCTTAGAATCACAGCTGGATGGTTGATAGGAAAATAGCTTCATATGCTAATGAGAAAGAATTTGTATTCATTCATTTTGACTTAGTTTGGTCCATTGCTCACTGGAGGAAGTGTTCATGCAAAGAGGCACTGTATTCACTGTGTCTGCCAGCTGCGGTCTGTGACTCACTCCTTCCCACTGCGGTGGATTGCTCTCCTTTGCAGGCAGAGAGACAAGAGAGTGAATGCGTTAAACTTCCTCTCTGAGACCTTATTTATTTATTTTGATTGTTATTTGCAAGCCTATAATGCCAGAAATGAACCCTACAGGTTCACTTCAGGCTCCACAACTTCTCAAGTTTTGGCTCCCTTTTATTTTTCTTGTCATGAATTAGAAAGCTCACGTCCCAAATTAATCCAGGCAATGAATAAATCCAGTGAGTGAAGAATTATACAATGTTGGAGTCCAGCACCACTGCCATTGTGTTCTAGGGCTCCGATTTGAAACTTTTGGGGAAAAAAATGGGATTTAGAAGTCTATCGCTAGTAAGGTGAGCATCTAAACTGCCTCGGCTCCCACAAAGCCAATACGTGCAGTTGGATCAAAAATCCATTGAATGGAGGTGTGTGGTCCTTGGACTTTCCACAGGGAAGGGAACCCTGATTGCTCTTTGGGCTGATGAGGGAGGGGGACTTGATTGGGGGAGGGGGAGGGAAATGGGAGGCGGTGGCGGGGAAGAGACAGAAATCCTTAATAAATAAATAAATAAATACAAATAATAATAAAAAAAGAAGTCCATCGCTAATCTGAACAACATAAAACATTGGAGACCTGAAGGTCTTTGGGGGATGCGGCTAAACTCAGGTTAGTCATAAATCGAGGAAGAACGGTGACAGCCAGAGTAAACAGCCGTAGAAATCATGTATTTTCCCTCTGCTGATTTTTTGTTTGTTTGTTTGATAGTATAAGTAAAGAGAAAATTGTGAGAATAAAAGGCCAAGGGACTGTTAGAACTTGGCGTTTAAAAGAAAGTTTAAAACGATAACAATTATCTATCCCCACCTTGTCTTAGACTATGTCTTCCACAAGTTTGTGTAATCTGAAGTATGTAGCCACTTATCTGTATGACAGATTCCACCTTACTTATGGTGGTAATTGACAGGGGAGTTTGTTTGTACGTGTTTGGAATTGCAGAGAAGATAAAATTAAAATTACCTTGATTAGTTTAATTATTAACATTCTATGCAGTTTATTATTAAGCCATTTCTTTCAACTAACATTTCATAAAACACATGCCTCTCATTGTTTGGGTCAGAAAAGTTCTTGAAACTGGACAATGGGAGAAATAAAACTAATTGGTAGAAACTATGAAGGAAAGCGAAAGTTCTAATTATTTTTATTCTTAAGAGCAACAATATTTACCCTCTCTGGTAGCAGCACCCCTTGAGATCATTTCTTATAGAATTTTAATATAGTAGTAGAAGCCAAAATGGAAAGATAAAATGCTGTGTTATATATAAATTTAGCACATACTTAATATCAGATAATTTTCAAGAACATAATTTGATCATGCCCTTCTGTTCATACTTCAAAGCTTTCAGAAAGATGAAGAACATAGCAAGCACACTATGAGAAGCAGAACTGGATTTCCCCACTACATTTTCCTAGAGTTAGTCCAAACAAACATGTCAGTTGCCCCCACCCCTCTCTCTCTCTCTGTCTCTCTCTCTCTCTCTCTCTCTCTCTCTCTCTCTCTCTCTCTCTCTGTGTGTGTGTGTGTGTGTGTGTGTGTGTGTGTAATGTGTGATTCTGGAATATAGCTTTGCTTTGTAGAGAATGTGCACGTTTTTTCATGTTATAAGATCACATTTCAAGGGAATATTTGTTGCCATTTCTTTATCTAAAATAATATTTTGTGTTCTCTAATGTAAAACAAAGTAACTGAGTGTCTTAGGTTTACTTTTGTTGCTGTGCTAACACCTGACAAAAGGCGAGTTAGGGGATAAAAGTCTTAAGTTAGTTTGCAGTCTCAGGTTATAACCCTGAGATTATCACTGGTGGAATGTCAGAGTGGCAGGAGCTTGAAGCAGCCAGCCACCTCACACCCATGTAAAGAACAGAGGGAAATAAATGCATGCATACTCGCTCTCTTGCTTGTTTCTCTTTGGCTGGAATTTTCCATTTGTACCATCCCTGTCCCCAGCTAGTGCACGGTGCAGCCCACTATGGCCAGAGTTTTCCCACATCCATTAGCTAAATAAAATAATCCCTCCAGATACACCCATAACCAAGCCAACATAAAAAAAAGTCCTTCATATAGACTCTTCCCATTGATTCCATGTTATTTCAAATTGATAATCAAAGCCAACCACCACACTCAGTAAATGATTGCTCAAAATTTTCAACTCCAGACTAAATATGAAGCTTTATTATGGCAATTATATATAGCTCATTATTAAGCCATTTCCCTTAAACAATATCTTCTTATAAAGTACATTCTTCCCATTTTCTGGACCAGAAAGTGCTTCCTTCTGGGTTGTGGCGGCACACACCTTATATGCCTTTAATCCCAGCACTTGGAGGCAGAGGCAAGTGTATCTATTTGAGTTTGAGGCCAGCTTGGTCTACAATGCTAGGACAGCCAAGGCCACACACACACACAAACCTGTCTCAAAAAAAAAGAAAAAAAACAAAAAGAAAGGTCTTGGATTTGGACAATATGTTGGAAAAGAAAAACTGAGTAAAGTTTTTGGTAACAAAATGCTGAACATCAGCACTGATCTGTAAATGCAGATGTGTTAGCAACATATTTGAAATTCAGGATGAATAAAATATCTTATATGTTCTGATGGTGTCAAAATACATATAAAAAGACATTTTTTTTGTTTCCACAAATACAAACGATAAAGAAATAAGAACATCTATCTTAGATTGTGCATCAAATCTGCACACTGTTTTGCTTATGTTGTATAACTGTGTCACAAATGGAAATTGATAGCTCTATTACACTGTGAAGATATTGATGAAATCTATTTTTATAGCTCATGGTTTTTATACAACATTTTTTCATTTGTCAAATAATTCTGACAGTTCTAATTTTGCAGAGTTTCCCTTTCAGTGCATATGTCATAGCTTGCTCTTTCTTCCAATATTGTGCAGTCCTCTTCATATTTCTCTCAGCTAGGAGTCTAAATACAATCCTCTTAAGAACAATGTGCATATATAATTGTTAATATCTCCCATGGCATTGCCTTTGTACCAAAAAAGATTCACTGTTGGTCTCAGGAAGCTGGAGTTTTAATAGTATGCATTCCAAGGTCAAAGTTAAATCTTTTTAAAGACTGTCACCAATTAACCAACAGCAAAGAATAGTTCCAAAGCTTAAATAAGTCACCTAAACAAATAGAGAACATTTTAAAAATTCCTATTCTATGTTTTATGAGCCTGTATGTATACGAGTGGTCTTTTTTATATAGAAAGGAACACCGATGAGTTATATTTGGTTTCTGCCACAAGGGTATTAGAATAAGACCAACTGATTTTTGATACAAGTAAAGCCAAAAGACATAGTGCACACCTGAGATCCCAACATTTGAGAGATTAAGACAGAAGGATGAGAAGTTCAAGGTCATCCTTGTCAACACAGTAAACTCAAAGCTAGCTTTCAATATGATACTTTCAAAGCAATTAAAAACCTTACTTTCTCTTCGTAAATTATATTAGAGTGGAAAATGTAATTTTCATTTTTCTTTGTACAGGCTGTGTTTAGTTACTGTATTCTAAACACTAACATTAACAATTTTTATTTCCTTCAGTCTTCATGCCTTTGCATGTTCAGTTGAGAAAACTTATAAATATTTATATCCATACTCTCTTGCTGAACTGGTAGACAGCGATGATTATTGGTTAATACTTATTTATTTTTCTTCATAACTCTTGCATTCATTTGTATGTACTTCTGTTGGCTTTCTCTGCTCTTCCTTTGCTTATTCACAAATGGCAGCCACAAATTACTTAGCTAACTTGGACATAATACTAAAGTGTCACATCAATTTTACTCTCAGTAAATTGCACATCAAAGTCAGAGGCATTCACATTTTCTCACAGATCTGCATTTTTAACACCAGTTTGTCCTTTAGTCAAACATGTTTAATTCATGATAAAAAACAACAACAAAAATCACTCTACTAATATGCCCTGTGTCTGGATTAGCTTTTATTGTCAACATGGCACAGCCTAGAGTCACCAGCAAAGAGAGAATTTCAGTTGTCGAAATCCTCAGATCATGTAGGCCTGTGGGCATATTTGTGGGAGAATTGTCTCAACTGATAATTTACGTGGGAGGGCTCCATGTACTTGGGAAGGTACACTTCCTAGGCAAGTGGGGCTAGGATAGAGGAGAAAGCTAGCTTAATGTGGGCTTGAGAGTGAGACAATGAACAGCATTTCCTGATAGATGTTGCTCTATTTCCTGGCCTAACTTCTGTCAATGACAGACTGTGACCTAGAAGTGTAAGAAAACAGACGTTTTCATTCCCAAAGTTGCTTTTTGTTAGAGTGTTTATCACAGCAACAGACAAACTGGAGCATCCTTCTTGCATTCTCCTCACCAAGTATCTTCCTGGCAATAATCTTCCAGGGCATTGCATAGATGCATATTTGTACTGTTCAAGGCTCTAGTGTTAGCACCAAACAGATAAGAAGGAACAGACAGTAGCTATAGTCCTTGCATATTTTAATGAATTCAATTTTCAGAGTAAACTAATGGGAATATGTCATTGCTACCCCCAAATTCAATTTACCTATCTTTTTTTTTATAACATACTGTGTTCTGATGGCAATGCTATTGCAGAAAAAGATATGCAATAATCTGTATGGATGCTTAATTTAATAACTTATACATGCTAAGGGCTAATGATGAGGCTCCTTGTTATCCCAAGAGATTACTAGGGAATATATATTTACAATCAATAAAAACAGTACAACAACTAAATTGTGTGAATAAAGAAGGGGGCTTGTCATTTCTGAATTTCCCTATGAATGCAATATGCTTTAGATGGGATGTGTAGAATGTCACAGAAAAGAATCTGAAACATGTAGTATATGAGAAAGAGAGAGTAGGAGCATAAATCAATTGTTTAGATCTCAATCTAGAGAAAAACATCACAAAAGTAAAACAGATTCAGTAGGGTGAAATTATTTGCAGCACGTCAATATTTACTGAACTGCATTATATATAAGTGATTTAATCCTATATATATGGCTCAAACAGCTAACATTTCGGCCAATAATCTGTTAAAAATTAAGCTTGAACTAAAGCTCCTTCCAAAGGCTTAGTTATTAAGACAATGCATTGTTTTTCCAGAGGTTGCTAGTCTGACTCCCAAAACTTGTGTCAGGTGACTCACAACTGAATGTCACTCCAACCCCAGGTGCCCTCTTTGGCTTCTGAAAGCATATGCATTCACATGCACTGTATACACACAGGCACACATGCATTCATATGCACTGTATACACACAGGCACACATGCATTCACATGCACTGTATACACACAGGCACACATGCATTCATATGCACTGTATACACACAGGCACACATGCATTCACATGCACTGTATACACACAGGCACACATGCATACACATTCACTTACATATACACAAGCACACATGCATTCACATGCACTTACATACACACAGGCACATGAGGACACATAAATAAAAATAAAAAAAATAAATCTTGAAAGTTGAATTTGACCTAACATTTCCCTTTATATAGTTACCAGACAGAGATTTGTAAACAGACTATAAACCTACTCTTTAACATTGACTGCATTCTCAAACAATAGCAGCTCCTTAGCTTCTGTCAGTGATCAGCAGCCATCCATTTAAACCTAGTTTGAACCAATAGGTCTATCTCTAGTCTCACTTTTGTGCATTCTCTCTGTCTCTGTCTCTTTGTCACTTGTTTTCTCTAGCTCATCCATTGTTTTTCTTGAAATACCAATATAAGCCAGTTAGGATTATAAAATTCAATTTATGGAGATTCTCTCATTTCAAGATTGTAAAAATGAAGTCTCCGACAGAGGTGAATTGATTGGGTCAGAACTGGAGACTCAGACAATTGCCCATGGTGCACCTTGAAGCACTCAAGGGCCTAATGGACTAGGTACACATTTAAAGACTTGAGGTAATTCCACACATTGTACATTTTATCTTTGGGACATTTGTCTTGTTCTGAAGTTATATTAGGATTAAGACTAAAAGCTGAAAATCTCTATGAAATGAGTGGATTTCAGGAAATAAGTAGTTAAATGAATATGAGATAGATGGATCTTTATTAATGATGACTTGAAGTCAGCCCCAGCTCAGCTCACATGAATTGAATTAAGGTGATCAGCCACTTTCCCTGCCTCACAAATGGAAATAAATCACACTGCAGTGAACTAAGACCCAACAGAGATCAGTAAGTATTCCAGAACAAGAGCACAGAGGAAAAGAACAAACCCACTTTTGCTGCCTAGTTGCATGTCAACTAAACACAAGTCAGAGTCCTCAGAGAAGAGGGAGCATCAAGTGAGAAACTGTTTCCACAAGGTTGGGCTTTAGGCAAGCCTGTAGGGCATTTTCTTAATTGGTCATTAACGGGGGATAGTTCAGCCAATTGTGGGTTGTGCCATCCATGGGCTGGTGTTCCTGGGTTCTAAAAGAAAGCAGGTTGAGTATGAGGAACAAACCAGTAAGCAATACTCGTCCATGACCTTTGCACCAGCTCCTTACTCCAAGTTTCTGTTAAGAATATTTCTTAGACAAGCCTTTCCACCGACACAAATAATTCCAATTAGACTGAATAAGACCAAATAAAAGATGCCCGTGTTTAATGCAATGCTCCCGGGTGGCACTGGGAAAGCATGGTGAGGGGAAGAGGAAGAGAGAAGGGGAACCACTCCAAACCTGGAGATCACATGTACATTCTCTGGGGGGAAGTTTAAGTAGCCAGTGGGAGTGGTGTTGACGTTCCCTGGGGAGTGGTTACCAGTTGGTGGGCTTTCTTGACCCTCCCTGGGGAGGGGCCTTATGCCATTAGCTGGGCTGAAGCCCCCAGGCAAACAATCCCGACTCTTTAAATAAAGGGGGTTTAGGGAGCTGGGGCAATGCTTTTGACCAAGCATTCCAGGCTTTTTGGATAAGGGATGCCAGCGAGCTGAGGCAAAGCCCCTCAACCAAACATTTTAGACTCCTTGGATAAAGGGGTGCCAACTCAAGTCTGGCTGCTTCCTGTGATCATGGGACAATGTGGGAGAGGGAGAGCTGGGAATTGGTTGGCTCATGCTCAGTGAGAGGTGTGGTGGGAGCATCATCCAGTTTACTGTCATCCTTGAGACCTCAGGCAGCTGTTTCTTGAGGGAGATGAGAAGGCAGGTGGATAGAAAAAAATATTGTTATTGTTGGCCCTATGAATGGGCTAGCCATGGGAAGCGTCGCTAACTGCCAGAAAGAATGGTATGGAAAGTGCCCTGGTTGTATAGGTGAAGCTCAGGTGTATAAGTGGGACACAATAGCAGATAAATCCAGATTTTAGTTGGTAGGTGTCCTGGATTCAGGAGAGTTGGTACCAATTGTGAAGTCCCAGGAGCTAGTGTAGGTGTTGACATTATCTGGAGAATTCTTTGTATGTTGGTCTTAGCCCAGACAGCAGGAGTGACTTTGTAAAATATGCTTGAAAATGGGTGGGGTTAAAACAGGCTCTGGAGACTGTTAGTTTTGTTTTTCCAGACCTGATTTTTGATATAGCAGCAGAACTTTTTCCTAGGAACCTGTAGGTATCTGTAAGAGAACTGGAACAGATTTACATCTTGGTGTCATAGCAAAAGGCTATTGCTTTAAGCTAAAAGGTATAAACATTTTAAAAGACAAAGAAAATTAAAAACTCTAAACCTCTAAAGATATACCTAAAACCTATTAGTCCTGGACTATAAAGCCTGTTAAAGAGGCACATTTGTCTGTAATTTAGCAGAAAACTTAACAAATAAAGTAGTAAGTTACCAGTACCTTAAGTCATCAAATGCCATTAGACTGATCTAAGGGGGATACATGAGTAGAAATGAGATAGTTTTTTAGCTATGCAGGCAATCCCAAGTCTCCCCTTAGTCATTGGAGAACACCAGCCTAGAAGCAATACTTGTCAAAGTACGGCTGAGTACAAGAGGCCCAAAGATTCTCCTGTGGGGGGAAGATTTAGTCTACCTCTCTTGGCAGGATGAGAAGATTGATTCCCTGGGTGGCATCCAGGAAGCTAAATGGTAGAAGGCTGCTTTTTGCTGTGTGGGTGGCTTTGCCAAACCCAAAAGCAAGCCTGGAGGCAGAAGGCCTTTTGCAAACACACATCTTCTTGGAGGAGCTATAGGGTGCTGCAGGAGCTGGTATGTCTCTGTGGTAGATGTTCTTTTGTTAAATGCCATACTCTCAGATCTTTAAAGGCACTTGAGAATTGAGTACCATTACCTGTTATATTTAAACTGGACATATAAGGTAAATTTACACATATATTTTATCCAATTAGTTACAGTTACCAACACTAGTAAATGTAAAAAGATTAAAAGGGATATTTTAATAAGTCAAAGAATATTAACACACATCTGTACTCTTATCTAAGATGGTGGTAAGGTCAAAATGGAGGACTTTTACATGTTTGTATTTTTTCAGAGCTGTTGTAATTTGGAGCTATAAGTTTTACAGATCTTAAAACATGCACATATATACACATAAAAACATAAAGTATGTATACTATGACATATAGCAAGTATACTATGAAAGTATATTATGAAAACATACCCACATACTCAAGATATAATGTGGCCACATTATTCTAACAGACAGACAAATAAAACATTTTTAGAAACCTGTGTCAGCTGATCAACTTAAAAATCTCAGCATAGGTGGCAGAATCTGGGGAAACACTTAAGGAAATGCTCAACATCCTTAGCCATCAGAGAATGCAAATCAAAACTCTGAGATTCCATCTTACACCTGTAAGAATGGCCAAGAACAAAAACACTCATGACTATTTATGCTGGAGAAGATATAGGGTAAAGGGAACACTCCTCCATTGCTGATGGGAGTGCAAACTGGTACCATTGCTTTGGATTTCAGTATGACAATTTCTCAGAAAATTAGGAAACAACCTATCTCAAGACCAAGCAATATTACTTTTGAGTACACACACAAAGGATATTCAGTCATACCACAAGGACATGTGCCCAACTATGTTAATGGCAGCATTATTTGTCATAGCTAGAACCAGGAAACAACCTAAATGCCCCTCGATTGAAGAATGGATAAGGAAAATGTGATACATTTACACAATGGAGCACTACACAGCAGAAAAAATAATGATATCTTGAAATTTGTGGGCAAATGGATGGTTCTAGAGAATATCATACTGAGTGAGGTAACCAGACCCAGAAAGACAAATACCATATGTGCCCACTCATAAGTGGCTTTTAAACATAAAGCAAAGAAAGCCAGCATACAATTCACAATCCCAGAGACCCTATACAACAAAGAGGACCCTGAGAGATGTACATGGATCTAATCTACATCGAAGTAGAAAAAGACAAGATCTCCTGAATAAATTGGGAGCATGAGGACTATGGGAGACTGTAAGATGAGAAGGGAGAGGAAGGGAGGGAAGGGGAGAAAGAAATAAAGATCAATAAAAACATTAAAAAAAAGAAATTGGAAAAAAAGATATTGAAGATTTTGTTCTACTATTATCTGAAAATAACATAACAGCTCATTTTTATAGAAAATAACACCATGCCACCAGGAATTTAAAAGGAAGCCAACTTCTAAAACATGTTATTTGTTATTTACATGGACTCTTCTTTGGATATGTAGTTTTTTAATGCTCTCTCCCATGCTGTAGTTGGTCTCTTTTCTGTGTTGATTTTTCATTTGTGGCAAGGAAGTTCTTTAGTCAAAGACAGTCCTATGGTCCAGTGTGTTTTCTCTCACCTGTGCCTTTGTGGTAGTTATTTCTTGAAAGAAGATAAGCAAATGACTGACGTGTACATGAATCATTGTTTTATGTTTTAATCACTAGGGAAATGAAACTGAAGGCCACAATAAAGTACTCCATCAAAGAAGTAAAAATGATCACCTAAAAGGCAAAAAAGCTGGGGAGCTGGATCAGTGGTTAAAGTGCTTGTCATACAAATGTGAGGATCGGAGTTCAGATCCCCAGAAGACGTGTGAATGCTGAGCGATTATGGTAGCGTGCCTATAATTCCAGCCTCAGAAGACAGAATATTCTCATACTAGCCAAATCAGCAAGCTCTGGATTTGAATGGGAGACCTTGCCTCAATTAATGAGTTGGAACAATAATGAGGGTTGATTTCTATATGGTTTGAAAGAAAATGGTCATGAAAGGAAGTAGCACTAACGGTAGGTATGACCTTGTTGGAGTAGGTACGGCCTTGTTTGAGGAAGTGTGTCACTGAGGGGTTGGGCTTTGAGTTCTCATATATGTTCAAAATACTGCCCAATGTCTCAGACTACTTCCTGTTGTCTGTGAGTTGAGATGTAAGAACTCTTAGTTCCTTCTCTAGTACCATGTCTGCCTGCATGCTGCCTTGCTTCCCACCATGACCATAATGGACTAAACCACTGAACTGGTAAGCAAACCATCACAGTTAAATGTTTCCCTTTATAAGAATTGTCATGGTCATGCTGCCTCTTTACAGCATTACAAACCCTAACTAAGACAAAATTGGTACCAGGGATTGGGGCATTGCTGTAATAGGCCCGACTATGCTATTGTTTGAAGGAATACAAACCTTGGGACTGTGGATTAGAAAAGCAGTTGTATAATGTGCCAGGCTTTTTTGACTCCATATGAGAAGCCTTACCCTTTCTGAGAAGTGGATGGGGCTGGGTTAGGGGGAAGCTGGGGAAGGGAAGAAGGAGGGGAGGGAAGCAGAACTATGGGTGGTATGTAAATAAATAAAAATTATAAATAAAGGTAATATGAAAAAGAAAAGAAAAGCAGTTCAACAGTTTGTTACTTAATGGGCCATCCTGGTAGAAACATTGAAGACAGTGATGCTGAGTGTGATTTAAACTGTGGGTGCCTGGATCAAGAAGTTTCAGGGGAGAAGAATGTTAGTTATGTGGCCTAGAAACTAGTGGCCTAGAAACTAGTCTATGAAGAATATGGCTGGTTTTTGTCCTTGTCTGAAAAGTCTACTTGAGGCTAAAGTGAAGAGTTTTGAATTAATTGTGTTGGCAGAGGAAATCTCAAAACAGCCTAGTTTAGAGTCTGTCATGTAATTATTAGTGCTAACACTAATGAAGATTTATAATGAAAACGAACAAGCTGAACAGGGAAAAATACAAGATTTAGAATAATTTGAGGAGAAAGGGAGCACCAGGAAGTGGAATGGAGCTAAGTTTGGGTTTGAAGCAGATAAACAGATGAAGAAATGGAATAAAGAGCATGGTGACCTCAGTGTAAGATCCTCCCCATGAAGTTTCCAACTTGTGAAAAGGAATTAAAGGAAAGCTTAGAATCAGGTGTGATGGTGCATGCTTTAAATCCAAGCACTTGGAAGACAGAGGCTGGTGAATCTCTGAATTTGAGGCCAGTCTGGTGTAAGAGCAAGTTCTAGATTAGCCAAGATTAGGCAGTGAAGAAAATCATTGAAAACAGAAAGCAGGTGAAGGTGTAATTAAAGGAAAAGGCCATGTTCAAGCTCAAGTAAGCAGTAGAACTTGACAGCTTTGGCTACATAGTTCTGGCTTTAAAGTTAAGGATAGATGAAAGGGGCTATGGAATTTATCTGCATGACTAAGGAAAGCCACTGTGGGCAGGCATGTGTCGAGGGTGGCACTGAATGGAGGCCTAGAGAAGCCAGTTTGTGAATCTGTGAGGGTGGAGCCTGAATTGCCTTGGAGATCCCAAGATGTTGGAGATGCCAGAGTTGTGGGATACATCCTAAAAAAAAAATTCTACTAACAGAGATGAAACCAGTCCAAGAGAAAGAAGTGCATTGTAATCAACAAAGCTGAAAGGAGTTGGAGATCTGAAGAACAGGTTGACATCAGACACAGAGATGCAGGGTTTAGAGTTTACCCAGCTAGTTTTCAGTCTTACTTTGGTTCAGTATTTTCTCACTATGCCTCCTTCCCTACATTTTGGAATGCTAATGTATATCTTGTCCATTATATGTTGGATGTCTGTGATCTGCTTTTTGATTTTAATTTTACAGGGATTACAGCTAAGAGATTTCATGAATCTTAGAAGAGACTTTAAACTTTAGACTTTTAAATAAGTTTTGAGACTGTTATAGACTCTAGGGACTTTAGAAGTTAGACTGAGAATAGTGGTATATTATTTGTGTTTTAATAAATAAATCTTTCCTGAAGATCAGAGGATAAAGCAGTCATACTAGTCATCCATACAGGCCAGGGAGTGGTGGCACACACCTTTAATCCAAGGACTCAGGAGACAGAGGCAGATGGATCTCTCTGAGTTCAAGACCTCCCTGGGCTACACAAGATTCAAGATTCAAGATTCAATCTGTCTATAAGAGAAATAGAGCTCACACAAAGCTGTTCCCTGAATTTAGGATCACACGCTTTTAATCCCAGCACCAGGGAGATTGAGACAGAAGACAGGTGGATTCTGAGGTTGGTAGAGAGCATTGCAGGGTCACCCCTCTGTCTGAGCTTGGTAGAAGTAAGACCTATCTAGTGGCTTGGTTGCTTTGCTTTTCTGATCTTCAGGTTGAACTCCAATATCTGTCTCTGGGTGTTATTATTTGTGCTACAACTAAATGCATTTTTGTATTATAATATGTCTACAAGCTTTTGGGGCCCAGGGAATGGAATGTAGTGTCTTGAAAGGTGTGACTTTGTTGAAGGAAGTATGTCTCTGTAGGGGTGCACTTTGAGGTCTCATATATGTTCAAGCCATGCCCAGTGAGTCAGACCACTTCCTGTTGCATTAAGACTCAAGATGTAAGAACTCTCAGCTCCTTCTCTAGCATCATGTCTGCCTGAATGCTGTCTTGCTTCCTTCCGTAACTACAATAGACTAAACCTCTGAACTGCAAGTGAACCACCACAATTAAATATTTTCCTTTATAAGAGTTGCTATGGTCACATTTTTCACAACAAAAGAAACCCTAAGATAATTCACAACATTAACTTTGCATGTTTACTTTTCATGTCATGTCAATGTATGTTTGAATAATTCAAATTAAATGGATGACTCTAAAAATGTAGAATGGGTGATGTGAGACTCCCTTGTGTATGCTGTTAATATGTTTTATTACCATTGCTAAATAAAGAAGCTCTTAGAATATAGCAAGGTAGGAAATCCAAGCAGAGATAAAGGAGGAAAGAAAGCAGGGTCAGGGAGATGTCATATAGCTGCCCAAGAAGCAAGATGTAAGGTAACAAACCACAAGCCTTGTGGTAAAATACAAACAATAGAAATTTGTTAATTTAAGATGTAAGAGCTTGTCTTTAAATATTTATTTTCATTTAAAGGGGGTTGATGATAAGGGGTTAATGGTCACAGAAAATCTTTTTCTAAAAAAGGGGAGGACATGATATAAAAATTAATTCTTTACATTGGTATGGACCTTGGTTTACCAATAGAAATTTAAGGTCAATATTGTATGTATATTTATACTCTTGTTTAAGGTATATTTATACAGCTCATTTAAAATGTAATGTATAATTAAAATTATAAATAATTGATAGTCATCTATAGTAATCAAACTTTTAGTCATGTTAGTTAGGTCTTCTTGATATACAGAGATATATTTTAATTAGATAATTTTCAACATTTCAAAGACATACAGAATATGGCACTTAAAATGATTTAAGAACTTAAACTTTTCTTGGTGGTGAGATATGTCTGCTTCTGGCAGCACAAATTACTTCAGAGAGGTTTGTGGGCATTGAAGAGGCTAGTTATGAAATTTGCCTTCAAGATGACAAGGCTAGCCAATTGGGCTAGAAAGTGCTCTTGCCTGGACTGCTTGACAGTATGTTGTATAAACTAGACATGCAGGACCTACAGAAAATGACTACTGAGGTTGCCAAAAGAAGATGATGAAGTCCTTTAGGGTTCCAGCTTCATGAAAGAGTTTGCCAGATATTCTGCAGGACATAGAATAAAGTGACTGGCACACTGCCAATATAGGTAAAACAGTATTTCAAATTTCCTGCTCCGTGGAAAGTCTGACAGATACTAGGTCCTGTAGGCTGAAATGGATGCCCCAAAGTTACAAAAGAACTTTGTGTGACTGTCCAGGTAGCTAGATGTCTCTGTCAATTCTAGATTTTTGAGAGTTGCTTACAATGCACTTCCTGTTTACTTGGGCAATATTATATTCTTCCGGGGTCTTTAATGGAGTTGAAGACAGATAGTGATAGGTATAGTTTTCTTAGTTACGATTAAAGATAAATTAGATATTAAACTTTAAACTCACAAAGATAAGAAAGATGATAGAATATGTTCTTTAATTTTTGCCTAATACAAATAGACTAAATATTATAACTGTAATTCTTGATTGATAACTGTTTTGTTATATGTAATTTTACTATGTTAAAGTTAAAATCTACTCCTTTTTTAGACAGAAAGGAGATGATGTGGAATTCCCCTCTTTATTCTGTGAGTATGTTTTATTACCATTGGTTAATAAAGAAGCTACTTTGGCCTATGGCAGGGCAGACTATAACAAGGCAGGAAACTCAAGCAGAGATAGAAGAGGAAAGAAGGCAGAGTCAGGGGCCTAAGAAGCAAGATGTAACCATGAACCTCATGGTAAAATATAAACAATAGAAATTGGTTAATTTAAGATGTAGGAGATAACTAGGAAAATGTCTGAACCATTGGTCAAACAATGCTGTAATTAATACAGTTTCTGTGCGATTATTCAGGTCTGCATGGCTGGAAAGTGAATGTACAGTCTCTTTTTACAAGTTTTCCTGAGAGAAGCTTGATTCTTTTAATGAACAATTATATTGATCTTGATTTCTAGAAACCCTCATTCTTAACAAATGGTTATTTTGGGGCTGGGGACATTTGTCATTGATTCTGAGCATATACTGCCAGTCTAGAGATCCAGAGTCTCTTCTCTGCACCCAAATTTGTTGGTCCAAAATCACCTATATTTCCTGTTCTGGGGAATCATATGCATTCTTCTGGCCTCTGCAGGTGCTGCAAACACACACACACACACACACACACACACACACACACACAGAGAGAGAGAGAGAGAGAAAGAGAGAGAGAGAGAGAGAGAGACAGAGACAGAGAGACAGAGAGAGACAGAGACAGAGGGGATGGGAGGGAGAGTTAGAAACTAAATAAATCTTAAAAAGATACCTAGCTTTTTATCATTGCTGTTGGGAGAAGTCATAGGGTTCTGTCATAGGTGTGAGTTCACAGACTCACTAGCGTTATACAGATTCTGTCAGTGCTGAGGATAGAAATTTCCCACTGCAGACGAATCCATAAACAAGCGCAGGTAGCTATGCTAATAGTCCTGTGACCGAGTGTAAATCCACAGCTAGTGCCCATGCAGAGGCATTCACTTAAGCCCCATTAGTCCTGCCTAGCACTTCTTCTTCTTCTTGTCAACAGGAGGGATATATTTCAGATGGTAAGCATGTTTAGAGGTGCGGTATGAATAAATCATCAAAGCCGTGTGTGCATTTCGATAAATCGCCGTTTCCATAGTGCCAAAGGGAGTCCTGGGACTGTATTTCTCCTCTTGTTGCCTTGCCTTGACATAAGCCCTAAAATTTAAGACTGGAAACTTGAGATTTTATTTTTATTTCAAAATGATATATCCTTAGTTGGGGAGTCAATTTTTATTTGCTTTGTATGAAAGACTGTGTACTAGATGGCAATGGGGAATTTTCAGAACACTAGAAAATTTTCCTCTGTGTTTTCAACTTTATTTTTAAATGTTTACTTTTAACTGATATGCATGTATTTATTTGTGGGATCCTTTGCTATAATTGTAAACATGTACACATATGTTATGATTAAATGATAATTATGATAAAAGTTAACATTTTTATCTCTTTAAGTATCACTTCATTTCTACTTATCCAGACACTTGCCTCCATCATCTGTTGGGTACAGAATGGACAGTTTGTGTGTCCTAACTTTATACACACCTCCATTCTAACTGCATATTGGCCCCATTCTAACTTTTTTGCTCTTCCTCTCCCTGCATTCCCTAGTGGCCTCAGAATCCACTAACTTTTGCTTTTAAATGATCAACCATTTGAGCTCCCACAAATCAGTGAGATTATGCACTTCTCTTCTCGTCTTTATGCATCAAGCTTACTTCTGTAACACAACATTGTTTTCTTAAGATTAGTGTTACTACAAATGGTAGATTTCACTCACTCCTTCTGTGGCAAACCACAGAAATATAATGTATTTATATGCATTATTATCCATATTGATATCATCCAGACCCCAGTGAAAACTGCTGTCAGTTTTATATTTTGGATTTACAAATATTGCTGGATTTTTTGATATTTCTATTTTTTCTCCCTTTTGAGGAACCTCTATGCTATCTGTCATATTGTCTGAAGTAACTTAAACTGATTCCAACAATGTATAAGAGGTCATTTTCCCTATCACCTGTTCCCGGGATTTACTGCCCCGTTGATAGCAGCAACTCTAAGGCGTAATGACAGCTTGAGGTGGTTTTGTGCTGTGTCTCATGATACTCATGATATTTAATAACACTGAGCAGTTTTCATGTGCTTGTTGGTCATTTGTATGTTTTTCTAGAAACATCTATTCAAGTACTTTGTTCATTTAAAGAAAACAGGACATTGTTTTATTGTTGAATGTTTTCACACTTCTTAAATGCCCAGCATTTTAAACCTCTGTCAGGTATATTGCTCATCCACACTTTTGGGTATATAGCTCATCAACACTTGTTCCCATTGTCTTGGTTATTTCCTGTATGGTGGGGAAATAACTCTCACACTTTGCTATTTATAGAGTTCTGCATTACTTTCTGGTGCCTTTGTAAGTTTCCAAATTCTTTGTTTATCCCAATGCCTTGAAATGTTTCTTCTCAATTTATTAGAGTTTCATTGTTTCTGGGATCACATTTGAAAGTTGATTTTGTGCTCGTTTTGGAGTATGTTGAGAGACAGGGTTCCAATTTCTTTGCTCCACATATGCCAATCTGTTATCTCTGGCACTGTTTACCCAGGCCTGTCCTTTCATATTTATGTGCACAGGGGGAGCAGATCTTGGGTTTGGGCACTGTATATGAGTAGCTTTGGGGATCACAATTGAGACTAAGTAGTTTGTAAATCTGTAGGCTTTGGTGCAAGTGAGAAGCATGTTGGCACCAGTGATGGGAATAGGCATACACAGAGGCTTCTGCCCTACGGGACTCTATAGATTATAACAGGGACTCCATCCTTAATCCAGAGAGGGCACCATACTGAGCTCCTTCTCTGAAACAGAGCTTGCACACAAATTTTACCATCTCTCTCCCTCCCTCCCTCCCTCCCTCCCTCCCCACTCTCCCCCCTTCTCTCTCTCTCTTACATGCACACATACACACAAAATTGTTTTGAGTCAGAGTTTTCTTTGTAGAGCAGGTTGATATGGAATTCATTGTGCAATCCAGGATGTCTTCAACTCATGACAAACCTGTCTCTTAATCCTGAGTGCTGAGGTTACAGGCATATCTCACAATGCCTGGCATGGATGTCTTTCTTCTGTATTTTGGAGAGAAATACTAACTCCTTTGATATTTGGTGGAATAATCTCTGTGTTTTTCTGGGGTTGCTTGTAGCATATATCTGTCTCTGATACTTCAAAGACATTCCATGGACCATCTTTATTCTTTTGCTTGTTCAGCTCCTATGGGTGTTATCTATACTAAACTGGCAATTGGGGCTGGCTGCCATCCAGTTATCCCTTAAAGTTTAACCACAATCACTATTGTCTAAGATTTATGGAGAGCTGGGTTGAAAGGCACAATATTTATGGATCAGTTTCTGAATGTTTCATATCTCCAAATGCTCTACTATTTATCTATAAATTACACCATACCACACGTGTGCCATCAGCCGTAACCTCTAGTTTTCCCATCTCCCAGAACAGTACGCAGTTACAGAATTGCTTTGTGCCATGAGGCTATGAGCAAGCGATGAGTATGGGCTAGGAAGCATTCTTAAGGCACTAGTTACTTTTATGCTGCCGCATATATTTTTCCTAAGAAGGACTCCCTGGAGACATTTTTATCTGAGTTGAATATTGAAAAAAATCTAGCATGGCTGTTGAGTTACTCTCATTTTATATACCCTGTAATTCTGATGCTTTTCTGCTTTTCAGAGAAATGAGAGCAGGAATAAGGAACATGGACATTTTTACACTAAAAGTGATTTTATTAAAATATTTATGGAAACACTTTAAAGCTTTTATGCCATATCCTTAAAACAGTATGTCACATATGGACGTGTAAAAATTAATCAGAACCCAATTTCTCCAGTTGAGTAATTCAGTACTTATTCAGTATTTCATTGATAACTTAATTATATACATTTGAAGAACAAACCTTGTTAAACTAAACATATATAAACTATTAAGAGTAAAAGCTGATATGAAATAATTAAGGATATGAGTGGTGTGGAATTTTTCTTAAAATAACTCTCATGAATTTGGCAACAAAATGTAAAGAACTGTAGAAAGAGTTTGTTTTAAAATGTTCAAATGTTCCCCGAAAATATGTGTTGAAATAATGCTTACTTCATTCAGCCTTTGCTGAGAGCTAAAGCTAAGGTGTTTTGTGAAGATCATCCTTCATGTAATTTTTCAAGCATCCTTATTGCAGGACTTCGCTTTTCAAGCAAGAGACATAAAAGTGTATTTACTTACATAGTAAAGACAGACTTATGAATGTGTCATCTGAACATCCACTGTTTCAAACCCAAGTGTTCACTTAGTTACTATGAAAAATTGTGGCTGTTTGAATGTGTAGTAAAGGTCATTAAATGGAAACAGGAGTGGGAGGAATGATGAGGACTGGGTACAAAGTTCCAGAAGACAGAATTCTAACAAAAATTCAAAATCTGGTTGTAGTTAAACGTGATGTTTACAAAATCACATGAAAAATGATCAGTACCGGTTGGTTTCTAAGACCACACACCATTCTGAGCACTCAATTCCGAAGGAAGTTAAACATGGAAAATACATAGTCCACCTCATCCAGAGTTCACGTCCTCAGATAAGTAAGTAGATATCAAATAGATAGCTGCTATATTTGATATGAACCCAGAGATTTCATTTTAGTACTAAAAGAGAATAATTCTCAGGTTCTCTACCGAGCAGCAAGGTCTGCACATGGGAAAGCAGTTGACTTTAGGAAAGAGAGAGTTGCCTAACCAAGAACTATAATCATGCAATAAAACTGCCAGGAAGAAGCAGATGCTACTACTAGTCAGCTAATGACAAAACTTGAGTCAAACAGAAAATTTGAAATGTAACCTGACAGTCCATGAAAGTGAAAGCTCACTTGAAATAATGTCTCAGCTATACATCATAACAGTCTTATAATTCTGAACAGCTATAAATACAAAGCAGGAAAATGTTCACCTGGACCATATACCTACAGCACCTGATTTAGCTGTATCTTCTTTTAAATTTGTATATTTTTGTTATGATTTAATTTTTAAATAATCACAATAAGGGAAGGTTGTTGATTGGGTTTTCCCATTTGAACCCATGAAAATAACCAGAATGATGTATTTATATTAACCATACAAATGATATAATATCTTCCAATCTGGATACAAATATGTTAAAAGAGCTTTACAAAAATATCAGGAAAATAAAACATTTAAAGAATACGAAGACATCATGGGCAAATACATTGCCTTGTCACGCTTTATAGAAGCCTAGAATTACAGGCTGGAGAGGTGACTCTGGGTAAGAGGACATGCTCCAGAGAACCTGAGTTTGTTTCGCAGTATCCTGGTCAGGAAGTTCCCAAGTGCCTGAACGCCAGCTGCCTGCTTCTGGCCTCTGTGAGCTCCTGCACTCACATCCACACATCCACACACAGTCATACATACACACGTAAATACCTCATTAGTGTGGACATGAGATTTAAATGAAAACTTGCACATGTTAGACATAATCAAGAAATAATTACTGTACATTTCACAAAGTTATATTAAAAGACACAAAATTTGGGAGCAGTAAAAGAAGAAAGGTGAATGCAGGCAGAGAATGCTCATTTTTCCCCCAGCTTTCCAGACCCAAAATAATCACACAGAAACTATGTTATTTGTAATAATATAGTTGACCAATAGCTTAAGCATATTTCTAGCTAGCTCTTACATCTTAAATTATCCCATTTTCATTCATCTGTATATCATTATCATGAGGTCGCTGCCTACTGGCAAAGTTCCTGCAGGCTCTGGAAGGGAAGTTTGTCTCCTGTGACAGCTATATGACTTCTCACTGACTCTGCCTTCTTTTTCCCAGCATTCAGTTTAGTTTTCCCACCTAGCTTTATGCTGCCCTGCTGCAGGGCAAAGTAGGTCCTTTATTCATTAACCAATAGAAGCAACATATATACAGAATGACATCCCACATCAAGTGAATACTTTTCATACATTAAATTCAAGGTTGTTAATAGATAAGCTTTCAAGTTAAGAGATAGACATGTGCCAGTCATGGTGGCAAATACCTTTAATCACAACACTCAGAAGGCAAAGGAGGCTGGATCTATGAGTTCAAGGCCAGCCTGTTCTACAGAAAAAAAAATTCCAGGAAAACCAAAGGTAAACAGAAACCCTGACTTAAAGTAAAAGAAAGAATGAACAAAAAGGAAAAAGACATGCATTTTTACTATGCAAAATTCAAGAATTAAGCAACAATATTTTAAAGGTGTTACTATATTTTCTTTATTAGTTTTGAGAATCAGTGGGTTTTATTACAGAATTTTTATGCATACCTGGGGCTTGGTGATTCTCCTCCTTTTTTTGTGTGGTCTCCCTCCTTCCTGGAACCCTTCCTCCCCTCAAAGCCTCCTCTCTGCATTCATGAATTGTTGATTCTATTACCTTCTTATTTCTTATCACTCCCATCAACATTTCTTTGTCTTCGCAGCAGCCTGGGTTGCTTGGGAATTTCCATGGGACCCCTTTGGTCAACAATTCAAACAGATATAACCCAGTGTCTGAACTGTAAACTTTGTTTGGTGACAAGAGATGGCCAGTTGTGACTTCATTGCCCCCATTATTAGGAGGCTTCATGAGGATTGCCTTCATATATACCAGAAAGTTCTCACTGCACTAGGTTTGCGTACTGGCCCTCCAATGCCCTGACACTGCTCGGGTGATCAATAATCAGAGACTAGAGAGCCAAGAGATTTAATATAAAAACAAATACTAATGGTCTTAAAAAATTAAAATGTAATGATAAAATGACTCCTAATGATATTCTGCTGTACTTAAAGATTAGTGCCTTCCTCAGCCACCATCAGAAAAACTTCCTTCTGCAGCAGATGGCAACAAACACAGAGGCATAAAGCCAGTCATTACACACAGAGAGGGAACTGGGAGCACATGACTGTAAATGGATGTCTACATCAAATACCACCTCTCAGAGCTTAGGAAACTCTGTGGAAGAGGAGGCAGAAAGAGTTTAACAGTCCGAGGGGATGGAGGACACAAGGAGAACAAGGCCCTCTAAGTCAACATGATCAAAACTTATGAACTCATAGAGACTGAAGCAGCAAGCACAGGGCCTGCAAAGGTCTGTACTAGGTCCTCTGGGTATACAACATGGCTTCCAGTTCAGTGTTTATTTTGATAATATGAGTAAGTAGGTATCTGATTTATGTGGCTTCTGGGCTCCTTTCCTTCTCTTGGTTTGCTTTGTCCTATTTCAATGTTATGTGGGTTTTTTTGTTTTATCTTATTATATTTTATTTTTGTCTTGTTTTGTTGTTGTTTCTTAGAAGACTATTCTTTTCTAATGAGAGACAAAAAGGGAGTGGATGCAAATGCTGGGGGGTGGGGAGGAGAAACTGGGAAGAGTAGAAGAAAAGAAAACTATCACCAGTATATATATTGTACGAGAAAAGAATTTATTTTCAATAAAAGGGGGAAAGGTAAAGAAAAGCACAAAGGTTGAAACTAAAAGGAGAGGGACACATGCACACACACATACACACACACACACACACAGAGAGAGAGAGAGAGAGAGAGAGAGAGAGAGAGAGAGAGAGAGAGACCTCATGTGTTTCTCATCATGAGACTATTTTTCTTATAGTGCAGTCATTTTATACACGGAGTCAACCTTTAAATTAAAGTTTGTATTAAATCTTTGTATCTATTAACTACAGGAAACCACGTGAGATGGAAAGGGGAATTGATGAAACAGAGTTAGTAAGGGCTACTAATTGATCTGAGATGTCAGTTTCCTGCGACAACATGAAAACAGGTAGTCTAAGAAAAATGCTGCTAGCTTTCAATGCCTCACTGTTAGAAACAAGTATTGGCTAAAGTATTTCCTTCAAATATTTTTTAAAATAAACATATATGAAATATATGAACTTTAATTAGACATGATAAACCAAGACAAGATCATTCTTAAGTATTTACTAGGAAATAAAAGTTTCTAGGCTGGTGAGATGAGTCATTGTGCTGAGGGTCCTTGTTGCATGACTGGCGACCTGAATTCATTTCTTAGGATTGAACCCTGTAAGAAGAGGGAACTGAATTCCACAAGTTGTCCTCTGAGCTCTACCTTCATGCCATGGCACACTTGTGTGTATGCACACATGTGCACATTAATGCAAACAAAATAAGTTATTAAAATGTAATAAAATTTTATTAAAAATTTAAAAAGAAGCAAAAGTAAGGAACACATCAATGAGTAACATTAAATGGATTCAGTGGGTTGCATTTAGGGATAGATATGTCTATACAAATACATATACTCATGCAATAATAATTGAAAAAAAGAAGCCATGAATTTGAAACGCAACAGGGAGGCACCCGTGGGAGGGTTTGGAGGCAGGAAAAAGATGGGAAAAGGTTGTAGTTAAAATGCAATATCAAAAATTAACAACAAGCAATTTCTTCTTTTCTCAAGGTTCCATTTCTAGTTTTATAACTCAAGATCTCCAACAAATATGTAGAAATTGAAATATGTGCAGTATTTGTCTTTTGGAGCCTAACATTTCTAGTTCTATTTATTTTTATGCAAATGTCATGTTTTAATTTTTCTTGTGATTAATAAAATTCACCTGCTGATGAACATCTGGTCTGTTTCCATTTCCTGGATAGTGTGAAGACGGTGGCAATAACTGTGGGTGAGCAAGCGCCTCTGTCATCAGGCAGAGTCATTTGGCATAGAACTGCGAGTAGAATAATAATGTCATATGATAATTCTATTTTTAGGTTTTATAAAAATTGTCACAGTGATGTAGGATACTGGTTGTATCCATTTCCAATTCTGTTTCAGTGATAAGGACTTTTCTTTTATCTTTTTTTGGTTTCTCGAGACAGGGTTTCTCTGTAGCCTTAGAACCTGTCCTGGAACTAGCTCTTTTAGACCAGGCTGGCCTCGAACTCACAGAGATCTACCTGCCTCTGCCTCCCAAGTACTGGCTGATAGGTGAAGATGGCTGTGCTTTTAGCTCCTTTAATGTCATGAAATGTTAAAATTACGCTTGTTAAAAATCTACCATCACTGGTTGCCTTGTTCACATTGAAATTCCTTTCATGAGTTTTCTTTGAGTTATTTAAAAACTAATGTACGAATTATGAAATGTTTGACTCCATTACATTGATCAATTTGATCACTACTCTAAAAGGTATGTCTCAAATACTATGTAGATCTGTTTTCATTGCTTAGAATTCTTGATAAAAATGTTTTCAATTTTTGTAGTGGTTAATTTAATTGAGAAAGAATATACTTTTTAGAAGGTAGAAAAGGAAGGAGGGGGGATGTAAGTTTTTTTGTTACTATAATAAAATACCCAAGATAATCATCTTTTTTAAAAGGAAAGGTTATTTTCAATTTTTTTTAGTCCATGACTAACTATAGTTATTGGTCAAGTCTTATGGAGTATGAGGTTAAAAAAAGTAAACAAATAATGACAAAGAAGGAAAGAGACTTTTTCTCATCTGTTTTAGTGTCTCATGTATTTTAGTTTATCATTTTCTCTGAAGCATCTCTCAGTTTCTTGGCAGTAACTGATCAGAAAATGACTACCTGAGAATATTTTGTATCAGTCAGGGTTTACAGTTCTCTACTGATGGCTTCACTGCCTCCTGGGGAAGAGGGAACATGGTTACCAGATGTGTCACCATGAGGGATAAGCAAACTCTCTTATTCTGTACAATTTTTCCTGAGTGTGAAGAGAGCTAAATCACCGTTGGATGGGTATGGCATAAAGAAGTAACGATTTCCATCAAAAAATGGGGAGTTGTAACACTGAATTCACTTTTAGAGTCATTGTCAGAATGGCAAATGTATTATTACAAAAGTATGTGAATAAAAGGAATTTAATACTAACTAAAATTAAAATAATGCCATTCCCCCCCCAAAAAAAGATGACTTCGGAACTCCGTTTTTGATGTCCACTTGTTTGTAAAGTAATAGTGGACTGTGTTTGAAGAACTCTTGTCAAAAACTTTATATGTTTCATATGCAAGAAAAGGCATGGGTGCATTGCTTTACACCTGCAGTCTATTGTTTAGAAAGTTAAGGCAGGAGGATTACCTGGAGTTGAAGCCAGCTTAGCCCATGTGGGGAGTTTCGAGGGCCACTCAGGGCTAAATAGACAATGGCCTCTTCACATACTTGTGTTCATTTTTTCTGAGGGCACTTTTTGATTTTATCTTTCCTGTATTTAGGAATTTGCTTTTATTCGGTTAGTCACTTTATCTATTGATGCTTTGAGACATGGATAAACATTGGTGATAGGAACATGCATGCAGTTTTCTTGTACTGGGTTTGTAGTAATAAGGGCGGCAGGGCTGTGTTCCCAGCACCCCGGCCGCCTACTCGGCTAGCTCATGCCCCGAAATAATTACACAGACACTGTATTCTTTTAAACACTGCTTGGCCCATTCTCTTCTAGGCTAATTCTCACATATTAATTTAGCCCATTTCTAATCATCTGTGTGTAGCACCCCAAGGTGCGCTTACCGGGGAGATTCTAGCCTAGTCCATCCTGGGTCGGAGCTTCATCCCGGGAGCAGGGCATGGCGTCTCTCTCAGGCGTCTGCTCCTGAGAGGAGAGCTGTCGAGACTGACCTCACTTCCTCTTCCTCCCAGAGTCCTGTTCTGCCTACTCCACCCACCTAAGGGATGGCCTATCAAAATGGGCCAAGGCAGTTCCTTTATTAGCCAATGACCTTCCTCCATCATGGGTTGACTACTTTCAGTTGTCTCTGAAGTCTGAAATGTCCATCATGCCTATGAAAACTTTGTGTGTATGATTTCTACTAAATCATAAAGATATTTCTTTCCATAGATATCTAAATTAATCTCTTCTGTTTCTTTTTGTTTGTTTGTTTTGAGGCAGGGTTTCTCTGTGGCTATGGAACCTGTCCTGGAACTAGCTCTTGTAGACCTGGCTGGCCTCAAACTCACAGAGATCCGCCTGCCTCTGCCTCTCGAGTGCTGGGATTAAAGGCATGTGCCACCACAGCCCAGCTGTTTCTTTTCATATATAGTGGTTGTTTTCCTTTGACATTTAATAGCAATGTTTAATGTCTTAACAATTATCCCAAAAATTATCTTTTGAAGCAAGAATGTCATGAGAATCTTACAGCATCAGAAATACTATAACTCAGTATAGAAAAAAACAGATGGATTGAAACAGCGAGTGGCCATCAAATGACCCAGAGGAAAGTAGATTTTGACTGTTGTCATGGGCATGTGAGTTGGGCAAGGGGGTTCTTTATTCCTTTCTCAGCCTACTAAAGCTGGCAGGAGGTAGTTCCCTGAGTTTTATATAGACTTCAATATGTCTAATTGATAATTGCAAGTCAGTTTATCAGTGCTATCTCCTTATGAACAGGGATAAGTTAACCATGGAACACTATAAAGCATGCTCTCAGTTAGAATAACCCCCCCCCCCATTAGAGTCTGCTGATCACAAACCATCACTAAGCAACAGACGCCAACTTCATATTAAAATCTGAGGCAGCAGACACAGGCTGGTGGGTAGAGAACCAGAGACTTTGTTCTTTCTGGTGCTAAGTTGGATCCTGGAAAGATGGAAAATGGGTTAGCAGCAGGTCTCATGCCCATTCCAGTGAAACTGACTATCAGCAGGGATTACTTGAGAACACAGCAAAGAAAAAGGCTTAGGAATGTCTATCACTCTCTCTGACAAGATATCTGCCTTCTGTCATCGCCAGCTTCCTTGTGGAATCTGCTTCCTTGACATCCCCAGTTTTTCCATGGAGTCTGCATGCTTCCTTGTCAATTCCAGCTTCCCCATGGAACCCTATTCCTAGTATCTACAAACATTTTTTTTTTAAAATCTTTGTTTCATTTTATGAAAATATATCAACTGACACTGTTGATTAAAATATTTTGTATCAAGCCCTTTCCTCTATGATTGTGTTTATTGACAGTACTCTGTTCTCTATGATTATATTGTTTTGAAGCAGAAACATCTAGTTCATATTTATGAGAATATGTAAACACTTACCATACCTTGATTGCTTTCTGTCCTAAACTAAGCGGAACTATTTTATTATAATTTACATGCCATGGTTATGATTTTCATATTTCAGCACTTTTAAGATTTTTTGTGTTTGTGTGTGTGTATGTGTGTGTATATGAGAGAGAGAGAGAGAGAGAGAGAGAGAGAGAGAGAGAGAGAGAGAGAATGTGTGTCTGAATGCCCAGAGAGATTAGAAAAGGACATCAGATGCTTTGTACCTAGAGTTAGAGCACTTTTGTGAGGTCCCTGGTATGGATGTTGAGAGCCAAATTGCTGTCCTCAAGATTAAGCAGCAATCATGATAAAGCACTAGACATTTCAAGTACTGGCTTCAGCCATTTTCATCAAGTCTCATTCATTCGTAAAACATCAAACCCATACCTCAACTTGATGCCAAAGAGTATGGAAACTAGTGTACAGTTTTCAAATTTACAATTTTCCTCTCTATATTAAGACAATAATTGAAGTATTATAATATTTTACAATACTATGTATTGTTCCAGACACTTTTTTCTTTTTGCTTTAGTTCTTTAAATATCTTTAGTAACTTTGATATTCTTTGAATTCATCTCATACTTACCACAAGTGTTTCTTGGTGGCCTGTCTGCCATGAACTTTCACTGGAATCTTCTTTTTCATCTAGAGATGCTGAATAGTTAAGGACTGTATCACAGAAAATATTTGTTACATTCGGTTGTACTTTTTGAAGTTTCCAAAGGCTTCCCTGGGCTCTCAACTCCTTAGGTTTTGCCCCTCTTGCCCCTTTATTTCACTATAACCTTTCAGTGATCCAATGGTTACTTTATCTTTGTTTTTATTCATAATTTAGAATGAGACAGAGTATTCTGAGGTGTTTCAAAGAAGATTTTTTCATGTGAGACCAGATCCAATATGAAGGCTGTTCTTGAAGAAAAGGAAATAAAACACACAGGAAGGCACCAGATACACACATGCACTGAGTTCTCACAATGAGTGTAGTCAATGGCACAGAATACAATCATGGGACAGCCAATAAGATAGTTAACTACCACTAACAAAGAAGAGTATCCTCAAACGAAGCCAATCCCTAGGATACCTTAATCTTCTTCCAATATCCTCAGAACTATGGCCAAGTTAGTACTTGTGTAAGTGACACAGTCTGGCATTTACTAGAGCAACCCAAGCAAGCCAACACACCTTTATAAAGTAGAACTTGTAGTTATAACTGTGCATGTGTAGGGAGTGTGGTGTATGTGTGCACATACGCAGAAGCTAAAACAAAGTGCCAGATGCCTTCTTTTGTTGTTCTCTGTCTTATTCCTTTGAAACAAAATCTCCCACTAACTCAGCAGCTCACTACCTTGGCTAGCCAGCAAGTTTCTGGAATCTACCTGCCTCTGCGTCCCACCCCTAGGGTGTAATAAGTAGATACAGCTATAACTAGCTTTTACTGTGGGCATTAGGGATTTAAACTCAGGTCCTTGTTCTTGCACATCAGCAACACTCATCAACCACAGCATCTCTCCAGCCCCATAAACCTTTACTAGTTTTGTCTTCTTTAGCTGTGGCCTATGAATTCTTACAATAGCTACTTTCCATCTTCATAGAAATAAGTCACCCAGAAGAACATAACCCAAGTAAGTAAACTTTCACCAATTATCCTCCTACCTTTGCAAAATTAATTTCCCACCAACTAATTTGCAAATCTCCTTCAAGGATTTTTTTTATTAAATATGAGTTTCATCAAATTTTCAGAACTTTATATGTGTATACATTGTATTTTCATCATATTCACCCCACCCCTCTCTTTAATTCCTATAGATACACTTATACCACACCAGTCTGTCCAATTTATGATGCTTGTATATTCATGGGTGTGGGGCCATCCAATGAAGTCTGGGTGATCTACCAGGGATGACTTTGAAGAAAACTGATGATCCATCCCCCAGAAGGCATCGACTATGCAGTTTATAGTAAGGTGTGGAGGTTCATGAACCCCTTCCACACTGTGCTAGAATACTGACTGTCCTGATGCTGTGCAAGTCTTATGCTAATAAGCACAGCTGCAGGACTTCACGAGTGTGGTCATTCTGTCATGTCTAGAAGACACTGCTTTGCTCCAGTCCTTCCTGACCTCGAGCTCTTACAATCTTCCCATTCCCCCTATCACAATGACCCCTGAGACTTGGAAGGAGGGAATGTGATACAGATCTTACATTTGTGACTGAGTAGACCATAGATAATTGGTGGGGAGGAGGAGGGAGTGCGAGAATAGTAGAACATACATGCTACGAAGAGGAAACGGAATAATGGGGAAGGAGGTTTAAGTGAGGAAAGGGATTTTCTTTTGAGACATGTTTTACCAAGTTTAGCCTCAAATACACTGCCATCCTTCCTGACCCTCCCTAGTGAAGGGAACATGCACTACCCTGCCCAGTATGCCTTTGAGGAGTTTATATACTTGATCTTTCATTGACTGCATTTGCATGGTATCAAAATTGTAGTCCAGCATGATGTTCTATAGAAGAGTCAAACACCAAAATTCTAACGGAATAGAGTGTGGCCAAGAAGCTAAGTGTCACTCAGCTCTGAAGGAATATGGTGATGGAGCACCACTGACCCTCACAGGGAAAATCTAGAGAGGATCTTCATTAATATTCATAGCAAGAGCTTGAGAGATGGCTGGAAAAGTTAAGAGTGTGTCTGCTCTTGGAGAGGTCTTGAGTTCCGTTCCCAGAACCCATGTTGAGTAGCTTGCAATCACTTGTAATTCCAGCTCCAGGGGTATCTGGACCCTGGACTCTGTAGTAGCCTGCATTCACTTAGACATACACACACACAATTAAAAAGAAAATAAATCAAAAATAACTATAGCAAATGAGAAAATGTCAGTGGAGTGTCTCTGAACTTCAACCTAGAGGGCTGTTATTTGTTTGCCTCACTAAAGATATTGCTTATAGAACAGTAGCTGTCAGTGCTGTTGCTAGCTGGATAAACTGATGTTAGCCTACTACTGGTTTTTTTAAAGCCCATATTTCTATAGTATTGACTAAATAAGTGAGTAAATAAGTTAGGTACAGTGTGATAGGAATCATTGCTATTTTGGATGTGTTGTGGAGAAAGATAGGGGATTTCGCTTGTTCTGTGGTTTAGTTTTCATATAATTGCCAAGCACCGCGCCCCAGTGTTTGCGCTCTGTGTGCTAGACCCCTTTTAACACTGATCCCAAAAGCCCCAAGAATGCTCCCTTTATTGTGTTCAGGGGCAGATTATATATAGATAGCCACGCCCCAGCCAAACCCACCAGAAACCACTCTCCTACCATCAGGAACTCCTGATGGTCTCATGCTCAGAGCAGCTGTAGGCACTCAGATCGGGGAAAGCAAGTTATTTACAAGAAATTCAGGATCTGGGGTCTCACTGCTCCCAACAATGTTAGGCTACTACTGGTTTTTTAAAGCCCATATTTCTATAGTATTGACTAAATAAGTTCATGAATCAGTTAGGTGCAGTGTGATAGGAATCACTGCTGTTTTGGATGTGTTGTGGAGAATGATAGGGGATTTCGCTTGTTCTGTGGTTTAGTTTTCCTGTAATAGTAGTTTTATTGTGGGTGGGGTGACTCAGGGGATAGATGCACTTGCGACCAAGTCTGACAACATGAGTTCAATTCCAAGAATCCACATGGTGGAAGGAGAAAACTGACTCCCAAAAGTTGATCACTGACCTCCACACATGTGTCAAGGCACAAACACACACACCTAGTACATACATGTGGATGCACACACAAAAAACAGGCAAACAAATAAACAAAAAAATACACAATAGTTTCAGTGTAACAGCTGGTAGAGGGTTTAGATAACTTTTGATCTTTATCTGGTTAGTATTTCTGTTTCACATCACATAGTTAAGAACTGTGAAAAAAAAAAACACAAAACTATCAGTCTTTGCACTGGCATCCACACTAAGCCAAAGTTCTAGAACAACTCTTGCCCTTTGTCCAGTGGGTGAACTTCAGTGACACTTTATATCCTGGAGAATTTACAGAATCTCAGCTGCAGCTCCCACTAAATTCCCAGAGTCCAGAGTTGAAATAATCTCACTGGTCTTTCAGGGACTGCTAAGGGGACATCAGAAGTATACTTTCAGGACCAGTGTCTGTGTTTTGTGGAGGAAACTCCATTCCTAAATTATTCTATGAACTGACTCCAGCACAGAAATGGAATTAAAGGGGTCCAGTGCTCACACTGTCTTCATCAACTAGGTTCTTTCTCTCTTTTCATTTATATAGAAAAGTAAATCTAGGATAGGCACAGACATTGACGTCCAGCATCATATATTTCATGGCCAACCATTAAAGTCTCGGAGGTCATGTCTTTATAGGCTCTGTCATAATGGTCTCACCAGCCACATAGAAAACAAATATGTTTGACCCTGGTGTTTAAGAGCAGTCCTTTAGGTCTACTGCTCCAGGTACTAATTCTCAATGAAATACAGCATCCAGTTTCATAGACATGCAAACCTTCCTTCATGGATTATAAACAGTGTCTTCCATGTGTCTGTTTACACTGGAAGACGTTTGAAGATTATTTTTATCCCTCGCCAACTTTTTTTTTATCAGTAATGGGTGACATTTAGAATTGGTATTGTCGCACTAAACATCCTGCTATTAAAGTTGTCATTTTGTCTTCTCCATTTTTGTCAGTGTGTCTAGTCTTAGTTACCAAAACTATGGCTCAAGCCAGAACCTAAAAGGGAAGAGCTGATTCTCAGTACAACAGTGTCTCCAACAAGTTAAATGAGCCAATGTGTCCCATAGTTTAAGCTAATTTTCCAGTGAAGGTAACTTGGGATTCAAAAGTATTTGGAATTTTTCACTTTTCCATCACCCAGTATTAGAGATAGGCTTCTCTGAGGAGAGAGAACTTATCCATGGCAAGGTTACTTCTTTAGTGAAAAGCAGATTCTGGAAGAGACATTTTCTCAGAGTCAGAAGGAAGCAAGATTCCCAGCATCTGACAAAAGGGCTACGTTGATTGGCTTGCTGGAATATTGGTGTTTAAGTTACATTTCTGCTACTAATACCCTGACAGCAACAGCAGAGAGGGTTTATCTAGGCTCACGGGTTACAGTCCATCAAAGCAGGAAAGTCAAGGCTTCAGGAAATTGAAGCATCTAGTCACATCACGCCAAAAGTCAAGAGTGGGGTAATGAATGCACGCATGCTTAGTGCTCAGCTTATACAGTCAACAGTTGAAAACCAGGGACTGGAGCAGCTCACTTTCAAGCTAGGTCTTCCTACATCCGTTACAGTACTCAAAACAATTATTCACCTATATACCATAGGTCAACCAGATTCAGAGGATCTCTCACTGAGATTACCTTCCCAGCAGATTCTAGACTGTGTCAAGTTGACAATTAAAACTAGCTATCATGTGCAAATGTATATACCCACATGTAGAAACATATATACACATATAAAAATAGATTTTAATAAAGATGAAAATAGGATATTTAGAAGCTATCATCTACCTCAAAGAACAGAATATTTAAGTTCTAATTTGTATAAAACCAACTTATAGATTGAAATTCGGGATAATAGTTTAACAATTTATAAGACTCATATTGCAGGTAACAGAATTGAGGGCAGGCCAATAAAGAGCAAAGAGTATAGAAACTTATGGGGAAAGCAAGAAAATTGAGACAGAACAAAAGATTCATATCAGTAAAGTTTAAAAGGAAGAACATTTATTTTTCTTCTTAAACTCGTGGTAGATTTTTGTACCTTCAGATAGTAGGCTGAAATTTTGTTTGATGAATTCAAATCAAAATGAGATGCAGTTTTCATAGCTGTTTAAGTATTAAAAATAAGCTCAGAGTGTATCAGTTGACTTTTAAATGAAATGTATATTATGCTGAAAATAATTAAATGTGTGTATTTACTAGTTTTATTCACTGGAACTATTCTGATGGGATTAATTATTCATAGAAATAAGAGAAAATATCTTCTCAGTGGCTTATATGAGAGCATCTAAGGGCTCATTCTATCTTACCATAAAATATAAAATTTATTTCTTTTTAAAATGTGCATTAAGATGAAAATGCAAACTTAAAGGATTATTTTTAAGTGCACCAAAATAAATTAACAAAAATATATTTTAGATAATATGCCTAATTTTATTAAACACAAACAATCCTAAGTAGAAAAAAAGTTATTCATTAATGAGCACTTTAAAATAATGAAGTTACTGCATTTTCCTTGAAATTTTTAATTGTTTAGCAGGGGTGCAGATAGCTCAGCCTGGTCATGAACTCACTATGCAGCCAAGGGTGACCCTGAACTTCTGATCTGCCTTCCTCCACCTTCCTGGTGCTGAGGTGGGACTACACCACCACCGCATTTTCTGAAGTGCTGGGGATTGAAGTCAGGACTTCGCGCATGCTAAATAAGTACTCTACCTACCCCACTGACACTCTTGTACTTACTTATATTTTATAGATGGTTGACATAAAAATGTCATATGTCATTAATGTGCATATCTTGTTGAGTTTGAAAATAAAAGTACATTTATGATCTAGTCCCCAAAACTAAAACACATGCATAGCAACCATCTTAACATTTCCTTCTGCCTTCCTTTTATTTTTATTTATTTTTTGACAGGAATGTTTAATTTAATGTCTGTCCTCTCATGTAAACTGTGTGAAGAACAGTAGATCTCTAGTATTTATCTTTCATGATTGATAAAGTGTGAGCTTGAACCAATGTCTTTGTCCTTTTTCTAGAAACATTCTCAGGTGGATGATAGCTGAAGTGCTCATCTGTCACTATTATTATTTAGATGGGAACTTACTAAATTAATAGGCTACTCTTTGTTCATTGAAAATGGATGTTCAAGATTTGCCTTCAGTGGTGTCAGTGAGACACTATGTTTGACAACTGGTAGAATAATGTTATAGGTGACAAAGGCTTTGTCATGGCTGTCTAAGACAAGCAAATGTACCCAAATTGTGACAGGAGAATACAGAGACCAAGTTATAAATGGCAAAATGTTGAAATTTCCTACAAACCAAATGCTTTTAAGTAGGTATAGATGAATTAGGAGCTTGGGAGATGGCTCAATGGGCAAAGTCCTAGAGTTCCAGAACCCTCTCAGAATCTGGGTACACCTCAGTGCTGGTACACCTCAGTACTGGTACACCTCATTGCTGTGGGAATGGGAACAGGAAGACCCCAGCTGCTTACTGGCCACTCTATTCAAATTGGTGATCTCCAGGTTCAATGAGAGAACCTGTCTCAAAAAAAATTAGTTGGAGAGTAATCAAGAAAGATGTTCATCATTGATCTCTGGCCTTCAAATGCATACACCCCACAAGTACACTCATACACTACACCTGTGTGTGCTTGAGCACACACCCTCATGAACAAATATATACACCACAAAGAAAGAAAATTGTACACAAATTGTAGTATTACGTGACAAAGAGAATACTTCAATTAAAACTAAACTTTACATAATTAGATACTTACTATGTCTCATGCTAAACATCTTAGAGTAGCCTAGACTACTGGTAGTAAACATTAGTTAATATGAGCCAATTATTATGCTATATAATACTAAACTCTGGCACCTGATCAGACTTTATTTTTTATTTTTCTATGCTGTTGATGTCCTAGACAATGATTTTAGAAAACCACAATGTGCAGAATAAATATCTTAGAGTGTCTATCTGGGAATGGAAGGAAATCTTTCCTGCAAGCCACTCAACATACCGGCCAGGCCAGAGAAGCCACTCAGCAGCTGAAGATGCAATGTTTAGAATGTCTGTTATTGATGAAATAGACACAACAGGCTCTCAGTCATTTAACTTCTCAGGAGAGTTTTCCTTATAGTTCAAGCATCAGAATGTGGACTTATTATTATAAGAAACTTACGCATGCATTGCAGATACATTTTAGTGGCCAAAGCTGAAATATGCTTTATGTGAAAAATGAAAAAAATGTTTCATAATATTCCTTATCAATCATTTGAAATACAGTGATGGCTGCCAATGCTTTCTGGCACTTGCTCTTTTGGAACATAGGTAAGTTGTCTTTAAATTTGCCTATCACTTACATTCCAGGAATGGCTTCCTCTTTGTGGATGATTTTATTTGCTACACAGAGGAAACAGACTAATTTATTCTCTGCCATTTTCAAATTTGTTTTTCAATACCGCCTAGATATATTTGACTGAATTCTTCTGCGAAATAACAAAGATAATTAGTGGTTGAGTGAACTCTGATCAGCTGTGGGAGGCACTCTTCCTCTGCTATAATATATTTTATTTTTCCTGAAAGATTTCACTCAGTATATCAAGGTATTGTATAAACATTCAGTTTCGTATTTGTTTTTTAAGTTAGAGTGTAAGGAAAAGTGCTTCTACTGATGAGGAATGGGTCCCTGTGTGTTCTCGCTGTGAAATCTGCTCAGTGGAAACTGATCTGTATATCCAAGGTAAGTCAGATGAGAGGTCATAGGGGAATGGGCAGGAAAGGATGGCTTAGCAGGGATGTTATGTTTCCTATGCTTATTCTACTAACTCAAAAACAAGCACTCAAATGGTATAACCTACTTCTGCAAATAGAACCTCTGAGAAAATGCTTCAAATATTTATGCGTGGTGATTTCTCAGATCTGTTACTATAAACGATTTCTTTATACCTTGCTATTTTTTATCGATTATAGAAATCATTTTCCTAAATATAACTTTGCCTTTTGAATTTATAGTAAAACAGTAGAAAAATAAATTATAACACTACCCAGACACAGATTCAATTTTTGTTTTAAAGGCTTGAATACTTCTAATTAATATTAAACAGATGGGTATCTGTATGCATATAATATTGTCCTTAACTAGTCAAATACAATTAACTATATTTTATGAAATTATGTCACTTTGATATAATCATGATGAACAGAAGATGGATATTGGAATAAAACTTCATAATCAGTCTCATTTTTCTTTGGATAAGTATCATTTCCTAGCCAAAAACCAATTATGACTCTAAACTTCACAAAATCTGGGCAGTTTGTTCCATGTAGCCAAATAGTCACCTATCAGGAAATGCAGCCCGACCTCATCCCTCAAGACACAGACTCCAAAGATTACTCCCTCAAGCTAGACCTTGTTTCCCCAAAGTTCCACCACCTCTACAAACAGTTCTGCTATCTAGGGATGAATTGTTCAAACACACAAGCCTATAGGGCATATCACACATTCACGGCTTGCCATGAACTTTCATGGGAACTCAAAATGTGACAAGTCTCTGTTGGATGTAGTGAATTTTTGAGACTTTGTTTAAATATATATATATATATATATATATATATATATTTGATACTGTATTTTCTAGAAATTAATCAATTCCTGAAATTTTCTATTTACTAATCAGAAATTTACTAGCAGCGTCCCATTTTATGAAAGAACTGGAGTGATATTTGGTAAGTTTTTTTTTTTTTTTGAAGCTAGTAGAATGAAAGTTTAAGGAACATAAAGCTTGGCTACAATACTCTGGGAATTTATATTTGACTCACAAACTGTCCTCTTCACGTCAAACCGTGGGAGCTGTTAGCTTAACACACGTTTTGACATGGGCCTGATGCCTTACTGTGAGGAGATTCAAGGGTTTCCCACAGGGAACAGGACGCAGTGGTGATGTGTCTTTGATAACATT
The DNA here is from genome assembly GCF_018167655.1 of Microtus oregoni. Taxonomy (NCBI): domain Eukaryota; kingdom Metazoa; phylum Chordata; class Mammalia; order Rodentia; family Cricetidae; genus Microtus; species Microtus oregoni. Next base: position 6,859,778 of record NW_024543094.1, read on the forward strand.
CATGACAAGGATTGGGAAAAATTCTTCATATATCACCTCTCAATTTTCCCTTTAACAACCATTTCACCTCTCGGCTGGAGGGAATCCTGTTCACAGCTCTGGTTATTACAAACTGCCATGCCCAGCCCCCACTTCACACAACAGCCTAGAGGCTGTGTCTGGTGGCTGGCAGGCTTTGCATCCAGGGTGACACTCCTCTGGGCAGCAAGGAATGCAGAGCCTGGACAGGACAGCCCACAGACCATTTCTCCCTGTTTTTTTTTCTTTTTCTTTTTTTTTTTTTTTTAACTCAGAGTGTTCATGCCCATTCTTTACATCAACAAGAAGATTATCTACCTCCAGCTTCTTCAGCAGTCAGGCCATTAGCATTTTAATGAAGTCTTGAGAGTTTGTCTTTTAAGCTGTCTGTTTCTGTAACTAGGCTGTGAGAATAGACAGGGAGATTCCTTGCTAGTATTTTCTAGCAGGCTTCTGAGCATACTGAGTATCAAATAGATGGTTGTTTTAGTATGTTAATAGATCAACTGGAAATATATAATAAAAAGTTGGGAAAGCCAGTGGGGAGCTGTGTGGACTTCAGAAACTAGGAAGGGAACTAAAATGATTCAGAGTTTGCCATCAAGTGCCTATTACCCTCTCCCACAGGAAGTGGGGAACTGTGGAGGAAGATAAATAGAGGAATCTGGTGGCCACCTCCACAGCTGCCACCTCCAGTGATATATCTTCAATCCATAAGCAGTCTAGTTTAGAATCCTGGAACATTTGAGATGAAATAGGGACCAAAATAATTTATTATAATGAACAATAATTCAATAGTACAAGCTTGCCAAGAGATATTGCAGTTCTGAGGGGCTACTTCAGTAAGAGTTCAAGAATGAACTGAGAAAATGTGTGTTTTCCTAGTACTATAGATTTCTGTGAATCAGAAGAATGAAGTGCAGTCAAGTCCTATGGTTGTGAGGCAGATGAAAGAAATGAGACAAGGATGTTTGTAGACCAAAGTTTCAGTCATTCAGTCCCAAATAAACACACAGAGGCTTATAATAATTATAAACTGTTTTGCATCTTAGCTCAGGTTTATTACTAACTACCTCTTACAGCTTAAATTATACCACAATTCTTATCTATATTTAGCCACATGTCTTAGTACCTTTTCTCAGTAAGGCATCATTATCTTGCTTCCTCTGTATCTTGCTGACAACTGCATCTCTGCAAATAGGTTGTTGTAATTTTTAACCAAATTTCCTTAAAATAAACAAATATAATTTGAAAAATAGATTATAACAGCAAAACTCAGTTCTGTGTTCTCCTACCATATTAACTAGCTCCCTGATTTTTTACAAGATACCTTAAATATCAACATACAAAAAGGAAAGTTTTAATTTTTTATGCTTACATTTTTGTAAGTTCCTGACTGGTGGTCTCATTGACTTGTCTTGTGGCAGCATGGGGCATCATGGCAGGAGCTTAGGACAAAGGAAGATGGAGCAGCTCATAGTCAGAGGTTAAGGAGCAAGGTCCCAGGATCTCCTTCAAGGGCAGGCCTCAAATTTCCTAAAACCTTGTTTGAGGCCAAATGAGAAGATTCAATGAGAAAGGTCCTTGCTGCCAAGCCCAAGAATCTGAATCCAATTCTAGGGAAGGGGACCCACATGGTAGAAGGACAGAACAAATTCCCACCTCTGCACATTTGCTTTCTCAAGAGAGCACATCATTGAAATCAATCAATCAATCAATTAATCAATCAATCAATCAATACTAGAATTATTGCATTAAGCCAAATTTTTTACTTTATATCTTAGCCACTTCTTGCTTCTGCCACTGCAGAACTAACCTTTATGTATTGGTGCTTGGGGGACATTTCAGATTCAAGCTATATAATACTTTCTTAAAAATTAGTTTTAGTTAATGTATACTGTTTGACATGTGCAATGATTTGCACCATAACTATAAATTTCTTATGAAAATTATGGCTGAATCAGTTACTGCCCGAGCATTTGATGGCTGAGAGAAATGGAAGCATTTGTTCTCCTACTCATAGCATAATTTTCAAAATGTTAATATGCTGATATTGGTAATTTACCATGAAAGATGTGTTTTAGTTCAAGTGTGTGTGTGTGTGTGTGTGTGTGTGTGTGTGTATGTGTGTGCAATGGAGGTACATGAAGGTGCGTAACTGCTCATGTGTACACATGCTTGAGTCAGATGAAAACCTTATTATTCATTGGACATCTTCCAGATTTTGCTTGAGACGGTGTTTCTCATTGCTCTGCAATTTTGCCAAGTAGGCAAGGCTAGCTGGATCATGAGCTTCCAGTGGTCTACCTGTCTCTCCCATCCATCTTACCACCACAAGGTGATTCACATGCCTCCTTGTCCAGCTTCTTAGATGGATTTTGGGGTAGAACCCAGATCTGGCCATTTACAGTCAGGAGGTTAGAGATGAAGTCATTTCCACAGTTCTAGTTTAAATATTTATTTTGTTTTTTTTTAGATTTTTAATAATACTTATTTATTATGTTTATACCCTTGAGAGAATAAGAATCAAAAAATTAAAAACTGCCTCTCACTTGAAAAGAATAGATCTGTTATGATGTGGTACACATTTTATGGAACGTATTGCAATGAGGAAACAAGAATATAGTTTAAAAGTGAGAGGAAAATGGAAAGCCACATGACACAGTGAGAGCAATAAGGAAGCAATAGCCACGCCTATATTACCATGATCAAGAACCCAGTCATATCCACAGATCACTCACTTCCAAAATTAATAAAAACGCTGAAAGTGGACTCGTCATTTCTGTCAAAACTTACAAACGGTGATTATAGGCAGAGGAGACTTGGAAATCACAAAAGTAAAGAAAAAAATGTATTGATCAGAAACCTTGAATGTTCCTTGCCATGGATACACACACACTATCAGAAAATGAAATAAGTTGGAATAAATGCCAGAGTACAGTCCCATGTATGGATGAGAAGTGTGTGTGTGTGTGTGTGTGTGTGTGTGCGTGTGTGTGTGTGTGTGTGTGAGAGAGAGAGAGAGAGAGAGAGAGAGAGAGGAGAGCTGTTGCATGTATATGTTTATGAGCATTGCTGTTGCTGTGTAGAGGCTATTAAACAAACAACTTGCAGTGTTACTTTATAGGCATTGTCTATAGTTTTGTCTACAGTTTCATGAGACAGGGTATCACTGACCTGCAATTCACCAAGCAGGCTATGCCGGATGGCCAGTGAACTTCAGGGATCCACCTATATCTACCTCCCCAGTGTTGAGATTGGCAGTAAAGGCCATGATGCTCATCTTGTGTGCACATGCGCACATGTACATATGTACATTTTGTTGACATGTGTTTAAGCAGATGGGTGTGGAGGCTTGATTGACATCATGTGTCTCTCTTAAACATTCTCCACTTTTATTTTTTTATTCACAGAGAATCTCTTTCTGGACATGTAATCCACTAATTCTGACAAGAATAAGCTATCTGGCTTTCCCCAGAGATCTTTATCTCTGCTTCCCTGGTGCTGGGATTATAGGCAGCAGTATGCATTCCTTGTCTTATATTTATTTTCTTTTTTTTAATGTAGAGTCAGAGATGGAACCTAGGTATTCATGTTTGCAAGGCAAGCATCTTACTGACTGAGCCATCTGCCCAGCTTCGAGGTCAACTTCAACTTGTTTTGTGAGTTCATCAGTCAATGAGATGGGAAAAATTAAGAATATGAATCAAAACAGTATCTTATATATTCACTATGCTTTGTAATACATAAAACTACAAATTAAAACTTGCCCCATTAGGAATACACTAATTATTCTCCATGGGAAGGATTCTGTAGCTCTATTTGTCTTTGAACAATGATGCTTAAAACTTTGCTCAGAGGATTGGGGAAATTCTCTAAAGACTTAGGTCAGTACAACTTATTTTTCAAAGAATAATCACCATACTTGTTGCAATAGCGAGCCAGGCACATAGTCAGAGGCTCATGTGCACCGGAACTCAGCAAGGAGATCAAAGGCTGTGAGAAATATGCCGAAGGACATCCACATATAAGATGCACACTGGAAAATGGAAGGTAAGGAGAGGTTGGAGAGGTTGCTCAGTGTTTAAGAACATTTGATGTATAACCAGTTCTGTTTCTAGGACCTGTGTTTTGAGTCTCACAATTGCCTGGCAAAGGCAAAAGGAAAAGGGATGGGCATCCCGAAGTCTAGCATTCTTTTCATTTTAACCATTCTTTTATTCTAATGGTCTCCATCTGTCACAAAAAGAAACTTCTTTGATAAGGAATGAGAGCTACATTTATCTGTGGATATAAACATAGGTATTTGCAATGCCTATTCCAAAGGGAATGATGCTGGTTTAGGAGAATGGCAGGAGTAGGTTCTCCGCAGGAGTCCATGGCCTCACCAGCCAGCCATAGGTTATTGTCTAGGTTTCCATGAACAGGCATGAATTCTTCCCTATTGAGTGAGCATTATATCCAATTAGTCAGCTGTTGGTTACCCCTAAGATGTAAGTGTCACTTTTGCATGTTTGGGTATCTTATGTCATGCTAATCATTGCTATGATTTATTGCTGGGTAGAATTGTTGATTGCTTTTTTTCCCCCTTGATATCTTGCATTGAAAATTTGGGTATTGTGAGAGTCAATGCTTAGGAAAGAGAATTCCAGTCAGTTGATAAGACTCCCTGGAAGTAATGAAGTTTTAGAACACCTTCTATGCATTGATATCTCCATTATTCACACACATATTTGCTTGTGTAGTATATATGTGTCTTGTGCAACATAATTACATGCACATGTAAACATGTGTGTATATGGAGACACAACATTGGCATCAGCTGTTTTCTACTTTTGCTCTCTGTCTTATTCGTTGAGAAAGAGTCTGTCATGGAATCCAGACCTTACAGATTATCTAGACTGGCAGGCCAGTGAGAGTCAAGAATTTCTTCCACTGCCTGAATTACAGATATTGGTGACAATGCTAGGGTTTTATGAAGCTTAAGGAATCTGAACTAGGGTCCCCATGCTTGCAGGACAGGTTGTTCACTAGTGGAGTCATATCCCTAGCTCTTATATTCATATCTTTTATTTTCATATAAATTTTCTCTTTCTTGGTCTGCCAACATCTGTGTCATGGATTAGCACTTTTTGTCCCTTTTTGCAGTTTCATGTTTCTATATGCATATTGTAAAAATTACACTTAGGATTTGTTCATGAGACTCTACAAGAAAATCTTGACAAGAAATCTTAGTTTCATCCATTTTAAAAGGTCATTATTCCCTCATAATTTTTATTATATTTATTTATTGTGTATCTATGTATCTAAACTCTCTCTAATCTGTCATAAAATTTATTCTATTTTGCTGTATGTTTCCTATTTCCTATTTTATTTAGTGAAAGACATTGGATAGGTTAAGGAATTCTAATTAATTATAATAATATATTTCAAAAAAGATTTTACTCCACAAAGTATGATTAACTTTATCAAAAATATTCTACCATTGCATCTATTCTATGAGGATAATTAGTATCTTTCTAAATTACTCCTGTTGCTAGCATTATGATAGAGAGATTTATATTCATAACATAGTCTCTTATTCTAGTTGGTCCTTTAGCATCAGCATTTTGTTTTTTATAGCTAAGAAATGTAGATGGACACTATAAAGTAGTCCCCCCACTAGCTCAGAATTGAATATGATAAAGGGTTCTTTATTTAGGGGTATACTCACAGATCACAGTCCTCTGCAAGAGCAGGGAATAGGAACTGAATCCAGCAGCAGCAGCAACAGCACCAGCAGGAGAGAGAGAGAGAGAGAGAGAGAGAGAGAGAGAGAGGATGGAGGAAGGTCATTGGCTAATAAAAAAACTGCCTTGGCCCATCTGATAGGGCAGAATTTAGATAGGCGGAGTAAACAAAACAGAATGCTGGGAGTAAGAGGAAGTGAGCTCAGAAATCATGCAGCTCCTCTCAGAGCCAGACACGATGAAGCAAGCCGCCAGGTCAGACATGCTGAATCTTTCCTGGTAAGACTGGTGCTACACAGATTATTAGAGATGGGTTGATCAGGATATGAGAATTAGCCAGTAAGGGCTAGAGCTAATGGGCCAAGCAGTGTTTAAAAGAATCCAGTTTCCGTGTTGTTATTTTGGGGCATAAGCTAGCCAAGCAGCCAGGAGCCGGGTTGTGGGAAGAGGCCTGCAGCTTCTACAACAGAGAGAGAGAGAGAGAGAGAGAGAGAGAGAGAGAGAGAATGCAAACTTTACATCTACATTTATAGTAGGAGAGACCATGCCCAAGTATGTTGGCATCTTAAAGGCTATTGTCTGAAGGAGTTCCCATAGCACCTCCCCCTTTTGTCTAATAAGAGAGTTCTAAGCCTAATACAAAACTATATACAATAAAAATAATTATCAAGTATAAAAATTAGAATTACAATCAGCATAAACAATATCAACCAAGAAACCTATGCTAAATGTTTTAATAGTTATACTATCCTAAGAAGTCTAAGTCTTGTATTAGAAATGGCTTTGCTGGGTCATGAGAAAAAAGTAACTATGATTATCTAATCTTCAACCCCATCAAAGACATGAGAAAGGAAATAATATTACTTGAATAAACAGTAAGCGCAATTAAGCAACTTCCAAAATGTGCAACAAATGATAGAGACTACTGACTACCTGGGCAGTCACCCAAAATCTCATTTACAACATTGGAGAAACCAACTTTGGCTAAGGCCTAGAGTAACTAACAGACCATTTTCAGAAGCAGGAAATTTTTCAAAAGAGTCTTACACTGTTTTGACAAGGTTGGGCACTCCTTTTTCATGTATCCTGCTTGTCCTGTCTGAACACCATGCATTTTGTCAGTGGTTGAGGCATGGACAGTTCTTTGTCCAAAGGTCAGTTATGTCAAAAAGTAAACAAACTCCAAGTGGAGTATCTTTAATGCCCAACATTTTCTCAGAAATAGATCAGTGCTGCCAGGAGCAATTGTGGCTCATGTCAACAGAACTCTAAGTTATTTAAATGCCATATTCTACAGTTCTTTGAAGTGGTTGAAGATTACCTAACTATGTGGAATACAATATCTATGTATCTAAAGAACCAGATTAGTCTAACTATAAGTATGGCCTATAATTCTAAATACCTACATAGCTTAAAGAATAAGGCCTCTTATTAGAATATTAAGCAATCTTTAAACAACTGTTCAGCAAATGAGGACAATGACCCTAAAATATAAACAATGTATAAGTTTCTTGATCAGAGGTAGAAATGTATAGTGCAATATGATAAATATATCCTAAAATTGTATCAATATTCAAAATATCTTAAGCAGAGTTATAAGCATGCATACATACAATATGACAAAATAACTTTGCATAAGTGTACAAATATTATAAACAGAAATAGGAGCATATTCAATATACAATGATATCAATATAGAAGAATCTATGCCAGTGTAAAATGTCTATAAATAATAGTTCAAAAGTATTCACTCTATTACTCACTATTATTCCTAGTGTGAGTAAGCTCAGACTAATCTACCTATTATCTCATCCAATTTTCTCTTTTTTATAGGAGATCCCTGAGACTAGATAATTTACATCCCAACCCCCAACCCTTTGCCAGTTGTAATTAACCCTTAATTGATGTCCCTAAACCTGAGGACAAATTTTGTTGAGAGAAAGGACATTGTCTTCTAGAATTACTTCCAGTTTTTATGGGGGGTAATGTTCTTTCTATGGGATCCTGTAAAAGTAAAATATTGGTTAAGTTTCAAGATTACTGTCTGGTATAATTGCAAATAATCTCTGAGTATTCTGTAGGGTTTTCTAAATTTCTTATTTAAAGTTCTGGCCAGAATGTTGTAAGAAGGTGCACCATTTTAACTAACAAAGTTGGAACCATCTTCAGCAGCTGGTACCTAAAACTGATCTTAATGTAGTGCTATCAGAATCATGACATTATATTAATCAGATGTAATCATTGTTGTAGGCCCCCAATTTCTTCCTGGAAACTAAAAGATTACATCAGGAAAAGTTATTTTTCATTGTGGAAAACTTAAACATTATTCATATATACACAAATTCAATGAAAGGTATGATAGAGACAAAAATAAATAAGGAAAGAAGTAAAATTTTTCCTAAATTCTTTCTTCTTTCTGTCCCATACCTGATGGCTCCTGATATGAGACAAAAAAAATCTGATTTTTTTTCTTTTAACAGCATGCTTGGATTTAGATAATGATAGCCATTGTCCAACTGAAAATCCAGCTTTGATTTTTAAGTGAGTCATGATCTATTATACTAAGAAATATATATATTTCCATTCAGGTGATGAAATTTTATCCTGCAGATGACATGTCATCATAAGTCAGATTTCTCTTTGCTTGGTGATTCTTTCTGGATAGTTATCTTTTCTTCTTTGAGCATCCAAATGTCAAAGATCACTTGACTTTTTGAAGATGAGTATTTTGCTGCAAAGACAAGAACAGAACCCTGCCTCAACACTTCAAAGGTTTTTTTTTAACCACCTGTATGATTGTGACTTCTGTGAATGAACTATCATTTCTCTGTCTCAAGTAGTTTCTTATTTTTATAACCAAATCTTTAATTTTGATAGTATCCATAGCTTTTCTTCTCCTATGGAAACAAGAGTGAACCCCTTCCCCATTGTAGCACATCTCCTGGTTTTCATTGTGAGGTCAACACATCCTTGAAACACATTGGTTAATTTAATTCAGAGGTTTTTTTTTTTTTATCCAATGTCTCTCTGCTTCCATTGTTCCTTTCTCATTAGCATTAAGACAATTCAAGGTTAATAAAGCATTATGCAATCTATTTCTGGGGGCATATTCCACCCCTTTCTGTTTACTTAATGTATCCTTTATAGTTCAGTTTGAACTTTCTATTACTGCCTGGCCTGTAGGATTATTTGGTATACCTGTCCAGGCTCTAAGTCCTGGCTCTCTAGGCTGTGTCAGAGGTGGACTCCCTCTCATAGTGTGGACTTTCAGCTGGACCAGTAATTGATTGGCCACTCTCATAATTTCTGCACCACCTTTGTCCCAGCATATTTGTAGGCAGGGCAAATTGTAGGTCAGAGGTTATGTAGATGTGGTCCTACTCCTTTCACTTGAAGTCTTGTCTTCAAGTGGCAAGTCTTGTCTTCAAGAGCTGGCAATTTAAACTTTGTATTTCTCATTACTAGGAGTCTTAGCTGGGTTCAACCCTATAGAGTTATGGAAGTTTCCATTGCACTAAGTTTCTAGCTCAACCTAGAGATGCTCCCTTATTTCTGTTGTCCTTCCCAGTACTTTCTTCCTCCATCCTCCCCTGACCTGAATCTTCCTGTTCCCATGTCCACCTCCTCATCCAGACCTCTCCCCCTATCCACCATGTATATTCTATTTCTCTTTCACAGTGAGATTCATGGGCTTCCCTTGAGCCACCCTGGTTACTTGGTTCCTTTTGGCATGTAGATTGTAACATGATTATCCTTTACTTTATAACTTATATCCACCTATAAGTGAGTACACACCATGCCTGTCTTTCTAGGTCTGAGATACCCCACTCAGGATGATCTTTTCTAGTTCTATTCATTTGCTGGTAACTTTCATGATGTCATTATTTTTAACAGATGACTAATACTCCATTGTGTAACTATCACAATTTCTTTATCCATCATTTTGTTGATGGACATCTAGGTTGTTTCTTTCTTCTAACAGGTTGTTTTCTGGATATCTACTATTTTGAGTTCTTTATATATTTTGGATGTTAACCCTCTATTGAATGTGCAGTTGGTCAAAATACTTTCCGATTCTGTAGATAGATGCTTACTTTTACAAAACCTCAATATTTATTTTCTTTGACCAGTTAATAAAGACATAAAAATCACCTGCAAAGGCATGATTCTAGATAGCTTATCTTAACCACAACATCACTAAAGAAAGCATCAGAAACTACCAACATCTCTCTTAATAAATATATGAGTTACTTTTCTGCTAATATGATAAAATACAACAACCAAAGAAAGTAATAAAATAAAAGACTTTTTTTTAGGAAGGACTTTTTCGAGAGTGATGAGTTGATCACCATCATTGTAGGGAAATGTGACAGCAATAGACATGGTAATAGAGCAGCAAGAGCTCATTTCCTGGACTAAAATCCCATGGAAAGAATGGAAATGCACTGGAAATGGTTCCTAGCTTTTAAACCTTCAAACACCACCCCCACTGATATATGTCTTCCAACAAGGCCACACCTACACCTATCCAATCTGCGCCATCAACTGTGGACCACATATCAAAATCTAAGTTTATGGGGATTATTTTCATGTAAAATATTAAAATATGTAAGTTGTTTTCAAGCTATGATAATTGTATAGGGAAATTATGGTAGTGTCCTTATTACTTTTCATCAACTTAACACAAAATAGTGTCATCTTGGCATAGGGAAACACAATTAACCAATTGTTTCTATCCAGATTTGCCTGTAGGTGAGTGTGTGCATAATTTTCTTTATTTATTATATGAGGTGCAAGTTCCAGCCCAGTGTGTTAGGCACCATCCCTGAGCTGTATAGAAAGCAAGCTCAGCAAGCCCTGAGGAACAAGCTGGGAAGCAGTGTTCCTGCTTCAGTTCCTACCTCCCATTTCCTGTCTCCCACTTCTCGCCTTGAGTTCCTCCCCTGAATTTTGTGGATGATAAACTATACCCTGTAAGCAAAAAATTAAATTATTATTTTCCCTGAGTTGGTTTTGGTCACTGTTTCAGCACAACAATAGAGAAGCTCGCTGCAACAGATACATTAAAGAGTCATATAATAAAGGTAATATACAACTATATTTCCAAACAGAATATATGGACATTTGTGTGCATATTTTCTTCTTAGTATATTCAGTAAAGTCCTAGATGCTTATGTAAGAAATACTTAGTATTACTTAACAGTGGGTTATTTAAAAAGATAGTTTCTGTTTTAATTGGAGACAAGTGCATCATTAATTTCTATTGCTATTTGATAAAATGCAAGCATATATAGAAATGACAGCAATCCTAGTAATTAAATGCGCATTCTTAGTTTTGTATCACAACTCTCCTAGGATAAAATGATCCCAGTCTTTAACTCTGTACGTTCTTTGTTTGCGATCTATTCTTTCCTACATACAAGATTTAAAAGAAGGGAAGCAGTTAACTTTTCTTCCATTCCTCAAATTATTATTTGCACAAATTCTGAAGCAAGAGTTTTTTTTTTTAAGCACTAAATGTTTCAGAGATTTTTTTTCTCATCAGTAATTTTTTTTTCAAACAGGAGAGATGAAAGGAAGAAAGTGTTTTGAACGAGTCAATGAAAATAGAGGGTTTCAAAGAGTGCCCCAGGTGGGAGGCATGGCGCCATTAATCTGTCGGAAACCATAACCGCAACTTTGAAAACAGGGTGAGTCAGAAGGGGATTGCCTGGGAGCACAAATGATAGGATTCTGCATTTAGCAGCTCTGATTCACCAGAGCCGAATTAAAGCAACCAGCTGATGTGATGAGGGAGAATTTGCTGCTCCTACACCATCCCACAAGTGGTAGTTGATATGTCTATCTGCAAAGCCTGGAAAGTTCTGTTTCTAAATCTTGCTTCCCATACCAACTTACTACCCAAAGAAAATGAAGGAAGGAAGGAAGTGGTAGAAATCAAAGAATAAATGGGAAGGGAGGGTAGGGAGAGAAAGAGAGGAAATGAGATCCTCAAGTGCTGTAGATACTTTGTAGACCTTAATAAATAGTCATGGTGGCTCTAAGTAGGAAAGAGGAGAGACAGTGATGTTCCCAGGAAGAACAAAGTCGTGCTGAACAGAGAGATGGCGATATTGCGTGTTGCTGTGACAAAACACCTATCAACAGCTCCTGGTTTGAGGACACAGCCCATCATGGTGAGGAAAACATGGTGGCAGTAGTATGTGGTGGCTGGTCACATCATGTCTGTAGTCCATTTTTCTTGGATTATTTGTTCTTTTGATGATCAATTTCTTGAGTTCTTTGTATATTTTGGGCACCAGCCCTCTATCCTAACTCTTAAATTATCCATTTCTATTAAGCTGTGTATGGTCATGAGGATGTGGCCTACTGGTAAGGTTCTGGCATTCTGGCATCTTTCTCCTTTGGCAGATACATGTCATCTCTTTGACTCCACCTACTTTCTCTCTATATCTCTGTTTGGATTCCCCACTTGGTTTTACTCCACTAAGCCATTGACTGAAACAGCTTTATTCATCATCCAATAAAAGCAACATATACACAGAAAAACATCCCACATCATGTGTGTACCTGTTTATGGGTATGTTCATGTGAGTTTGGTATGCACAGAGACACAGAAGAACATCAGATCCCCTTGGAGCTGGTCTTCAAAGCAGCATATACTATCCAACATAAGTTCTGGTAACTGAACTCTGGAAAAATAGGAAGAAATATTACCTGATGAGTTATTTCTAGCCACTGTTTAATTACATTTTTCAAAAATATTATTGTATGTGTATGTACAATGTGTGAGTGGGGCATGCATTCTACGGCACATATATGGAAGTTATTACAACCTGTGGGTTGCTTTTCTCCTTCTACCTTTACTTTAGTTCCAGGGTTAATTTCAAAACACCAGGCTTGTGTTACAAACAATTTGACCCTTTCTGCAGTCTTGCTAGCCCAATAATTACATTTTGAAGTACAAGGCCATTTAAATATATCTTTAGTGCTTTTTTCACCTGACTGTGAAAATCAAGAAATAACTTCATAAACAAATGGATTATGAACCCATTTTCTTTCTTACTTTTAATCTTTCAAATTTATTAATACATAATATATTTGATGAACAAACTTAAAAATTATCTTTCTATAAGACTTAAGAGTTGAATGCATATATTTATTAAATTAATAAGTTATATTTTTATTTTTTTCTCTCTCTTTAATTGTCCATTTCAGCCAGATTTTGTGGGTACATGGGGAATGAAGTGAGAGGATTATAAGTTCAAGGCCCTTTACAGAGTGAGTTTAAGGCTAACCTAAATAAATTAGTCTAAAAATTGAAAACAGGACAGGGGAGTAGAGCTATAGCTCAATGGTAGAATGCTTGTTCATGTATGTGCAATCCTAGATGCATCCCAGATGAAGGTTTTTTTAAAAAAAAACAGTTGTTTATATTGGTTATTTTTATTGTTGCCATGACAAAATACCTGGATGTAATTTTGGCTCACAGTTGGAAAACACTGTCCATGTGGCTATGAAGCCATGAACATGGGACTTTGAAGAAGCTGTTCACATCACATGCACAGTCAGGAAGCAGGGGGAATGAATGTTGATGCTCAATTTGCTTTCTCCTTCTTATCCGATAGGGCTCCCCACTCCATGATACTGCTCACAAGTTCTGTGGGTCTTCCTACCTCATTTAATTTTATTTAGACTCTCTCGTGGAAACAGCCAGATATTATATCTAGGCAATTCTAAACCATGTTATGTTGACAATATTAATCATCATGCCTGCTTCCTTTGAATCTTTCAAATATTATATTACCAATCTCTTAGGAAAAACGTGTAATTGGGAATATAAATAGATACTTTAAGTAAGTACACATTCCAGAATGAAGAGACAGTTGTTTGCATAGAAGAGAAATGTGATTTTACATTATTGACAGATTGACATTGAAGTGTAATAATGAATTTTTGTATTTATAATTTCAATTAACCAATAATATTCCTAAATTAAGGTAAAGTATACTAACCCTCCCATGATTTATAATTCAAATGCTTTGTTTCTCCAGGCTATGCATAATTTGACATTATATCAAAGTGTATCTGGGATTGCAATTAGATCCACATGGAAAAATTAGTGAATTATGCAGATATAAATAAGAACATTTTAGTCTGAATGAAATTATGAAGGCAGTGTTACATCAATTAACCATAATATTTATCAATATCTGACACACAACAGTCATGTTTTATGGAATGATTTTGTGGAAAGGATGTATTACGAAAATGAATAAATGGTTATTTAATCAACACTAAAAATAAATAAGGAAAAAGGAAGATAGAAAAAGCAAATCATTTAAGATAATATCTAAGAAACCTCATGGGAGAGTGTGGTGCTGTGAGGAATGATATACTTTCCTGCATAAAATACACACAGATAAAGAGGATAGGCAGAAAATAAGAGAACAACCTATTTTATTTGTGGAGTAAATCCTGGCTGGGGCTGGACAGATGTCTCAGCAGTTAAGAACACTTGTTGCTCCTGCAGATGATCTTGGCTCAGTTCTCAGGACCCACTTGGTGGCCCTCAAACACCTGTATCTCTAGATCCATGGAGCCCTATACCCTTTTTATAATCATCTGTGGTACTGCTTACATAAGGTTCACAGATAGACAAACTCTCTCTCTCTCTCTCTCTCTCTCTCTCTCTCTCATATATATATATATATATATATATATATATATATATATATATACATATGAGAGAGAGAGAGAGTTTGTATGTATGAGAGTATGTATATATACATACACACATACATATTATACCTGGAGAGATGACTCAGTGGATAAGAGTATACCTCTATTTTCCAGCACTGGGGAGGCACAGGTAGGAAGATCCTTTGGGCTCACTGATCAGTATCTTAGCCAAATCAATGAACTGCAGTTTCATTAAAAGATTAGTTTCAAAAATAAGGTAGAGAAGTGATTTGGAAGACAATTGACACTGCTGGCCTCTCACACAAACACAAATACACATGTTCATATATGTATATATATATATATATATATATATATATATATATATATATATGAAAATATTAATTTCACTGTATAAGAACTCAATTGACAGCTTTATGAAAGCCAGCTTGGCCACCTTATCTCATTTCTCATGAAGTCACAATATATCTAGTGGGTAGAAATTCTGTGTCCTCAGTATCCTCTACTAGGTGCTAAGCATACAAGCTAAATAAACTATCTGCTGGTCCTCAATCCCTTAGCTATCTCTCTTGGTGGTAAATAAACTATCTGCTGGTCCTCAATCCTTTAGCTATCTCTCTTGGTAGGTAAAATGCAATAAATGCAGTGCCAAGGAAATAAATGCAGAATGTCCTATGATTTTTACAAAATGGTATGATTTGGTTTTCTTTCTTGAAAATAAGTTGAATATTTTTTTGTAGATGTTAAGAGGCATCAAGAAGCAGCTGGAATTAGGTAGTACATATGGGAGAATATTTTTTGAGGGAAACAAAAGATGCTTTTTAAGTGTTATACAAATATTCGTGTGTCTTATTCCTGATTTTTTTTTTTTGAGACAAGATTTCTCTGAGTAGCTTTGGTGCCTGTTTTTGAACTAGCTCTTGTAGACCAAGCTGACCTCAAACTCAAAGAGATCCACCTGTTTCTGCCTCTCAAGTGCTAGGAATAAAGGTTTAAGCCACAAAATAAATATTCGTGTGTCAGTTACTTTACTGCTCTCTGTGGTAAAATGCGTGATGAAATTATCTTAAGGCATGGAACTGTTTACTGTGCCCTAGAATTTCAGAACCAGTCTATTATGATAGGGAATACATGTAGAGTATGTAGTTCACCATGTGGAGTCCAGAGTGTGAAGATAGAATCACGGGCTTTCTCTTGAGCCCCATTTCAGTCCATATGAGTACCTAGCTGAGGACCCAGTGCTTCCTAATTCAAGAAAGAAGAAGGAACACACATTTTCATTTAAATTAATTATCATATATTGGAAAATATTTATGAATTCACAAAGGTGTGGTAGAAACGTATAGGAGCCATGGGGCATATGAAATAGCTCTGTAATAGAAGAGTCATGTATTTATATACCTAGAGATGAAAAGCTGGAAGTGAAATTAAATGGAAAAATTCCATTTGCAATATTAAACTAACACCAAGGACTAGTATATACAAAACTACAGGACAACACAAAAAGAAATTAAAATCTAAATTAATGGAGAGAGAAAGTCAGGTTTAGCTCTCATAAGCCTGCTTGTGTTTAAAACACAATCTGTACCCACATTATTCCAGAGTCTACCCACAGTATTCCACAGATTCATTGAAATCCTAATACCAAAAATCACAGCTCGCTTTTGAAAAGTAAAATAACTTAGTTCTAAACCATGTCCTTGAAAGACAAAAGGCATAGAGTAGCCAAAACAGATTATTTTTAAAGGTGAGATCCCACTGTGTAGCTCTGCCTGTCCCAAAACTTGCTTTGCATACTGGACTATCCTCGAACTCACAGAGAGCCACAAGTTTCTTCCTCCTGAGTACTGGGATTCAAGGTCTGTCTCACCATGCCCAGCCTAAAAGCAGATTATAAAACTAAGAATAAGAAAGAGAACTTAGGGCATCCATTGGATAAAGATACTTGTCACCAAACCTGAGTTCCAGCTCAGAGAGGAGGGGTAAGGATGGAGGAAGAAGAATGGAGGAAGGGAGGGAGGAAGGGAGGGAGGGAGAGAGGGAAGGAGGGAGGGAGGAAGGGAGGAAAGGAGGGAGGGAGGGATAAAGAGAGAGCGCAAATGTAATAAAGGAGGAGAGAATTTCTAAGCACACAAATGTACCCAAATGCACTATGTAATATTTATTTCAAAACATATAATCAATAAATGCAGAGACAAACTGAACTGACTACAAAGTATAGAAATGTCAGCCATATGAGTTGATGCAAGTTAAAAATAAGGGGGAAAAAACCTTACATTGTAATAACTAAATTCTCTCTATTCCTTCTGCCTACATGCCGCCATGATTTCTGCTTTGCTAACAACGAAATAATTCTCTGAACTGTAAGAGAGCCCAGGCTTTCCTTTGTAAGAGTTGCTTTGGTGCTCCGTCCCAGGTCTCTGGACTTCGGGCAGGAAGAAGTTCACCCACCAGCTGCCCACCATTCCTAAACCAGGCAAGTTTCGGGGAACAAGCACAGCTCTGCACCAGGCCTCTGGACTTGGGGCGGGAAGAAGTTCACCCCACGAGCTGCTCACCTCTAGCACCTGGCAATCAGGCATCATTGTGGTGCATGAGTACACGGTGTCAATATGGGGAGAGAGACACACACACAACATGCATCATATGCATGGGAGAGAGATACAGATTTGAAAAGGCTAGAGAGTCAAGGAATGGGCTGATGCAGATTCCCGTCTGCTATTCAGATCCAGATGCCTGAGTCTGGACTGCTGCCAAGGGCTATTGCTTGTTCCACGATGGATCCTAATGAAGGCAGAGAGGAAAGGGCTGTGCAGAGTTAGCTCCATCCCTCTTCACCTAATGGAGCACTCAGGAGAGAGGGCCCTACACCTACCCCGGGTAGCTCCAAAGAACTGACCACTTAGCAGTGGATTAGGTGAGCTGGCTCCAAGGGCATGAGAATGGGAGGGCAGGTCACACCCCTCTAGTCTGCCACAGGGAAGTGTGGTTGAGAGAAAAATGCCTTCCTCCCCCTACTCTTCAACACCAGTAACTGGTGGGGAACCTGACCCAGCTCCTCACCAGCTGGGGCACTCGGGAGGACTGGCCCTCTGCCTTGCCTGGGCAGCACAGTAGAGCTGACCTTGCAGACAGGAGTGGTGAAAGCTGGCACCACCTCCCTAATGAGGGAGCTGAAACCTTTACCAACTGCAGCTCTCAAGAAAGCAAGCCTTGCACCTTGTTTGAGCAGCACAGCAGAGCTGACCCTGTTGATGAGGGCACAGATTAGCCAACTCCCGGAGAATATGAGCATGGGAGACCTAGCCCTAGCCCTCATCTGCCATGTATGGTAAGGGTAGGATAGAGATGCCCTCCACCCCTCTCCCCATCAACGCCTGAGGAACTGTCTCTGAGGTCATGGGAACAAAAGAGCTGCCCCTGCCTTCTGCCAGCTGCAACACTTGGGAGAATAGGTGCTGCACCTCACCTAGGCAGCACAATACACGAACCCTGTTAGTGGAGCTTGTGACTGAGCCAGACCCGGATGTTGTGAGCATGGGAGAGATGTTCCCTTAAGCCTCACCCCTCACTGCTTGTGACAGACGAGGGAGCTGACCCTTCCCCCTACCTTCTGCAGCACTCAGAAAAGTGGGTTCTCTTTCTCACCTGGGCAGCACAGTAGAGCTGACTCTGTTGGTAGAGGTGTGTGAGAGAGCCCTGAGGGTTCAGTAGTGTGGTAACTGACCACAGACCCCTCATCTGCCATGTGGGGTAAAAGTGAGAAAAGATGCCCCCTTGCCCCTGCCACCTGTAGTATGGCAGCAATAGGATGTCCAGGAAGAGTCCTAGTGAGGGCCCAGCATCATGGTGTAGCAGACACCAGACCATGTATTCTTGGTGTAGCAGACACCAGGCCATTTATTCTTGGCATGAACACTTTCATGTAAAGATGTATGGATAAAGGGGTTTCCTGCATGACTCACTTTGTCCCATTGCAGCTTCCATGATGAGATTTCCCTTTTCTTTCTTTTTTCCCATAAATTTTATTTTTCATTGGGGGAGGGTTGGGGGGCACAGAGGTCAGATGCAAGGGGACAGAAGACAGGTGGAAGCAGGAAGCATGATGTGAAAAACAAAAAGAATCAAGGTAAATACATAAATAAATAAAACCAAAGCTCAAAAGAATCTGTATCTAACTTCAATAGGAAGCAAAGCAGGTAGAGGAATCATGGGAAGAAGACTTTGTGATTTCCGGTTAGGCGGTGTAAGCTTCTTTTGATAGGATTCAAAGACTGGAATTATATTTTTTAAATAAGAAGGAAAGGAAGACAATTATAGATATTAAAATTCTGAAGAATATATACACAAGAATGAATTTGTATATTAACCCATTCAAATATTCTTAGTTACAACAATACAAATATCCTAATAAGATAGTAGGAAAATGTCTTAATAGACACATTGGCCAAAACGGTTACAGATGGCAGAAAAGTCCCTGCAAAGATTATTCTCATGTAAAAGACAAATACAATAAAGTCACCATTGCTATAGCTATGTAGATTAAAAGCAAATGATTTAGGGATGCATATCCACTATCATGGAGCATATGGCATTCTGTTCTACTCCGCACAGTTTCATAAAAAGGAAAAATTAGTAGAAAAAATTAGCAACCTTAAATCATATGCACTTGATGATATATCATTAAATTACTTACAGCAATAAAGGACAAAGGGAAGTGAAAAAACAGGAAAATATATAATTACATGTGAAGCCTTTAAAGCACCTATTTTAGTTACTGATACAGCAAAGAAGCAAAAACATTAAGCGTGGGAGACTTGCAATTACCATCCTTGACATAATTAGTATTTTTAGAAAATGTAGCCAAAACTCAGAACACATATTCTTTGTAAATGCATGTTGAACATAACAAGAATATCCCATATCATGGCCTCCAAAGCAAAGTTTACAGTTGCAAATGCTTGAAACCGTTTAGGTATTTTTTTTTTTACTATATTGTAATTAAGGTAAAATTCAATCATTGGAATTTATGTAGAACAGCCCTAAATATGTACAAATTAGCAAGCAATGTAAGTAGTGAACCTAAAATATTATGGAAATGTATGTTTTGAATGTATGCACCATCGTAAAATTTGCAGATTACGCTGTAAGAGTTGGTTTAATGGACAAGAGCGATGGCTCAGTGGTTAAGAGCACTCAGCGTTCTTGTAGAGGGCATGGGTTCAGTTCCCAGACCACACATAGTCACTCACAGTCTCACCCTCTTCTTACCTCCATGGGCACCAGCATATGCTTCTGGGTGCACATATACACATACATGCAGACACATAATAAATAATTCCAAAAATAAAAATGAGGTCCTTGGGCAGAAGGAAGGAAATGTTCGCTTTAAGCACCAGATAGCAAATGTTTGAGGTTTGCATGCCAGCCTTTTACTACCTCACAGTATAAGATAACCAGGCTCTGGAAAATAACAAAGGCTTTAGGAAAGAAAATAGATGTGAGCATGCCTCACTAACGTGTCCCGAGAGGTGTTTGAAAAGGCAAACAACAGTTCTTAGCAATCAAGATGTTTTCTAAAGAGTAAATGAACAAATTATAGCTCTTCTTACAATTTTATCCCGTAAAACAGGCAGCTATTTGTGCCAGAAAAATCTAACTGTTCTTTAGATTGTTTCTTTCTCCCCCCCCCCCCCCCCCGTGTGTGTGTGTGCATGCACGCAGCGTGTATGTAAAACACAAATGGACAGAAGACAGCTAGTGGTTGGGACCCCTTGATGATTTTTTGCATCAACAAGTTTTGTTCCCAGCACCACACAGTGGATCACAACCATCCATAACTCTGGTTCTAGTCATCTGATGCTCTCTTCTGACCTCCACAAGCAGTTCATATGACACATGCTTGCAGGCAAATATGTAAAATAAAAATATATACGTTTTTGTAAAGGCCATGAGATAATATTGCATATCTTCAAGATAGATATTATACACATGCATTATACTTTCACAGAAATTTTATCCCCTTCAATTTTTTTAACCAAATTAGTACTAAATCTCTAAAAGTTCATTAGAAGAGAAACATCCAAATACTGTATTTTAAAAACACTTCCTCCATATTTAACTGTATCTGTCTTTAAGTGAAATGAAGGATCCGAAGCTGTCTTAAAGATCACAGGCATCATAAATAAAAGCTAGAGTCCTGGAAAGGGAGGTGGAAATGTGATTGCTTCCTGGGGACAAAAGAGCAAGGCATGGATTTGATAAATACAGCCTTAATCAACAGTATTTATACTGATTAATCCCCTTCAGCTGTCTCTGTCATTTCTCCCAACTGTCTACTGTAATTTTCGGTGACTAACATCAAAAGCAGCCTTGGGAATAGATTGAGCAGGGGAGCTGTTCTCAATAGTGATGGAGAACGAGAATCGAAATGAGTGAAACAGCCAGTCTGGAATATATAGGTCACCACATGGATGTAATCTTCTATTTGCAGACAAGAAAATCCGCTCTGCTGAAACAAGAACTTTAGTCTGTAAGTTTCTGTTACAAACCCACCAACTTATCTAATTGTCCAGCAGCACCAGGACACCGAGACACAGTGACCCTGGGAATTTATCATCCAGAAAGATGTATCTACTCTGTATATGTAAGAGATTTGTTCTTAAACATTTTATTTTTAATTATGTGTACGAGTGCATGTGTGTGTGTGTGTGTGTGTTTGTGTTCATGTTCACATGAATGAAGGTGTCCCTGGAGGCCAGAAGAAGGCTTTGAAGCCTCTGTAGCTGGAATTACAGATGACTGTGAGCCACAGAACCTCTGCTGGAAACTAAAGTTGCTCTATGTACAAGGGCAATACATGCATTTAACTGCTGAGTTATTTCTCTAGGCCCCAAATGTAAGAAAATTTTAATGAGAGTTTATATCACTATGAAGACATTTTTCCCTACAAATTGTCTAATAGCTTAATATTCTTCTGAATAGATACATTATTCTGATATTCCATAATTGCTTTCTGAGTCATAAGATATCAATCATATTCAGCACATTAGCTATCAACCAACCATATACAGTATGCTATTTTTTAAATAATGATAATTTTTCTTAAATATTCTTTGATAAAATTACATTATTTCTAATCTAGAAAGCATATGTCACAATCAATAACATTTTTTGCATTGCTAGTTCAGAATTTGTCCTTTATCCCTAAGAGACTGAATCATCATTTTATCTTTGAAAATCTGTCCTCCAAATCTCCCAGCTGGGCTGAGGAGATGGGTGCAATTTATAGAGTACTTGCCTTGCAAACAGGAGGACATAAGTTCAAACCTAGACACCAGAGATTCTGAAACAACAGTTGATGTGGTGCAGGCTTCTAACCCACTACTGGAAGGCAAAGGCAGGCAGATCTCAGAGGCTGGTTATCCAGCCAGCAGGTTCTAGGTCAATGAAGGTCTTTGATACAGAAAGCAAGGCAGACAATGCTGAAGACAGCACCCTGTCTCTCTGTCTGTCTGTCTGTCTGTCTCTTTATCTCTCACCCACACACAAATATGCATGAAACACATGCATTAAAGAGAAATAAAAGCTAGAGGGGGGAAGGGAAAAGATATAAAGTTGTGTGGGGAGAATCTGGGAGGAGTTGAGGGAAGGGAAACATGATCAAAATATGTTGTATGTAAGTTAAAAAATTAAAAATACTACAAATCTCCCATCTTTTACTTAATATAAATTTTAAAACATTGATAAATGTTGACAGAATATGAAATATAAACATAAATCATATGTAACCTTGGGCTTTAGAATATCAAACAGCTGTGTAACATGAGCACATATTCAAACCAAGAAAGACTTCTTCCACTTGAAACATGTGTAGTAAGTGCCTTTCTCAAGGGATGATAACTTTTTGCATGAAGACTAAATGCCAAAGGAAAGGAGAAATTCTTTATCTCATGGGACTGAGACTAGTGGCATCAGGCCAGACCCAGCAAGGACAACTGAAAGAGGGCATATTCCATCAGGGAAGACAGCACCAAGCCTGGTGGCTTGTTCTTCATTTTCAAGATATATTTTATTTTTATAACTTCTTTTCAGCTGGTACACTAGACTCACAGGTTGCAGGGGTTAAAACTTTAACAGGTCCCAGGCAGTCACTATCACTGTGGCCAGTTTCGCTCAGACCCCTAAACTTTCCCGTTCCTCTACCTGCAAAGTGCATCTCCTCGTTCCTACATCATCTAAATCTCATCAGCTCCAAACCATAAGTGCGGTATCTAAACCGCTGGAACCAGGTGTCGATGAGTCATTTTCAGGCTGGAATAAGAACATGTTACTAGTAACTGTGGAACAAGCACACTCATAATGGCAAACATTCTTGTTTATGGATCTTTTGAAAGATCCTACCTGACAGAAGGTGGCTTTACAACGGCTGAACCCTTCTTGGTTCTTTCATGGCCCTCATCTTCTTTATCTACCAGGATAGAAAACACCTCCACCACATAGCCCACTGCCATAAACAGAATGTGCTCTTATCTGCTGAGCCATTTCTCCAGTCATCAGACAAACCAAGGAAGTATTATGTTACAGGATATTTGATTGCACTGTCATACCCTGAGATTGTGTTAATAAAGTTAACCTTGAATCAGGGGGGTGGAGCCAGCCACTGGTTGACAAAATTAGCTATAAAAAATATAGAGAACTGGATAGAGATGCACAGGAAGGAATAGGGAGAGACCTGGAGATTGGATTTGTGGGCTTTTTTTTTTTTAACTTCACTTTTGGTCTAGGAAGTGTGGAGAGAAGGTCAGTTGGCTTCACCTCCACAACTTCCTTGATCTATCAGGTTTTCATCCCAATATCTGACTCCTGAGTCTTTATTAGTAATAGAACAACAAAGGAAATACAACAGTATTAGACTAGAGGCTATCTTTAAGATTTTAAGATTTTCTGCTTTGGTTTAAGTGGGGCATTTTTGCCATGTATGTAAGGCAGAGCCCCTCATATCTAACGATAACCAGTTAAGTTTCTATGACGTTTATAAGAACCTACATTTCATACATAGCACACCAGAGCATGCAACGCTCTGTGAATACTGGTTTTTACACATTGCATTTTCTACTTGAGATTATAAAAAATGATCTTGAAACAATAATGAGGATAGGCTCTTCTGCCTCTTTCCTGCCAAGAATTTATTTCAAAATCCCCCCTGCCCCTGATTGCACAGAACTCTTCTCAGAATGAGCCATCTGGCAATTCCTGCGAAATTCTCCCTGGGACATTGGTAGGAAAGAAGAATGCAGCCAATTCTCAGGGAACACAAAGGAAGGATGTCCAGAGAGTCTGGGCAGATTTCCCCATCTGTACCCAGAATCTCTCTACAGATGCCAAGTGCATTGCTGCTGCTTAAATATGGTCTGACTGACCAGGCACATCTGGCTTTCAACTCATGACATTGCTTTTCTAGCTCAAATATAAAAACCACCATGTTTGGAGAGACCATGCATTGATCTGCAAATACAAAATATTGATATTAACATATGAATAAGGAGATTTGAAGCAAGGCCTTCTCTTGAAATCAAAATTAGTATGACTAATTTTATCAGTGTGATGCAGACTTAAAAATGCACATGACTTGGAGCTGGAGATAGCTCAGCTGTTAAAAACCTTTACTGCTCTTACAGGGTTGGTTCTCAGTACTCACGCTGTGGGTCAAACTGTCTGTAACTCCAGTTCCAAGGGATCTGACTGATTTTCTGACGTCTGTGGACATCTCCTTGAGATTATATGTGGCAGTATACATACACACACTCTCACACATACAGAATAAAACCAAAAATGTTATGCATGACTTCAGATCATTATATCAATAACTCCAAAAACGAGGGTCTGTGGCAAGCAAGAAGAGAACTACATTTTAGGATGGTTTATTATGGAAATAAATGAAAACAAAATTAGCATGTGACTTTTTCCCCAAAGATCAAAAGCAGAATAAATTTTATACTTAATTCATCCTCGCAAAATACTCTGGTAATAAACAGATGAAAATAATCCATTTTTGTTTCTGGGGGAAAAAGAAATGTCAGGTTAAGTTGTAGTAACTCGGTCCCATTGTGCCATATATTTTCCCAGTTATTATCTAGGGATTTCTGTGTCTTCATTCAACAAATATTAGCTCATACATGCTGCATGGAAAGTATCTGACGGCTCTAAGGATATGGAAATATCTAAACCTATACCAACCCTGGAGAATTTAGCAGTCATCACAGAAGAGGAGCAGCAAGCTGTATGTAGATATTAAGCTTTTCTACATATGGAGAAAAAGTAGATTTAAAGTGTAATAATTTTCTGTAGTTATAAATAGGTATATTTTATAACAGGCAGTTTCCATAACTCAAAATTCTTTGTTCCTTATTGGTTGGACTTCGTAAATACACACATTCCATCAGGCCCAACTGCCTTTGAGACTAGATATTTATGGTGTCATTTTATGCTGATGTAATAATATTTTTATTAATATCAGTGACTGAAAACAATTTGAAAGGAATAATATGATTCTCGAATTGATTTTTATGCAATGATACCTTCCCATTTTCTGATTGCTCTCAGAGTGATGACCATTGCCCCTCTAAAAATCTATGTTCTTCTGGTTCTCTGTTTTAGGGTTCATTTCACCTGTGTCTTCATCAATGGTGGTCAACAGTTTAAAAAAAAAGGTCACTGACCCCATACCCCCATACTCACAGTTGGCTACAGCAGCTTGTACTAACATGTCCAGGAAAGACGGGTGTTTTCCTGTATCACTATAGGAATGAGTGTACATTTTCTTTGATAAACTCAATAGACTTGCCTTCCTACATCACTGATTAGACTTTTCTCACATCCACATTTCTAATCCAATCTCTGACATTACTTCAGAGACTTTAATTCCCTGGTTCATAGTGTAGGAGTGTATGGAAGCTTGAGATGAAAGAGGTTTTACCAATATCATCATTGCCCTTTAGTTATTTTCAATTTCTACAGAGATCTCAGAGACAAGGAAATTCCTTAGTAAGTATCCCAGCTAACTGGTGTGCACCCCCTCAGTGGATTGTCCATATTTCAGCATCAGAGAGAAGTGTTCTTGTCTGTCTATACGGAACACATTTTGGATAATTTATAGCCAGCTTCCACAAGCCAGTTGAAGCTTAATGAAGCAAAGAAGGCAATCACTGGCATTTTAAAAATCCCGGCTCACACGGGCAGAAACAGGCTGCGGACTAGAACAATGTCTCACATGACTGTGTGCAAGATTAAAGTCTTGTGTGGTTTGGGTGGGAGCTACTTTACAATAAAACCGTGTTAGGAACCTTTTTTCCAGGGAGTATCACTGAGGGAAAAGAGAAAAGTCATTATATGTATTATATTTGGCAATATGGGCAGAAATATGTCGGCAAATGAACTGCAGTGCATGAAAATAATTCAGGAAACTTCACTTCTGGGGAGAAGCCAGAACATTTACTGCTATGTCTGATAAAAATCACGTATAATCTCAAGGATGTGGGCCTTGGAAAATATGAGGCACACAGGACAATTAGTGAAGAAGTTATTTCATAAAAGACAATGAACTTGGTAGTGGAAATATTTGCATGCATGTTATGTCTACATAATTAATCTTTTCATACAATATGTCACTAGCCACTTAAGAGTTAAGGCATTTATAACAGAGAGTTATTTCAGAAATATATCTATCCCATGTTTTGATTTTAGCAAAGTCCTATTCATTGAAACATTCCTTCACTGAGAAAACAATAGTGTCAAACGTTTATGAAAAGTATGAGAAACTCCCAAGACCAGGCCTCCATTTGCAGTTCTGTAAGTGGTAAACAATGCTGAGGAGAGAAGACTGTTCAGTGTAACTGCCAACACATGGCACAGGAAACTGCAGTAGTCAATATTTATTAGTTATCAACCATACTATGGAGGGGATTTTGGTTATGGAGGTGTCTTGGTCACCCTTACTTATCCTTGTAAGTAGCCCTCACTTAAATTCTTATTTTTTAAAAACACAAAAACTTCTCTGGTTCCCTAAGTTAAACTTGGGTGGAAGTCTATTCTTGGTTTGTCATGGTCATCTATCTCTCTCGGTGGCAAGTAGAAATAATTGCCCCAGGAAAATGCATGCTTCAGTCATACAAATACAAAAGAAAATTCTTTTAAATATATGAAATAAATTTCTCTACACTCAAACGCCGATGTCAAATTCATACCTACTGAAGAACGTAATCCACACTTACAGCATGGTGCTTCAGATTGTTTGGTAAATGTTATTTCTTTTTCAAAACAGGATTTCTTGTTTGATGCTAGGCACAACTTGGCAGACTGAACCTCACAAGAGTATAAAATTTGCCAATATCCTCACATAATTGGCTTTTTTTTCGCCTATTTAACTGTGCACCTGCGTCATGATAGTCTGTGTGTACAGTGACTGACTTCATAGAACAAGAAATCAATGTCTTCAAAAATTGCTGCTGGCCTCAGTCATCACTAAAAATTCATTTTGCTTTGCTTATAAGGCAGCTTGCTCTGTCTGGATCCCAAAGAAGAGTATGGAAGGCAGGAAGACTTTGTTCATCTCATTATCTTACATCTTATTTCCTGCCCTTGAGGCAAGGGACC
Source organism: Microtus oregoni (assembly GCF_018167655.1). NCBI lineage: Eukaryota > Metazoa > Chordata > Mammalia > Rodentia > Cricetidae > Microtus > Microtus oregoni. The sequence continues at coordinate 6,886,882 of NW_024543094.1, forward strand.
TCTGAGGCGCTCCAGAGTTCTCATCAGAACTGTTCATAACTTAATCTTGAATTTCATTAGAAAATCTTGATTGTCCCTCTCATACACGATTTCTATTCACTTAAGAGACAGTTACAACAGTTGATCTAGATGTTGATGATGTCAAGTTAAAATTAGAGTAGAATAATAAGAGTCATATTGTAAGTATACAATGAAGCATGTTAAATATGCTGAGCTCCCTTAGCCAAAATAGAATACAAATATATTATGTGTATACTTAAATATGTGACTTTAAGAAAATCAGTACTGTGTCCAAAATTCACTGTAATATTTTAGAGAAAAGGAGGAAGTAATTTTCCAAGGGATTTTGTTTTCAATGTGCAAATGCTGGAGAAGTCTGAACAAAAGTTTTCAAGAAAATCACAGGGGAAATACTGTTACAAATTTAACAACTATAAATACGTTCTTACAAATGCTCATTTTTCTCAACTACCATACACACCATCAGTAACCAGTAAGGTTTTTCTAAAGTAGAGATGCCAATAGAAAGAGCAGAGGGATAAAGACAGGCCAAAGGGAGAATAAATGAAATAAAAATACCTTATATATAAAAATGTCAGTCTTCAAATTGGATTTTTAACAATTAATTAGAAGAATCAAAATTTAAAAAGAAAATGGACATTGGGACTCATGCCTGCAATCTTAGCTCTGGGCAGGATGAATCAGGTCAGTCATCACAAGTGAGAGGCCACCCTGGGCCACACAAGGAGCACTGGGACAATCTGGGTTACAGGTCAATACTCTCTGTTGAAAAGATGTAAGATGGGTTGGAGATGTAGCTTGGTAGAGTGCATGTCTAGCAGCCTCAGCATCACATAAAACTGGGCATGATGGCACATGACTGTAATTCTACCACTCGGGAAGTGGAGAAAGGAGAATCAGAAGTTCAAGGGCAACCTTTGCTACAAAGTGAGTTTGAGGCCAGCCTGGGTAACATGAGATCTTGTCTCTGAAAAATCAGTTCAGGATTTTTCTCTGGGGTGAAGATATCTTTATAAATGTTTTGAGTGAATGATTAGATTATTTTCTCAAACCAGTGTTCACATTCTTAGGAATTTTACAGAGTGTCTCTCCATGTACAAAGACTATCTCTGTACACATAAAGCAGAGTTATTCCTAAGCACTGATAATTTTAAAGAGATATTTCACCTTATTGACATTGCCAAATAAAGTAAGACAAAGTATGACACTTGGGTGCATGTAGCTATCATAATTACTGCAGGAAGACCTCAGCCTGGCCGGCTTCCACCAAATGTCAGTATCATTCCTTAATCATGAGCACAGCCTGAGATACCCCCAGATGTTTGCAAAATGACTACCATGGCAATTGCAATAGCTGCCACAAGCTATCCTGGCAGCAGGAAATCACTGGGGTACAATCTCAATGGCATGGTAATCAACTTCCTCACCCCACCTTCTCTGTAGGATAAAGAGGCATCCTAAGCCCTCATTTTTGGCAGCCTTTATTTACTCCAACGTGTTCACTTATGTCTCTTCAGGTGGTAAACATGTTTTAAGCTTTTCTACTCCACTGCTCCACAAAATATAAGAGAATGAGTGGAGATATGGCTCAATGAATAGGAGTACTTGCTTTGCAAACATGAGAGCCGGAGTTCAAACCCCCAACACAAACATAAAAGGGAAGCATGGCCGCATTTGCCTGTAACACCAGCTTTGCAGGGCAGAGACAGGCACATCTTGAGGGTTTTCTGTTGAGTGACAGACCCTGCTTTGCAGAGTCAAGGCAGAGAACAGCAAAGACACCTGCCATCCTGTTCTGGCCTCTGCTTGAGTGTGCACTGATAAAGTTCCCAGTATGAATCTGGAGCCCCTGCCTTGAGAGCAGGGTCCAGACTGGCTAACCTATGAATTTAATACAATACTTAGCAAAATTTTGATTTCTTATTTCACAGATGCAGAAAAATAATGCAATAATTCATACAGAATCATAAATAATCAGAAATAGTCAAAGAAAACCTGAGAAATGGGAGCCCATCTGAGAGCATCACAACTTCCATCTTGAATTGTAGGGTTCTAGTGATAAGGATGATTTGGTATTGGTATAAAAATAGATGGAAAGAACAAGGGAACAGAAGAAAGGATCTCAAATGCATGTTTGGGAATAGTATATACGTGTGTATGAGCAAGCAAATGAATGTGTTGTATAGTATGTACATGTGTATGAGCAAGCAAACACATGTGTGGTATAGTATGTACATGTGTATGAGCAAGCAAATGCATGTGTGTTATAGTAAGTACATGTGTATGAGCAAGCAAACACATGTCTGGTATAGTATGTACATGTGTATGAGCAAGCAAATGAATGTGTGGTATAGTAAGTACATGTGTATGAGCAAGCAAATGAATGTGTTGTATAATATGTACATGTGAATGAGCAAACAAACACATGTGTGGTATAGTATGTACATGTGTATGAGCAAGCAAATGAATGTGTGGTATAGCATGTACATGTGTATGAGCAAGTAAACACATGTGTGGTATAGTATGTACATGTGTATGAGTAAGCAAATGAATGTGTGCTATAGCATGTACATGTGTATGAGCAAGCCAAGCAAATGAATGTGTGGTATAGCATGTACATGTGTATGAGCAAGCAAACACATGTGTGGTATAGCATGTACATGTGTATGAGTAAGCAAATGAATGTGTGCTATAGCATGTACATGTGTATGAGCAAGCCAAGCAAATGAATGTGTGGTATAGCATGTACATGTGTATGAGCAAGCAAACACATGTGTGTTATAGTATGTACATGTGTATGAGTAAGCAAATGCATGTGTGTTATAGCATGTACATGTGTATGAGCAAGCCAAGCAAATGAATGTGTGGTATAGCATGTACATGTGTATGAGCAAGCAAACACATGTGTGGTATAGCATGTACATGTGTATGAGTAAGCAAATGAATGTGTGCTATAGCATGTACATGTGTATGAGCAAGCCAAGCAAATGAATGTGTGGTATAGCATGTACATGTGTATGAGCAAGCAAACACATGTATGTTATAGTATGTACATGTGTATGAGTAAGCAAATGCGTGTGTGTTATAGTATGTACATGTGTATGAGCAAGCAAATACATGTGTGTTATAGTACGTACATGTGTATGGGTGAGCAAATACATGTGTGTTATAGTATGTACATGTGTATGGGTGAGCAAATGCATGTGTGGTATAGCACGTACATGTATATGAGTGAGCAAACACGTGTGTGGTATAGTATGTACATGTGTATGAGTAAGCAAATGTGTGTGTGGGTATAGTATAACATTTGGAAAGAAAGGGTGGTGAGACAAACAAAGGCTCATGAAAAAGTTTAAGTACATAGTGTCCATAGTGTAAATACCTTAAATGTACTCTCAATGTATAATACATTTTTTTTTGTGCAAAATAACCCTTCAATGAGTCTATGCCCACACAGGACTCTGTGAGGGACTGCTACCTTACCCCTCACAAGGAGACACTGCATATATGTGTGTCCATTGCACATTTTTGTAGCATGCCATTTTGCTAGACTTTGTGCATTTTATTCCTTAAACAGAAATCTCAGCTATGCAAATCATAGAATGTGTTGTTAAAAACAGCTCTAATATGTGATTTTGAAATCTCTTAAAATTTCCAAGAATACCGATTTATTGCCCCCGAATTTCAAAGAATAGCTTTTAAGAAGTTTGAAAACACAAAGAAACTTCTCATTTAAGATGATATTTGAAATGATGTGATTTTTTTTTAAATATGTTAAACCCATCAAAAATTAATTTGATTTTTGCCAGAGAGGTAGTTTGTTTAATTTACTCAAGTTTTATTGATTTGATTTAAAATAGTGGCTGTGATGGCCTCTGGGCCTATGTACAAATTCAATATTTAATCAAAATGCATAAATATAAGCAAGTGATTAACTGACACACATGGACTATGTATGAGTCATTTTGAAGTCTGTCCCACATACATAATTATTCTTTTTCATTTCTGCTGCTGTAGTTACAAAAATAAAAGTGCAAAAAATTGTATAATTTAAACAAGCATGATTTTCTTTTTTTAAAAAAATCATATTTAGTCTTATTCCCTTACTTTTAATTTGAGAGTTAAACCTAAAATTTTTATTTTAAAAATATGGTATAAACCCCCTACTGTCGTATTTGTTTCACACATATATGTATGATTTATAAAGGTCAGGTTTTAATTTTGTGTGCCTGTGTATGGGTATGTGCTTGTGAGTGCAGTACCAATGTGGGCCAGAAGGTGGCACTGAATCACCTAAAACTGGATTTGTAGAGTTGTGAGCCCTGACTTAGGGTGATGGGCAATAAACCCAGGTCCTCACAAGAGCAGCAAGTTCTGCTCACCACTGATTCACCTCTCCAGTCCTTAAAGCAAAAACGGTAAACTTGAAAATAATACTAGGACAATGCTTAATACAAAATAGAATTGTGAAAATACATCAAGTTAAAAGGAAAACCTAACATTTCTGGCTAATTGTTGAATTTGAGGTTAATAGAAATTTTTTGGAATTACTTAGAGATTGAATTTGGGGTTAAAAGTAGTACTTTGAAAGAGAATGGAGAGACAGAAAGGAACCAAAGTCTCAATGTGCCAGGCTACCACAAGAACTCCTCATAAAGCAATTTTCCAGTACTGGGACTTGAGGCCAGGCTCTTAAACATGCTAGGGAATATGCTACCACTAAGCAACATCCCAGGACTCTTTTAACTTATGTTTTCCCTCATGTACACAGTGGAGATTTATTCAGCCACTGTAAAGAATGAATCAGAAAAGCAAATGGAACAGACCAATAAATGGAATAATTCATATACCTCATAGACACCTTCATGAAATAAGTCACACACCTAGTGGACACATCATGGAATAGAAGAAACACCTCGTGTTTTCCTGGCCCTCACTCAGTTACCCAGGCTGTCCTATAACTCACTCTGTACCTCAGAAATGAATAAAATTTGTGATCTCCTGATTTAGCCTCTGAGGGGCTGGAATTATAATTTGCTCCACTAAGTCCTGCTTACATGTTGTATCTCTGACAGGAAATGACACAGTGGGGAAAGGGAAAGCTGGAAGAATAGGAATTGCTCTTTCTATGACATGGTGATGTTCTTTCTTAAATTCAACATTTTGAGGCAACATGTTTCAGAAAATAATGACTAAAATACCTGTAACATCACAAGAGTGTACACCTATACCCTGTGCCATGATGCTACCTGGATTCTTGGCAGCCTTCTCTATTAAGTCACTTGAGAGCTGAACCTCTTCACAGCCCAACCTGTCCCTTCCTCCCTGTCAAGAAGGAGAAAGCAAGGCAAAGAAATTTGGTCAGTAAGATTCTGGCTGACAAAATTTTCAGAATTGCATTTGTTGGTCCAACATAGCAAGAGATTAGAAGGATCTTGAAAGAAATACAATTTGAGGTGAGAACAACTGCCGAGGTACTGATAAGTGTGCAGAAAGTTGTCTGGTGAACATAAACAGAAATGATGCTTGCATGTCTCCATGTCTGATTAGCCAGGTCACACTCCTCTCTCCTCCTCTAGTATATTATTGGTTATTTATGCAACAAAGATCATGAAGAGAGATTGCACCTGTTATCCTAAGAGGGTCTACGGTACTCATTGGAATGGTATCATGAGTCTCTATCATGAGTCATAGATTAAAACCATAGGTACAGTAACCTCAAATGTCATGTAGACAGTCACCTTGAAGACTCACTGTTTGTGTGGCTTTAATGTCTTTTAATAACTCTCTGTACTTTTTTTGTTGTGATCCTAGCTTTCAATGGTTGAGGAATCTCTCCAGTCAATAATTTTCACTCTCCACACTCTAGCATATATAAATTTGTCTTGAGACTACCTTTTACATTCCACACATACACCCCAGTTGGCCAATGCAGGAGTAAGACCAACATTGAGTTCAAAAGTTCTTGTTGAAATCAATTATATAATGATTTCAGGGTCTTCTGAATCCTCTATGTCACAAAAAGAGATGAAATATGGAACTGATAATAATTAAGATGATTGGGCTCAGCAATGAGATCACACCAGCTGATGTATTTAGCTTCAACTATCTATTTGACAAAGCCTAGTCACCTGAGAAGGAAAGCCCAACTGAGAGATGACCCACATCAGATTGACCAGTGGCTATGTCTTTGTGGAATGATCTGGACTGTTAATCGATGTAGGAGGACCCTGTCCACTATGGGTAGTCCTATCCCTAGGCAGGTGGTCCTTGGCTGTGAACAGAAACTAGTTAGGCATCAGCATTTGAGGAAGCCAGCAAGCAATATGTTTGATGGCTTTGCTATACTTAGTGGCTGTGACCAGAGTTCCTTGGTTAGTGGTAATGCTGTGTGGAATAGCAGTCAGGACTGCCTGCATTAGCTCCTGCACTGACTTCCTTTAGTGGTGGATTTGATTTAGACATGCAAGCCAAATAAACTCTATCCTCCCTTAACTAACTTTGGGTCAATGTATTTTATCATGGCATTAAATAGGAAGGTAGGAAGCTTAGATTCTTGGGAGAGTAATATGAATGTGAATGTGTGTGTGTATGTGTGTGTGTGTGTGTGTGTGTGTGTGCCCAAAAAAATGTGAGCCTATTTCTACCTTGTCTGAAGGTCAGAGAGTTTGAGGTTGCTCAAAACTGTTGATAACAACCAAGACTACACATCCTGACCCAAGACATGGTTACTTGGTTCTTTTGACATTAAGATGGCACATACAGGTATATCTACCCTATCCTGACAGATGGTCAGGATACGCAAGCATACTTCTGCTTTTTCTTTTGTATTAGGGTATTTAACCTGGGAAGCGGCTGCCTTTAGGATACTTGATCTAGGGTTTCCTAAACAACAGAATGCTAATAAATGGACTAATGGCTTGATGACTCTAAATACTGAAACAATTAACTGTTCAAGTTGTCCTTTGTATCATAGTAAAGAAGTCTTTTGTTGCCTTCTTCCCCCATTTGTATTGAGGTATAAAAGTATAGAGAAAATTAAATGCAGAGATTTCAGTATTCACTGAAACTTCCTCCTGATACTATCCAATGTTCACGAAGGCTGTTCATTTCTTCCCAGCTGCTCACACAGAAACTATATTATTTGCAATACTGTTTGACCAATAGCTTAAGTGTATTTTCTAGTTAGCTTTTATATCCTTAACAAATCCATCTCCATTAATCTGTGTGTATCACCACGAGGTCATGGCTTACCAGTAAAGTTTTGGCAGGCTCTAGTGGAGGCATCTGTCTCCTGTGGCAGCGACATGGCTTCTCCCTGACCCCACCTTCTTTCCTCCTCTATCTGTCTGTTTGGAATTCTCACCTTGCTCTATTCTGCTAAGCCACTCTCCAAAACAAACTTTTTCATTAACCAATAAAAGCAACACATAGAGAGAAGAACTTCCCACACCAATCCCATGTTTCTGTTTTATTATTTTTATTCACATCTCTATATTCTTATCTCCGTACCCCTACCCTGGTAGGTGATATTTTTGTCAAGGCTGATCTCCAACATATGTGTGTGTGTTTGTGTGTGTGTGTGTGTGTGTGTGTGTGTGTGTGTACAGGCATGCTATGACTATGTGTGTGCTATGACTATGTGTGGCTGGCTGTCATAGGGCAACTTTGAATGTTTGTTAGTCTTTGCATTCTTATTTGAGACACCTTCTTCCTCCTCTTCTTCATTATCATCATCATTGTCATCATCATCATTGTTATTTTGTTGCTAGGGCTACCAGACTAGATAGAATATAAGATTCCAGGAATTCTGACTTCATCTCACAGCCTCACAGCTTATTGTAGGAGGATTAGGAAGACAGATGTGTGTATTACTATATGGGTTCTATGAATCTGAACTCAAGTCCTCATGCATGCACAGCAAGCACTTTCCACACAGAAACATCTCCCTAGCTCCCCAAAGAGATAACTCCTCAATCATGAACTAATGATTGAAGAAGTAAAAGAAAATAAAGGTTTTCAAGGAATGATGCACATAAATAATATATTCTCAATGGCAGTAATATAAAGAAAAATAACTCAGTACAAAAAGGGGCTAATTAACAGGAAGGAGGGTTGATGTTACAGGGAAATAGTCTCAGATTTTCTACTGTTCTGAAAATGCAAATTAAGACACAATCCTATCTCACACCATTAAAATTCATAAAAATTTAATAGTCTGATAATACCAAATCTCATTGAAGATACAGACAAGAACTTCAAACTGAATTTAGGTTACCTGTAAACTGAAGCAGAATAAAAAAGAGCGGGTCCATAGCAGGGATAGAACCATCAGCACTCTAACTCAAGAAACAGAGCTTGTGAGAAAGATGAAACATAGATGTACTTCCAGAATCTTCATTGGCACATTGTTTCATATGTTAAAGTGTTTTTATTTTTTTATTTTCTGTCATATATTCTCCGAAGTGTGTTTACTGGGCTTTTAATAATAGGATGATAATTTTCTGGTATTTTCTCTTTGTCTTTTTTCTTTTTGTTCTCTTGTGTGTCCTTTTTGATTTTTATTGCTGATTGACAGTTTCATACATTAATATAATTAATGTCAACTGTCCACATCACCATTTTCATCTTCTTCTTCACTCCTCTGATTGTATCAAACCAGTTCCCTTCTATCTCCATGTCTTCCTTTGGTTTGGTCCAGAGAATTTACTAGAGTTTTCTGACTGAGCAATATGGGAGGTTGTTGCATGGAGAAGGAACAACGGATGAGTGTCTACATCACTGAAAAAAATGACACTTCCTCTCCCAACAATCGTTAAGAGTTAATAGTCCCTTATGGTGAGGCAACGATGACTTCTCCTCTCTTGTTCAGGTCTTCCATGGCTAGCCATGGCAGCAGTGAGCTCCTGACAACAGCAGTCAGGCCATGTCTGGAAGAGGCTGTGTGTTGCCATTTTGATTTTTAATTAAAGCTCTGTCAGATACAGGAAAGTTCATTAAAATTTCCAACAAATCTTTCATTTCGGCTCATGGAACCCATTTCCTCCTTCTTGTGAGTCAGCTTGCTGCAGATAACCAAGCCAAAAGGAGAAGCAACTTTTCCCAAAGTGGGGTTAGAGTGTAATTCCTTGAAATAATTTTCTTGAACATATTGCCTACTTTCCCCATTTCTTCCCTGGGAGTTAGATGTCCTGAAAACCTATACCACAGATGCCTTGCCAATCCTATCTCACAGCTCCAGCTAGGATGTTTCTATGAGTGACCACAATATCTAAATTTTATAGTAAGTTGCAGTCTTCACTCCAGTACATACATTTCCAGTTACTGGGGGTCTGTATTTACAGCCCTTCCTCAGAACCACACAGCTGAGCATCATCTGTCAGTATGGCAAGGTTCTTGGGGATACATACTATAGTCAATAGCCCTCTACAGTCACTACATCTGCATCCTTTAAATGTGCCTGTTGTATCTGAGGAATTAACTTATTTTATTTTGATTTGATAAATTGAACATTTATCCCAGTCTGGTACATAACTACTATATTAAATAGATCTGCTGTGCCTGAAGGTTCAAAAGCTCTTAATGTTCCGTCCAAATGTGATTATTAATGTAGTCTACTTCTTCACAATCTAGAATACTTCAGTAGAGAAGCCTCTGAATATATGTATAAGGGATTATCTAGAATATGATAGATTAAAGGCTCACTCTAAATGTGGGCAGACACAACCATGAATAGGGACCCTGACACACTAGAATTTATGTCCTTCTGATACATGGCTGTGGACACAATGTAACCTGGTAACCTCATGTTCCTGTGACCATAACTTTCATGCAACGATGGACTTGAAATTGTGAACCAAAATAAACCTTTCATCTGTAAGGTGCCTTTGTTAGGCATATTGTCACAGCAGCAAGAGAAGCAGTGCATCAGAATACCTTGTAATATGGTTTTGATTGCCAGGACTTTCTTTCTAGATGCCCCAAAGCCCATTTTCCCTCTGGCTTCAGGGGCAGTTTCTGTAGCTCAAGGAAATTCTCATTTGACTTTTTATTTCCCAGATGCTAGAAATAGAATTGTCAGATATGCTCTGTGAAAATCAAGCTGTAATATTTTGCCTAACAGGCAAAAATATGCATCTTAGCATTTCAGATCTTACAGTATAGAAAGACGTGGATTTTCTTCCATGTTTATATCATTAGGTTGCATGAAATCCCTTCTCTTTCAGGAGCCTCTAGTTTGAAATACAAACTCATCTCCAACACTCAAGTCAAAGGTCAGAAGGGAAACTGAGGTCTCCATTATATATCAACAGTGAACACAGGATTTCTTGATGAATGTTTAATTTTCTTTGCAGGTACATAATAGAGTGGAAAGTTTCAAAAATCAATTAGCTATTGTCTCTGAATGGATAATTATAAACTGGAGGCTTTAGAGCTGGGCATGCAGGATAATATGGAATACAACAATAACAAAAATGTAGCACCAGTAAAAATTAAAATGTCAGGATGAAAGCTCACGGAGAGAAAATTGGACCACAATGAATATGTACGAGGTGCTAGCTATTGTGAATGATCATTTTAATAATGAATAACTTGAATCCTTTTTTCTTTCAAATAGAAGTTTCTTGCATATTAACAGAACATTAACCGCGTTCGTATACTTTACTCCTACTACCGCAAATAGGGTTAACTTCTGCTCATGGTGGTGAGACTCTGTGGTTATGTCCCCAAGGTCTCACCATCATTTGAATCACACAGGAATGTGGTTTTACAGTTTGGTACATGCATTTGTACATGCACACACACACACACACACTTAAATGCACAACTGTACAGTATAACAAAAGTTTTCTTTGGCTGTGATGCTTCATCTTGATTGTCAACTGGAGGAGATTTAGAACCACCACAAAGACAATCCTCTGGGAAAACACTGAGAGAGACACAGATGAAAAGACTACCCTAGCCGGGCGGTGGTGGCACGCCTTTAATCCCAGCACTCGGGAGGCAGAGGCAGGTGGATCTCTGTGAGTTCGAGGCCAGCCTGGTCTACAAGAGCTAGTTCCAGGACAGGAACCAAAAAGCTACGAAGAAACCCTGTCTCGAAAAATAAAAAAAAAAAAAGACTACCCTAAATATATGTCATTACATGCATGGATGGGGTTCCTGAACTGAAAAAAATAAGAAACCAAGTTGAACACTTGCAGTCTTCTCTCCTCTTCTTTCCTCTATTCCCCTCCTCCCTTTTTGCATCCTGACATTGAGAAAAGGAGATGGTTGCCTCAGTTTCTACCAGAATGCATTCCCTGTGCTGATGGACTGTGAAGGAAAAGAAACCCTGAACTGTTATTCAAGATGAGTTCACAACAGAGAAAACTGCTTTACCTAATCTAAGACTCTTTTGTAAATCAATGCAAGCAGTAGTCCAGGTTCCTAAGTGATTTATTAACTTACTTTAGAAGTGACTGCAGTGCATCCATAAATTAGAGGAAATATTTCTGAAGTGGAAAGGAGGCTAAACAGCCTCTGGAATGGTTAGAAATGAAGTGTCACAGGCTTGGGCCTGAAGTTGAAGAAAAACCTGTGGAGTAACTGAGAAGCACATTCAGTAGTAAGCAACGGGATGTAAGACATAGAGTTGAGACTTTGTGTGTTCATTTGATGTACCATCATTATTGGCATTATCAGAAACTAGTGGAAATACATGAAATTGTTCTGAAAATTCTACGCTAACTACTTTCACATGCCATTCTGAGGCATCTTCAAGGTCTTTACTGGATCACGATGGAGTTGTAACATAGCATATTGAGGTTAGTGCACACCTTGTGTTAGAACTTTTAACATTTTCATCCCACCCACCTGTCTCCACAGAAGCTCCTCTGTACTTATAGTTATAATTCACTTTACATTTTCTTCTTCCAAACTGACAAGTTCATGACATAGTCCTTGCTTCTGAAACCTTTGAGTATCCTCTGTGCTCTGAGAGAGTCCGGCACTCACCATATCAGAGCAGCAATTCAGGTAAGATTTCTTTCTTTACAACTGGTGCTAGGGTGGATGTTTGAATAGAAACTGCTATGAATCAGCCCTTGATACTGTATTATCATCATCTCAGAGTTCAGTGTCCCCTCAACCACAACCACTTAGTAGTAGGTGAAAGTCCAATGGACACGTGATGCAGCACGATGAGTTTACCCTGTGATTAAATAATGATGGTGCAGAAATAAGAGAATGGAGAACGTTTATCCCTAAATGGAACATCTATCTATACCACAATCCCTCATCCGTAGACTCCGAGATAATTGTGGAGGAGGGGTCAGAAAGAGTAGCAAAGTTAAAAGTGGTTGATGACTACAAAGTAACAGTGTCTTCTGGGCACAATGTGGCGGTTGTACATATGAAGTCGTAGTAGTTGTGACAGAATTCACCAAGACCTATGTAAATCCAAGCTGAACCAAATTCCAACATGGAGATGGGAGTTGAACACTAAATTGTCTTTTTTGTTTGTTTGTTTTGTTTCAATATAGGATTTCTCTGTGTAACACCCCTGGTTGTTTTGGAACTTGCTTTGTAGATCAGGGTGGCCTCATACTCACAAAGATCCACCTGTCTCTGCCTCTCAAATGATGGAATTAAAGGATTAAGTTGTACAGCTGTCTCTGGAGCTATTGGCAATTGTTAAGCTGCAGGGAGAAGGAAAGTCAGTTTTCTCAAAGACTGTAGTCTCTTGTACACCCACCATGATCCATACAATCGAGACTATTCAGACAACACAAATTAGTTTTGATGGTGAAAACAAATGACACCATGTTGGGGAAGAAGGGCTAATTTGGGAAGAGGTGGGAAAGAAGGGGGTTAATAAGATCAAAGCACAATGAACTTCTCAAAAAACTAATATAAATTGAACTGATCATTATGTTATCTATATTTATCATATCTGATATCACATCTATTATATATATTTCTATCTTCATTCTTCACAAAATAATCAAAATGAGTACACGCATACAATTTACAAAACATGCCCAGGGTGTTGACATATACAGGTAATATTAATATTTGGGAAGAAAAGACAGTAGGACAGATGTAAATTCATTTATGTTGGGCTACATTGTGAGTTCTAGGCCAGTGAAACTACAAGATAAGATAAATTCTGAACTACATAGCAACACAAGCACTTTCTCTCTCTCTGTGTCTCTCTCTGCCTGTCTGCCTCTCTCTCTCTCTCTCTCTCTCTCTCTCTCTCTCTCTCTCTCACACACACACACACACACACACACACACTTGAATAAAAAGAGATAAGATGTTATTAAAGTCAGTAACTACTGAAGAATTTACTAGACGTTCATTCATGTGTGTGTGTATATTTATATATAATTAAGTATCTTTATTCTGTGCTGTGTAAGTGAGTCTAGGCTGACCACTAACTCTCTAAGGCCCACATCTCATCTCATGTGCAATGACAGAGCATCTGAATCAGCAAAGACTCCTGATCATTGCCTTGATTGCAACCATCTGTTCCCTAAGTCATTCATCTCTCTCAGGACTCAGACTGTCAGCAGCAGATTCATAGGGTGCCCTCTTTCTTTCTCTTTCCTAAAGGGAAATTACTTTGTCTTGATTGCCTGTTGCTTTTGTTAGCTCTCCTGGGCTTCTCCTGAAATCAATCTGGTCCAAGGGGAGTTCGAAGGAAGCAATTAGGGAGCTGATTGTTAGAATCACTAGGGTCTACATTGCAGAGTCTATGAGTAGGTGTGTTCTGGGATCCCTTGATATTTCCCATTCTCTTTCACTCATTAACTTCTAACATAGTAGCAACTCTGTATAGAGAACTTAGCTTATGCCCCTCCATATCAACTATAGAGTTTCTACTAACAGTAAATAAAAATAAAAACTTATGTTCAGTGGGCATATTGTCAGTGCCTAATACCAGGTGAGATAACTCATATACTCTGATGGCTAAACTTATGTTAACTTTGTTGACTTCAAGAAAGCATAGGACTAGGCTAGCAAAGACCTCTGGGATGCCTCTGATGGTATTAGTAGAGAGGATTAATCACAAGAGACTTCTGACTTAATTACTTAATTGGAAGATAATCACAGGCAGGAGACAGGTCTAGAGGTAGAATAGAGGCCTCTTTTAATGTTTTTAAACTAACTATTGGAATATTTAGTAATACCCTTCTGCCCCTCATTTCATTCCTTTTGGAAAGTTTCTCTAAACATATAAAAGAACAAAACTCCAAAACAACTATATATTCAATGTAGATAACTATGCTGTTGGCATGCTATTGCTATAGAATGGATTGGGGGAGATTTACACACCCTGGGGCTTTGGTTCTGTCATTTTGTTTCAGTTAAATGGCATCATTTGGTTGATTCTGTCTCTCTCTCTCTCTCTCTCTCTCTCTCTGTCTGTCTGTCTGTCTGTCTCTCTGTCTCTCTCTCTCTCTGTCTCTCTCTCTCGTGTGTGTGTGTGTGTGTGCGTGTGTACAGGTTGGGATGTCTATTTGTGTGTGTGTACTGGTTAGGATATCTATTTGTGTGGCTGCACATTTGCACATGCATTTGCAGGTCAGAAGTAAACTCTCCATCAATCTCATTAGACCCAGAGTTCACTAATCCAACTAAACTGGCTGGTCAGCAGGCCCCCCCAAATTCTCTCTCCTCAGTTTTAGGAAACATGAACACACCTGGTTTTTAATGCCAATGTATGGACTGAACTCAGGTCCTCATGCTTATCTATTTATCTAATTATCTAATTTATTTCTTTTAAAAAATTTGTTGGTGGAGTGGGTGCTACTCATAGTATGGTGTACTTATGCAAGATTGATGACATCTTTTTGGAGTTAATTCTTTTCACCTTTATATAAATGCTGGATATCAAATTCAGATCATCAAACTTAGGCATTCACAGGTTTTCCACAGTGCCCCATATCCCTGGCCCTGAGCTGAATTTTCTCCAACAAGGTGAGTTCTGTCAAGAGGACATAAGTCAGAAAGCTCACAGTGAGCCTACCCAAATTTTAATCCCAAAGAAGTTCTCTAGAATGTCCCATAGATAATAACTTGGGAAAGAGTTCAGTTTGGGGTACACCAATAAATGATCATCATTAATGGTAAAAATGTTGTTGGTTTTGTTTTACTCTTTTGGGGTAAACTCCCAAATAAATCACACAGAGTTTTATTCTTACTTATGAATGCCTTTAGCTTGGCTTATTTTTAACCAGCTTTTCATAAATTATTCCATCTACCTTTTGCCTCTGGGCTTTCACCTTTTTCTATCTCTGTACACCTTTCTTCACTTCTTACTCCACGGCTTGCTGTGTAGCTGGGTGGCTAGACCCTGGAGTCCTCTTTCCTCTCCATTTTTGCTCCTCTGTCAGATTCCCAGATTTCTTCTCTTCTGTTCTCTCTGCCTACTGGCTCTGCCTATCCTTTCTTCTGCCTTGCTACTGGCCTTTAAGCTCTTTATTAGATCAATTGGGTATATTAGACAGACAAAGGAACAGAGCTTCACAGGGTTAAACAAGTGCAACATAAGAGACTACCATATAACTTTGCATCATTGAACAAATATTCAACAGCATAAACAAATATAACACATCTTAAAATAATATCCTAGAACAATAAAAGATTGACATATTTAGCAAAGCTAATGTAACTGATAATTTCCATTTCATTAAAATTTATACTCATTTTTATTTGTGAATGTCCTTAAGTTGTCCAAGTTCCAGAAAAATTTCAGGGTTTGTAGACAAATAACACAGACTGGGCAGAGGTTCAGAGTAAAGTTGTCACCGTTTTTCTATTTTCTGGAATCAAAGACTTGGTCAACTCCATAAAGGACCCAAAAGAAACAACAACTTCTATTTTCTGCTTTAGAATTGCTTGTTTTCAACTCTTTGTCTTCCTTTGGGTTGAATTCATGAGAATGACTTGGATTTAATTTGGCTAACACATTCATTGAGATGATGACATTTAAGAGGCAGACTTATAGAGGCTGGAGAGTTGTTCAGCAGTTAGGAGCACTTGTTCTTGCAGAAGTCCTGAGTTTGGTTCCCAGCACTCATGTCGGGTATTTCACAACCATCTATATATCCTGCTCCAGGGGATCTAATGCCCCCTTCTTGTCTTTATGGAAAACCGTGCCCATATGCATGCACACACATACACAAACATAAAATCATCTGATAAATGAGAAGTTTTTTCTTGCAGACTTTTTGAGTCAGAATACAACAGCAATTTCATGTTGAAAGCATAACCGGCCGTTCTAAGTGTCTGCACTACACCGAAGGGGCTCTGTGTTTTGAGGGGGAACTGTTATGCTTCAGTTTTTGAAATATAATAATAATATAGTTAAATTAATTTCATGTGAAGGCAAACTCATTGTTTTCCCAAAAGAAAGTGTTTCTTTGGGATGTTCAGATATCATTAACTTTGCCTGTACACAGACTAACATAAAATAAATTCTTAAAGGCTTTGTTGTGCTATGAATGTGAAATGTCCTATACAGATTCACATGTTTGCTCCTCAGCTGGGGCCCTGTCTGGGAAAGCTGTAGACCCTTAGGAAGAAGTGAGTCACTCGGAGTGGTCCTTGGTTTTTGGAGTGGCCTCACTTGCTGTTCAATTTTAGTTTCCCAACTATAGAGATGAGCAGCATCCTCCTCCTGCTGCCTTCCCTACAAAGATGACCATATCACCGAGAACTTTAAGCCACGTGTCTCTTGCAATGCTTGCTGCTAGATATCCTAAGACAGCTAGCTGCGAAATATAGAGAACATTCCTCTCTGCAAATCCAGACTTTGACTTGAGAAACTATGCTTTTAATCACTAGAACTGGGTTTCCTTTGCAGTATTAATTTCATAGTCTTTATAAATTTGTGTACACATAAAAAATCTCTTGACCTAGGAGAAACAAGTCATTTATCTGTATCCTGGGAAATAAAAACTCATGGGGTTACTTCCTCCTATGTTTATGACAAATAATGCAGCCCAAGCTCCTGCCTATATTTGGAAAGCTATGAGTATAGGTTATTAGCAAATAACTAGTTATCTGAGTTTCTGAAAGTCCCCAAATGCAGTGTGACTCAGAGTATTGTGTGGTGAAGACACGACAGCAAGCAGCTTACAGAGCAGTTGGAATGAGGAGGAAGCAGGCTGTGATGGTAATACACCTGGCCAGAGGATAAAAATATTGCTATTGTTTTCAGTGAGTTAATATTTTAGATACTTCTATATTGTGTTTTTATGTGAAAATGTTGATATATGGGATGTCATTTTAAGTTCCAAGATATGAAGGAATCAGGAATTAAAAGAAAAATATTTTTACAGGGCACGTGAAGTGACTCAGCAAGTCAAGACAATTGCTGGCAAGCTCAAAGAACTGAGAAACGCATTGTGGAAGTAGAGAGTTAATTCCTACTAGTTGTCTGTGGCCTCGGCATGTATGCTTTCCAACACATATACCTTAAGTAAATAAGTGAAATTTAAAAATGAAATGAAAACAACCAGAGTATCCACAAACTGATGAAGAGATAATGATATGTAAATGCAGCTGTGAAGACATGAATTATGAGATCCACAGGTTAACATATGGAGCTGGGTATAGTGTTTCTAAATGGGACAAGGCAGACCCACAAAGACAGGGGCTGCATATTCTGTCTCAGGGAAGATGTTAGCTCTGAGACCTTAGATGTGTATATGTGTTTAATTTGAAGCCATGGTGGAGGCTTCAAAGAAATGGGAATAGAATATAAGTGATATGAAGGTGGAAAACATAACAATAGAACAGGAAGAGTTAAACTGAGTAGGAAATGGAAGGGCAGGAAGGAGGAAAGATTGTGAGGAGAGATAATTGAATCCAAAACCTCTGAAAAAATGTCATATAGAAACCCGCTTCTGTAGAAACTCCCTAAAGCATGTACCTATGTGTATACAAAGGAAGTGTAAATAGAGTTTTCTTGTGACTGCCCTCCCAGACACCATAGGCTATCCAATAAAGAAGCCAATGAGAAGTATGGGTTATTTTTCTTTTGGACTTGGTAGTCAATTATGTAGCATAGATGCCTCTATATCATTATAAGTTCTAGACATTGGTCTTAGATATCCTCTGTAATTTCCTATTTCTGAAGACACCACACACTTTCAAAATAGATTATGGAGAAATAAAGTCAATATGGACTTGAAAATTTCATCTTTACTGCTTAGCGTTGACCTGGAAGAGTCATTCCTAGTGACTAGCTTTCACAGTTTTGAAAGGTTCTATTCATATTAGGGGAGAAAAGTACCAATGGTCTCACTCAGCTGTGAAACCCTTCGAGTTATAATAAAGACTAGCCTAGAAAGACACACTCCATGATTTAATATGTGGTATGAATGTTATGGGAGCAGCCAACCACTTTCTTTAAAGCCCTTTTCTACATAATGCCACTTATGACTGGTATCTTTAATTAGACCCGAAACAGATGACTGACTAGGTTATGGACCTAAAGCCCAAATAATGCTAAGTGGACATAATAATAATCTGTTAATATGCTGTTCCCTAAGTTCTTATTCTATATCCACAGGCTGTGGCATCTCTCTGTAAGCAGAGGCTGCACATTGGTTTTCTGACCACCCAGACCTTAATTATCACACAAAAACTATATTAATTACAATACTGTTTGGCCAATGGCTCAGGCATATTCCCAGCTAGCTCTTACATCTTAAATTATCTAATTTCTATTAATCTTTGTATCATCATGAGGCTGTGGCCTACTGGTGAGGTACCAGTGTCTTACTCCTTTGCCAGTTACATGGCAGTCTCCATGACTCTGCCTTCCTTCTCCCTGCGTTCAGTTTAGTTTTCCCTACATAGCTCTATTCTGCTCTGCCATAGGCCAAAACAGCTTCTTTATTAACCAATGGTAATAAAATATGTTCATAGCATCCAGAGAGGAATCCTTCATCTCTCAACCCTCTTCAGAGAAACTTTATTTTTTCAGTAAGTGGTGATTAATGTGCAGAAGCACAAGCAATCAACATGCAAAGAATAAGAGACTTTTAAATGTTCATCTATTTCACACTCTCTCCTGGAAAATGTTCAAATACAATCACAGAAGAGGATTAAGAGAGATTATAAGATCCATAAGTAGCAGAGCACTACAAGAAAATAGCGTCTGCCAGGTGCTACAGCCTTCCACACACCTGTGACTGTGTACTCCATAACTGTATAAGATTTTGCAGCCCAAAACCATCAGGGATGGGGACTCATGAAGTCACACCACTAGCTGAGGAACCTTTGGTAACTTGTGGCTACATGAAGAATGTTAATAAGTTTTTCTTGGGAATGTGGCTCCTGAGAGGCTACCCGTGCCTCAGTAATGCTCCTATACCAATGCACATACAATGGATTTCTTTTTTTAAAAGAAGAGAATGTAGAGAGTTGAAAGGAAGAAACAGTAAATTTATGGGGAAGATTAGAGATGATAAACTGGAAGGGAAAGAATGGAGGTTGCATTTGATATAAACACATTATATGCTTATATAAAATTCTCTAATGGTAAAAGCTTTAAAATATAAAAAAATACAGCTACTGTCTACTACTAGTTGAGAAATAAGGAAGTCTCAAAATATGCTTAAAAGGCTTCTTATGAAAGTCAATAGACCTTTCTGAACAATAGCAGGAAATATTCTTCAAAACAGGCATCACAAATTTAATCAAAGTGCACTCAGATTGAGGAAGTTTCCACATGACAGAATGAGAAAATTTATACTTTCAAATCAATAATATTTGGTCTTTTGTACTGCAACTGCCTTATTTCCTGTTACATTGTTCACAAATACTGTATTCAGTGTTTAGATTAGAAATCAGCAGAGCTGATTGTGAATTAGAAAATCAGTTTGGGGAATGGTAACATAGCTCAGTCAATGTTTTTGCTGTGTGATCTTCAGCACCAGAAGAAGAAGAAAAAGAGGAGGAGGAGAGGAGGATAAGAGATGTAGTCTTCATTATAGCCTTCTTCATCATCATCATTATCATCTGGGAATGTTGCCGTGGGTTTCTATAGCATGAGCTGGGGGACCCACAGGCAGAAAGTTCTCTAGGGCTAGCTAGCCAGCCACTACTCTAGCCAAAAAAAAAAAAAAAAAAAAAAAAAAAAAAAAAAAAAAAAAAAAAAAAAAAAACCAAGGTAAGCAGTTCCTGAATAGAAATATCTGAGGTTGACCTCAGACTTCAAAGCACAACCTCACGTGCATGAATACTTCACACACACACACAAGTCTGTTTGGTCATTATGTAGTCAAAAATATTCTTTCAGAATGCCACTTTTCGTTGCACGAGGATGTTTAATCTATAGTTAAGACAAATCTCAGACTATATCTAGACAGTGCCTTGCAAGTGCCAACCATCTGCTGCAGTCCTGATGTGAACTCTTTCCAGCCTGAGATCCCTACTCTAACAGTCTCCTAGGGATCCTGAAGGCTATTCTGGCACAAAGCATCCAAGGGTGATCACATAGCATGCTGTGATCTCTTTCACACCTTCCTGCATCATCTTGTCTCTGAATGGGTCCTCACAGAACTCATTAACGTCTTTTAAAGGGTAGGCAGAAACTCCAAGATGCCGCCAGTCCTTGGGAAGACACAAACACTGCAAAGGAGAAAGTATTTACTCAGACTCACAGCTCAGGGGCGTACTCTGGCATTGTTCAGAAGTCAAGGAAATAGGTGAGAAAAGGCATGGAACCAGGGTGGGAGATTTGCTAGTAACATCACATCTGTACTCAGGAAGAAGAGAGAAAACAGGAAATATGGTGATTATGAAGCCTCAAGCCCCCCTCCCCAGTGACCCACTTCCTCCCAATGGTTCCCAGAGAGTGACACTATTGGAGGAGCAAATATATAGGCCTATGGGGGACATTTCACATGCAAGCTACAACAAATCATTGAGTGACTTTACTGCTCCAGCATATACTGAAATAGAAATATAATGCAAGTGTATTTTCTGAAACTGAGTGATGGAAACTGTAAAATATTTGCCTGTCGCAGTATGATAAACGAGAGCAGATTTACTTGGAAAAAGCAAAACAACCATAAATGTGTGTAACAGCTGAGAAGATCGTGCATATTTTAAAGAAAGCAAGATAGTGGCTTAATATACACAAAAAGAATTTCAAGCGTTATAAATAAAATATAAGTCACTAGAAAAGAAATTCGAATTTCAAAGGGAATATAAAACACAGTGCAAGCAGACGGGAACTACAGAGCCGCAGACTGCTATGTTCTAGAAGGCAATCTATAATTTTCAGGTTGCCTGAAATAATTGTGTGGAGTTCGTCTTGATGGTGAATCTGAAAGGACATGCATAATCTATATTTCAGATAGTGTTTCAGTCCTATGACTTACCATGATGTAAGAAGTACTTACGGTGTGTATACTGTTTCTTTCCTTTAGCTGTCTACCTCCTCTTCTTGAGAACTGAAATTGCCATTGTATATAGCACGTACTGCACCACACTCCCTTCCTCTCCCCCTCGGTCCCTCCCTCCACCTCCATTCCTTTCTTCTCCCCTCCTCTTCTCCTTTCTTTATTCCCTTATCTATTTCTTCTTTCATTCCCCCCTCCTTCCTTTCCTGCCTCATTCTGTCTTTTCCTCCTTTCCCTCCTCCTCTATATCTACCTTTATAAATTTCCTATTCTTGAGTGGGGCCGCCTCTTTTTGCCTCCTGTGTGTATTCCTTTCACAACAGTGACTCCCACCTCCAGCCCAGGACCATGTCTTGGATTGCTCTTTCTGAATTGATTGAAACTATGCTGTGAGGAACAATTTTAACAAATGAGACACTTTAAAGGGGTTCTGGTAAAGTGTTCTTATTCTTACTGATTAGGAAGAGATAATGCCTTTTAAAACTCTGGGGGCTGTAGATTCCAGAGTGAAGTTGGTTGAAGACAATCAAGCCTCAATAACGTGACACCAGACATCAAAGCAGAAACATTTTACAATGTTGGGTCCCTAAAGCCATTACTGAATTAGGACATCTTAATCAATTCTGACTGCTATAATAAAACACCATTGAGAAGAGGCATTAAACAATATGGCATTTATTTCTCAGAGTGCTGGAAAGAAGCTGGAGAAGGACATGAACTCCCAGAGAGTATAGCATTGGGCAGGGTCATGAGAATGAAAGGGAGACAGCAAGAATGAGTGAGCGAGAACAGATGCCACCGAAGAGCAGTTCCTCAGCCTTCAGAACTTAATTCCTTTCAAAGGCCTCATCTTCAATATCATGAGTAAATAGGATTTCAGCATATGAATGGCAGGGCACACAGAAAGCAAACATCTGGACTGCAGAATATGGATTCCAGTTGCCCAGGCACCTTTCCTTCACCTGAAATGCTTGGACACAGTAGGTTTCCTTATCCAGACATGTTTAACTCATGTACATCATGACTAAGCACATGCTTTGGGAGGCTGAGTAATTATATCATATCAAAATGGTAGCATGTAATATAAGTGGGTGCAGAAATCTCTGAGTCTGTTGGGTTTTATTTTGTTTTGGGACATTTATCTTCATTTAGACTCTCTTGAAATGTTTACTGTATAAAGAATATTTCCTTTATTCTCAGTAGTTTTTTACATGTTCTTGAGACGATTTAACTATCCCAATATTTTCCTTCCATGGCAATCACAGTGCATGGTGTTGGTTTTGTTTACCATGGCTGTGATAAAATACCTGAGGTTAACAGCTTAAATGAGGCCAGATTCAATGTGGCTTGTTATTTCAGAGGATTGTATTCATGCTCACTTGAGTCTGTGATATTGGGCCTGAAGGAGGAAGAATAACTTATTTAAGAGGTATTTTTGCATCACAGTGGACAGGGACCAGAGAGGGTAAATAGAAACAAGGAATGATATACACTACTAAGGTATATTAGTATTCTGCCACTTCCTCTAGTGAGGCCCCACTTCTTAAAGTTCCGTGTATGTCCACAAACAGACCAAATGCTCATCTATGAGCAAGTGAGGGTCATGCCATAGTCACACTATGACACCTAAGCCAGAAACACCAGAATCCCTTGATGGCATCAGCCTTGACTTCCTCCTATCCTTCTATGAAGTATATAGTACTGTGATTTGTCTTCTTTTTCTCTAATTATCCAAATTAACACTCTTTGATGATACCATTTTAGCAGACTTGAGTCTTAAGCACATAATCCCTATGGGCTGGGTTTATTATACTAATGAACAGACACCGGCATTCCAGAAGCTCAGTCAGGTAAGGGTTAATGCCTTGCTACTGTGGGGGACCTGGGCGGGTGTGAATGCCAGAGAAGCTGACTATATCATCCCTTAGAGACTCTCGCTCCTTTTATTTTAGTATATTTTCTTCCTTTAGGGACTCATTATCATCTACATCAGAGACAAAGAGGAACAGCACAGAGGAGAAGTATACAGAATTTAAGGTGCCAGGTACAAAAGTGGAACATAAAAACTCGCTCATATTCTAATAGTTGACTGAGTCAAGTGTCCACATGTGCTGTGAGATAGCCTACAGTTTCCCAAGGAGGGGAATGAGACCCAGAGAGCAAGGCAGTGAGCTTCACTCAACCCATACTGAAGATTATGCTGCTTATTTTGCTGAATTGTCTAAATCATTCTTGAAACATTTTAAGTCTTTCATGAGGGACTTTGTTGTAAATACTTCGTTCTGGCTGCTAAAGCATGACACAAAGGCACTGTTCACATGTCCGTTTTTTGTTGTCCTCTTGTTTTCTGGGTATCCCTTTAGCTTTTCATATTGCCTAACTCACTTTACACAGTGTCTAAGTTAGGGTTACTATTGTTGGAACACAGTGACCAAGGCAATCGGGGGAGGAAAAGGATTTATTCCACTCATTATTCCATAGAACACTTCGCCATAAAAAAAAAAAAGCTGTAATGGCAGGAACTCACTCAGGGAGGACCTGGAGGCAGGAGCTGATGCAGAGGTCATGCTGCTTACTGGCTTGCTTCACATGACTTGCTCAGTCTACTTTCTTGCAGAACCCAGGACCACTTGCCTTGGGATGGCACCACCCACCACGGGCTCGGCTGTCCCCATTTATATTTAATTAAGAAAATGTCTTACACTCAACTCTTACAGAGGTATTTTCTCAATTGAGGCTCCTTCCCCTCTAAAAAGACTATAGTTTGTGTCAAATACAGAGTTCATTTCTCTTTATTGTTAAGCTTAGAGGATATGGAAACTACCCTTAGTTGTTTCTATAAGGATGTTTCCAGAGAAATTAAATGGGAGAGGGGAAGTCTATTTCATGTCTCATCCTGGGACCTTTTCCTAAGTGAAAAGCAGAGGAAGAGGAATCAGCTGAGCACCAGCTTCACTTCCCTCTGCCTATCAGCTATGAGGGCAATGTGCCCATCTGCCTCACCTTGCTGCCTTGTCTTCTCTGCCGTGATGGGTTATACCCTCAAACTTTGATACAAAATAAACCCTGTAACAGGCTTTCTCAGACCCGCAGCCCCCAAATAATGACATGGAGACTTATTATTAATTATGAATGATCATCTTTCTCTTACACTAGCTCTTACAACTTAATCTATATTTTACCTTGGGACATTTTACCTTTCTTTCATTCCATATGAACTACTTTCACTGAATTCTCTGCTTGTGTCTGGCTGGCTAGCTCCAGGTGTTTCTTTCTATTTATCCATTTATCCCTCATTCTCTCCTCTCTTCTTCCACAAGCATAGATTCCACCTCCTACTTATTCTCTCTGTCCACCAGCCCTGCCCATCCCTCTATTGCCTAGCTATTGAACATTCAGGTTTTTAATAGACCAATCATGTGCCTTAGGCAGGCAAGGTGAAACAGCAGCACATCTTTACATAATCAAACAAATGCAGCATAAACAAATGTAACACACCTTTACACGGTTAAAGCCATGTTCGGCAACATCAACAAATGTAACACATCTTTGCCTAGTTACAGTAGTATTCCACAGCAGAACCCTTCTTCAGTTAAGTTTAAGTTGCTTTTGTCAAGAATTTTGTCACAGAAAAGGGAAAAACAATATGCAGGATTCATATATATTTTTTGAAAGTGCAATTAAGAAAACTTCCCCCCAAATAAATAAAGATATAATAAAAAACATTTGAACTTTTGGAACAAATTCAGTATTTATATATAAAATCGGGTGTTTTTGCCATTTCTTGGACAATCTAAATTATAACTACTGGGACCTACCTGCTACTGTGATGTATGTTGGGCTGTGTTTCAGTGCGAGTGTATGGGAGTTTTCTGTTTTTCTCTCCACATTCTTTCACCTTATTACAGTATTTTAATTATAATAGATTTATAATGCCCTCAGACCTCCCTATCTCTAGCTTCCAATTACACAGAATTGATCAACCAATAACCACAGATCAAATATATTCTAATTACATCTGCCTTAAACACAGACCACCATTTTTTCTTGTCTTTGGTTTCTAAAAATACAGTGCATCAACTCTTTACATAGCAGTTACATTGTATGATTTTTTATAGATGATCTAGAGATTAATGTGTAGACAACATATGTGTAAGATATGAACAACACCCAGGTAATTTTATCTAGGGAATTATGCATTTGTAAATTTGGGTATTTGGGGTTCTGGAAGTAATTATTTTTAGAAAATAAGAGGCAACTCTTTTAAAAATAATTATTATTTTGTTATTATCTGTTTGTATATGTGTACAGATGCATGCAGGCTTCATGTGTAGATATCTCTTAGAGCTAGAATTATAGGCAGTTACCTTGCTATGTGTGCCAGAGACCTAACTGAGATCTTCTGAAACAACAGCAAGCATCCTCAATTGCTGACTCACTTCCCCAGCCACAAGAAAAATGAAGGCATTGTTTTTAAAATTTTGTTTTAAAAATTTATTACTATTGTATGTGTGCACATGGTGTGTGTTTGGGCATTTACACCACGGCCTACATGTGGAAGTCAGAGGGCGAAGGTTTAAGTATGTTTACCATTTAGCCTTTGTATGGATCTAGGAATTGAACGTAGGTGCAAGGAATACATAATTTGGTAACATTATCCTCTGAGCCATTTCACCATTGACCAGCAACAAGGTCCAAATCTTAATTTTCTGCATGACAAAAGTAAAATGTTTAATCTTTAAATCTCCAAAACCAGAGTAGTTGTACTTGGTCTTATTTTAAAATCTTGTAAAAATAATTAAGTGTGTGTGTGTGTGTGTGTGTGAGGGGGGGGGATAAGGAGAGAGAGCAGGCATGCATACAGCATAAAGGCATAGAGGCCATAGGAAAGCTTAGGGAGTCACTTCTCTTTTTATACCTATTTTATCAGATAAAACCTTTTTCCAAAAAGAATAACTTTATAGTTAAACATTTAGATTACTGTCACCTGAAAATACTAAGTATTTTTGGCATTAAATCCTGGGTAGTAAAGCATTTTCTTGTACATTCTATAGAGAGAAACTTTTCCTCTATATTCTGAAGAGTAAAGACCCACTTTGTACTGCTCTGGATTTAATTAAACCTCTTGTATGAATAATGTATGCTTAGCTCACATGAGTAGTGATAATTTTAAATTCAATTTGCTTAACACAAAATTGCTGTTGAAAAGTTGAATGATTAACCACTAATAACATATTCACATTCATAATGTAAATACTAAGGTACCTAAAACTGACGTGTGAGTGCAGATATTCACAAAATGGCTACAAGTGTCTTATATCATTATCTTCATTGTCAAGAACAATGGAAGCCTTAAGAGGAAAGCCACCTGTCTTGTGTCTCATACACTGAATATACATTGGAAGAAAACAAACTTGAAAGCAGGTTATTTGACCCCCAACTTTTTTCTAGCACCCACTGTAGGGACTGTGTTTCTTTTAGCATAATAAAATAGTTTGAACATCTTGAATAAATCTTAAAATAAGAGTTTTCATTGAAATCACCTTTAAAGCTTCATAGATTGTCATCCAGCTGGCAAACCTTTCATGGTGCTTAGAATGTGGTAATGGGGAATATGGATATAAATGAGTAGATGTATTGTACTGACTTGTACATGATGCTGACTTTGCACACATAGAGTCAGTTTTAAATTGATCTGACAACTCTAAGGTAATGGTCTATTTATAGTGGTCTCAATATTCATGGAGAAATTCATGAAAGTAATCTTGCCTGCATTGCTGTATTTGTTACTTTTATCCATGCTGTGAAAAAGTGAAGTGAAGAGAGGAATATGTTATCTTGTCTTATAGTTTTACGGTCCTGCCTATTAAGATGGAGAAGGCATTGGAAGAGTCAGGTGCAGATGGTCAAGTTGCATTTTGTCAAGAAGCAGAAAGATCATCACTGGTGCTTAACTTTATTCTAACACAGTCACCTCTGCAGCCCATAGAATGATGCCACCAACATTTATGATACATCTTCCCGCATTTTCTTGTATAGTCTGAGGACTCAAAACCTTACCTAGGGGGTTGTTTCCATGGTGATTTAAGCTCTCAACTTGATAATCAATATTAACTATTACAATTGTTGTGAGACATGTATCATTCATTAAAAGAAAAAAAAAGCACATTTAAAAAATTGTTTTAAATTTAGAACCGAGAAAATCAATAAAATTCTTGGTGAAAAGTTCCTTGCAAACATAAAAATTTCCTTTCCTTTAAACAAGGAATCTTGACATTTTTCTCCTGATACAATGTATTATGAAACCATATAAAATGGGTTAAATTACAATATAAGAGAAAATAAAATAGAAAATCAAGAACACAAAGAAAATATAATTTAAGATATAAGAGAAACAATCCATTGGCTTTCAAATATTTAAGATGAATCTAAATTTCAACAAATATTGTCACAGAGATATCCAAAGAATACAAGGAAAATTTTAACAATGTTCAAAATACTACAATAGACAGTATGTGTTTTCAAATAGTGCAACTAGTATTGATTTTAGTTCAGATGTAAAATGTCCTCCACAGGCTTACAGGGTTGAGTTCCTGTTGCCCAGATGCTGTTGTAAATAAAGGTTGTGGAAACTTACTAAGCAATCCTTGCTGGAGGAAAGGACAGTTGAGACTGTATAGCCTGGTCCCACTTCCTGTTCTCTCACCGCTTCCTGATTGCAGGTATCCTACACCAGCCAGCCTCCTCCTGCTGCACCTGTACATTCTCTGCCAGCTTCCAAGCCCTCCTTCCCACCAGTAGGGAAAGCATCCCTTTAGAAGCACGAGGCAAAATAAACTCTTTCTCTGCAAGAATTGCTTTTGTCTGAGGATTTCATCTCAGCAACAGAAAATGTAGGTTAGACAATAAGTTTTTGGTTTCATTCTCAAATGACAAAGAAACTTTGTCTCTAAGTTTATATATAACAAGATAGCAATTGTTGCTGGGCAGTGGTGGCACACGCCTTTAATCCCAGCAGTTGGGAGGCAGAGGCAGGCAGATCTCTCAAGAGTTCAAGGCCAGCCTGATCTACAAGAACTAGTTCCAGGACAGGCACCAATAACTACAGAGAATCCCTGTCTCAAAAAAAAAAAAAAAGAGAGAGATAGCAATTGTTTTATTCATACATTCTACAGCACTTCTTTATATAAAGTGTTTTTTTTTCAGGATGTAAGTTGCATTGTTTCATTGGGTGTGTATTTTACCAGGAATAAACTGCTCACAAATAACTTTGCCATAGAGGTAACCATCACCATCCTATAGGATGAATTAAGTGGTGAGAGACAATGAAGAAGGAGGTGGTGATCAAAGACATTCCCTAGCTCTGGTTAGAGCAAACGTCGTAGAAAAAGTCAGGTTGAAGGAAATCTGGAAAGATTTGAGAATTTTAATCCTCAGAGAGTGAGGAGCCCCAGAGGAGCAGGAATGCTTTGAACAAAAGCCAAGAAATGGCAAATAGGCCTGTTTGAGTGTGCAGTGGAAAGCTTGAGGGACATTAATGAGAGAGAAAGTTAAAATGTTGCATCAGAAGTGGAGATAGATGGTTAGATGCCAGGTTAGGATCATTTATGAACTGTGTAAAGAATTATGAATATAGTTTGACTTAAGCATATCTCTATAATTTATCTATCTATCTATCTATCTATCTATCTATGTCTATCATCTATTTGTCTAACCTATCTATGCATCTAATCTATCTATTCAATCTATTGATCTATTATCTGTATCTATCTATAACTATCTATCTATCATCTTCCTATCTGTCATCTATCTATCATATATCTATCCATCTATCATCTATCAATCTATCTATTGTGTGTGTGAGAATGTGTGTGTTCACTACAAATGGTCCGTGAAGCTGTGATAGGTATCATGTTTTGACGGTGAGATTTAAAGTTTCCCAAACTATATTATCATATATTAACGAAAGTATACCTCAGCTTTTGATGCATTCTGTCTAAAAGAATTCCATAATGAACATCATAAAAATAACAATTTCTTAATTTAGGTATAAATTGCAGCCTTATCACATAATTACCATAAATCATCTGGATCTCTTTAAACTACAGGAACATGCATTTTATTAAAGGAAAACCATTCTGAAAAAAAGTATGTTGCTCCTTTGCCTCAGTACTGTCTAAGCATCCCGTGCTGTGAAGATTAATCTTCACTGTCAGCTAGACTGGATTTAGAATCACCATGGACACACACATCTGGGTATATCTCTGAGTCCCATCCTACGAACTGGTATCCCAGACAGGCTAAAAAGAGAAAGCAAGCTGAGCACCAGCATCATCTCCTTGGCTTTCTGATTTCAGAGGCGATGTGACCGACTGTCTCATGCTTCTGCCGCTGAGTCTCCCCCACCATGATAAACTCTACTTCTCTCAATCTATGATCCAAAATAAATCCTTCCATGCAGTTACTTCTTACCAGGCATTTGGTCACAGGAGCAAGAAGAGCAACAGCTACAAGCAATCTTTCGAAAATTCCAGCTAGTACAAGTCAACTCTTCCATCTTCATCAGTACCCAACCAGGAGGCTTATGAGCTATATGAGTCTCCTGCCAGTATTACACACCATTCTACATGATAGTCAACTTTGTTTCTGTTATGTTGACTAAGCTAAAATAAGAATAAATATGTAGGAAACAAAAGCAGAGTGACATCCTCATGTATTAATATCCATCAGAACGGTGTGTGACATGATCTTAGTGATAACCATGGCATTACTCAATAGTTGGAACTTTTCTGCTGTGTTATATCGAATCTCATGAGATCTATCACATAAGCAATCCCTTACTGGCAAAAGCAGCTATATTTATATATCATATCACTATAATTCATATATTGATATGTAAACATTGTCCAATGATGAACTGGCCATGTCTTTAGGATATAAATGAGTCAATTTGCAAAGACAGAACTGGAGATGTTCAGTGGGGCAGAGCCCTTGTATAATTTTTCAACTCCCCAAAATCTGTCCTCTGATTTCAAAGAAAAATATGTCTTTAAATGAAGTCAGATTAGTTACAAGACATTTTACAAGAATTCTCAGCTTTCCTGCAAATTCCTTTCCTTTAAATCACTTTTATATTCACTTTCATGTCTTAATTGCATAAGACATACAGACATAGTGGTACAAGTTAATTATGTAATAAACATAATAAAATTTTATCTAATAGTGGCACCAAACTGCAAAAGCATAAAACTGTAATCTAGTTTAAGACTGTATGCAGGAAGGTGGAGAGGCTCACAAGCCCCTTCCTCTTAACTGAGGAGCTGTTAGGAGTTGATGACTTCTAGGAAAGGAAGAATCAATTTTCTGATGGGTTGACAATGCTCCAGTTGATTACTCCACAACCATGCGTATATGGGCAATCAAAATTGGACTAATCTCTGGGTAAAGACTCTCTGATGACAATTATGGTAGTCACCAATCTGATTACAGTAGATGGCCAGCCAGTTCAGGCACCCTCTCCACTGTTGCTAGGAGTCTTAGCTGGGGACACCCTTTTGGATTCCTGGGAGTTTTCCTGGAACCAGATTTTTCCCTAACTCTGACCTGTCCTTTGCATTTACCTGGCTTTTGTGAACGCGTTTTCCATGCTAGATTACCTCACCCAGCCTTTAAGCAGGGGGAGGAGCTTGAGTTTGGTTCTACCTCAACTTGATGCCATGTTTTGTTCAACTTATGGGAGGACTGCTTCTTTCTGAAGGGAGACAGAGGAGAGTGGGTGAGGAGGAACATAGATGAAAGTCAGGCAGAGGTAGGGAACAGAAGGAGGGAGAAACTATTGTTGGTATGCAAAATAAATTTTTAAAATGTTAATTAAAATTTAAAAAAAAGAAAATTGGACCAAGAGTACTACAAAAAATATAAAAGAGGACATGAATTTAAGAGGAAATGGGGAGTGGGAGTGTATCTAGGATGAGCTGGGAGAGGAGTGTGGGGTGAACATTGTGAAAATATACTGTATGTATGAATGAAGTTCTGCAAAAATAAAAATATCTTACTTGTTAAAGACTAAATGCAGATTTGGATATAAGGCTCCTCATTACCCTGCATGTATGAGAAAGCGTTAATGTTTTTATGTAGTTATAATTAGTCATAGGAGATAAAATAATCTATAGTTCATTCCAATTAGGTTCATCTAGCACAGTACTTTCTCTTGTATCAGACAGAAAGGAAAGGAAGAGGTGCCATTACTGCACAGTAGTGCCAGAATGCACATGCTACATCGATTATCTGGCATTCAGTTCAGGACCAATGGGCATTATCAATCTCCAAATTAAATATGCATTGAAATTCTGGTGAATCTCAATTTCTTTATTATTGAGATGAAAATAAGTAATAGTGGGTGTTTGATGGTTGATTCTACTCCACAACTAGTCTGCTCCGTATCTCTGCTCAAATCACTCAGCCAATGCACATGCTAATGAGCTGGGTTCGATTATCCTGCATATTATTCAGCCGTAAAAATCACATAATTTTGTACTTCATAAATATATTCAATTATAAATTGTAATTTTACAACAGAATTTTAAATCTTTAAAAATCAGGATTCCACAAGTATACCTCAATATTTAAATTTGATCCCCATGCCAGCTCACAGTAGATTAACATCCTCCCTCCAGTTCTCAGCACAAAAGGCTAATCATCTGATCGAATTAGTTAATCTACTCTTCTACTCTTCATTTTCTTTCAGTTTATACCATGTAACTGGGTGTATTAAAATACATAATTGTGGTATCTTTTTTCTTACCTGGGTTTGAGGGAAATATACAGTCTCCTAGACTAGTCTATCCTATGCTTCTTCTAAGGCATCCTTAGCTCAACTGTGATTTTATTTTGTTTTTTACCCTCTCTGTAGGGAAGGACACTTCTTTCTCCTTTGACTGTAAACTACCTCAAACTGTCACTGCTGATTTCAATAACCAAACACCTGCATTGCAAATAACTACATATGGATATACTCCAGAAAATTATTGCATTACCTCAGCGGGTTAGAAGACTAAGAAGAGAAAAGGCCAAAGGAGCCACCATAACAAAGATGGATAGTTTAGTGTAAATGGTCACCTAGACAGAATCAATAATGAATGGGGAATGGGGCTTCTGAGAAACTCTGTGAATGGCAACCTGATCTTTTTTTTTTTATTTATTAAAGATTTCTGTCTCTTCCCAGCCACCGCCTCCCATTTCCCTCCCCCTCCCCTAATTAAGTCCCCCCCCTCAGCCCGAAAAGCAATCAGGGTTCCCTGTCCTGTGGGAAGTCCAAGGAACCCCCCACCTCCATCCAGGTCTAGTAAGTTGAGCATCCAAACTGCCTAGGCTCCCACAAAGCCAGTACGTGCAGTAGGATCAGAAACCCAGTGCCATTGTTCTTGAGTTCTCAGTAGTCCTCATTGTCCGTTATGTTCAGAGAGTCCGGTTTTATCCCAGGCTTTTCCAGACCCAGGCCAGCTGGTCTTGGTGAGTTCCCAGTAGAACATCCCCATTGTCTCAGTGTGTGGGTGCACCCCTCATGGTCCTGAGTTCCTTGCTCGTGCTCTCTCTCCTTCTGCTCCTGATTTGGACCTTGAGAATTCAGTCCTGTGCTCCAATGTGGGTCTCTGTCTCTGTCTCCTTTCATCGCTTGCTGAAGGTTAATATTCAGGAGGATGCCTATATGTTTTTCTTTGGGTTCTCCTTATTTAGCTTCTCTAGGATCACTAATTATAGGCTCAATGTCCTTGGTTTATGGCTAGAAACCAAATATGAGTGAGTACATCCCATGTTCCTCTTTTTGTGTCTGGCTTACCTCACTCAGGATAGTGTTTTCTATTTCCATCCATTTGTATGCAAAATTCAAGAAGTCCTTGTTTCTTACTGCTGAGAAATACTCTAATATGTATATATTCCATACTTTCTTCATCCATTCTTCCATTGAAGGGCATCTAGGTTGTTTCCAGGTTCTGGCTATGACAAACAATGCTGCTATGAACATAGTAGAGCATATACTTTTGTTGTATTATAAGGCCTCTCTTGGGTATATTCCCAAGAGTGGTATTGCGGGGTCCAGGGGTAAGTTGATCCCGAATTTCCTGAGAAACCGCCACACTGCTTTCCAAAGTGGTTGCACAAGTTTGCATTCCCACCAGCAATGGATGAGTGTACCCCTTTCTCCACAACCTCTCCAACAAAGGCTATCATTGGTGTTTTTGATTTTCGCCATTCTGACATGTGTAAGATGGTATCTTAAAGTTGTCTTGATTTGCATTTCCCTGATCGCTAAGGAAGTTGAGCATGACCTTAAGTGTCTTTTGGCCATTTGAAGTTCTTCTGTTGAGAATTCTCTGTTCAGCTCAATGCCCCATTTTATAATTGGGTTGGTTAGCCTTTTACAGTCTAGTTTCTTGAGTTCTTTATATATTTTGGAGATCAGACCTTTGTCAGTTGCGGGGTTGGTGAAGATCTTCTCCCAGTTAGTGGGTTGCCTTTGTGTCTTAGCGACAGTGTCCTTTGCTTTACAGAAGCTTCTCAGTCTCAGGAGGTCCCATTTATTCAATGAGGTCCTTAATGTCTGTGCTGCTGGGGTTGTATGTAAGAAGTGGTCTCCTGTGCCCATGTGTTGTAGAGTACTTCCCACTTTCTCTTCTATCAGGTTTAGTGTGTTCAGACTGATATTGAGGTCTCTAATCCATTTGGACTTGAGTTTTGTGCATGGTGATAGATATGGATCTATTTTCATTCTTCTACAGGTTGACATCCAGTTTTGCCAGCACAATTTGTTGAAGATGCTCTCTTTTTTCCATTGTATACTTTTAGCTCCTTTATCAAAAATCAGGTGTTCATAGGTTTGTGGCTTAATGTCAGGGTCTTCTATTCGATTCCATTGGTCGACTTCTCTGTTTTTATGCCAATACCAAGCTGTTTTCAATACTGTAGCTCTGTAGTAGAGTTTGAAGTCAGGGATGGTAATGCCTCCAGACGCTCCTTTGTTGTATAAGATTGTTTTGGCTATCCTGGGTTTTTTGTTTTTCCATATAAAGTTGATTATTGTCTTCTCCAGATCTGTGAAGAATTTTGATGGGATCTTGATGGGGATTGCATTGAATCTATAGATTGCTTTTGGTAGAATTGCCATTTTTACTATGTTGATCCTCCCAATCCAGGAGCAAGGAAGATCTTTCCATTTTCTGGTGTCCTCTTCAATTTCTTTCTTCAAAGACTTAAAGTTCTTGTCAAATAGATCTTTCACATCCTTGGTCAGAGTTACCCCAAGATATTTTATGCTATTTGTGGCTATCGTGAAAGGTGATGCTTCTCTAATTTCCCTCTCTGTTTCCTTATCCTTAGTGTATAGGAAGGCCACTGATTTTTTGGAGTTGATCTTGTATCCTGCCACATTACTAAAGGTGTTTATCAGCTGTAGGAGTTCTTTGGTAGAGTTTTTGGGGTCACTTATGTATACTATCATATCATCTGCAAATAACGAGAGCTTAACTTCTTCTTTTCTGATACGAATCCCCTTGATCCCTTTATGTTGTCTTATTGCTATTGCTAGAACTTCAAGCACTATATTGAAGAGGTATGGAGAGAGTGGACATCCTTGTCGTGTTCCTGATTTTAGTGGGATGGCTTTGAGTTTTTCTCCATTTAATTTAATGTTAGATGATGGCTTGCTGTAAATAGCTTTTATTATATTTAGGTATGACCCTTTTATCCCTAATCTCTCCAAGACTTTTATCATAAAGGGGTGTTGAATTTTGTCAAATGCTTTTTCAGCATCTAATGAAATGATCATATGGTTTTTTTCTTTCAGTTGATTTATATGGTGGATTACATTGATAGTTTTGCGTATGTTGAACCAGCCCTGCATCTCTGGGATGAAGCCTACTTGATCATAATGGATAATTTTTCTAATGTGTTCTTGGATTCGGTTTGCCAGTATTTTATTGAGAATTTTTGCGTCGATATTCATGAGTGAGATAGGCCTGTAATTTTCTTTCTTGGTTGGGTCTATTTAGATCGTTCACCTGGTTTTGGTTTAGCTTTGGTATGTGGCACTTATCTAAAAACATGTCCATTTCTTTTGCATTTTCTAGTTTTGCGGCATACAGGCTTTTGTAGTAAGATCTAATGAGTCTCTAAATTTCCTCTGTGTCTGTGGTTATGTCCCCCTTTTCATTTCTGATCTTATTTATTTGCGTGTTCTCTCTCTGTCATTTAATTAGTTTGGATAGGGGTTTGTCGATCTTGTTGATTTTCTACAAGAACCAACTTTTTGTTTCATTGATTCTTTGGACTGTTTTCTGCGTTTCTATTTTGTTGATTTCCGCCCTCAGTTTGATTATTTCCAGTCTTCTCCTCCTCCTGGGCGTGTCTGCTTCTGGGTTAATGAAGAAATCAAGAAGGAAATTAAAGTCTTCCTGGAATTCAATGAAAATAGAGAAACAACATACTCAAACCTATGGGACACTATGAAAGCAGTCCTAAGAGGAAAGTTCATAGCACTAAATGCCCACTTAAAGAAAACAGAGAAAGCATACATCGGAGACTTAACAGCACACCTGAAAGCTTTAGAAAAAAAAGTGGCAACCTGATCTTGATTTCATTAACGGATGCAGGAAGATCCAGCTTGGGTATGAGCAAGACCATTCCTGGGAGAGAATCCTGGGCAATATAAGTAGGGAAAGGGAACTGAGAAGAGTTATGCATTGGTCCCTCTGATTCGTGATGGCGGATGTGACATGATCAGCTGCTTTAAGCTCCTGTCTTGACTTCCCCACCATGATGGATTGAATCTTGACTTATCAGTGAAAATAACCTTTCTCCCTTAAGTTACTTTTGTGAGAGCGTTTCATCACAGAAACAAATGGAAACTGAGACAGAACATCATTTAATTTGGAAAAAAGAAAGAACTCAAATTTCAAAGCTTAGCGTCAGGTAGGATACCAAATTGAGTCAATTACTAAAACAGATTATGTCTGCTACCAAAACCCGTGACCTTAAACTTTCCCAAGTCTTTTGTTTCTTTTTATTATTTAGATGTGGGAAATTATCTCTATGTGGAATGAGAGAGAATAAATTTCTTTCTTAAGTTAAAGGATACATTTACTAGATTCATCATTTAAATCAACAACAACAGCAACAACAACAAAATGAAACCCGAGGGAGCTCTCTTCAAGGACACCTCTGAAAATTTGGGACTAAAACTCTATGTGGCAGAAGGAGCAGGGACTCTTACAGAGTGGAGTTACCTTCTCTACTGTGTTCTGCCACAGGCCCAGAAGCCAAGGGATTAGCCAGTGTGACTTTTACTAAGGGCCTTGGAGACTAAGGTGACAAGTATTATGGACATATCATTGGGTAATCATTCATAAGCCTGCTCTTTAGAATGTGGAACAATTTTGTAGGACCTCCCAGAAAAACCTGGGTAAAATATTATAATTGGATCAAATAACCTCCTAGCTTCAACATAGTTAACTGTGGTTCAAGTCCTAGGTATGAACACAGTTAGGATCTTAAGTGGACCCAGAAGCTGACATAGCCCTTTTATTCCTGGATAGTGCTGGTTATAGGTGGTAGAGCCAGTAAGAGCAACGGCCTTGGAGATATAGGTACAAGAATGAACCTTTGCAGAGAATTGTGATATTGACGCCTGACCCTTTTCACCTTTGTCCCCAACAATGAGATAACAGTTTCATTTTGCCATACACTTCATCCATTATCCACAACACTAAAAAAAAAAAAAAAAAAAAAAAAAAAAAAAAAAAAAAAAAAAGATCAAAAGAAGCCAGGCTATCCATCCATAGCCTCAGCTCTCCCAAACCTTTTGTAGTTCTATTATTTGTCCCAGGCACTCGTTATTGCGTGTAAAGTTATCACTGGAATAGCATAATTACCAAAGAAGAGCGAGTCAGGAGAATACATGAACATGGTTCTTAGAGACATCCCCATGTGTTCTGCTATTTAATTTACATTGATGTGTTTATGTGCAAAAGCTAAGAGTCACAAGTTCTTGTCAGTGCTAAGTAAATCTCCTATGAGGTAAAAATGAATTAAATAAGGTAGAATGTGTTCCTACATATAAAGAGAGTTATGTCAGAGTATGCAAATGAGAACTTTGAAATGTTATTCATGAGACCATTACTGTAAAGATGTATATATTAATTTCTGTGAGACTTAAAGATGAAAACATATTGGCACCATTGAGGCCAATTTAATTAAAAGTGAGAAAAATTAGTCACATTAGAGATTCCGTAATTCATTTCAATGTCCCCAGTCATCTCTACTTCAGAAAAATTCTTTAGTTCATTTTTCAGAAAAAGGTTTTCTTGACTGTAAGTTTGATTGCTTGAAAATTCTTATGAGTAACACAGCCTTTTATCCTCTGAAATTCCATTTTAAGTAACCATTTTCCTTTACCCTCTGAAATTATGAGAATTATTTTAATATACATCACATACTTCATAAATTTTAGTCATTTGTATTATACTTTAGTGTCAGATATTACTTTTTTATGCTGTCAGAATCAACAGTAGGAAAAAGCACTTTTATTTGCATCTGTTTTAAAATTGATAAAAACCATGGAGGAATATTCCTAATATTAATTTATATTTGAGGATAGCTAGCATGACATGAAGGGTGTGAATCACTACTAGTCAGGGTTTCCCTGGGCTCACTGGCCAGCCATTGTAGTCTAACCAGTGAGTCCCAGCCCAGAAAGAGATGCTGTCTCTAAAACCAAGGTGGGTAGCACCGAAAGAATAATGCTTGAGGTTTACCTCTGCCTCCATATTCACACATTCACACACACACACACACACACACACACACACACACACACACACACGGGGGGGGAGAGAAAGAAAGAGAAAGAGAATATTCCTCTTTATTCTATAATGTGTATGAAAATCAGACACAAAAACAAAATTTAGTAAGGAATAGAGAGCTATTTCCCAACTGGAAAATGAAGAAAGAAATAGGAGCACTGGGTACCAGACAACAGCCTGGCAAATTTCAATAAAAGCCCCACAGTTGAGATTAAGAGATACTCAATCTGTATATCATGGAAAAGCTTCTGGAACCCAAGGGCATGTGCCAGTCCCACAGCATGCCAGAACTTCACTCTGTCCTGCGTGAGAGATTACATAAAATTAGATGAGCCACGAGGAAATACTGGAGAGATTATTGACTTGGGGCTATGCAGGAGAAACTTCAGTGTCAAGCAAGAGAGGGTATCTGTATGTTCATTGGCCATTTGAACTTCACCTTCTCAGTAATATCTGCTACTTTCATTAGCTTCTCTATTGATTAGGTTTATAAAGGGCAAAACATGTCTTCATAGTTCTTTCCTTTTTTCTTTTAGTTCTTCTTGTATTCTAGATAGTAACCCTGTGAGTTCTATGAGTAGTAGAATTTCCTTCAATCCTGTTGAATCCTTCAATATCTTAACTCAGTTATCTATTGTCTTTATGTAAATGAAGACTGCTTTTTCTTTTCCCAGATGGCCAGACCCAAATAATCACACAGAAACTATATTAATTACAACACCATTTGATCGATGGTTCAGGCATATTACTAGCTAGATCTTATATCTTAAATTTCTATTAATCTGTTTCTTGTCATAAGGCTGTGGCCTACTGGTAATGTTCCAGCAACTTTCTCCTCAAGGAGCTACATGGTGTCTCCCTGACTCTGCCTTCTCTCTCCCTGCACTCAGTTTAGTTTTCCCCGCCTATCTCTATTCTGCCCTGCCATATGCCAAAGCAGCTTCTTAATTAACCAATGGTAATAAAACATATTCACAGCATACAGAGGGGAATCCCACATCATCTTTGTCATATAGAACCATTTAAAATATCATGAAATCACTTTTGCCAATTGTTTGTGCTATTTCCTGATTCTTATCCATAAAATGCTTACCTGTGCCCATATATAGAAAAATGGATGCGAATGAACGCTATAGTATAGTGAAATCTGTCTCAGAAAGACATTTTTGTTTCCTATATTTTATATAGACACAAAACTACATGTGTACAGGTGACAGTAAAGTAGGATTGAAATTGTCTTCTAGGGTAAGAGAGGGAGTATGAGAGGAAAGAGAGAAGAGAGCAGCAGGGTGACAGAGTGCCAAGGGGGTGGTGCTCAAAGCACATTGTTTGATTCTGTGTGGGTGTTTTGCCCACCTGCAGGTCTGTGCATCACATGTATGTACCTGGTGTCCAAGGAAGTCTGGAGAGGGTATCAAATTCTCAAAACTGGAGTTATAGACAGCTGTTAACTGTAGTGTGGGTGCTGGAAATCAGTTCTAGGTCCCTTAATAGAGCAGTCAATGCTTTTAACTGCTGAGTCCTCCTTCCAGCACCTCAAAGTACATGCATGAAACTGGCATTATATAACCCAGTATAAAGAAGTAAAAGAGTAATATAAAAAGAAAGAGTATCTAAAAACACCATGGCCATAACATCTCTTATAAAGAAAAAAAATAATTAGAATGACTCACGGTTTCAGAGGCTTAACCCATTATCATATCATGGTGGACATGGTGGCATGAAGGCAGATATGGGTTCTGGAGTACTTGAGAGTCCAAAAGCTTGATTTACAGGCAACAGGAAGTGAACTGTGTCCCTGGGCATAGCTTGAGTATAGGATACATCAAAGCCCACCCCCACAGTGGCATACTTCCTTCAACAAGGCCAGACCTACTCCAATAAAGCCACACCTCCTAATAAATGGTGTCATTCCTTATGGAAGGGTCATTTTCTTTCAAGCCACCACAGATATAGTTTTGATCTGTTCTTTGTTTCAGCTTATTCTTTATAGCAATTCATTTCTTTAAAAATTATTTATCTTTGCAGTACCCGAGTTATAACTGACAAATGACTTCTGAAGCCACAGACCATAGAATGGGAGATGCACCTCAGAGATGACTTATGGAAGTTACTGCATTAGCCACCCCACACACATAAACACACACACATATGCACACATACACACATACACACATGCACACACACACATGCACACTGTGATAAATTCCCTGACTGAAACAACTTCAGGGAGGAAGGATTTATTTTGAGTACAGTACAGAAGTTACAGTACAGATCGGCCTGGAGCTATCTTAATAAGACATAAGACACCTGGTTAGTTCTGCTAATGAGTCAGTGCAGAGAGAGCTTAGGCAAGAAGTGGAGTTAACATACAATCCTCAAGCCCTAGCCCTAGGTATGGCAGCCAGTTGCCATCCAGTCAGGGTTCAGGAACCTGGATAAACAACAACATCAGCTGGAGACCAAATGTTTTAGCACAAGTGTCTAAAGGGGACAGGTCACATTTAAACTCTAACATCTTCACATTTTTACCATACAATGGACTAACAGCGAAAGTAGTAAACCTGTAACACAATAGCAAATTCCAGACACAGTTGCCTATAATTTGTACAAGTGACATTGTTTAATCTTCATAAACCCAGAGCTCTTACACGTTGTTATTCTCAGTTTAAGTGCAGGGAGTAGAGACTTCCAGAATCTCACTGAAATTTCTTTTAACTCACCCAACTCGTAAGTGACAGAAATATTTGCATTCCAGTTTGTCTGTTTTCAAAGATTACACTTTCCCATTTCTCTTTAAAACTTGTATATTTCTAAAATTTCCTTTTAACATTTAAGCTCCTCATTTTAGAGGAATAGATGGGGATGGATAGGTGCCTACGTGCATACATACATGCATAATATATGTAGTATATATATATATACATCTATATATATACACACATACATATATATACATAGATAACACACATATTTTACATATTGGCATTAATTCATTTGCTTAA
Organism: Microtus oregoni; assembly: GCF_018167655.1. Taxonomy (NCBI): domain Eukaryota; kingdom Metazoa; phylum Chordata; class Mammalia; order Rodentia; family Cricetidae; genus Microtus; species Microtus oregoni. The sequence continues at coordinate 6,928,174 of NW_024543094.1, forward strand.
ATCTTCCTAAGACATGTGAGAGGACTCATGGAATTTTGAAGATTACATTTTGGTTGTTGTTGTTGTTACTGATGCTTAAAAAAAACATACATATTGATTTTCCTGGCTATCTTCAATAGGTTTCCTTCCAAGGTGCTCAGATTTGACAAGAGTATTCTTGACTGTTATAAAAGCAAAAGCCAGATGAAGGTTCTATGATGATATGCAAGATATTCGTCATTATTGCTCTAGGATAGGGTCATTTCAGGTTCCCTATCCTCAGCTGCCCAAGGAACTAACTGGGGACCTCGGCTTGGGCACCTGGGAGCCCCTCTAGGGTCAGGTCTCTTGCCAACCCTAAAGTGGCTCCCTTAACTAAGAATTGTGGTTCCATGCTCCCCTGTCCAACCTTCCTTTATCCCAATCCTCCTGTTTCCCCAAGGCCCCTCCTCCTTCCCTTCTAAATTTTCTCTCCCCATCTCCCCTTACCCCCATCCCACCCCACCCCCAAGATCCCAATTTTCTCCCCGGCAATTTTGTCTACTTCCCTTAGCCAAGAGGATAACTATATGTTTTTCCTTGGGTTCACCTTCTTACTTAGCTTCTTTAGATTCACCTATTGTAGACTCCGTGACCCTTATTTATGGCTAGAAACCAATTATGAGTTAGTACATCCCATGTTCATCTTTTTGGGTGATGGATGGAGATAGAGACAGAGACCCACACTGGAGCACTGGACTGAGCTCCCAAGGTCCCAATGAGGAGCAGAAGGAGGGAGAACATGAGCAAAGAAGTCGGGACCACGAGGGGTGCACCCACCCACTGAGACAGTGGAGCTGATCTATTGGGAGCTCACCAAGGCCAGCTGGACTGTGACTGAAAAAGCATGGGATAAAACTGAACTCTCTGAACATGGCGAACAATGAGGGCTGATGAGACGCAAAGGACAATGGCACGGGGTTTTGATCCTGCTTAATGTGCTGGCTTTGTGGGAGCCTAGCCAGTTTGGATGTTCACCTTCCTAGATGTGGACGGAGTGGGGAGGACCTAGGACTTACCACAGGGCAGAAAACCCTGATGGCTCTTTGGACTGGAGAGGGAGGGGGAAAGGAGTGGGGGGAGGGGGAGAAGGGTGAGAGGAGGGGGAGAAGGGTGGGAGGAGGGGGAGGGAAATGGGAGGCTGGGAGGAAGTGGAAACTTGTTTTTTTGTTTTTTTTTCTCCTTTTCTCAATAAAAAAAAAAGCAAAAGCCAATGACAATAAAATCAAAAGGCCTAGAGAGATACATTTAATATTTGGGAACTTTCAATTTATAGTAGTAATCTTGATAGAACAAAGAATTTCTGGCAACTCTCTATCACAGGCAATTTGGCCATATGACAAGAGCTATCTTTCTGGTGACATTACAGCACTTTACCTGCCAATCATTCAGAGTGAAATATGGAGGAAAGGCAGGTGTTGGCTGCAGTACCTGTGTGATGCTGGGTAGCCCATTGCTTAGGAGAGGCACGCTTGGGATGCAATCTGCTCAGGCATATTTCTTAGACGTAACTAAGGCTCTCCTCTGAGGAGAAACTGTGCTGGTTGGGTATACAGAAAGAAAAATGTCCCTTTGCTATTCGCTTTACAATCTCTAAGTGGGAAGCACTTACTGAGGCATAGAAAGAAGCCTTACTTGGAAACTGTGTCGATAAAGGCAGTTTACCAGGAAAATGCTTTTATGCCCCAAATTGATGATCACTTTGAGGCTTCAAACCTAGAGAAAACAGGAGGATAGAAAGTTGAAATCTTTAATTAAATCAGCAAAGATATAAAGACGAAGCATGAGTGACAGGTGACAATGGATATAATGTTAGCTATAATGAAACCTATCTCTCAGAGGGAAGTTCATATATGCAGTGAAGTCATCGAATATCTCTTCTTTAAATAACCAACCTTCCTAGTTTAAAGCAAAGCAGTGAAACTCAGAAAAAAGGAAGTTCTTTCTTAGAGCAAATCAGTGCTTGTGTGTGTGTGTGTGGGGGGGGGGTGTTTAGGTGCTAACAGAAACCACAAGAGGGTATTGGTTTCCTTGTAGCTGGAGTTACAGGTGTTGGTGAGCTACTCACTTTGACTGCTAGGAGTTGATCTCAGGTCATTTGGAAAACCAGGAAATGATCTTTCAGCTGCATCCTGTCTCCCATAACTACTCATGGTATTGTTAAATAATTAACTTGAAAACTTGCATGTCAGAAAACCCTGTTAAAATATACTATATAAAACAAGTTCTGAGTGTAGGAAATGAACAGTTTTTCTCAGTACCCCTGCACCCATTCTCAGTTCAAGATTGACTTCAGAGATGTTTTCTTAGATGCTGCTTGGAAGAGTTGTTGTCTCGATTAGTTGCCACTTTCTCACATTTTTGCTTAGTTCGTTTGATGGTTTGGACAAAATATAACTTTATGAAGAAATACTTTTGAATGACTTTTGTTTTTCACTATTGCATGTTCATTGAACACATACCAACATCCACTAATACACAATTAGATACTAACAATGCTAATTCGAATAATATTTGAATAAATAAAAAAATCAAAGCTAATTGTACAATATAATCTAGAATCCAAATTTAATCATTATTATAAGCAAAGTAAAATTGCCAAAAGAAGACATGAGAGGGTGAGGAGCCACTTTATGAAGCAAAATAAAAGGGAATGACATGACCACCAATGACAGAAGAATAAAAATGAGAAAGAAAAGGCAATATATGTCATCCTAGAGAACCAAAAGGGATCCTGGTCCAGACTCCCTTAACTGTGAAAGAGATGAAGAGAAGAGGAAAAGGTGAGAATAGAGAGGAGGGAAGTGCTAAAGGTATCAGAAGGGCGAGAATGTAATGGTGACAGGCTCAGCTGGCTCAGCTGCATAGGAATCTTCACTGTTATTTAGTGACTTTGCCATCACAAAAGATGAGAATTATTAAAATGATTTCTTTCTCATAACCTTCCTAGCACAATGCCTTGAATAAAAGCTCAAATACCGAGCATAGATTCTGGGGCATATAAAGTTACAAAGGAGCCCGTACTGATCATGGTAGAGTAATGATAAAGGGTTGGGCTTCTCACAATACATGTCCGGCATCGTTGTTTCTGTTTATAATTCTCGCTACTTCTGATTTTCCAGAATGTGGTATGTTTGTCTCAGAAGGGTGGGTTGTACCTCAGTGTGCCTTTATGCATTGTTCTAGAATCACAAATGTATTGATTAAACTGATCCACTTCAAGATCCAGCTATCCAACATGAGTTTATCCCCAAAGGATGCTTCCTCCTACCACAGAAACACTTGTTCTACCATGTTCATTGTTGCTGTATTTGTAATAGCCAGAAACTGGAAACAACTTAGTTATCCCTCAACAGAAGAATAGATAAAGAAAATGTGGTACATTTACAAAATAGAGTATCACACAGTTGCTTAAATCGTGAAAGTCACAGGTAAATCAATGGAAATAGAAAAAAAAATTATTCTGAGTAAAGCATCCTGAAACACAAGTACCATATGTATTCACTTCTATGTGAATATTGGCTGTTAAAGCAGTGATAACCCAATTACAATCCATAGAGTCATCACAGAGGTTAGATGTATAGTAAGGGACAAGGGGGAAAGAGAGAACTTGTAAGGAAAATAAAATAGAATAGATAGTTATGGATAGATGGGGGAACTGGAACTGTAGGAGAAAGAGGGGGAGGAAGAGAAATACAAGGAAAGACAGCCAAAATTAAGAGCCATTTGAGGGATAGTATGGAAACCTAATACAACAGAGGTTTCCTAGATGAAATACCCACATAATGAGTGAAACAGAGCATCAATTGGTTATACTTTGTCACTAAATGAAGCTCCCAGTACCGAGACTGGGTTATATATAATAGAGTTACTGGCTGAAGGGGTGCCTGGGGAATCCCCCAAACAACGCAGGCCATTGCCAAGACTGTAAATTGCATTCCAAAAATTGACAGCTAGGCCCTGCTGTGAAAGACAAAACCTTTACAACTCATTAAACGTGAAGTGGAGCTGGTGCCTACACAGAGCCTTCACCACATATACTAGTGGCTTTGGTACAGGACGGTTCTCCACATGCTACCAAAGGAGAAATATGAACAACTCAGCCACACATATTTTCATCTATAATGCTCTCTGGCTAGCAAGATATGTAAGTGCAATGGCAGCACAAAGGTGGTGTGAGCAACCAACAAAAACTGATTTGACTTAAGGCCCACTCCACAAAATGGACCCACATCTAACACTGCTTGTGTGACAAATAACTAGAGACTAGATATCTCAAGTATACAGGGTAAAAAAAAAAACACCACTGACCTATTATAAGAATAGCAACTAAATGACTCCTAAGGATATTCTGCTATACTCACAGATCAGTCCCTTGTTCATCCCTCATCAGAAAAGCTTCCTTCTGCAGCAGCAATTGCGAAAAAATACAGAGACCTACAGCCAGACATTATATATAGAGTGAGTGACTTAGAACACTCCATCAAATCATTCCGAGAAAGAAGAGGCAGAGAGAGTGAACAAGCTAGAGAGGATGGAGGATACCAAGAAAGCAAAGCTCTCTAAGCCGACAGAATCTATGCACATACTAACTCACAGAGAGTATGAGAGCATGCAGAGGGCCTGCCAGGGACTGCACCAGATGGGGTCCTAGAGCTGAAGGAGAAAGGGACACATGCTCCAATCCCCTAACACAGAAGCTATCTCCAATTGATAACCATTTCCAAATTCAAATTCAGTTTACTCATTAGGGAAAATAATTCCTAGTGGTAGGTTGCAGGCCCAGCAGAATATATGGCCAACAGAAAACAAACTCAGAGTCATCTTAGGAGGCTCCTTGTCTCATAATGTCATGCTGGGCTTTTCTTTAATTTTATCTTATTTTCTTTTAACTTAATTTTATAATTTTCTTTCCCTTTTTACCCTACAGGTTCTTTGCCTATATGTTATGTATTCCAGCTTAGTGTTTTTATGGAATTCCTGAGTGTGCTAACAAATGGATTTCTGCATCTATATCTTTTTTATGTGCCATTTCTTGGGCTCTTTTACTCTTTCAATTCTGTTTGCTCATTTTGTCTTTCTCTGATGTGTTAATTTTTGTTTTATCTTGCCTTTTGCTTTATTATTGGCCCTTAAAAGCCTGATGTTTTTCTAATGTGAAACAATACCCCACTTCTGTATGGGTGGAGCTAGATGGAGAGGAGGTGGGAGAACAGGGAAAGGAAAACATAATCAGGATATAGTGTGTGAGAAAAAATTCATTTTCAATAAAGGAAAAGATAGGAAAAACAGACATTTGGCAATAGAAGCAATAATTTACGACATGAAAATCTTAAAACAAAAGAGATGGAAATACTTAAAGAAGCAAGTCAGAATAATGGTTTGAGAATGCAAAGATCAAGCAGAGAAAAGGAAGTTCAAAATGGAAACGGACAGTGGATGTATAGTTTAGTCTATGCACTTGCGGATCAACTGTTCGCATATGAATAAGAATGAACTTTTGCCTTTGGTTAAGTGAATGCAAGAATTGCATACACTTTTTAATTTAGCCTGATGACATTAGACTTTATTTTTAATTTTAGGGTGTTACTGAGACCTTGGTGCTCTGTTGGCTAAGTTAGTATCGTGGTACCTAGTCATACCTCTGAATATAGATGATCTTCTTCCCTTAGTTTTGACTGACCACCGGAGAACATGGGAGCAGCCAATAACTGAAGTGTTCAGAGCTATGGAAAGCCAGAAGAGCTCTCCACATTGCACTCAGGTGACTGTGACTACCTGTGATTGTAAACACAGATAAAATTGGGTTGAAATTAAATGTACGTAATTAGAGAATTTTTGTTATTTTTGTTAGTGTGAATATCTTTCTTAGTAACTGCCTCAATTTGAGTATTTATTTACTATTCATTTAATTTAGACAGGATAAAGATAAAAAGCAAAATTGGATATTTAAGTACTAATTTCCTTCTGAATCTACAACAGGACCACCCGTGCATTTTATCACTACGATTCATCAAGGAAAGCAAACACAAAATATTCAGAGACAACTTTTCCAGTCTAAGCAACAATGCCATTTATGAATTATTGCTAAATTGAATAATCAAAAGGAAATGCAAGAGATAGCTTCAATTCTTTTCTACAACTAAGTCCTCAGAATAAAACTTTTCATAGAAATATTTAAATTTGCAAAAAAATATTTCTGCTGTTGAATCACTTAAAACCAGTTCAACAAAACAAAGAATGACTAGAAACTTAGTTTTCTGTTGAAGACTTACTTTGTACTGTCTGCAGTCTGTTAATAAACATCTTAGGATAGTTGAAGGCTATACCCATGTATACTGAATGGTCACATTGAATAAATGGAGTCAGGGCTCCTCGTGTTCTGAAAGTGCTGATCAGAATGTGGTTGCTGGTATCTTTTTAGATGTGAATCTACACATCTCAGACACAAACCCCAGTATGTAAACAAGTTTCTATAAAGAAATGGAGGTGCCCAGGAGGAAATGCCATTGCAATCAGTCTCTGCCTGCTCCCTCCCCACCCCTGCCAGAAATTTAAATCATAAGAAAGAAAAATCCTGACAATTGTTCTTGTGGTTGTTCACACTGTGATTCCTTTATTTTCCTCATGGGAAACAGAAGATAATTTGCCCAAACCATTAAAATACTGAATTTTTGATTTTTTCTTCTCTTCTAGTTAAAACAAAAATCATAGCACCTAGTTCACCCATCCCAACTATTGAGCAAAACTTTATATTTTAAATAGTCTTCACAAACTGTTTTAAAAACACCTCTAACTCAAACCCCCAAATTATTGTAATCAATACTACCTAAATCCAAAATGATTAATTTATGTAGAAACATATTCCAAATTCAAAGAAAATCAAAAATTTGCATGTTAGGTAGCCAATTTTGTCAGATAAAAATAGAAAATACATTGTTGTATTGGTGAAGGTAATATATTAATATATATTATACAAATACATAATTAAAACTTTAATTAGCTGTGTATGTTTGTGCAAGTACACATGAGTATGTGTGTGTGTATGTGTCTGTGTGTGGTGTACGTATGGAGACCAGAGGGAAATCTTGGGTATCTTTATTCCTCTGGTGACATCAAACTTATTTACTGAGACAGGATTTATTTTTAGTACCCAAGGCCATTGATTCATCTAGGCTATCTGGTCAGAGAGCTCCAGTGTCTACCTCCCCTTCACTGAGGTTATAATGCCCAGCAAAACATGGATGATGGGAATATAACTTATGTCCTCATGCTCTGACAGCAAAGACTCTGCCTATAGCTCTATCCCCCATCCCTGAGAAACAGTTTGAAGAGCTACTCAATTTGGTTATACACTTCTTGATCCTTCTTTCTTTTTCCCCATGAAATAAGTATAGGACTTCAACACACCATTTGAGACATAATATCACAATGTCTATTACTATGCAGCATATTGTTTTCCACTAGGGAAAGGTGGCATTTTAAATAATACAATTAAGATGCTGGAAGCACCAATTTAATGATGAATTGGCCCACACCAGTAATATCTGCTGGATGGTGTAAGTTCCTGCTTTGATGATGGGCTGCTGTCGCTGCCTCCGTCTAGGTGATACTTTCTATTTACTCTTTTACTTTTGACCTCTATATACTTAATAAGATCATTAAAAACAAACAATCCCTAACTTCAAATTCTACTATAGAGCCACAGTACTGAAAGCAGCCTGGTGTTGGCATAAAAACAGACAGGAGGACTAATGGAACCAAATAGAAGACATGGATATTAATTCACACACCTACAAACACCTGATTTTGGACAAAGAAGCAAAAAATATAAAATGGAAAAACAAAGCATATTTAACAAATCGCGCTGGCATAACTGGATATCAACATGAAGAAGAATGAAAATAAAACCATATCAATGACCATGCACAAAACTCAAGTCCAAATGGATCAAAGACCTCAACATAAAATCAGCCACACTGAACCTTATAGATGAAAAAGCGGGAAGTACACTTGAACATATTGGCACAGGAGACCACTTCCTAAATAGCAGTACAGACAATGAGAGAACCAATTAATAAATGAGACCTCCTGAGGCTGAAAAGCTTCTGTAAAGCAAAAAAACACAGTCAACAGGACAAAATGACAGCCTACAAAATGAGAAAAGATCTCCACTAACCCCACATCAGATAGCAGTCTGATCTCCAAAATATACAAAGAATTCAAGAAATAGGTCATCAAAAGAACAACTAATTCAATAAAAAAAATGGAGTACAGACCTAAACAGAGAACTCTCAACAGAGGAATCTAAATTGTCTGAAAGATACTTAAGGAAATGCTCCACATCATTAACCATCAGAGAAATGTAAATCAAAAAGCTCTGAGATTCCATCACTTGTAAGAATGACCAAGGTCAGAAACACTTATGACAACTTATTCTGGAGAGGTTGTTGGGTTAAGGGAACACTCCTATATTGCCGGTGGGAGTGCAAGCTGGTATAGCCCCTTTGAATATCAGTATGGCAATTTCTCAGACGATTAGAAAACAACCTTCCTCAAGACCCAGCAATACCACTTTTGGGTATATAACCAAAGGATATTCAATTGTACCACAAGGACATGTGCTCAACTATGTTCATAGCAGCATTGTTTGTCATAGTTAGAACCTGGAAACAACCAAAATGCCCTTCTAACAATGAATGGATACGGAAAATGTGGTACATTTACACAATGCAGTACTACACAGCAGTGAAAAATAGAGACATCTTGAAATTTGCAGGAAAATGGATGGAGCTAGAAAACATATTGAGTGAGGCAACCCAGACCCAGAAAGACAATAACCATATGCACTCACTCATACGTGGTTTTTAAACATAAAGCAAAGAAAAACAGGCTACAAATCACAATCCCAGAGAACCTAGACAACAATGAGGAGCCTAAGAGAGACATACATAGATCTAATCTACATGGGAAATAGAAAAAGACAAGATCTCCTGAGTCAATTGGGAACATGGGGACTTTGGGGGAGGGTTGAAGAGGAGGAAAGCAGCAGGGAGCGGAGCAGAGAAAAATGTAGAGCTCAACAAAATCAATTTAAAAAACACAGCTTGAAGATCCAGTCAGAAAAAAACTAAACCAAAATAAAATAAAATAAAAAGATTCAGTCAGAATGATCAAAATTCTCTTTAGTTGTCTGAAGAGCTCTAATCACCCAATATTCTACTGTGGGAGGCTCCCCATCCTTTTTATGTGAGGACCTTGTTTGGTTTGTAAACGTGCTTGCTGAAAAATGAGGCTGTAGCCAGATTTGTAGTAATCAGAATAGGAAGTAATTAAGATTTCAAAGCAATGAAAATGTGCTAGGACGGTAGAAAAGGAAGTGTACATTGATGGAGCAAACCCCGGGTTTACTTCACATGGCAGCCAATAGACATCCCATCAGAGCTTTAATAGAGTGACTGCTGTAGGTCAACAGAGAGGCCAACTCTGAACGGAGGCGGCAACCACTCCCAACTTCACTTCAGAATGAGATAAGCCAGGATGGCAACATTAACAATTGCTCATTTAGTCAAACGTACCCAACAATGAGGGCTCAACTTAGAGGTAGAGGCAAACCTTTCTGGCTTATATTTTGGTATTTTTCGAATTTGATTTACATGTTATTATTTTATATTTACATAATTAAAACTCATTCATTACAGCAAACAGGTTATAAAATCCACTCACTCAAGGGCAGTTTTGAGTAGACATGCTCCATTTTTCATGTTTAACTATTGTCACTCAACAGGAGCCTAAATACATACACTTTAAAGTTACTGTGGTTTATAACAAGCTGTTTGCTTTCAGTATTGACATTGTAGTACAATGTGTGGGTGCAAAGTATCGCTACCCATATTACAAAGCATAGATACATGGCTAGTTATAGCTAGCTAAAAGGAAAGTTGTGGGGCTGAAGACACAATACAGTGAATAAACATGTTGACTGGTCTTCCAGAGACCCAAATTCAGTTTTTATTACTCATATCAGGAGGCTCACAACTGTCTGTAACTCCAGCCCCAGGGCATTTGACACCGTCTTTGGACTCCATGGGTTCTGTAGTTTGGAGTGGCATTTCATTTGTATTTTAATAACTAAAGCTTGCCTGAAGATCAGAGAGTAAAACAATCACACTGGCCAGCCTTACAGATCAGATAGCAGTGACACACACCTTTAATCCGAGTAGCCACACTAATTTGCCATACAAATCAGGCGGTAGTGGTGCACACCCTTAATCCCAGAACTAGAGAGGATTATAAAATGGGAGGAGACAGCTCTCTCTCTCTCTCTCTCAGTCTCATTCTAAGATTCCTGGAGGCAGGATCACCATTTTCAATCTGAAGTTGAGGTAAGAACCAGGGGCTGGCTATTTACGTTTCTGACCTACAGGTTGAACAATCTCTCTCTCTCTCTCTCTCTCTCTCTCTCTCTCTCTCTCTCTTTCTCTCTCTCTCTGTTTTTATTAGTCATGCTACAGTAGTCACATGCATATATAGTATAAAATAAATTTCAAGAACAGAATGTGTGCAAATATATTTTCCACTGTCCCATTCTCAAAGGCATAGAGGAATACCTCATATCAAAATACCAGGGCTATTGACTCTATGAACTGGATGGAGAAACTCAATAATTTAATAGCTCAATTCCCACTTATATGTTTCAAGCAATCATCAAATATTTTCTGAATTCCATACCCTTCTGACATTATTTATTGTTCAGTTGTTTTGCTTTGTTTTGGAGCCATATTGTTAGATTGAATATTATATTAATACATCCAAAGTTTTATTCCAAAACTTTTGGTATTTCTCTATGGAAAATCTTTAAATACATTTTTTTTGGATTTGTAGAAAAACTTCAGCATGTGCAGAGTGGAAAGGCATCTGGATGAAGACAGATGTATGTATAAACTACCAATTATGCAAGGATAGGTAGATATGCAGGTCAAAATAACAATCACTCAGAGTCCTTGTCTGATACCTGATGAAATGTTTTGATCGTTTCTGCTGTTAATCTATTTCCTAGCAATTTTGCTTTTTTTACTTTTACAAATCTGACTTTAGAATATTATCCTGGAATAAATAAATGGAACCACAGTTATAGCCACAGGTCTTTATCAGTTTTCAGCAACGAAGTTGTGCATTTGATATATCTGTTCCTGTTCTTTAGATTTGTTTAACTCATTCACTTGTATCACTTGGTAGTTTCTCAATGACATTAATGACCAATTCTATATTTCCTCGGAAGTGTGTGTATGTGTGCACTCATGTGTGCACACCTGCGGGTGGAAGCCAGGAGTCATCCTTGGAAGGAATCATACACCTTAATCATTAGTTCAGGATCTCTCAGCCACACCTTGAGCTGGCCCGTATCTTGTCTCACTAGCCCACTTCTCTGAAGACGCCCTGTCCCTGCCACTGCACATGAAGGCTGGTTTTACAGCAGGCTCCCAAGCTCAGCTGGCTTTTATGTGGGTTCTGGAAATCATTACTCAACTCCTTATGCATGTGCAAGTGCTTAACCATGGAGTCATCAACCTAGCCCCAGGATGAGACAGCTGTACATTTTCTCTTTTGTTTCTACAATGTGTGCAAAAGGGAGTTCTTTGTATTAATGATTATGTCACTGTTTTTTTTTTCAGCAGAAGAGACTAAGTCTGTTCAAATGTAGAAGTAAACGTGAGATGTTTTTCTCCACATCCTTCACTAAGTCACCAAGTCCTACTGCAGTCCTTAGTTAACCCACCTATTGTTTCTTCTGTGTTCATACTGTTATTTTTTGCATGATTATTCTCTTTTGCACCTACATGGGAAAATTGTATTATCCTTTGTGTTATGGTAACATCTGTAATAATTATCTTACTTTATTATTGTTTTAAATTATTTCAATACAAACAGGCTATCTTTGTATACTACTTCCTTCCTCTCTCTCTCTCTCTCTCTCTCTCTCTGTGTGTGTGTGTGTGTGTGTGTGTGTGTGTGTGTATGTGTGTGTGTGTGTGTGTGTGGGTGTGTGTGTGTGTGTGTATGCACGTGGGCATGCACGCAGCTGTTCATGTGTGTGCATGTGAGGCCACAGTCTGATATTAGGTAACTTCCTCTATTTTCACAAGAATATTTGGGATAGGTTCTTTCATTGAATCTGGAGCTCACTGATTCAGCTAGACAGACTGGCCAGGAGCTCCATGGATCCGTCTCTTCAGACTGCTCTGTCCCAGAACTGCATACAGACCTGCACAGAAGACTGTACATGGCTTTACATGGATTATGGGGATCCAAACTCAGGTTCTCACAACTGAGCTACAAGGACTTTACTGCCTCCCTCAGCCTAGCTTCTGCATTCTTGCTTTGTCTTTGTTTCTTGTTGTTGTCTTGTTTGTTTTTGCAAATGCCCTGGAAATAAGAGACAATTCTGAAGCTTTATAGGTGAAAATGTTACAACTAAACTTTCGAGTTCTATTCTTCCATTTACACTTCATTAACGCTCTGAGGAAATGGAAAGCCTTGAGCTCTGTTTAGATTCCCGTCACAGGTGACATTTCATTAGCTCAACATCCCTTCACTCCACACTCCTCCTTGATAAACTGATTTCAAACAGTCTTTTAAAATTCCTGGAGAGAGATCATTTGTGTGTGAATGCAATCTACTAAAGCATTTAATCCTGAAAGACACCCTCACTGGGTGTGGAGGAGGCTCAGATGCTGACGGTTTCCTCTCTTCATTCAAAGATGGGATTCTGCCAGCTCTGGCCACCATTGTGTTTCTTGCCCGTCCTTTGTAAAGGTTAGGTTTCTTTTTGTTTGTTTGTTTTTGTTTTTTTCTGTTTTTTAGTGGGAGGGAAGTTGCTCCTAAATCTTCTTGATCCAGTTTTGTTCTTACTCTCATTATTATATCTTTGGGCATGGATTTGTGTCTGTTATTCTAGCCTGGAATGACTACTCTTCCTGAGGATTTCTGTCTTTCTTGCACTAATGCCAGAACACTGTCAAATCATGCATTTGGGAGACAGAATAGGGCTACGTGTCTAAGAGCATTTGATGCTCTTCTAGAGTTCCCATTTCTGGTCATAGCACCTATTTCGGGTGGCTCTCCACCTCTTATAACTCCAACTTAAGGTATCCAAAGGCTCTGCTCTCTGCAGGCAGCTACACACACACACACACACACACACACACACACACACACACACACACACCACATTTAGAAATAATAAAAATAAATCTTAAAATCATGTTTTGAAATGTGAAACCTATTGTAGTGGAAACTTTCTAAAATACAGGAATGTAATCCTAATGAAGTCTCCAAATAATGAGGAAGGCAAAGTCCCAAACAGGCCTTATCTTGATACCAAAGAAGCTTCCAGTACCAGAACTGACTTAAAACCAAATGAGTTGTTGGCTAAATGGGGGCATGAAAATCTTCAAAGAACTCAGGTTTTGTCAAAACAATAGGTTGTTCTCCTTAAACCGACAGCAAGGCCCCATTGCTGAAGAAAACACTCATACATCTCATTCAAAATAGATAAATTGACTTGGGACTTACAAAGAAATTTCACCTGTATGTTCTAGTGTCTTTGGTACAGGAAGATACTCTGCAGTCTTCCAAAAGAGAAATGTAAATCCCAATCCAGCCAAAAGAAGGAAGGAAGGAAAGAAAGAAAGAAAGAAAGAAAATAAAAACCCCTGACTGCAAAACATGCTAGAACAATGGTGACACTAAGCTTGGGGGAGGAACTAACCAATGTCTTATTTGTTTTAAGGCCCACTCCATGAGATGGAATGTATGGACATATGGTAGTTTGAATGTATTTGGTATTTAGTCCACATAAACTCATAGGGAGTGGCATTATTAGGAGGTGTGACCTTGTTTGAGGATGCTAGACTACACAAGCCTTTAATTCAGACTTTGAGGATGGGGCACACCTCTAATCCGGGCCACACCTCCTGTTGGAAGTGTGTCACTGTGGGGACAGGCTTTGAAGTCTTTTATTCAAGCTTCACCCAGTGTCACTGCCAGTCAGTTGACTTCCTGTTGCCTGCAAGATGTAGCACTCTCAGCTCTAGCACCACATCTGCCTGCATGCCGCCATGCTCCCCTGCATGCCGCCATGCTCCCCTGCATGCCGCCATGCTCCCCTGCATGCCGCCATGCTCCCCTGCATGCCTCCATGCTCCCCTGCATGCTGCCATGCTCCCCTGCATGCTCATAATGAACTGTATCCCTGAAACTGTAAGTGAGCCACCCTCAATGAAATGTTTTCTTTATAAGAGTTGCTGTGGTTATGTGTCTCTTCACAGCAATAGCAGACCCTAACTAAAAAAGAAGTTGGAACTAGAGACTGGGGTATTGCAGTGATAGGCCTGACCATTTATTAGTTTGTAGGAATTTGCACATTTGGAAAGCAGTGAAATGTTTTAAGCATTGCTTAATGGGGCATACTAGTAGAAGCATGGAAGACAATGGTGCTGATAATGATTTGAAATGTCAGGAGCTGGCTCAAGAGGTTTCAGAGAAGAATTTTAGTATGTTGCCTAGAAATCTTTCTTGTGATATTTTTCTGAAGGAACTGACCACCTTTGCCATTGTATGAATAGTCTTACTGAGGCTAAAATGAAGAGTTATAAATTAATTTGATTGCCATAAAAAATCTCAAGACATCCTAGTCTAGACTCTGTCATGTGGATATTAGTGGCAACCCTAATGAAGATATATAATTTAAGAATCTGAGCAAGGAAAAATATTTGAGGAGAAAAAGGGCACCAGAAAATGGAATGGAGCTAAATCCTCTGTTCAAGGAGATAAATGGATTAAGAAATGGATTGAAGAGAGTGGTGACCTCAGTTGATGGTGGCAAACGCCTTTAATCCTAGCACTCCAGAAACAGAGGTTGGCAGATCTCTGTGATTTCAGGGCCAGACTGGTCCACAAAGAAAGTTTAAGAACAGCTAAACTTAGACAGTAAAAGACAGAAAGATGTAATTAAATAGGGGCCATATTCTAGCCCCAGCAAGGCACAGAACTTGGCAGTTTCAACCACATGGTTCTGGCTTTAGAGTTAAGGATAGAAGAAAGCAGTTAAAACCCTGTGCTTCTGGTTACCTGGAGCTGAAGAATCAACTGTGATTAATAAGATACCAGAACTACTAAAGCAAAATTTTGCTTTTCTGGAATACTTGATGCTGGTTGACTGGAGCTAAGAAATTAGTGGTGATTAAGAAGAGACTAACATCACTAAGGTGAAATCTTCTGGGAAGTGTTTCCTGAGAGCATGGAGATACTGTGATCCCGAAGAGTCTAAGGTTGTACCTTGCACTGGCGGTTGGACGTAGTGACATGTAAATGTCATCCAGGTAGTAGTGGATTTGAAGGCATGAACGGGTCATGAAGAGCAGCTGAGGCTTAACACTTCACCCAATGTACTGCAGGTCAGTCAATTTACTGTTGCCTGCAAGATGTAGCCTTCTCAGCTCCTGCACTATATCTACACACAAACTGCCATGCTCCCCTGCATGTTCATAATGGACTGTACCTCTGAAACTGTAAGTGAGCCACCCTCAATTAAATATGTTCTTTATAAAAGTTGCTTATGTGGTCATGGTGTCTCGTCACAGCAATAGTAAACTTTAACTAAGACAGAACCATACCTGGCACTGCTTGAGTGGCCCAGAATGAGAAACTAGATGGTCCAGTGACCTGGGGCCAAACCAAATACTATTGGCCTAAAAAATTAGAAGAAGAAAAGGTATTGGTAGGGTAATTTCTCATGATTTCAATTATATTCATAGGTGAGGGCCTTAGGCAGCTATCATTAGAGAAACTTTCTCCTACAGCGGACAGACAGCCACATTATATGTGTGTGTGTATACATACATACAATATATATATTTATATATGTATATGAGAGAGAGAGACCTTGGAACTCACAGCTCTAAGTAAGATTTCTGCATCAAATCCTCTGACCTCAGGTAGCCCTGTGGAAGAGGAGATATAAAGAGTATAAGAACCAGAGGGAATGGAGGATTACAAAAAATAAGGTCCTCTAAATGAACCTGAGAAAATCTCCTATGAACTCACAGAGACTGCACCAGGTCCTCTGGGTATACACTATGGCTTCCTGTTTAGTGTTTTTATGATTTCTGTGTGTGAAAGCGAGTGGATCACTGGTTCTTGTGCCTTCTCTCTGGCTCTTTTCCTTTTGTTGGTTTGCCTTGTCTAACTTTGATGTAGTTATTTTTTGTTTTATCTTACTATATTCTATTTGTTACATTTTATGGTTCTTCTTAGAAGCCTGTTTTTTCTAGGGGAAAGAAAAGTGGAGTGGATATGGAAGGGAAGGGAAGTGGGAAGGAACTAGGGATAAAGGGAAATGAAACTCCAACCAGGATATTGTGTATGAGAAAATAACCTATTTTCAATAAAAGGTAAAACAAAAGAAGAAGAAAGGAAGGAAGGAAAGAAAGGGAGACAAAAGGAAAAAAAAGAAAGAAAGAACTGTTTGTGTCCTGCCATAAGTTTGAAATGATGCACTGGATTCCAGGAGAGAGAAAAATAGCTATGGTTTTATGCAAAAAAAGAAAATTATAACTTAGAATCCTTTCTATCCTGTGGTGCATGTGACAATAGTTCTTTGTTCTTTGTCTCTTCCCTTTCCTTGCTATCTCTCGTCTTCATATATCTTATTTGGGGTTTTATTTTTAAGACATGACTTTGAATTTACCATCTCTCCAAATGTGTCTATTTTCTGTTGATACAATCCAACTGTATTGTCTTTAAGAAAATTGATGTGGGATTCCCCTCTGTATGATATGAATACCATTGGTTAATAAAAGAACTGCTTTGGGCCTATAGCAGAGCTATAGGGGAATAGAGCTAGGCTGGAAAAACCAAACTAAATGCAGGGGAAAAGGAGACAGAGTCACAGAGAAGACATTTAGCCCCACTGAAGCCGGATGGAACTTTACCTGGTAAGCCACTGCAACGTGGTGATACACAGTTAATGAAAATGGGTTAAATTAATATGTAAGAGCTTGCCAATAAGACACTAGAGCTAATAGGCCAAGCATTGATTTAATTTATACAGTTTCTGTGTGATTATTTCGGTTTTGGGTGGCTGGGACAAACAAGCAGCCTCTTCACAACAGAAAATAGACTTCTACATTTTGATAACTCATGTTTCTCATTTTGGTTGATAATATCACATCATTTTAATAAATTTTATTAGTAGGTCTCTGACTCTATTGCCTGAACTTGGAATTCTTTTTCTTCTGTTGGGTTGTTGTGTCCAACTTCAATATGAAAGTTTTTGATTCACCTTATTCAATTTTATTTTGTCATGTTTAGTTATTATCTCCTAGAAACCTGCTCTTTTTTAATGAGAGACAGAAAGAGAGTGGATTCACAGGGGAAGAGAGGTGTGGATCAAGTAACAGGAGTAGAGGGAGGGGAAACTTTAATCATGATCTATCATTTGAGAAGATAATCTCTTTTCAATAAAATTAGACATGTCCTACAAAACAAACAAATAAATAAATTCTGTTAATGTATTTTTACTTTTCTTCTTCATGGTTTGTTCTAGCTAAAATTCACCACCATCTCTTTATCCGTGTTCCTTGTCTCCGGGTATCTGAAACACAGTGTTTTATTTCTCTGCCCCTCACTATGGGGCTTGGTGGGCACGTTAGCCTGAAGCTCTTGTTTTATGAACTTTTATTGTTAACCTGGGATTAAAGTAATATTCATAGGTAAGCAGCATGGGTTAGAGCTAGCTAATGATATGTGGTGACAACAATGCTCAATGTCCTCCCACAGGTAGATATTACTAATAATAATATTCATAAAGTAGTAAACAGAAGAGTGAGTCCCTGATTGCATTTCTATTCTTGCATGCCCCCAGACTTGCTTGTAGCTGCTGCCTTTACCATCCTTCCTCACCGATCCCTCCACTCAACTAGTTCCAGATTGCTTAAGATTCATGTAGATGCACAGACAGGCAAATATATAGATTAAAAGACATAAGATAATTATATTTCTTATGAAAGAAATCATGCTACATTCAAAATTATATAAAATGTGCAGAAGATTGGAAAGTTATTCTTTGTCCAGAGCCTTCTGCCTTATAATTATGCCAGTCTTGCAACATCCTAGCTGTAGGTGTTCTGATGACCTTTCTTTCTCTACTTATGAATTTTTACCCATCCCATATCTTTATCAAAACTTTAAGTACAATTTTAGAGAGATTGCCTATGGCCCTTTTAAGTATACGTGATTTAAGTTGACGGTAAGCTTCATTTTCAAATAAAACCACAGTAATTATAATGGTGCCTTTTATTCTGTGTATTTCTCATTATGTTTTAGCAGTATTAATTTTTAATACCAATACTCATTTTTAATATCATGAAGAACATTTAAATGAACTTAATGTTATGATTATCATGAGGCATCTAGTGAACACATCCTTCCTCAAATATACTTTGTAATAAATAATCCATAAATTATCCACCATATTTACAACATTATATATGTAATTTGTAATGGTTGGTGATGATTGTCAGATTGACATAGTCTGGAGTACCTTGAAAATGAGTTTCTGGGCATGTCTGTGGGAGTTAGTTCAGTGCCTTGACTGAAGACTTGCCTAGTATGGCTGGCACTATTCCTTGGTCACAGGGTTCTAAACTTTGTGAAAAATAAAGAACAAATTGAGCTCTACCATGCCTACATTCACTTTTCCCTTCTGAGGACTGTGAACATAATGTGATTGTTAATTTCCCCACCAAGGTTTCTGGAACTGTGATCTAGAGTCAACCCTTCATCCCTTGAGTCTAAGTATTTTTATCTCATAATAGAAAGGAAACTAAGACATAACTTAACTTTAAAAAGCATTATCTAACTTAGAATATATATTCCATGGCCTTTTCCGCTTATGAATTCGGGGATAATTTTAAATGTGCTTTAAACTGTTTTGGGATGGTAGAGTTTTACAGAATGAAAAAAGTATGTGATATACAGAGGGTTTTTTTTTTGTGTGTGTGTGAAAATTGAAAGTCTCATTGCCAAAGATAAAAGAGTGAGTATAAACTAAAGCAATAAGTCACATTTATTGTGTATCTGCACACCTTACTGAGACAAAATGTATTTAAAACACAGAAGACTATTTTGTCTCAGATTTTGTATTACAAGTATAACAATAAAAATTAGTCCCAAACAGTACATGGGACTGTGAATTTCCTACAGGCTCCTAAACTGTGTGGTGACCAACTTTCTTTGAGTTATTTGGTTTCTTTGAGTTATTTAATGAATAGGAATATTTTATTCTATGTTTAAAGAGAAAATTAAAATTTAAAATGTCTGGTGATGTGCAAGTGTTAAAGAGGGTAGGTACGCTGGAAGTACTAAGATTGAAGCTAACAGGTCCATACCATTTCCCTTGAGAGACTGAAGGGGTTAACACTAATGTATGAAATTTTTCAGGTGTGTCAGATAGTCATAGAAAGAATCCTGAGGGAGACTGACTATAAAAACACATATTTGGGGTTTATTGGCACACAGGTTGGTCAACTGAAATAAGTAAAACACAAAAATTAAATGAAATTTAAGCTGAATTTCATATGCTAAACACATTTATCTCTTTGCTGTGATAGCTGGAAATGGTAATACCTTCAGACTGGGAGTGTATAAGAAAGCAGATTGAAACTGGATTCTCTTGCCTATTTCCCTGTCTAGACTACTTAAACCATGGAGCTTTATGGTGAGACCCTATTTCTAAAGACTCCACATGCTTTGGTCATAGGATACAGAGGAATCAAGCTGGTATTGACCTGAAAGCTTCTTCCATGCTGATTAGCTTTCATAGGGCCAGAAGGTATAAACAGGAGACTTGAGGAGAAACGTCACCAACAGCCTTACCAAACTGTGAACACTGTGACTTATGATAATGACCAACCAGGCAAGAGATATGCTCTTTATTGTAATAATGGTGTGAATGCCATGGTGGTAACCAGCCACTTTCTCATTATAGTTAAGACCTAATATACAGAAATCAACTCATGGCTGCTAACAGTTAATCTGGACAAGAACCCATGACTGACAGTGATAGGCCATAGGGGAGAATACATTATACACATAGTATCAAACTGCCTTCTAAATGTTTATCTTTATACCCATAGATTAGTTAAGCTCTTACATGCCATCAGAGAAACTTCTTTCTAAAGAAGTTCAAGATAAGAAAAATGTTCAAGATAAGAAAAGATTGGAAGTTTAAGAAGGGCCATTAGGCTAGGTTCTTGCCATCTCTTCCAGACTTCCCTGCAATGAATTTTTGCTTAAGTTTCACCATAAAGACTAACCATGCTACATTTTGCTTACATTTGAACTAAACCTTCTCAGAATGTGACATAATCTCTACACACCAGTGTAGCCAAAACAATGTGTTAGCAACCAAGTAGGCAATTCCCAGGAGAATGTGACCCTCTGGACAATTTCTGAGAAGAGCTGACTCTCTCCCAGATCAATCTTCTTGCTTATCCCTTCAATATCCCTGTGCTGGCACCAGGTTCTGCTGCCTGGGGGCTGGCCTCCAGCAACACAGGGCTCAAAGGGAAATCTATGTACTATGTACTATGTACTATGACTTTTTTTCTTTTCTTTCTCTTTTTTTTGGTCTGAGTTGGGGTAAGGGAAAAGACACTGAGACACTCTCTTGATGGTTTCTTTTTTATTCTTCTTTTGTATTCCCCATTCTTTATTTTCCTGGCGATTTTCTTCTCTCATTCTTGAGGTTTTCCTTCAAACTCTATCTTTATTTTTGATTTTTTCCTTATAATTCTATTTTTCCCTTGCAGCTTATCTACCCCAGCAAAATCTTTCAAGCAATATAAATATTAAAATGTGGTTACATTCTATCTTTTCAAGTGAATGATTACAATGAATACAAGTAAAACAGCATGTTCTCCATATCTCTTATATGATTAAACATTTTACATATTACAGGTAAAAACAAATTATCCCCCAAGAACCCATGTAAATTTCATACCCAAGTAACTTATTATAGACTAACAGAATGTAAGCAAGAAAGATATTCTTCTCAGTCAGTTCTTTAAGTGGCAGGCTGTGTTTTTTAGTTTCAAAGGAAGGATCATTTTATTATTTATCTCGTAAGGTAATCTTATAAGGATCTTAAAGGAATTATAAACCTAAACTTTTATGCATGAAAAACAATGTCAGCTCTACTTTAAATTTTTACTGTGCATATACACTCATATATATATATATATATATATATATATATATATATAAAATCAGGAGGCTGAGGGCAGAAAAGGGGATAAGGAATTAATCATCACCTTTGGTCATCAGCCAATACCAGCAGGAAGGGCACATCAGCTAATGATAATGGGGCTACTTTGTTCTTTTTCCCTGACCTTAAAGTGTTCCTCACTCAACTATGTGCCTTTCTAAAACTTCAGATGATCTTCTTGGGGTTTTCACCCCAAAGCTATTTAACAAACACATCTTAGTCTTACTTTAATATATTTTCAAAGCTTTGTTTCATCTGTGATGCACTCTGAAACCTTGTGAACATACCTCTCAACATTATATTAAAATAATTTAAACTAGCTGGGCTACTAGGACTCAATTGTTTCCCTTAATCATTGAGCTAAGTCATAGTCTATACAGCTCCTTATTAGAATCTCAAATGTTCTAGCTCTGTGACACTTTCTTGTTTTCTTTTTTTATCTTCTGCAGCTTCTGCTTTATGATAGGCAAGGGCAACATTTTATCCCCCTTGCTTACATTAATTTTTCCACTAAGCTAACCTCTATCATAATTCCTTACTATATTCCTTAAAAACCTTCTTTCATCAAAATTCTATTCAAACTAACACCATTATTATATAAAATCGTTGTTTCAGATAAGCAGTAGAGATTAGGAGGAAAGCATCTTCACATTAATCCACTGGGAAAAATGCCCAGTAGAATGGGATATTTCCATGAGATAAACACACTACATTACACACCATGGTGATTTCTCTACACCCATTCACACCATGTGTGATAACAGAGAAAGATGGCAGTGGCAAACATGTAAAGGCTCACCAGAATCAAAAGACATTCTGGAGTCTGTGGTCTTGGGGCCTTGCCTATCCGAGATTCGCCTATCAAGCTTTTCCTCTTGGTGGTCTGACTCCTCAAACTTCAATAGCCACCTGCTGCTCCCCTGACATGGCCACCAGCAACTGTGATCCCAGATCTGAATTTTTATACAAAATGAAGTTATGATGACGTTGTGGCCCATAAGTTGTATAAGTGGGTAACTTTCCCCAGGCTGCACTCAGCAGATACTGTGGCCATGTTCTTCTTACCAGTGTTGCTCTCTTTTAAAATGGCAAATGGCACACATCTCGATACTTCTCAACTATAGACTAATACATATCTAACACTGTTTTATGTCCTTTTAGCAGTGATATTGTTATCTTGCCTATTTGCAAACAGATACACCCATTTATTATTTATTGTATTGTGTGTCCCTGCAGTTTACAGATGCATGTGTACAGGTTATTTCAGAGGGCAGAGAGAGCATTAAATCTCCTGCTAGGTTTCCAGGTGAATGTAGGCACTCAGACTCTGAGTGTTCTCTCTAACCCTTTTACTTACATTTCTAAATACATATCCTTACTAAAGACGACTAACATCTTTGAGACAAAATAAATACTAATAAACATTACATCAGTAAAAGTGCTTATCTTCACTCCGTAAATTGTAGATTTTCCCTTAGCTTATAATTAAATTGCAAAATGTGTGCTCAGAATGCTTGTAATATTATAATTCATAAAGTTTTAGTCAATGTATTTCTGTATACTTTTGATTAAAACATGTTTTATTAATGTATTTAAATTATTCCAGGAAATTTATATATTTTATTTCAAGCCTACAAAGACCTTCATTTATGTACCTTTTCTTTTACTTAATACGTGTGATGATCCAAACTTGTGGTTAATCTGAGGTTAAAGTGCAAAACCAGCTGATTATTGCCAGACCAAAAATTAACCCAGGTTTTCAATTGAGGGCTAGAATTTTGCTTAGAATGTGACATCTTCAAGTTTTGGAAATGTTGGCAACTTATATAAACCCACTGAATGTCCCTAATTCTCTGTTTCTGATTTCCTATCATGTCCTAACTCCCATCTTCCTAAGGGAGCCTTGAAGCTCTGTATCTCCCACCCCCAACTGCGGCACCCCTAGTTCTAGGAGAGTCATGTGACTGGAATCCTGTCAATGAAGCATGAGTAGAAATCTATACATTTTACATAGGAACTTAAAATACGGACCAGTTTTTAGTCCTTTCTGTCACTGGCTTGTCACCGTAGTAGATGACAAATAAGAATGGCACCTAATGTCCAGTCCAATTGAGAAAGACAGAGGTAAAGACTACCAGACATGGCAGATTTGAAATCAATATCTCCCTGCCCCAACTTTCTGTACAACTCACCTTGAACTGATAATAATGTAGCATTTTGGTCTCATTTAAGCTGGTTTATTTTGAGAACTCTAGGTTATCATAATAAACAATCACTTCAGCTAGTTCAGTAACTCATGTAACATATATTTTAAAGGATTTTGAGTAAAAAACCTTCTCCTACCTCTTCCTTTTGCTCACACACACTCTCCTCTCATGCCAGCACATAATGTATACATTGTTACATATGCACACATATTATGCTGTGCATTATACACATTTATGTGATTAAATATTTTCTCGGACCGGTTCCTACGATTCTTGAGTGTGGAGTTCAGCTTCAGTTGTCTCTGCTCTTGTCTTAGACTTACATCCCAGAAGCAGATGTAAAACAGATTTGCAAACAGAAATTCTGTTGGAGGGAGATTTCCAGAACAAGTCCCCACAGAAATGAGAGAAGCAAGACGGTTGTAGAAGTTGAATCCTGCAGCAGGGAATCCATCACACTGGTGGCTATGGATTCAATGAAAAAGCTCTCCAGAGTCAACCAGTTCGCAGACCATGACCCTCCTCCTATGCTAAAGAAACACAGAAATGCCTCCCAAAGAAGGACAGACACATCTGGGGTGATGTGGCTCCTGTCTGCTCTGAAAGGTTTATGGAAAGTGGGCACATCAAGGCACAAGTGTCACTCTGCATAGCAGTTGAGGAAGGAGTGTGATCCAGGTGGGGCTGATGCCACACAGAGCACTGCCCTTGTCATCCAGAGTTAGACAGGAAAATTGCTTCAATGTTTAATGAACTTGTGAGTCTGTAATATCT